>NC_084486.1:42466622-43689764 GCF_030035675.1 Rhineura floridana | reverse complement strand
CTTATTTTAAGAAGTCACTGTCACCATCTTTAAATCTTCCTGAACTGAAGCAAGAAACAATTTAAAATAATGAAATTCCTTGTGAGAAGGGAAGGAATAATCCTCAAGCCAGCTGGTCACTGTCAGGTGGATTTAACCCTGTTATTAAAGTGTTCCTCGATTTACAAATCTGTAATACAGATTAATTCAGCCTTTGCCAACCTGTCGACCTTCAGATTTTTTGGTCTGTAAGCCCATCAGCCCCAACTAGCACAGGCAAAGGTTGGATTAAGCATTTCTCCCAATGCTTAAACTGGGCTGAATGAAGTCCATCTAGTACTACTTCCATGCAAGCCCTATTAAGCTCTGTAGAGCTTGGCAGGGTGCTTATCTTACAGCACCAACATTTCCGTTTATTGTTGTTATGTGCCTCCAAGTCAACTATGACTTATGACTTATGGTGACTTATTGGCAACTTCCAAGAGCATCTGTCATGAACCACCCTGTTCAGAACTTGTAAGTTCAGGTCTGTGGCTTTCTTTATGGAATCAATCCATCTCTTATTTGACCTTCCTCTTTTTTTACTCCCTTCAGTTTTTCCCAGCATTATTGTCTTTTCTAGTGAATCATGTCTCCTCATTATGTGTCCAAAGTATGATAACCCCAGTTTCATCATTTTAGCTTCTAGTGATAGTTCTGGTTTAATTTGTTCTAACACCCAATTATTTGCCTTTTTTGCAGTCCATAGTATCCACAAAGCTCTCCTCCAACACCACATTTCAAAGGAGTTGATTTTTCTCTTATCCGCTGTTTTCACTGTCCAACTTTCACATCCATACATAGAGATTGGAAATACCATGGTCTGAATGACCCTGACTTTAGTGTTCAGTGATACATCTTTGCATTTGAGGACCTTTTCTAGTTCTCTCATAGCTGCCCTCCCCAGTCCTAGCCTTCTTCTGATTTCTTCACTATTGTCTCCATTTTGGTTAATGACTGTGCCAAGGTATTCATAATCCTTGACAAGTTCAATGTCCTCATTGTCAACTATAAAGTTACATAAACCTTCTGTTGTCATTACTTTAGTCTTTTTGACATTCAGCTGCAGTCCTGCTTTTGTGCTTTCCTCTTTCATCAGCATTCGTTTCAAATCATTACTGGTTTCTGCTAGTATTATGGTATCGTCTGCATATCTTAAATTATTGATATTTCTCTCTCCAATTTTCACACCTCCTTCATCTTGGTCCAATCCCGCTTTCCATATGATATGTTCTGCATATAGATTAAATAAATAGGGTGATAAAATACACCCCTGTCTCACACTCTTTCCGATGGGGAACCAATCGGTTTCTCCATATTCTGTCCTTACAGCAGCCTCTTGTCCAGAGTATAGGTTGCGCATCAGGACAATCAGATGCTGTGGCACCCCCATTTCTTTTAAAGCATTCCATAGTTTTTCATGATCTACACAGTCAAAGGCTTTAATCTATAAAGCACAGGGTGATTTTCTTCTGAAATTCCTTGGTCCATTCCATTATCCAACGTATGTTTGTGACAGCGCTTGGAAAAGTTACTTTTTTGAACTACAACTCCCATCAGCCCCAGCCAGCATGGCCACTGGATTGGGCTGATGAGAGTTATAGTTCAAAAAAGTAACTTTTCCAAGCTCTGGTTTGTGATATGATTTCTGGTGCCTCTTCCCTTTCTAAATCCAGCTTGGATGTCTGGCATTTCTCGCTCCATATAAGGTAAGAGCCTTTGTTGTAGAATCTTGAGCATTACTTTACTGTAATGGGATATTAAGGCAATAGTTCGATAAGTACTGCATTCCCTGGGATTCCCTTTCTTTGGAATTGGGATGTATATTCAACGCTTCCAGTCTGTGGGCCATTGTTTAGTTTTCCATATTTCTTGACAGATTTTTGTCAAAATTGGGACAGATTCAGTCTCTGTAGCTTGTAGCAACTCTATTGGTATGCCATCTGTTCCTGGTGATTTTAAATGGTTATGGCTAGGCAAATTTAAATGTAAAACTAGTCAGACACATGAATAAGACAAGTCCCAAGCTATGCATAAGTCAATCAACTTAAGATTTCTGATTTTAAGTATTTTATTTAAAGGCTTCATATAAGGAAATAGAGAAAATAATAGGTTACTTTGAAAACAGAAAACCTTTTTTGTGACTAGTATATTAGATGTATACTGGTATACTTATAAGTGAGCTTTCAGCACTAACTTAATGGACAGCATCCTTCTTATGTGCAGTGTCAAGTAACAGGCAGAAATCTTTAGGCAGACTAAGATAAACATGTTTAAAAAATAGCCATTGGGTGGGGGGTTGGATGGCCAAAGGAGTCAAAATCCAAAGTATCTTGGAGGTTTGTGCAATGCAATATGTGGACAGGAAGCAATAATCATCTGGATAGACCAGGGAAATATCTGCAAAAAGTGTAAACTTGAGATTTCTCTCTTTTCTGCCAGATTTCCTTGTATATTGGGCAACAACAGCAAAACAGCTCATGAGTTGAATGCTTTGGAGATTGTGGGCAAAAAGAACCTTCCTCACCTTGCTGGATAGAAGAAAAGATACCATGGAAGACAAGGGAATTATAAGGGGGACAGAGGTTTAGGCTTGGCTGTATATGACACATAATGACATAGGAAATGATTTACTAAGAATGAATGGTGGCTTGTTAACTGTGGATTTTGTCAGATCACCTAAAGCTGTGTGAAATTAGTGGGAATTCTTTTTTTTAAAAATGGAATCTTAACTTGAAGAGTGGGTAATTCTCATATCAAATCTCTGCCAAAAATAATGGGATGTGTTATGATTAGGAATCAATTTTAAATTCTCCGTGTATCTGTAAATGATTTGCTGCTCCAGTGTAGCATGGGATTATTTAGCTGTCATATTGCTGTGCATGTCCATAACACTCTTTGAGAGTGACAACTTGATTTGCAACTCCCTGTTCATGCAAACAAAAGTAATTTATTCTTGTTTTTTTTGGGAAACAAAAACACCAAACAAAATGAATATAAAACAAACACACAAAACAAACAAACTAGTCTGTAATGTGAGCAGCACTGTGGACATTATTAATCTGGTACTAATAATATGTAGATAATTATTCCTGAAATATCTGCTGAGTAGTCTGGGAATAAGAAAGCTGAGGAAATAAAAAACATGAAGCAAATATGGGGGATTGCTTGAGAAGGGGAAAGGCTAAAGCCATTGTTAAGAAGCACATTATGTGTCAAAGGTCTGATCTTTACATGCCAAAAAAAACCCAAAACACATTAGCAAGTCCCATGCTAGATTTGTTAACTTAAAAACAAGAATTATTTTAGTCAGAAAATAGGTGCAGAATAACATTTGTTTTTCTGCTGATAGAGCCAGCATCAGCTGGCTTCATGGATGCATTGTGTACATTCTCATTGGCACATATTCACCTTTGGAGATCCTATTCTCATTTCGCCATTTTGTACAAAATTATGTAAATTCTGATTGGCATTTATTTTATGACTTCCCTGGAAAAGTACACAGAAGTCAAACTCAGGAGATGATCATGTCATCAACTCTTTCCTGGTTGTGGCACTAAATCTGTTCCACTCCTTCCCAGCACCTTCTGAAAAGCTGTCACATGGAGTCTATCTTTATTTCTCAGTATATGTTGTGACTTTTGCTGCTCCAGCTCTGCCATCCTCAGCTGTCTGAAAACCTTCTCTATTAAACGTTGCCCAATTTTCCGTGCTTATGTAGTACAATGTCAGCTCTAGATTTTAGGGATCACTTGTGTGCAAAATGTTCTATGATCCCCCTTAATGGTCTCACCTCTTTGCCACTGCTATTACTGCCTATTTAATTGCTCTTACCCTCTGGTCCAATCCACACTACTTCTCAGAAGAGGGTAGGTAAACAGGTGGAGACAGAAGGGAGGAGATAAAAAGCAGGGCCAGGGAACTGTGTGGGTCAGCAATGGGTCTCCTGATGGAATGTGGGCCTTGGCAGATGCCTGACAATGGTGATAGCTAAATCTGAGTCTCTGTGGTACTTTCTTTTTCAAATTCCTCATCAAATCCCACGTGTTCCTTGTATTTCACCATCATCCTCATTCCCAGCTAAACTAAGCCTACTGTGACTTTGCATACATTCATCTCTTCTGATCTTTGCATCTTCCCTTCCACTGTGGAAATTAGAGTATATGTTCCTTGGAATAAGTACCTGCTTTTTTGCTTATGTTACAGACATGTAAGACTTTCATAATCTGTGGCCTACCAAGCTGATGACAGTCCTGCAGCAGTGTATTGTGCTCTGCCAGGTGTTGGACACCTGTTGTTGCAATTCCTGACAGACAGCAAAAAATCCGTAGTGGGATGCCATATATTTGGTTTGATGGGTCACAAATCCTGGCTTCTGCCCAGATGCTTTTGATTCTGTTTCTTGGGGAGTATGGCTTGACCTAACTTCACTTTTTGGACTTGTAATCAAAAAGTGACCTGGTTCCATTTCTTAGAAAATCAAATAATAAAATCATTTTCTCTTACCTATCACTGACAGAAATAGCAGCCCCCAATAGGTTGTGTTCATCCAAAGTGTGGTGGGCTTTCTTATGGTATTATAATTTTAATGCATAATTATAGGTACCACAACATTATACTCCTATCCTACCTTTTGGGAATTTCATTTGGCAGTTCTTAGGAATTCTACTTTCTGGCTACTAACCTATATACTTAGTATACATTTTCTTAGAATGGTCATTTAAAAATATTGCTTTTGAGATTAAACAATAAAGCTAGAGATGAATTCCAAGGTCATTGTTCCATATAACACACACATGGTTTCATATTGCTGAAGAAATTGCTTTAGCACAACTAGTATTTTTCTCAGCTGTGACCTACGTAAAAATTGCTCTCTTATTTTCCTCAAATGGATCCCCACTGTATTGCTGGAAATGCACATAGCAGTAGGAGGTCAACAGCATAAAATCAAAATCTTTGATCTTGACTAGAAGTCTTTAAAGTTAAAAAATAATAAAAAATATGTTATTTTCTTAATATTTTCTGGACAAAGTTTAAGCGAGTCCTGTAAAAACCTTATACCAGAAGGGCATGCTTTGAGGCTTAATCCACCCATGTTATTGGGAAGACATCATTGCATATCTGCTCAAAATCAATGTGTGCTTCATTGCTTGACATCTGATGTGCATCAGCCTACTGAAGTGAATGAATCGTAAGAATGCACAAATTCTGAGAAAATGCATTAACTCTGTGTGAAAATTGTACCCTGTCAAGCCTCAGTTATAGACAATTTGTGTAATTTTTTTTAAAAGTTTATTTTCTTTATAATTGAACCTGCCAAACAGCATTCACTCAAAATAAACATGGACTGAGCACTGAATTTATCTCATAGCTCTATTCAAATCTGTCAGTTTTGATTTTTTTTCCAGCTAAAAGTTACTGACAAAGTTAGAGAGATGAAAGTTTAACTGTAAGTGTTCTCAAGTTTTCTAGCATTCCCCAGTCTTTAAAATATCAAATTTGACATTCATTTATTTTGCTGTATAGTAGGGAAGATGCATGGTTCTTTCCAGATCATTACAAGTGACATTTTTTAGCCTGTCAAATAGAAATCTCTCAGCTGAAAAATGTTGATGGCAGCTTGTTTCAACTGTACTTTACTGATGAAAATTTAAATGGATTACAAATGGACTCAACATTTGCAGCCAATACAACAACAACAAAATATGTCTCCAGTTGTGTAGGAGGCCTGACATCCTTGACTGACTCAGTTTTGCCCAAAATGTTCCTAAGAGGTATAAGCCATGGATTTACAGGCATACAATGCACTTTGTTATACTGACACAGCATTCATGTTCTGAATCATCACCAGCTCCTCTTGCTCTACACATAAAACTAGTTAGAATAATAGAAACAAAGAATTGTAGAGTTAGAAGGGGCCTATAAGGCCATCGAGTCCAACACCCTGCTGAATGCAGGAATCCAAGTTAAAGCATACCCAACAGGTAGCTGTCCAGCTGCCTCTTGAATGCCTCTAGTGTTGGAGAGCCCACCACCTCCCTAGGTAATTGGTTCCGTTGTTGTACCACTCTAACAGTGAGGAGGTTTTTTCCTGATGTTCAGTTGAAATCTGGCTTCTTGTAACTTGAGCCCATTATTCTGTGTTCTGCACTCTGGGATGATTGAGAAGAGATCATGGCCCTCCTCTGTGTTACATCATTTCAAGTACTTGAAGAGTAATGTGATATCTCCCATCAGTCTTCTCTTCTCAAGGCTAAACATGCCCAGTTTGTTCAGCCTCTCGTCAGAGGGCTTTGTTCCCAGTCTCTTGATCAAACTTGTTGCTGTTCTCTGAACCCGCTCCAGTTTGTCTGCATCCTTAAAGTACGGTGTCCAGAATGGGACACAGTACTCAAGATGAGGCTAAACCAGTACCAAATAGAACTAGTACTTCATGCGATTTGGAAACTATACTTCTGTTAATGCAGTCTAAAATAGCATTTGCCTTTTTTGCAGCCACATCACACTGTTGGATCATATTCAACTTGTGATCAACAATTTCAAGATCCTTCTCGCATGTAGTACTGCTGAGCCAAGTATTTCCCATCTTATAACTGTGCATTTGGTTTATTTTTCCTAGGTGTAGAACTTAATAAGCGTTCCATGCACCTCCTCATCCAAGCCATTAATAAAAATGTTGAAGAGCACTGGGCCCAGGACCGAGCCCTGTGGTACTCCACTCATTACCTCCCCCCACTTTGAGAAGGAACCATTAATAAACACTCTTTGAGTATGATTCTGTAGCCAACTGTGGATCCATTTGATAGCTCTGTCAAGCCCACAAATTCAGTTAGCCTGCTAATCAGAATATCATGGGGCACTTTGTCAAAAGCTTTCCTAAAGTCAAGATATATTATGTCCATAGCATTTCCACAGTCTTCCCTGGAGGTTACCCAACCAAAAAATGAGCTAAGATTAGTCTGGCAGGATTTGTGCTTGATAAATCCATGTTGGTTTCTGCTAATCACTGCATTGTTTTCAAGGTGCTTACAGACTGACCACTTTATAATCTGCTCCAGAATTTCCCCAGGGATTGATGTCAGGCTGACTGGTCGGTAGTCCCCAGGTTCCTCCTGTTTGCTCTTTTTGAAGATAAGGGCCATATTAGCCCCTAACATCTGGAGAATGACAAGTTAGCCACTCCTAATGTGACATTATGGGTTGGCATTATATATGAACCAACCCACTGATTCTTCATACTGAAATTGTTCAGTTTCTAAACTTTTACTATAATTGTGATAATAAGGAATAATGCAGCCTAATAATGTCTGCTTTAACCAATGAGGTGTTCAACACTGTCTATTAATGTGCATTTCACATTGTGAAGAATGTTTGTGAACATTGTGAATATAGATTACTTTATGTGAGTGCCTCAGACAGAGGGGTTGAATCTGGCCCTTGAGGCCTCTCAATCTGGCCCTCAAACACTCCCCAGGCCACTCCCCTCACCAGTTCTTCACACCCTGAATGTTTTGGCTGGCTGGAATGTTTCTTTGAAAATGCTTCTTAGGTCTGGATGGAGGACAGAAGGGGTGTGTGTCAAAACTAGCTTTTGCAGACAGGGAAATTTACGTTTGTTGCTTTGTCCACTTTTGCCTCTGGGTCTGACCACTGCTGGCAAGTGGCCTTGGGATGGTTGCCCAGAAAGGAATATGGTCCTCATCTGAGAAAGTTTCTCCACTCCACTGTAAAGGAACAGAACAGGGATCAATTAAAAAGTTGCCCAAAAGACTAAGAACAGGTCCTAGTCCATGGACTGATGTTTAGATTCATTGCAAATGTCTACTATTCTGACTTTTCGTATGGAAATCTAAACTTCTCAGGACCTATTCTGATATAACCCAAAGGCGCTCTCTCTCTCTCTCTCTCTCTCTCTCTCTCTCTGTGTGTGTGTGTGTGTGTGTGTGTGTGTGTGAGAGAGAGAGAGAGAGAGAGAGAGAGAGAGAGAGAGAGTGATAAATGCAGCTAAGCCTCTTCAGGGGAGCAGGGGCAGAAAGTTTTATAAACTCATTTCCCACCTCTATTAGCAACAGAAAGGATTCTGGTTCCCTATCAAATTCTAGAATGAAAGTGGCTTCTGCCTGAACAGCTAGGTTAACTTTTCCTGGTTGGTGATATCAAGCCATTGTGAGGCCTCTTTCCCAACCATAGTACTCAGAGTCGGTGAGCCAATGCCACACTCTGGGGATTGGGGGTGTTTAATAGTTTGCTATGCCCATCACTGATGACTTCTCTGTCCTAGTCTTTTTCTGTACTCCACCCTACTCTTTGACTTGGTACTCATGTTAGCCCACAAGCCACTGCATTGCAGCTCCTTTTCATGACATTGGAGTAATATAAGACGCTCCAGACCATGTGTGTAGAATTTGTAACCATGGGCCCTTCTTACTTTACTATCAGCCTTCTATCTGAACTGCAGTTTGTTACATTATATTCTTCCCCAGTGGTTCTTGGAGGGCATTCTACAGCTTGGGATGGCACCTCCTCTTGGCACAGTAGGCAGATCATCTCACCCTTTCTGAGGTTAATCTCCATGTCCCAATCCACCGGTAGCATAGGAGATACCTTCATTTCTATTACGCCAATCACCACTATCAGTATAGGGCTCTCCCCTTCGGGCTCACCTTCACCCCCAGAGTCTTCACCAAGGTTCTGGTGGCTCACCTGAGGACTCTGGAGGTAGATTTCATCCCTACCTCGACAACACCTTGGTCAGGGCACCCTCAAGGGACCAGTGTGCCAGAGATGTACAGACTACCTTGGATTGTCTCACCAGTCATGTCTTTGAAGTGAACTGCAAGAAGAATGCCCTGCAGCCCATGCAGAACATCATGCATCTTGGACTACAGATAGATTCAGTCCATAAGTCTCACCCAGAAACGTGTGAACAAGGTTCAGGATCTCATGGTAAAGATGATTTCATCAGATTGTGGATCTTGTGGATCTGGCCAAATTGCAGGGAATCCTGGTTTCCTGCCAAAATGTTGTGACCTGGGCTCAGTTTCACTCTCATACCCTCATACCAGTGCTACTGCTGTGCCAGTACCAGATTGTGGAGTCATGCAAGTAGAGGGTTCCTATCAGTCCAGACCTGCACCTTGAATTGGATGGTGGTTGACTCATGGAAGGCCTTTGGCAGGGATAAGCCTAGAAACACCGGTGAGGAAGATCCTGACAGTGGATGCCAGTCTCTATGGATAGGGAGTACACTTGGACTCTCATGTAACACAGGGAGTATGGAAGGACAGTGAGCAGCTACAAAGTATCAACTGGCTGGAGCTCCAGGCAGTGCGGCTGGTGCTTCAGGAATTCACTCCACAGGTCCACAGGTCATGGGGTCTAATGTTCTGGTGAGGAGTGATGACATCACAACCAAAGCATCAATTGTCAAGCAGGAATGAAACCGGTAGCTCTGGCAAAGGAGGTTTGGTCACTGCTGTGATGGGCAGAAGCTCATCTGTCCTTGAGGGCAGAACACATAGTGGAAGTCCAGAATGTAACAGTGGATTGGCTGAGCAGAACATTCCTTCCAGAGTGGCATCTTCACCCCACTCTGGGTGGACCTCTTTGCAACATACCAAAATGAGCAGCTCAGCAGGTTTTTCTCCTGTTTTCATTACCTGGAAGCCCAGGGGTTGGACGCCTTGGTGGAAGATTGGCTAGCAGGTCTTCTTTAAGCTTTTCCCCACATCCCACTCCTTTTACAGATGGTCAGGTGCATCAGACATCTGAAAGCCAAGGTGATATTGGTGGCACCATATTGGCCGAGAAGGACATGGTTCCTGGAGCTGTTACACGTGTCAGTTCAGAGCCCATGGCGTCTTCCTTTCCAGTCAGACCTGTTGAACTAGGGACTGATCATCCACTCATGCCCAGAGATCTTCCGGTTGACAGCAATGGTTAGCAGAATTGCGGTTTTCTGAGGCAGTCCTTGATACTCTCTTGGCTTCACAAAAGGCTTCAACCAATAAGACCTATGGGTCAACTTGGAAGGTTTACGTAGAGTGATGACAGGACAATGGGTGGGACCCAGATTCTTGGGAGGTGGCAAATGTGCTGGGGTTCCTACAGGCTGGAGTGGAAAGGGGGCTTAGTACAAATACCCTTAAGCGCCAGGCAACAGCTATAAGCAGCATTCTTGGCTGCAAGGGTGACCTCTCTCTGTTGGCTCATCCCTTATGTCAGTTGTTCCTCAAGGGAGTGGGTCAATGGAACCCCCAAGTAATTCACTGGTTTCCCACATGGAACTTAAACTGGGTACTCTCGGCTCTCAAGGGACCATCCTTTGAACCCTTGGCTACATGTGACATAAAGTTCTTTACCCTTAAAACAGTCTAGCTTATACCGGCACACAGAGTTGTGGAAATAAGGCCCTGTCTCGGGATCTGTAGCTATACATTTTCCATCAGGACAAGGTGGTCTTTAAGCCAGAGCCGTCTTTTATTCCAAAAATCAATCCTGTGTTTCATAGGTCTCAGGAGGTGGTTCTTTCTTCATTTTGCCCCAACCCATCTTCCCCTAGGGAATGGGCTTAGCACTCTTTGAACATGTGCAGGGCAGTCCGGTTTAACTTGATAAGACTGCTAGTTTCAGGAAGTCAGAGGTCCTCTTTATTTGCTTTGGCGGGTTGACTATGGGTCAGAAGGTTTCCTCTTCATCCATTTCATGGTGGCTCAAGGAGGTCATTATTCAGGCCTACTAGGCGTTGGGCAAACCACCACTGGGACAGCTCATGTCTCATTCTTTGCAGAGATCTGTAGAGCTGCCACATGAGCATTCTTGCACACCTTTTCTAAGCATTACAAAATTGACTTCTGGGCTTCGGAGAATTCTGACTTTGGAAGGAGGGTTTTGCAAAGGGTTGTTCATACATGAGTTTCCCTCAACCGGAATCCTGCCCAGGAGGTGGTTAATGCTCTGATGTATATCCCAAGCTGTAGAATGCCATCCAGGAACCACTGGGGAATAAATGGAAATTCGTACTATGAATTTCTCTTCCCAGGGGTTCCTGGAGGTCATTTCCCAACCTCTTCATTCCAGTCCTGAGGGACTGAGTCATGCTGGATCTTAGCGGCTTCTGCCAGCGCCATACATGAGGGAAAGGTAGTTCAGGCCTCCCTGGGGATTTCATGGCTTGTTTCTAGTTCTGTTTGATGTGCCTATTGGTTTCCTGTTAATTCCATCTAGTTATTTTCCTTTCAATGGGGCAGTTAGTTTGCATTTTAACTTCTGCAAGTTTGTATGTTTTTCCATGGAGGTGGTGGGCCAGTCAGGCCAAGAGTCCAGCTCCATCAATGGAATGCTACTGGGAGTTGAGAGGTTGTCCTTGCTTTTTCCAGTATGTCTAGAGGATGGGATGGTCACTCCCCCTGGGTGAGGTGATCTGAAGATTAGACCCTGCCTATTGTGCCAGGAGGAGGCGCCATCCCAAGCTGTAGAATGTCCTCCAGGAACTCCTCGGAAGAGAAATTCATGGTAAGAATTTCCATTTATTACCTTACCCCTTGGTATCAGAAGGGGCAGAGCTTGAAATGCTGGTATGAACTTCTGACATTCCCCCAGCAATGTATGACATGCCTTATAGTTAATGTTAGAAGTGCCCTTGGTAAATTCTCCTCAACCAGCTCTTAGAGTCCTTTCCCCTTGGGTAAGAGATCAAAACACCTTCCTGACATCAGCCTTATCTGTTGTAGTGCCCTTCCACTCATTGCTATTCCCAACCACCACTCTGCTTCTGATATTCTAATTACCCTCTGATTCTTGTTCTGTGTAAGATCAGGCTGTTAGTCTTCATCTCCAGTGTGCGTTCGTCACAGAGATCTTTAAGTTGCCACAAACACTCTTTACCTGTGTTGTTTATGCTGACCTGTTGTGCGAAACTGTTAATGCTTCCTTAACATTTTTTAAGAAAAAGGGAATGTCACATAATAGTGAATTAGATTATAAATGCCTGAGCAATGAGTGCATTTATGCATAAAATTAAAATACTTCTCAGAGCTGTGAAAAAATATTCTTCATAGCTTTTGTGTAATGTTCCCAAGGTGAAGTGGCAGATGTTTGAGTTATTAAATCTATCCCCCAAAGCATGATTACCGTAAAAATTAGGACGGTTTCTCTCCTTTCTTGGATGTGTGTGGCTGTGGAGAAGAGCTTATGAGAAAATTAACTCAATTTCAGCCAGTGCAGCATTGTTATAGGGCTTCTTCTGCTGTGGTGGCTGAAGGATTTATGTAGAAAAGAGGACGCAATATGATGAAGTCAGTCGTTAGTATTGTAGCTGTTTACAGGTTAAAATCCTATAAATATTTCATACACATTGTAGCGTTTGCTAATCTGGTTGCTGGCAGACAACTCATTGGCAACTCTTGGAAGGTGTTTAATATTAGTTTATTTGTTATCATTGTGAAAGATAGTTATGGCTTTTCTATGAGAATTAGAGCACAATAGTATGGATTTCTATTCAAAAGTAAGTTCCATCAAGTTTAATTGGACCTTCTCCTAGGTAAATGTGCGTATGATTGTCACCTTAGATCATTATTGTAAAAGTAGATAAAAGCAATTATTGATCACTCATTAAGTTTGCTTTTGTGGGTTATTACAAATGTTAGTGGGTTAACACAGATTGTTATTCGTTATTCTAGCAGTTTATATACCACTTGATATCATAGTTTCTAAGCAGCAAGGTTAAAAAGGTACAATAAAGATAAAATTGGTTAAAACTAACCATAAAATCAGAAAATGTACTTAAAATGTCTGCTGAATTAAAAAAAAAAAGTTTTCACCAGACATCAGGAGTTCAGCAGGGAGGGGGACTGCCTGATCTCATGTGGGAGGACGTTCCACAGAATTGGGCCCACAATATTGAATGTCCATTCAATGCCCAGGTGGATAAGAGCTGTACATTTGAGCCATGTGGGACCAATAATTTCAGGGACCCCTGAAAATCTAAATAGGATTTCACAAAATCAGCTTTCTAAGATAAAAAAGGGGGAGAAAAGCATAAGCAGCATGTGTCTTATTTGACCTACAATCTGTTGTCTGGTCTCTTGACCTTCCTACACTCTTGGATGCACATTTTTCACAACCAGCCCCTTTCTCTCTCACTCCCCACCCCCAGTGGTGCTACTTTAACTGACTATTCTGCTAACCTTCCCATTCTTCTTTTTCTTCTTGCCAACTTTTTGTGCTGCTCTGGCAGTGGGGGGAATGTTTTCCTGAACAATTTCTAAACTTTTGAAAAGCAAAGTTTTTCTTTCAGCTAGAAAAGCAGCTTGAACCTTATTGTGTCCTAACATCCACAGTTTTACTGCCATATGTGTAGCTAGTCCATCTGAGGTCAATATTTTTATTTTTCAAAGTAAAAGGTAAGGATTACATAAAAGAAGATGCTATAAAATCCTTTAAGCATAAGAAAGTTAATGCTGCTTTTAGGTCAGAATGGAAATATTTCAAGAACAGGCTCACGTTATCTCTGCAATTGCCTTTGGCTAAGCAGCAGGAATTTTTCCCTCCTGCTATTATATTCATCTATCTGGAATACATAAGATATATAAACACAAACACAGCAAAGAACATCAGTCAATATATAAAATAAAAGCTGATGTGTTTGAAATTCCTAAAGATGGAAGATAGTCAGGTTTTTCAACAGTGAACACTGTCATTATTACTAGAGCAACAAAAGTATAGTTGTTAGAGCTGTGGCAATATTTGTTTCAAGAATGTAGGTTTAGTTCCAGTTTTTCAGGCCTTAGTAAATTCCAGCTTAACTCAGATAATTGTCGGAACCTCATCAGACATAATTTTATCATGATCATTGTGATGTTGTTTATATAACCCATTGATACTTAAGCACTTTAGGATTTTTATCTCTTACTTTTGCAACTCTCCTTTGCGGCAGTATAATATACATCTTTACAGATGGCATTCTGCAACTGGGAACAAGATCATCCATTCAGAACTTATATACAACATTTTTTTGTGTTTTGGCAAAGTAACCCACACTTCTAGAAATCCTGCCGTAGTCCATATTCAGAAGTTTTGGAGAAAAAAGTAGATTGTTTATATATGTGGTATGGGCCCCCTGTATCTTAAATTATCAGAAATTATTGTTCCTTGTATACACATCCAGAGACAAGTGGCAGGGGGTTAAACTAGATGAACTTGGTCTGCAGCTTGCCAAGGGTTAATCATGGAATCTATTATCATTATGGGATTTGAACCTCATGTTTGTATTTTTCTATCCCTCAACCCTGCTATTAGCTATATTGAAATTCTGCCTACGGTTCTGAGGACAGAACTAACTGAATGAGGACAGGCAATGTTAAATGAGCATAATTGCATACTTTCAGATCTACCTGTCAATCTATATCCTGTGGATTTGTTTGGCCTCCTATATGGGCTTCCCCGTTGCGAGCATGAGTGAAAGATACAGCCTATTTCATGCAAGTTACCAGCAGGGGCTAGTGCTAATAATGGCACAGGTCACCAGGCAGTATTGGAAATGTCAGGATCAGCCATCAGGTGGTAACCTCAACTGGTGCCAATAATGACAAGTGATAACCAAACCTTTTTAAAAGGTTTTGCATAGTTAACTTTGCACACAAACAGCATGTACTGTAGTTGTTTTCCAACTTTGAAGAAAACAGAACTAGGAAATAAGAGAAGAATAGAACAGGCTCCCATATGACTGGAGAACAGATTATTTCTGCTGCACAATATCCATTTCCAGGTAGCACAATGATATAAGCACATTGGCAACCAAAAAATTAAAAAACCTGAGTCCTGAATGAGGTCCTGGGCAGAATTTCTCCCTTTATTTCTGTCACATTCTGTTCAAAGCACAATCCCTTGTGTTTAAGCTTAGTCATAGAACTAATGTCTGAGGTAGAATGCCTTTTTTGTCATTTCCTTGCATTCATTTTTTTCCAAATCTGTGGTTAGGCCAGGTCATGAAGTCAGAAACTAAAGGGTAGTGCTCTCTCTCTCTCTCTCTCTCCAGTGATAAGTTTTCATACTACATGCTCAAGCTTTTTTGTCAAGTGCTTAGTTCTGAGGAGAAACTGTGATAATGATCTGAAGATGCTATTTCTGAAAATTCAGAGTAGCCGAAGGCAGCTGAAGGTTGCAGGACAGTCTGCTTTATGGGCCTGGCTGACCAATTATTTTGATGTTTAGCATTTGCCTTCACACTTACTCCCCCCATCCAAACACACACACACAAAGCAGAACAGTACAGCAGAGCAGAACCTGTTTTCCTATAATGCTGGAAATTCTGTATGCATATTCCAGCCATGTGGGTAGGCTTGATCACATGGGATGCTGCACTTGACATTGTAAAAACTGGTCATTTGCTGATCATAATATGCTATTCTAACACAAATGTATTACAGTTACTAAGCCAACTTTAAGATACAGATTCTCTTCGGCTTTCCGTTGAACAGAAACCAAGGACTCAAAACCTCTGCAATGTATTCTTGCAGTTTTTCACTTAGCCAGCTATGCTTTTCCATCAAGACTTAGACCTTGGTTCCAATGAGACCAGGATCTTGTGTTAGCCTGTAGCACAAATAGGGACCCTGGGCACTCAGTGCCTCCTGAGGCACAGCCAGAGACCACTTCTTCAAAAAACACCACACTGAAGGGGCCTTCAGTACTGAGGACTCAGCCAGCCTAGCTACTCCTGCCTGTTAGTGTTTTTAGCCAATGAGTGAAGTCAGAGCTGTGATGGATAAGTTAATTGCTTTGACACCGTTGCATCTATACATAAATTAGCTTATGCACATTTTATGCAAATATGTGAATTTTCTCCTTTCTGGTGATGCAACAAGCAGTTGAGGAAGCCACCCTTGGGTGTTGGCCAGCATTAGATCCCAAGTGTGGTGCAAGCCAATGCATTTGGGATTCCATTGGTCAACCAGTGGGGTGTGTGTGCATGCTGCATGAAGCCAGCACACTCCAGAGCTAGTAGTGTAACCCACATGTACCCCCACTAGACCCCTTTATGTTTGATCCTGCCCAATGCCATTTTTACTTGTGACAGAAGCATATTTACACCTAACAGTTGAAAATCAGTCACTGAGGATGTACAGAGGGATAGGCGAAAAACCAACTCAACCAACAAGCAATTTGAGAGGAAAATTTCTAACCGGCCCTATCAACCAACACTTTCAAGAAAAGTTCAATGAAGGACCAAAACCAAGGGAGGGAGGGAGGGAGGGTAAGTGGGGAAGCTAGCATGCTGGCATAGCAGGGCTGAGGCCTTTTAAGGATCTGGGTCCGCTCTGGCCCCCTTAGCATTCTCATGGGATTGCCTGGGACTACAGGCCGTCCCACATGAGCTGGTGGGAGGTAAATCCCCTCATCTCTTGCTGCCTGGGGCAGCGCACTGCCCCACAACACCTTTCTGTGCTTACGAGTGCAGAGCTAGGATACAGATAATTCTCCCTAGAATGGGTTGAATGAGATTTAAAGTTATCTTCTAAACCCTAGTATAGAAAAATAATAATAAAAAGCTTTTAAAAATAAGTGTTATCTGTAAATAAACACAAAGGACAAAATAAATTTGTTTCATTTAACACAGAAGGTAAAATAGATAGTACATATTTTCCTTTTTAGTGCTTTTTCTGTGTCGTATGAATACCACTGAATAGACTAACAAGAAGTGTGTTATTTTTAAAAATTCAGGAAGTTCTGAATTATTAAAAACAAGTAAAAGTAAATAGGGAAGGAAATACTAGCTTTTATTTATTTTATTACAGTGCCTGAATTAAATCACAAATAATTTCCTGGTTTGGAGGACACTTGAAATTGTGGTCTGTTTCTAGCCAATATTGATGTAATTCTAAAGATAAATGGGAAGTATTCCTTTCTTTGTAACCCCTAGCTCCAGGAAGTTCAGGGCAGCTTTTACAGGGTCTCTGTCCTTGGGAGGAAGGAGTACTGGAGATGTGTCTTTACATTAATGCAATCATAAATGTGAGTGTAAATAGTGGTGTGCAACAGCTGAGATAGTATCAAAGCAGCATTAACCGCTCCCTTTGATTCCTGAGCTCTGATTGCAGCAAAAATCCATCTTCTCAAATAGTCTTTCAACTTCAGTCGGCCCAATCCAAACTTTTCTCCTCCTTTCCACTGCTAAGGGCAGATTTTCAGATAATGGACCCACAGGGTGATCCCTTGCCAATGTTTCTGGATAGGTGCATTTTGTACAGGGGCCATATTGTCTTCACAGTTTTTTGGGGGGAGGAGTAGCTTGATCACATCAGGAAAGAGTAGAGACTGTTCATGTGATCTGAAAGAACACATGTGCTAAGTGGTTTCCAAACCCCACCATTTCTGACAAAAATCATCTTTGAACAATAGTATTTCCAGTTGCTTCAGTGCTGAGACTGCAGTGTTTATATCTAAAGCAAGCTTGTGTTCTCTCCATCAGTTTTAAGTTCTATAAAAGATTATTAATTTAGGCGGTTGTTGGGAAGATTCGTTTTTGCATGACCCCAAACAATGTTACAGATCAATGAGGAAAAATTCATTCGGAGCAAAACTGGAAATCATGTTTCATAACATACATTGCAAATACAGAGGAGGATAAAAGCAACAATGCCAAAATGCATGCAACATATTTCACATTTGGATTTTTGAAAACTTATTTATTGTATTTTGCAAAAATTGAATTTCAGGTATATGCCGCATCATGTTACTAAACATGAGCTAACCAACTCTTAATAATTCAGAATTAATGATGCAGTACAAATGTAAGCTATATCTGCATATTGAATCTACACACAACATAGTTGCAAGTATCTAACCTACATTTTTATTACTCCAGCCCATACATTTCAATGGTTTGCCTAGTGACTCATTCCTGATCATTGTTACACTGGCATAAAGCTTCATTTCCTTCAGCTATCACTACATAATTCCACTACAAAGCTCAAATATCAGAAATAATTGCCATTTTCTTTTTATATACTAAAATTGAGTAAAAGAATACAAAATGTTAAATACTTTTAACTATACTATTATGTCAAAGTCTTAAAAGAAGAAATATCTTTAAACATAATTACTCTGGAAAAGAATTAGTTACTATACCAGCATACTGCTATTCTTTTTATTTTTTGAAAGTTTGGTTGCCATAACAATGCAATACATTTTTATAGTCAACTACCATTTGTTTCGGCTTATAAAAACAACAGAATGAAGTGAACAATGCTGTGTACTTAATCAAGAATCTGCAATATCATTTAGGGTACAGTCCTATGGTCCCTGGGAGGGTATCCTTGGGGCCATAGTATACTGTGGACCTCCCATTCCACGGGCAGGGGTTAAGGTCCTCCTTTGACCAGCAACAGAAAGCTCCACCACTGTGGCTGCCCCACTAGTGGTGCTATAAAAACAGTTAGGTCTCATTTGGACCAATGAAAGGAAGGGGAAAAACACTGGCAAGAAAAGAGGGAAGGTAAAAAGTCCAACTCCCCCATCTTCCAACCTGGCCAGCAGAAGCCTGGCAGAGCTTAGTAAGCAGTAGTTCCTCTATGCCAGAGTATGCCTTCAACTTCCACAGGATTGCTCTGCTTCGGTTTTAGGCTACAGTTCTATGCCAATTTACATCGGAGCAAGCCCCATATTTAATTCCCAATTCTTGAGATACTAGTTATTCATTCCTCATATCCATTACTTTTTCTGGTTTTTTTCCCCCTGTTCTGTGTCAATCCATATTACATTAATTTTTCTGATATGAAATGTATCTTCAGGTTCTAGATCCTTGACTTGGTTCTTCACTATTTTTTGAAGGGTGGGGCGGGGTGGGGGTGGGAGGTCTGGACCTTCAAATTCATTTAGCAACCTTTGAGAACCATTGTCTAAAAGGCTTATGAATGTATAAGATTGTCCAACTATGACACAAAAATAGAAAGTAGAATATATAAGAATATGACAGAAGTAGTTGAAGGGTTCAGACACTGTGCCAATTTTGTGCTCAACTACTACCCTGATTTTCTATCCTTTCCCTCCTTGTTCCCTCTCCTTGCAGTAGGAAGTTGCTAAAAATATACTGCTGTTTGTTTAGCTCCTTTAAGTAGCAAGCATTCAATTAGGACCATTTTAAATTAAAGGGGAATTAACTACACAATGAAAGAGTGCCTCTGCTTTAAAGTTGTTTTGAGAGCTTGTGTGTATATTGGCTGAAACAGTGACTGAAGTGTCAAGTAAGACACCCCCAGTTCAATTCTCACCTTTGCCATGAATTTAGTGGTTTTAGCTAAGCTATTGTCATTCAGCCCCAGGCCCCTATCTGCAGTTTGGAGATAATCATTCAAGATTATTGTGAGGATGACAGATATAACACTAAACTATGGGTTTGAATGGCATGAGTGAGCTTCAGCAAGACCTTGGCATGTACTCTACCCATCCCCTCTCCTCTTCTGTAGCTAAAGGGAAGAATTTGGAAGCTTCCATTTTTAACTAATTGCAGTTTAGCATTATGTCCAAACCTGAACAGATTGTGCTTAGTCTTAACTATGGTTTAACAAAACAAGCCAACTGGTTTGTTTCAATAAATGATAATTAAGATTAACCACAGTTTGGATTCAGAAGTAACACTAAACAGTAAATTGAAAATGTATGTGAAAGCTTCTGAATATTTCCTTGAAGACATGCTAGGGCAGGAGGGGGAAGTGTGCAAGCCCAAGGTTCATAGTTGAGCATTATTAGGGTTGCCATATTCCAGTTCCACAAATCCGGGCAGGCTAATTTGCATGTTATGCATATTATGTAAAGTATTTGCTTATTATTTGCATATTAATATTTGGATTGTCCAGCTGTTTTGTTTTTGCGCCTAGGAATTACTACCAAAAACTGGGGAAAGATGTGAGAAATCTTTTTTTAAAAAGCAACATTTTCAGCCTTAAATGCCTAGACTCTAGTTTCCAACACTATGGAATATTTATTGATTGATTAAGAGGATTTATATCCTGCCCTTCTGCTGTTAAAAACAGAGCTCAGCACAGCTTACAAATATAATAAAAACAATAAAAATGCACAATCAATATAATAACATAATAAAAACACAAAATAGCAACAAACAAAGTCAGGGCAGCAGTACGGTTAACCATTACATATACAATATATTTCAGAGATGTGGTGGGTGGAGAAAAACAAGAAGCCAAAATGTTAGGAAAAGGAGTCTTTCACACCACATGCTCAGTTGTAAATACTGTTACAGCAAGTATTCCACTGGTGCAGGCACTCAGACATTCAAAGTATCTGTATGTTTCTTAGGTTTTATAAAAGCAGAGCTTTGCTTAATTCAAAATTTCTTCTCCCTTTGATCAACCACATCTACACAGGTTCCACCTCCATACTCAAAATGAAACTGGGCCTGGAAGTATGCAACAACCCCACACATACCTTGCTAATTAGATGCCGGGATGTCTGTCTTATTGACTACTCTCCTGCTCCCCCACCCGTGGGGCATCATGAAAGACCCAGTCCTGGGCTCAGAAAGAAAATAAATATCTGGTCCTCTTCAAAGTACTCATAAGCCTCTTGTTTTAATTAAAATAATAATTATAAATTCTTGCTCTTATCACTAATGGGAGTTAATTATCTTGCATATGCTGCTGTTGCTTCTATGGCTGTAATGGAGTGAGGTTAAAGATAAGTGAAATGCAAATAGGAAAACAACAACACAAAAGGCAGTAACACTTTCCTAAATGTAATACCATACCAACCACAACAAGATTCCTATGAGTAAGGCAGAAAACTCAGCATCTCACAACCAGTCAGGATTCCTAACCAAAAACCAAAAATATGATAAATGAAGAAATATTTATATAAGCATGACTATCAAATATATTTATTATTTACACAAACTGTAAAGATATTTATAGTGCAATCCTAGGTTTATTTATTCAGAACCAAGTCCCAGTGCATTCAGTGAGGCTTACTCAAACAGGGACGGAAATGCAACCTCAAGTGATAAGCAACTTCATTCACACAACCCAAAATTCCGAATCATAAGACTCCATACACGCGCACGCACACACTGCAGTTGTATAAATACATACAGCCCATATAACAGTTTATTGTCAAACCAGTTGGTCATTGCAGAAAAATCAGTATTAGTTTTAAAGAAATCAGTATTAGTTTCGTACAGAATAAAAGTTGTAATACCTAAGTAAGCCCTTCCTACTTGCTTTAAAATAGGACTGGAGAGGGCGACAGAAAGAGTTAGAACACAAACACAATTCTTTTTTACATTCACTCCAAAGTCCCATTGATTTGCAGCGCATTCATAACCATGTCTACTCAAAAGTAAGTCCTATTGAATTCAATGGGATTTACTCTGGGCATATGAGATTAGCATTGCTTTTACAAAAGCAAGTATTGGGAAGGTTTTCAAAACACTGCCCAGGATCTGACTCCTGCACACAAGAGGAAAAAAACCTGAAATGTATATACTTACCCAATTTATGAGATTTTCAGATAAACGGGGGGGAAACCACCATTTTCTGGCATTGCAATGAGGTTTTCTACACACTTCCTCAGGTCAATGAAACTGAAACACTGATTGGCTGCAATCCTGAACGGGCGGGGTTAAAGCTATGAAGTGCTATACAGTACTGTTTAAATAAAGATTTAACAGCCGGGGGATGGCTGACGTTTTTATGTATATCTCGAGAACCGGACCACCTAGAAACTTATTTTTTTTAGATTAAAGCTGAGAATCCAGGCCACCTAAGGGGCTAAATGGGCGCCGGGTGGCATGCAAAGAATCCGGGTAAAACCCAGTGAACTGGGCAATATGGCAACCCTAAGCATTATGTCCTAACATGGCCTATGGATATGAAGGATTTTGATGAACTTTCTAAAGTAATGTATGTTTTTTAATTATTAATTTGTTCAACCACTATGTCTTTATCTGTTCCTTAATATCTTTAGATTGCTTTTACATTGCATGACTTTTTAGGTACCTAGAACCTAGAAGGAATTAAATACTACGTTCATTTCTGTGCACTGCATTACAATAACAAGGCCTTGCCTATTCAGTAACGACATATAAGAAGCAAGAAAATATATTGCTGTTCCCATTCATCTGATCTCAGTACCAGTCACTGGTACTGAACCTGTGCTATAAGGTGATATAAATCTCTGCTTTTATACATGTTTCTAAAGCAATATTGCGACTACTCATAGAAAGAAAAGCAAGTTCCCTGTTTTAGATTCTCACTAATAGGCAAAAAAAATCTTTTGGTTTAAGAACATACTACCTATAGCCAATATATATTCCTGCAATCAAGACTACATCTCCAAAGATGGAGAATTACAGTTTTTGTATCTTTGTTGGTGTTCTTCTTACTTTGCTTCTTTCCTGTGTTACTACTGTTTCTACAATCTAATCTAAAAATTACATTTTTCTCATTATTATTATTATTATCTCACTGTTTCTACAGAGAATTTAATCTAAAAATTATATTCCTCTCATTATTTATCCTAAAAATCTGTGTCAACTTTATTTTTATTAATTTCAAAGCCTTTTTATTAATCAATATAATCTGATGGTGAACACAGCCTTTTGTGTTTCAAACTGGAGGATATGTTCTATTTCTATTTTGGGTGCATTAACAGTTGAATCTGAAACTGAAGTTTGATTTAGCTGTTGGAAAAAACCAAACTTGGCCTGCCCAAGATACATGTGTTCAGCCTGCTATCCTTAAACCACTCAACTTAAGGAATGGTGGGCATGGTCGATTAAAAACATACAGCACACCTAGAAATTTGCTAGAATATATTTCACCTCCCACTGTTTTATCTTGTGCAAACTGAGACACTCATCATGTCCATTGGAGACTATTCTGCAGAATAGTCAATGCCATTATTCCGCAATTGTTTCTGGAGGTTTTTTTAGTGTAAATTACGTAAAGTGTTGCTGTACTTCACATATTCCCAGAAACAGAAGCAAAAGAAAATGATTTACTGTTTACTTATGCCTATTAGTGAATTTCTCTGCTTTTTAATCCGGGAGGTAAGAAATGGGATCCTGTGCAAATTTGCTGAGAATGGATTGATCATTTGTGTGCTTATTGAGTTCAGTGGGATTTACTCCCCTGCAATCATGCTTAGGATAGGTGAAACTGACCACAGGAGAGGGGAAGGGGAGGAGGAAGGGCACAGGGGAGGAGGGGGAGGGGAGCATGTTCACAATGCACCTGCAATCCTATTACTGACCTTGCTCCATACTCTGACCTTCGTCTTCTGCAGTTTAAAAGTTAAAAAGAATGCACGGCTGATTTTTTAAATTAATTTGAGAAATTTAACACTGGACTCTAGGATAGCGCAGGCATGCTTAGAAAGAACCAACTATCAGTGTTCTAAAAGCCAGACTCACAGCTGTTTGGCTTGCCTAACCAGGGGCTACACCCACACCAAACATTTATTCCACTTTAAACAGTCATGGCTTATGAAGTTTATGAAGGGTGCTGAGAGTGGTTAGGAGACTCCTATTCCACTGAGAGAGCTCCAGAGGCCAGAGTGGTTTAACAGTCAGCCCCTCTTCTGGGGATTGTAGCTCTGTGAGGGGAATAGGGTGTCTTCTAGCAACTCTCAGCACCCTTCACAAACTACACTTCCCAGGATTCCTTGGGGGACATCATGTCTGCTTAAAGTGGAATAAAGGTCTGGTCTGGATGTGGCCAGTGACTGCTTTGGTTTAAATTTGGGTAGGAGACTACATGTGCCTGCTGTAGAATAAAAAGGAGGTGAAAATCCTGAAAAACAATGATACTGTTCACAATGTTTTCCTTTTGGAAAGGAAAGGGGCTTCCCTGTGCCCACCTACCCAATTTCCTCCCCTCCCTCCCCCTCCCTTCCTCCCTACCCTTCTCTCCCCCTCCCCCCTTCTCCCTGCCCCTCCCCAGGTCAGTTTCACCTATCCTAAGCATGAATGTACAGGAGTAAATCCCATTGAACTCAAGAAGCATGCAAATTCTCAAACCTGCCCTCCCCTCCTCCACCATCCTATCCCCTCCATCTTTCCCCTTTCCTCCACCTCTCTTTGCCCCTCCTGACCCTCCCCCTTCTTCTCTTCCCCTCCCTCTCTTCCCTACCTTTCTTTTCCTCCCACATGGTCAGTTTTATCTATCCTAAGCATGATTACATAACAGTAAATCCCAATGAATGCAACAAGCATGCAAATGATCAAACCTGTCTTTCCCCTCCTCCACATTCACCTCCTCCCCCTCTCCTCCCACCTCCTCTTTCCTCCTCCCCTGCCCACTCTAGCTCTCCCTCCCTCCCTCCCTCCCTCTTGTGCTCCTTCCCCATGGTCAGTTTCACCTATCCTAAGCATGATTGCATGAGAGTAAATCCCACTGACTTCAATAAGCATGCAAATGATCAAATCTGCCCTCCTCCTCTGACTGTCCAAAGTGAAATAAAGGCCTGGTGTGGATGTGGCCAGGGACAGCTTTGGTTTAAATTTGGGTGGGAGGCTACATGTGCCTGCTATAGAATAAAAAGTTGGGGGAAAGGCTGAAAAGCAATGATACTGTTCACAGTGTTTTCCTTTTGGAAAGGAAAGGGGCTTCCCTTCTGCCCAGTGCCCACCCACCCAATCTCCTCCCGTCTTCTCCCCGCCCCTCCCCCAGGGTCAGTGTTGGACTACAACCTGGGAGACCAGGGTTTGAATTCCCACACAGCCATGAAGCACACTGGGTGACCTTGGGCCAGTCACTGCCTCTCAGCCTCAGAGGAAGGCAGTCCTGAATACCTGCCTTCTCTGAATACCATTTACCATGAAAACCCTATTCATAGGGTCAACGTAAATTGGGATTGACTTGAAGGCAGTCCATTTCCATTTTCAAACATGATTGCACAGAAATAAATCCCATTGAACTCAAAAAGTATGCAAATGATCAAACCCACCCTTCCTTCTCCTTCCTCCTAACCCCATCTTGCCCCTCCCCTCCCCTCCCTACCCATCAATCCCCATCCCCTTTCAATCCCCTCCTTCCCCTTCCCCCTCCTTCCACTCCCCTTCCTCATCCCCATGGTCAGTTTTACCTATCTTAAGCATGATTGCAGGGAAGTAAATGCCATTGAACTCTATAAGCATGCAAATGATCAAACCTCCCCTCCCCCTTTCTTAGTTCCTCTCCAATATGCTCCTTCCCCTTCCTCCTCCCCCATGGTCAGTTTTTCCTATCCTAACCATCATTGCATAGGAGTAAATCCCATTGAACTCAATAAGCATGCAAATGATCAGACCTGCTTTTCCCCTCCTTCCCCTCTCCTCTCCCTTCCTCCTCCCCTCCCCTCTGCCTTCTTCCTCCTCCCCTGCCCACTCCAGCCCTCCCTCCCCCTGGTCACTTTTACCTATTCTAAGCATGATTGCACGGGAGTAAATTGCACTGAATTCAATAAACATGCAAATGATCAAACCTGTCCTTCTTCTCCCCTCCCCCTCCTGCCTGCTCCCATCCCAGTCCTCCCTTCTGCATTTCCTCCCCTCCCTCCTCCTCCTCCCTTCCCCACCCCCCTGTGGTCAGTTTCACCTACCCTAAGCATGATTGCAGGGGAGTAAATCCCACTGAACTCAATAAGCATGCAAATGATTGATCCACTCTTAGCAAACTTGCACAGGATCCCATTTCTTATCTCCTGGATTAAAAAGCAGAGAAATTCACTAATAGGCACAAAACCTTGCGGTATAAGAACATACCTATAGCCCACAGATATTTCTATCAAACTTTAAAAAGCAGGGAAATTGTGCGGCTATAGTGAATGCACCAGGGGAGCAGGAGACCTGACCTCATCTCTGAGATATTGGACTGCCCTACAATATCTACGCAAACACCATTTGGGTTGGTCTTTCACAGTCCAATCCACTTCCTGTGTAGCTTGGAAGAATTTGGTAACATGTACCTCTGAGCAAATTGTGAGTGGTGGCAACACCTGCAACCAGCCCAAATAATAGAAAGAAGACATGTGCTGTGCTGATCTTGTTTTAGCAGGGAGGAAGCAACATTATTAAGACAGCTGATATAGTTCAGATGGTTACTTTAAATATGTCTCATTTACGTTGCAATTTTAGTGAAGTTTCCTATAGGAAATCATGTTCTTTTGTTTCTATTTCTGTGAAGATGTCAAGTACAGCAACACTTTGCAAAATTTACACTAAAAAATCTCCAAACATAATTGTGGAATAATGGCACTGACTTCTGCAGAATAGTCTCCAGTGGACCTCAGGAGTGTCTCAATTTGCACAAGATAAAACAGTGGGAGATGAAATATATTCTAGCAAAATTCTAGGTGTGCTCTGTGTTTTTGACCGTGCCCACCTTGCCTTAAATGAAGTGGTTTAAACATAGCAGGCTGAAAACATGCATCCTCTTTTTTTCAACAGCTAGAGTCATTGCTGAAGGAGCAACATATTGGAATCAGTCTGATTTTACATCAAATTGCAGTTTCAGATTCAACTGTTTATGCACCCAAAATAGAAATAGAACATAACCTCCAATTTGAAACACAAAAGGCTGTCTTCACCATCATATGACACTGACCAATAAAAAGGCTTTGAAATTAATAAAAATTTGACACACATTTCTAGGATGATAATAAGGGAAATAAAATTTTCTAGATTAGATTCTCTGTAGAAACATTAGTAACACAGAAGCAAAGTAAGAAGAACACCAACAAACATACAAAAATATAATTAACTTTGGAGATGGCAAGTGTTGCCACCACTCACTATATACTCAGAGGCACGTTACCAAATTCTCAGTAACAGAGAATAGCAGTCCAATATCTCAGAGAGGAGGTCAGGTCTCCTGCTACCCTGCTGCATTCACTATAGCTGCGCAATTTCCCTGCTTTTTAAAGTTTGATAGAAATATCTGTGGGCTATAGGTATGTTCTTAAACCGCAAGGTTTTTTGCCTATTAGTGAATTGTATTGTGCTGGGTAAATTACTCTTGTATTCTTTCAATCAAAGGGGTAGCCAACTAGCCATGGCTTACACAGAAATGAAACAATAGTCAAATAGCATTTTAGAGACTGTACATAGGAACAGAAATGCAAACAATGAAAAATACAAGAAAATATCCGAAAGTAGATTTTTTTTTTAAAAGGCTGAGTTTTGGCTAGACCGTTTAATGAAATACATAATAGCGGGGCTGGTGGGGGTGGGGATGACGAAATTGAAGTATTTGTAAAAACTGCCAGATTCTGACCATGAACTGTTTGACATCCAGTAGATTTCCCACCAGGAAAATTCACCACCAGACATGCACCTAAAAACACTAGACTTTAGTAGAGACCATCTACCTGTGTGAGTTTCTGCAAGACCTGCTCCCTGCGTTTCTGGCTGATTTCCACCTGGCCTGGAAGGGTGGGGCCCTGTCTCTCTCCAGCTACAAAAGCAGCAACTGCTGAAGGGGCCAGAGACAGTGTGTGTATGTGTGTGTGAACCTGCTGCTCGGGATGTCTATAGACTACTGGGGTTTTGTTTAGTATTATATGTTATATTTTACTCTATGTTATATTTTAGTCTATGTACGCCGCCTAGAGTGGCCGTTAATTCAGCCAGATAGGCGGCCTAGAAATAAATTTTTATTATTATTATTATTATTATTAGTGGGAAAAACATTAAATTGGCAACAATGGGTGAGATGCTCTGCAATGCATCACAATACCATCCTTCCTGCCTTGCCTTCTTCCAATTGCAAACCCTTAGGTGTGCCAACTCCGCCCCCCATCCATCAAGAGTTGTGTTCACTTCATTAACACTCTGATATTTGCTGTGCTTGGTATCTACTCCCTTTTGTCCATGAGACAAAGATACTGTGGATTCTTGAGAACTTTATTGATCACATCCAGTCACATTATTGGCCTAATCCCTCCTGTCCCTTTTCCCTCTCCTCCCAGCTCCTCCCCTCAACTACTGGGCCCTGTTCAAGACAAACTTCTTAAACTCAAACTTCTTATTAACAGAATACAACACTGTGTTTGAATTCCCTTGGTAAGTTTGCCCTTCCCAGGGCTGGTTCCAAAGGGCAGCCAGGTTGGGCACTGGCCCGAGGGCCCTGCAGCTACAGGAGCCCCTGGAGGGCCCCTGAGGGGCCGTCTGCTCCCCTTCCATGATCCGTGGCACAAGCCGTGCAGTGGATAGCAAGACAAGAGCTTCTGAGCCACCGCCCGCCGTCCACCACCCCCCCGCTTCACCTACCTTTCTCTGCTGTTCTTTGCGGTTGCGCGCACTGCGCGCACAGGGTTGCCATCGATCAAGATGGCAGCCGAGGTTTCCGTAAGGGACTGAAGCCTCTGCCGCCATCTTGGTTGCCTCAAATCAGCTGCCTCACTCTGCCTAATCATGGTAGGGCCAGTCTTGAGTGAGGCACACATTTTCTCTGCGTTAACATTAAAACTGGAGCATGTTGATAGAGGAATAAGACATGCCCTTGAACACATCCTCCCTCTTCTCCAACCTTCCATAAAGTCATCCTTTGAGTGCAAAGGGGAGAGGGATCTTACATACTGGTATCCTTATATCTCATACCTGTTCATTATTTTATATCAGATAATAAATCAAACCAAAATTTATCTGGTCCTCATTAAGTCACTTCTTTTAATTCTGTTATTCTTTCAATTGATTACTTCACTGGAATATTTAAGTTATGCTCATAATTGTTCCACAGGTTTTATTCTGAGCCATTAAGATATTGTAGTACGTTAAAAGGCCCTTGTATTCTGTATTTTAATATGTCATTTCTGCCAGCTTGTTGGATGGACAGTCCAACAGAAATGAAAATCCTATTAAATGTTTTGTTGAGATTTTAATTTTTTCTCATTTAGCCTAGATAATAAAACCAGGATCCAACGTGCCACTCATAAAAATGTGCAATTATTTATTGGAATAAATAAAACCATATTTAGCTCAGATAGGTGTATAATTATGATATATTGAAGCATTATGTGGTCAGTCAACCTAGGAAGCACTTATGGTATCTTTGTGCAATGATATAGAGACCAAGCGACAGTGCCAAACATTGATGTTTATAAACGTCTAGTAAAGGCAGGCTCCATTGTGTTAACATTGTTATGGTTTTGACTACCACTGGATATCCACACACACACACATGCACATAAGCTTGCCTTATTTGAGCATTCAGTTTCCCAAAGTCAGTTAAAATCATGCTAGTCACACTCCATGTGGGAAGCTTCCAGCAGACTCCTTGCTTAGAGACATTTGCCTCCTCCCATGCATGGAAAGTAGCAGGGCTGTTCAGGGGGATCCAAGGAGAGGTGTGGGGCTTGCCAGTGCAATCCCATTCTTCCTCATGTTTTTCTAGTTATGTTGGGGAACTGAACACCCAAAAAGGCTACTCTGTGTGGATATTGTTAAAGTGTGTGAAACAATATGTCCCTTCCTAAAAATGACAGCAGCTGTAAAACAGTGACGAAAAATGACAACAACAAATTCCCTGTTGTAAATCTTGCCTTTGGCTGCACTCCTAATGCTACTTACCTGGGAGTAAGCTCCAATGAATTCAATAGAAGTAGAAATGAGTAGACATGATTAGGATTGTGCTGTTAACTATTGGGGGAGGGGTCAGGGAAGCCGTTATTCTCTCAGCCTCACATCTGCAATAGAGGACTGAGGCATATATTACTAGGCTGCTGAAAAGATAACTTAAACTAATGTGGGTGCACCTGAAATTTGTTACACAAAAGCGCATTTAATTATTGGCATTGTCGCTATCACAGTTTTAAAATATGACAGCACCGCCTGCATCAGGGCAAAGAGAAAGAGGTGTTTTGTCCAAAATCTACTGTAATCAATTGTCATACAATCAATCTTCATGAAATGATAGAAATAATGCTTCCACCACCACCACCACCACCCCAAACCCATCCTGCTTTCTTATACTGTGCTGGTTATTCAGTGCTCAGTAGTTTGTTTCATTTACTGAGGGAAGTTGGTCTGGCTTATTCCCTTCAAGAATAGCTTTGTTTTATTTGGGGTCAAGAGAGCTTGACTTGCTTAGCTGGAAGGTCTTATTAATTCTTCCGGTATGTATTTGTGTGTTTAACACTTTGTATGATTATTGTTTGAATTTGTTTAGTGATTTTGTCCCATGTTTTGCATTTTATTATTTTTGTACACCATTGGGAGAACTTGTAGCATAGTAGGTCAGGTATTAAATTTAGGAATACATCTAGGAATTGAATAACCAACCAAGCACAAATTGACCAAGCACCAAATTGCTGTAATTTAGGCTTCTCAATTCTACAGTCCCTGGGCTATATATGGCCTGATGGAATGTATTACAGCCCACTGGGTGCTTAATGAATGCCCTCTTAGCAGGCAGCCTACAAAACCTAGGAATTTATTAACTTAATGTAGGGATGTTAGTGTTTGCATGTTCTTGATCTGCACGTCTTAGATAAATGTGTGGATCAGAATTTAACTATCTACCAGATTTCACACCACCAGATGTTGCAACACATTGTGCACCTATACAAGAGAGCTCAATTGTTCTGCCTTCAGATACCAAAAAAGTATGGCATGAAATGAAGGGTGATGTCTCATACTTGGTTAGACTGTTTGCCTAGTTAGCCCGTATCATCCATACTGACTGGCAGCAGCTCTCCAGGATATCAGGCAGAAGTCTTTCACATCACCCACTACCTGAGCCTTCAGACTGGGCATTGCAGGCGTTGAACTGGGGACTTTTTCCATCATGTACTCTACTGTAGAGCTAAAGGTACCTTCCTAACTACACCTCCTAGACTTCATGTAGACCACAGCCATGAAATCATACCAGTAGCAGCCCCAGTCTACGGTTCTGATCCCTCTTCTTGGTTGCACACCTGTGATGGCCATCAGGCTCGTGATCAGTTGCTGGTGGCATCTGGGAACTGGGTTAAGTGCTGTTTTGGTGCCTGTGCTCAACTGACCCACATATTAACAGGTGTGTGGGAAGAGTCTGAGTTTGCAGTGAAGGAGTAAGGGTGGGGGAATGGAAGCTTGCTAGGCATTCCTAAAGTAGTATAGTGTGTTTGTCTCATATTTCCCTCCATTATAATAGCTGACTACACTACAGCGGCCAAAACATGTAGAACTGAAATTATAAGCTATAAAGATGTCTTTGCTATAAATGAACAAAAGTGCTATGATGAAATTGATCAAAGACCTCTCAAGTGAATTATTATTAGTAACGGATTAGGCAAAAACTGCTGCCAGAAAAGGCAGCTGTTGCCATATTTTTAGTTGGCTTTTATTCTTGTTGCTTTTTCTTATACCCAGAGCTAAATGTTTGTCTAATTAATATTAGACACTTACAAAAATATTATATAGGAAGAAAAATTAAAATGCTACAATAACAATATCAATAAAATGTCAATTCAGCAACAGAGAGAGAGAAAAATCCTAGCAATCCTATAATAAGCGTAATTTTCAAATCCCCATATCCTGCACTGAAGGATCACATAGATGTAGTTTAGGATTGTAGTTGTGTTGGTTATTGCTCATTATTAGATGCCCACATGAATTCTTGACCTTGTCTTTCCAGATGTTGTAGCATTTGTCTTTTCCCTTAGTTTGTGGTGTATTGGCTGCTAGGCATGGAAACAGTTCTGAAATGGGATGGTGTTTCAAGAGGTATTTCCTACCAGTTAGGAGTCAGCCGGGACCATTCAAAAGCTATAACCAGGAACCAGGGATGCACGAAGATGGAGCAGGTTGCTAACAGCAGGCCCCTCCTCAGACTATTTTATTTATTTATTTGTTAAATTTCTATACCGCCCGACTAGCATAGCTCTCTGGGCGGTGTACAACAGAGAAATAATACAACAAAGAAATATAAATATACACAGTATATAAGTAGCCAAACAATAATAATAAACAACAAACTAATGAAAACATCTCAATAAATATACAATTAAGCAATCCCCACACACTTCACAACAGTGTCTAACAAAAATATGCTGTAGTCCAAATAACAGCAAAAATGAATCTCCAAAATTAAATCTTGACCCCAAAAACAACTAAAAAACAACTAACCCCAGTAGTCTATAGACATCCCGAGCAGCAGGTTCACACACACATACACACACGGTCTCTGGCCCCTTCAGCAGTTGCTGTTTTTGTAGCTGGAGAGAGACAGGGCCCCGTCCTTCCAGGCCAGGTGGAAATTAGCCAGAAATGCAGGGAGCAGGTCTTGTAGAAACTCACACAGGTAGATGGTCTCCGGCCCCTTCAGCAGTTGCTGCTTTTGTAGCTGGAGAGAGACAGGGCCCCACCCTTCCAGGCCAGGTGGAAATCAGCCAGAAATGCAGGGAGCAGGTCTTGCAGAAACTCACACAGGTAGATGGTCTCTGGCCCCTTCAGCAGTTGCTGCTTTTGTAGCTGGAGAGGAACAGGGCCCCGCCCCTCCAGGCCAGGTGGAAATTAGCCAGAAATGCAGGGAGCAGGTCTTGCAGAAACTCACACAGGTAGATGGTCTCTGGCCCCTTCAGCAGTTGCTGCTTTTGTAGCTGGAGAGGAACAGGGCCCCACCCCTCCAGGCCAGGTGGAAATCAGCCAGAAATGCAGGGAGCAGGTCTTGCAGAAACTCACACAGGTAGATGGTCTCTGGCCCCTTCAGCAGTTGCTGTTTTTGTAGCTGGAGAGGAACAGGGCCCCACCCTTCCAGGCCAGGTGGAAATTAGCCAGAAATGCAGGGAGCAGGTCTTGCAGAAACTCACACAGGTAGATGGTCTCTGGCCCCTTCAGCAGTCGCTGTTTTTGTAGCTGGAGAGAGACAGGGCCCCACCCTTCCAGGCCAGGTGGAAATTAGCCAGAAATGCAATTCTATGAATTCTATGAATTCTAACCTTGACACACTCTACATGTACACAAATATTATGTTATGTGTGTTCTAAAAACACAGCCAGTAACCCTAATAAAGTAGAGTCTCTGATTGTGTGGACTAATTATATAGCCACAAGAGTGGCTGTACACTATAGCCAGTGGGGATTTTTCACATTCCGCAATGTTAAATTGAAAATACCCCCCAAGCCATTCTGATGCTTCCCATAAGCTCATTTCAAAACAAAACCTTACAAAACCTATACTCCTGAACTCAGAAACACTTGCTTAACAACACTCTCAATTTTCATGGCGATACACAACACAGTCAGAGAGAATAGAGAGTTCAAAGTCTAAAAAGAGTGGGGAAACCCTCCCCCCGAGCCCTTTTGGACTTTTTTCTGTCAGAGTTCTCATAATCTGTTGAAATTCATTAAAAATCAGCCATGTTCACAGAGTACCTGTAATCCTAATACTAACGTTGCCCCATACTCTGACTTTCATCTTCTGCAGTTTAAAAGTTTAAAACAATGCCTGGCTGATTTTTAATTAATTTAAGAAACTTTGGCTGGAACCCTATGATAACGCAGGGCATGCTCAGTAAGAGCCTCACAGTTTCTCAGAGGCACATGTTACCAAATTCTTTCAAGCTACACAGGAAGTATATTGGACTGTGAAAGACCAACCCAAATTGTGTTTGCATTTGGACAAATTTGTAGGGCAGTCCAGTATCTCAGAAAGGAGGTCAGGTCTCCTGCTTCCCTGGTGCATTCACTAGAGCTGCCCAATTTCCCTGCTTTTTAACGTTTGATAGAAATTTGTGGCCCAGGGGTGAAATAAGACACAGACACAATATATATTTGGGTTAAATAACAGGCCACTTTATTAACCAAATTCACATTGTATAATGAACCTGCAGAGGGGAACATAAGTGCGGGATTCAACTGGTGAGTCAGGCAAAGCCTGCTTGCAGCTATTGGGGCGATTCAACCCCTGCCAGGCAAGGGGCCGCCAATCTGCCAACCACTTGCCCTGACCACACCCATAGGGTGTGTAGGAAGGCCAACCTGTGTCACCGCCTGCCCCCGGTGCCCTGAAACTCCGAGTGGATGAGACATGTTGGCCCCAAAGGTGACCCGTATCCTGCCCTGAGGCCGTAAAAACCCAGAGCTGCAGGTCTCCAGGACCGCCGATCACCTTCAAAGGTGCCTAAAGGTGTCACCTAGCTGCCCTTCACCATTAACCTTTCCCGCACTTCCATGCCACCAAAGAGGGGACAAACCTCAGTTTAGTCCCGACTTATCCCACATCTGAGCAGCTCACATAAACCCCCCTGCAGGTCCTCCAAAAGGATGTCATTACCCATATCTGTCATATGGACTCCATCTGACCTATATAGTTCCAACCTAGTGTGTCTTATCTCTGGATGGTGTATGACTCACCCACCAGAGCCCAAAAGAGCCAGCCTGAGTTGCCTATTGACTTTCTTGCGGGTCCTATTTATGCCCCTAGGGTCACCTATGCAATTCCACTGCCTACGGGGTAAAATATCAGACCACACCAAACGCACTCCCGGCCAGCGTCCTTCGATGGCCCGGAAGTCAGCACACGCCTGCTCAATAAGAGCCCTGCCTCTCAGCATCCCAAGGTCATTGCCGCCCAGGTGAATGACCAAAAAGTGTGGTACCTCACGAACCACTGCAGAATGGGAAAGCGTAGGGAGGAGCCCGTCCCATCGCATCCCTCGGTGGCCCAGCCACTGCACTGTGGCCCACTGGCTCAGCCCCAGCTGTGTGCCAACACGTGAGTTCGCCACCCGGCGGCCTGCCCAAAAGACCATACTATGGCCACAAAGAAGGAGGCGTGCTCTTCCGTCTCCCCTCCAGTGGCCTGCCAAAACAAACAGCAGAACATGTAAACAACAACAAATTTTCAAGGCTGGGTGTGTCGAATCCCTTGGAATGGCCTAACATAAGATCTATAAGAATTGGAACGACACCTCCCCAGTGCCTGCAGTTGCTCTTGTGAAAAACCCAGGCATGCGGCTGTGGAAGCCTCACCAATACGGAAGGAGTGAGTCCCAAATAACCGAGGGTCAAACCCCAAAATAGCAAGGGCCCTCCTGGTTAGTGTCCAGAATTGGAATTTAGAGAGGGGTGTACCATCCTGATGAACGAACAGATATCCATGGTGTTGGCCCCTCATGGCCACAAAATTCTGTAAGGCAGCCACTGGACAAATGCCACGATCCAGTGTTGGAGAAAGCAAAACCACCCGTCCCTTTCTACACTGGTCAGTTTTTGACCATCGTAGTTGTATTAGGGCCTGCTCATTACTCCAACTGAGGTCAGATATCAACAGAGCCCTGAAGGAAGAATCAGCCTTGGACCCGGCCACTACCTCGCTGATCCGGAATGCTCCAAAGAAAAGTGTGAGTGTGGCAGCGTGAAATAACCGTGCTTCATAAGTGGAAGCACATAGTACCTCCCACTGTAGCCGAAGTCCTTGAAGAACTTCCAGGTGAATGGGTGAACGGGCATCTGGAGCCACTATGTGCCCCCGGGTCCAACCTTCCAACATCCTACATATGCGGAAGTCATTTGAGAAATCCTGAAATCCCTGGGACTTGGCTAAAAAGGAAAGGCCGGAAAGCTTACCTCTAATAGTCTTGACTGCAAGGCCCTTCCTCTTGCCTTCCACACAAAACTCAATGAGGTGTTCCACAGGGACAGGCCATCGCTGCGCATATCCCCTTTCAGCCCGGAAAACTAATAGTTCCCTACCTGATCTTTGGTAGCTGGCCATAGTGCTGGGCGCAATGGATAGGCTTATTGCCTGTTCAGATTCAAGACGCCAATCTCCCATAGTTCCGGCGGTACCACATCTGGCTGAGCCCTGGCCCACAGTGCCAGCTGTCGAAATCTCTCCATCTGGTTCCGTGACAGAGCATCAGCAATACTATTGTCAATACCGGGGACGTGGCGTGCCAGGAACAATATATTAAATCGGAGACAGTGTAAAACAAAAGCGCGTACTAGGTGCATGACCCTAGGATTCCTTGATGACAGTGAATTGATAACGTGTACCGTGGCCAAGTTATCGCACCAAAAATGGACTGTGGTATCCCGAAACCTATCCGGCCAAAGATACACTGCCGCCACTATTGGGAAGAATTCCAGGAGGGTCAAATCCCTAACCAAACCCTCTTGTACCCAGGTCTGTGGCCAGCTACCATGGCACCATAGTTCATTGAAAATAACCCCAAATCCAAAAGACCCCGAGGCATCTGAGTGGACCTGTAGTTCGGCCTCCAGGAGGCGGTCCTGTCTCCAAAAAGAAACCCCATTAAACTCGTGCAAAAACGTAGACCAGACTGTAAGGTCTGCTTTTAGGGCTGCTGAGACCCTAACGTGGTGGCGAGGGTGAGAAAGCCCTGACATGGCCTCATATACCCTTCGAAGGAAGGCGCGACCAGGCGCTACTACTCTGCAAGCGAAGTTCAATGAACCGGCAAGCTCCTGAAGAGAAAGTAGAGTTGCCTTTTTGCAGGCAATAACTTGTGCCACCTTTCTTTTTAGTAAGTCTAACTTCTCCAATGGGAGCCTGCAGCATTGGGCTAAGGTATCTATTTCAATGCCTAAAAAAGTAATAATAGGGGATGGGCCCTCGGTTTTCTCTTCCGCCAATGGGACTCCTAAGTCCTCAGATAACCCAGCGAAATTATCCATAAGATCCTTACAATCGCCAGTGTATGCACGGCCAGCAAACAGAAAGTCATCTAAATAATGAATCACTGATTCAGAACCAGACCGCCTCTTGACCACCCATTCCAGGAAAGAACTGAAACGCTCAAATACTGAGCAAGAAATCGAACAGCCCATGGGCAATGCTCAGTCCACATAAAATTTGTTTGCGAAAGCAAAACCTAACAATTCGAAATCCTCAGGATGGACAGGGAGGAGGCGGAAAGCTGATTTTATATCACACTTTCCCATCAAGGCCCCGATGCCACAGCCCCTGACCATGGTAACCGCACAGTCAAATGGGGTGTATCGCACCGAACAGAGGTGGTGCGGGATAAAATCATTTACTGACTGGCCGTGGGAATAGTAGAGATGATGGATTAGACGGAACTCACCAGGCGTTTTCTTTGGAACGATGCCCAGAGGAGAGACACGTAGGGAGGCAGTGGGTGGTAAAAGGAAGGAGCCTAAAACCCTGCCCGCCTTCCTTTCCTTATCTATCTTTTCTTGGACTACTTGTTCCATGCCCAAGACAGACTTAAGATTCCTGGACCGGAATGCGTGCCTAGGTCCAGTGTAAGGGATCCGAAACCCTGAAGTAAAACCCTCTAAGAGAAACCGAACATCTTTAACTGAGGGGTAAAACGTTAACAAGCGTCGTAACTCTGCTAACTTAACTGGGCTGGGGCCCTTTTCCTTGAGTTGCCCCTTGATGCCCTTGTCTCCTGGGGCCGGGGGGATCTCTATTCCCACCCCTAAAGAAACGTCTCCTGGGGCAGGCCGTGCAGGCATGCTGTCCGCCACACATAGAACATTCGTGTCTAAAACGGCATGAGCTGTGACTGCAGGAACCACGGGAGCTGAACTCCCAGCAGAGTAGGCGGGATTGAACCCCCTGGCCCGCGGTCCCGCGAGCAGGGGGGAATGGTGATTGTCTGGTCAAAAGGTGGCCGCTATCTGATCTGTCACCGGGTGATGGCCTCGCATGAGACATGAACTGAAGCCACAGGTCAGCCTCCTTCTTGTCCCAGGGGAGGGAAGTGTCATATGCAGCCCTCATATGAAAAGCTTCATCGTACGAAAGCCAGGCCGTACCCTGGAACTCTGTGTACGCTCTATAAATGATGTCAAGATATTTAATCATGACAGAGCACTTCTGTGGCTGTTTTTGTAAGACTACTCCCAGATAAGTTAAGAAAGCAGGAAGCCAGTTGGCCCAGTTACGCTCTACCCTGCGCCTTTTAGGCTTGTCCCCTTCCTCTTCCCCTTTCTCCTTTTCCTTCTTCATAGGCTCCCTGTACAGCAGGGAAAACAGATCGATGTAGTCGCCTGTCCATATCTTTTCCCTGGTTGCTGGCAGTAAGTGAAACCCTAAGGGGGCAGAAGTCTCTCCAAAAGGAAGGGCTCCTTCACTAATCTGCCCCAGGGGGTTGGTTGAAGTCGCCATTGGGTTGACACCAGGCGGAGGCGCGGGACGTGAAAGATTTGATTCCTCTGTCGCCGTTTCAATCAGTGAGGATCCCCACACCTGGTCACAAGCCTGCATAGGGGTGGGTTGTTGGCTGTCATCTACACCCCGAACTGGTGCTGAGAAGGGGCAAGCTTGCCCTGGCCCCCAATATGGGTAGCCCCATGTAGGCCAACCCCACGAGGGACCTGGTCCTTGTGAGCTAGTTGTGGCGCACTCACCTGAACTGTCCCCAGATCCAGCATCCCGTGACGACTGCTGACCCGCAGCCCCAGCTTGGTTAGTATTATTCGCCACCCCAGCCAGCCGGCTGGGCCCCGCCTCGAGGGCATCCAAACGAGCTAGAATCAAATTCAAAGCCTGGTTAGTGGCATCCTCTGCAGAAGCTGAATGGTCACTGGCTCCTGAGCTCGGCTGCTGTTGACCCTTCCCCCTAACCCGCTTGGTAATGGGGTTAGCCTGACTAGCAGCGGCTTGCGGAGAGGACGATACCAGGGGTGTGTGAACATCAACAGTGGGGGTCACATTCTGCTGCCGTCTGTTCGTAAACTGTTTGGCATAGGGGTTGTGAGCCCCAGCAGTAGCCACCCGAGTGGTAGTGGTTTGATGAGAGGAAGAAGCCGCGGCGGCATGGGCATTAAGATCCACGTCGTACCTCTGTGGACCTCCCCCCCTAGCCCACTTTGCAGGGGGAATATGAGTTGTGGCAAGAAGCCGTGAGGGGTCCCCTTCCAATGCCTCTAGGCGTGCCAGGATGGCAGCCCAAGGTGGCTCTTCATCACCCGCACTGTCAGCCCTGGGGGGGGCAACATCCCTTCTAGGGGCCCTGCCCTTTCCCTTCGGCCCCCCTTGTCCCTTTTTGGGTGGCATTGTTATAAAATTGCTCTGCTTAAAACCGAAACAGCCACGCAATGTCACCAATCCCCTTGAGGGGGGGGAGAAATTGACTGGGAGGCCTAGAAAAAAGGCCTACTTGGGCCGGGCCCTGTAAAGTGCTCCCTGATGGGGAGAAACGGCTAATAAAGCCCCCCCCACTGAGTATGGGGATGGTGGAAAAGGCCCGATAGATGAGCCGTCGATGAAGCCGGCGGGCCCTGAAGGCCGATAGATGGGCCTCCAACGGAGCAGGCGGTCCTCGTATGAGGAAGGCCCGAGGCAGCAGCCTCTGCCCGGCTGACGGCCCGAACTGGGCCACGTCAAGGAGCGGGCCTCGTAAGAAAAACCAGGTAGCCACCTCAGCCTGTACAAAAACGAAAATGGCGCCCGCCACGCCGCAATCGCGCCATCTTAAAATGGCGTCCGTTGATCTGCAGCCTGATGCTCTCTCCGACGAGGCTCAGGCTGCCAAAGAAGGGAAGAGGTGGCTGAGGGGCCGTCGCGAGCTTAAATATGCTCGGTTGCCCGTCATCCGCGGCGCGCCTTGATGACGTCATGTCATTCCTGGCGCGCCTGCCCTTCCATACCATGGCGGCTAGGGCTTCAACCCCGGGCCGCAAATCTCACACCGCGACGGTAAGTACCTTGCAGAGCGGGAGATCTGTGGACTATAGGTACATTCTTAAACCGTAAGGTTTTTAGCCTATTAGTGAATCTGTACACATATAGCTTGTTCAGACAAACAAGTGAATATCGGTAGGTTGGCATTGGTCCCTGCTACTGTGATTCTACTCTCTTCTAGAGTTGTACCTGGTTATGCTGTCAGAATAGGGATACTACTTATAGAAACCAAGTCTTATTAGTATCTGTAGTTGCTTAACTTTTTACTCTGTGGCCCTCTTACTTTCTCCATTTGTTATTGTGCTGAGTCAATTCTTATTTATCATTCCCTCAATCTGTCTTTCCTCTTTGAGTCACTGACTTATTCTTCCTGCCTGCTTTCCAACCCCCCCATTTCCACCCACACTGATACAAGTGGGGACTTGAAACATAGCTGCTGATGTCACAAAGACACCGATGTGTCCTTCAAATTAGAAAAAGCAGTGATATTTCCTTTCCAGTTCATAGAGGAAGAGAGATTTTTGGCATTCTTCCAGGGGGAAAAGTTTCAGGTTCTTTGGGCACAGTTCCCTTTCTCAACTTTCCAGTGTAGCCCACAAAAGCAAAGCTGTTCAGGAGGTTATAGACTCCCTGCTAAAACAAGATCAGCCCAGCACATGTCTTGTTTCTGTTATTTGGGCTGATTGCAGGTGTTGCCACTACTCACCATATGCTCACAGGCACATGTTCCCAACTTCTTCCAAGCTAGGCGGAGAGCAGAGGGGAGGGGAAGGAGGGGATGTGGGAGGGGAAGGAAGGGGTGAAGGAAGGGGGAGGGAAGGAGCAAGAGGGAGGGGATAGGAGGGAAGAGGAGGGGAGGGCAGGTTTGATCATTTGCATGCTTTTTGTCTTTTGTGGGATTTACTCCTGTGCAATCATGCTTAGGATAGGTGAAACTGACCTTGGGGAGGGATGGGGGGGAAAGAGGAGGGCAGGAAGGGGAGGGGGAGGAGATTGAGTGGGTGGGCACTGGGCAGAGAGGAAGCCCCTTTCCTTTCCAGAGGAAAACATTGTGAACAGTATCATTCTTTTTCAGGGTTTCCCCCACCTTTTTATTCAACAGCAGGCACATGTAGCCTCCCACCCAAATTTAAACTGAAACTGTCCCGCCACATCCACACTAGACCTTTATTCCACTTTGGAAAGTCATGGCTTCTCCCAAAGGATCTTGGGAAGTGTAGTTAGTGAAGGGTGCAGAGAGTTGCTAGGAGATGCCCTGTTCCCCTCACAGAGCTTCAATCAGAGCATTTGACTGTTAAACCACTCTGGCCACTGGTGGTCTGTCAGGGGAATAGGACTCTCCTCTCAGCGCCCTTCACAAGCTACATTTCCCAGGATTCTTTGGGGGAATCCATGACGGTCTCAAGTGAAATCAAAGTCTGGTGTGGGTGTGGCCTCCTGATTAGGCAAGTCCAGCAGCTGTGAGTCTGGCTATTAGAACACTGACAATTAGTTCTTACTGAGCATGCCCAACATTATAATTGAGTTCAATGCAAAATTTCTTAAATTAATTAAAAATCAGCCAGGCATTTTTTAAAACTTTTAAACTGCAGAAGATGAAGGTCAGAGTAATAGGATTACAGGTACTCTGTGAACATGGCTGATTTTTAATGAATTTCAACAGATTATGAGAACTCTGACAGAAAAAAGTCCAAAGGGGCTCTGGGTTTTTTTCTCTCTCTTTAGAGTTTGAACTCTCGATTCTCTCTGACTGTTTTGTGTATCAAATTTAGAGAGTTGTTAAGCGTTTCTGAGTTCGGGACTATAAGTTTTGTAAGGTTTTATTTTGAAATGAGCTTATGGGAAGGATCAGAATGGCATGGGGGTATTTTCAATGTAACATTGCGGAATGCAAAAAATCCATGCTGACTGTAGTATACAGCCACTCTTGTGGCTGTATAATGTAATGCTTGTAATGCTCTGAGATGAATGAATGAATGCTTTTATTTTGGTCACAGACCAGCCATAATGCTCTGAGATGCCAGCCATGTACTTCCAACTCCCTCACCAAGTACTCATAGGTATCCTTGTGCTTCATGCTTCAGTCACTTAATGTACCTATACAAATTCAGTGAAGTGATTTCTGTCTAATAGTGATATTTAAAGATTTTTTAAAATTCCAGTAACATAAGTCTCTAAAATGGAATTTGCTGACATGGTATATTTTAAAGTATGCTCAGTGTATGGAAGTGTAGATCAAGAGGAAAAAAAGTTTGCATGGACCACAGAACCTTCATATCAGACTTATCTCTATCATGCTGCACCATACTCTTTAGTTCTTATTGGAAGATACTGTGTCAATACTAGACTAATAGCTGAAAGAGGGGGAAATGGGAGAAAACATAATATGTCATTTACTGCATATGAATAGTAACTCCAGGAATGGCTTGAAGTGAAACGAAGATCTATTTTATACATAACACTAAGCCAACCCATGGCTTAGTGTGAATAAGCAAATGTGTGGGTTAATGGAGCAAATATCATGGCAACTGTACTCCTCCCCCAGCGCTGTTGCAGTTGCTCTACACTGGGTCTAAGCCATAGTTTGATTTAGTGTCACATCCAAACCTGGACTCATGGTTTGTTTTGCTGCAGACAAACCACAGGCTATAACCAAACTTTAGTTTTGATTTAGTGATCATGGTTTGTCTCAAGGAGGCAAACCATGAGCCTGGAGTCAGACATAATGTTAATCTAAAGTGTGGCTTATCCCTAGGTAGTGCAACAGCAGCAGGACTGGGGGAGGAGCACAGCAGCTAAGATCTTCACTCTGAGAAACTACATCCTTCTTCATTCACACTTAAGTGAGAACTGGGCCTAATCTAAGAACTGCCTTGTTGGATAGAGCATGATATGATCTAGTCCTCTCTTCTGTTTTTAACAGTGGCCAGAAAGATACCTTTGAGAGCTCACAAGTGTAGCATCAAAGTGATTAACGTTTCTCATTTCCCTTCCCCATTGTGTGCTATGCTATCGGATCTCTACACAAGAAAACTCCATTTAGCCATGGTGTCTAACAGCCATTGATAGACTTATTTCCATGAATGTATCTAATCCTTTTAAAAGACTTATATAAGCTCACAACCATACATTTCATGCATTTATTAAAAGAGAGCTTCCATCTGTTGTGTTAGTGACATGGGAAGCTTCCTTATACCTGATCAGACTGTCTGAGTCTAATGCAGTACTGCCTGTTTGGCTGTTTGTGGCTCTCTTGGGCAGAGATCTTTCACGTCATCTGCTACCTGATCTTCTTAATTGGAGATGGCAGGGACTGAACCTGAGACCTTTTGCACTCAAAGCATCATGTGCTCTACCACTACAGTCCCTGCTGAATAATTAAGTTATGTGAAGAGGTACTTCAGTTCCCAATCTATTGATAAGACAATATCATGAGGTTTGAAACCACAAGGTGCAAGATCAAGAGCTGATCAGGGCACATCTGGTTCTCCAGAGATAGCAAGGCAGAATAAAAACAAGTTTCATGAACCAAAGCTGGTATAAAAAAACTGATACTTTGCTCAGGTTCATTGAGGCTCCTCCATATAGCACTAAAACATGGTTTGGTGTTATGTGTGAGCCATGTCATTATGTTGCTACACAAGAAGTCTTTGGAAAATAAGATATAGTCATGCATAGCTCAGCTTTAAAATACTGAAAATAAAACGACTGTAGCTCCCTTAGTTATAGTTGCCTATGGGAGGGCAATGCAATGCCTTTTTCTGCCAAAGTGCTAATCTAAACATATCTTACCCTTTGGCTGTACTGTACTGTTTAGTACAGCTTCCTATTAAGAGACAGGCTCATCAAGCAGTGTGTTTTCCCATCCATGATCCGTGCTAATACCACTTGCTGGGGTGGGGATTGTGATGATCCTGATTCATGTGGTGAATTGTACCAAATGATACAACTGAGAGAATCTGGTGAGAATCTCGTCATGAAGGCCAGATTCAATGGCAGGCCTGCAAGCAAACTATAATCTAGTACAGTCAAGGAGCTGCACAGAGAGTTGGAGGGAGGCCTTGATGGGCCAGGTGAGGAACATACGCCTTGATTACCTGCTGCTGTCCTAGTTTAGTAGGAAATGTTCCATTCCTGGGCAAGGTCCTTGAATGAGTGGTGGCAGGACAGCTCCACGCTCTTGGATGAGACTGATTATCTGGATCCATTTCAGTCGGGTTTCAGGCCTGGTTTTGGCACGGAAACAGCCTTGGTCGCCCTGTATGATGACCTCTGTTGGGAGAGAGACAGGGGGAGTGTAACTCTGTTTATTCTCCTTGATCTCTCAGTGGCTTCCTGGTATCCTTCTGGGAAGATTGGCTGAATTGGGAGTGGGAGAGACTGCATGGCGGTGGTTCCGCTCCTACTTGGCGGGTCAGCTCCAGAAGGTGGTGTTTGGGGAACATTGCTCAGCACTCTGGACTCTCCAGTATGGGGTTCTGCAGGGGTCATTTCTGTCTCCCATGCTGTTCAACATCTACATGAAACCATTGGGTGCGGTCATCCGGAGCTTTGGAGTGCGTTGCCATCAGTATGCTGATGACAATCAGCTCTATTTCTCCTTTTCCTCTTCTTCAGGTGAGGCTGTCAATGTGCTGAACCAGTGGCTGGCTGCAGCAATGGACTGGATGAGGGCTAACAAACTGAGTCTCAATCCAGACAAGACTGAGATGCTGCTAGTGGGTGGTTCTTCTGACCGGATGGTGGATGTTCAACCTGTCCTGGATGGGGTTGCACTCCCCCTGAAGGAGCAGGTTCATAGCTTGGGGGTTCTCCTAGAACCATCTCTGTCACTTGAAGCTCAGGTAGCCTCAGTGGCATGGAGTGCCTTCTACCAACTTTGGTTGGTGGCCCAGCTATGCCCCTATCTGGACAGGGATAACCTGGCTTCAGTTATCCATGCTCTGGTAACCTCCAAGTTAGATTACTGCAGTGCTTTCTACATGGGGCTGCCTTTGAAGACAGTTCGGAAACTGCAGCTTATGCAAAATGCAGCGGCCAGATTGGTAATGGACTAGACAGTTCGAACATCTAAAACCGATTCTGGCCCGCTTGCATTGGCTGCCTGTATGTTTCCGAGCTCGATTCTAGGTGCTGGTTTTAACCTATAAAGCCTTACACATCTTGGGACCACAATACCTTGGGTTTCTATCATGAAAAGTGGGGTACAAATGTAATAAATAAATAAATAATACCTGATGGAACGCCTCTCCCGACACAAACCCACCCATACACTACGCTCAACATCCAAGGCCCTCCTCCGGGTGCCTACTCAGAGGGAAGCTGGGAGGCTGGCAACAAGGGGGAGGGTCTTCTCAGTGGTGGCTCCCAAATTATGGAATGATCTCCCTGACAAGGTGCATCTGGTGCCAACACTGTTATCTTTTTGGTGCCAGGTCAAGACTTGCCTCTTCTCCCAGGCATTTTAGCATGTGTTTTTTAATTGCTTTTTAAAATGTGTTTTTAAATTTGTATATTTGTTTGTAATGTTTTTAATTGTTGTAAACCGCCCGAGACCTTTGGCTATGGGGCGGTATACAAATGCAATAAATAAATAAATAAGTAAATAAATTTAGTACACAACTGTAGGTTATGGGGAATTGGAGAAGATCCCCAGGATCCTAGAATGAGTGTTCAGAGGACATTGAATTATAGCTGGTTCCTCTATCAGACTAGAGGTGAACAGAGATGAATACTTAAGAACGTAAGAAGAGCCTGCTGGATCAGGCGAATGGCCCATCTAGTTCAGCATCTGGTTCTCACAGTGGCCAACCAGATGTCCATGGGAAACCTGTAAGCATGACCTGAGTGCCAGAGCACTCTCCCCTCCTGCTCTTTCCAGTAACTGGTATAGTAAGAAACATACTGCCTCCAGCTGTGGAGGCAGAGCGTAGCCACTGTAACTAGTAGACATATATCCTAATCCTTGATGAATTTGTCTAATCCTCTTTTAGAGCCCTCCAAGTTGGTGTCTGTCACTGCCTCCTCTATGATGCTTAGGAACCCTTTCCTAGGCTTGAGATATAGGATCAACACAGTTTTGAGCATGAGCTTTGGTGAAATCAAGCCCAGTCTCTGCTGACAGGGATATAAATAACTCCTAAAACAGTTGGCTATGCAGCATATGCCAGACAGAAACATGTAGGGCCATATTATAGCAAACATAAAAGGTTTTAAAACAAAATTGATGCAAGCCAGAGAGAGAGGGAGAGAGACAGAGTAAATGGATATCTATGTGCATCTTTGAAATGAAACTCAGCAGGTAGAAACATCCCACACATCTGAAAAGGCACCACACATCTGAGTGCTAAAGAAGTTTTTAAAGCCCTGCTGCTTTCCCTCAAATAGCTGTAATTACCTCCGAATCCCAGGAGAAAGGGTCTTAAAATCTCACCCTTTATAGGACATTGTCCATAATACAGGATCTATTACAAATTATTGTCAAGTTGGTGACTGTAAAAATGTAGTGTAATTTCTCAAATTCAAAAGTGTCTGCTTTTAAATTGATCATATAAAATGTGCTTGTTGTTGACTTTTCAATTAAAAAAATCAATATGTTATGTTCATTAATCCGTGTAACAACTGTCAGAATCAAGGCAAGGCGAAGAAAACAAAAACAAACCCCCTTTGGAATCAAGTATTGATCTACTGTGTTCTTAAGAAATTGTATCCCCTTTGTAAGGCTAAAAGGGGGAGCAAGAGAGAGGGGGAAAATGAACAACTCTGCTGGAAATATATATATTAACAAGAGACCAGGGTGCTTTCATGCATGCTCTGATAACTTGATGACTGTATAGGGTTGCCAGGTCTCCGGTTTTCTGCCGGAGTTTTCGGCAAAACGGGGCCATCTCCGGCCTCCGGCCTCCGGCCATAGTTTGTTTGAAGCCGTTGATCTCCGGCTTTTCAGTGTCTCCCTCAGGCACGCATGCATGATTGACATGCATGCGTGATTGACTGGCCGCCTTCCCGCCCTTTGTCATTGAGGGAGGGACTACTAGAGAAACAGGAAGTGAGTAAAGTGTAGCCGCCGCCCCTGGAGCAAGAAGGCCTCGTCGGAGGAGGCCGGCCCAGCTTGTTGGTAGCTAGGCCTCTGCTTGGGAGTCGTTGCGCCGGGGAAACAGGCTTGGTAGGCCCGAGAGAGAGAGGGGGGGGCAGGCAACTGAGCTGTGGAGTGAGCAGATTCAGCCCCACTACACCTTCTGCTATTGCAGACAAATACCCCCTGCCTGGGTCATTGCTCCCACTCTTTATGGACTCCATAACTGAAAGTAAACTGAGCTGCTAGAGCCATGAGGAGGGGGAATTGGCAGGTGAGAGGTAAGTTTAAAGATTCCTCTCTCCTTTCCAACATTTGCATTGTTAACCAGCCTGGGATGGGGTGAAACAGAAATATTCCAGATAAAGTAAAATAACATGCCAGTTCTCCCCTGCTTTCACTTTACATTATTTTGGCTACCACAGGTTTGGGAACCTGCATTTGCTAAAATAATATGTAGTCCCTTCTGTCCTTAGGCTGAAATTCTGTGCACGCACAAGCTTAATTACTATTAAACTCAGCACTTACTTCCAAGTAAATGTATGTGGGACTGGGCTGCAAGAGGCACAGAACAGAACATGAAGAAATAATAACTGAACTGAGTCTGACTGCTTGTTTCTTGAAACCACATTTTTAAACTTGTGCATAAAATAAGCTAGCTGGTTACAAAGTAGGGTTGCCAGGTTTAGGGCCTGAGACTGATCCTGTCTCTTTAGGAGAAGAGAAAGTCAGCCAAGTGCAGGTGTTCTTGCAACACTGTAACGAGAAAAACCACAAGGTGGAATTCTCCCATCCCCCTGCACAACTTTTAAAGATACAGAAGGCCTCTTGGTTGCCAGGCCCGTCCTCCAAGAGGTCTTCTGTATCTTTAAAAGTTGTTGAGGGGGAAGGGAGAATTCCACCTTGTGGTTTTCCCCTTTACTGCGGTGCAAGGACACCTGCACTTGGCTGACTTTCTCTTCTCCTAAAGATACAGGATCAGTCTCAGGCCCTAAACCTGGCAACCCTATTACAAAGTGATTGCTTGCCAGAAATCTAAGGATGTGTAAACACAAGCTGAAGAGTTGTTGGAAATTATCAGGGATGAAGTGTATGTATAGTATTACTCAAACCTGTAGAGCGACATAGTATTGAACTGATGTTTCCTTTAGCTTGTAAATAAAGAAACTGCTTGAAAATTACTGCACAATATAGAAGGTTCAACTGTAATTATTTTATCTCAAAGTGCCTGCTGAACATAGATGTTGACATAGTTTCAGCTATTTTACAGTTTATGACTGCAGCTTACAAACTGTTGGGAACTTTGTAATGTTAGTTTAGTGAAGATATAGTCATGTTAAGGGCTGTCATGTCAGCTTGTTGTTTCTAATGGTTACAGATGATCCATTGTGTCCCAGCTCAGTCACAATGCAACATAATCTGAATCATGTTGTCTTCTGGCTAATCAATAAATGACTCTAGTTAGTTAAAAGCAGCTGTGGGGAACCTGTGGCCCTTTAGTTGTTGTTGAACTACAACTCTCATAATCCCTACCTAGCTATTAACAATGCTTGCTGGGGATGATGGGAGTTGTAGTTCAGCAACATCTGGTGGGCCAAAGGTTCCACACACCTGATTAAAATTGTCAGCTGATACATGATGGGAGCTGTGGGTGGAAACTCCCATTGGGTCAATAAACTGATTATCAGAGGGCTCTGATCCTGCAAATATCCAGTTGCCACATACACTACAGTTCAAGATCCACCAGCCACTACAGCAGGTCTGGGGAAACCATGGCCCTCCAGATGTTGTTAGACTCTTAACTCAGCCTTTCCCAACCAGTGTGCCTCCAGATGTTGTTGGACCACAATCCCCACCTTTCCTGACCATTGGCAATGCTGTCTGAGGCTGATGGGAGTTGTGGTCCAACAACATCTGGAGGCACACTGGTTGGGAAAGGCTGCTCTAACTCCTGTCAGTCCCAGCAAGCATAGCCAATGGTCAGGAATGAATGGAGTTGTAGTCCAACATCTGGGTGCCATAGGTTTCCCCACCCTGCATTATAACACTGCCAGATTTAAAAAAGCAAATTCCTGAAGGAAGGGCTCAGTGGTATACCACATGCTTTGAACAGGAAACGTTCTGGGTGCAAGCCCTGGCATCTCCAAGTCAGGCTGGGAAAGACCCCAGTCTGAAATCCTGCAACACAATACTCAGCTAGTTGGACCAATGGCCTGGCTTAATGCAAAGCAACTTCCTATATGCCTTTTAATTAACAGTAGTTTACCATTTCTGGAAGGTTGTAATGTTGTGAGAAACTATGTCTGCTGGAATTTGCCCTTCTGGGCAATTTTGAAAGTCCCTGTGGTATTTAATATGGCATCTGTAACAGCCAGTACATCTGCCCTTAAACTAGCTTTGCTTTCTTTTTTATGAAATTAACAGTTTGATTCCATGTATGTTTACCCGGAAGTCTAACCCACTAACAATATTTATTTCCAGTCCTAAATATGCATAGGACAGCAACCTAAATTATCACTGATTTCACTGAATGTGGTCGCACCATGAGTGCAACCCAGCTCCTCGCTGATTGCAGCAGAATTAATTCTGTATGTACTGCCTTATTAAGACACAGCAACAGATTTATTCAATATCTAAAAGACTCTGGAATGATTGCATGACTAACCAGAAATCTGTAAGCTATATGCAAAGCAAAACTTCATTATGAAATGTTAATGTCTAGAATAATTTATGCAATGAAAAGCTCAAAGTAAAAAGGCTGATTGAGGTTTAAAAGGTTAACAAAAATAGCTGTAACTTCAATACTTAACAGCACAATCCTATGAATGTTTACTCATAAGTCCCACTGTTTCCATAGGGTGGGGCATATACAACCTACTATATGTATTTAGGATTGAAGCCTGTTGTTGTTATGTGCCTCCAAGTCGACTATGACTTATGGCAACCCTATGAATCAGTGACCTCCAAGAGCATCTGTCATGAACCACCCTGTTCAGATCTTGTAAGTTCAGGTGTGTGGCTTCCTTGATGGAATCAATCCATCTCTTGTTTGGCCTTCCTCTTTTTCTACTCCCTTCTGTTTTTCCAAGCATTATTATCTTTTCTAGTGAATCATGTCTTCTCATTATATGTCCAAAGTATGATAACCTCAGTTTCATCATTTTAGCTTCTAGTGATAGTTCTGGTTTAATTTGTTTAACATGGCTGCAACCACATCTACTCAGAAGTAAGTCCTATTGAGTTCTATGGGGCTTAGTTCCTTAATAAGCATGTTTACAGTTGCTGCCTTCAGGGGCATCCATCTGTGCTCCCATCTAACATCTCTGCAACACTAAGCTCCTTTCTTCCAATAATGGCCTGGCCTGAGGGCACGTAAACCCTTCTTGCCAGAAGCAAGTAAGCTAGATTAAATGTTCCCTAAAGGCGTTGAACTGTGACCTGGCAGACCAGGGTTTGAATCCCCACACAGCCATGAAGCTCACTGGGTGACCTTGGGCCAGTCACTGCCTGTCAGACTCAGAGGAAGGCAATAGTAAACCACCTCTGTCTGAATACTGCTTACCATGAAGACCCTATCTGGAATCAACTTGAAGGCAGTCCATTTCCATTTTGCATCACCCTAAGCTTGTGAGAAAGAATGACCTTGTCACTTCAGATGGACCTAGGAACACCCTATTTTAGGTAAGATTTCTATTTTAATCTCCAGAGAATTTTTTTTTTAATGGTATGCTCCAAGCAACTGTGGTTGATACAATGTATCATGTTTAATGACGTCACTAGGGCCCGCCCCATGACGTCACTAGGGCCCGCCCCATGACGTCACTAGGGCCCGCCCCATGACGTCACTAGGGCCCGCCCCGTGACGTCACTAAGGTCCGCCCCGTGACGTCACTAGGGTCCGCCCCATGACGTCACTAGGGCCTGCCCCTTGACGTCACTAAGGTCCGCCCCGTGATGTCACTAGGGCCCGCCCCCATTTTCTCAGGTTTTTGGATGGTTCCGACCTGGCAACCCTATGACTGTAATGCATTGTAGATAGTGCTGCTCTTGAAAAAAGTTTTGAAACTTTAAATTGTTCATAATGTGGCAGTCTTCCCTTTCTGCTGAGGAAGGCTACAGGTAGAAATAGACAAACCTGTAAATTTTGGTTCTCTCAATTTCTCATTTTTCTCATTTTAAATCCAGTTCTTCACATTTCTGCAGCAATTTGCCATGTTTTAAAAAAATCCTCATGAAAATTTATCCTAGTATACACATTTTTGCAAACAGATTCCAGGAATGTAATGCATTTTTAATGTTTTCTTCATGCACACTTTCCCCTAATATATGCATTATTGTATACATTGGTTGGTTGGAGAACTGTATCACAAAATTTGAAGAAGTGTGAAATTCAAAGGATAGCTGTGCTTTGGTTTACATATTGGTTCAGGAAGTAGAAATAAGGTAGTTTCTCATTAAAATGCAAACAAAATCTTAATTTCTCCCTAACTTCAGGGCACATATAATACAGATTCTAAGGCAGCAATCCAATGCACACTTACCTGTGAGTAAGTCCCATTGAACACAGTGGAGCTTACTTCTGAGTAGACATGTATTGGATTGCAGCCTACAGCTCTTAGGTGAAGGCCTGATACACCCACTGGTCCATATTTTCCCCAACATCAATGCACCTGTGCACTCAGTATTAATTAGTGCTAAACTGAACTTTTCAGTCCAGCTTTCTTCAACTGAAGTAGGAGAGGTAAAAACTGGAACCTCCTGAAATTGGGATAAGAAGTGTGGGCCAGTAAGTTTCTCTAAAATTTTCAGAGTAAGCTAGCTTTATTTATTTATTTATGCAATTTATTTGTCGCCCATCTGGCTGGAGACCCAGCCACTCTGAGTGACGTACAAAGTAAAGGTATATAAACATCACAACATCAAAAAAACAAGCAATAAAACTAAACAACCAGGTAAAAGCTACTAAGGTGCAATAAGGCTTCTAGCTTGCACATGTTTCAGGCAAAGAGGTGGCTGAAGCAATGGGTTTTCTTTGTTTGTTTTTGGTCTTTAAAAAGAACCTCACATAGTAACTTCCCTACTGCTTTTATTTCTGGCACTAGGTTTTTTTAAGTGCACAAGGGGGGGAAATCAAAGCCTCACATCGTTGGTACCAATCAGGTCTCACACTCACTCTCTGCAACTCCTCTCTTTTTTTCCCCCTGTATCTGGCTCTGGTAGGAAATGTTGAGAGGGTGCGATGGGGGCCTAGTGTTTGTGAGCTAGTTTGGATTAATGTATTTCACTGAATTAGCTCAAACATCTCTGAACTGTTCCTGCAAGTAGTACCCATAAATACAGGGTGTACTGAATGTGAAGTAAGTTCATTTGGGGTTAGTTTTGAATGATTTTTAGTTCATCTTCAAGCTCCTTCTCTTACAAGTTTTTATCTCTCACTGGGCAAGATCACAATTGTTGGGAAAAATAAATTAAACAATTCACATTCCATTGTGTATTTTTAATGTTTTCTTAGCTATCTTAAGCATATTTTAAACTTCAGCACAGAAGCCTATAACATTTTAAAAACTGGAAAAAAATCAGTATCATTTGGATGAAGTTGAATTGAAGTGTGAACTGAACATGAACTGAACTAGTTCGGTGTTGTAAAGGATATAATATGAACTGGAATTAGACATGTTGAGCTTGAATTACAACTAATTTCTTTAAAAATGAACTAAGTTCTGTGAGGGCTGCACTGTAGGTAAGCTCCCTTCTTTTTCTTTTATACTTAAAATAAAACCCCAGATGGATGCTGCATACGTCTCTCTCAAACTTCTTGGTTGCATTTCTGGTCCAGGAAAGAAATGCAGGTGAAAAGCTGCACAGACAGCTGTATAGCAACTGCAAAGTGTTTTGCTTTGTTTTAAAAATGAGAGATAGCTGAGAGGGTGCAAAGAGAGGTGTGTGGTGACCGCACAAGGTTTTAAAGTTTTCTTTAAAAGGACAAATGAAACAATCCCCTTGGCTACCTTGCTACTGAAACTTAGATAAGTCCAAAAAATTCATGGTTTTGTTCATGAACAAGTAGAATTTAAATTAGCATTATACATGTTTCAAGAGGTTAATGGGATACTCAGTATGTTTATAATTCTCTACCTTTTCACTTCAGATCAGCTGCCAATATTGGAAGGTGGTTTTAATTTACTAGATATTAGCTTGTATTATAAGGGATACTTGTTAGCATGTACAAATGATTTGCAAGATTCTTCTATGAATGCTTCAGTTTGGGTAATCTTAGAGATGGTTTATTTAACCCTCCTCTTTGAATAGCTAGTGTTGGCATTGGGGACCAATGCCACCTTCAGTTTTAGCAGATAGACATGGTGTATAGTGGCTCATCAGTTATAATTTGACCAATATGCCAACACTCAATTAACTTTGTGGGGTAATCCACATTTCAAGATGGAGACATAGCCTTTCTTGTGGAAGAAATGGGTTGAATGTGGGATATATACATTACATCAACTGACAGGCTGAGATGGAGAATTTTTGTCATTTCCTTAAATATCAGCTACTGATGACTGCGGAACGGCACTATATTCAGTTATAACATTGCTAGTATCTACTTGTGGCCCATCTGCTCTGAGTGCTTTGGCATCTCCTAAATTGTTGGAGGCAATTACTGGATACTTACAGAAAGCTGAACCTGTAACAGTTGTTTATAAATGTTTAATGGATCTTTGCAAGGTAGAGGCTCAAGAACTCAGAGAGGTGTGGAATAGGGAACTAAAATGTATTATACTGCCTAAAAATGGCAAATTTAGAATCTATACAAAATGCTTTCTTATATGTGAAATTGAGATTGATTCAGCAAAAAAATATATTTCAAGTATACTGTACTCCATAGCATTCATATAGGCAGGCATTGTCCAATACAGATAGATGCTGGAGATGTAACACTGAGAATGTCTCATTGAGGCATATGATGTGGGCTTGTCCAGTGATATATTCATTCTGGTCTGAAGTTATTATCTGTATTAATTTTGTATTGGCAAAATCCTTTATATTTGCCAGTATTCATGCACTTTTAACTATATTCCAGTAGTATGGGGGTTAGCAGTGGGATAATAAAAGTGGATTTTGTGAGCCCTTGAGGTTGCTAAGAGACTCATTCTTTGAACCTGGAAGAATAAATACCCACTATCTATTATGCAAAAGACTGAAAACCTCACTGCCCTGGCTACATTTGAACATACTTCATATAGATGTCAGTCTCGAGTGGATACTTCTTCTTCTTCTTCTTCTTCTTCTTTTTCTTCTTGTTCTAGTTGTTGTTGTAGTTGTTGTTGTAGTTGTTGTTGTTGTAGTTGTAGTAGTTGTAGTAGTAGTAGTAGTATTCATATATACTTTTTTTCTGGCACCTTGAATATTTTAATTTTATTTTAATTCATTTTTCTTTGTTTTCTTTTTCTTTCCTTTTATTGTTTAATTTGCAAATAAAAAGGGGTAAGCCCTAAAAATCACTTTTCAAAGCAGCCAAAATTCTTCCTTCCAAATTTTTGTGGGGAAATTGTCCACACAAAATGAGTGGGAAACATCTTTAAAGTTAATGAGAAATAAACTCTTTGCAGTTATAGTTGTAATAGGATCTGTGCCCCTGGTTGCTTCACTTACCGACCCCCCCACTCTCCAACCGCATTCCTCTTACCCTCACAAAAGCTGCCCACCCTTTCCCTTTACACGTTGCCAAAGCCATCCACCCCCTCCCTTTACACCTGCCTGCCTGCCTGCCTCCATCCCCGTCTCCCTCCTCCACCGGCACAGCAGCTCTCCAAAGTCTGTGGTGCTGTAGTTTGCAGCACCACCTATTGGCGGTCAAGTGAATGGCTGCATAATGACATTATTATACAAATACATTGCAGTAGAGATGCTTAGGAACTCTTTTTCTCCAATGTTAAATATGCAGCTACCATGGATGTGGCCAGTGAACATGATCCTGCTCCCCTCTTATATAGTCATAGAATGTATAAAAGGGTTTATGTAAAGACTCCATCTTTAACCCTGGTTACTAGCTTTGTTTTGTTTTTACACCAAATGCAAGGTTCTGATTAAGCTTTAAAGCAGGAGCAGCCAGCATAGTGCCCTCCAGATGTTTGTTTGTTTATATATTTATTTATTTATTTATTTAATTTATATCCCACCCTTCCTCCCAGAAGGAGCTCAGTAAAAGCACTTTAAACATTTTAAAAGCAAGATACTTTAAAACATATTAAAACAAAGCATGTTTAAAAACATATTAAAACAAAGCATCTTTAAAACATATTTCAAAAACAACTTAAAGACATTTTAAAAAGCAATTCCAGCACAGATGCAGACTGGGAAAAGGTCTCTTCTTAAAAGGCTTGTAAAAAGCGGAAGGTCTTCAATAGGTGCCAAAAAGATAACAGAGATGGCACCTGTCTAATATTTAAGGGGAGGGAATTCCAAAGTGTCAGTGTCACAACACTAAAGGTCTGCTTCCTATGTTGTGTAGAATGGACCTTCTGATAAGATGGTATCTGGGTATATAAGGAGTAAGATGATCTTTCAGGTATCTTGGTCCCAAGCCACGTAGGGCTTTATGCACCAAAACCAGAACTTTGAACTTGGCCCTGTAGCTAATGGGCAGCCAGAACAGTTCTTTCAGAAGCAGTGTACAGGCATACCCCACATTAATGTACGCAATGGGTCCAGAGCGAGTACGTAAACCGAAAATGTACTTAAAGTGAAGCACTACCTTTTTTCACTTATCGATGCATGTACTGCACTGCAATCGTCATATACAGGCATAACTGATGTAACTGACGCATTTATAACTAAAATAAACACAGTAGGCCTTATTTTAAGAAAAAGGGTAAGCTTACATTTAATGTCGGATGAACGAAAATTTATTGTAGGAAGGATGAAGGAGAGGGCATATCTTCTATTTCGTAAGTGGCGTCATCAAGGGCTAGACACTTCCTTGCTGGAGATTTGGATGGACTACTTGAAGTAGCAATGTTAATAGTAGGAGTAGGGCTTGGGGCTGATGTCGATGCTAGAGATGGACTTTCAGTGGATGTTGATGGTCTGGGAGATTGACTGGGTGCTGCTGGCCTTTTACGAAAGTAGGTGTCTAAGGAGGTTTGAACCGTAGCTCTTTTCTTTTCCTTGTAGATTTCTTTGTAACAGGCATAACCCCCCGAAATGATAGCATTGACTTTGGAACTTCTTTCAAAGTCCCTATCATGCTTTTCAAAAAGAGCCATGGTGCTATCAAGATGATGGAAAGCTTCCAAAAGAATTTTTGAAGTTAGGCCTTCAGGCTGTTTGATGGTCTCAATCTCATCCCACACATCTTCTTCTTCTCTCTCCTCTTCAAGTTCCAGAAGATCTTCATTGCTGAGGGGCTCAGTATGGGACGCCAGAAGTTCAGCAACATCTTCTGGCTCCACTTCCAGCTCTAACTGCTTTGCCATCTCTACAATATTTTCAGTAACGTTGGCTACAGGATCTTCAAAGCCTTCGAAATCATCAACTAACCGTGGGCATAATTTTTTCCAGGCCCCTTTCATTGTTGTTTCCTTTATGTCATTCCAAGCATCTCTTATAGTTTTGATGCAATCCAAGATGTCGTAGCTTTTCCAGAGTGTCTTTAGGACTTCTTGCCCTGTTCCCTCTTCATTGTCTATTGCTGCAATACACTTACTGAATGTTCTTTTTAAGTAGTTCAACTTGAAGGTAAACCCAGATTGGAATGGGTCAAGATAATGTTTCATCCAAGAGTACCTGCAATTGTTGCACCGCAACCCTGATCACCTTCCCTAAAAAGGGACTGGATAGTAGTTGTCACAAACCAATGGGTCCAGGGTAGGCTTTTTCAGGAGCAGTCTGATCCTCGTCTCTTTCATTGCAGCTGGGACCAGTCCCTCTCGCAAAGATATATCGACCACACCCTGGATCCACTTAGTGATACCCCCTCAGCAAGCTTTAATAAACCAAGAACGGCAAGGGTCAAGAGGACATGTTGCTGGACCCATTGTTGCAAGCACCTTGTCCATGTCATCAGGTTGCATCAACTGAAACTGATCTCAAGAAGTTGCTGCAGATGTTGCACTGGACACCTAATTGGGGACTGCTGTAGATGTAGATGGTACATCAAGATTGCTACAGAGGCAAGCAACGTTACTCTTGAAGTGCCTTGCAAAAAATTCACAGTGGGCTTCTGAAGGGTCTAAAACTCAGTCTGCATCTGTGTTGGAATTGCTTTTTAGTATGTTTTTTAAACCTTTTTCTTTAAAAAAATATTTTTAAGCTGTTTTAAAAATGTTTTTAAAGATGCTTTGTTTTAATATATTTTAAAGTCTGTTTTATGATGTTTTAATGTGTTTTTAGTGCTTTTGTTTGCTGCCCTGGGCTCCTTCTGGGAGGAAGGGCAGGATATAAATCAAATAAATAAATAAATAAAACTCCATTTCCTGAAGTTGATGTAACAGACCCCTGACAATATGAAAAGGCTCCACTGGACGGCTATTTGACGATGCAACGGAGGCAAAGAAGGGGGTCTTCATCGCTGCCTTCAGTGCCACACAGTAGGCACAGTTACCATGTTTTACACATGCCCGATCAGCCTCACAGCACATCTTTTGGCACTGTTGTTTGCATGAAGCAAGCAGATAACTATCATTGCCCTTAATTCAACGGTATACCAAGGTGCAAACTGGGCTCCACAATGCCAGAAAGGGTCCTCAGGGACAACCATGTTGAGAGTCTAAACTACAAGGGTGTCAACAGGGTCACCTGCTCTATCTGCTGGAAACTCCCCCAGGGTATTCAGGAATGCAGTGGATTCCATTTGTCTCCGGGCACAGACCATCTTAATCGGTCCACTGGCTATGCTGGCTGGTACTGATGGGAGTTGGAGTTGAGTTGGAGTTGAGCAGTATCTGGATGGTATGACATTGGCTGCCCCTGCTTTAAACTCTACATTGCTTGGTTCTGGGATATCTTCAAGACTGCCTACTCCTGTAAGAGCCCCACCTTCCAACATTCAGTTTCATTGGATGTCCATGAGTTTTATTCTTGTGAGAGAGGGAGAAAAACTTTTCTCTATCCACTTTCTCCATGTCATGCATAATTTTATAAACTTCTATCATGTTTCCTCTTACTTGCCTTTTCTCTCAACTAAAGATCCCCAAATACTGCAACTTTTCCTCATAGGGGAGTTGCTCCATCCCTTTGAATGTTTTTCAACTCTACAGTATTCTTTTTGAGGTAAGTCGACCAGAACGATACACAGTATTTGAAATGCAGGCACACCATCAATTTGTGTAACAACATTGTGATATCGGCAGTTTTATTTCGGTTCCTTTCCTAATGATTGCCTTTTTTACAACTGTCACACACTGGGTCAATGTCTTCACGAAGTTATCCGCTTACCTTATGCAAACAATCACTCATAACTGGAGACCACCAGCACCAGCAGCTCACGTGTACTTTAAGGTGTGTGATGAAGTGAGGGCCCTCTTACTGTATGATTAGTAATAACACCAAAATACAAACCTAGGTGGAGGAAGAAAAATTTGTCTGACAGAGTTTGTTGGAGATTTTTACACAATTCATTATTTATTTATTTAACAAATTTTATATACTGCTTGATTATGAAAAACATTTCAGTGGTTTACAGGAACATTTAACATTATCAATAAAAAAGTTGGGAAGGTTCTGTGCATTTACCATCCCAAATTTTGGCTGGAGACCTATAACAATAAATCACAGACAGCAAAAGGATTGCAACAAAATGCAATGAGTTATATGAACAGAATGAAAAGAATCAGCTGGCAAAGTTATTGTAGCACAGACAATTCTATTTAGAAAAATAATCGTGCATTGATTTTCAAAAAGGGAAAAGAAAGTAACCATGGCAATGTCTTTCACAACAGTTTCCTCTAGTAAGAAATTGGTTATTTTGCCAGGGGAAAAAAATTACTGGGTTATAAACTGGAAATAGACAATCACATAACAGTAGAGACTTTGGGACCTAGTGTAGTGAGCTACCGTAGACTGTGTGTAATCAGGCTTCAGAACCCAGGCATAGATGAATTAAAGGTATGCAATGAGCTCCAGTCATTAGCAGACTGGATAATTATCTTTAATTGGTTAATCTATTGGATTAATATATTAAAAACTCAAAAGGTGCCCCTGATTATTTGGGCAGCCAACTAAAACAAGTTAAATTATTTTTAATATAAGTTGTTTATTTGTTTGTTTGTTTTAAAAAACTGCAAATAGCAGGTCCTGTATCATCATCATCATAATGAATTACCTGTCCTTCACCCAAAAGTCCCAGGGCAGGACACAACAAACAATTTTAAATATGACATTAAAAACAATCTAAACTACTTAGTTATATTCAACTAGGTCCTACTCAGAGTAGACCACTAAAATTAATGAACCTAAGTTAGTCATGCCTATTAACTTCAGTGGGTCTACTCTGAGTAGGACTAATACTGAATGCCACCCAGAATTAGTATTTGACTTTATTGATTTCAATAAAATGTAAGTGCACTAAATATACTCTGCATTTTGCTTGTAGAGCAATAGTCAGCAAAATATTCCTGCTGAAATTCATTGAACGTGTAGTCCATGTGATGGTAACCTTGAGACTAGATTACTGCTGCGTGGGGCTGCCATTGAGCTTGGTCTGGAAGCTCTAGCTGGCGCAGGATGTGGCAGCTAGACTGCTGATGGGGGCACATGGTCACCAACATAGGACACCTTTGCTAAAATATCTGCACTGGCTGCCCATTTACTACTGAGCCAGATTCAAGGTTCTTGTATCAATTTACAAAGCCCTGAACATCTTAGGTCCAGGGTACATTAGAGACCACCTGAGCCCTTATATCCCAGCTTGATCACTGAGAACATCTGCAGGATCCTTGTTGGTTGTCCCCTGAGTTGGTGAAGCTCGTTTGACATTGACATGAAACTCCATGTCAAAGGCCCAGTTCTGTAGAATGCTCATCCAGTAGAGATTCAGCAGTCACCTTCTGTTTGAACTTTAAACACTTGTTGAAAACCTTTCTATGCCACCAGGCTTATGCTAAAAATTAAGAAAACATCTTCTGTAATTCTTACCTGATGATCTTAAATTATTTATCTTTTTGTTAGTATGTATTTGATATTTTTAGGAAATTGCAGTATACAAGTATTTTTATATATTAAAAAAATAATCACATCATGAGAACTTGAATATTTTTCAGCAGAATATAGTCAAGCCTTAGTTTCCATGGATTTTGCGCATTACAGTTTTGAGACTGACTCAGAAAATACCTAAATGCCACCCTCGGCTTCTGCTTGGAGGAAGAGCAGGATATAAATCTAATAATAAATAATAAATAAATGAATGTTTAATATTTATAATGGAAAACAATATTTATTTTCTCCTATTTGCTCCTGTTCTTCAGACATATGCAAAGCACATTAACTCAGAAGCAAGTCCTAGTGTGTTTCATAGATCTTACTCCCAGATAAGTGTGCATTGGATTGCAGTACAAGGTGGGCATCATATTGAGCACAAAAATTCACAAAAAATGTGCATCTGTGAGGATGAATTGTAAGGTTTGTGCAAACAAAATAGTTAGCACACAGGCTACATTGGTGCTCCCTTATCATTATCACTGCACTGTGGAGTTTGCTTCTGCAGGAAGAAGACTTGTATATCTTCATGTTTGATCCTATTGTAGCTAATAAATGTCTGCCATTACTTGACCCTAAACAGTTAGAGGTTAATTGAACTAGAAGCCAAAGCACAATTGTCTCAGTACAATTTAATCCCTCAAGACAAGGACTGTGTTCAAAATGAAAGTATCCGCTTAGCTGATAAAAAGGGAGTATGAGAGAATATTCTTGAAATATATTACAAATAATTTTTGTATTAGTCCCCAAATTATTTCAGACTCTTCAGAGTATAAAAGTCAAGCATCATATTGAGTACAAAAATACATTCAGGCAAAAAATGTGGATCTGTCATGTGGACTTGCAACAGACTAGACAAGTTAAACAAAAAAAACCAATTATGCTCAGTGAGAGATTTAACTAAAATTCAAATGGGAATTAATATTTCAGACTCCTCATGGACCTTTGATCAAAATTTTGTGATTATGCCATATCTACAGGTTCTGGCCAACAACAAATACTGTCCAAATTATAATGTTAAAGCTATACTGTTTTTCCAAACCAGGTCTTAAATACACTGAATATGCAGCCTATAAAAACAGGATTTAGAAAAAGAAAGGATTTGTTGTGCCAGTGTTTTGGGATAGTGGGCATGCTTTATGGATGGGGTAAGAAGCCTTAAGTTAGGGCAGAAAAAGACTTGGAGGGCAAAGAAAGGATATACCTGCACTCACATGGAACAACAAATTAATACAAGGTAGTAGGGATGGAAGGATCTATCAATTTCACTTCTCTCAGTTTCTCATTTTTCTAGTCTTAAATTCTGTTCTCTAGATTTCTGCAGTAATTTGTGGATTTTATTTTTAAAATATCCTCATGAATATTATTCAGCATTTTAGTCCAAATTTCTCCTAATAAACACATATTTGTCTGTCGTTTTGACTAATGAATGCATTTTACAAGTCATTTTCCCTAATACAATCCTTTTTTATGTTATTTTCAGTAATATATTCATTTTTATACACATGTTCCCCAGTATATGCCTTTTTTAAAAACATTGTTTGGTTGAGGGACTGTATCGCAAAATTCAGATAAGTGTAAATTTTGAAGGACTGCATGTTTAGGTTCTCATATCGTTTCAGAAAGTGTAAACTGGATAAATTTGGCTGCAAATGCACCCTTACTATATAGCCAAATAAGAGAACTGGAAGAAGCAAGCAGGAGTCTGCAAGCGTAGAAGTCCAGACTGCTCCTAACGAATGATGACCACGTGGAGAAGTAATTACAGGGAGTGTGGGAAATCAGAAATATTTGGGGAAACAGCAGCAACCACCTATCAAGGGGCAAGCAGTGACTGACAGGTCTCATATATTGCTGTGACGTACAGGTTAGATTCTGTTACAGAAACACCATTGACATTGTATGAGACCTGATGGTGTTTTTAGGCCTGGCACCCCCACTAATTCTGACAGTGCTTTTCTTAGTTTTGACAGCATAATGTGATAGAAACTGCTTCCCAGAAGGATTAACAGTAAGAGTGTTTAATTAATTTACTCCTCTTTGATGCAGTCTGCTGTAAAAAGCTGTAGTTTCTGAACAGCATGTAATGCTTACTGCCTGTCCAGAAAATGGGCAGACTAGGCTGGCGTCATACCACCTGTTATTAATGATATGAACATTCAGGTGCATCCAACTCTGTTTTCATAGTTTGCCAAGCCTTCAAATGAGTTCTGATTGAAGGAAAGAGAAATTAGTGTACTTTAGCTTTACATCTTAACACAGATTCAGGGTGGGGATGGGGGGAGGCAATGTGGTAAGGCACAGGGAAATCCCACATGTCTCATGTCTTTCTGGGAAGGGACAACACATCATGGTGGCATTATGTATTTGAATTCAGTTCTTTACCAAACAACAGTAAAAATGGGCAGGGGACTCCGGCAGAAGAGTAGTATGCGGAAGACGGTGCTGAATTTTTTTCTCCACTTGCCCTCATGGTACCGCATCATGTTTTCTATGAGACCTGCTCAGAAACCAGAAATATGGCTGGCGGGGGGGGGGGTGGACTGGCAGAAAGGTTGGGTGTGTGTGAAGCAATGGGCGGAAGAAGGATTTAGTGCTTTAATCACCTACTGTTGCTCTGCTAGAAATTGCTGCTTCACTCACTATTGTTCAATGCAGATGCAATTTCTAAATGTGTAGTTTTTCAACCATAACTCATAGTTCTTCCCTTAACCATGAAGCAAATCAACTTTTTTTTGTGTTAAGCTTGGCATAAGATGAGAATTTATCTCTGAAGGGATTTACATTTTCATCCCATTTTTAAGTCTTTAGCAGAGATGAAGCCTCTCTTCTTATATCTAGGCTAATAAAAGCTATTATAACATTCCATTGATTTGAAGGACTTAAACCCAGTTGCAGGAAAGCATTACAAATCAATTTTTGAAGTCTGTAAAATGCCTGTTAGGTTCTAAAAATAGTACTTTAAAAACCCCATGAAATATCACTCTTTTAGTATGAATATTTCTAGGCACTGTAGTATCCACACTATAATGTAGTCAAATAATGAGTTCACACAGTCCTATTTGGATGGTTTTGTTAAAACCACTGGTTTAGAGATTTGAGGAAAGTTGAAAAATACTCTGGCCTGCTTCAAAGGTAATGGTAAGCCAAACTATGGCTTACTGGGACTGCACAAATGTGTGGGCTCCTAGCAGGGCCGGCTCCAGGAATGTCGGGGCCCTTGGGCATCAGCTTGCCCTTGCCCCCCAGCATGTGTGTGTGTGTGTGTGTGTAGGGAGGGGGAGGGGAGGGTGGGTTTGGTCATTTGCATGCTTTTTGAGTTCAGTGGGATTTACTCCTGTGCAATCATGCTCCAGATAAGTGAAGGAATGAGGAGGGCAGGAAGGGGAGGAGGAGGGCAGGAAGGGGAAGGGGAGGAGATTGGATGAGTGGGCACTAGGCAGAGGGAAAGCCCTTTTCCTTTCCAAAGGGAAATCATTGTGAACCGTATCATTCTTTTTCATTCTACAGCAGTCACATGTAGCCTCCTACCCAAATTTAAACCAAAGCTGTCGCTGAGAGTTGCTAGGAGATGCCCTATTCCCTCACAGAGCTTCAATCGGAGTGGCTGGCTGTTAAACCACTCTGGCCACTGGAGCTCTGTCAGGGGAATAGGAGTCTCCTCTCAGCACCCTTCACAAACTACACTACCCAGGATTATTTCAGGGAAGCAATGCCTGTCTAAAGTGAAATAAAGGTCTCAGGTGGGTGCGGCCCCCTGATTAGGCAAGCCCAGCAGCTGTGAGACTGGCTTTTAGAACACTGACACTTGGTTCTTACTGAGCATGCCCAATGCTATCATTTAGTTCAGTGCTAAATTTCTTAAATTAATTAAAAACCAGCCAGGCATATTTTTTTTACTTTTAAATGGCAGAAGATGAAGTATGGGGCAAGGTCATTAATAGGATTACGGGTACTCTGTGAACATGTTTTTTTAATTGATTTCAACAAATTCTGAGAACTCTGAAAGAAAAAAGTCCAAAAAGGGTCTTTTCTCTCTCTCTCTCTCTCTCTCTCTCTCTCTCTCTCTCTTTGCACTTTGAACTGTCGATTCTCTCTGACTGTTTTGTGTATCACCATGAAAATTTAGAGGGTTGTTAAGCAATTATTTCTGAGTTCAGGACTATAAGTTTTGTAAGGTTTTGTTTTGAAATGAGCTTATAGGAAGCACCAGAATGTCATGGGGGGTATTTTCAATTTAACATTGTGGAATGCGAAAAATCCATGCTGACTGTAGTATATAGCCACTCTTGTGGCTGTATAATTACTTCTTTATGTCACCAGAAAGAACAGCAGATGGCATTTTGAGGAGTTAAGGCTGGTGTTAGCTGGGGGGCATGAGAGATGAAAATGAATTATTTAGAAATCTTGCAGTGTTGTAACCTATGAGGTAACCTGCCAGCTGTTTGTAGTGGTTTGTTCTATAAAGACCTCTGTGTAAGAACAGAGACAAGGTATTTCTCATCTCTACCATAATGCATTCACTAGCTCTAGGGATTTTATCTAGTAAAACTTCTTTCTCCTAAGTTCTTGCATTCAAATTATTTTTCTATACTAGCTGAAGGTGTCTGTGTGATAACTTCTAGTGTAATTTTCAGAAAAAGCAAATCCTTGGATAATGTATCCAAAAAAACTCATTTTGAAAAAGAAGCTGAGGATTTTTAGAGCAAAAGCCATAACCAAAGAAACAGTGTGAGGAAAAATTGATTTGATACACTTTTCACTAGTGCTATAATCAGATTAAAGAAACCTTAGTAAGCAAAACATAAGTTTTAATCAACAGATCTGTTTAATTTGCATATGAATAAAACTATATTGCTGAAGTGAAAGAAAGCTTACTGTCTTTAACCTTTTCCTTACTTATGAGTGTGCAAAAGGAATGTGCATTTTTAGATGGGACCTGCTACCATGCTTGAGTAATTAAGAATTTTGAAAAACAATCTGCTTGTTGATTAGAGGTGCTGGAGGAATCTTGAGTGAATATCATTCCTGTCACCCATTAGGCCCCATTGCAGCATGGACTCTTGCTGCGAAATCTATTCACCTTAGTTCTCTACAATGAACCTTTTTTAAAAAATGTGTATTCATGGATGTATGCGGCGTCTCTTTGCTTTGCTTGAAGTGTTGTTTGTTGCCAAAGACAGCTGATATGCACTAAGACTGCAATCCTAACTATGTCTACTCAGAAGTAAATCCTATTGAATTCACTGAGGCTTACTCCTAGGTGCATGAGGTTAGGATTTCAGCCTTAATCTATTTCCTATCGTGAATTTTAAAAACAATGGAATGCATTGCTCATTATTTTTCTTTTCACATGGAAGATGTGATCTCATTTGTTACCTGTAGATTGTTCCTGTAGTCCTCACCTCTTGTCAAAGGGGGGGGCATTTGGATTTAACTGCCCACTCTTGACCACCCTAAATCTTAGTTTTAAAAGTAAAAGTAAATTTAAAATGTCTTTCCTTTCACACTCCACTGAAACTTTCTTCACTTTTAAGCCCCTTCCAGATGCCTGAGTGAGGGAAACAAAATAGGATGCTAAATTCCCACTTAACTGTGAAGTCAAGGTAGTGAAAGTGGTTGCAGTCCTAAACCTACTTAACTGGGAGTAAGCTCCATAGAATTTAATGGGACTTACTTCTTAAAGAGATGATTAGAATTGCAGCCAGAGATGGATTTGGGATGACCCATTAGCCACTTCATTAAATTTGTCTTGAAGGTGTCACAACACTCATTGTTGTTTTTGCTGCATAACACTAACAGGGCTAAACTTATGGAAATTCATTTGGAATTACACACAGTTACACACAGGGAAGGTAACTGATTTGTAAATATCAGCTGATGACTGAGATACATGTGTCTATTGCGTACTACGTAAAATACTATTATGTTAAAATATGTATATTTCTACAACAGTGAATGACAAAACAGAACACATTTGTGCAGAATAAGCCAGTTTCAACTGAACGGCAGATACATTAAGCAAACATACATTGAGCATGTTTGTAGATCCCTGTTCATCATTAACCAGAGGACTGAGACTGCACTGCAAACCTATTCCCACTTTTCTGGGAGTTAGCCCCTGAGGGGACCTACTTCTTACCTTCATGGTTTATACATGTCTTCTGACAGATTATTTAACTAAATATTGCAGACCTATCTTTTTCCCATTGGAAATCTCCCAGTGAAGTAGGAGCACTATGCTAAAAGTGGGTGGACCAACAGGGTTATTGTTATGTTTCCTGTCGGTTTGCACTTACAATATGTTAGACTTTGATTCAAGTGCTGGTCCTATGTTAATGTCTACAGGCAGAGGTAAAGTAGATAGGATGATTGCCATGACAGAAACATCATCTATTACGATGAGTTGACAGGCTTGTAAGATTCAGTGATTTTTTCCCCCTTCTGACTCCTGTGTTTTCCATTTTCTATAAGATAGGAGGTATTCATGATTATATGTGGTGTTATCATTATTGATGATAAAGGGTTTTTCAGTTGTCAATGTTTGTTACACTGAGGAGTCCAATTTTGAGGGAGGAGGATGTGTAAAAGCTCCAACTCAAGGCCAAAGATGTGTAGATAACAATAAATTGACAAGGCAGTAATCTGCTTAAGAATGCTATAGTAAAGCTTTGACAAATTGAAACAAGCTCAGATTAATAAATGTCAAAGTGATAAGATGTTCTAAAGCCATCAGGAACTGGAAAATTGAGATCTTTGTAAAACAGCATAATAATAGGTGGATTATTTTGGCATCTGTCATCAATACAATTGATTCTATCGCAAGGTAAAATACTTATTACATATTGGATTTTCCTAATTTGTAGAAAAGGCATGTGCAGCCTAGAATGAAGACCACACTGCCTCCAAACCTGGTGAAAGGAAGATAATTAAGGGATAGTCAAAAGGTGACCCACAGTTTGGAAGTTGTTTCTGAATCAGTTAACTAATCTCCTCTTAGTTAGCCTTTCTAATTCTCTACCCCTACTCAAATTGCACAAAATATATTCTGAACATTGATGTTACACATCTCCCTTTTATCTCACTATATGTATTTGTTTTTAATAGCATGTATGCCCCAGTATGTGGAGGTGTGGAGATGGACAAATCTGTAAATGTCAGCTTCTGTCATTTTCTCATTATTCAGTCAGTTCACCCAAAAATGTTTGTGTGCATTTCTCCTAATAGTCACACTTCATATACATGTGTAATGGGATGTCTTTTGGCTCCCCTACTTTTTAATCTTTACCTGAACGGTATAGTCCTTGCGCTATCCGGACCAGCCTTCTTTCCTCCCTCCATCGGAAGTAGGAAAATCTCTATACTCCTATATGCGGATGATATGATTTTACTCTCTGTCACCCGCAATGGTTTAAGGAGGTTATTACAGAGACTTGATGACTATTGTGCTAAAGAAAATTTGCAGATCAACTATGGTAAGACAAAGGTATTGATCTTCGGTAAAAGGCATCTTAACTATAAATGGTCAATAGCCAATTACCAACTTGAACAATGCAGAGTCTTCAAATACTTGGGCATATATTTTTCAGACAACCTTTCTTGGAAAAAGCATATAGAAAGAACCAAAGCGTCAGCACTAAGAACAAGCGGGGCTGTACTTAGATTCTATCGCACTGCAGGTGGCAATTTAATTGACCCCGCCCTAAAAATTTTTTGAAGTAAGGTTATTCCTCAGATCACATATGGTGCGGCAGTGTGGGGCTGGGAAGAAACCCATATTGCCAGTTTAGAGGTTATACAAAATAGCTTTCTGAGAAGACTTCTGTCTTTGCCTCCAGGCACCCCAGCGGCGCTGCTACGTGCAGAGACGGGCCTTCCACCGCTCAGAGCTTGTATACATTATACCCTTATTAACTTCTGGAGATGTATAAATGACACACCAGCCAAGCTAATACTCAATCTATGTTTTGGCCAGGCCACATCTGTTGGGTCGTGGAACGCACAAATTGATAGTCTATACCAACTCTATCACATCTCGCCTCAGGCCCACTTCTCTTTAACTAACAAAATGAGTCTTCGTGATGCAATTTATTGACACTGTGCCTACTTAGATAGATTGACTATAATTAATTCTAAATTCTCCAAATGGTATTGGGTTTTTAAGCACGATCATGCCAGAGCAACATACCTGGTCCAGCCTATCCCTGTAAACCTTATGCTGGCATTCATGGCGCTTCGTTTTAACACCATGCCAAACGCGGTGAGGGATGGCCGCCACTCTTGGACGCCATGGTCCCAGCAACTTTGCATTTGCGGAGTTCTGGAGGTAGAAGATCTACCTCATTATCTGTTGACCTGCCCCATTTATTCGCACCCTCGTGCAAAGTACTTGAAAGGGCTGTTGTCACACTCGCACCTGGCTCTAGACTATGAAAAAATACACTATCTGATGTCAGACATGGACGCCTCTATAATGCATAGGGTGTCCCTTTTCTCACTGGCAGCCCAAAAAATCCATGCAAAACATATTCAGGATTGATCGTTGAGGGGACTCCAGGTGGTTATTTTATCCTCGCACAGACCAGGCCTTTTAGCATTTAATTGATTCCAAGTGTGGTTCCTGGCCATTAAGTTTTATTGTCTTGCTAATTTTAAAAGGATCGTATTGGAATTTTAGTTTTATATGTATTATTGGCTTTTATCCTTTTAAAAAGGATTGTGTGTTGGTTATGCGATGGCCTTCAGCTTTGCAATAAAGTATACTACTACTACATGTTGTGTAATGTATGCATTTCGCAAGCAATTTTCTGTCATATAATGAATTTTTGTACGTTAATGTAATTAATACATACATTTTTGTGTGCACTTCTAATATACACTTTTCCGTACACATTTTTTTTTGAGTTTGAGAACTGCATTGCAAAATTGGGAGAAGTACAAATTTTGAAGGATAGCAGTGTTCCAGTTTGCATATTAGTTTAGGAAGTAGAAATTCAGTAGCTTTGCATTAAAATGTGCAGATTAATTTCTTCCAAATTCTTACATGTACGCCATATCTTTGAAGTGTTTACTGTTAAATAGTAACAACTTTTTAATGGAGCTGACTATTCCTGGCCACTGGACCACTGTCTGGAGAACAGAAGGGCTCCCAATAATATAGACATTGGCCGTCCATGCTCTATTAGAAATTAGTATTTCAACTGCCAATAAAATAATATACACGCACAACTTACAGTACCACTAGAAACAGTAGTATTCTGCAGATTTCCAAGGATTTCTAAATTGGCTTGAATTTTAACCTGCAGATATGAGAAAAGAGAGGAAAGCAAGGACAATAATATTTGGTTTAGTCTCTTGTTATCCAGCTTAGTGATAGCGGATAATGTTTTTTTCTGTTTACTAGGGGATATGCCCCTGCTTGCTTTGCTCACCAACCCCACCTAATGTTGCCAGTGCACCCTCATGGGTTGCCAGCACTCCCCCTTTCCCCAAAGGTCACCAGTGATCACGCCTCTCCACCTGCACATGGGTCACCAGCACTTCCCCCCATGGGTTGCCAGTGCCCCCCTTCCCCCTCCCCTATGGGTCACCAGTTCTCCCACATTCCTCCCTCCCCTATAGGTCACCAGCACTCTTCCTCCCCCATGGGTCACCAGCCCTCCCCTCTCCCTCCCTTTCCATGTGTCACCAGCCTGCCCTCCTTCCCCCCATGGGTCTCCAACACTCTTCCCCATGGGTCACCAGCCCAACCTCCCCCATGGGCCCCCCTCCCTCCCCTCCCACCATGCCCCCCTCCCCATGGGTCTTCCCTCCAGGTCTGGGTCCCCCCTTCTCTCCACCAACTGACCGACTGAGGACCAGGATCAGCCACAACCAGGCACCTTGCTTGCCCCACTTGCTTGCTCACTTGTTCACCACATGGGCGCTGTCACTCCTACCGGACACCAGGTAACTCATGCCAGGCGACTAGCCACGAGCGTGGGTGCCATGAGTAAGCTACAACACCATCGCCACCATTGCCCCGCCTTGCAATGTCACACTATGTGAGAACCCTCCTGCATAGGCACAAGCATGTAGCATGACACTTACAAAAGCATAACATTAGGAAGATAAGTAAGCAGACTTTTAGAGAGATAGGAGCGAGTTAAATATTGCAATTTCCTTGAATGTTGTTTATTAATAGGAAAAAATGGTTATGAGATAAGTAATTTGAACAAACCATTACCTATGAGACTGAGCTATGAATCAGAAAGTCCCAGATTCAAAAATGTTGCTTCTGCTGGGAACTTTCTTGATGGCCTTTAGTAAACCACTATCTCTCACTCAGTCCTGGCATCTGCGGTATGGAGGATAATAATACAGTATTGGCTTATTTGACCTGATGTGTATGTATTAGTGGGATGAGTGCTGCATGTTGTGAGACAGCAGGTGGTTATGTGTGTGGGAAATTCAGAGCTTGGAAAAGTTACTTTTTTGAACTACAATTCCCATCAGCCCAATCCAGTGGCCATGCTGGCTGGGGCTGATGGGAGTTGTAGTTTAAAAAAGTAACTTTTCCAAGCTCTGGGGAAATTAAAGTGAACTGTGTGTGTGGGGAGGGAATATTGTTGGAGGAGGGATCTGAATAGCTGTGGACCATGCCTCATCCTCCAGTGGTGTCTAACTTGTGGCCCTCCTGGTGTTCTTCGACCATGGGCAGTGGTCAGGGATGATAGGAATTGTAGTCTAACAACAACTGGAGGGCAACATATGAGCTGCCACTGGGCTAGGGTTTTCTATGAAAATCTTCTAATGGCAGCTCACTAAATATACTGTAATCTTCACATACAAGCTGTACAATTCCCATTGCTCAGGCCATATTATGTGTCCATTAAGGGGCAGATACCCCTTGATTTATCATGTGATTTTAAGGCAAGTAAATGCAAGCCTTCAAATGTTTTCTTAAATGAAGATGGGGAAAATGCTTTCAATGTATAATGCTGTATGCAGCCTGTGTATATGCAACAATTTGTGCCTATTTGATGCAGGATCATCTATATTTCCAATCGGGAACCTCACACTTTTTATACAGTGTCTCCAAGCTGTATGTGGCCCAGAGCTCTGAATCACAGAAAGCAAGTACTGATCTTTCAATGAGCAAGACAGTCGGAAAGGTCAAGGAAATAAATTTAACTAGATGAGAACAGAACATTGCAGCTACAAGTAAATGAACTTCTTCTTACTCAGAGAACTTACTGTGTGGCCATGCACTATAGCCCAGTAGACACATTATATGGGTTGTTATAATTTACGTAACATGGACTCCTTTGGGTAAATATTATTGCATATTATACTTTTTTTCAAGTGTGCCAGTGGTACCCTTTTGAGCTGGTGCCTAAGGAAGGAACATTTGATAATCCAAGGCAAGATTCTGGTCTAATGAAAAAAGAAGGACATTGAATTGGAATGTGAAATATCTAAAGGGCTCATCTCACAGAAGCTGGGGGTCTAAGCAGGGAAGACTGAAAGGCCTCCTGACAACCAAAATATATGTGATGCATTCCACGTGTTTTTCTCAAAACAGCCACAGAAGCTTTGAGTACAATTTTTTTTTGTAAGTCGCTTTGAGTTCCATTTTGGGGGAAAAAGCGACTAATAAATATCATTAATAAATAAATAAATAATAAATAATTTGATTGAGAAAGTAATAGTGGGGAAGGAACTACTGCACTACTTCCCTGATCAAAATCTCACCTCCCAAGCTGCTATTAGCCTGTTTGGGGTGGGGGGCGGAGAGGAAAGGCAAGCATAATATAGTTTTATATAATTTTTCTGTATTGGGGCTTATAGCAGCTAATAGAAGAGAGCCTCTGAACATTTCTGCCTTAATCAACTTTGCATGGCTTGATGGCTGCTTTCTGTCTTTCCACAGAGTCTCCTTTCACAGTATGCAAGAGGTCATTCAGGGTGTGTCCTGTTTCTCAGTTTCAGTCATCAAACTTTGCTGTTCCTTGAAAAGAAGGAAAGTGGCACTTGCAGAAAGTGTCCTTCCTAGAGCACAACTCTTACTTCATGAATAAAGTGACACTGTTGGATACCACCTTCAGTACAGTGGCAATGGTTATGTATTATCTTAGTTTAGAGAACATAGTCAAGGATATAATCTGTAGTAGTCTGTTCACCCTTCTCTTGTCAGCTTCTGCCAAAGAAGAGAGCTATGCAAGTGCTATCTGCCACCACTGGACTACTAGTGAGGAGACTATCCCAACACACACAGAAACTGTTCCAGCATATATGGACACAAATGTCACTGGATCAATCAGTACACTGCCAAATTAAATCCACAATATAAATGGCAGTCATATCCTGAACATGTTTAGTCTGAAGAAAGTCCTACTGAATTGTAAAAATGCTATGATTGCAGCCTAATTTAACAATTTTCCATTCAACAAATTACTACATACTGAAGCTTTGGCCATCTAGTATTCCGTAATATTAATGCAGACTCAAGAACAGCTAGAGTGAAGTGCTGCTTGTATTTCATTAAAATGAAAGGCAGTTGCTTTCTAATGTTTTGATGCAATAATCCAAACAGTAAGTGTTCAAAAGAGGATGCAGGAAAAGACAGCTGTGGTTTCTTGGACTTGGGGAAAGATTGTGTGATGCTTAGGTCCAGAAGAAAGGTCTCTTGCTTTAAGAGTGATAAAAGGGCTGCTGGTAGTTGTATTGGAATCTGGGTAGTAAATATTCAGCAGCAGCAGGAAACCTCCACTGAACCTCAGGGTGATGCACAATCTTTAACTAACTGTGTTCTTCTAAATAATGCATATATGTGAAGTCTAACAATTACAGATCTGAAAATGCCATATATAACATGTCTACAAGATACTGGGAGCTGGGAAGAGGCATTTCAGCTATGAAAGCATCCCAAAGGGGCACCTAAACCTTACAATTGTTTCTACAACTTAGATACCAGCATGACTATAAAACTGGTTGAACCTTCCTGGAATCTGACATGCCAGTGAACAATCTAATGCTGCGAGTTTTCCTCCTAGATTTGCAGACTGCCACAAATGCCTGATTGCAGATTTCTTACACACTCAAAATATCTACTGCCATTCTCAAAGGCTATGAATGGAGGATTGTAGCTCATATTTTTGAGTCATAAACACAACCTCCTCCCCCCCAACTCTCTCTGCATCATAACTACTTCCTCTGGTGTGACTGCTCCTGTGCCTCAGCTGTTTACTTTTCTGAGGAAAAACATGGCCGAATGCCTGTCTGGTAAAAATGAAAATATTCAGCCAGGAACACTAGGGAGCTTTGTTTTAATACAGTAAGCTCATGTTTTGCTGCAAGTCAACATATAACATAATAATACGCAGAAGTATTATATTTTGTTCAGAACAAGGCTGCTGCAGCTTCCATTCTGAAGAGTGAAATGTGAAATGGTTCTTGTGTGTGCAGTAGCTAAACTCTTTATAAGTTGAGTTCTTTAATAGCGACACATTCATGTCACATAGCTTGACATGAATGACACTGTTTCAAGGGAAGGCCACATTGCCTGCTGTACCAAGCTTGAAGGTTAAGAACCTAAAAGCATTTGCTTGGCATTGATTTATTTCTAAATTTGCCTGTGTCATTTCTACCATCAACCGTGGCTGGCTATGATTAGACATACATAATAATGAGGATGGTTTCATCTGCTGTGTTAATAACAAAATGGGAGTTGACAATCCCTTGCTCCACCAGCAAAAGTAGCTTTTAAAAAAAATCTAGTTGAGCAGAGTTTGATAAATTGCTGCAATTATCAGGAATAATGTGATAATTAGTTTGTAAAGATAGCTATATACAGAAGAACGGTATCTTGTGCCACTACAGAATTAATGAAGATAGGTAAACAAATACATCTGCTTCAAAAGCTTGTAACATCCATTAAATATAGTGGCTCACCCTTACGTGGAGGGTTCATAAATAGGGCTATAGAAAGCATAATCAAAGCACAGGTTTGAGTGTAAAGTTCAGCTCCCTTTCTCTTTCTTTCTTTTTTTCTTTCTAGCAACTGGCTAGTTCTTATAGATGTCAATATAGAGTCGAAAGTATGTGGTCAATGTCTAATGAAACTTCATAAGCCACAGAAAGCATAATAAGCTCAGGGAGTGAATTGAATGGTTCCTTTAAGTACAGTAGGGCCCCGCTTATACGGCAGGTTAGGGACCAGGTCCCCGCCGTAATGCAGAACCCATTGACTTTAATGGGTTGCGTTGCGCGAAGATGACGCGAAAATGCTGCAAAATGCCGCAAAACAGCAAAATCAGCTTTAAAACGGGGAATTTCCCCTGATTGAAAGCTGCCGCATCAGCGGAACGCCATAAAGCGGGGCCCTACCGTATATTTGTTTATTTATTAGATTATTTTATATACCACTTAAATCAATTATAACATATCCAAACATAATGAAAATACACAATAAAACAATTCTATCAAAACATTAACAGCAAAGGTGGTTTCCATGCTTCCATCAGAGGGGTCTCTCTTCCGGATCAAGAGCCTTGCATAGATGGAAGGAGAATTTCCATTTGCAGAAGGCAAAATCTGGCTCCAATTTATCATTTGTGTCTTCATACTCCTAGGGCTGATCCACCAATGTGTTACATTGATGCAGTGCTTCTGTGCCCCTCCTCTGTGATCTGAGGCCTTGTTCCTTGACATTGGCTACATGTCTTTATGACAGGGTCCTCAATCCCTCCGGGATAGGCACCATTGGTCTCTACTAGGGGTTGGCTGTCTGTACATGCATAGAAGGTGCTGTGGTTATTCTAGTGCACTGGCATTGGAGGCCATGTCAATGCAGTATGATTTTGGGGCAGAACTCTGCAAGGAAGATAGATGAACCTGTGTGATTTTGGTAAGCCTGTTAATCAACAGGTTCTACTTATCTGAAAGTAACTCTTGAATAATCTGTTGAAGTTCCACTTAGGTGATATTTATTGCATCCTTCTTCCCCATGCTAGAATGCATATTACTGAATTCTTCATTAGGTTTTGACTGCATTATATTTAAGAAGGAACAGTACATTTATTTTCAAACATAACTTTATATGAGAAAACATGGACACTTTGATCCAGCATCTTTTCTTTACAGTATCTTAGTTTATTATGCTGTTATGTGTTATGACCTGATAACAAGTTTTATAGTCCATTGTGGCTGATAATTAAATACTGATTGTTCTAATTATTTCAGTTATAAGTTTTGCTTTAAGAATTATGCTCAGTTAAAACTAGGTCAGCACAGCTTGCGTCTCTTCAAGCCAATGGCAGCCTACTAGCCATTGGGCTTGATAAGTTACTTATTTCTACTGTCTGTCAAGAAGGGGTGTCTGTCACTTCTCAGCAGTGGAGGCTGGTGGCTCCAATGTCAGCTGGAACTTTCAAAAACTTTGGACTAAAACCCAGAGTGGATTCACTGCTCCATTGACATTGGAGCCACCAGCCTCCACTGCTTAGCAGTCAGAAACACATGCCTGTTGGTGTGTGGCTTGGTGGGTTACAAGTTGTGAAGCCAAGTTAAAGACATTTCTGAAATTCTGGAAGTTATTTATTCATTTAAAAGCAATCATATACCACTTAATATTTGAAAACCCTCTTAAGCGGTGTAGTCTAAAAAATAAACATATCACTTAAACAAAAACAAACCCAAAACCAGTAAAACAGCAATATAAAAACACATAAAAGCGAATAAAATAGAAATTCAGAACGTTCAAACATGTAATACAGGGGGCAATTGTATGGGTCAAGGAAAGCCAGGCAAAAAGATAAGTCATCACAAGACTTCCGAAGCAACTGATGGTTGCTGCTTCAGGTAATGGTTCTATTCCTGAGTATGGAATTTACAAAGCATTAGTTTGACATACTGACTTGGTTTTATGGTGAATGCAATAGAATTGGAGTATGAGCTGTCTAGAAAAAATGTGACTTTTGCTTGTTTTGCTTCAATTAGAAGAGTCTCAAATCTTTCTATATTCAGCTACAAAACACTGCAATTATGCACATTTATTTTCTTATGCAAACAGATACACTGCTGTCTAAATCACAAGCAGAAAAAATGAATAAGCTTGATAACCAGAATGCTAAATGTCTCTCAGATTTTACTATTTAAGCTATGGCTTGATCAACATTTTTCAACCAAAATGACTCTTAAGGTTTAAAAGATCTTGGGATGAAAGCAATTACCCTAATTGACAGGTGTCAGTTTGGCTAATTTGCCACTCTTGATTACATCCCTGTTTGAAATCTGAGCACTAAACACAGCCTTCTCCCTAGTATTTTAGATACTATATACTATTTTCACTTACATCTCCACTCCATCAGGGCCAACCCAGTCATGAGGCAGAATGAGAAAATTGCTTCAGGCAACAAGTGCGGGAGCAACAAATTGGTGTCCCACAGGTTTGCTTGCCAGCTGCTACTGCTGCTGCTGCTGCTGCTGCCGCCGCCGCTGCCGCCGCCGCCGCCGCTGCCGCCGCCGCCACCGCCACCACCGCCACCACCGCCACCACCGCCACCACCCTTGTGAGGCTTCTGCAGGGTCCAGGTCTCTTCTCCTCCCTCTTCCTCCTTTCTGCCTCACGCTAAGAAAGGACCAGTGAGGTGTCCTTTCTTAAAGTGAGACATTTTGGGTGAGGCAATCTAAAGGTTCTTGTTTTATATCAAGATAAATAACTAAAGCTACATGACACCCTCCTGGCCACCTCGCCTAGAATGTCTCTCTGTCAGGAAGGGCCCCCTTGGCCCTTTCTCGGAGAGGGGCAGGGAGAAGGGGGAGTGAGAAAAAGAGCCCACCACTGCTGCTGTGGTCCATAATGAAGTGGCAAATATACATGCAAAATAAACAAACAACCCCCCCAAACATTGGGGGGGGGAGAAAATGGGCAGTGAAAGTGGCAGGAATCTGGGTGGGGGAGGTGGTGCATGCTCCCCTGACTCAGGCAGGGCAGTCTCTTGTTCTGCACCTTATGCCTTGTGCACGGTACTCCATTCTCGTCCCCTTCCCACTTGGTTTTCCGTCTTGTTTCTCCCACCCTTTCCCAGCAACAGTCAGGATTCTGTGGCTGCTGAGCACAATCCTCGCTGGATTATTTTTGGAGTCTCCCCCCCCCATCCAAACACACAAAAAAGCAGTATTTTTAATGTATTTATCAAGGGGCTTCCTTTAGTGCATATTGGGAAACTGTTTAGGGTGAATTTCCTTGCAGCTCACCTAAGTAGACTAAAATAGAACCATCTTACCTGTGTGGATGTGGGTATGAATCTAGATACAGGTATATAATCATTCTTCCACTCAGCTGTCTCCCGAGCCCTTTACTGTTATGTTATAGTTCTGCAACCTTGACTTTCTCCCATGTGTGTGGAGGGTATCATTCTGGCCACATGCCTCACACTCAAAACTCTGCTTTTCCTCAGTAGCAGTTCAGAGGGTTCAGAAAAGGGCAACCAAAATATTGAAGGGGATGGAACAACTCCCCTACTAGGAAAGGTTGCAACATTTAGGACTTTTTAGAGAAAAGGTGAGTAAGGGGGGGACATGATAGAGGTGAGTTAAAGTCCTTTTTCACACAGCACCCAGTTAACTATGCAATCCGCTTCCACAAGAAGCAATGATGGCTTTAAAATAAAATTAAAATTCATGGAGGATAATGCTGTCAATGGCTACTAGCCACAAAGGCTACCTCCAATGTCAGAGGCTATAAGCCTCTGAAAACCAGTGGCTGAAAATCACAAGTGGGGAGATTGGGGTTGCACTCAGGACCTTCATGTGGGCTTTCTATAGGCATCTGGTTGGCTGCTGTGAGAACAGGCTGCTGGACTAGATAGATTAATGGCTTGATTTGGCAGGGCTCTTTTTATGTCTTTATTAAGTACATGAAAATTGGGATTCTACTGCTTTGTTTGGTTTAATTCATAGCTGTTTAAATCTAACAAGCTGAAATATAATCTATTATTTAACAGAAGATTCAGGGCAAGTTTCCATGATCGGTATTTACAATTAGCATTCTGTTGTAATTTAGCAGTAGACAATTTAGCAGTAGACATCTCAGCTATAGGGTTTTTTCCATTTTTTTCTTGGAGTGGTTTTATTCTTCTGATATTATTCTAAACCTTTTGTGCTGTTTTTATATTTTTAATATCTTGCTGTGCTTAAAGGTGTCGGTCAATATTTGATTAAAATGTAGTTCAGTTGCTTTACAATGGGCTTAATCCAGAAATATTACTGGATGAGAGAAGTAAGGTTCTTTATGGAAGAAAATATACTTTTTCTGCCCTTTCTTCAAACTTTTAAGAAACTCTCTTCTGAATAGATTTTGTGGGCAGAAATGCGGGGGGGGGGAGATGAAAGATGCTTTTCATCTACCATTGGTCATTCTCTCTCCGTACAGAGAATCAAACTTAGGTGATGTCTCTCACATGTCAAAGTAAGGGAAATGTACATGTAATATGGATCACAGAATTTCCTCATACTGTACAAGGAACAAGCAGGAACACAGGCAGGGAGCAAGGTCAAGTGGAAACCTAAGGGCAGACTGGGTTCAGAGTCAGTTTTGCAACCAAATCAGCCTCAGTCACCTTGATGGATGACGTTGTTTAGGAGAGGGATGGGGGTGCGACCATTCTGATTCTCCAGGATCAATCAGTGACTTTTGATACTGTTGGCAATGGTATACCTCCAGGACTGTCTCTATGAGTTTAATATAGTTTTACTCCTACATACAGTGTTGGTTCCAGGAAGTAGTTTTGATTGACTGTATCTCAGCCCCCTGGCAGTTGATCTGTGGGGTGCCGCAGAGTACAATTTTGTCCCAATTGCTTTTTAAAATCTATATGAAGCTGCTGAAAGCAGTCATTAGGAGATTTGGGGTACAGTGTCACCAGTGAGCTGATGAAACCCAGCTCTATTTCTCTTTAACATCTGAAAGAGGAGAGGCCATACATTTCCTAAACCAGTGCCTGAAGCAGTCATGGGATGGATGAAGGCTAATGAACTACAAATGAATTCTAACATAAGATTTACCCTATGAATGAGCCATCACCAGACGTGAGAATTCCTAGTTCCTAGAAAGACTAAAGTAATGACAACAGAAGATTTATGTAACTTTAAAGTTGACAATGAGGACATTGAACTCATCAAGGATTATCAATACCTTGGCGCAGTCCTTAACCCAAATGGAGACAATAGTCAAGAAATCAGAAGAAGGCTAGGACTGGGGAGGGTAGCTGTGAGAGAACTAGAAAAGGTCCTCAAATGCAAAGATGTATCACTGAACACTAAAGTCAGGATCATTCAGACCATGATATTCCCGATCTCTATGTATGGATGTGAAAGTTGGACAGTGAAAAAAGTTGATAAGAGAAAAATCAACTGATTTGAAATGTGGTGTTGGAGGAGAGCTTTGCGCATACCATGGACTGCAAAAAAGACAAATAATTGGGTCACAGAACAAATTAAACCAGAACTATCATTAGAAGCTAAAATGATGAAACTGAGGTTATCATACTTTGGACACATGAGAAGACATGATTCACTAGAAAAGACAATAATGTTGGGAAAAACAGAAGGGAGTAGAAAAAGAGGAAGGCCAAACAAGAGATGGATTGATTCCATAAAGGAAGCCACAGACCTGAACTTACAAGATCTGAACAGGGTGGCTTATAATACATGCTATTGGAGGTCACTGATTCATATGGTCGCCATAATTCGTAATCGACTTGAAGGCATATAACAACAGCAAAATGTGCTGCATGTAAGGCTACTCTTACACCTGGTTCGTAAGCTGCATAATGCAAAATGCAGCTGTATCATGGGACATCTATATTTACACACATCACAGAAGTGTTGAAACATCTGTACTTGCTACCTATTAGCTACTGTTGAGCCCCAATTACTCCAAATGCCTCAGTGCGAGTGGGCAGAGGAGGATGAGACTTCTGAGAGCTTTGAGGGAGGGGGGAGCGTTAGCAACCCTTCAATCTTTCTGGACACTCCCCCGGGCGGCTTAGAGCTGGTTCCACCTGATAACATCTTGCCACCTCCAAGTGCTCTGCCAGAGCCATTGGGGAGTGATCTCTCTCGCACACCAATTCCAACCCCCCAGGATGCCCCACTTGGACCTTCAAACGTTTCCCTGCCAACTCGCTCTCCACCGCCTGAAGTCGAGCTGGCACCTAGTGAGCCTGTACTGTCCAATGAGCAGGCGGAGGCTCGCCCCTTTCACCCTGTGTGAGACGACACGAGAAGTGGTTTGGTCAGAAGGAGGGTTTTTGAAGGAGTCAGAGATTATGAGTGAAGACCTTTCCTACTTAAGGCAGAGCCCCTCTGAGGGTGCTGAGTCAACTTACTCCACATGCTGCAGAGGATGCTTAGTTAGCATAGTTTGCACCAGTAGTAAGCTAGTCTAGCCAGGCCTATGAGACGCACTGCTTTTGATGTAATGGTGACTCCAATAAAGCAAGAATTATTGCCAGACTCGCCTCCGACTCCTGTGTCAAACTCTGGGCAGGACAGCTACTGAGCCAAGTTCAAGGTTTTGTTGTTGACATTTGAAGCCCTAAACGAATTGGCACACTGCCTCCCTGTGTACAGAGCAAGCCTATCTTTCAGTCTTCCAAGGAGACCCTGCTGGGTGGCAAGTCCCCCGTGTTGGTGAGACTCATTTAACATTGACACAAAACTGAGCCTTCAGTGTCATCAGCCCAGTTCTCTGGAATGCTCTTCCAACAGAGATTCAGCAGGCGCCTTCTGTTTTAACTGTTAAGCGCCTGCTGAAAACCTTTCTGTTTCGCCAGGCTTATGCAGGCAATTAAGAACATGCTTTTTTCACAACAGTTGACCTTTGTTTTTATTGTATTTTTATTTCTGTGGTTGTTGTTTTAAACATGTTGTAAACTGCTTTGATGTTTTTAACAAAATAGCAGTATACATTTTTAATAATAATAATAATAATAAACAAATGCCTATTTAAAACCTATATGATTACCCAACCTCTATTGGACTCCAAATCATAATTATTGTTTTATTTTGTTCACTGTTCAATTTTATTTCTCCTATACACTTGTATTTTGATTTTTTAAATTTTTTACTGAATACAGTTGTATTTGTATTGTTTTTAAGTAAGCCACTTAGAAATGTTAAGCAGTACATTTAAAATATATATATATAAATAAACAACAAATCAGGCTAACAGACCCAGCAGGATTCAGGAAACAATGCAAAGAACAAAAGAGTAAGAAAAAAATTCAGAGTACAGCCAAGGAGTAATAAGTAGGACGAGTCTGTCAGCAGCCTCTTCCTGCTTTCTTTTTTAGTTGGGTTGTTGCAGCTGAAGAAGACAGGGCAGCACAAATGCCCTCAGGTGAGTATCCATAGCAAAGCTGAGCAGTGCTTAGGAGCGGTTTCTGTCCTTGAAAATGAAGCGCCTGGATACGCTTCACTACAGTTCCTTAAGGACTAGAGGCACATCCAGTTCCAGAGCATATGTATAAATTAAATTATGTGGTATATTTGGCAGAGTTCAAGGCTTAGATTAAAATAATGAAATTCTTTCTATTCCTCTTCCTCAAGAACAGTATTTGGGGGGGGGGTGTTGTTTTCGTTTGTTTCTTCAGGAACAATCTCCTTAGTTCATTTTAAGTGGGTGGGTCTGCTGAATCATTAAGTGCTCATAGAGACATAATCAAGTTCATGTGATTAAAAGAAGGGGGCTTTGGTGAGAAAATATTAATGTACTCACTTCTTAGATAGCCCTTTGGTATGCAGAGACAAGATGTTATTTCTATCAAATCTATGCTAATCTATTTGTGGCTAAATTTTGCAAAGGTTAATTAAATGTAACATTTGGAAATTTGAAATCCTCTGAAGAGCATCCGATATTGTGACATTAGCTTCAAAGCAATCACCCCAAGTTTTTGGTATAAATATTAATTATAAGTTTTATGCATAAAGAAGTGGGGAATTACCATTGCAACAGCAGTGGGCAAGTACATACAAACACTAAAAGAAGAAACAAATTTAAGTTTATGGTATCAGCAAATATTTTTCATTATAAAAAGCATAACATAGTTTGCATGGTCTCTAGAAAAGAATTCTAGGGTTTAAACTTTGAAGACCTGGATTTATTTTCCACCTGTGTACTCACTAAGGGCTGAACTATCTGTTCAGGTGAATATATCTCCAGAGGCTGAACTATACCACTTCAGATACTAGATGAAATTTTTAATGCTCTCTTAGATTTAAACAACAACAACAACTTATTGCACATGTTCCCTAGCTTGTCAGACACAAGTATCTAAATGATGTTCAGGATGGACAAATCTGTAAATTTTGGTTTCTCTCAGCTTCTTATTTTTCTTAAGTTTAGTTTGCCGCATCTTCATATCAGTTTGTATTTTTTTTGAAAAAAGGCCTCGTGAAAATTCATCAGCATTTAAGTGCTCATTTATCCAGATATACACATTTTTCTGTGAAATTTTGTCTAATAAATATATTTTTGTAAAGCAATTTCCCCTAATATAATGCATATTTATATGCTGTTTTCACTAATATATACATTTTGTACACATTATTTGGCTGGAGAACTGCACTGAAAAATTCAGAGGAATGTTAATTTGAAGAGAGAGTTGTGTTCAGTTTGTGTATTTTTTCAGGATGTATGAGTTAGGTGGATTTGCACTTAAAATGGGAACTGAACTGTATTTCTCTCCTATCCCTAGATCACATGAGTCTTTTGGTTATGTCATTTAGTCCTGAGTGACCTTGACCACATCATCATGTCCCAACCTATGGTTCTCTTCTGCAGAAAGAAAATGAGAGTCAATTGGTGGGAGGGCAGCCCTTTTAAAAGCTGTTCAGTGTTTTTCACAATAAAAAAACCCTAGCTAGCATGTTCCTGCCACAATAACTAAATTATCAGGCGGTCCTGTTACCATTTGATTTTTTTCTTTTCAGTTTATGACTGTCAGATTAGACCTGAAACAGGAACACTGTAGGATAATTAAATGAAATACTTAAATATATGCTTAAGAATATACCCTTGAATGCAATACAGAAAATGTTATGTTTTGGTTCAACTGTTTTGCTGGTACAGACTTTAGTGCTCACCAGCCTGCCAGAGCAAATGCTTAGCAAATTTATTGTGATATTAAGGTGTGATTTGCTTTTGCTGAGGCAGTAGACATGTACCAGTTGCATCTAATAGTGCATTGATTTTAGGAACAGGGCAGCAGTTACACATTCAAGCACAAGAATTCAGTGTTTCCCTAGTGACAACATTAGCTACTTTATAACATCAGCAGCTCAAGTGTGACCATGTACATTTTAGTTCTTGGGTAGCATTGCTTATTAGAAAGCTCTGTTCACATGTAGCATCTCCATGCTTGAACTAAGCAAGGCAGACCTACTGTCATTTACCCATCTCCCCTTTTCTTTAGGCTGTAACAGCAGGTAGGTGCAGAGACCATCCTCATCTCCTTCACTGTTTCTCCACAATGTCAGCTGAGAATAGAAATGAGACTACTTCATGGGGCCACCTTTCCTGTATTCTCTGGAGTATTTGGTAGCGGATGTCTGAAAACATGTTTTGCAATTCATGAGAATGTGATCTTTGATTGCCGCAACTCTATTGGTTTCAATGGAGCACTGATTCATTTTCAGCAACTGTGATCTGGCTCTGCAAACCTAATTAATCTGACACACAAAGTATTTCAAAATGCCAATTAAGATAAAAAAGGAGAAAAGTCTTATTGTATCTCCTGGTCAAGTAGACTACAAAGCTTTTCCCCTAAAGATTTCAACATACATTTTTAATGCTGGTTGTATTCAGCTGGGTATTTTGTTCAGATTTTCATTCTTTCAGCCATCCATTATTGCCCACATGTTAAACTGCCCACATTTTAAACTTCCCTGGTTGAGCAGAACAGAGGAGTGAACTTATGGTGCAAAACTGTTAACAGAAGCACCCTGCTGTTGGGCAATATGGGATATTCTTCTTTTCAGTAAACCTCTAAAACTTTTAATAAGTTTGGTTCTATCTTTGCTAGGCCAAAAAATAGTTAAGACTTTTGAGCTGTTTTGCAAGGCACATCTTGGACTCATTACAGATTTCAGGGAGCCTAGAATCTAGAAGTGTCAGGAGCAAGAAGCTCTGTTTCTTATCTAATGATCATACGTTTTATACTTGGCTTATAAAGAGGTTGTAAAAGAGGTCATTTTACTGCCCCTCTGAGAAATTCACATTGTCAATACATTCTTTAAACCCTCTTCCAATAGATTTGAAAGGGAAGGAAATATAATGTGAGTTTGAAAAGTGCTAGAGTTCAGAACTGTGTATAGGTTTTAGGCAGCTGTCTTTGAACTGGAGATGAAACCTGCTGTGAAGCAGAGCCCAAAGGAGTGTTTAGCACCTTTGTTGGGTGACTTTGGTTAGTAACTTGACAGACAACTGACTGAAGTTGGTTCATCCTGTTTACTATTCCCAGCAAAGCCGTGTTTGCCCTGGGGCCATAAAGGCACCTGAAAGGGAGCTAGATTTATTTGGGTGCTTTCTGACTCTTTACTGTGATAATAGGATTGTGAAGTACGAAACATTTCATTATTTTCCCTCTATGAACTAGAGTTGATAATGCCACAAAAGTTAGCCAATAAAATTGTTCACAAATGCTAGCATTTTGGAATGATTAGATAACATGGCCCTCAGTATGACACTGATGCCCAGTTTGCAGATCACAATAAATTATAGTTTTTAGTCTATCACGGATACAACAACTTTGTTTGCTTTGCTCCTCCATGTTAGTGCAAAGGAGAATCAAATAGGGTTGCCAGGTCAGAAGCATCCTAAAACCCTGAGATTTCAGGAGTGGGGCCCAGTGATGTCATTAAGCATCAACCACAGTTGCTTGGAGCATACCACTCAAACAAACAAAAAATACTCTGATTGAAAATTAAGATTGAAATCTTAGCTAAATTAGGGTGTTCCCAGGTTCGCCTGAAGTGACAGGATAAGTCCTTCTTAGGGAGCCTACATAGGGAACATTTAATCAGCCTACTTGCTTCTGGCCAGGCCAGTCACCAGAAGGCCATTGTAGGAAGAAGGGAGCCTAGTGTTGTGGAGATGTTAGATGGGAGCACTCAGGAGTAAAGATGGATGCCCCTGAAGACTGCAGTGCTAAACACACTAAGGGACTAAGTCCCATAGAACTCAATAGGACTTACTTCTGAGTAGATGTGGTTAAGATTGTGCTGTTGGTAAGGCTTGCCTAGGGATTCTCTGCAAAGATCTCAGTATCAAGGCAGGGTTGGCAACCTGCTGCCTGGAATGCCCTGCCTGCCTTTCAGTGAGGCTGCTCCAAACCTCTTTACAGACTTGACTCTTCACTGCAAAGAGGTTTGAAAAATGAGTAAGGAAGATTCTCTACCCTATTCTGCCTACCCTATGGGCTGCTATAAACTCATTTTAATAGCCAACCCAATTCCAGTGAGTAATAATTGACAAGAGAGATTGACATGGTTTGGTCTATGTTCACAAGCAGTAGCTTGGGAACAGCAGCAGTTAAAGCCACACTTCCCAGTATGTGAATTCTCTTTTACCACTATTGGGCAAGAAACAAACCATCATGCAAACAACAAGGTGCATCATCAGTGGGTTTAAGGAGGTTGAGCAGAGCACATGGAACCACTGTTGTTGCTTCTATGGATGTAAGGGAGTGAGGTCAGAGGTAAATGAAATGCAAACAGATAAAGAAAAACAAAAGACAGTGATGATTTCCTAAATGCAATATCATGCCAACCACAAGATTCCTACAAGCAAGGCAGAAAAATCAGCATCCCACAACCACTCAGGATTCCTAACCAAAACTAAAAAAATCCTGGAAGCCAGTAAGCCAAGGCCACGGAAATCCCCATGCAGTACAGCCTGACCCAGGGCCTGCAGTTAGTGCAGAATGCTGTGGTGTGATTGCTGACTCTGGCGGCACACAATACGTCTGCTCTGAAATCTGTACTGATTATCAATTTGCTACCAGGCCAACTTCAAAGTGTGCTTTCCATGTTACAGGTACCACATAGTACTTGTTCTGCTCTTCTAAGAAATGGATCCTTTAGTGTGGCAGCACTAACTCATTGTTAGTTTTACTATTTTGAATGTTTTTAGATACCTGTTTTTAACTGGCTTTGCCAATTATTTTATTGTTTTAATTCCTTCTGTAAACCGCTTTGAGGTTTTTTACAATAAAGTGGTATATAAATGCTATAAGTAAAATACATAAATAAATTTTAGAGTCACTGTGGCCCTTGGGTCTCTTTCCCCTTTTAAGAACAAAGAAATCTGCCTTATACAGACACAGGCCATTTGATACCATCTAGCTCAGTACTGATGACATGAACTAGCATTGGCTTTCCAGGATTCCAGGCAAGAGATTGGATTTTGGACCTGTCCATGTAAAGCATGTGCCCTACCACTGTGTTACAGCCCTTTTCCTGTTTAAAAACGTATATTTTAAAGCTGTTCATTTCAATTCACTAATGAATGCATAGCCTACCTAGGGCAGATTCACATCATTCATTTAAAGCTCTTTCAACACACATTTGAAAGACATGAATCTCACCACAGAATTAAGGGAATTGTCATTTGTTAAGGGTGGTAGGAACTATAACTGAGGGGGAAACTATACTTCCCAGGATTCTTTGGGGGAAGTCATGCACTTTAAATGCAGGTTGGGTGTGCTTCCAGTCCGCTGATCATCCTTGTTGCCCTCCTTTGAACCATTCCAGTTTGTCTGCATCATTCTTAAAATGCAGTGCTGAGAACTGGACACAGTACTCAAGATAAGGTCCAACCAGTGCTGAATAGAGGGGAACCAATACTTCACGTGATTTGGAAACTATATTTCTATTAATTCAGCCAAAATAGTATTTGCCTTTTTTGCAGCCACATCACACTGTTGGCTCATACTTAGCTTGTGATCAACAACAATCTCAAGATCCTTCTCGCATGTAGTATTGCTGAGCCAAGTACATTATAACTGTGCATTTGGTTTCATTTTCCTAAGTGTAGAACTTTTCACTTATCCCTGTTAAATTTCATTCTGTTTTTTTTCAGCCAAATGCTCTAGCCTATCAAGATCCCTTTGAATTTTGTTTGTCTTCCAAGGCATTAGCTATCCCTCCCAATTTTGTGTTATCTGCAAATTTGATAAGCATGCTCTGTACCTCCTCATCCAAGTTGTTAATAAAAATGTTAAAGAGCACTGGGCCCAGGACCAAGCCCTGTGGTACCCCACTCGTTACTTCCACCCAGTTTGAGAAGGAACCATTGATAAGCACTCTTTGAGTATGATTCTAGAGCCAGTTGTGGATCCATCTGATAGTTGTTGCATCCAGCCCACATTCAACTAGCTTGCTAATCAGAATTTCATGGGGCACTTTGTCAAAAGCTTTGCTGAAGCTGAGATATATTATGTCCACAGCATTCTCACAGTCCACCAGGGAAGTTATCTGATAAAAAATGAGATAAGATTAGTATTAGCAGGATTTTTCTTGATTCATGTTGGCTTCTAGTAATCACTGCATTGTTTTCAGGGTGCTTACAGACTGAACTCTTTATAATCTGTTCTAGAATTTTCCCAGGGATTGATGTCAGGCTGACTGGTCTGTAGTTCTCAGGTTCCTCCTTTTTGGCCTTTTTGAAGATACGGACAACATTAGCCCTCCTCCAGTCATCCGGTTCCTCACCCATCCTCCACGATTTCACAAAGATAATAGACAGCAGTTCCAACAGTTCTTCAGCCAGTTCCTTTAATATTCTAGGATGCATTTGATCGGGCACTGGAGATTTCAACTCGTTCAAAGTATTAGGTATTCCTTGACAATTTGTCTATCAATCTCAATCCTGCCTCTCCAGTTTCACATTTTCCAAGACGATCATATATCCTCTTTTGAGAGAAGACTGAGCCAAAGTAGGAACTGAACACTTCTGCCTTTTCTTTATCATCTGTTATTATTTTGCCATTCTCATGGAGTAGCTGTACCACCATTTCTTTTCTCTGTCTTTTACTATGGATGTACTTTAAGAAAGCTTTTTTTGTTGCTTTTGGCATCTCTCACTAACCTCAGCTCATTCTCAGCTGTAGCCTTCCTGACACCATCCCTGCAATTCTGTGATACCTGCCTGTACTCTTCCTTTGTGGCCAGGCCTTCCTTCCACTTCCTGTATGTGTCCTATTTTGTTTTCAGGTCATGTCTAAGCTTTCTGTGAAACCATATTGCCTTCTTCTGCTCTCTTCACACTTTTTTCCTTGATGGAATAATTTGCCATTGTGCCTTTAGAATTTCCTGTTTTAGAAACTCTCACCCATCTTGAACTCCTTTTCTTATTAGGGTTGTTTTCCATGGAACCTTACTTACCATTGTTCTAAGTTTATTAAAATTAGTTTTTCTGAAGTCCAGAGTATGCATATGGCTACCCTCAGCTTTTGCTTCCTTTAAAATCAAGGACTCTAGTATAGTGTGGTCATTTCCCCCCAGTGTTCCCATAATGGCCCCTTCATCCGCCAAGTCATCTCTGTTGGTTAGAATCAAGTCAAGGATAGCTGATCCTCTAGTTGCTTCCTCCACTTTCTATAGGAGAAAGGTATCTCCAACACAAGACAGGAGTTTGTTAGAGGGGTCATGTTTGGCAGAATTTGTCTCCCAACATATATCGGGGAAATTGAAGTCCCTCATTACTGCTATATCATCCCTCTTCAAGACATTGGCAATTTACTTTGCAAAAGCTTCATCCTCGTCTTCTCCTTGATTGGGTGGTAGGTAGTAAACTCCAACTACCATGTTCCTTTTATTCCTTGCCCCATTAATTTTAATCCAGAGCTACCAAGTGCATGCTCTTGTATTTCTGTGCAGGGATATATATTTTCAACATATAGCATGACTCCCCCTCCCTTTCTGTTCCTTCTGTTCTTTTTGAACAAGTTACATCCTTCAGTTGCTGTATTCCAGTCATGGGAGTAATCCCACCAAGTTTCAGTTATACCAATCAAGTCATATTTACTCTCCTGTATTAAGAGTACAAGTTTGTCCTGTTTGTTTCCCATACTCTGCGCATTAGTGTACAGACATCGAAGACCATGTGATTTATGGCCTGACTTCCTTCTACATTTTTATGAAGACTATTACTGGGCCCAATTAGAGCCGTTCCCTCAGTTCCTCTTACTGTGCACAAGCCTCTGTTAGTCGTTACTGAACATTTATGTCTCCCTCGCCCTTAGGATTCAGTTTAAAGCTCTCCATGCTATGGGCAAACATATTCTTTCCAGTCTTTATGAGGTGCAACCCATCACTTGGCAGCAGTCCATCTTCCAGGAAGTGTAGCCCGTGGTCCCAAAATCCAAATCTCTTGTGTCAGCACCACCTTCGTAGTCAGTCGTTCACATGGAGTATTTTTCTTTCCCTTTCCACTCCTCTACTAAGTACCAGAAGGATGGACAAGAAAAGTATCTGGGCCCCAAAGTCCTTGAGTTTCCTTCGTAGAGCTTGAAAGTCTGATGTGATTTCTTCGTAGCTGTGCTTGGCAGTATTGTTCGTTCCCACATGGATCAGAAGAAAGGGATTTCTGTCAGTGGGCTTTATGAGTGATGGCAACCTTTCCATCACATCTACAACCTGTCATAGAACTTCAATATGCCAATGATAATGTAGTCTCCGCACATTCAGAGGAAGATCTTCAAGCTATCCTAAATGTCTTTGCAGAAGCATATGAAAAGCTTGGCCTCTCGCTTAACATCAAAAAAACCAAAGTGCTTCATCTGCAAGTACGAACCAATCCCTCTGTAGCACCATCAATCCAGCTTAATGGTGGGACGCTGGAGAATGTCGATCACTTTTCTTATCTTGGCAGCCATATCTCTGTAAACACTGACATCGACGCTGAAAGTCAGCATCATCTGAGCTCTGCTAGTGCCGCATTCTCCCAAATGAAGCATAGAGTGTTCGAGGATCGGGATATTCACAAGGAGACCAAAAGGCTTATTTACAAAGCCAATGTACTACTGACCTTACTGGATGCCTGTGAAACATGGACCATCTATAAACGCCACTTCCAACTTCTTCAAAGATTCCACCAATGCTGCCTCCGGAAAATTCTGCAAATTACTTGGGAAGATAGGTGGAGTAATGTTAGCGTATTGGAAGAAGCAAAGACCACCAATGTTGAAACAATGATCCTCCAACATCAACTTTGCTTGACCAGCCATGTTGTTTGAATGCCTGATCACCGTCTTCCAAAGCAGCTACTTTACTCCCAACTTAAGGATGGAAAACGGAATATCAGTGGACAGCAAAAGAGGTTTAAAGATGTTCTCAAAGCTAATCTAAAAAAATGTAACACGAGCATCGAGAACTGGGAAGCCTTGGCCCATGAGCGTCCCAATTGGAGGTCAGCCATTATCAAAGGTGCTATGGACTTTGAAGAAGCACGAGTACAGGGCGAAAGAGACAAACGAGCTAAGCGGAAGGCACGTCAAGCAAACCCTCATTGTGACCATCTTCCATCTGGAAACTTATGTCCTCTCTGTGGGAGGCTGTGTGGATCCAGAATTGGCCTCCACAGTCACTGTTAAAGACGTTACCCTCGAAGACAATCTTACTCGGCCACAAGTGATTGCCAATGAATGAATTAGTATTGGTATTCACTGATTGAGGAAACATTAGCTAAACAAGAGACTAGCAAGAAGGGCCTCTCCAGTCGTTCTTCACATATCAATATTGTTAAAGAAGAGGGGACTTACCCATTATGCATACAATCACATCTGGGGTTTTTTTAGGGTTGTTTTGAACTGTGGGCTCATGCACATTGGTGATCAGAGGTGGAAACATACAAATAATCTGAAAGCAGTGACAAACTGCACATATGCACTGTTTTGTACAATAGCAATAATATTCAGTAATAATACATTCAGTAACAATAATAATAACCAGAAATACTACTACTACTACTGCCTCTTGTTCTTGCAATGCAGTTTGAGAGATGGAGAGTATATTGTGGTGGTGATTAGTGGTGAGCATTTCCAGTTAGTAATATTGTGATGGTTGGGACTTCCTAGGCATTGTGAGAGGTTAAACATGAACCAGGAAATGGGGCTATTTAAACTGTTTTTATCCCACAGTTTCCACACAGTTTGAGGCAGCATGTCCCACCCACTACACACTCCTGTTTTTTGTTATCAGAAGCATATGCCTCCTTTTTTTCTTATCAGGACCAAATAGTGACTCTCAGCAGGGACAAGAAGAGATTTTTAAATGGATCACATGGTAGAACATGTTTTTTGCCATTCCCAGGCACTGCTGGAGAGAAACCAACTGAATTTGGCCACTTGGTACATGGTCTGAATTCTGGTCACAACTCAGTAGGTTGACCAGTGATGGAGAAGGAGCTATTGAAGGGAAAGCCTACCCCCTATTAAACATTATTTAAATTATAGAAAATTAATCAGATTTCCTCAGGGATGGCCAGGGCGATATCTGGGCAGCAGTGCCCAGGCAGCTGTCCCTGGGAGAGAGCCCTGTTCATCCTTGGTGGTAGAGCAGGCTTGCCCAAATATAAACAGCTCAGAATTGAGCAGAAGGTCCATGGGACATTTGAGGTCAAACAGCCAGGCTGGGACAGACAAGCCAGTCCTTCTGGCCATAGTGACAGATCAAACTCTCTTCACACTGGTCTGGCTGTTGTTTTTTATTACATAAAAGTTATGACTTTTTTTTTGTCTGTCTCTTTTGTGCTGTCTCTACTGAAGAATTTCTGTTGTATTGATTCCACTTTGGAAACAAGACTCTAATTCGGAACTCTAGAATCTGGGGAGAAATGGAGATGAGGAGAATTTAGAACCATCCTGAAAGACATGGTTTTTTCCCCCTCTGCTCACAGCTATCCAAATTGTTTGCCATCTGGTTCTTCACTTCTTCAGTGAGGAAACATGTATTTTTAGACACTTATTCTGTCAGTGGTTGTATATTTAAAACAACAAATGAATCATCTTTGTGTTTTCCATCCTACTCATATGTGAATCTTTAAATGACCGCTTGTTTGGCTCTATAGTATTATATGTTTTGACAAGAAAAAATCCCTTGAGGGGGCACAAACAGTTTTACAGTATGCAAACAAAATCTAGGATAGTGCTTTCAATGCATCATTTCTTATTTTCCCCATGATAACCTTCTGTTTGTAATTTCATTGCTAATAATAAATCTCAGTTATTCATAATGTAAATTTTTGTATGCTAGCAATATTTGTACCCCATAACTGCTTCTGTGGCAGTACTTTGCAACTGTCAAGTAAGATATACTCTGATTTATTTATTAAGACAATAAGGTGGGGAGTGGGGAGTGAGGGCTTGAGGCAAACAGCCAGCACAGAGGAAAAATAAAGTCAACTATAAATACTTAACAGAACTCTTGACCTTTCTATATTTGTAAAAAAACCACTATCTTCTATAGTGTCAGGGCGTCAGACGACCAGGTGCCAGGTTGGGGGTATGAGGATTCAGAAACGGAGGAGGAGGGGCCCAGTTCGTTAGAGCAGACTGGAGAAGGAGAGGAAATTCCAGATATAGCGTTACATAGCAATGGAGACCTTGATGGTCTCACAGAACTGGAGTCTTCCCTCGAAGTTCCCACGCTGCCTCCTGAGCCAGAGAAAAGCGGCGAGAGATTGCAAGACAGTTTGAGGCTTGACCCCCCCTCTCTCCCATACCAGAGTCGGAGACTTCAGAAGAGGAGGGGCCAGTGCTTCCCCCGTCGCCGCGTACGCGAAGACAGTTGAAAAGACAGGAGAGGAAGGGGGCAGGAGGGTGGTGACTGAGGGTCCAGTAAGGAGGAGCGAAAGGCTTCACGCCCGTTTGCCCCCCTCTTAAGAGACAGGCGGGAAAGCGGTCCCTTGCTCTGTCAACTTTCTTCCACGTCGCAGGATCTATAACTCTGTGTTGCTTCATGAGAAGGCGCAGTCTATGTTTGGATATTACCTTAATAAAATCTGAATTGCTTTCAACCACAAGCCTGGTTCCTGAGTCCCATCCTGGGCCTGACAGCTTGACAGAGCCATCTAAATCACCCTCCACGCTCTCTTCACTTGACCGTGACAAGATGTCAAAGGGAGCGGCGGGGGGAACAAATCCCACTTCTGAGACGGAAGAAGTGAGACTTTTGAGGGCTAATGTGGCTGATCTACAGACGGATGTTCAAACCTTGCTGGCAGCAGTCAAGGCGCTAAAAACGGATAATCAGGCCTTGCAAGCCACGGTCGATCGGATGTGGGCAGCCCCTCCAGCCGCGGCGGTGAAGGTTCCCATTGGATTACCCCCAAAGTATGCGGGGCAAAGTGATCGGCAACTTTCGTGGGTCAATGTGAGCTATACTTGGATGTCAGGAATGCAGATTTCCGAGTGATGGGGCTAAAGTGGCCTTCGTGATCAGTCTTCTGGAGGGAGAAGCTGCAAAATGGGTGACCCCCTACCTAGTGAGAAAGGATACCCTCCTAGGAAGATACAGAGGATTTATCCAAGAAATGACAGAGATGTTTCAAGACCCGCAACGAGCTGAAACAGTAGCGCGGCAGTTAGGCGCACTGAAACAAGCCAAAGGAACTGTTTCCGAGTACACTAATGCCTTTAAAATTTTGTCCCAGGAAATGGGTTATAATGAGGCAGCCTTGATGTTTATGTACCGAAGTGGACTGAATGCTGAAATTCTGGATGAGCTGGCCAGGACCTCCCCCCCCACTGACCTGCCAGGGCTAATCCGGCTATGTTTACAGATCGATCACAGGCTGGAAGAAAGGCACCTGGAAAAGAAACAGGAGGTCCCGAGATATTCAGCCTCGGTATCCCGCAGCAAGGTCCTTTCCACTTCAGGAACGGCAGGTAATGCACCCGAGGGACAGGGAGGGGCTAGGCTGAGACTGTCAGAAGAAGAAAAAGAGAGACGCTGCCAAGAGCATCTATGATTTTTTTTGTTCGAAACCGGGCCATGTGGCCAGAGATTGTGGGCTGAAAGGGGGGAAGGCAGAGCCGTCGGGAAACTAAAACACCCAGTCCACGTGCAGGCCGGTGGACTGGGGGCAGCGTTGTATAAAGGCCCTCCAATGACCCAACCCCCCTCCAAAGGAGTGTTGGTTCTACCTATTCGGATTACAACTTCCCAAGGAGTGATGTTTAACTCCACTGCATTAATTGACAGTGGGGCCTCCACGAATTTTATGGATGCAAAGTTGGCCAAGCGTTATGGAATTTCTAGGTGGAAACTGGACGTTCCCCTATCTGTGGAGACCATCGATGGGAGACCCCTGAAGTCAGGAGGGGTGACACACGCCACGGAGGAATTGAAACTCCAAATTCCTGGGCATGAGGAGTTCATTTCGCTGTACGTGTCAGATCTCTCGAACTTTGAGGTGATTCTGGGAATGCCCTGGCTAGCCAAGCACGAACCCAAAATAGGTTGGAAGGAAGCGGTGGTGTGGTTCACCTCTCAGTATTGTCAAGAGAACTGTCAACCCGAAGGAATCAAGAACACCTTAGTGGGGGCAGTACAAGAGAGCGAGCAAGTGACCCTTCCTTCGAAGTATGAGGAATTCAAAGACGTGTTTGATGAAAAAGAGGCAGAGACTCTACCCCCCCACCGCCCTTACGACTGTGCGATTGATCTCGTGCCAGGAGCCAGCATCCCATCGGGGAGAATTTACTCTCTCACAGAAATTGAGAGGGAGGCCCTGAAGGAATTTCTAGAAAAGAACCTGAAGCGAGGATTCATACGTCCCTCACAGTCCCCTGCTGGAGCGCCCCTGTTGTTTGTGAAGAAGGGGGGGAGCTCAGACCTTGTAACGACTACCGTGCATTGAATCAGATCACCATCCCCAACAGTTACCGACTGCCCTTGATTTCAGAGCTACTAGACCGCCTGCGCTCAGCAAAAATCTTCACGAAGTTGGATTTAAGAGGAGCGTACAATCTGGTCAGAATGAAGGAGGGACATGAATGGAAAACAGGATTTCTGACTTCTTACGGTCAGTTTGAATATTTGGTCATGCCGTTCGGGCTTTCGGGAAGCCCAGACGTGTTTCAAAAGTTCATGAATGACGTGTTGAGAGACCTGTTGGACACGTATGTGATTTGTTACTTGGATGATATCCTAGTGTTCTCAAAGAATCAAGAAGACCATGACCAGCACGTAAAAACTGTGTTGAGGAGACTGAGAGAAAATCATCTGTATGCTAAGCTAGAGAAATGTGCATTTGACCTCAAGTCTCTGGACTTCCTTGGGTACCGAATCTCAGCGGGGGGAGTGGAGATGGACCCAGGGAAAGTGAGTTGTATACTGGACTGGGGTCAACCTGTCACCAAAAAGGATGTACAATGTTTTCTAGGGTTTGCCAATTACTACAGAAAGTTCATTCCAGGGTTTTCCAAATTAACAGCCCCCCTGACTGACTGCTTAAGGGGAAAGAAGAAATTCCAATGGACAGAGAACGCCACAAACGCTTTTGAGGAGCTGAAAAGAAGATTTGCTACTGAGCCCATTCTGCGTTTCGCCGATCCAACCCGCCCCTTCGTCGTGGAAGCCGATGCTTCGGATTTTGCCATCGGGGGGGTCCTTCTGCAATTAGACCAAGAAGGGAAGGAGCTACACCCCTGCGCGTACTTTTCTAGAAAGTTAAAGCCTGCAGAGAAGAACTACACAGTTTGGGAGAAGGAACTACTAGCCATCAAGGATTCCTTTGAGAACTGGAGACAATACTTGGAGGGGGCCTCTCATCAGATTGAAGTACGCTCCGACCACAAGAACCTGGAAAGCCTGCAAACAGCCAGGAAGCTGAACCAGAGACAGATAAGGTGGTCCCAGTTCTTCACTAGGTTCAACTTCAAGATTACTTATCATGCTCAAGCTAAAAACCAGAGAGCAGATGCCTTATCCAGACAACCACAATTCCAAGGAAGTGAATACGATGACCAGCCTCAATATGTGATCCCGCCAGAGAAATTAACGTTGGGATCATGTCAGCCTTCATGGGAAGAAGAACTCAAAAGGGCACAACAGGCAGATGCAGACCTGCAACGATATAGTCAGGAGGCGGGACAAGATCAAGATCCAGAAGTAAGTTTCCACTGGTGAGATGGACTGTTATGGTTCAAAGCAGCCAGGTATGTGCCAGAAGGAGAATTAAGACTCAGAGTCCTACGTCAGTGCCATGACTCCATCACCGCGGGGCACTTTGGTATTTATAAAACCATTCAGAACGTGGCCAAGGACTTTTGGTGGCCTAAAATGCGTCAAGACATTGAGAACTATGTAAGATCCTGTTCTGTCTGTGTGCGGGCGAAAACACAAACAGGAAAGCCAGCCGGGCTGTTACAACCGCTACCTGTCCCAAATGAACCCTGGAAGGACCTTTCCATGGATTTTATAACTGATCTACCAAAGTCACAAGGAATGACGGCCATCCTGGTGGTGGTCGATTTACTCACCAAAATGGCGCATTTTCTCCCTTGTTCAGGGGCCTTAGAGGCAAAAGAAACAGCCAAGTTATTCATCAGGGAAATCTACCGGTTGCATGGATTGCCAAACAGTGTAGTCTCGGATCGAGGAACTCAGTTCACAGCTAAATTTTGGACAGCAATGTGGAAACAGTTGCAGACGGAGCTAAAACTCTCTTCCACTCATCATCCCCAAACGAACAGTCAGACGGAACGCCTGAACGCTGTTTTGGAAAGATATTTACGTTGTTATGTGTCCTATCAACAGACTGACTGGGTGTCATATTTGCACTTTGCAGAGTTTGCCTATAACAACGCCTTGCACTCCAGCACTGAGCAAACCCCGTTCTTCGCTAATTATGGATTTCATCCTAAAGCCTTCCCAAGCAGCTCAGAAGGGGTGCTGGTGCCGGCCGCAGAAGACTATCTGAAGGAGTTACAGGCCGTTCAACAGACATTGAAACAGCAGCTAAACGAAGCCAAGACGGAGTACAAGCGAGCTGCTGATCTGCACAGGAGGGAGGGCCCCCCCCTTCAACCAGGAGATCAGGTATGGCTGTCCACTCGTTTCCTTCAGATGCCGGGCAAATGTAGGAAATTACAGGACAAAAGGGTGGGGCCCTTTGAAATAGAGGCTCAAATTAATCCCGTGGCTTATCGACTAAAGCTACCAGACACGTTTAAAATACACCCTGTGTTTCATCGATCCTTGTTAACAAAAGCAGCCTCCCCCCAGCGAATTGCAGCCAGAGGAGCCTCCAGGGGCTCCATTAATAGTGAATGAGCAAACTGAGTTTGAAGTGGAAGAAATTATGGACTCCTGAAAGAGGCATAACAAATTGCAGTATTTGATTCACTGGAAGGGATATGGGCCGGCAGACAGATCTTGGGAAGCTGAAACTGATGTGCATGCTCCAGATTTGGTAAAACTTTTTCACCGAAGGTTTCCCCATCGCCCCAAGCCAGTCGGGAGGGGGGGCACAGCATGGGAGAGGGGATGATGTCAGGGCCTCAGACGTCCAGGTGCCAGGTTGGGGGTATGAGGATTCAGAAACGGAGGAGGAGGGGCCCAGTTCGTTAGAGCAGACTGGAGAAGGAGAGGAAATTCCAGAGATAGCATTGCATAGCAACGGAGACCTTGACAGTCTCACAGAACTGGAGTCTTCCCTCGAAGTTCCCACGCTGCCTCCTGAGCCAGAGAAAAGCGGCGAGAGATTGCAAGACAGTTTGAGGCTTGACCCCCCCTCTCTCCCATACCAGAGTCGGAGACTTCAGAAGAGGAGGGGCCCGTGCATCCCCCGTCGCCGCGTACGCGAAGACAGTTGAAAAGACAGGAGAGGAAGGGGGCAGGAGGGTGGTGACCGAGGGTCCAGTAAGGAGGAGCGAAAGGCTTCACGCCCGTTTGCCCCCCTCTTAAGAGACAGGCGGGAAAGCGGTCCCTTGCTCTGTCAACTTTCTTCCACGTCACAGGATCTATAACTCTGTGTTGCTTCATGAGAAGGCGCAGTCTATGTTTGGATATTACCTTAATAAAATCTGAATTGCTTTCAACCACAAGCCTGGTTCCTGAGTCCCATCTTGGGCCTGACATATAGGATCTTAATGCTCTTCTACAATATTATGACACACTTGCAAAAATAAGAACTATTCAAATGATCCTGGACTGACTGACAGACTGACAGAGAAGGACCATCTTAATAATTTCCCACTATTAATTGTTCCCTCTGTTATGTCAATAAGTATAGGACACAATAGGGGAACTCATTTATAAATGGACCAGAGTACAGGTAAATGATTGCTTTCTGGGCGATCTAAGATGTTATATTACACCTTGTAGGACAGTAGTTTAGATGAACAAAAAATATAATCAATGACACTGCCTGACCTACTATTAAGGAACATGAAATATCCATGAGACTTTTCCTGTGGGCTGCCATCAAGGCATATCAGCTGGAAACAGGACATTAGCTCGAGTAATCTCTGGCCTTCTTCATTAGCTGTTTTGTCCTGTGAAAAATGATCATATGGAAAAACATCACAACAGTCCAAGTCAAAAACATTTTCCTTTTCATTGAGTCCTGTACCAACATGGGTATTAAAATCTCCACAGACGACTATACTTGCTTCTGGATGCTGTGCTTCAGAGAGGTTCAAAACATCTGCCAATTCTTCCCAAAGTGTCTTTGAGCTCACAGTTTTTTCAGGTGGAAAATACACATTAAGGCAAATTAAGGCCCCCAGCTCATCCCCCCCCAGTTGCCTCTTACCAATTCTGATAATATAAAATTAGTTTTGGATCGATAAATTGCTTAAGCCATAACATTGAATTTCACCAAAACTAACGTGGCCACGTCTCCCCTAGCTCTGCCTTTCTGATGAAATTTTATTGCAGGTAACAGAAAACTGAACCCTTGCAGCAAAAAAATTGATATATCAGATAACCAGGTTTCTTGGAGACAAAGAATATCATACTGGAAAAGAAATGTACTAAACTCTAGGTCTACGCAGTTATTCTGCCACCCAGCAATATTCCATGATAACACAGAAAGGGAAAAGTGTGGCTCCATCCTATCTAGTCAGGGAGATTGCTAAAATTGGTTATTGAGAGGGGGGACTCAAATTTTCTCCCTGCTGCAGGGGATTTGCTAAATTGAACTGTGTCTCTATTTTGTTACTGTAACATATATTTCTCATTTGGTTTGTAATGGCTGTAAGTCAAATACAATAAAATGATGACTAAATATTTGTTTAAAAAGCCCCACTTTATCCGGGATTAGAATCAGATAAATCCCAGTTAAACTAGTGTTATTGATTCTTCCAAATTAATGTAAAATGTTACATTTTATTAGAATATTATTTAGAGTACAATTATACAGAAATGGTAGGGTAGATATTTATGATGTCTGACTTCAATCAATATGGGCCCTCACACACCTCTGGAACCTTACTTAGGTGCTTCTTACTTCAAGTCAGTAGATTGGGGGGAGGGTCACCTGAACCCTCACATTTAAAAATGTGTGAGAGGGCTGTATGGCCTCACTAGCTAGCCTCACTACCACCAATGTGCCTGTGATGTTCCTATATTAATGTATATATGGTAAGTGTTGGTTGTTTAGAAGATACATGGTACAAGGCAAGGACAATGTACTGGCCGATGGACTTTCCAGGCAAATGGCTGGGACTGCAGTGACGTGACCAGACGGAGGAACAAAGAAAGACATTTTCCCCATAGAGACTTTTATTTGTTAACGCGACGTATAAATCCTGGAACAGGAATAATACTCTGCCGTTGTTTTAAGGGGGGGGGAAATGTGATGTTCCTATATTAATGTATATATGGTAAGTGTTGGTTGTTTAGAAGATACATGGTAAGTGGAGTGAAAGAGGAGGGAGAGTGAATGGGCAGTAGAATGCTAGATGATTGGCTGAGTGTTTAAAATGGCTGAACGTATAAAAGGAAGAGTGAGAGTGGAATCTGGGGGGTGGATGAGGTGAAACTGAGTGGGTTGCTTGGTGGGGTTTAGAGAGTTGTTTGCCAGGAGAGAGTGGAGAAGGAGGGGGGTGGAGTTCGGATTAGTATTGAGTAAAACCATATGCTTATGTGCCTTAAGAAGAATTCTTGTTAGCTTTGTTATCTTTAATAAATACTTAATTTGGTTTTCCAAAGGCCTGATCCTTGGCTGGGGTTTCACAGACCAGAAGGGAGGGTAAGGTAATGACCAAGGCTGAAGGGAAACTGTAACAAATGGTGGCAGTGGTGAAGAGAATAACAATACCAGTATTCAGAGTCTCTGGGAATACTAGTATTAGGACGTGACTGGTGGTTGCCTAGCAGGGGGATCTGTTGAGATCTGTGCTAGAGCGGGGAGAGAAACAATAAAAAAGGACAGTCCGGACTGGTGGAGTCCCTGGTGGTGCCTAGTGACAGGCAGTAGCCACGCGCAGGTAGGAACCTGACAGGGAGAGCCAGGGAAGGGCGCCACATGTGGTGGCAGTAGTGGTGGGATACGAACAACAGAGAATCCAGATACGAATACTAGAGAATCCCTAACAGTGGTGTGGCAAACAGAAATAACAAAACAAGATTACTTGTGAGAGTGACTGGCAAAGAGTGTGTGGCAAAGAGTGAGTGAACTCAAACACCATGGCTGAATATATAAAAATGAAAAGAGAGGAGCTGGTGGAGAAGTGCATAACATTCAATTTACCTCACGAGGGTAAAGGGGTAGATGAATTGAGGGTAGCACTTATAGGATTTGCAACTGCCCAGCAAAAACAACCTGTCAGGGAAGAGACCCCAGAAGGATATTTAAGCAATCCTGCTTATATAGAGTACTTGAGAGAGAAGTTAAGATGGGAGTCTGTGGAAAAAGACAAGCAGAGGGAGTTGGAAGCTGAGAGATTGAGGATGGAAGCTGATGGGAAAGACAAGCAGAGGGAGTTGGAAGCTGAGAGATTGAGGATGGAAGGTGCAGAGAAGGAAAAACAGAGGGAGTTGGAAATTGAGAGAATGAGATTGGGGTTTGAGGAGAGGGAGAAGCAACGAGCATTGGATGCTGAATTACAAGGAGAAAAGTTAAAATTTGATAGAGAGAAATTTCACTCTGAGGAGACAAGGAAAGACAGAGATGGAGCAAAAATAAAAATTACTCCAAAGGACTTTGCTGTCTATGAGCCTGGTCAAGATCCTCAAATTTACCTCAGCACCTTTGAAAAAGCAGCTCAGTTGTGGAGGCTACCTGAAGATAAATACATGCAGTATTTATCAAACCTGATTAAAGGGGAATTGGCTGAGGTATACCAATATTTCCCCTCAGACAGTCCCGTCACCTATGCTGAATTCAAAGAAGCAGTGTTTAAAAGATTCAGACTGGGGCCTGATCATTTTAGAAAGCTTTTCAGAAACTGCCAGATACAGACAGGGAGGTCTTTCATGGAGCTGGGGGCAAAACTGATGGACATATTTGGGAAATGGCTGACAAGTGCAAAAGCTCAGTCTGTGGAGGAGGTGAAAAACCTCATGATATTGGATCAATTATACCATCAGTTACCACCAGAAATAAGGCTCCTGGTCAAAGACCGTTCCCCTACATCGGTTCAGGAGGCCGCAGAGATGGCGGATCACTTCGCCTCCAACAGAACTGGCTGGGTGGGGAAAACATCAAGAGATTTTAAACCCAGACCATATAATGCTGGCAGAAGGGATGTGGTACCACAGCGAGTGAGTCCTCCAGTAAAATCTGAAGGGCACAGGACACCCCAGAGTGGATCTGTGTACCCTAAAAGTGAGGAGAAATTATGCTACAAATGTGGTAGACCGGGGCACCTACGTTTTCAATGTGAGGTTGCCAACCCCATTAGTAATGCTGCTCAGACAAGGGCAGTGAAAACAGAGCCCAAGGCTTTAGAAACAGCGAAAAAGGTTCAGTTCTGCCAGATAAACTGGACAGAAGTAACAGACCTTGATTCAAGTCTGAGAGAGGAAGTGAGTGTACAAGGGGCAAATTATTGGGCATTGCTTGATACTGGTGCCGCTCAGACATTACTGAGGCCAGATTTAATAAAATCTGAGGTAATATTACCCCAGGAAACTGTGACTATCCAAGGAGTGAGGGGTCAACCAGAAAGTTTGCCTGTGGCCCTGGTGGAAATGACTTGGAGAGGCCGAGAGGGCCGATATAAAGTAGGCATTAATGCCCAGCAACAAGAACCAGTAATACTGGGAAGGGATGTAATGGGCGCCCAAGGAAAGATATATGTAGTGACCAGACAGCAAATTGGCAGAGAAAAAGAAGCCATATTAAGGGGGGCTGAAACAAACAGGGTGGAATCTGTTAACCAGCCTCAGGTCACCATAGCAACCACTAGCAGGCCTGCTGAAGGAGACAAACTGTATCAAGTGGTCTCTGATAAGAAAGAAGCAGAGCAATTCAGGGAAGAGATGCATAAAGATATAAGTTTGAAGCAGATAAAGGAACAAGCTCTGACCCAACAGATTCCTTTCACTGACAAACTGAGGAATCAAGTTGTGTGTGGGAATGGGATTTTATATAGACTGTGGATGCCCGCTGAGAGAAAGGATGAATGTGAACCAGTGAAGCAATTGATAGTACCTAGCAAATACAGAACCAGATTGCTAGAGGTAGCCCACGATGTCCCATGTGCAGGACATCTGGGAATAAAAAAGACCAAGAGGAGATTGGCGGCACACTATTATTGGCCAAACATCTCCAAAGATGTAAAACAACATTGTCTATCTTGTGGAATATGCCAAAAGGTGGGGAAAAGTGGAGTAAAGACTAAGGCACCCTTAAAGCCCCTTCCTATAATTGGACAACCCTTTTATAGAGTGGGAATAGATTTGGTGGGCCCTTTTTCCAAACCCACAAGGCATGGCAAGAAATATCTATTGGTGGTGGTGGATTTTGCCACCAGGTACCCAGACGCAGAAGCACAAAGATCTGTAGAAGCCCCTGTAGTGGCAGAGGCTTTATTAAAAATCTTTATGAGGCTGGGTTTCCCTCATGAAGTGCTGACGGATCAAGGCAGTGTATTCATGGGAGAAGTGATGCAATGTATGTGGAAATGTTGTGGTCTAAAACATCTAAAGACCACTACTTACCATCCTGCCACTAATGGGTTAACAGAGAGATTCGATGGCGTTTTGAAGGGCATGATCAGAAGCTATGTTCAAGATCACCCACAAGACTGGGATGAATGGTTGGGATGCTTCTTATTTGCATATAGAGAAGTCCCTCAAGAGTCAACAGGCTTCTCACCCTTTGAACCCATGTTCACTAGAAAAGTGAGGGGACCTTTGGAACTATTAAAAAATTCATGGGAAGGAACCCTGGGAGAGTACAAAACATCTGTAGTAGATTTTGTATTGGAATTCCGCAATAAATTAACATCAATGATGGAAGTGGTGAAAGAGAATCTCAGTCAAGCTCAGCAGAAGCAAAGTTACTGGTATGACAGAACAGCCAGGGAACGTGTGTATAATGTGGGAGATATGGTTATGGCGTTCATACCCAGGAAACATGACAAATTACAGGCTAACTGGGAAGGACCATATACCATCAGAGAAAGGCTTGACACAGTGACGTATGTAATCACCACAGACCAATTAAACAAAAGCAAAGTGGTTCATGTAAATATGTTGAAGCCTTACCATACCAGGGATGCACAGGTGTTGCAAGTTACCTTATTCCCTGAGGGAAGTGGGCCTGAACTTCCAGATTTGGTACAGGAAAGCAAAGACAAAGGAGGGGTAGATCAAGTGGAATGGTCAGAGGAGGTGAAGGAGGAAGTAAAAGAAGAGATTCTGAGAGTTTTGAAAACCTATAGGAATCTCTTTAGCAACAAACCTGGCCAAACCAGTATAGTTATACATTCCATTGATACTGGAGATCATGCCCCAATCAGATCTGTTCCGTACCGTGTGAATGGGAAAGTTTTGAATGAAATCAAAAAGGAGGTGGAAGATATGCTGGAATTAGGAGTGATCAGGGAATCCATCAGTCCCTTGGCCTCAAGTATTGTCCTGGTTCCGAAAAAAGATGGAACGACAAGGTTTTGCATTGATTATCGGCTAATCAATAAAATTACTGTCCCAGATGCGTATCCTATGCCTAGGGTAGATGCAATGTTAGAGTTATTGGGGGCAGCAACCATTATCTCTACACTAGATCTCTGTAAAGGATTTTGGCAAATGGAACTAGACGAGCAATCCAGAGCCAAAACTGCCTTCAGTACACCAGATGGGTTATATGAGTTTGTGACCTTACCCATGGGACTAAGGAACTCACCAAGTTCATTTCAGAGGCTAATCAATACTGTGTTGCGAGGCATGTCAGATCTTGCAGTGGCCTATATCGATGACGTGGCCATTTTTAGCAAGTCGGTGCCTGAGCATGTCCAACACCTGGCAACAGTATTGGAGGCCTTAAGAAAAGCAGGCCTCACAATAAAAGCTAAGAAATGCCAGTTTGGACTAAAGGAAGTAATCTATTTAGGACATAAGGTGGGGAGTGGGAAAATCACCCCCTTATGGAGCAAGGTGGAGGCAATACAAGCGTGGCCGATCCCCTTAACCAAAAAACAAGTAAGGGCATTTCTGGGTGTGGCTGGATTTTATAGGAAGTTTGTGAGAAATTTTGGGGAAATAGCAACCCCCTTGCATGAATTAACAAAGGAGAAGTGTTCTGAGCGTGTGGTATGGACGGATGAATGTCAGAAGGCTTTTGATCTTCTGAAGCAAGCCTTGTGCCAAGGACCCATATTAATAGCACTAGACTATGAGCAACCATTCATCGTGGCTACAGATGCGTCGGACCTCGCGCTGGGAGTCGTCTTGCTACAGGAGAGAGAAGGCACCAGACATCCAGTGGCGTACCTGAGTCGCAAGCTGACGCCGAGGGAGAAAAACTATTCATCGGTCCAGAAGGAGTGCCTAGCGGTCGTGTGGGGACTGAACAAGTTGCGCCCATACGTGTGGGGACAAAGATTCACAGTGACTACGGATCATCGGGCCTTGTTATGGTTGCAGACTATGAAAAACCATAACACTATGCTGCAGAGGTGGTCCTGGGCCCTACAGGACTATCAAGTGGACTTCCAGTTCATAAAAGGCAAGGACAATGTACTGGCCGATGGACTTTCCAGGCAAATGGCTGGGACTGCAGTGACGTGACCAGACGGAGGAACAAAGAAAGACATTTTCCCCATAGAGACTTTTATTTGTTAACGCAACGTATAAATCCTGGAACAGGAATAATACTCTGCCGTTGTTTTAAGGGGGGGGGGAAATGTGATGTTCCTATATTAATGTATATATGGTAAGTGTTGGTTGTTTAGAAGATACATGGTAAGTGGAGTGAAAGAGGAGGGGGAGTGAATGGGCAGTAGAATGCTAGATGATTGGCTGAGTGTTTAAAATGGCTGAACGTATAAAAGGAAGAGTGAGAGTGGAATCTGGGGGGTGGATGAGGTGAAACTGAGTGGGTTGCTTGGTGGGGTTTAGAGAGTTGTTTGCCAGGAGAGAGTGGAGAAGGAGGGGGGTGGAGTTCGGATTAGTATTGAGTAAAACCATATGCTTATGTGCCTTAAGAAGAAATCTTGTTAATCTTGTTAGCTTTGTTATCTTTAATAAATACTTAATTTGGTTTACCAAAGGCCTGATCCTTGGCTGGGGTTTCACAGACCAGAAGGGAGGGTAAGGTAATGACCAAGGCTGAAGGGAAACTATAACAAATGGTGGCAGCGGTGAAGAGAATAACAATACCAGTATTCAGAGTCTCTGGGAATACTAGTATTAGGACGTGACTGGTGGTTGCCTAGCAGGGGGATCTGTTGAGATCTGTGCTAGAGCGGGGAGAGAAACAATAAAAAAGGACAGTCCGGACTGGTGGAGTCCCTGGTGGTGCCTAGTGACAGGCAGTAGCCACGTGCAGGTAGGAACCTGACAGGGAGAGCCAGGGAAGGGCGCCACAGTGCCCCCTTAGCCATATGTTCAGCAACCATGACATGTTCTGCATGCAAGGGGTGGATGAGCATTACAGTGGAGTCACACCTTTTGCAGGGATTAGACTATAAAGTCAGTGTGAAAGAAGAAAATTGTGTATAGTCAAAATCACATTTGAAAATTCCTTAAATTGCCCATAAAGTACAGTACATGTGCAAAATATAATTTTATAGTATTTTAATTACATAAAAAAGAGAGAAAGAGAGATGGAAGAATGAAAGTACTGTACTGTACACACTCTGATGATTAGTCTTCTTCCCTTGACAAAATTATTTGGGGGTCATCAGGGCTTGATGTCAATCCAGGAGATGAACATAGAAGAAGTGGTTAGCTCTGGCTCAGCTCAAGAAATTGATTGCTGCTGGTGGTTTTTTCTTGAAAAACTTGGAGATCAGCAATTGTTGCTGTTGTCTCTTGAGCATCTCAAACATTTCTTGGTACAGTCTCAAATTGTCCGTAATACAACATGTGATTTTGAGGCTTTGTTCCATAGAGGGATTATTTTCAGATCTCAAATCATTCAAATATTTCGCTGCTTGGAACATTTCAGCAAATTTATGAAGATTCCAACTTGCTGGCTCTTCATTGTCATCATCTTCATTGTTCTTCCTGAACTCACTGAAGTCAGACACGAATGTGCAGGTCTGCTTTTCTTTAGTAATTTTAATACTTACAGGTTACACAGGATTCAGCATCACTACTAGGATTAACAAGGCTTGACTGGACTGCACTAAGATGTCACAGGAACTAGACAAGCTTCCTTACTGACCTTAAGTAAGAATGGGCAGGCACCCTACTTGCGTGGACTGAGTGCCACTGTGGAGAGAGTGCATGCGGTGAGTGCTCCTCCTCAGAGGGATAGTGAGGCCTCACTGAGATTGCTGGCACCATAACCTCCAAGTCTGAGGTGAGGGCTGCTGGACTGCCTCAGCAAAATCCTCCCCAACAGGAAGAAGGTGGCTGCACAGTGGTGATGGTGAGCAGGTGAAGGAAGGGGGTGAAAGGTAGGTGGAAGGTCATCTTCCTGATTGGGTCGGGCATTCTCACTGGCAATGGGATCTATAGAAGCAGAGGTGTCACTGGCTACAGTGCGGGAATTCACAGTCTCCAGCACACCTGTAGACACATCACTGGTGTCTTCTTCCCATTCTCCTCCTCCCCGTTCTCACCATCCCACATCTTATCTGCAGGCTCATGACAGTCTTCTGTAGACAACTTTATCAATTTCTCTTATTCTTTGTTAGTCAATGTTTCTCTATGGCCCTCAATTCTTCAATTTTTTTCCTCGAGAATGTCAACAAAGTCATCACCATCCACTTGCCTGGCCACCTGAACAATGTGTTCCTCTTCTTTGTCGATGGTCAGGAAACCCTTAAAATCATCCATACATTCTTTCCATAGTTTGGCCAACATGCATTGTCTGTTTCAGGCTTGATTGCATTCATTGCCTGTTTAATATAAGTGATGCAATCAGCAATGTTGAAGGATGTCCAACACATTCAGATTGGGATCAGTATCCTTAGTGCTACATATCTGTGAGAATGTAAGCCTTGTATACATGGCCTAGAAATAGCAAATCATGCCTTGCTCAAGAGGGTGGAGGTGGTATGGGGGGGAGAAGGACTACTTCAATGTTGTTAGGTGCAAACCGGAGTGCCTCAGGGTGGCCAGGAGCATTGTCTATGATCAGCACCACTTTAAAGTGAAGTCCTTTCTCTTCAAGGTACCACTTGACCTCTGGAATGAAACACTTGTGGAACCAATCCAGAAATAATATTGCTGTCACCCAAGTCTTTTTATTTGATTACCAGAAAACAGGCAGGAGATTTTTGTTCTTGCTTTTTAGGGCATGGGAATTTGCAGACCTCTAGAGCAAACCCGGCTTTATTAAATGCTTAGCTGCATTGCCACAAAACAACACAGTCACACGGTCGTTAGCCAGGAGATTGTCTTTCTGATTTCAGAATGTTAAGTGTGGTTGGGCATTTTTTCCCAGAGGAGCCCAGTCTCATCAGCATTAAACACTTGTTCTGGAAGATAACCCTTTTCTTCTATGAGTTTCTTTAATGTTTCTGGGTAGGCCTTTGCTGCCTCTTCATTGACAGATGCAGCTTCACCAATAGTCTGCACATTTTTAAGGTTGAAGTGGTTCCTAAAACTGTTAAGCCAACCTTGGGTGGCTTTGAATTCCTTCTCATCAGAAGGCTGTCCCTATTTGGCAGGAGGTTTGAACAGTGCATAGAGGCTAAGAGTCTTTTCTCGCAATGTGTTGCCATTGATAGGCACACGTTTATGGTTCATGTCTTCCAGCCATAAGTTTAATGACTTTTCAGTCTTCACTAAAGTCTTCTCACACACTTGGCACATCACCTTAGCAGTTAAGAACATAAGAACATAGTTGGCTTGTGTTTAAGGGACATGTTGTATGAAAAATACATACTGTATCTTTAAGAATCACATTCAGCACAGTGAGATGATCACACTATGCAGAAACCGAGACCAACTGAGGGAACAGCAGATTCATGTCTCTCATTGCACTTTCACTCCCTGGCTTACCCTCATTGAGTGGAATGGAGGACAGAATTGCCTGCACTATTTAATTTTTTCCCCTGAACACATGTAGTTGAATTCACATAAGTTAAATGCAGATATGATGCGACTCCACTTTACACAAGAGGGGTTCCTGATTGGCTCAGGATAACCTCTCCTATACAGAATCCTTTCTAACGGTCACCAAGCATATAGCCAGTGAGTGTTGTGGCTGGTGAGCATTTGGGGACAGGCAAGTATAGGCTGTGCATTATTTAATGCATGAGGGGGTTGATACCCTGTAGTTAAGGTATGTGGGGAAAAACACTGAATGGTTACATCTTCCTTAACTATCAGAGTAAAGAAGGTATTGTGCTGTTAAATGAGAGTTTTCTCAGTTTTGGAATAATTTATTTTATTTATTTATTTTATTATCATTATTTTTACCCTGCCCTTTTCCCAAAACTGGAACTCACGGCAGCTTCCAGATAAAAGAACACATATAATTAAAAACATACAAAAGTCTAGATTAAAATAGAATTAAACTATTTACAGTATTAAAACCATTCATACATACAGTTAAAATAATTCAAACTCAGTTTAAAATAATACAATTAGACAATAGCATGCAGCACCCTTCAGCACCCTGTCCTTAACAGACTTCAGTTCCAAAGGCTTGTTGGAATAAAAAAGTCTTTGCTTGCTGATGGAAGGACTGCAAGGAGGGGGCCATTCTTGCCTCCCTAGGAAGGGAATTCCAAAGCCTTGGGGCAGCCACCGAAAAGGCCCTATCTCTCATCCCCACTAGTTGTGCTTGTGAGGACATGGGTATTGAGAGAAGGGCCTCTCCTGAGGATCTCAGGGCCCGGACAGGCTCATATAGGGAGATAAGGTCTGACAGATAGCCTGGACCTAGGCCGTATAGGGCTTTATAGGTCATCACCAGCGCTTTGAATTGTGTCTGGAGTGGCAACCAGTGGAGCTTTAGTAACAGGGGAGTCGTATGGTCCCTGTAACCAGCCCCAGTTAACATTCTGGCTGCAGCATGTTGCACCAACTGAAGTTTCTGAACAGTCTTCAGAGGCAGCCCCACGTAGAGCGCGTTACAGTAATCTAAACGGGATGTAACTAAGGCATGTGTCAACCGTGGCCAGATCAGATGGCTCAAGGAACGGGTGCAGTTGGCGCACTAATCTTAATTGTGCAAAAGCACTCCTGGCCACCGCAGAAACCTGGGCCTCCACATTTAACGCTGAGTCCAGGAGCACACCCAAACTGCGAACCTGCGTCATCAGGTGGAGTGTAACCCCATCCAGCACAGGCTGAATCCCTATTCCCTGATTTGCCTTTTGATTTAGATCCAGCATAACATATATGTGTGCTGTTTTTCTTTTTATACTGGCATTTAACTGACTCCAAAAGGCCTTTTAATTAAACCTTCACACTAGACAACAGCAACACAAGTGGAATGCAAGAAAGAGGTATGAAATGCCACAGAAGAATTTTACCTTTTTGCAGGAAATTATTATTATTATTATTATTATTATTATTATTATCTGTAAAAGACAAAAAAAAAGTAGACCAAATCAGGAGCCGAACATATTTCAGATCTTGTTATCTCAGAAGTACATAAGTGATAAGTTTGTAACAAATGGGCAACCAGTGGAAAAAAGCTGTGTGTTTCAACAGGAATTATCTGACTATAAATAGATGCTGTGATAAAAGCCCTGCAACTGAAATACAAGGAGCACTCCACTGATATTATTGAGACTACATCATGAACTTCTGTTACAGGTGCATTTTTTTATCAACTGTCCTTTACTCCCATATCACTGTGATATGCAGTTGTCAGGTTCCCTTGGAGACAGCAAGACAAAAATTTCAGTAGTGACTGTGGGTGGCTTTGCGTTTTCTTTGGATACATTGAAACAGGAAGTGACATTTCTGTGGAAACACCCAAGAGAAAATCATAGCTGAACTGTAGTCTGGAATTTGACCTCATCAAGGCCAAATCACAATATTATTTGTCCTCCGTGAAAATAGTCTTACCTTTCTTTGGGCATATGATCATGAGAAATCCTTGCACTGATAGAACATTCTTCTTAGCTTTACATTGAATACAACCCATTGAATACATTGAATATAATGGAATCAATAACACAAAAATGCGATGCAAAAGTTCCAAAACACTTTCGAACATAAAAAGTTAATATCCTGACAGAAATCAAAGAGGGAAGGAGCCAAACTGACCTTTTGGGAGCTCCAGAATCTGGGTGTAATGACCAAAGAAAGGCCTGTATTTTGTACCCACCCTCCCCTCATCTCAGAAGGTGAAGGAACACAGAGTAGGATCTCAGTTAATGATCTTAGAGACTGAGCAGGTTCACACAGGAGTAAGGCAGCCATGTACCCTATTTTATAGATGACAAGGTTAGTACAGAGGTGTTGCCAGTCACATGGGCTAGGAGTGAAATTCAGGAAATAAATAAAGGGATTCTGTCTAACCATTAGTTCAGTCAGTGGTGAAGTTTCCCAACAGGAGCAAGAGAGGTTCAAGCAGCCAGGACAACTGCAGAGCAGGTAACCTTTTGGCCATCTGTGCCTGCTTGGCTTTGCTGTGTTTCCTGTGTTTCCTTGCAAGAAGAGGAGAGCCACCAGATCATCTCTGGAAGATCCCCACCAACACTGATTTGCAGCAGCTGGATGTGTGGGTGGGGTAGATAAATTCCCAAGCCAACAGGGCTGATTTCTGGGCTAGGAAGGGAATTGTTTGTGTTTTATTTTTATCTGTTGGTGAGTGGCTGGGAATATTGTTCTTGCTAAGGCAGCCAGTATTTATTTAAGTGTATCATGTGCCTGGGAAAGTGAACACTGGACTGCTTGGGGGCAGCAGGGGGAGCCCAATTCTAGTGGTCTTGGGTAAAGGGTGATATGGTATTGGATTAAGGGTGAGCCAGTTGATGGGAACACAATCCAGACGGTTGGGGTTTGGACTATGGCACAGACAGTTACAGGCTGTATCATGTTCCAATCCTTTTTCCAGCTGAAGGTTTGGTAAGGACTGTGCTGCTTGTAAATTCCAGGTAGATCCATAATAAGATATCTATCATCCACAATTTAATCATGGATAAGAATGCTGAACTGGTGTGTATAATTGAGACCTGGGTGAGGTTGCCTCTCCCAGTTGTGCCCACCAGCGACCTTGGTTCAGCACCAGCGTAGACTTGAGGGCTGGCGAGGGGATGTTGCTCAGCCCTATATAGGAATACCATCTTGATTTCTAGGCTGCCAGTACATCTGAGAATCAACCTGGAGTGTTTGTACCTTGTGTTAGGCCAGCGGAACAGATTTTTTTATTTATTTATTTTATTTATTAAATTTATATACCGCCCGACTAGCAATAGCTCTCTGGGCGGTGAACGTAAAACAGCATAAAAATACAATAAATAACAAAACAATACTAAAATACAAGCAACAATCCAACACAATAAACATTTTTAAAATTAAATCAGTGTAACTTAAAATGCTTCAGAGAATAGGAAGGTTTTGACCTGGCGCCGGAAGGAGAGCAGAGTCGGCGCCAGGCGTACTTCCTCAGGGAGACTGTTCCATAGTTCGGGGGCCACCACTGAGAAGGCCCTAGATCTTGTCATCACCCTCCGGGCCTCCCTGTGAGTTGGAACCCGGAGGAGGGCCTTCGTAGCAGAACGTAGTGCACGGGCCGGTTCATATCGGAAGAGGCGTTCCGCAAGGTATCGTGGTCCCGCACCGTATAAGGCTTTATAGGTTAATACCAACACTTTGAATCTAGCCCGGAAACATATTGGCAACCAGTGCAAGCTGGCCAGAACAGGTGTTATATGCTCGGACCGCTTGGTCCTTGTCAGCAATCTGGCCGCCGCATTTTGCACTAGTTGTAGCTTCCGAACTGTCTTCAAAGGTAGCCCTACGTAAAGCGCATTACAGTAATCCAAACGTGAGGTTACCAGAGCATGTACCACTGATGTAAGGTCCTCTTTACTCAAATAGGGACGTAGCTGGGCTACCAACCGAAGTTGGTAAAACGCATTCCTAACCACCGAGGCTACTTGAGCCTCAAGTGAGAGGGAAGAGTCTAAAAAGACTCCCAGACTACGAACCCGGTCCTTTAGGGGGAGTGTAACCCCGTCCAGGACAGGGTATATATCCACCATCCGATCAGAGAACCCGTCCACCAACAGCATCTCAGTCTTGTCTGGATTGAGCTTCAGTTTGTTAACTCTCATCCAGTCCATTGTCGAGGCCAGGCAACGGTTCAGCAAATCGACAGCCTCACCTGAAGAAGATGAAAAGGAGAAGTAGAGCTGCGTGTCATCAGCATACTGATGACAACGCACTCCAAAACTCCTGATGACCTCTCCCAACGGCTTCATGTAGATATTAAAAAGCAGGGGGGACAAAACTGACCCCTGCGGGACCCCATATTGGAGAACCCGCGGTGTCGAGCAATGTTCCCCAAGCACTACCTTCTGGAGACGACCCGCCAAGTAGGAGCGGAACCACTGCCAAGCAGTACCTCCAACTCCCAACTCCGCGAGCCTCTCCAGAAGGATACCATGGTCGATGGTATCAAAAGCCGCTGAGAGATCAAGGAGAATCAACAGAGTTACACTCCCTCTGTCTTTTTCCCGACATAGGTCATCGTACAGGGCGACCAAGGCTGTCTCAGTGCCAAAACCGGGCCTAAAACCCGATTGAAATGGATCTAGATAATCAGTTTCATCCAATAGCGCCTGGAGCTGGCCAGCAACCACCCGTTCCAAGACCTTGCCCAGGAATGGAACATTCGCCACTGGCCTGTAGCTGTTAAAATTGTCTGGGTCCAAGGAAGGCTTTTTCAGGAGTGGTCTCACCACTGCCTCTTTCAGACAGCCCGGGACCACTCCCTCTCGTAAAGAGGCATTTATCACTTCCTTGGCCCAGCTACCTGTTCCATTCCTACTAGTTTTTATCAGCCAGGAGGGGCAAGGATCCAGTACCGAAGTGGTTGCACGTACCTGTCCAAGCACCTTGTCCACGTCCTCGAGTTGAACCAACTGAAGCTCATCCAACAAAACAGGACAAGACTGTGCTCCGGACATCTCACTAGGATCTACTGCTATAACTTGAGAGTCTAGGTCCTGGCGGATACATGAGATCTTATTCTGGAAGTGATCGGCAAACTGATTACAGCGGGCCTCCGATGATTCCACCGTGTCCGGAGGGTTTGAATGGAGAAGCCCCCGGACAACTCGAAAGAGCTCCGCTGGGCGGCAAAGAGATGATTTAATAGTGGCAGCAAAATGATGTTTTTTAGCTGCCTTCACTGCTCCTACATAGAGCTTAGTCGAAGCACTAACCAGCGCATAATTGTATCCGTCGGGAGTTCGTCTCCATTTCCGCTCAAGCCTCCTCCTATCTTGCTTCATCGCTCTCAGCTCCGGAGTATACCATGGAGCTGTATGAGCTCTACACAGGAGAGGGCGTGCAGGAGCGATCGTGTTTACAGCCCGGGTCATCTCCGTATTCCACAGAGCGACCAGGGCTTCAGCAGGAGCGCCAGTCCTATCAGCCGGAAAATCCCCCAGAGCCCTTTGAAAACCTTCAGGATCCATTAGTCTCCGGGGGCGGACCATTTTAATAAGTCCCCCACCCTTGCAGAGGGAAGAGGTTACTGAAAGTCTAAACTTCAGCAAGCAGTGGTCTGTCCATGACAAAGGGAGTGTTGTAAAACTCCCCACATCCAGATCACTTTCCCCATGCTCAGTAGCAAAAACAAGGTCTAGAGTGTGCCCCGATACATGTGTTGGACCACTAACATATTGAGACAGCCCCATGGCTGTCATGGAAGCCATGAAGTCCTGAGCCGCGCCAGACAAAGTGGTCTCGGCCTGAATGTTGAAATCCCCCAGTACTATTAGTCTGGGGGACCTCAACAATATATCCGAGACCACTTCCGCCAGCTCAGTTAGGGAAGCCATTGGGCAGCAAGGTGGGCGGTACACCAAAAGGATTCCCAGCCTGTCCCTCTGGCCCAACACAAGGTGCAAACACTCCAGGCCAGTAACTGAATGAACATGGTGCTTGGTGAGTGAGATGGAACTCTTATAGACGACAGCAACCCCACCTCCCCGACCCTCAGATCTACCATGATGCTGAACCAGGTACCCCGGTGGGCAGAGCTGAGAGAGACCAACTCCTCCCTGCTCACCCACCCAGGTCTCGGTTATACATGCCAGATCGGCTGCCTCATCCACAATCAAATCGTGGACGAGGGAGGTTTTATTATATACCGATCTGGCATTTAATAACAGCAACTGGAGATCTGAGAGTTGGCTGATAGGACTACCAACGACCTTGCGGGTGTGGGAAGGACCGGAACAAGGCACAGCCACAACATGTCTGGACCGCGTTCCCCTTACCTGGCACGTCCTTCTCACAGCGCCATACCTTCCTTTGCCCATCACTACAGCAATTGGGGCCCCCTCAAGTCTCCCCGCCTGATGGATAAAACTCTCTCCGAAGCACATAATACAACTAAAATATACAACAATTAAATGTACACACACACACACACACACGCACGCACGCACGCACGCACGCACGCAAAGAAAAGGAGCAGCACAGCAGCAGCAGCCTCTCCTTCCCTTGGGGCAATGCTTTCTTTCTCCTGCAGGCCCTGGGTCTCCCAGGCCACCTCAGCCAGCCGGCTTATGTATCCCTCCAAAGAGGGACAGGTGGTAAGAATCAGTCCTGGCTGGCTGGGTACCTGGGGCCTGGTCCTGCCAGGCAGAAGTCCCTCAGGGAAGGGTGGTGGAGGTGGAGGTCCCGCAGTAGCAGTAGCAGCAGCAGCACAGCAGCAGCCTCTCCTTCCCTTGGGGTGATGCTTTCTTTCTCCTGCAGGCCCTGGGTCTCCCAGGCCACCTCAGCCAGCCGGCTTATGTATCCCTCCAAAGAGGGACAGGTGGTAAGAATCAGTCCTGGCTGGCTGGGTACCTGGGGCCTGGTCCTGCCAGGCAGAAGTCCCTCAGGGAAGGGTGGTGGAGGTGGAGGTCCCACAGTAGCAGTAGCAGCAGCAGCACAGCAGCAGCCTCTCCTTCCCTTGGGGCGATGCTTTCTTTCTCCTGCAGGGCCTGCGTCCTGATTGGGGATTCTGTTGTTGTACTACCCACTCCACTGCCCAACAGTCTCCCTAGCTGAGCTGACAGATGTGGTCTTCGGTGTGGTATTGAGGACCCCAAAACTGTTAGTCCTGGGAGGTATCAATTAGACATACAGTAGCCTTTTCCCTTTGCAGGGGTGGTGGACCTATCAAAATGGTCCCCAGAGACTTATGGATCCAACTGGTTTTCAGAGGGTTCTGGGGAATTTCCTGGTTGGCATAGCTGGTTCTTCTGTCAAAGCCTTTGTCGATCTGTGGAATATAGAGATGACCCAGGTGGTTGACATAATTGCACCTGAGTGTCTTCTCCCAACTGGCAGAACTCAAAAAGTTCTGTAGTATACTTCAGAGCTAAGAGTGATAAAGTGGGAAGATATATGGCTTGAGCACAGGTGGAGAAAAAAACACTTCCAACTGCCAGGATTTGGACTCCATCACTGATGCTGATGATCTGGGTGAGGAGTCTGGAGTGCTTTCTTGTCTGATGTCATTGGATGAGTTTCAGTTGCTGTTGTCTGAGGACTTTGACAAGATACATCATATAACCAGAGCTTGGAAAAGTTACTTATTTGAACTACAACTCCCATTAGCCCAGTCCAGTGGTCATGCTGGCTGGGGCTGATGGAAGTTGTAGTTCAAAAAAGTAACTTTTCAAAGCTCTGCATATAACCGCTTGTGTCTTGGGCCCTTGCCCCTCATTGCTTATAAAGTCTGATAGGGAGGGGATAGCTGTATGGGTCAGGGAAATAACTGATGCTTCACTTCAAGAAAAAGTGGTTCCAGGTCACCTGAAGAAGGCAGTAATAGGGCCATCCCTGGAGAAGCCTTCTCTGGACCTGGAAGATCCTAATAATTTTAGACCAGTTGCAAATGTCCTCTTTCTGAGCAAGGTTCTTGAGAGTGTAGAGGAGACAGATTTTTTAGATCCATTTCGATTGGGATTCAGGCCTGATTTTGGTATGATGACCTGTATCGGGAGAGAGATGGGGGAGTGTGACTCTATTGAACCTCCTTGATCTCTTAGTGGTTTTTGATACCATCAACCACGGTATCCTTCTGGGGTGACTGTCTGAGTTGGGTATTAGTGACCCTATTCCTACTTGGATGGCCAGCTACAGAATGTGGTTCTTGGGAAGCATTTCTTGGCTCCTTGGGTTCTCTGGTATGGGATCCTGTAGAGGTTGGTTGTGTACCCCATGCTGTTTAACATCTATATAAAACTGCTGAGTGGGATCCTATGGAGTGTTGAAGTGTGTTGTCATCAGTATGCTGATGGCACACAGCTCTATTTCTTAAGAACATAAGAACATAAGAAGAGCCTGCTGGATCAGGCCAGTGGCCCATGTAGTCCAGCATCCTGTTCTCACAGTGGCCAACCAGGTGCCCGGGGGAAGCCCGCAAGCAGGACCCGAATGCAAGAACACTCTCCCCTCCTGAGGCTTCCGGCAACTGGTTTTCAGAAGCATGCTGCCTCTGACTAGGGTGGCAGAGCACAGCCATCATGGCTAGTAGCCATTGATAGCCCTGTCCTCCATGAATTTCTTCTTTTCATCTTCTGCAAATGAGGATGTGCAGAATCCATGTTTGGTTGTGATAATGGGCTGGATGAGAGCCAATAAACTGAAGTGTAATCCAGACAAGACTGATATACTATTGGTGGGTAGTTCCTCTGACCAGCTGAGAGGTATCAGCCTGCTCTACATGGGGGTCACACTCCATCTGAAGGAGCGGGTTTGTAGTTTGGGGGTTCTCCTGGATCATTTGCTGTCATTGGAGGCACAGGTGGTCTTGGTGGCACAGAGTGCCTCCCATCAGCTTAGGCTGGTGGCTAACTATGACCCTATCTGGAAAGGATATCTTGGCTACAGTAATCTATACTCTGGGAAACTCAAGATTTGACTATTGCAATGCACTTTACTTTTGAAAATGGTTTGGAAGCCTCTATTAGTGCAGAATGAGGCTGCTCAACTGTTGACAGGTTCGAGATGAACAGATCGTATAACGCTGATTCTGTTACAACTATACTGGGTGCCTGTATGCTTCTGAGCCCAATACAAAGTACTGGTTTTGACCTTTAAAACTCTTTACAGCTCAGGACCCCAATAACTTCTGGAATGCCTCTCCTACCTGGAGATATAATAGATATAAATATAAACCTACCCAGACCCTTAGATCTTCTTCTGAGGCCTTCTCCAGATCCCCCTCTGAGAGAGGCTCTGCAGATGGTGACAAGGGAGAGGGCCTTTTCAGTTGTGGCTCCCTGAATGTGGAATGCTCTATCCAGCAAGGGCCACCAGGTGCCTTCGCTGACATCTTTTCAGCACCAGATAAAACTTTTCTTTTTCTCCAGGCATTTGATAGACTGAGATGATGTTGTTTTGTTATAAGTGAGCTGCCAAGCTTCTTGTGGCTGTTCTTGGAAGTTGTTTGTTCTGCTTCATGGTATTATGTATCTATATTTATGCTTTGATTGTGTTGTAAGTCGTTTAGGGATTCTAACAAATAAATGACAAGTTGTCATCATCATCCTGAGTTTAGCTAGATATACTCAGTGATGTGCTCAGCTCCCTTTTCCCTTTTCCCCAAGACTTAGGGGATTTTATAGAGAATGCCTGTGGGCTAGCTTAGGCACCTCACAATCCCCTGGAGATTTTTTTTAAAGCCTTTGGAGACTTTTTCATAGAGCCTTTCAGGACTTGGAAAGTGAAAACTAAATGAAATTCCAGAGGGGGGAACTCAAAGTATAGAGGTGTTTTTCTCAATAATAAGTTTGAAAACAAAACTAAAAAGTTTAGTTTCAGTTTAGCTCTACTTATGTTTCAGTGTGACTTTGGGGTTTAGTTATCATAAACAATGCTTTATAAGCTGCAGTCCTATGCAATGTTGTAATTTCCATTGAACTCAGCACAACTTGCTTCTAAGTAAACATGTTTAGGAGCTGTCTGATATTGTTCAGAGTTCAACAGGATGCAGGACCTCTCTTGCTTCAGAAGTGAGTTCTCCCACAATGCCAGCCACTTAAGTTTGCATTAGCAGAAAGCATGTTCAAAAATACCTGGAAATTTTGATGATGATGATGTACTGCCTTCAAGTCGATTCCGACTTATGGCGACCCTATGAATAGGGTTTTCATGGTAAGCGGTATTCAGAGGGGGTTTACCATTGCCAGCTGAATGAAAATTAAATGCTGTCTTTGTAGTAGCTGCATGAGAGCACAGTTGCTGCAAAAAAATCTGTTAAGATGGAGAAAGGATGCTTTATATCTCAAGTGCCAAAGCAGATGGAGAGAAAATGAAAAGTGCATTATTAAGTGTTGTTTCACTTAGGGATCATATCAGACCTGAGCTCCAGGAGGTTCACTGACTATTAGCTGAATCCTGGTTGATGTTAGAAAATGTTGGTTTTGACCTATACTGTATTTTGGTATCTGCAATACTAGGAGCTTCAATTAATATAACTCTAGCTTAATAAAAAACACAAACCTATAGCTGCTGTATATTTGCTTTAAATGTTTTCCAATTTTAGTTTGTTAAACTTTCAAACCTTCAAAATATACATATTTCTTATATAGTATTTGCTAGATCTGGGAACTAATGTACCTTAGAGATAGGAGTACAGGGACCATTTTTTCGCAGGGATGGACAAAATCACCTCCTCGATTTCTTAAGGATAAATCATACACAGCCCAATAATGACGTTAGACATTCATGGAATATCAAGGAAATCAATCAGAATTCATTGGTTCTCTCTGAAGTCATTGCAAGGGGCCCTAAGCACCAGCATACACTGCTATAATTAGCACTTGCAAAAAATCAGGAAAGACTGTGAAGCACCCAGTGGCATTTTCTGAGCACAGCAACCGTTGGACAGCCGGCATTTTTGGGAAATGTATGGCATATGAACAGGACCAGTGCTATCATTAGGCAGAGTAAGATAGATAACAGCCTCAGGCAGCTGTTTTTTGCTGTCATGCAAGGGCAATGTTGTTGTTCTGTTTTTACTGCAAGAGAATGAGAGGTGCTTGTGGGATTTTCTACACCAGGAACCAAATTTATTTGATTGGTTATTATGTACCTTGCTATGGATGGAGAAGCATTTGCTAAGTGCACCAAGCACCAAATAGTTTTCGGTCAGCCCAAGCAAGGCTGTAGAAAGTGTCCTGGCCACAGTCTTAGTAACGGGGCAGTGCGTTCCCTGAGCCTAGCTAAAGAACAGTGAGAGCTAAGCTGAGGTATAAATTGAGAAACTAGCTCAGTTCTTAGTTATTTGAGTTGAGAAGTTTTAGCAAACTTGGACCTTCACACTGGGCCCAGGGACTGATTTTAGGGAGCTTCCTTAATCTTGGTTTTGTAGAATGGAGAGCTCTCCTGTGTCTGCAACCAGGAAACTTCCCCAGAACTGCATAATTCTCTGTGTCTGAATCTTCCCCGTGAAAATACCACTAAAAGTTTTGCTGCCTATGATTTACCTCTGGATTGTAACTAGATTTAAGGCAGTGATATAGAGAATTTAGCACTACATGGGAATTTCATGGGTGCTGATGCAATTGGCTTCATGGAACAAAGCTTTAACATAATGAAACTAGAGCAGTATTCTTCAACCTTGGTTCCCCAGATGTTGTTGGACTACAACTCCCATCAACCCCAGCCAGCTTAGCCAAGGATGATGGGAGCTTTAATCCAACATGAACATGAAGGTTGAAGAACATGAACTAGAGAGTAATGTGTACAGTAGGGCACATGTGGAGTAACTACCCAATTCATTTCTTAATTTATTCTTCTACAGCAAGGGCAAATAACCTTTTTCTGTCTGAGAGCCGTTGTATGGTCAACTTTCCAAAGGCTGCATGCCAGTCTTGGTAGTGGTCAAAGTGGCCAATGCACACTTCCTCATGCATGTACATATTACCCACACTTACATTTACACATTCTCACATGCATACTGTTTTTGAAGGGTTGACAGGTCCTCCACAGCAGGAACACCACAGCAGAGAGTACCACAGTAGAACAGAATCATAATAGTAACTTTAAGAAAGCCAAATTGTCGGGGGTCTTGAGCAACACAGCTATACCTGTTCTACAGTCTTATAATATAGCAGTCTTATTAATAAAAATCTTTACCAGTTCAGAACTTTGGGCAGAAGTGGACAAAAACAAAGACAGATTGCAGAAGAGAAAAGTTTTTTTCCCTTTACTTAATTTCAAATATGTGGTAGCCCTAGGAAAATCCACTTGATGAACTGGTGGCTTTCTTCTGCCATGCACAGGAATTCAGCCTAGATTTGGCATGCCAAAATGTAACAAAAGTAATTTTTCAAGCATTTATGAAATGCTGATCCTGCATGTGGGTAAGGCATTCCCAACAGTTTTTAAGCACCTAGACAAACATGTGAGTATTCCCTCTGCCCAGACACTTACTGATTTGCTCCAGGTCAACCTAGAAATGCTTTATCTCCAGTGAATCAACACATGCCCCAAAAGAATGTGCACTCCTAGAATTCTCTGGGAACATCTATGTCAGTGCAAATTTGTCATTGACTCTTCATACTTTTCATGTTTATTCTCATATACACATTTTTTTCTGCATATCCAGTACATTTTATTAGGTGAATGATGTGTCATATATTCTCATTGCTTGTCGTGAGAGATACTTTGTATTTGACTAAGGCTACAGTGTGCTGTAAATTCACCTAGGAGTAAGCCCCATTGAACACAGCGGGTCGTACTTCCACATAAATATGCCCTATCCTCTGGGCCTAGGGTGAGATAAACTATTTTTAAAACCAAGTACAAACTTTAAACATATTAAACATCAAGATAATAACTGGTTAAGATACTTCATAAGTAGGAAAAAGCAATGTTGGTCTAGAATTTGCAATGCCAAAGGATTCATTTCATGGATTTTATGAAAGGGATTTCAATAAAAGTCTTGTTACATTAGAGGAATAAGGAACTGAAAACAAATCAATACTAAAGTAATACCTAAGTTGATATGGTTGCTTGAGAAACGATGGAGCTGCCAACATTCATAAGCTTAACAATTTTGAGTTTGTTTTGATTGTGTGAAGGTTAGCTCAGCTATTGGTCAAGAGAGCTCCCATTCTTCTTAGTATTGTGATATTTTTAGCCTGGAATGTCTATGCGAGGTTTTCACCAGAATTCTTCTTGGGTCTCTTCTGCACACCACTGTAATTGCCTTTCTAATCATCTTGTATTCATGTGCCTGACACACACAAAAAGCTTTCCATCTGGAAGTGCCCTAAGAATGAATAATTTTAGATAAGGGACTAACTGCCTTTACCAAAGACATTACATCAAGCTTAACATGAAGAGCAATAAGAAGCTGCTTCCTTTATTAAAACAAACCTGACATACAATCTAACACCGCGTAGGCATTCCTCTGCCTAGGAGGAATGAGCAGTTAAATTTAATTTCAAATGAGAATTATCTCCTGTCAGATATATTATGTACATGTTTTCTTAATGCTTTTCAGCTTGTAGTAAATTAAGAATAATGTTTGCATTTGAGATGGTGGTATTTTTATTCATTAGAAATGCAAACAATGGAAACAGTAATCAAAAATCCATAAATCTATGATATCTAGCAAATATAAATTTATATATTCAATTGTCCCGTTGTCCCATGTACTCGAATATGCATACATAGCCCTTGGCTATGCAAGCCACCCTGTTTGTTTCAATGGCAGTAGTCATCCATCTGAAGTCATCCACAAAGAAATGCCCGGGTGAATCTGCTGCCTCTACTAAAATGAATGGATCCATCCTTGCATGTGGGAGAGTTCCAGACATAAATTACAGCCTTTGCCCTCCCAAGTCATACTATTTCTGGATTGGAATTGCAGTTTCATAAAATAATGTTGAAGCCTCTTGACTGCTAGTTCGTTGAAAATAATAAAAGTCAGCTTTCAGGTGGCATTAAATGATGTGTCTGAAAATACAACAAAACCATCCTATATACTAACAGTACTCAATTGTCAGAGTGCCAGTTCTTACATAGTTAATACAGCACCGCACACACATTCAAGAGGAAAGTATTGGCAGGCTTGGAGGGGCCCCAAGGATTGGAGAAGTAGCCCCCATAAAACCCAGTACAAAACCCCCATTAAGGAGGGAACCCAAGCTGCCTAATGAGTACTGAGCACACTTGCTGACTACTGGGGCATGGCCAATGGACCAGAACCCTGAACGGGAGCCCTCCTTACATAGTCGGCCCAAGTTGTTTTCTAATTGGCTTTAATATTTTCTGCCATAAATAGATCATGGAATGTAATTTGCCAGCCCAGTACTAACCAGTAAGGGTAGTTCATACATGCATGCACAGTTCTTGTTTGCTCTCAACTGAATGTGTGAACAGTTTGTTATGCTTCTAAATGTTATAATTCTAAGATTCAGAAGGATTCAAATTTGGTTTTGTAACCAAACCTCTCCAAGTGTTTCACAATTGAACATGAGTACCCCAAGAATATTGCAAATAATAGCACAACTAATTAAATGCAATTATCGAAAAAGATGACAATTTCAAAAGCAGCTAACTAGATAACCCCTGGCTGAAAGGCATTCTTCTGAAATACAGTAAGGAGTGAATTTGACAGGTATGTCTGGGAAGCTGATTTTGTAGTGAATGGAAAATTATTACAGTTTCTTCTGGGCACCACACCTTTCTTTAGTGAGCAGGACACTCTGAGAATTGTTTCCTTCTTATAAATAGTAGCATATAAAAAGCCAAAAGTTAAGCTTCCTGATGCTAGAGAAAGAAAGCAGCAAGAAAACCCAAGTTTGGGTAAATGTAGCTAAGCTTGAATCTTAGATGTTTGCTTTTGTTCCAATGGTAAGTACCACAACTACCATAGCGATTGTCAGTTGTTGCTTGAGGTACCAATAAAGCCAAAATAAAAGGAGATCAAGAGTATGTACCTCCCCGTATTCAATATGTTTTGTCTTTGTTTTGTTCAGGCGGAGACTGTCATCTGCTCAAAGGATGCTGAGGTGGTTTTGAAACATTGTTGTGTTTTCTGCGCTGAAAGGCCCACTAGACGTTATGATTATGTAGTACTAACGATCTGCTGTCCATTTCTTTTCCCTCCCTTCGTCTCTCTTTAAACTGCAGTCCTGAGGAGTAAATGTAGAGAGGGAAACCTAGTGGACACAGTGAAATTTGCTTCTGAGTAACCTCATGCAAGATAAAATTGTCAGCCTTTTCTTTTTCCTAAAATGCATAACAACTACTTTTCCTGTGGGTCTTTCTGTCTTCTATAGTATTGAAGTTGATCTATATTCATTTCATATTCACATTCAGGAAGTATAACTTCAGGTCTTTTTGTTTAATGCAGTATTAGCCTTTGTAAAATTTGGCAGGTTTTATTTGGTGAAAACTCTGAGTGGCTTAGCTCAGTCTGTGCATTGTTTCTTCAAAGATGGCCAGGCTTTTAATTAGTATCATTTATATGCTTTTCTGTAGAAATGACTGCCTGTCTCTCTGTATGAATGAAAACTGTTGAGATTTTCAGATTTGTAAATGTCATCCAGATAAAATGAAAAGAGCTGTGATAAGGAAAATGAAGGGACAAAATAAATGAAAGGTGTATATTTGCATCGATTCTACAGCATTTTCACTGAGCATGGTTGTGTGTGTTTGTGTGTGAAACTGAATGAGCGTTTGTAGAGGCAGAGTACTGAAGACTCACAGGCAGAGCTAATTAGTCTCAATCTAATCTAATATTAGCATGTGTTTTATATTGTTTTAAATTTTTAAATTGTGTTTTAAATTGTTTTTTAAAAGATGTATCTTAAATTGTATTTGTTTTTAGTTACTGTAAACCGCCCAGAGAGCTTCAGCTATGGGGCGGTATACAAGTATAATACATAAATAAATAAATCAGGTGAACCCTGTTAAGAATCTCAGTGAAGAAGAACAGGAAATTTAATCTGAGAAAGCTGCTTTTTAGAGAAAGGAAAATGGAAGGAACTCTTGAGAAAAGCAGGTGTGAGCCTATGGAAAGACACTAATCTGGTTTACATGCCATGCTATGCCAAACCATGCTCCCATGCATGCAGGCTCCTGGGGAGGAGATCATGGCTGCTTTGCTCCTTCCTGGTCATAGTGCTGCTATGCCACATTGCCATGGGTTGACTAAGGCTTACTACGTGGTCCAATCATGAGCTCATGGTTTAGCTCTCTCCAAACTGACCATGAGCTGTAACCAAGGTGTGTTCTTGATTTATGCTAGTGGGTCCCAGTAGCCCTACTAACCAATAGCTAACAAATACCAGTTGATTTGATGCTATGTTAAAGTTGGTTACAGTAGGGCCCCGCTTTACGGCGTTCCGCTTTAAGGCGTTCCGCTGATGCAGCGGCTTTCGTTTTTAATTTAAAAGCTATTTTTTTCTCTTTTGCGATGTTTTGCGCCGTTTTCGCGCAACGCGGCCCATTAAAGTCAATGGGGTTCCGCTTTATGGCGTTTTCCACTTTACGGCAGGGGTCCGGAATGGAACCCGGCATATAAGCGGGGCCCTACTGTACTAGTTCCCAGTTCCTTATTTGCACAAAAGTTTGAAACATTAAAAAAAAGTAAAGTTTATATACTCCTCTGGGCCAAAGGCAGTCAAGTGCATATATGCACACCAAAAATAGCCAAAACATATAGAAAGAAAACAATGAACTTGGAATGCCCACCAGAGAATGTTGAATCCCACTGGGCCCAAAGTTTCCTCTGGGCACAAGGCATGGCCAAGTGCATATACGCTAGGGATGGAATGATTTCTCCATTTCGGTTTTCTCATTTTCTCATTTTTCTGATCTTAAATTCAGTTCACCACAATTCTGCAGCAATTTGCAAGTTTTTTTAAAAAAAAGTCCTCATGAAATTTCTTCAGCATTTTAGTGCAATTTTCTCCTAATAAATACATTTTTGTATGCAGTTTTGACTAATGTACACATTTTTACCAGCAATTTCTCCTAACATAATGATTTTTGTATTATATATTTATTTATTCATATATTCATTTTATGCACACTTTCCCCTAATATATGCATTTTTGTAAACTTTGCTTGGTTGGCAAACTGCATTGCAAACTTCAGATAAGTGTGAAGGATTACTGTGTTTCACTTCTCATATTGTTTTGGAAAGTGCAAATTTGATAAATTTGGCTTTAAATGTGAACTTAATTAAATTTCTCCCCCATCCCAAAGACATGCACACCAACAACAGCCTAAATATGTAGGAAAAAATGAGGAACTAGGGTTAAATACCTGAGAATATTCTTTAGATCACTACCAATCATATGCCCATGTACCCAGGAGAGTGTCCTCTATGAGATGGTGTTTAATCCCACAAGTAAAAAAAAAACAACAACAAAATTAAGCTTAAAGCATCAATTTAACAACACTCCTCAGAAACATTTACAAGAGCCAGAAAAAAACATAATTCAACCAACTCCCCTTCCAACTCTCCTGTTCTATGATTCTATTAAATCATCAGCCAGCTAATAGACCCAGCTTGCCTTCATACTGCCTTCTCATAGTTCTGACTCCATCTTATTTATTTATTATTATTATTTATATCCTGCCTTACTGGATACTAATCCTTCCAAAGCAGATTACAAGTAACATCAAAATACATTGATAAGATCAATGTATAATTTTAATATTAACAACAGGGCAGGGGGGAGGTTATAGCTCAGTGGTAGAGCATCTGGTTTCAATGCAGAACATCCCAGGTTTATTCCCTGGCATCTCCAGGTCAGCATCTCCAGGTAGGGCTGGTAATAACCCATATCTGAAACCCTACGGAACTGCTACCAGTCCGTGGAGATAACACTGAGCTAGATAGATTAATGGTCTGATTCAGGATAAAGCAGTTTTCTATGTTCCTATGATCCCACAGGGCAGTTGGTGATAGGTGATTGGATGGGAGGGCGGCAGTCCATTCCTCTTCCCCTCCACTGTTTGTCATCTCTTAATATTTCTTGCAGCAGTTTACAGTGGACAGCAATGGATGAGCTGGGTGTTAATACAGTGAAGAAGAGTGCACAGCAGAGGGAAGCTCTCTCTGTATAACACTGCTGATTCTAACCAACAATCTCTAGGATCTTGTAAAAAAACAAAGGTAGCCTTGTTGCTGAGTTCTGGAGAACTCAAAAGCTTACCATATTCCTGTGACTTTTTGATTGGTCCTAATAAAGGTATTATCCAACTGTGGACTTTGGGATCATTTAGCTGATTGTGCAGCTTCTCCTGCTTTTGTGGGCTTGCCATTTCTCACAAGGTCAAAGGTGGCTTAAATAACTAAAACATTTCTAACTAGCAAGACATACTAAAAACAATACAAAAAGCATATATCATATATAATGTCATTTTTTTTTAAAAAAAGCTGTCCCATAAATATGAAATAGCACCCACGTTGGTCATAACTGTCAAAACGATAGAGTAGCAAATCAGAGCAACCAAAAAACTTTTGTAAGGGAACTAACCTTGGCCTGGATCAAAAAGCCATTGACTCAATAGTTCTGTCACTGGACTCAGTAGAAATGACACTGTAACAGTCCCTGTTTCTTAGATTATGTTCACATGAACACCATTCTATGAATTGGTTTTTATTTATATTCTACGCTGCTCTTGGAGTGTTGGTTCAAAATGCAGTATCCAAAAAAAGCAGTTTCCAATTAATAAACTGATATTAGATATTCCTTAGGTATAATTCAGCAAAAAGTGCTTTGTTTTCTGCATTGCGTACACATTATTTGTGTGCATGAGGACTAAGCAGACAGTCTTTTGTTGAGAACATGAGTTCAGGCATATTTATCTCAACTTCCATCATTTAAAGACATGTTGCATTTGTAACAAACAGATCAATACAACACTTTTACCAGTAGCTGCATCCTCTTGGAAAAATCTAAACTGATGTCTGCTTTGCAAAGATCAAGCCCATAGAGGGAGGAATTTCCCCCCAGTTCTGTCTCCTGGGTTACATCAGAAATAAGAAAACTTTAGCCAGCTGAATACGGTTTGAAAATCCGCAGTGCATATGAGAAGAGATACAAAGCAATAAGATTATGAAGGAGATATGGGTAATAAGCTCTGGAATACATCTAAGTGGAGCTGGGGGGATCTGTTTTTAAAAGCAAACTTCAGCCATTTCTGCAAATGATGTCATCCTCTCTAGATTCCCAAAATAGCTTATGCCTCAGGAAACCTCCAGCTCCCTTTGGAGTTGCTCTGAGGTAACTGTGCAAGGGTAGTATCTGGGTGATGTAATGCTCATAACATGTTTAGCAGAAGAAAAAGAATGACCAAGAAAGCTGTTCCCTAGAGTGGTATTTGCAGAACCAAGAAAGACCTTTGTGTCCTTGGATGAGTTCTGGTACTTCAAATTTTAATGTGTACATATTATAGGCTCATGTTGTGCATCTATAATGCTTGAAGCATATTTGTATTGATTTATTTTTGCTTTTGGGACCATATGCTAGGGTCCTGCTAGAGATGGGATCTGTTGGCTGGTACGAGATCAAAAGCATTCCATCAACCTAATAGGCTGGTATCAATTTGAGTTCATTCTTTATCCACAAATTGCTGCTTTTAGCAATCTGTTTTTTTTCCCTTGGAAAAAATATTTGTATTAATATTGATATTTTGAAAGGAAATATTGATAAATGAAAGGAAGCAATAAAATATCAATATTTATCAACATTTTACATGCTGAAAAAAATCAATTTCCAAAAATAGCAGTGGAAAATCACTACATAAAAATCTGATCCACATTGACAGTGAATAAATAAACTTGGTACCAAATCTCAATTGGGTGAAATTCTAGCCCATCCATAGTTATAGCTTACCGTGGTGCTCCTGAAGAATAAACAGTAAAAAATGTAGGTCTGCAGCTTATAGCCAATAAAATAGTGAAATGTGAATTAACTCCAACAGATTCTGGCACAAGAGTCAGACCAGAGCACTTGGAGACCCCCATTGGGAGAGAGGCCATTCTCATATTCTTAATGCTGGACATCAGTCGCTTTAGTGTCTGAAAATATGTGTAGAGATGTGGCATTAGAATAAAATACAGAGAACTATTCCATGTTCAAAATAGGTTCCTCACCATAGTGATGGATGAATTGGTCAATTTGTGATTCATGGCATTTTCACATTTCTTCATCCATAATTACATTTATTTTTTTAAAGCAGTAGAATGGCACTACACGTATCAATATAGCCAAGTACAAATAAAACATTCAATATTAATAATTCCTGCAAACCAAATGTGATTGGTAGGATTTTCCAGTCTTGCAATAATTTCATCTCCTATTCTAGTCTTTTCCCCAGAGCCTGAGGAATGCCCTTATCATACCTGTTGTGGGTCTGTGTTCTCAAATATAAACTGCAAACATGCCCCATACTGTAGGAAAGTCCAATGCTGACAATTTCCCCTTTGCTACTTGCAATTTGTAAGTCAGTTTTTCAGCCATTGCAATATGCCAGAGGCAGGTGTCCCAGTTTTCTGTTGTTAAATGATCTGCCTGTTTCCAGTCCATTGCAATCTTAATTCTGGCAGCTGCTATGATGAAGCCAGTCAAAAGCCTGTTGAAAACTCCACCTTTTTCTTCCTCCCAAATGGTTGACAATGCTAATACTGGGAACATAACAATACCCTGTTGTTTTTTAAATTTTGAACCAACAAATGTTGAGCCAAAGAGAACATTGGGAAGTGTGAAAACAGATGGATGTCTAAGTTCTGATCCCTGCAAAAGCCTGGCAGGTACAGATCAGGTCAATTTGTAGTGGAATATGCAATGATTGAATTCCTCAAGCATCCCTACCTTGCAGCAGTTTTTAGGGTCTCCTCTCTGGGCTTAATTGTGGTGTCATTCTTTCATTACACTAACAAATTGCTTCAAGTATAGTCCTCTTCAAGTGTGTATTGCATGAAGAGGAATCACGTCTCTGCTCCCCCTCAAAGTTCCGCACATCAAGTGTGCACCTATGCTAGAGAGAGCCTATGCATGTAGATTTCCCGTGTTCAGGAACCCTGATTGTGCAGGGTTCCAGAATGTGGAAGAAGCTTATGTAGATAGAGGTCTATGTGTGCAGGCTTTCCCTTGCAGATGTCAACACCTAATGCATGAATGTCAGGGTGGGGCCAGTGGCACTGCAGAGGCAGATACATGACCCTGCAGCAGCTTCATTGAAGCATGATACATGAAAGGCAATTTATGGGAATAATTCACAACTCCTTTAAAACGAGCCACATGAAAGGGCCGCCATTATCTTCATGATCCAGTTGATACTGAGGCAGATGAAGTCCACAGTTGTAGACTGCTTCATATTGAAGATCTCTGTCTTAGAAAGCTGGATTGTAAAAACCAGCATAATTACTGTCCAATCCTATGGAAAACTAGATGTGTCTCAGTCCATCTATGGGCTTAGATATTGTTGCACACCACCCCAATCTCCAAGCAGTGAGAGATCTCCAGGCGGCCCTGCACTTGCCCAGGGTTTGATTTCCTTGGAAAGAAGGTCAGCAGAGACTGTGGTGTCTTTATGAAATATGGTTTGTTTATTTACACAATTTCAACCTGAGCTTAAGATGGAGGGGTTGCAAGCACCAGCAGTCCAATAGATCTTGCTTTTCCACCAGGCTTATTCAGCATCCTAAAGCCATGGTGCAGGGAGCCAGTCTCTCTGCCTGCCTCCAGTTCCCAGCCTTTCCTCAGACTCAATTCAAAACGCAAGCCTCTCTTAGGCCCCAGGAGGTGAGGGGCTCTACTGAAGAGTTTCAATAACAATAGGATCTCCCTGGCCCAGTTAATGGGTACTTGGCAGACCCATTAGCCCACCTGGCCACTCTGTTAGATTAATAAAAGAAACTCAGCTGACCGGTGGAGGAGGTTTCTCACCTCCAGGTGCAGGGTTCCAAATCAGCACCTGGAAGGGGACTCGTAGAAATCATCTATCTCACCCCCAAACCCATAACAATATACTTAATTGTAGCTATAAGTTTAGAGCTTGTTGGTGTCTTACAGTGCAATCCTATACATCTTTGCTCAGAAGTAAGTTCCATTTGTTTCAGTTTGTTACTGTTAGGTAAGTGGGTATAGGATTGCAGCTATAGTCTGTGTTGACATCAGTGCACCTTAATTAAATGCCTTCAAGGAGAAAATCCGATTTTCATTAAAGATCCATTTCTTCTTATAAAAGAGCTTCCTTAGACCCCTTTCAGCATGAATTCTCATTTCAGACAATGATTTAAGTGGTATTATTTGGTTAAAAAAAAGATTGTTTATAATGGTAGAATGGTGCCTTTGTATAATAGCAATAGATTTATATTCACTGTCTATATTTATTAGCAGTGCATGTTAGATATGCAACCCACACAGTTTCAAAGAAAGCAGATGTGTTTTTTCTGAGTGCCATCCTGCACTGTATGTTGAAAAAGGCCCTGCTTTCTCTAATGAAATGTACAGAATTGTGCTTTATATGGTATGTACTCCATAGCTTGGAAAATTTCCCTCCAAGTATAAAGCCTCTTGAAACAGAAAATGAAGGGAAATAGCTACTTAAATTTAAATGGTACATTCTCAGTGTCTAGATGTGATGACAATAGAAGGAACATGCCAGGATGTTAGTCTGATATTTCAGGTTCCAGCCAGGAAAACAGCAGAAAGGACCACTTGTGGTTTAAAAACAGAACAGTATCAGCACCATGTACAAAAGATGGAGTTCATGTATAGTCGTGTATGGTCCTTGTGAAGACAGACGTTGTGCAGATGCCCATCTCTTCACCGTGGCTAAGACAGCAGAAATCAGCTTTTGGCTCCCAGACACACTTCTTAGGACTGGACCTACCATTAGGCAAAGTGAGGTGGTTACCTCAGGGAACTGATGTTGGGAGGTGGGAGAAGCAGCAACAGCTGTAACCCCCCCCTCAGCTGTATCGTTCTGTTGGAGGACAGAGATGATTGTGCCACATGGCCTGTTCTGCACCCCCATGATTATCTACTGGCTTCAGGTGCAGTGGAGGACACTATCCTATTGCCAGTTTTAAAATAAAATTCCATCCAGTCCAGTTGGCTTCTGTACATGGAATGGGGCGGGGACATCTTCTCCTTCTCCTCAGCCTATAAAATGTCTTGGTCTGGCCCAACACTTTCTTGCTTCTTCTTGCACAAATTCCATCTTCTTTTTCCTTAACCTCACTTTACCCTTCCTTTAACCACAGTTCTGTAGTATATCTGTGCTGATGCAAACTAATCATAATAAATGCTACCCAGGTTCCCTCAGCCAAGGTTTGAAAGCTAATTCTGGTTAGAATTAACCATGGTTAGCACCCATGTACTTGGTCATAATGCTGATAAAGGAGTGGGTGGGGAGAGGGAGAGGATTTGTGTTCAAGTAATGAGGGGAAGGCTGAAACAACTGAGGCCACATTCCTGATCTCTCAACCACAGTTAAAAGATAGCAGTATTACATCTGCACTGGGGCCCTGTAGTAAAAGGTAGATCAACAGAGACCAATGCTAAATTGTTAAGGCCTTGGAATTTTACTGTCTCAACCTGAACAATCATAAACTGATTAACCACAGGGGAATATGCATTTTATCTATTCGGATGATGTTGATCCATCATGAACTGACCCAACCTTCTTGCAACATTCCCAGTTGATAGGAGTTTTGCTGGTGCCGACCACAGATATGTGTGTGTGTGTAGTCACTGTCCACTGGATGATGCTGTCAGCCTGTAACCTCAAGAGCCCTGGTTGTTGAATCTCTGTAAACTTGAGATTTTGTTCAAAGCTATCCAGCGTTATTCCTATGTTCTAGTCCTTTTGACTATGCCTGGATTCCTGGGCTGGAGTTCTCTTACAGTTGTGACAGATGGTGGCAAAAACACCAAAACAAACAATTAAATGAAGCCTCTTATCAAAACCAATTTTAGACCCAAAGTATATATAATCTGAGGGAAAATTTCTTCCCAGCAGCATTAACCACCGCTGGCTGGAGTGAAGGTGCAGCTAAAACTATTGAAAATCTAACCCTAAGATGACCCTTCATTGACTGCCTTGTTTGTAAGGGAAAGTTTGCCTCATAGTTACTCATGACAAGAGGGAAAGGAAGCCCTCTCCTTTTCCATGCAGGCCATCTCTTTTTTCTTTAGGAAACCACAACTTGCCTAGTCATTATACTGTTGGCTTTGATCCTAGTTTATATCACAGCTTGGTATGTCTTAGATGGTACTGACTAACAAGTCAAGGTGCTATACTATGTGGGAGCCTAGACTCCAGGAGCCTCAAGGTTCAACAGCATTAAACGATATTACTAGCTTCCGTGCATCAAACTCCTGCCTTGTCTTGAGGAGTGGTTCCTCTCTGTGCCACCTATATTGTTAGCCTAAAGTGGTCCTTGGCTTGGGGGATGTTACCCATGCCATTCAGGATTTAAAATTAGACAATGTAATTTTCATTAAGCCTTCTGCTTCCAAATGAAAATGACAAGAGCACCGATGTTTCCCAGTGGTCTGAGAGGTTCAGTATCACTTATAATAGGTTGTAGTAGGCACAAGACTGGTTAAGAGAAGTGGTCCTAGCTGTTCATCTACATGACACTGGAGAGAACAACATGTGAATGTATAACAGAAAGACGTGCCTTGCCCTCGTTGGAAGAGAGTAGGAGAAAATCATGTATACTGGATGAAGTGTTGTGCTCCATCATACAGTATATGTAAGTGTATACATTCTTTTGCTTATGTGAATGCAAATTCCATTTTATCATCAGTCCCTCTAATGGCAAACTCAGTGCTGACAAGGTGATGAGTGCTGACAAGGGTTGGAGCCAAAACAGGGCTACTGAGAAACGAGAGGAAGGTATCAGCATGCTTCTGGGAACCTGAGGTTTGCAGTAGGACAAAGAACATCTTTAAAAACAAAAACAGCCTATTGAGGACTGACCATGCTCAGTAGCCACAGACTGTTAAATGTTGGTAGGTAGAGTGAAATGAAAAATGGGGGAGAGTAGAATGCCCTGCTTGGAGGAAATGGGTAGTTGGAACCTGAGCATGAGCATACCTCCCGGAAGGGAGGCTATATTGCAATATATTGTTTCAGGTCCCATTTGTAACATAAATAATACATTATTTAATATGCGTGCAGATAAAAGCAGCTCATGGGAAAGCTATTGTGCCTTTTCCTAAGGGCCGCCTCTCCCACAATATTGTTTTGCACTCTTCATGTGCCTGAGTAATAAAAATTTCCAGAGCTGGCAGGACTAGATTTTATAATGGCAAATATTTTCTAAACAGCAGTTAATGCTCATCCTGGAGCAGGAGGATTTGGAAAGAAGGATTAGTAGGTGAGAGAGGAATGTGTAACACTTCCTACATTGTTCATGCACTTCAGCAAATGCCCATGAGGTGCAGGCCTCTGTTGGTCTCAGAGTCTGGGTGATGGGGTGAAGGAGGAGAAACACCTTAAAATAGCTGGGGTGGGTGGGCAGCATTTGCAGGGGAAATTTGGAAAGCAGTGAAATGGTTAAACATACCTTCCTGCCTGCTGATTCTCACCTACAGATGTCTGCCTTTGTGTTCACATAGTGAAGGAAACACAAGGTTGGGAAGGAATCCTGTATTTCCTCATGCACCAGGATCCCAAGAAGAACACAAGGGACTAATGTGCCCAAGGGACACTTGTGTTTGTATTTCTTGGACATCAGTCCAAACAATCCATCCATACTACATTACAACCAAAGAACATGATTATCACCACCTTTAACCCATGTCTCTCTAAGGAAGGATGTGTTTAGGTAGTTGATGTCAGGTTGTCTATAGGGCGCTTTAGGATTACAGCAATATTTGGTTTTGTTTGACAATCTGTAGTACTTGATACTGTTGAAATTGATTCATGATCCCTTAAAATCAGACCTGTAGCTGCGGGTGGTGGTAAATGGGGTGCTGTATTCCCTAGAGTTGTGCTTTGCCCTCTTAGGATTTTGGGGGGAAATTCCCTTCTTTTTAATTTGTGACATGACAGACAATGGCAATCTCCATTTAAAGAATGACAGCTTTTTTAAAGAACAGGAGCAATTTAAGAATAAGACCCTTTAAAAATTCAATAAATAAGGCAGGGTGAGTGCACAACAAAATCCTCATGTGGAAGAGCCTAAAGTCTGCTCTCTCAAGATTTTCCCTAACTAGAGGTGGATTTTTCATGATCAAAGTCACCCTATAATTACTTATGTGATCCTGAAAAAAACCCAGCCTGTTTGGTAACATAACCCTTGAAGAGTTAAATATTAGAACTTTGCATTATGGGCTACAGTTAGACTCCACCCCTTTGACTTTCCTTGGCTATTTTTCAGTTTCAGTTGTGCTATCTACCAAGCCAGCAATAAAGAAGCCTGCTTGTTCGTCTGTTAAAAAGTACAAGTTTGTTAAGAAGGAAGAGTTTGTTTATTCTGCAGTTATTATAATGAGTAGAGCAGGATTGGGTGCTTATTACTAAAGGGTGAAATAAAGAGATAGCTTAAAATGATTTGAAAAAATGGCTATCCCTTTACTCTTAAAGCATTCACTATACTCACAGTCATAATGGCTATTTTTTTTCTTGAATACTTGATAGCAAGGATGAAAACAGACCTAAAGGAGTAGAAATGCCTACTCCGAGGCATTTTAATTTTTTGTTAATGATTGTAATGTTTGTAATTTGATTTTAGCCTTTGCTGTTTTTAGATTGTGAAATTTGATTTTAGACTGTGATGTTTTTGTATTATATTGTATTTTATTGTATCTATGTTCACCGCCCAGAGAGCTATTGCTAGTCGGGCGGTATATAAGTTTTAAAAATAAAAATAAAATAATAAATAAATAAATATTAGCTAGCTAGCTAGATGGCAGGCTGGCTACCTAGGCTGTAACTCAGGCCTAATTTCTTATTTTCCCAGTATGGGCAACTTAGCATGAGGCCTTTTCAGTGTTTGTGGACAGAAAAATCAACCCAGCAACTGCTAAAAAAATTCCAATTGCTTTCCACGATTTATGTCCAATTGCTTGGTTAGTCCTTTATATAGCAGCCAGTTAAAAAGCTTTCCCTTGATTGTCCAACAGGAAGTAAAAAGACTAGAAGAAACTCTCAAGGACGATTTACCAAACACACCCTATTTATATACTCTTTACCTTTCCCTAAACTTGTAGTATGGACAAGTTTGTTTTTCAGGTGGAATCTAAAACTGAGACACATAATGCAGCATCAAAGCCAACCTCAGAAGCTCACTGTCATTACCAAAGTAGTTAAGTTCATGAAGAATCAGAATACAGGGACAGAACACAGGTGAAAGAAGACTGTAGCTATAGGCAAAGTAAAACTTATGAGTCTGATATTCCTGGTGTAGTGAAAGCAGGGAGTTCCACTCCTCCTACTTTTACTGTCCCAGGAGTCAATCCCCAGCCTTGGGCAATTGATCCCAGCAAACCTGGTCTGCTAGGGCTGTGTGTACTTACACCAACCCTGCACGGTAGTACTGCCACCACCCTTTTATTGGTTAACCACTCTGGGGTAAAGGGACCCCCAGAGCCCACTGAACACCTAAGCCTCTCAGGACCAGAGGCTCGATACCCTCCTGGCCCCTTCAGAGGTCTTAAGTGAAAACGTTCCTCTAGTACACGGTAGTTTGGTCAAGCAGCCAGGACTGAATTTAGGAACTGAACCCCTTCTCTGGAATAAACACACGTTGCTTTAAAATAAGTAAAGTTTATTAAAAGAAAAAAAATAAGAAAAGGGATAAGGGTACAAAAGATAAAAAGGTACATACAAAATAGTTATAAGCAGCAAATCAAATCCTAAAACCAACACCCAAAAGGGGCCAGGTATAACACAACAGCATACAAAAGGTTCTTGGCACAAATGAAAATAATAAAGCTAACTGCCTCAGCTGTACTTACAAAGCCTCAGCTCTCTCTCTCAGTAGTTAGCGTCCTTCCCCTCAGGGACTGCCAGTCAGGAAGTATAATGGAGCCACCGCAGAGCATCACCCTAAGCAAGGTGGTGCCCACAAATGGAACACAGCCCAGAGACCGAGGCCTTCTCTTATGGAGAAAATCCCTGCCTCAGCTGGAGACAATCAACTAATTAGCAGTTTCATCACAGGAATGATGAAATGATGTTCCCACAGTACCAGGCACCGTCCCTCCTGGTTTCCCATAACAAGCCGAAGGAGTTTTTACGGCCTTGATGGAACCAGGCCCCTCTTGCTGATAAAGAGGTGTCAAATTGCTGTAAGCCGATACAGCTGGGCTGTAAAAAATCACCTGGTCACTGGGATGGAAAAATATCAAAAGATTTAACTATTTATGACCAGGGACCCAGGAAAATAATTAAGGGGATCAAACTGGCATGACACCTGGGGATCTCTCAAAAAGGGTAAGACCAATTAAGAACATAAGAAGAGCCTGCTAGATCAGACCAGTGCCCCATCTAGTCCAGCATCCTGTTCTCACAGTGGCCAATCAAATGCCCATGGGAAGCCCACAAACAGGACCTGAGTGCAAAAGCACTCTCCCCTCCTGCAACTGGTTTTCAGAGACATACTGCCTCTGATTATGGTGGAAGATTGCAGCCATCATGGCTAGTAGCCATTGATAGCTTAATCCTCCATGAAATTGTTTAATCATCTTTTAAAGCCATCCAAATTAAACTTGGATTATGTAAGATTATGTAAGATTCATGTAAGTTAACACACGCACTGGATGGAGGAGGAGTGAGGTGGAAGGTCACTGTCTTTCCCTTCCCCTGGCCCAGCCTTCATGTTCTCTCCATCAGAGAGGACCTATGCACCTTCTCCCCCTAATGCCCCGTCTAGAAATGTGATTGCCCCACCTAACATGGAAAGCTGGCTGCAGGGCTGCTTGAAATTCCATGTGTATTGTTATTTGTGATCTTGTACGTGATACTATATTGGTGAGGATATGAAATTAATGGGTGTAAAACTTGAGTAGAATTCATAGGGTAATTGAGTTCTCCTTTATATATCTTTTTTCTTCTTCCTCAGAATTTTTCCTCTTTATTTCATTTAATTTAAATGACGTTTGGTTTTAATGTGATTTTTGTGATTGTTTTCTGCTACAGATTTTACACTGTAAATGTATTGACTATTAAATTCTGTAAATAAAATGACAATTTAAAGAAAAATACTACATTACAATCTCCTTTTGCAAAACAGCTTGTGATTGTCAAGGGTGATGGGCATGGTCTACTGTTCTAGGGGGGAGAGAACCTGAGCAGCAGCCTTACACTGTCAGACTAACCCCTCATTTAGCCTAGTGCTGCCCACTCTGAGTTGCAGAGGTTCTCCACGGAGGTCTTTTCTATCGGTCCTGTTTATCAGATCTTTCAGCTTGAGTTGCCAAGGAACAGAACCAGGTTGGCCTTGATGTGCAGCAGGATGAAGTGACCTGCTTCAGGTGATAGATGAAGGCAATATACTTGCTAAATAGACAGACACCTAGACACACAAGACGAGTCTATAGAGCAGCATTTGCTCCACAAAATGACAGCATACGCTTGAAGGCCCACATCCAGTGCTGTTTCTTGCTAGTTTCCCCAAAGCTCAGACTTTTCTTTCTCTAGCCCAGAGGTAGCCAGTATGGTGCCCTAGAGAAATTGTTGGACCACAGCTCCCATCATCCCTGTCCATTGGCCACACTGGCTGGGGCGGGAGCAGGAATCCATCAATGTGAAGAGGGTACCACATTGTCTATCTCTGCTGTACTCAAATACAAACTGTAAAACATGTTTCATGATGTATGGCTTGCGTTCCTAGCAGACACTGATTTGTTGTCACTCAGAATCCATTGTTAATGGTTAATCCACTGAGTAATAAATGGCTTAGGGGGGGGGGAACCTTATTTTTCCCTTCACAGAAATGCAAAGCTTTTGCTGCTGGCTGAACCTCTCCAGAAAAGGGATGAGGTTCCTCTTCATGTGGTCCAACATATTTTAGGGGATTATCTAAATAAACAATAAAGGTTTTATTGCTGCAAATGGTGTTTGTGAAGTGTGCACACATCAGCCTTTAGCTCTGTGTTCGTCAGCTCTTTTCCGTTTCCCTTCCCCCTATAAGCCAGATAACAACACACAGTGGCAAGTTCGATGTTCCACTGACCTAACAAAATTTGAGCGCTGACCTCATAAGTGAAGAGCTTTATATGCTATTTCCAACTCTAAGACATGCAGTGCCTTGACAGAAAAGGATTGGGGGGGGGGCAAACAAAAGTTTAGAGTTAGAGCAAGGAGCACTTTGATGGAATTCATGGGAGAATAATTGTGAGAGCCATTCTTATTATCCACTGTTATCGGTTATCATCAGAGGCAGCTAAAATATGGTCACTGGTTTGCAAAGCTTGAAAAACAATTTCCTCCAAGAATTAGCTACACTGGCAGCAACTCCTTCCTCTAATCAAACTGATTTCTTTTCTATTCCTATTCTTATGAAAGGATGGCACAATGATTAGCAACTGGTATCAGATCCAATCTCCCTTAGCTAAAGGCAAACATGGTGACTTCAGCAAAATTGTTACCGCCTGTGTCAGATGCATATTTTCCATCTGGAATCCTTGTTCAGATTCCTAAGCTCTATGTTGAAGTAAACAAGAGTTCATCCTTTTAAGAAAAAATCCTGCAAATGTTCAGATCCATCCACAGCAGGTAGCGAGAAGGAAAGGCAGTCTGGTGGTTACAGTACCATGAAAAGCTCTAAGTGGGCAACTTGTTCCACATATAGCAGGTCTGGGGAAGCTTTTTTGGCTCTATGGGCCAAATCCTTATCAGGATCTGTCTTGAGGGCCAAATTTGACAGGTGGGCAAGGACTGCCTACCTGTCAATTACATGGCATCATTATGACATCACATGATTGGCAGGCAGGGGTGCCCATCTGTCAAAATCCTTTGCACTTCCCTAAAATCCCCATGATCAGGGGGTTAAAGGGGGAGGAGGGACACTGGGAAAAACCTATTTCAGGTCTCCTCCCTCCCCCTTTAAGTCCCCATTCACAGACAATTAAGGGAAATGCAGGAAGACTTGGAAAGTGCTTTTGCAAGTCTCCCCTCCCCCTTTAACTCCCAGATTGAGGAGACTTTAAGGCAGCACCCCACTCCTGTTTGAGCAAATGGGAGGGCAGAAACTGTCTTAAAGTCTTTGTGAAAGCCTTGTGCATGTGTGCTTTAAAGGCCAATTTTGCACAGGGCTTTATCCTGGCTCACCAGCAGAGATTAAATCCTGCTGCCAGCAGGATCTTGTCCCATGGTGGGAATATGATCGTGCAGCCAAGGCAGGATTAAACCCTGTCCTCCTGCCCATCAGCTGATGTCACTAGTGATGTTAGTTGGTGGGTGGGTGGGCATGGTTTGGGGAAATTGCCTCATAGGGCAAATTGGACCCTTGGGGGAGCCATGATTGGCCTGGAGGGTGGGTTTCCCCCAGCCCTGATATATAGTCTACTCCTCTCAAGCTCCTTAACATGGTGAGGGGATTTGAGAGTGTTGAAGAAACTGAGAGCAAAGCCATCAGGAGTCTAGACCAAGAGGCTAGACTCCTAGCAGGGGCACCCAAGGTGGAATGGTCAAAGCTGAGACACCACACTAAGATGCATCCAAACTCAGAGGAAGGCAATGGTAAACCACCCCTCAATACCTTTTACCATGAAAACCCTATGAACAGAGTGACTAATGACGCCACTGGGTCAAAGTCAAATGGAAGTCCAGAGGCTGATGCGCACAGATGCGAAAAGAGACTCCAGAGTTTTACAACATACACAATAGAAACATAGAATGTGAGAAGCATGAACCAGGGAAAGTTAGATATTGTCAATCAAGAAATGCAACACAATACTTGGTGTGAACAAATTAAAATGGACAGGAATGGGACATTTTCAATTAAGCAACTACAAAATATTTTATGCAGGAAATGAGAAATTAAGAAGAAACGGGATTGCTTTAATAGTGAGAAGTGAGGTAGCAAAAGCAATTAGGACCTATAATGCAAGGTCTGAGCGAGTTATATCAATGAGATTAAACGGGAAACCTATTAAAATAACAAGTCTACATTCCAACGACAAACACAGAAGAGGAATTGGAGAGATTTTACACAGAGCTACAGGAATAAATTGATCACACACCAAAACAAGATGTTTTGATAATCATGGGGGACTGGAATGCAAAAGTAGGGAACAGAGAAGAACTAGGAATTGTGGGGAAATGGGGCTTAGGAGATAGAAATGAAGCAGGAGAAAGACTTACTGAATTCTGTGAAGCCAATAATTTGTTTCTTGCAAACACATTTTTTGAGCAACTAAAAAGATGACTGTACACATGGACATCACCAAACTGTCAATATAGGAATCAAATTTATTATATAATTGGTAGCAAAAGATGAAGTTCCATACTTTCTGTGAAAACAAGACCAGGAGCAGACTGCGGTACAGATCATGAACTGGTAATATCAAAAATCAGTGTAAAGCTACAGAAGAACAACAAAGCAATCATAATGCCAAAATACAATTTAAATAACATCCCAGAAGAATATAAATATCAAATAAGGAACAGATTTGAGGCTTTAAACTTAGATGATGGTGAACCAGAAGAACTGTGGATTGAAGTCAGAGACATTATCAGGGAAGAATGCAAAAAGACAATACCTCTAGTTAAAAAGAAAGACTCTTAAAATGGTTAAAGAAAGAAGGACAGCAAAAGCAAAAGGATATAGAAACATGGTCAGAACCCTAAATGCAACAATACAGTGACTAGTACATAGCGACGAAGAGAACTGTTACAATAGTTATTGTACAGAAATAGAAGAGGACAACAAAAAGGTAGAACAAGAGCCCTATTCCAAAATATTAGAGAAATGAAAGGGAAATTTAAATCAAGAGTAGGGATGTTGAATAATCAACAGGGGAACACACTAACCAAAATGAAATAAAAGGAAGGTGGAAGCAATACACTGAAGAACTCTATAAAAGAGATGCAAGGATGACAATTTCATTCATGGAGGAACTGTATGATGAAGAACCAGAAATTTTAGAATATGAGGTGAAAGCTGCTCTTAAAATACTTGGAAAAAACAGATCACTAGGAACAGATGGCATACCAATAGAGTTGCTACAAGTTACTGAGAATGAATCTCAAGTTACTGAGACTGAATTTGTCAAGAAATATGGAAAACTAAATAATGACCCACAGACTGGAAGCGTTCAATATATATCCTAATTCCAATGAAAGGGAATCCCAGGGAATGGAGTAATTATTGAACTATTGCCTTAATATTCCATGCAAGTAAAGTAATGCTTACTATTCTACAACAAAGTCTCTTACCATATATGGAGTGAGAAATGCCTGATGTCCAAGATGGATTTAAAAAAGAAAGAGGCACCAGAGATCATATTGCAAACGGACCAAGGAATTTCAGAAGAAAATCACCTTGTGCTTTATAGATTATGGCAAAGCCTTTGATTCTGTAGATCATGAAAAACTATGGAATGCTTTAAAAGAAATGGGGGTGCCACAACATCTGATTGTCCTGATTTACAACCTGGACAAGAGGCTACTGTAAGGACAGAAATCGATTGGTTCCCAGTCGGAAAGGGTGTGAGATGGGTGTATTTTATCACCCTGTTTGTTTAATCTATATGCAGAATGTATCATACAGAAAGCAGAATTTGACCAAGATGAAGGAGGTGTGAAAATTGGAGGGATAAATATCAATAATTTAAGATATGTGGACATTACCATACTACTCCCAGAAACAAATAATGATTTGAAATGAATGCTGTTGAAAGTTAAAGAGGAAAGCACAAAAGCAAGACTAAAGTAATGAGAACAGAAGATTTATGTAACTTTAAAGTTGACAATGAGGATATTGAACTTGTCAAGGATTATCAATACCTTGGCACAGTCATTAACCCAAATGGAGACAATAGTCAAGAAAGTAGAAGAAGGCTAGGACTGGGGAGGACAGCTATGAGAGAACTAGAAAAGGTCCTCAAATGCAAAGATGTATCACTGAACACTAAAGTCAGGATCATCCAGACCATAGTATTCCTGATCTCTATGTATGGATGTGAAAGTTGGACAGTGAAAAAGTGGATAAGAGAAAAATCAACTTATTTGAAATGTGGTGTTGGAGGTGGGAACGGGGTAGAATATCTGACAAAATTGCACCTGGTACCAGATCCTGAATTTGCTAGTTCGCTATCCTTTTGGAGCGGCACCGATCTCTTGTGGTGGGACACAGCTGTAATCGGCATAGATTTTGCAGCCACAACTTCAATCAGATATTTTTTAGAAATCCTCCCCCTATTTTAACGTATTTTTTTTTGTAATTATTTTTCAAAATGTTTTCCCCCTCCATCAGTGGAATGGTGATCATTCACATAAGCGACCTAAAAATTACTCAGTGTTTTTCTCCACCACCAAAAAACTATGTGGAATGTTGTAATTTACATAAGTATCTACAAAAACAGTTACATAAGTTTTGCAACCTGAAAAGAAAAACTCCTGCAGATTAAATCACCCCAAAACGCACGCAAGCAGATCGAATCAGCAAGGGCCAGAGAAAATGGAAAAATAAAAGGACAGACCAGTAAAGAAACGATGGACTATTGAGATGCATGCGGATTGGCACCATGCAGCAAACCCCATCCCTAGTTGGAGGAGAGCTTTGCAGATACCATGGACCACAAAAAAAACAGATAATTGGGTGTTACAACAAAATGAACCAGAACTGTCACTAGAAGCTAAAATGATGAAACTGAGGTTATTGTACTTTGGACACATAATGAGAAGACATGATTCACTAGAAAAGACAATAATGCTGGGAAAAACAGAGGGGAGTAGAAAAAGAGGAAGACCAAACAAGAGATGGATTGATTCCATAAAGGAAGCCACAGACCTGAACTAACAAGATCCGAATAGGGTGGTTTATAACAGATGCTATTGGAGGTTGCTGATTCATAGGGTCGCCATAAGTCGTAATCGACTTGAAGGCACATAACAACAACAACATTAGTCAAGAGAAACCCTTTAATAGTAAATAATGGTTTAGTTGAGCAAAGTTGTCTTTTTATTTCTTAAGACCACTTTTAATCTCTTCAGGGTTTTATTTTTTATCTTTTTTTTCTGTTAAGCCCATGAACATGCGTAGGTCTTTCCACTTTTATTTTCATTTGTCAGGGGCTTTTTAAAAGTAAGTAGGGATTTGGCAAGTTGCAGACCTACTTCCAACTTGAATTTAGTGCAGCTGTGGATTAAGCAATAATCTGTTTAGTGTTGTTGCGGTTAGAAATATTAATTATTTTACTGTATTTCCGAGTCTGGCTTCCAAATGTGATTGTTTGGAAATGCTCTCAGCAAACATGTTGCAAAAGTAAATACAGAGGAACAATGACAAACTCCCATCACCATTTCTGGAAATAAAGAGTATGTTTTAACAACAGCTGTGTCTGCTTGGAAGAGGGGAAAAACGACTTATTGCTTTGGCTGCAATGGCTCATTGTGTGTCACATTATCTTCAGCTGTTCCACCCTGTAGGGCTGCAGTCTATTATAGCTCTCTCCAGAAATGTAAACCACTTGCTGTGCTTTCTCTGAAGCAATGTTCTGCAGACAGTGAAGCTCCCTTTCTTGTTCTTGTTTTAATAAGTATTTGTTCATCATCTGCAACAAATGCTAGCACCTGCCATTTAGTTCATTACTATTTTTTTTAAGGCTAAAAACATTTTCCAGAGCTGTTATGTGGTGAGATTAGAAGGAAAACTTAATACCACTAAATTACATTTCTTCAATTTATTAACAGTTTTAACTGGTCATAGTGCTGTTACTTCATAGAAGTTACACAAACATTCTCTTCAACAGGGATGCAAACCTGATTAACCCAATATGGATGTAGAAAACATTCAAAGAGGAGAGATTTCATCAGGTCCCAGGTTATGGCCTGAAGGCATTTTAGGCCACCACGTTGCTGAAGCTGAGCAAGTCTAGTCTGGTCAGTGCCTGAATGGGAGACTGCCTAGGAACCATATATATGATATAGTTGAGTTCTATGATGAAAGAAAGATGGGATATAAATGTGTAAGAAGTAAATAAATGATTGCCAAACAGTTGACATCTTGTTTTGTAATTCACACATCTACTTCCTTGATACTTCATCACTCTGAATTGTTTCCAATGTAGCATGAGTGCAAGGAAAATTTTCCTACTTTTTTCCCTTCTGGAGCCCCCACAGAAAGGCTCTCCTAGTGATTGGGGTACCCTTAAAAAGATCTGGGGATGGAGGACAGGGAGACCTTCAGGAAAGGCCTGGTTGCATTTGAGAGGTGAAATAAAACACAGAGACATCTGCTTGGGTTGAACAAGGGCCACTTTATTTAAATTATATCAAACAAAAACCCAATTTAAAGTGACCTGCAGAGGGAAACCTAGGTGCAGAAACTGTCTATAAGCAAGTAGCTTGCCACACAGCTCTCGGGCGACCAGCCCCTGCTGGGGCAAGGGCAAGCCCATCTGCTTACCCTTTACCCCAGCCACACCTTGCAGGTGAGTAGGGGGGCCTTCCCACGTCATCCCCACCTGGGGCCGTATAACCCCTGGGTAGATGAGGATAAGTTGGCCCCAGAAGCAGCCCATATCCTGCCCTCGAGCCGTAAAGCCCTGAGAGACAGACCTCCGGAACCGCCAATCACCTCCAAAGGTGCCTAAGGGGGCCACCTAGCTGTCCTTACCTATTTCCCTTCCCGCACCTTCCCGCACCAGTGCTAACTACATTGTCCTGTGGGGCATGACCTAGTGAATACTTCGATTAGCCAAATAAGTCAAATATGCCTATTAAACACAACACCCCCTAACCCGATTCCCTCCCAGTCCCATAGTGTGGAGCAGGCAAACAACCTGCTCGCCAACGAGGGTGGGCAGGATAAAAATTCGTACTCGGCCCCGAAGCGACCCCATAGGCACACCATGAAAGAGGGAGGGCAGGGCGGGCATCGCACAGCAAAAGAGGAAGGTAGGAGGGGCGGCTGGACTTAAATAGTCCTGTAGTCTCCGCCCCTCACTCTACGTTTCGCGCTCATGTCACAGGCGTGATGCACGACATTGCCCCATTAAAAGATGGAGGCAGCGTCTTCACTCCCAACTGCAACCATGCCCCGCTCGTCAGCTGCGCAGCGAGCAGGGCGTCATATATGTGGGCAGGGGAATCAGGGTGAGTGATGGTATTTGGGTGGAGTTAGCCCTTGCACAAGCATCTTTGTGCTTATGCTGCAATAGATATAACTCTCTAGCCTAGTTTGCACATCACATTAAACCATAGTTTAAAACAAAGTTACGGTTTAATGTCAGCAAGTAGCATATAACAGTGCAACGCTATGCAAGTCTACTTTACATTAAGTGAGTTCAATGGGACTTATGCTCAGGTAAGCATGTATAGAATTGCAATGTCAAATATAGAAAAATCTACATTGAAAGATTAAAACGTGCCTGAATGGGAGAGGAGGTGTAGAAATAAAATGTTCCTTTCTATATGTACTGAAACAAGCTCAAAATATTTGTTGTTGTTATGTGCCTCCAAGTCGACTACGACTTATGACGACCCTATGAATCAGCAACCTCCAAGAGCATCTGTCATGAACCACCCTGTTCAGATCTTGTAAGTTCAGGTCTGTGGCTTCCTTTATGGAATCAATCCATCTCTTCTTTGGCCTTCTTTTTTTTCCACTCCCTTCTGTTTTTCCCAGCATTATTGTCTTTTCTAGTGAATCATGTCTTCTTATTATGTGTCCGAAGTAGGATAACCTCAGTTTCATCATTTTAGCTTCTAGTGATAGTTCCGGTTCAATTTGTTCTAACACCCAATTATTTGTCTTTTCCACAGTCCATGGTATCCGCAAAGCTCTCCTCCAACACCACATTTCAAATGAGTTGATTTTTCTCTTATCCACTTTTTTCACTGTCCATCTTTCACATCCATACATAGAGATTGGACATACCATGGTCTGAATGATCCTGACTTTAGTGTTCAGTGATACACCTGTGCATTTGAGGACCTTTTCTAGTTCTGATTTCTTGACTATTGTCTCCATTTTGGTTAATGACTGTGCTGAGGTATTGATAATCCTTGACAAGTTCAATGTCCTCATTGTCAACTGTAAAGTTACATAAATCTTCTGTTATTACTTTAGTCTTTTTGACTTTCAGCTGTAGTCCTGCTTTCGTGCTTTCCCCTTTAACTTTCATCAGCATTCGTTTCAAATCATTACTGGTTTCTTCAAGCAGTATGGTGTCGTCTGCATATCTTAAAATTATTAATATTTTTCCCTCCAATTTTCACACCTCCTTCATCTTGGTCCAATCCCGCTTTCCGTATGATGTGTTCTGCATGCAGATTAAATAAATAGGGTGATAAAATCTGTCTTACACCCTTTCCGATGGGGAACCAATCAGTTTCTCCATATTCTGTCCTTACAGTAGCCTCTTGTCCAGAGTATAGGTTGCGCATCAGGACATTCAGATGCTGTGGCACCCCCATTTCTTTTAAAGCATTCCATAGTTTTTCATGATCTACACAGTCAAAGGCTTTGCTGTAATCTATAAAGCACAGGGTGATTTTCTTCTGAAATTCCTTGGTCTGTTCCATTATCCAAGGTATGTTTGCGATATGATCTCTGGTGCCTCTTCACTTTCTAAATCCAGCTTGGATGTCTGGCATTTCTCGCTCCATATATGGAAAGAGCCTTTGTTGTAGAATCTTGAGCATTACTTGCATGGGATATTAAGGCAATAGTTTGATAATTATTGCATTCCATGGGATCCCCTTTCTTTGGAATTGGGATGTATATGGAAAGCTTCCAGTCTGTGGGCCATTGTTTAGTTTTCCATATTTCTTGACAGATTTTTGTCAAAATTTGAACAGATTCAGTCTCAGTAGCTTGTAGCAACTCTATTGGTATGCCATCTATTCCTGGTGATTTGTTTCTTCCAAGTATTTTAAGAGCAGCTTTCACCTCACATTTTAAAATTTCTGGATCTCCATCATATGGTTCCTTCGTGAATGAATCTGTCATCCTGGCTTCTCTTTTATAGAGTTCTTCAGTGTATTGCTTCCATCTTCCTTTTATTTCATTTTGGTTAGTCAGTGTGTTCCCCTGTTGATTATTCAACATCCCTACTCGTGGTTTAAATTTCCCTTTCATTTCTCTAGTCTTTTGGAACAGGGCTCTTGTTCTTCCCTTTTTGTTGTTCTCTTCTATTTCTATACAGTAACTATTGTAGTTCTCTTTGTCCCTACATACTAGTCACTGTATTGTTGCATTTAGGGTTCTGACTGTGTTTCTATCTCCTTTTGCTTTCCTTCTCTCTTTAACCATTTTAAGAGTTTCTTCAGTCATCCATTGAGGTCTTTCTCTCTTTTTAACTAGAGGTATTGTCTTTTTGCAATCTTCCCTGATAACATTTCTGACTTCATTCCATAGTTCTTCTGGTTCTCTGTCAACTAAGTTTAAAGCCTCAAATCTGTTCCTTATTTGACCTTTATATGCTTCTGGGATGCTATTTAAATTGTATTTTGGCATTATGATTGCTTTGTTGGTCTTCTTTAGCTTTACTCTGATTTTCGATACAACAAGTTCATGATCTGTACCGCAGTCTGCTCCTGGTCTTGTTTTCGCAGAAAGTATGGAACTTCTCCATCTTGTGCTACCAATTATATAATCAGTTTGATTCCTATATTGACCATTTGGTGATGTCCATGTGTACAGTCATCTTTTCGGTTGCTCAAAAAATGTGTTTGCAAGAAACAAATTATTGACTTCACCGAATTCAGTAAGTCTTTCTCCTCTCCTAGGCCCAATTTCCCCACAATTCCTAATTCTTCTCTGTTCCCTACTTTTGCATTCCAATCCCCCATGATTATCAGCACATCTTGTTTTGGTGTGTGATCAATTTCTTCCTGTACTTCTGCGTAAAATCTCTCCAATTCCTCTTCTTCTGAGTTTGCCTTTGGAGCATAGACTTGGATGATGGTTATGTACACCGCCCAGAGAGCCTTTTGGCTTTGGGCGGTATAGAAATTAAATAAAATAAATAAATAAAATAAATAAATGTTGGCAGGTTTCCCATTTAATCTCATTGATATAACTCATTCAGACCTTGCGTTGTAGCTCTTAATTGCTTTTACTACATCACTTCTCACTATTAAAGCAACCCCATTTCTTCTTAATTTCTCATTTCCTGCATAAAATATTTTGTAGTTGCCTGATTGAAAATGTCCCATTCCCGTCCATTTTAGTTCGCTCACACCAAGTATTTTAATGTTGATGCATTCCATTTCTTGCTTGACAATTTCTAACTTTCCCTGGTTCATGCTTCTCACATTCCATGTTCCTACTGTGTGCGTCCTACAACTCCAGACTCTCCTTTCGGATCTGTGCACATCAGCCTCTGGGCTTCCTTTCAGCTTTGACCCAGCTGCGTCATTAGTCACAGCGCTACTTGTACTTGTACTTTGTTCTTCCCCAGTAGCTTGGTGAGTGCCTTCTGACCTGAGGGCCTCATCTTCCAGCACTATCTCGAGTTTAGGGTTGCCATATTCCAGTTCCACAAATCCGGGCAGGTTAATTTGCATATTATGCAAATTATTTGCATATTAATATTTGGATTGTCCAGTTGTTTTGTTTTTGTGCCTAGGAATTACCACCAAAAACTGGGGAAAGATGTGAGAAATCTTTTTTTAAAAAGCAACATTTTCAGCCCTAAATGCCTAGACTCTAGTTTCCAACACTATGGAGTATTTATTGATTGATTAAGAGAATTTATATCCTGCCCTTTTGCTGTTAAAAACAGAGCTCAGCACAGCTTACAAATATAATAAAAACAATAAAAATACACAATCAATATAAAAACATAATAAAAACACAAAATAGCAACAAACATAAAGTAAGTCAGGGCAGCAGTATGGTTACCTTTGCTGGTCATTGACCAAAATAAACTTATTTACATTTTTTAGTATGGTTAACCATTACATATATGATATATTTCAGAGATGTGGTGGGTGGAGAAAAACAAGCCAAACTGTTAGGAAAAGGAGTCTTTCACACCACATGCTCCGTTCTAAATACTGTTGCAGCAAGTTTTACAAGTTCCTCCAGTATTCCACTGGTGCAGGCACTCAGACATTCAAAGTATCTGTATGTTTCTTAGGTTTTATAAAAGCAGAGCTTTGCTTAACTCAAAATTTCTCAACCACATCTACACAGGTTCCACCTCCATACTCAAAATGAAACTGGGCCTGGAAGTGTGCAACAACCCCACACATACCTTGCTAATTAGATTACCAATGCCAGGATGTCTGTCTTATCGACTACTCTCCTGCTCTCTTCCCCCCCCCCCCCAGGCATCATGAAAGACCCAGTCCTGGGCTCAGAAAGAAAATAAATATCTGGTCCTCTTCAAAGTATTGATAAGCCTCTTGTTTTAATTGAAATAATAATTATAAATTCTTGTTCGTATCACTAATGGGAGTTAATTATCTTGCATATGCTGCTGTTGCTTCTATGGCTGTAACGGAGTGAGGTTAAAGATAAGTGAAATGCAAATAGGAAAAAAAAACACAGAAGGCAGTAACACTTTCCTAAATGTAATATCATACCAACCACAACAAGATTCCTATGAGTAAGGCAAAAAACTAAGCATCTCACAACCAGTCAGGATTCCTAACCAAAAACCAAAAATATGATAAATGAAGAAATATGTATATAAGCATGACTATCAAATATATTTATTATTTACACAAACTGTAAAGATATTTATAGTGCAATCCTAAGTTTATTTATTCAGAAGCAAGTCCCAGCGTATTCAGTGGGGCTTACTCAAACAGGGACAGAACTGCAACCTCAAGTGATAAACAACTTCATTCACACAACCCAAAATTCCGAATCATGCCACTTTACGCTGTTTTGCAACTGTTTATATTTGTTTTATGGTTATTGGATTTTAAATGTCTTTATTTCTTGTTGTGAGCTGCCTTGGTTTCCAACCCTACCTCACAGGAGTGTTGGAAAGACTCCATACATGCACACGCACACACTGTAGATGTATAAATACATACAGCCCATATAATAGTTTATTGTCAAACCAGTTGGTCATTGCAGAAAAATCAGTATTAGTTTTTAAAAAATCAGTATTACTTTCCTACAGAATAAAAACTGTAATACTTAAGTAAGCCCTGCCTACTTGCTTTAAAATAGGACTGGAGACAGAAAGAGTTAGAACACAAACATAATTCTTTTTTACATTCACTCCAAAGTCCCATTGATTTTCAGCACATTCATAACCATGTCTACTCAAAGTAAGTCCTATTGAATTAAATGGGATTTACTTTGGGCATATGGGATTAGCATTGCTTTTACAAAAAGCAAGTATTGGGAAGGTTTTCAAAACACTGCCCAAGCTCTGACTCCTGCACACAAGAGGAAAAAAAACTGAAATATATATACTTACCCAATTTATGAGATTTTCAGATAAACGGGAGGGGGGGTGAAACCACCATTTTGTTTTCTAGAGACTGCCTCAGGTCAATGAAACTGAAACACAATCCCTGATTGGCTGCAATGCTGAATGGGCGGGGTTAAAGCTACAAAGTGCTATAGTACAGTACTGTTTAAAGAAAGATTTAACAGTCGAGGGGGGTGGCTGACATTTTTATGTATATCTCGAGAACCGGACCACCTAGAAACTTTTTTTTTTAAAAATTAAAGCTGGGAATCCGGGCCACATAAGGGGCTAGCTGGGCGCCGGGTGGCATGCATAGAATCCGGGTAAAACCCCGCTATCCGGGCAATATGGCAACCCTACTCGAGTTGCATTTTGGATACTCTGTTCATAGGGTTTTCGTTAAATAAAGGGCTAAGATATTCAAGCACAATGAATACTTTCTGTATGTTGTCTGGAGAGCAGTCTCCTCCAAGTGCTTAGCTGATATTTGATCTAGATTTTGAGGATTCATAAATCCAAAGGTTGTAATCCTCAGATTTAAGATATCGGAGAGCATTAATATATGACTGCCCATTGAAAATGTTGAAGCCAAGAAGAAATGTTAAAATTCAATGTGGCCATTTTGTCAGGAAATATTTTAGAGAATTGCTACAGTTTGCATTCTCTTAGGAATGGACCTTTATATTAGCATATTTCTTATATTGGAAATATTGCATATAATATAACCACATTTGCTTATGTAACTCTGGAGTAACTGTGATTTTTATAACCATAGGCTAATTTAAGACACTGAATAATTTAAGAACAATTTAGTTTGATTCTCAGTCAGGATCAAATAAATCAAATAAATAGAAATAATCCTCCAAATTCTTTTTGAATAACTTCCACCTATGAAATTTGTTTGAATTGAGATTGGCTAATAGGACAAATAGCTTTCCTTGCTTACCCTGTTTATGAAATCATTTCCAAATATTTTGCCAATCCCTTCATTTAGGTGGAAAGCCCATAGTTCAGTGATAGAGCATAGGCTTCTTCCTGTATAAGGTCTCAGGTTCATCCCTGGCACCTTCAGTTAGATCATCTGTGGCCCTCCAGGAGTTGTTGGACTACAACTTACATGTTCTCTGACCATTGGCCATGCTGGCTGGGGGGTAATAGGAGTCCAACAACACCTGGAGGCCCACAGATTCCCCACCCTTGCGCTAGATGTTTTGTGAGAAAAGCTGGGACCTTGGAGAGCTGCTCCCAGTCAAGCAAGTAATGATTTATAGCACCACTATTGGGAGGGACTGTATTTATAAAGAACATGTAACCACCAAGTTCCCCACACCTTGGTAGTATCTAGTTAACTTACACATTATAATGAAGCTAGGACATGGCTTTTCTTCATGTTGTTGGCCAACACTGGCAGGGAAAAGGCATGTCCTAACAACATCAGGGCATGTGATAAGCTGATTGTCTTTTATACACAGAGGGGAATGCAACATAAGACTACTGTTTTCACTTTCAGTCCTAGTTTCCTTCAGTCATTAGTCTCTGCATGATTGACTGCATAGAGAAAGACGGCGGGACTTTATCTGCTGGCCTTGCTGCCACATCTGCTGCCAACCCTGGCTCCATGCTATCCATCCGGGGGTGGGGGTCTTCAATGAGGACGTCTGTTGAATGTGTGCAAGCTCTTCTGTGAGCTAGTTACCTGACTGCTCTCTCTTCACACAACCTTAATCGCACAGAGACTGAAGAGGGCTCCTGTGTTCTTTGCAGCTGTTTTCAAGCAGAAGGTCCCAGGTTCAATCACCAGTTGCATCTCCAGGTAAGGCTGGGAGAGACTCGCTGCCTGAAACCTTGGAGAGCCGCTGTCAGTCAGTGTAGACAGTACTGAGCAAAATGGACCAATTATTTGACTCAGTATAAGGCAGCTTCTAGTGTTTGTAAGGCATAATTTTGTCCTTAATCTAATGCCCTGATCTTAACATATCTAGTTGGAAGCAAGTGTAACTGGTTTCAGTGGGCTTGGAACTGATTTTTAAATGAGAAAGTTTAGGATTGTAGTTTAGAATTTATATCAACTCTTAAAAATCCCGCTTTCCTTATAGCACAGCATCTGAGACAAAAAGGGCCCACATTAGTTTTGTCTCCTAGGCACCTTAGTCCTATATAGGGTTGCCAGGTTCAGGGCCTGAGACTGATCCTGTATCTTTAGGAGAAGAGAAAGTCAGCCAAGTGCAGGTGTTCTTGCAATATTGTAATGGAAAAAACCACAAGGTGGAATTCTCCCTTCCCCCTGCACAACTTTTAAAGATACAGAAGACCTCTTGGAGGCTGGGCCTGGCAACCCTAGTCCTATATGTTTATTCTGACAAATCTGCCCCTAGCATCTGTAATGTAATACCCTGTAGCACAGCTTTTCGTATCTCCCTTTTTAAACATTTATGTGCAGAACGCACAATGTTTTTTGAAATGAGACTTTAATTTTTGTGTGCAATGTACTATAGCATACTCTTGTTGTATGTGTGTATTTTAATTTTAACTATTTCTATTACGAATTTTGTAGGCAAGTTATTGTTTCCTGCTGAAACTATCATTAGGATGGTGTGGTTCAGAAGAATGAAGCATTTTACATTTGGAATAATGTTCAGGTTATACATTGTTCTGTAATATCAGGAGAGGCAGGATTAGATGAGAAAGTAGTGATATGGTGAATGGAACTCTGGGGAACCTATTAGGCTTTGCGGTAAATTTTGTACTCACAAGTGTCAAGCACTACCATGCATGATATAACAATGGGAGGCAGCAAAAGGATGTTCTGATGCTTGTTATACTATGTGTAATTAATGAGGTTTTCTTTCTCTTTCAGCTTCTGCTAATGTTTGTGGCTCTAATTAGATAGAAAAGGTTTTTATTTTTATTTTGAGGCGATAGAATTACAAATTCACTATAAGATGCTGATTGTAAGTTTCTAAAACACAAAGAAGCCATGCCCAGATCTTTTTGTTGTTGTTGTTGTTATTATTATTCATGAATTAAAGTATCCAGCAGAGCTAGATTATAAGTGAAAGTATCTAACTGAGTAAATAGATTTCCACATGGCTTCATGCTGGTCTGCTTGCCTGAATAAGTTTTATAAGGAGTGTGTTCCACTAGCTATTTCCCATATATCTGTCCAGCTAATGATGTAATGTCACAAAAGAACATCCTTTAGAATGGAAAAAACATGGAAATAAATCATTTTTTCTTATTATGTATAATTAATTTAACTCCCCTCCCCAATCTATTCAGTCATAAATGTATTTTATGAAAAACTTTATGTGACTGAGCTGTCTTCAGTAACTTCTATCTTATCTCTAGTCTCATCTGTCTTCTTATCTTGCATATTACTTTGACTCTTGAAACAGGTCTTTCTTTCTTGTAGTATTTTGAATGTTGGATTTGGATCTAGGTTGACGTCTTTCTTAAACTGTGGATGAATATGGCCAAGCCATTCTCTTCCATTCTGTGAAATGACAATAATAACCACCTATGGCAGCTGGCTGTTGTGAGGACAAATGTGATCATTACTCTGAAATGTGCTGTAGAAATTGTGACTTACAACAGTATTATTCGTGCTTAAATCCTAAATGTTAATCAAAGTGTCATTGCTCTCTCTTTTTTTAAAACTAAGAAATATAAACATAGCACCTTGTATTATATACCAAGGTCTATTCAGGAATAAGAGCAAGCTTTAAAAGGGTTTTTCTCCTTATTAGAATTTTTTTAAGGCCTGCAGACTGGTGGACTCTTGTCATTCTCTTTTACCAGCAAGATGGGGACATATTTCCAGTTTCTTAGATTTGATGGGTTGATCATTTAATCCTTGTGCTCGGTCCATGTTGAGCATTCCAGCACACAGTAGTAGACAACATGCTGGAGCAGGCAGCATCCACCTGACCTCCTGACAACTGAGTCAAATTGCATGGTGCAAATGCACCAGTGGAGCCAATCTGGTGCTCCTGCTAGTGCTTTTGCACCATGCTGACTCTCCTCCCCACACACTGCCTTGCCCCTCCTGGTAAGCAGCAGTGTCTTAGCTTCTTTAGAGGTCAGGTTAGCACCACCTCACCACCACATAACCTGCTATGTCCAACACATTGTAGTGCTCTGGTGCACATAAGCCATGTCACCTTTCCCTCCCCCACTGCCCCAAGAAATTTTGCTAGCCTTATTAAAATACTTAGCTTCGATCAAAGTTCTTCAGATGATTTGCACAAGGAAGAACCATCAAATACTCCTTGAACTCTACTTTAGGTGAAATTTGATGGCAAATGTAATCAGACAACTACTTAAGAGAAACAGTTCTGAGCTGAATTTCATAGCACTTACATGCCCTCGTCACAAGCTGGTTTTCTGCCTAATCAACTGTAATGCAAATGCAAAGACAGGGTTATGCCATGTATTGTGGGGATCTTCATGTCCCCTGCTTGCAAGGTCAGGGCCTCTCAAACAGAGTTGAGACTCTAGAAAACAAGTTTGGACACAGTATCTAACTGAAGGGTAGAACAGAGCCATAAGTCAAGAGAAGCAAGCTGAGGACAGTTCACCAAAACAAAACACCAGCCCAGAGAAAAGTAGCAGAGAGATGGACTGAAAAGTACGAAGTGAGTCTAGGGGGAAGGTGGAACCAGGAAAGATATGTGAGGCCAGGAAGCGGAGCGTGAAAAGGCAGGGTCAGAATAAGGAATCCTATGAGATATTTTGTTGCCAGCTTACCTGTTTTGAATCCTATTACTGGGAGCCTCAAACTTCTTAATATTGGAACACAGTTCTTATACTGTAGCCTGCTCTTGTGCCCTTCTTCATCTCACAATAGAACCGTAAGCCATTTCACCTCCACAAAGTTCCATGAAGGAACATAGGTGGCTGTGTTCCTCAGCTGTAGGTTTTCCCTCTCAGACAGCAGTGATCCCAGGCACATCCATCACTCTAACCTTATTATGACATATGGTGCCCACCCCTCTAAAAAGTTATCTTTCCCACCACATCATTGCTGCTGCAAGAGAGAAGCAGCCCACAATTTACCAGCCAGACAAGCAGATGAGAAAAAGTCATTTCATTTGCTCTCATCCATGGGCATTATAGGCATTGCTGTTCCCATAAGGAAGGGCTCACAACTACGTTCCCTCAAGTAGGATCATCAACTTTATGAGAAAGAAAAAATGCCTCCCTCAAGCCACCTTCCTTACTCTTCCATTCATATGTTTGCTTGAGAGTTGCCAGACACAGTTGAACGTGAAGTAGTGCTGTACTGAGCAACTCTGAATTCTTATGCATCGATACAAGAGTGGAAGAAGTTTCATACCACCAGATTCCCATACATATATGGAAATCCTCCTATGCAAAGCAACACTGTTACACAAAACCTGCTAAGAAGAAAAAGGTGTTATATAGGGACAGGAAAGAGCAGCCATCAGTCAAGCTGGAGAGATGGAAACCAATGGCTTTCCAGAGATATACAATGACTCAAGAAGTTAGACTCCAGTCCGCCTCCTGAAAGGTATGGAGTGCTTTGTGCTAATCTAGGCATTGCCAAAGGCTTTGGCAAACTAAACCTAGACTTCTAAAAGTGCTGGATTGTGCTAACTCTTTACTTTACTTAAACTGAAACACTATCCCTAGTCATATTGATCTGTTATTTAATCTCATCTTCTACTGATTTATCTATTGGACTTACTCAGAAGAATGTTTCCAAAAACGAATAGAGGATTTGCATATATATTTTTAGTATGGTAAAGAATTGTTCCTATTCCAGAAGTAGATTTACACAAGCAGGCTTCTTTTCATTAAAAAAACCCACCACATTTCCCACAAACAGAACTCTTCTCTACTAATTTATCATCTGTTTCAGTATTCCCTATGCTTAAATTTGCATTTTATAGTATGGTTTCCCCTCTGTTTTTCATACTATAATAAGCAGCCAACTATAATGAACATTGCAACAATCCAAAACAACAGCCCTTTCTCTCCACCCCTTCAGCATGTCTTGGACATAACTCTGCTTGTCTACTGCAATCTCCCCCCCCCCGGTTATTCATTATCTCACCTTTATCCACTCACATCTTTCCAGCACTCTGCTGCCAACATTATTCACTTCTCTCTGACCACGTGACACTTCTCTCTAAATTCCTTCATTGGCATCCTGCCTACTCCCAAATCCTGTACAATCCTGTATCACCAAATATGCCGCCAAATAAGATCAGCCTCACAAGACCTTCTCTCGGTCCCACCGGTGAAAACAGCTAGGCTGGTGCGGACCAGAGAGAGGGCATTTTCGATTGTGGCCCCCACCCTCTGGAACTTGCTTCCGTTTGACCTCCGACATGCCTCCTCCCTGATGGCTTTTCGCCGATCCTTAAAGACCTGGCTATTCAGGCAGGCCTATGGGATTTCTGGGGCGGGTTAGGTTTTTATACTGTATTAATTGAAGGATGGTTTTAGATGAATTGATGTTAATATTGTGATTGGTGATTGTATATGTTTTATATTGTATTTTATATTGTTGTACGTCGCCCAGAGTGTCTGTTAATTCAGACAGATGGGCGACTAACAAATAAAATTTTATTATTATTATTATTATTATTGTTATTATTATTGTTGTTGTTGTTGTTGTTGTTGTTATTATTATTATTATTATTTGTCCCTGCTTCCAAAAATCTCTATGGGCTTGCCCTTCCTTATCTCCCTGCACTTGTTTTCCAACACAACTCTTCCCATGGTCTTCATTCCCAGCATTAACCCACCCCTCAGCTGTCCAAGGGTCTTCTGCTACTTGAAATGGCTTTGCCTTTATGTCTCTTCAAAGGTTTGTCTCTTCAAAGGTTCTCTATCTAAAGGTAGGGCTCTCCAGTCCAAGTTCAGTTTAAAGAAAAAGAACCATAAGAAGGGAGAACAGGGACCTTGAGATTGCCCACCAACACTTAGCAGCTGGACAGCAAACTGCCCAGACACAGGAATCACCTAGATATAGTCTTCCCCAGTATGATGAGATGTACTGTATTTCTGTTAAATTATAGGAATGCATTATGCATATTAAATAATTTTATGCAAATCTCTGTTCAATTTTGTCCTCTTTCTTTTAATAATGCTGTTATTTTTTGGTGGTGCATAAGTGGCTGCTATAGTTACTTCACTCCCAGGTTAGAGTTCTGCACTTCTCCTTGCCTTGGGTTCCAAGGAAGGTAGGCTCCATGTCTTCCCAGTCTTTGGCTTTCTGGGGCTGTTGGCTTCCCTTCTTCTTTGGTGAAGGCTGTCTCTGCTACCCAGCAGTTTCTATCTGCTCCTCCCACCCCTGTGAAGCAGAGCATTCTAAAATGTTCTTTCTCTTTCGCTGACCCTCTCCTTTTTGTTATAGCAGTTGCTGTTAGTTTGTCAGGTGAGTGTTGTCCTAGGGAGAGGTTACTCTTGGGCACCTTCAGGCAAATTTGGAGACCAGGAAATAGCTAGCATGGGGACACAGCTTTGGCAGTACCCCATTACAAACCTGCAGTAGTTAGCAGGGAGGGGTCATGTCACAAATCTGGCCTCCCAGCACCAGCATCACTACTGTTTTCCGGGACACTGCAGGGATAGGGCAGGGCAGCAGTGAAGTCAGAGTGGTGTGGGCACCCTCGATTGGTATGCTTGCACTGCCCCAAGCTTACTGCTGGCCCTCCCCATCTTTGTATGCAGCAGTGATGCTGCTGCCAGGAGGCAAGGTTCATGCCACCACCCATCCCTGTGCGCTGCTCCTATTACAAACTGCCTTTTCGCTTTCCATCTCTCCTGTTCAGATTCTAAGTGCTAGATCCATACAGCACATATTGGACTCATAAATATATGTGGCATAATCTTCTTGTGAATGTTATACTACACATATAGCTACACATTATTGAAGACTCAAGATGTTTTGCTGTTGTCTCACCTATTGTCTGACCTATGTCTTCTTACAAAGGAGATCCTACATTTTGTTTCTGACCTAGGGCTTGTCCACATGGGAGCATTTCTTTGTAGCAAATGCACTGCTTTTACCATCACCATAGATTTGCAAAGTCCACCCTTTGGGCCCAATGGTAGCTTCAAGTCCATTGTTTTCCATTCACACAAGTAGGCGTTCTTCTGGGAAGGTTTAGTGTTGCTGTTTCCTTGTGGCGTCACCCTCTAATTTTACATTTTTACTCCCTCCTGTTGCTCAGTTACTGGGCATGTGCAAATATTTTTGACCTGTGCCGTATTTCCACTCCCTCCTGCCCCCACCGCTTCCTGAAGTTTGGCGGTTGAAAAGAAGTGGGGTCATCTGCCCCCTTTATCCGCTGCCCCTTGCTTTTTCTGAGTTAATTTTCCCCTGTTGGAAAAACAATTATATTGATATTTTAAAGAAAATATCAATATAAATATTTTGAGAAAATATCAATACCAATATTGATATTTTCCAAAATATCAATATCAATTTTCTCAAAATATCAATATCAATATTTTTGAGGGAACTTTTTTAAAAAATCCAATTAATTAGATTTTTTAGCAAAAAAAATCAGAAAGCAGGCACGGTGAGATGTTACTTCAAAATTCTCTCCGCAGATTTGGAGAATATGAGAAAGTATGATAAAATCCAATGGCAATTCCCATCGCTTGTTACAAGGAACAAAGGAAGTTTACTCGGGGAGAAGGGAGGAAAGAAGGGAGGGCTGCAGCAAATGGTAAAGGGGGGAAGACAGAACAGTCAGAAGTTGCTGGATAAACCACACTGGAAACGAAATGGAATTCATGGGAGAGTTAGTGGGCAGAGAAAGGAGAAGAGCTGAAAGTGATTCATCTGCCCACTAAAAACCATAGAAGCAAACCATCTTCAAAGACGTGTGGAGAAGAGTGGAGCTGTATTGTGCTGGAAGATCTGCACTGGCTACCAGTTGTGTACCGAGCCCAATTCAAGGTGTTGGTGTTAACCTTTAAAGCCCTATACGGTGTCGGTCCAGTTTATCTAAAGGAGCGCCTCCAGCATCACCAAATATGCCGCCTGACGAGATCTGCCTCACAAGACCTTCTCTCGGTCCCACCAGTTAAGACAGCTAGGCTGGTGCGGACCAGAGAGAGGGCATTCTCAGTTGTGGCCCCCACCCTCTGGAACTCTCTGCCATACGACCTTCGCCATGCCCCCTCCCTGGTAGGTTTCCGCCAAGGATTGAAAACTTGGTTGTTTCAGCGGGCATACAAGTCTCCTAGATAATTTTAGTTTACAGTGTATAGATGTAGGTTGGTGGATTATAATTGTTTTATATGTTAAAACTGTATTATATGTTGTATTTTTAATTATGTACGCCGCCTAGAGTGGCCGTTCATTCGGCCAGATAGGCGGCCTAAAAATAAAATTTTATTATTATTATTATTATTATTATTGTTCTAAACTTTTCATATTATTTATTTATTTATTACATTTATATACCGCCCCATAGCCGAAGCTCTCTGGGCGGTTTACAGCAATATTATCAGCAGATTGGGTTAGTACGGATTTAGAGGGGGGAAACTGCTTGATAGCTTCTGTTTCCAGTAATGTCATGTGAATCGTGTGAATAGCACCAACCACACACTAAATCACCATGTAGACAACCCCTACATGGCAAATCTGGTTGTAATTTCCAAATCCCTTTTTGCCTTTCTGTCTTCAACTACAGAGAGGCCCACACATGTACGAGATCACCATTCCAGCAGTCAATCTATAAATTTCCTATCTAGTTACATACTAAATTGACTCATACTACCTTTTAGAGACCTTTTATCTTCAATTCCAAATGGTATAATTTCCTAAGCCACAAAAGAAAAACATAATTTACATAACATAAAACAATGTTGTACTTGGGAGGTGAGGGGGGAGTGAATGGGGGGAGGAGTAGGATCTGGGATATGCTAGAGTTATTGTGGCAATTCTGAAGAAATGTTGCACAGAATGGTTCATATGCGGAGAGAGAATCTTTAATACTTCAATAGGATTATCTAAATGCTTGTCAAGAAGATGTTTATCTCTTCTGTACATTTTTTGCTGTTATGTAACAAGTCTTTCATCTCATGCATTTGTTTCAAAGACATAACCAGTCCAGTCCTGTTTATGTAGTGTGTAAATTAGCTTTATATGTATATACTGTAACCAGTCCAGTCCTGTCTATATATGCGTGTGTGTGTGTGTGTACACCCATCTTGACTTTTCCTTGCTTTACCCTTCTGTTCATTGTACTATTAAGAAATAGAGTTAAAAGAAGAAAAATTCTGTACTGATTCTTTTAAAATATGTCCTTAAGTTAAACAGTAAAAATGTTTTTTTCAACAACTTCTAGAAATACAAGGATCAGGGGAGCACTGCCTCCTTTCAACTTGGAGATAAATAAATGGTACACAGCTGCTGTGTTTAAAGGAGTTTGATTGTTCTGTTTAAGAACTTATATGGAGGGGGAAGACACCAAGTTGAATACATTGTTTGAGTGCTGCTGCTGAAGAACATCACTCCAAACGTGCTTGTGCATTTACTATTGGGAGCCATGCCTAGTCAGAGAATTGGGAGTGGTCCAGCACTCAGTGATGCAGAAGCCATGATGCAGCACCATGAGAGTGATCAATAGCAGTTAGTGTAAGAAAGCTATGCTTGCATGCGATACTGCTGGGTCTTAACCATGGCTCATCTTCTGCCTGTGCTGTCACCTAGCAGCAAGTACGGCTAAACATCTAGGAGTCTTGGCCCTGCCCCGTTCCCCCTGTTGCTGTTTAGTGGGAGCACTTTGGCAGTGCACTCCATATTGCAATTTGGTCCTCTGTACATTTCAACAGCTGGGCTAGACTTTTAATATACCGAATTGAATGGTGGGAGGAACCCCGTTACATGTATATTGCTTCAAATTCGGCAGAATTAGCAAATAATAGGTCCTTGGGTCTGGCTTCTATGTTGCATATGCAGAGTAGAATCTCTCTCTCCCCCCCCCCCCGAAATGAATACTCCACCTTTCCAACAACAGAAGTCCCAGGGCAGTTTACTGCATAAAAATAGCAATAAAAATGCAAAATCTTAAAATGGTATATCAAAATAATGGTAAAAAGGTAAACTAGCAAATTCTGAAGCTTTAAAACAATCTAAAGATTTAAAATGCCCTGGGAGAATAAAAAGTCTTCATTTTGGTCTGACAGGATAACAGTGTGGGTGTCAAGCAAACTCCCCTTAGGAAGATAATTCCAAAAGTTAGGTAGGTAGGTAGGTAGGTGTGTGTGTGTGTGCATCTGTGTTTCAATGTCACTGCCTGCCTCACATTAGGATGCAGGGCTACTCAGAGGAGAGCCTTTGTAGATAACCTCGGTGCATGAATAGGTTGATCCACGATCAGACATCCCTTAGACCCCCAGGTTCCCAAGTTGTGTATGGTGTTAAAGCCCACTTTGAATTGCGCCAAAAAATGGACTGAACGCCATTTAATCTCTTTAAGTGCTGTTTCCAGCACCTGGTCCCAATTAGTAATCTAGCTGCTGTATTTTACACTAACTGCAGCTTCCAAACAGTCCTCAAAGGCAGGCTGACGTACAACAAAATACAGCAGTCATTCCTGAATGTTACCGGAACTTTGATAACTGTGGCCATGCCATCTCTCTGACCAAGACAGGATGCAGCTGGCACACCAGCCTCAGCTGGTGGAAGGTATCAAGAGCCATGGATGTTGCTTGAGTGTCCAATAACAAAGCTGCATCCAGGGGCAGCCCAAACTGTGAACCTTCCAGGAGAAGGTCACCACATGCATTCAGAACATTCATTCATTCAACTACACTTATATACTGCCTTTTTGCCATGACACCCAAGGCAGTTTACAATTTTAAGATACTAAAAACAAGTAGAATAAAATATAGAGCAACAGAGACTTCTCAGGCCGACTGATGGTCTCTTCAGCAGCTGATGGCACAAGCTGCCTGGGCTCGGCTTCCTTGCTTCTACCTTCCCTCAGCACACACAGGTCTTAAACAGCTGCAGGGAAGATGAAGGAGGGGCTGGCCCAACAGTTGTCTCAGGCCACTGATGGAGCTGGTGGTATGTGCTCCCTGGCCAGGGCTTTCTTGATTCATACAGAAGCATGTTGTTTTGAACAGAAGAGACTTAATGATTCCTAAAGCTGGAGTTCTCTTTCAAATATGTAGCTGCCTCCTGAAGAGAAAGACCTTTCTTGATAGAGTTGCTGCATTCATGACCACCTGCTATTTGTGCCAGTTTATCATGAAGCTTATATAATCTGCTCATTAGAGTTGTTTCATCTGCATTTATATTAAGCATGTTGAACCCCATCTCCATTAGCAGATGAAACACCTGTCCATAGAACTTCTATCTTGTCAGATTTAGCTTTGGTTTATTGGCTCTCATTCAGGTTGGGTGTCACAAGTCATAGGATTCAAACTCAGGAAAGGCAACAGAGCTTTGGCAGCTGTGCTTGCAATAAGCTTTCACTGGTGAGAGGGACAACTGGAGGGGGCGGGAAGAAGCAACAGAAGCTCATGTAAGTGGCAGCCCTTCCTGGTGAAACTGTAGTAAGTTTGGCATAAAATTATATATATTTGCAATCAGTGCAGAGAATGCCCAGTTTAATATTCCATATCTTTGAAAGCAAAGCCATTCAAACATATAATCACGACTGCCACAATATTTTTGGAATATTTTAGTAGTGACTGAGTTATAGCTAGAAGGAAAAATGTTGACATTAAAATGGTCTGTCTCACTGGAGGACAGCTCTAGAGAGGTTACTGTGTATTATTATTAAAATAGCTTTAGCCTTATAGCTCTAAGCAGACTTTAGAAGCATACATATATTCTTTAAAAAAAAAAGTGGCAATCCACTCTGGAATATGAAAATGAATTAGCCCTTTGCTTGTGTTTTAGAAACAGCTGAGATTGCTTTCTGTTACATACATACTTTACAATCACTTTGGCATTCTTCAGCCTAGAATAAAAATGACAGTTTGTGAAAATGAGCCTTTGACTTGCATGGACAAGCATCATTTTTTTTCTGCCCCATAATACTGTTCCAATTTTGTTCCTTGTTAAAAATGGCATTATTTCTCATTCTGCTTTTGATACAGTGCAAACATGGGTCAGTTTATATTTATTTTCAACTAGATTGTTTAAATTTCTTATAGCATTTTGATGGATTTGAGATTCTGGCATGTTTCAGCTTTGGATCATGCTCCAGGACATGATGAACATTAGATCTCACCCTGTCCTGAACAACCAGAAGCAAACTTTTTAAACATGTTAAATCTCTGATTTCATAGAATCATAGAATAGTAGAGTTGGAAGGAGCCTGTAAGGCCATCAAGTTCAACCCCCTGCTCAATGCAGGAATCCAAATCAAAGCATTCCTGACAGATGGCTGTCCAGCTGCCTCTTGAATGCCTCCAGTGTCAGAGAGCCCACTACCTCTCTAGGTAATTGGTTCCATTGTCATATGGCTCTGACAGTTAGGAAGTTTTTCCTGATGTCCAGTCGAAATCTGGCTTCTTGCAGCTTGAGCCCATTATTCCGTGTCCTGCACTCTGGGATGATTGAGAAGAGATCCTGGTCCTCTTCTATGTGACAACCTTTCAAGTACTTGAAGAGTGCTGTCATATCTCCCCTCAGTCTTCTCTTGTCCAGGCTAAACATGCCCAGTTCTTTCAGTCTCTCCTCATAGGGCTTTGTTTCCAGTCCCCTGATCATCCTTGTTGCCCTCCTCTGAATCTCATCCAAGTCGTTAATAAAAATGTTGAAGAGCACTGGGCCCAGAACTGAGCCCTGTGGTACCCCAATCGTTACTTCTGCCCAGTTTGAGAAGGAACCATTGATAAGCACTCTTTGAGTGCAATTCTGGAGCCAACTGTGGATCCACCTGATAGTTGTTCCATCCAGCCCACATTTAGCTAGCTTGCTAATCAGCCCACAGAAGAAATGCTCTGAACATGGAGATAATAATGAGTAAAAGCTTTTTCACACACGACCCCAAAAACATCATTTGCTGCTTTCCCTGCATATGTAATATTGATGTAAATCCTACATTGGCCGTTCTACCCAGTATTTCTGTGTTGGATTACACAAAAGAGACAGTGAAAGTTGAGTGCTAACAGCACAATTCCGTATATGGCTACTCAAAATTAAGTCCCTTTAACTTCATTGCGGCTTACTCTCAGGCGCAAGTGATATGGATTGCAGCGTAAAGAACATTTAGAGCTCCTACAGTTAAGGTGAAAACCAAGGATCCAGTGTCTTAAGCCTCAAAGGTCTATAGCTTATAAAAAATGGCACCTGGTGAATTAATCATTTGAAACTTGACATACTTGATCTAACTCATGAGGTCTAAAAATGTGTCAAAGTTTTGTGATAAAAAAGCTACAGGCACAGAAAGTTAAACAGTGTTAAAAGCTGACATAACTTTCCAGTGAATGTACAGTGCTGAAAACTGTACAAAGTGGATAGTGGTGTGGGATAGTGGTTAGAATATGACTGAATTCTTGGTCTGTTATAGAATCATAGAATAGTAGAGTTGGAAAGTGCCTATAAGGTCATCGAGTCCAATCCACTGCTCAATGCAGGAATCCAACTTAAAGCATACCCAGCAGGTGGATGTCCAGCTGCCTCTTGAATGTATCCAGTGTTGGAGAGCCCACCACCTACTTAGGTAATTGGATTCATTGTTGTACTGCTCTAATAGTTAAGACGTTTTTCCTGATGTTCAGTTGATATCCAGCTTTCTGTAACTTGAGCCCATTCTTCTGTGTCCTGCACTCTGGGATGACTGGGAAGAGATCCTGGCCCCTCCTCTGTGTGACAACCTTCAAGTACTTGCAGAGTGCTGTCATTCAACCCTCTGTCTTCTTATCTCAAGGCTAAACATGCCCTGTTCTTTCAATCTCTCCTCATAGGGCTTTGTTTCCAGTCCCCTGATCATCCTTGTTGCCCTCCTCTGAACTTGTTCCAGTTTCTCTGCATCTTTCTCAAAGTGTGGTGTCCAGAACCTAGACACAGTACTCAAGATGAGGCTAAACCAGTACCAAATAGAACTAGTACTTCATGTGATTTGGAAACTATACTTCTGTTAATACAGCCTAAAATGGCATTTGCCTTTTTTTGCAGCCACATCACAATGTTGGCTCATATTTAGCTTGTGATCAACAATAATTCCAAGATCCTTCTTGCATGTAGTATTTCTGAGCCAATTTTCCCCCATCTTATAAATGTGCATTTGATTTGTCAAAAGCTTTGGTGAAGTCGAGATATTATGTCCACAACATTTCCACAGTCTGCCTGGGAGGTTGCCTGATAAAAAAAAAATGAGATAAGATTAGTCTGTCAGGATTTGTCCTTGTTTTCAAGGTGCTTACAGATTGACCATTTTATAATCTGCTCTAGAATTTTCCAAGGGATCAAGGTCAGGCTGCTTGGCCTGCAGTTCCCAGGTTCCTCCTTTTTACCCTTTTTGAAGATAGGGACAACATTACACCTCTTCCAGTCATCCAGCTCCTCACCCATCCTTCATGATTTCAAAAGAAATCCAAGAGTTCTTCAGCCAGTTCCTTCAATACTCTAGGATGCAGGTCATCGGGCACTGGAGATTTGTGCTCGTTCAAAGTAATTAGGTATTCCTTGATCTTTTATCTATCCATCTTCAGCTGCAATCCTGCCCCTTCAACTTCACATTTTCCAGGAGGATGTTAGATCCTCTTTGGGGAAAAGACTGAGCCAAAGTAGGAATTGAGCGCTTCTGCCTTTTCTTTATCATCTGTTATTATTTTGCCATCCTCATTGAGTAGCTGTACCCCCAATTCTTTTCTCTGTTTTTTACTATGGATGTACCTGAAGAAACCTTTTTTGTTGTTGTTGCTTTTAGCATTTCTCGCTAACCTCAGCTCATTCTCAGCTTTAGCCTTCCTGACACCATCCCTCCAATTCTGTGCTACCTTTCTGTACTCTTCCTTTGTGGCCTGGCTTTCCTTCCACTTCCTGTATGTGTCCTTTTTTGTTTTCAGGTCATCTATAAGCTTTTTGTGAAGCCACATTCTTTTGAAGACAGCTTCTTCTGCTGTCTTACCCCTTTTTTCTTTGATGGAATTGTTTGCCATTGTGCCTTTAGAATTTCCTCTTTTAGGAACTCCCACCCATAGAATCATAGAATAGTAGAGTTGGAAGGGGCCTATAACGCCATCTAGTCCAACCCCCTGCTCAGTTCAGGAATCCAAATCAAAGCATTCCCGACAGATGGCTGTCCAGCTGCCTCTTGTATGCCTCCAGTGTCGGAGAGCCCACTATCTCTCTTGGTAATTGATTCCATTGTTGTATGGCTCTAACAGTTACGAAGTTTTTCCTGATGCCATCTTAGACTCCTTTTCTTACTTACCATTATTCTGAGTTTATTAAAATCAGTTTTCCTGAAGTCTAGGGTGCGCGTATGGCTACTCTCAGCTTTTGCTTCCTTTAAAATCAAGAACTCACGTATAATGTGGTCACTTTCCTCCAGAGTTCCTGCAACTGCTACTTCATCCACTACATCATCTCTGTTGGATAGAATCTAGTCAAGGATAGCTGATCCTCTGGTTGCTTCCTCCACTGTCTATTGGGGAAAGTTCCCTCCAATACAAGTCAAGAATTTCTTGGAGGGGCCGTGTTTGGTAGAGTTTGTCTCCCAACAGATATCGGGGTAACTGAAGTTCCCCATTACTACTACAGCATGCACCCTTGAAAAATTGGCAATTTGCTTTGCAAAAGTTTCATCCTCATCTTCACCTTGATTGGGTGGTTGGTAGTAGATTCCAACCACCATGTTCCTTTTATTCCTTGCCCCATTTATTTTAATCCAGATACTCTTGGTGGAGCTACCAAGCTCAAGCTTCTGTAATTCTGTGCAGGGATATATATTTTTTAACATATAGCATGACTCCCCCTCCCTTTCTATTCCTTCTGTTCTTTTTGAACAAGTTATATCCTTCAATCGCTGTATTCAAGTCTTCCCACCAAGTTTCAGTTATACCTATCAAGTCGTATTTACCCTCCTGTATAAGAGTTCAAGTTCATCCTGTTTGTTCCCCATACTCTGCGCATTAGTATACAGACATCAAAGACCATGTGATTTATGGCCTGGCTTCCTTCCTACACTTTTATGAAGACTATTACCCATTAGAGCCATTCCTTCAGTTCCTCTTACTGTGCACAATCCTCTGTTAGTTGTTACTGCCAAGTTTACATCTCCCTCCCCCTTAAGATTCAGTTTAAAGCTCTCCTGATGCAGTTCTCCATGCTATGGGCAAACATATTCTTTCCAGTCCTTCTGAGGTGCAACCCATCACTTGGCAGCAGTCCATCTTCCAGGAAGTGTAGCCTGTGGTCCCAGAATCCAAATCTCTTGTGTCAGCACCACCTTCGTAGGCAGTCATTCACCCAGAGTATTTTTCCCTTTCTACTCCTCTTCTAAGTAGCAGAAGGATGGACAAGAAAAGTATCTGGGCCCCAAAGTCCTTGAGTTTCCTTCCTAGAGCTTCAAAGTCTGATGTGATTTCTTCGTAGCTCTGTTTGGCAGTATTGTTTGTTCCCACATGGATCAGAAGAAAGGGATTTCTGTCAGTGGGCTTTATGAGTGATGGCAACCCTTCCATCACATCTCTAATTAGTATTAGTATTCACTGATTGAGGAAACATTAGCTAAACAAGGGACTAGCAAGAAGGGCCTCTCCAGTCGTTCTTCACATACCAATATTGTTTTTTTTTTTTTCAATAATTTTTATTCAGATTTTCATAAAACATACAAGACGAAATCATAAAACATTCAAAGACAAAAAACAAAATCAAAAATAGTTAAACAAAAAGAAAAAAAGAAAAAAAAAACAAAAATAAAAAATAAAGAGTAAAATATTGACTTCCCATTTGTCAAAGATCAAATCAGTTATAAGTCTATAATATATAACAATCCTGTCTCTTAAGTCATATTATAAAATCACTTTCCTCCAGTAGTTATCTTACTTAATCATCAAATCTCATAAACATTACTTTATTCTTTCCACAAAAAGTCAAAGAGAGGTTTCAATTCTTTAAGAAATATATCTATCAATTTTTTTTTCCAGATAAGCATATCGATTAATCCATCTCATTACTAATTATGATAATCTTATTGTCATAACCATAGTCAAAATAAACATTTCAATTAATCCATCACATCAGAATCTGTTAGGTTCAGTAATTTCAGTAGCCATTGTTCTATTATCCCTATTAGTTCCATTTTCCATCTTCCATCTTCAGTAGTCTTGTTAAGTCCAGTAATTTCAGTATCCAATCTTCCATTATCAGTATTCCATAATAATCTTGCTGTCAAAGCCATAGTCATATAGTAAGAGTCTGATGGGAATTACCTCTATCCCAAATATTTTCTTGCCATCCATTCTGAATAGGTTGCTGAAATACTGCTGTAAAATCATATCTCTGTTCTTTTTTTCAAAATACACTGGGTCATCTCTTGAAAGTTTTTCCATTGTCACATGGCTGCAGTTAATTCCATAGATTTTCTCTATATTGGGCTCCATCACATCATTCCAGTCCAGAAGATTATCCATGCCATTGATAACTTTATCTCTAGAATCTTCATTAATTTCTTCAGAGATAACATTGAGTTCCAAACAATAGATTTTATTTCTAAAGTCCATAGACTCCAAATCTTGTTCCTGTTCCACGTTTGTTCCAATCTCCGGGATCTCCTCTCTCACAGGGACCCCTGTTCCAGTCTCCAGGGTCTCCTCTCTCACAGGGACCCCTGTTCCAGTCTCCAGGGTCTCCTCTCTCACAAGGACCCCTATGTCTTTAATCTCCTGTGTCTCCAAACAATAGATTTTGTTTCTAAAGTCCATAGACTCCAAATCTTTTTCCTGTTCCACGTTTGTTCCAATCTCCAGGGTCACCTCTCTCACAGGGACCCCTATATCTTTAATCTCCTGCTTCATTTTACTCAATTCAATTTTCAGCTCCTTACAACCCTGTCGCAGGTTTTGTTTCGTTATCTCAATCTCATCCATTATTTTCTGAAACATAGTTATTTCCAGATTCTCAGCCACTTTCTTAATTGCCATTTTAAAAGAAAAATATAGGAAAACCACTTCTTATTTCAGCAACAATTGGGTTAATACTCCAAACTTGGTGACATCACAGTATAAACAGAGCAGACAGCCTTATCTCTCCATGCTTAAGTAAACAAAATGCAGTTCCCAGGATCGAAACAATTAATGGCGGTCGTCAGGAAACAGATTCGTCAAAATAAAATAGACCAAAAAGAGAGTAGTCTCAGACAATATAATATTCTTCAAAATAAAAATCTGGAATAGAAATCCCTCTTCTGTGTATATCTTTAGAATGCAAATCCAGGACAGCTTTTTGCAACAAAAACAGAGATAAGCTATTAATTAGTGAGTAGCAGAGAGAAGTTATGGCTCCCCAGTGAGATGTCAAAAACCGATCAATCTGGCAAATCTCTTTTAAACAGCAACAATTTAAGTCAAGTAAAAGAAAAATATAGAAAGAAGGGTGCTTGCCTGTTAGTGCGTTCTCTCTTAGAAGATAAGATGAACGTTCGCTTTATCAGATAGAGCTTGTTGTTGAAAATCCGTCCCACCTTTGTCGGCTGGACCTCGTCCCATAAATTAATGAGATCTGGTCGTCCCAACAAAAATAGGCTTTGAGGTTAATCTCTTCGTTTCTCCCTACCCGGGAGAAGTTTAATCAGTCAAAAAAAAAAAATCTGACTGATATATCTGAATAAGCTTCTTTTGAGGCAGGAGCCCGTCTCAAAAGCAGGCACAGGCTAAGTCACCCTTCCCGGAAGTCTCACATACCAATATTGTTAAAGAAGAGGGGACTTATCCATTATGCATACAATCACATCTGGGGTTTTTTAGGGTTATTTTGAACTATGGGCTCATGCACATTGATGATCAGAAGTGGAAACAGACACAAATAATCTGAAAGCAGTGACAACCTCCACATACACACTGTTTTGTACAATAGCAATAATATTCACTAATAATATATTCAGTAAGAACAACACACGGATGAGAAGAAAGGGATACATGTTATTGGGCTTTATGAGTGATGCAATCCTACTATCACATCTCTAATCCATCCTCCAAGGAGATAGTATACCTGGGGAGTCCATGGGTCTTCTTGGCATACTTGGGTTTAAATCCCACGCAGTAGGGAGTTTCCCACTACTACTACTCATCTTTTATTCATGTTGTGGGGCATGGTTTCATTGCATCTGACTGACAGCTTCAGCTTCTCACTTGCTGCCGTGTGGGGTCTCCTGTAATTCTTCCTCTGCACTCTGTGCTCCAGTCTCATCCAAGTACCTGAAAGCAGTTCCAAAGTTCCACAAGTGACGGGTGTCTTCTAGGTCTTCTGCTCCTAACTGTTTCCCTTTTCCACAGAGTTTCCTTTACTTGGTTGTTCCTCTCCACAACAGTCTCCTCTTCTGCTTCAACATGCTGCTGTTCTTCCATCTCCTGTATGTCTCTTTACTTCTCTTTGTTGTTTCAGCATTCAGTCTAAGAACTCTTTGTCTTCTCTTATACTCTTCAGTGTGGCCACTTGTTGCTCCAAACCTCTCACATTTTCTTCCAGCATCACCGGCTTGCACTTGTTGCACATGTACGCCATGGTGCTCTCAGGCAAGAAAACAAACACTGCACACACCTTGCAGGTCACTACCACTGGAGTGTCCTTTCTGTCCATAGTCTCTATTACTTTTAGTTTCTTTCTCTGTATTTGTATTGGAATGACCTGTGCTTTGTCCTGTCCTCCTTCAGGGTAAACAGGAAAGTCCCATTGTTCATGATTCTCTTCCAGTATTTATCCTCCCATCAACTTTTAGAGTTATGATCGAGTGTCTGAGTCCAGCAACAAACACAAATCCACATAGGCGGATTCATTTAGCAATGCATAAGGCTCAGATGCTTCATAAGGCAATACAGGGCCAGGACAACATGTGGTGTCTTTTGTCATGGCCCCGTCAGAGGACTCCTCCGATGTGGATGACTCAGGAGTAACAGCAGCAGACCCAGGTGCAGCAGACTCAGAAGGAGACACAGAGGAAACTCCTGAGAATCCAGCTCCTTCTCCCCCTCAGCTGCAGAGCACCCCAGGGACAGCAGAGGCCCTGCAGCCAGACGCAGCCAGTGAACAAGATACTCCCCCCTCACCTGCAGAACGTAGACAGCAGAAGGTCAGGCAGAAGAGAGGCAGGCCTGTCTCCTTAAGGCCCAAATGCTGAGGGCTCACACCTGCTGTCCAACCTGCTCTTTATAAGGCACACCTTGGCTGCAGCTTGTTGCTGACTGCAACGTCAGGCGTGGCTTGTGTGTTCCTAGTTTCCTTGCAACCTCTTTTGGACTGATCCCTTGGCACTTGATCCCGGACCTCTACTGACCTCGCTTCTGGACTCCTGACTCGGCAAGTACGCTTCGGACAAGCCTGGCCCTTATCAGCTCCCCTCCTCCTAGACCTGGCAGATTTATGGCCAGACTGCCGGCTAAGGACTTTGCTTCCCTGCCAACCACCCAGGAATTTCCAGCCCCCACTGGCACTGCTGACGCAGTGTAGAGCTGACATCTTTGCTAAGTCCATGCACTCCATTTTCCACATCTGGATTTTGCCCTGAAAAACCAAGAAAAAGGTGTAAGCAAGCACAGTTGTGACATTGCACAACATCATTGCTGATCATGAGTCATGTCTGTTAGGCATCCGCCTTAACTGCCAATTTTCTGCCTTTATGGAGCTTGAGCCAACATGAGATAGCCGTAACTTTGATCTTAAACCAGCCGGTGTTGTTGTTGTTGTCGTTGTTGTTATGCTTTTTCAGTAAAAGTGTCTCAACATGATTTACAGAGAAGCAACTTGTTTCAGAGAGATTATAGTCTTCAGAGAGAATTTACAGTCCTAGGCAGGTCTAGAGATTAATATTACTTGTCATTTGTGGTTGGTTGGTTTGCATAATGTCCAAACGTGGACTAAGCTGTTAACTTTGGATAGACCAGCATTTACTCTTTTGCAGGTTCATATATTAATTTGCAACTGAAAGGGGCAACAGCATAAATAGCAGCCATTAAGTGTGATTGATTATAGGCCAATCTAATTTACCTTTAATAAGTAGTCTGTGTAGATTAGTTACATGGCACAGCACAAAAGCAGAAATCTTGTCTTGTGCCAAAAACACATTCAACTGAATTCATTGAGCCTTTGATTGTGAAAGACATGAAAAACAGGTGTGAACCCAGCAGATGCCATAGAGCAGTGACCCTCTGAGATATCTTTTATGATGTGGGGGTGGGGGAGAGAGAAGATGTAATATTTCAGAATGCTTTTGCTGATCAAGAAGGCTTGAATGTCTGCTTGTGGCTTATCTCTTTTTCACCCTTGAAGTGCATTTCAAAGATATGCAGTATCTTCACAGACCATTGAAAAGTGTGCATGAATCTTACTGTAGCAAGTAAAAGATGCTTTCTATCTAAGCTTGTCACTGCAATCATGTACACCATATTGATAAGATACACCTGATCTTTTCCATGAGCTCTAAAAGGCATTCATAATCAATTTGGATGTGCAGCCAATAATAATTACCCATTTCTTTCTAAATAAAGAAGTTACTCTTACTGTTCCTGACTGAGGCAGATTAGTAGTTATTAAATGCGTAAAGGAACTGCCATCTTCAGTCATTTTGTTCTTGATTTGGAAAAAAAAGTGATCATAAATGAAAGCTGTATCAAGTTCACTGCAAACATGGAACCTACACAGGAAAAAGCTGCTTGGGGGAGGGGGGATTTGGAGCACGGAAACAGTGAGCCAGGATGGGTTACATACTCCCTGCTTCCACTTTGCAAATTGCAGTCACCCCCTTGGAAGCTGATTTCCTGTTTAAAAATGGCCATCGGAGTAATGTTGCATGCATGTAATATCTAGTTTGGCTCTTATATGTTAGCTAGTTTCAGGCTGTTATCCAGCTGAGGAATTCCTGACCTTTGCTTGATAAACATTGTGTGCTTTCAAATTGCAAGTAAAATGCATGGTTTTAAAAATTATTACTTTTATATCCTGCCTTTCCCCCAAGGACCTCAAGGTAACATGTCTGGTCCTCCCTCCATCATTGTCTCCTCACAACAGCCCTGCAAGATAGGTTAGAGTAGATTGGTCCAAGGTCATCCTGTCAATGTCATGGCTGCGAGGGACTTGAACCAGGCTCTCCCTGATCCCAGTCTGATACTTTCTAGCCACTACAGCACACTGGCTCTAACTAATACTGATTAGTATTAGTGTGGATTTTCATTATAGTAGTGGATATTCACAGAAGAAGATAAATTTTACCTGAGATGCTGTTTCTCAGGAAGGAAGGCATTAGTAGGTAGATGAGGTAGTTAGAATAATAATAATATCTAATTAAAAAAATGGGATGTGGAGGAGAACTGCATTGCGAGGAAAACACAGGCCCCCAACTTCATGTTTCTGTCATGTTGCAAATGCTGTGGTGGGGCGGAGGTAGGATTTGCAGGGAGCAGTTAGTGGGCAGGAGTAGTTGCTTAACCCTTCCACTGCCCTGCAGTTCTTCCCTGCATATGCTAGCTGGCCAGGTTTCCTCAATTTTCCCTCTTCACCTAGGGTCTGAGACTGGAAGAAGCCTGACTGAGAAATGACTGCAAATGTTTCCATCCACATGTGTTAATCATCAGGCACATGTTTGGGAAACAAGTATATCATGTCGTTCTTCCCCAGCTATTTGAGCTGATGAATTCAAACAGAGTCAAACTCAAAGTGTTTTCATGTCTATCTCCAATTCACAGTGATGTCTGTCCCCACAATTAGGCCTTTGTGTTCTGTTTTCATATTAGGTTACAGTTATATACATGAATGTAGGTAATCCTTCAGCAAAAGCTAACAAGTGGCTATTGATGGGTTTTGCAGAATGCATGAATGCACTGGAACATTTTCATTATCTTCAAGGAGATTGGTTTTAATTATTACTATTATCGGACATTTGGAATAGTCTCATGATTGATTTAGAGAAGCAGAAAAACGAACAAAAAAGGATATAGCAGATATGACAAACTTCACTGGCAAGATTCTAAGTGGCTTCCTAATCTAGCTTCAAACGCATGACAGCACACTGCTTCAATTCATTTTGCAGTCACTCTGTCATCTCACAGGCTATGCAGCACATTTGCTATTCAGCACCATGCAAGTGGTCATGTATTCATTCAGGGCACTGAAAGATAAATGACAATTGAAACACCTAATGAGGGCAGTTGCCAAATTGTGACTGAGATTGAATTTTTGGCTCTGCTGTTTCATTTTTGGACTTTTGAGGTACCTTTTTTCCTGGCTCTAATGAATTAGCCAACATTCTTATGTACATGGAGTAAAAAACCAGAATGTTGCATGGCATGAATGGAGAGGACAGAGGAGTTTCTTGGTCATTTCCTGTTATTAATCTTAGGACTGAAGAAAAACTCTCAGAAAAGAATTTTCTAACAAATGTTTGAACATTTTCTTTTTTCACTTTTCCCCCTGAACTGTTAGATAATTTCAGTTCTACCCTGGGAAACATTTGGTAAAATATCACCATCCAGGAATTTTGGGTGCATTTGTGGATCCTGTTTTAATATTGGTTCATGTTGTTATAATATTGTTACAGTGGGCTTGGGCCTTCCTCCTCCCAGTTCTCTTCTCTTAACTCATATTCCTTTACCAATATGAGCAACAGAGTTTCATTCAATATTTAGTGGATTTAATTTCCTCAGAAGAAAAAGAAAAAAAACTGAAGAAAAACTGCTGAACTATTTCACTTCCCCCTCCCAAGAATGTTTGGCAGAATGTCCCATTTCACCGCCCACAAAAAGCATGATGAATTTTGAAAGGCAATTTATGCTCGGTACAAATTATCCATCCATCTCACTTCACATTTTTGTTTCCCCAGTAGTAACACTTAGAAGTTCACAATTCCTCACTGCAGCTTGCCAGTGCTAAATTTAAGAGCATAACATAAAGCTGCCAATGGTTCTTCGGGATCTCAGGGATGGAATTTCCCAGTGCTTGCTCCCCACGATCATTTCTACTAGAGATCACATCTAAGACATTCTCCATGCAATAATGTGCTCAATGACTGAGCTACGATCCCTTCCCCAAAAAGAATAGAATAACCCTCCATGGTTATCTTTCACTTGACTCATAATACCAGATCTGGCTCCAATAAGTAGTTGGAATGCTTCAATGTAACTGAGAATTAGGCCGTTCCTGTTGGGTGATGGCATTAGCTACCCACCCTGTAATGACTCTCAGAGGTGCACATTCATGAGTCTGCTTATTGGAAGAAACCATGGAACAATCTATGTAAAGCTAAATCCTCTTGAGCAGAGCAATCCAAGTCATGGGAAGATGGTGGTGGGGCAGCGGCGTAGAAGCCGACAGGAAGCTCTGTGGCATCCACTTACCTTTTGGGAGCCACCAGGCCGGCTGAACTCAGGCTCAGTAGGGAGCTGCACATGATGACTGGGAGATAAAAGCCAGCTCCCATGTATACTTTTACTGGGGAGTGAGCACTCCCCATTGACTACCATTGTAATTATTTACCTATGCCAAATCTTTGGCTGGCAAAACTTTCAGTTGGATCAGGACCTGAGGAAGGGCTCCGAACAGCAGTTGGATATAAAGGAAATCCACTCCCATCGGTTCCCCCTCCGTGTTGGCTCCCCCTCTGCCACGTCCCCAGAATGCTCTATTATCAGACCTTTCACTGGTTTGCACCAGCTCTCCGTCTGCCAGTCTGGGCTTCCCCAGTGGACCCCCGGCTGAGCCAGCAGGGTCCTGGGGGCACTGTGGGTCAGCTGGGACGAGGGGCTTCTACTCAGCTGGGGGGCCAGCACATCCAATTCCCCCCAGCCTGGTGCAAATACATAATAAATAAATAAGTCTTAATTTATTTCAGTGGGACAGTAAAAGCATGTGCTTAACTCGCTCCTATGGAAATCAATGGGACCTCAACAAGCTTATCTTTGACTGAATCATGCCATGTGACAATTAATTTTCTTTCTGGTTTCTCAGACTAGATTTTCCCAACTTTTATATTTTCATGGTTATCATTGTAATGCATAAGCATATTTTATAAAAACAAGTAACAGCCAGGATATCCAGAGTATTGAGTTGAAAATGATATATAACCACAGAAGCTTGTTTGAGGCTCATGAACCATTAAAGTGATTAGCCTCAGGGCATACTTGTAATTGCCAACCTTGTAAACTAGTAATTTCTAAAAAGGAAAATATATCCTGATGTATATGTGTATATTCTGATTTTTTTTAAAAAAAATATCCCTTTTACTAAGAAGTCCTCTGACTGAATAAAACATTATAGGAATATATGATTGTTAAAAAAATATTTATTGAGTTATCTTTTGCCAGCTTTTTCACTGGAGAATCCTATTTTTTAAAAACTTAGTGACATATATTTACCTTGAATCTACATGTTCTAATAAAAAAATATCTCGCATAAAGGATTTCTGGAGAACTTAGGAATTGGAGTGTTTATTTCAGATAGAACAGGATAGATGAATTATTCTGCTATCTACTTCATATGATAATCTTATGAAAAGGTTGTATTGTGTCAAAGTGTTTATATTAAATTACCAGATGTGGGGACTAATTAAGAAAACTACTTTTGTACTGTATCTTTCATCACTTTTGAGGACATGACTCTTTTTCAAAAATTGTCCAAATTTATGATGAGATCTTTGAATCAAATAATGATGATGAATAATTATTTTTGAGTCAGAATAATGCATATGGAATCCATTGCCCAGTAGATTTTCTTTCTTGCCTTTTAATTTTATACTTTAGAATAAGAAATGAATCATTCTCATGTTTTCTCACAAATTATTTTCTTTGCAATTCACAACAGATTTTTTTATTTCAAATTAAGATTTGCTAATTAAAATTTCCCCTTGTCTTGTTTTTTTTTTCCAGCTCTCGTAAATGTGAAACTTTGGGCTATTGATCGGCAATGTTTTCAAACAATAATGATGAGGACTGGCCTCATCAAGCATACAGAGTATATGGAATTTTTAAAAAGGTATGACACTTGTTTATTTTTTGAAACACACACTAAATTTGCTGCCCTCACTTTCTGGGTTTTTACGTGGGTCTCTTTTGTTTTTTGTGAATGCAGCCTAATGAGCGCACATTTCTGCTCATCACTTTTAATTTTCTGTTTTTCTCACATTTTTGGCATAAGAGCTTGAAAAAGGGGAAATGGTAACTGAAGAGCTTAGCCTCGTTGCTGTTTGCTTTTCTTTCATTATACTTGCTCATCTGCATGGTTGTTTGTGGAACAAAATACAGTAAGCATACAAAGAACATTTGTTATATGAGCAAATCAAAGATCTCTTGTTTTACAAAAGACATTGTGAAGAAAAAGTTTCAGAAAAAAATGGCATATGACCTTTTCCACTTAAAATGCTTTTTTTTTTTGCATATCTCCCAAACAGAGGCAAATTATGACACTTAACTGAAACAAAAACTTTTTGCTGCAGGCATCTACAAATATGGGTCAAATGAGTCATAGAAGAGAGGCATAAGGACATATATTTTTATCCCTTGAACTTGAATTTAAGCTCTCAAAATTTATTCAAGTATTTCTGCCCTGCTAAGCCATCATAAACTTGCCACAATATGAAGATATATAACCCCACTCAGTGATTGTTGATTAAGATATATATTAGTTGGATTTTAATTTAAATGATCAAAGATAAAAAGTGGTCCTTGTGAATATCGCAGAAGTCCACTGGGAGTAGCCAGCAAGTAGATTTCCTGGGCAACAGTGTTTCCATTAGCCTTTAATCCTACACCTGTTGAATATCTTTCAGTCCAGTGATGGGTTTATTACTGCGTGTCAGACTTGCAGAATCATTGGAAAGAGAACAGCTCTTGTGAATTAATAAAATGACGTGCTGAGGAAAATATGCTGAAGCTGTTTCCAAACAAATTTAATTAATCTTTTGGTGAATTTGTAATAGTAAAAATTAAAGCCCCTGTCAATAAATATACTTACAACTTGACCCCATGCAGAATTAGGGGTGCTTAATGTCATTGGAATCAAAGCATGGCACCCACTGTTGCATGTTCCTTCCTCTCCTCCCTTTCTGCAGCCCCTCTTGCACCCCAAAAATCTGTTTCAGATGGTTGGGAGGTACAGGGCAAATGAGGGGAAAAGGAATTCTGTTGGAGAAGCAGAAATCTGTTGCATAATTGGGTGGGCATCATTGGATGTATATTTATTGATTGGGCTAGTGTTGAATTACTAGGGAACTCACCTTATTGAACTCAGTGGGATTATTTCTCTGAACTCACAAATATTTTAAAGGAGCTCCCCAGTGCCATTACTTAAGAACACTCTTGTTTTTCCTATGCAAATTGAAGAACTGCTGCTCTAGCAACAGAATATAGGGTGGGTGTACCCATAAAAATATATTTTGGGCATACTTGGTGTATGGCTTTTGCTCATTCTCATGATTTTACTCCTGCAAATATTTTGGATCAGGAAAAAAGCGTCTCCAGGCTAGATTTTTGATTTATTGTTTTTATACATTTTTGGGGAGGGACTCATTTATAAGATCCATATAGCTTGTGACTTCTATTGTGACTTCTAATGACTGGGTGCATTTGATGTCGGTCTGGACAAATTACGACTATTCCCACTTAATGTCATTTTTGCATGTGTTTGCTTCTGAGTCCAATCCATCCCTTTTCTGCATGGTAGACTGGATATATTGTGTGAAAAAAAACCCCTACATTCAAATTCTATGTAATCAAGAAGCTGGCAAATCTGAACCCTTAACTTACTCAATTTGCTTATTTTAAACAGATTTAAGCATTTTGGAATTTCCCAAGTAGCATTAAAGATTCCACTCTTTGGGTTGATAGGATTTCTGTCAAAAGGTCTTTTTTATTATTGTCTAAATCCCCCACTCTTTGTAAGCATTGCCATTATAATAAATCTGTCACAGTATTCTGTCTTGCATGATTCCAACCTGTAACACTATAAATGGGAGTGACAAAGGCTAGAGACTGGAGTGAAAATATTTTTCAGCTTGATCAAAACCAAATAGGGGAATCTTACTTTGGATGTAAGATGGTAAAGAAACATCACAGAGGCTTGAGAAAGTTTAAGAGTCCTCCGACTTCCGGGAAGGGTGACTTCGCTTGTGCCTGCTTTTGAGACGGGCTCCCGCCTCAAAAGAAGCTTATTCAGATATAAATCAGTCAGAACATTTTTTTTTTGACTGATGAAATTTCTCCCGGGCAGGGAGAAACGTAGAGATCAACCTCAAAAGCCTGTTTTTGTTGGGAGGACTGGATTTCATTAATTTATGAGAAAAGGTCCAGCCAACAATGCCGGACGGACTTCCAAACTTTTGCTCTATCTGTTTAATGCGATACGTTTATTTTTCTTCAAAGAGAAAACCGACTAACAGGCAAGCACCCTTCTTTCTATTATTTTTCTTACTTGGTTTAAATTGTTGCAGCCAAAGGAGATTTGTCAGATTGATCGGCTTTGAAGTACTTCTGGGTGAGCTATAACTCTTCTCTGTTATTCACGAAATTAACAGCTTATCTCTGTTTCTGTTGCAAAAAGCTGTCCTGGAAGTGCATTCTAAAGATATAAACAGAAGAGGGATTTCTATTCCGAGGAATGTTATATTGTCTGGGACTATTCTCTTTTTGGTCTATTTTATTTCGACGAATCTGCTTCTTCACGACGCCACTAACTGTTTTGATGCTGGGAACCAAATTTGTTTTGTATTCTTGAACATAGAGAGATAAGGCAGGCTGCTCTGTTTATACTGTGATGTCATCAAGCCTGGAATATTAACCCAATTGTTGCTGAAATAAGAAGTGGTTCTTCTTTACTTCTGTTTTGCTTTGTTTTCGTGGTTTTAAAAATGGCAATCAAGAAAGTGGCTGAGAATCTGGAAGTAATTATGTTTCAGAAAATAATGGATGAGATTGAGATAACGAAACAAACCCTGCGACAGGGCAGTAAGGAGCTGAAAATTGAACTGAGCAAAATGACGCAGGAGCTTAAAGAAATAGGGGATCCTGTGAGAGAGGAGAATGAGATCAGAGATGAGAAAAGAAAAAATAAAGGGAAGATACAAGCCCTGGAGATTGGAACAAATGTGGAATTGGAAAAAGATCTGGAGTTTATGGATATTAGAAATAAAATCTACTGTTTGGAATTTAACGTTATCTCTGAAGAAATTAATGAAGATATTAGAGATAAAGTTATCAATGGCTTGGATAATCTTCTGGACTGGAATGACGTGATGGAGTTTGATATAGTGAAAATCTATGGAATTAACTGCAGCCATGTGACAATGGAAAAACTCTCAAGAGATGAGCCAGTGCATTTTGTAAAAAAGAAGAACAGAGATATGACTTTACAACAGTACTTCAGCAACTTATTCAGAATGGATGGCAAGAAAATATTTGGGATAGAGGAAATTCCCATCAGACTCTTATTATATGACTATGGCTATGACAGCAAGATTATTATGGAATACTGATAATGGAAGATTGGACACTGAAATTACTGGACTTAACAGGACTATTGAAGATGGAAGATGAAATTAATAGGGATAATGGAATAATGGCTATTGAAATTATTGGACCTAACAGATTTTGATGAGATGGATTAATCGAAATGTTTATTTGGAGAAAAATTGATAGATATATTTCTTAAAGAATTGAAACCTCTCTTTGACTTTTTGTGGAAAGAATAAAGTAATGTTTATGAGATTTGATGATTAATTAAGATAACTACTGGAGGAAAGTGATTTTATAATATAATTTAAGAGACAGGATTGTTATATATTGTAGACCTATAACTGATTTGATCTGTGACAAATGGGAAGTCAATATTTTATTTTTTTGTTTAATCATTTTTGTTTTGTTTTGTTTTTTGTCTTTGAATGTTTTATGATTTTGTTTTGTATGTTTTATGAAAATTTGAATAAAAATTATTGTAAAAAAAAAAAAAGAAAGTTTAAGAGTCTTTACTTAGACATTAAGGCCAAAGGCTTAAAAGTAGATACATGTGGAGTTTCCCCCCTTCTAGGAGAAACTCTCAGTTCAGAGACAAGACACAGACAGCACAGCACAGAAAAGCAATAGAAAGCAACTAGAACTTTTTCCCAAGCTGTTATCACCCGTTACCATGACAACGTGTCTGTTTCCCAGGCCAGTCTTAGCTGATAACGCTGCTCCTGCAGACACATGCTTGTAACTCTTTCAGACCTGATGAAAACATCCTTAGGCAGTACGGCCTAATGCCAACAATAAGAACATAAGAAGAGCCTGCTGGATCAGGCCAGTGGCCCATCTAGTCCAGCATCCTGTTCTCACAGTGGCCAACCAGGTGCCTGGGGCAAGCCCGCAAGCAGGACCCGAGTGCAAGAACACTCTCCCCTCCTGAGGCTTCCGGCAACTGGTTTTCAGAAGCATGCTGCCTCTGACTAGGGTGGCACAGCACAGCCATCATGGCTAGTAGCCATTGATAGCCCTGTCCTCCATGAATTTGTCTAATCTTCTTTTAAAGCCGTCCAAGCTGGTGGCCATTACTGCATCTTGTGGGAGCAAATTCCATAGTTTAACTATGCGCTGAGTAAAGAAGTACTTCCTTTTGTCTGTCCTGAATCTTCCAACATTCAGCTTCTTTGAATGTCCACGAGTTCTAGTATTATGAGAGAGGGAGAAGAACTTTTCTCTATCCACTTTCTCAATGCCGTGCATAATTTTATGCACTTCTATCATGTCTCCTCTGACCCGCCTTTTCTCTCAACTAAAAAGCCCCAAATGCTGCAACCTTTCCTCATAAGGGAGTCGCTCCATCCCCTTGATCATTCTGGTTGCCCTCTTCTGAACCTTTTCCAACTCTATAATATGCTTTTTGAGATGAGGCGACCAGAACTGTACACAGTATTCCAAATGCGGCCGCACCATAGATTTATACAACGGCAATATGATAGCGGCTGTTTTATTTTCAATACCTTTCCTAATTATCGCTAGCATGGAATTTGCCTTTTTCACAGCTGCCGCACACTGGGTCGACATTTTCATCGTGCTGTCCACTACAACCCCGAGGTCTCTCTCCTGGTCGGTCACCGCCAGTTCAGACCCCATGAGCGTATATGTGAAATTCAGATTTTTTGCTCCAATATGCATAATTTTACACTTGTTTATATTGAATTGCATTTGCCATTTTCCCACCCATTCACTCAGTTTGGAGAGATCTTTTTGGAGCTCTTCACAATCCCTTTTTGTTTTAACAACCCTGAACAATTTAGTATTGTCAGCAAACTTGGCCACTTCACTGCTCACTCCTAATTCTAGGTCATTAATGAACAAGTTGAAAAGTACAGGTCCCAATACCGATCCTTGAGGGACTCCACTTTCTACAGCCCTCCATTGGGAGAACTGTCCGTTTATTCCTACTCTCTGCTTTCTGCTTCTTAACCAATTCCTTATCCACAAGAGGACCTCTCCTCTTATACCATGACTGCTAAGCTTCCTCAGAAGTCTTTGGTGAGGTACCTTGTCAACCGCTTTTTGAAAGTCTAAGTACTCTATGTCCACTGGATCACCTCTATCTATATGCTTGTTGACACTCTCAAAGAATTCTAATAGGTTACTGAGACAGGACTTTCCCTTGCAGAAGCCATGCTGGCTCTGCTTCAGCAAGGCTTGTTCTTCTATGTGCTTAGTTAATCTAGCTTTAATCATACTTTCTACCAGTTTTCCAGGGACAGAAGTTAAGCTAACTGGCCTGTAATTTCTGGGATCCCCTCTGGATCCCTTTTTGAATATTGGCGTTACATTTGCCACTTTCCAGTCCTCAGGCACAGAGGAGGACCCGAGGGACAAGTTACATATTTTAGTTAGCAGATCAGCAATTTCACCTTTGAGTTCTTTGAGAACTCTCGGGTGGATGCCATCCGGGCCCGGTGATTTGTCCGTTTTTATATTGTCCATTAAGCCTAGAACTTCCTCTCTCGTTACCACTATTTGTCTCAGTTCCTCAGAATCCCTTCCTGCAAATGTTAGTTCAGGTTCAGGGATCTGCCCTATATCTTCCACTGTGAAGACAGATGCAAAGAATTCATTTAGCTTCTCTGCAATCTCCTTATCGTTCTTTAGTACACCTTTGACTCCCTTATCATCCAAGGGTCCAATCGCCTCCCTAGATGGTCTCCTGCTTTGAATGTATTTATAGAATTTTTTGTTGTTGGTTTTTATGTTCTTAGCAATGTGCTCCTCAAATTCTTTTTTAGCATCCCTTATTGTCTTCTTGCATTTCTTTTGCCAGAGTTTGTGTTCTTTTTTATTTTCTTCATTCGGACAAGACTTCCATTTTCTGAAGGAAGACTTTTTGCCTCTAAGAGCTTCCTTGACTTTGCTCGTTAACCATGCTGGCATCTTCTTGGCCCTGGCGGTACCTTTTCTGATCTGCAGTATGCACTCCAGTTGAGCTTCTAATATAGTGTTTTTAAACAACTTCCAAGCATTTTCGAGTGATGTGACCCTCTGGACTTTGTTTTTCAGCTTTCTTTTTACCAATCCCCTCATTTTTGTGAAGTTTCCTCTTTTGAAGTCAAATGTGACCGTGTTGGATTTTCTTGGCAATTGGCCATTTACATGTATGTTTAATTTAATAGCACTGTGGTCACTGCTCCCAATCGGTTCGACAACACTTACATCTCGCACCAGGTCCCAGTCCCCACTGAGTATTAAGTCCAGGGTTGCCGTCCCTCTGGTCGGTTCCATGACCAACTGGTCTAGGGAATAGTCATTTAGAATATCTAGAAACTTTGCTTCTTTGTCATGACTGGAACACATATGCGGCCAGTCTATGTCCGGGTAGTTGAAGTCACCCATTACTACCACATTTCCTAGTTTGGATGCTTCCTCAATTTCATATCTCATCTCCAGGTCTCCCTGAGCATTTTGATCAGGGGGACGATAGATCGTTCCCAGTATTAAGTCCCTCCTGGGGCATGGTATCACCACCCACAACGATTCTGTGGAGGAGTCTGCCTCTTTTGGGGTTTCGAGCTTGCTGGATTCAATGCCTTCTTTCACGTATAGAGCGACTCCGCCACCAATACGTCCTTCCCTGTCCTTCCGATATAGTTTATATCCAGGGATAACCGTATCCCACTGGTTTTCTCCATTCCACCAGGTCTCCGTTATGCTCACTATATCAATGCTCTCCTCTAAGACCAAGCACTCCAGTTCTCCCATCTTGGTTCGGAGGCTCCTAGCATTAGCGTACAGGCACTTGTAAGCAGTGTCTCTCTTCAAGTGTCTTTGGCACTTGTGGTTTGGCCTGTGGTAATTTTGCTCTTCTGAATTCATATCCTGTGCCCCTGCTCTCACAATGCCTACTTCTAGGCCTACCCCTTTTAAAATTTCATCATTTCTTTGGTTTTTATCCCAGGGGGGAGGTTTATTCCGAACCGGACCTTCCTCAGCTCCTGTCGGGTTTCCCCCCTCAGTCAGTTTAAAAGCTGCTCTGCTACCTTTTTAATTTTAAGTGCCAGCAGTCTGGTTCCATTCTGGTTCAAGTGGAGCCCATCCCTTTTGTACAGGCCCGGCTTGTCCCAAAATGTTCCCCAGTGCCTAACAAATCTAAACCCTTCCACCCGACACCATCGTCTCATCCACGCATTGAGACTGCAAAGCTGGGCCTGTCTGGCTGGTCCTGCGCGAGGAACCGGTAGCATTTCAGAGAAAGCCACCTTGGAGGTCCTGGCTTTCAGCATCCTACCTAGCAACCTAAATTTTGCTTCCAGGACCTCACGGCTGCATTTCCCCATGTTGTTGGTGCCAACGTGCACCACGATCACTGACTCCTCCCCAGCACTGTCTACCAAACTATCTAAACGACGGGCGATATCCGCAACCTTCGCACCAGGCAGGCAAAACACCTTGCGGTCTACACGCCCATTACACACCCCACTGTCTATGTTCCTAATGATCGAATCACCCACTACAAGGATCCCTCCACCCCCTGGAGATATATCCTTGGCACGAGAGGATAGCTGCTCATCCCCCAAGGAATGGGTCCCTTCTAAGGGATCGTTTCCCTCTTCCTCAGCTGGATGCTCTCCTTCCCCGAGACCATCGTTCTCCATGATAGCAGGAGAGCTATCATCGCTGGAGTGGGACACAGCTATAATGTCCCTGAAGGCCTCCTCCACACACCTCTCTGCCTCTCTCAGCTTTTCCAGGTCTGCCACCTTGGCCTCAAGGAAATGAAGTCATGCCCGGAGAGCCAGGAGCTCATTGCACCGACAGCACACCCACGACTGCTGTCCAACAGGCAGATAGTCGTACATGCTGCAGGCTGTGCAAAACACTGGAAAGCCCCCACACGCCTGCTGGCTTCTTACCTGCATAGTTTTGTTTGAGGTTTATTACGTCAATAGGTTGGAGACTGTGGTTTAGTTGAGGTCAGGGAACAGAGGGGCAGAGTAGGGGGCCCTGGCCTCCTCGCCCTGCTGCCGAACTCGCTCTGCTGCTTAACTCGCCTTGACGCTTTGTCAGCTGGGGCCTTGACGCTTCGTCAGCTGGGGCTCCCTCTAGCTCGTGGAGCCAAGGAACTAGGACTTTGTTATACAAACTTGATAAAGACTGCATCTAGTCAAAACAGATGCTTAGCAGTATTCCACAGTAACTAATATGGTTATTCATTATTTGTATAGTGTGTTGCAACTATGAGAATACACACACACACACAGGGCTGCCACCCTTGCTTTGCTTTGTTCACCAACCCAGCCTACCACCACCCCCTTCCCCCACATGGGTCACCAAAGCACACCCCCTTTCCCTCCCCCCATGGGTTCCTGAGTCACCAGTGCCTGCCCCCATGGGTTGCCAAGGCCCTTCCCCTCATGAGTCACCAGGTCCCTCCACCTTCCCCCGATCCCCCCATTACCCCCAAGGGTCACCAGGGCCATCCCCCTCCCTACCCACACATTATGTATGTATGGGTCTTGTGATTGTTTGTAGTTCTGTAAATAAAAATTATTGTTTGTAGTTGTGTAATTAAAACAAAACCAAGCTGGCCTTGAATATTTTAATGCTGAATTTGTTCATAGTAGTAGTTCATAGCTATACATTATCACTTTAAGTGAGGATACAATGCAAAATGGAGAAGGAGCTACATAAAAGTTGGAGGTTCAGGGTATGCTGTGGCTAAAGACAGTCATGTATTAAAAGGCAAATGCAGTGGACCATCCAACCCATTGCACTGAGCTGTTCAATAACATTTCAGTGTCACAGTAGTGTTTATGATAGATTCAGTCTTTGATCCTACCCAGGATTCATAAGAACCTGAGAAATGGCAGGCTAGTCTATTCCAGGTCTCATACTAGAATAGAAGAATGAAGAGCAGTCTTGGAAGAAAAACAAGGAGGAGGCTTGGCTATGTACATGTATAAAACTAGACACATTAAAGTTTTAGCAGTCTAGACTGGCCTTTGAAATCTTTATGTCTTGGTATCTATTAATTCTGAAAGCACAAATACATATCAGGGATTTAACTGTCACTGTCTTATTGGTTCTAATGTCCTTGTCAGTTTTGGTTAACGGTAAAAAAAATGCAGGATTAACTGTAATGATTGAATACACAGATACTTATTAGCTTGCCTTTGTATTGTGCAATCAGCCACTGATAATTACTTTTGCTGAACTTGGTTTCCATCCCTCTCGAAAAGAGAAAAGAACTCCATGGAATCAAAGCTTATTGTTTAGAAAAGATCTCAAGGCACTAGTTATTTTCAAGTAGGATAGGATCATAGGACATGTATTATACAAGAGAAAGTGTATTTTATTTAAATATTGTACAACATAACTTAATCAAAAGTTTTAACTACAAACTACATAGCAGACAAAAGAAAAGCTTCCAACATCATGCCTGTTTCTATAAGGCATCCTTATCCTTATTGTCCTTCAAAGCCCTTGGCCATTGATTATCCTGATTGGTTAGGCAACATCCTTGCCTGTGCCCTTGGACCAATCATACTGAATGGCAAAATTCTCCAAGGTTTCAGACAAGTCTCTTTTCAAGCCCTCCTTGGAGATGACAGGGATTAAACCTGGGACTATTTGCATGTAAAGCATGTGTTCTACCAATGATTAACAGCCATTGTCCATATGCTATCACCAGCCAGCATACATTTGCATCCTCATTTATATTTGGAAAATTTATGCTTTCACAAAATACACACACACACACTTACAAACCAATAATTGTCACTTCTGACTTTATTTTGGGTGAAGGCAAGGAAATGTTGGTTTATTCTTTTAAGGAGATTTCTAAAGTTATGAACCCCCCAAAAATGTTAGCCTGACTATTTTCAAGACATCTCATAACTGGAATTTAATATTGAATTTTATCTCTCTCTTTTTTCAAAGATAGAAGCTCTACCCATATTAAGTGATTAAGCTTTGGATTTTAGCAGAGCTTTTCTAAAAGATTGTCAAGATTAATTTAGATGCAGACTTCACAGAGGTTGCTCACCCTTAATTTGAAAGCAAGCAGTATGTGACAGAAATTAGGAAGAGCTTTCTTACACTGGCCTGGTGCAGATGTAATGTCTCCAGATTTCCTAAACCATTCCACAGACTCACCTGACCCCTCCCTCCCCATGGTGTCCATACAAATTCCCCATTACTTCCAGATCTATAATGCAGACCTTTAACAAAACATAAAATATTTTAGGGGTATTTTTTTCTATCCATGCTACTTTCCAAATTATCTTGGGTACTAAAATATCCCAAAACCAAACGAAGTAATATCAGAAATCTACTTTCCTAGATCAGTTTTTGTTTGAAAAATGCCATGGGATATTTTGGTAAAAATCAATAGATTTCTTGGTATTTTTGTCCCAGGTTCTTATTGGTTTTCAAAAAGAAAACTCTAGAACTTAAACCTTCACCATTTGATCAGTTTTTATTAGATTTTTAAAAAACTGTAATGTGTTAAGATTAGCTTGCATAAAAAAGCATCCCAGCAGCAGAATCAATAAACCTACTGGTGAATGTTGTGTTCTTTCTGTATGTCTTTTTGTGTACAGAAAGAAAACTGTAATGGTAGTGGCTGAAATTTGGGGACATTATTTGCTACTATGTAAGTGACAATGTCCTAGAACAGGAACAGGGAACCTGTGGCCATCCAGATGTTTCTGGACTGCAGTTCCCACCATACCTAACCATACTAGCTGCAGCTGATGGGAGTTGGAATTCAAGAACATTTGGAAGACCACAGGTTTCCCATCCCTGTTCTTGAAGGTCTATGTTATAGGTCTACTTCTGTCTAAGTTCTGCAATGAAAAGTACATTGTGGATGCAATTTCACCACAATATCTGGATCAGGATTCTCTTGGTGTGGCTTGCATTATATCTGTATTAGCTAACCAGCTTTCATTGAATGCTAATCATAATATAATTCCATTGAACCAAGCCTTGTAAACCTACTTCAGAGTATGATTAAGAACACAGTCCTCAAAAGTTTTAACCATGGTTAGCATGGATGCAGATATAACACTTTTATCACAATAACAGCAAAATGAGAAGAAATTCACAAAGGAAAACAAGGGAGTATATAAGCTTGCACTTTATTCCTGATGTGCCAACCATACTTTAAGAATGGGAGAATTATGTAAACATTGGATAAACATTGGAGCCTAAATAGTAGTCCAACCAATAAGGGCCAACACTTTAAAAAGTCTTGTGCCATTCAGATACAATTCCTGTCTTTATCTAACCCCCTCCCCAATTATGAAACAGGATGATTTACCCTACTGCATGGCCTTGAGGTGCCAGTTGCTATAGGCTCATGCTTGGCAAGTTCTCTCCAATCCCTTGCTAGAGTTTGTTCCCTCTTGTTAATGTGAATTACGACTTCATTCTGTTAAGGGATGAAGATAACCATTTCACACACCCCTCATCATCTGAGTACACAACACTTGATAAATCTGAACGTTTTAATGGGTTTCATTGAACCTTAAATTTGTTTAAAGGGTTACACAAAACATCTAACTGTTTTTTGTTTGGTAATGGCTCTTACATAAAATTGCGTCGTCACCTAGAATCAGGAAATAAACAGGCATATGAGAACAGGTCTTATGTGTTTGCTTTGAGAGGGCAAAATCCCTCTGGAATCAAGGGAGAGCTTACCTTTTTGTGCTAAACAATTTGATGCTCTGATGACTGCACAGAGAACTTTTTCATGTAGGAAAAACAAAACAATGATACAGGTATGAAGTGGCCAAGTGGTACTTAAGATCCCTGCTGGATCAGACAAAGGCCTATCTAGTCCAGCAACCTCATTCCCACAGTAACCAACCAGTTACCTATAAAAAAACCCCCACAAGCAGCACATTAGGGCAATAGCTCTCTCCCACTGTTTTTCCCCAATGCCTGGTATTCAGAGGCATGAAGCCTCTGCTTCTGGAGGGTAGTATGCAGACATCAAGACTAGTAGCCAAGACATACAGTCCAGGAAATATTTTGTCACTTGGTTCTGCTGACTGTGTAAACTGACCCTCAGTTTGAGAGAACAAAGAAGAGAACATGGCTTGACTTCATGAGCCCTATGATGAATAGTAGCCAAGCCAAGGAATGCCTAATTGAATAATCACATATTATCCACCTGTTTATTCCTGCCTCCATTTCCTTCCCTTTCTTCTGTTGTTTCCATGTCTGTTTCTGAATATCAAATCTGTTCTTTGTAAAACACCATGTACATAGCGTACATAGAGATAATCGTCACCACATGGGTAGAAGAGGAAACAGGCTTGCCCTGCATGTTGTAGGGCAGCCTTTGTCAACCTAGTGGCCTCCAAACAGCACCAGACAGCATCGCTGCTTTGGTTGGGGCTCATGGAAGTTGTAGTCCAAAATATCTGGAGACTCCCACCAGGTTGGCAGAGGCTGTTCTAGGGCATCGTACAATAGGAGGATTTATTCACCATCAGTTAAATATCTTCACGTACTTGCAAAGGGCAAATTTCAAGCTATACTTTATGTGTGGCAATACAAGCTTTTTCCTCCATGGTTCATTTCTTTATAAGACAAATGTCACACATGAAGTGGGCTTTTAGGTGAACATATGGCACAAGTTTTATAAGAACAGGAGGTCCTTTCCTTGTTTACCCTCCTTTTCCATACTGTACTATTATTTTAAATTGAGCTGGAAGTCAGAATACATGAGGATTATATCTGAAGGAGGTTGGCTTGTAAAGTAATACCACATTGTCACTAAAACTCTGAGCAGAGGCAGGCAGTGCAGCAGAACTGAGTGAATGTGCCAAAGCATCAAGCTGTCAATTTCACACTGCCCATTTTAATATGCTTTTTTTCTTGGTCAATTGACTGTTATTTTTTTTTTAAAGTCTGCACAGGACTGGGATGGCATTTAGACAAATATTAAACTTTCACACGGAACATTAACATTTGAGGTAGGATAACACTGAGCAATGACTAATAAAATATGTAAAGTGGTTTAGGTCATATTATCGTATACACAAAACACTTATTCTAGAAAGTGTTTTACTTTGGAACATTTGAGGAGCATCTCCTGTAGTGTTGATATGCCCCAGCCAAATAGAAAGTTAGTGAGAAGAGTTAAAGAAGGTTTATGCCTTTTCTTTAACATTTTAAAAATGGTTCACTGGTTTTACAGAGAAGGAAATTTGAATAATGGAAGCTAACATCTTTTCTTTAACAAGTCTGTAGGGATTTATACAACATACCTTAGGCCTACTTACAGGTAGTAAAGTGATTTTAAATTAGATATTCACTGTATTCAACATTTTGATTAGCAGAGCCTTCACTGATTCTGTACTCTCGTTATAAAGTTCAGGGACATCTATGAAACACTCACTTTAATGCTAATGGATCCTACAGCTGAAGAATCCATGCATATCAATAAGAGATTGTACCAGAAGCTAGATATGATTCAGTGTGAAAGTTAAGTTCAGAGTTAAGCAAGAGGTTCAAACTATTTAAAGAGCAGGAAAGCAAGAAAAAATGGCATGTCCTTAGTGGCCAACATGGTAGCTGTAATCTCTGCTCCAGTGGAGTAAAGACTGGATAAGATACCACATTCAAGTTTCACATGAAGAAAAAAAATGAATAGCTAAAAGGCATCTAGTTCATGTACAGTCTTTCCCACATGCAATATCAACACTATTCTGGATAAATTTCTGAAATACTATGCATACTTACCTGGGAGTAAGCCTGTTGAATACAGTGGGGATCTACTTTTGACTAAACGTGTATAGGATACTATATATAATTGTTTTCACATTTCCATGTTCATACATGATTGTTAAAAATATTTCCCCTCACTCAGTTTCACAGAAGCCTTCATGCTCTTTCCTGCCTCATTTCAAATCACAGAGTAAGGCTACTTCTGTTACAGGTGGGACTGTTTTAGCTATTTAGTTTCTTATATAGTTTGAATAATCCAGTTGTAATAACTTAACAGCTACCAGTTCAGAGATATGCATAATTACCTATATGGTGGTTGGCCTTGTCAGCTTTGATCGCATCAGTTACCTGTTTGTCAAACTGAGGGTCCTACATAAAAGCCTGCTCTTTTGCACTCCAAGGAACAGGAGGGAGAAACCAGGGGAAGGGGGGTGATTCAGTAAAAAACAACAAAACTCTAAAGGGAGGGCACTAATGGTGTCAAAGATGAAAGAGCTGACCATCTGTGAGGTATCAGGTGTCTGATCTTTAATGCAGTGTCAGGGTCCATATGTGCTTCCTTCATGAACTGCAATGTTAGGCACCATGCACATAGCGCATAGGAAATATACACAAAAACCAAAATCTATATGCAGATCATTTTCACTGAATTAAGATCCCTGTGTTTTAGAAATACCAAGTTATGGAAATGCTACTGTTAAGTATATCCAGAATGTAATATACTTCTATATGGGAAAGTACTAACTTGCCCTGGAATATACGGTCAGTTTCATCTCTCCCGCCCCCCTTCTCTCACTTGTAATTTCCACAAGGTTCTCCTTCCTAGGCTTTAACAAATCAGGGAAACTTTTTTCATATAATATTTCTCTGAAAATTTCATAACTGTACCCAAATGCAGCTCACAATAACATAGCTCGGAACCCCTTCCCCTAAGGGAGGTGAATAAATAATTCTGATGTATAATTGTACCATGCAGCAAGATAGTGAGAATGGCAATCAGGTTCTAGTGCTGTACCGTTTATAGTTTAGCATGTAGGTTGGTTTTAAAAGCTTTTGAAACATGAGCTTATCATATGTCCACCCACTCTATTTCTTAATTCCTCAGCAGGAGGAGCAACTGAATAAGATCAGGTGGTTTCACTCTACAGCAACATAACCTGGTGTTTATTATGGTTATCTAATTATAGCTTCTGCATCAAATGCCATTAATACTAATTGCTTTCCTTTATTCCTTATAGCAACCACCTTTATTTTCTCTGCTTCCTATACAGGAATATACTATTTTGTGTTCTTACATATCTCCACAGGCCTGCTTAATAGCTAAAAAAGAAAATAATACATTCCAGTGAACTATATATGCATACCTCGGCCCATGTCAGTTATAATTCTGACTTGTGAATCAGTAACAAATATTTTAAAACAGGCAGGTGGTTGACTGTTCTTGTACTCCCTAAAGTCCATCTGGGGCAATTTGTGGCTTTCCTGAAATGATGAATTGATATGTCTGGTAGGAAACAGCTTGCAATACAGAACTCTAGCACATAAAAATGAAAACCACAGACTCTGCAACAGAGGCCACAGGTGGTAGCAGGTAATAAGGCATCTGTGGATATTAAGGATTTTGAAGCATTTGACTTTTTTTTTAAAAAAAGATGTCATTTTCAATACAACCATGGGTTTTCTTACTTGGATAATTTGCTGGAGGGACTGTAGTATTAGAAGATGTAATGTCTTTACATTTTGAAGCAAAACAAACCAAGTTTTTAATGTAAGTGCTCTTTGCACTAGATTTACTCTATTGGCTTCTAAGGAAAGGAGGAAACTGCTACTTCTCAGCATAGAAAAGGCAAAATGATCTTTGTTTAAATGCACTTATCACATAGCTTAGTGGTCTTTGAAAATATTATCAGCAGAATCTGTAATCCCATTGAGCTGTGTGTGTGCATGCAAAGGATCGATGCACATACAGTGAAGGCTTTCTGTCAGTAGTTCTGATAGTTGACCAGTCTCTTAACGGTGTGGATCTTTGGCTATAAGGAAAACTAGAGTAAGAACTATGGGGGGATACCTTCATGCATGCTATCTAGTTATGCAATTGCAACTCCTTTAATTTGCCATTGCAGCAAAACTAGAACTTCTAGAAATCTATTACTATGTGACTTTTAATACCAGCTTTGAATGACTGTCAAATTAAAGTATTAGGATTGATTAACTCTTCTGCCACCTGCTACCACCTAAATACTAAGTCTGAAATGCAACTAAAAGGCAGAACAAATATTGAGGGTTTTTCCTCCAAATTTTATGGTATTTGAATAAGCTTTGATTTGGTGGAAGAGGTGAACTGGAGGCAGAAACTCAAAAGGCCTCAGTTTGCTTTCAGCCTTTGTTAGAGCAAGTTGCTCACTAGGAGCTGTCCTTGGTGCTACAATGACTGCCCTGCTTTGCCTCCTTGCCCTGAGGGTTTCTCCATGGGACCAGAACAGGACAGATTCTTTATGTCTACAGCTGAACATGCTTAGAATCTCCCCACAATCAGTAACATTGTGCAATCAGGGCTTCCAATCGCAGGGAGGATTCTAAATATGTTCTGCTGAATGTGCAAAGAATCCTCATTCATACTTTTCCACTCTGTAAAGGCAGGCCAGGGTGGAGTTGGCAGGGACAGGAGTGGAGCTAGTGGTGCACACAGCCCAGCACCCCTACCACACTTGATTTCCCCATGACAATACCCTTAGCATATCATTGTAAGTTCTACTGTTGTTGTTGTCATTCAAAAAGAAAGATAGGTAATTGAAAAAACTAAAATGTCATGTCAGTGTGAAATAAATAATGTGCCAAAGCCTATACAATGGGATGAACTAAAAAGCATAATACATAATATTGCAGGAATTGATTGCAGTCTGAAAACAGAGACCTGGCTGAGCTTCAAAATAGTGTTCTTCCCTCTGTATTTTCCTCCTTCACACATGGAAGAAGATAAAAAGCTTCTGCTTTACTTTTTGGACTAACCACAGTTCCCCACCGCATCCAACTGAGGGAACTATGGTTTGCTTTAACAGTGATTACTTAAAAAAGATTCCAGAGTTTCATCCTAGTTTCTTTTAACTAGCCACAGCTGAAACAAACCGCTGCTCCCTGAGTTCAGACAAAATGCAGAACTGTGGTTAATTAAAAGGTTCAGCTTTTGGTCTCCTTGCACGTGTACAGAAGAGGGGAGGGAGAAGTGTGTGAGCCTGCAGGGCCGCATTATGACTTTCATGGGCCCTAGGCACTTTTGCCTTCATGGGTCCCTTCCTCCATAAAAAAATATTAAAAATTATATTTTACGACTGCATTGGTATAAAGATGAATATAATCCAGGCTGGGTTATATTCGTCTTTATACCAGTGCAGTTGAAATATGTATCTTGCTTATTGCAAGAAGTAAACTGCGCTGAGGCTAAGTGGGCCTCCTATCTGCCATCTTCAGTTGGTGCCTATGGCCTAGGCCATATTGGCCATACAGTTTACAGTCACTAAGCTTCTCACTATAGTACAAAATAATAGTGCATATATCAAAGTGTTCTCCATTTTGATTACTTAAAAGGTACTCATAGTACTCTTCGACCCTAAAAGTTCATTTTTTTCTTCTGATTTTAAAAGAAATTAAAACATTTTCAGGGGCCCTAAAAGTATCGTGGGCCCTAGGCACTGTGCCTACTGTGCCTAATGGATAAGTTGGCCCTGTGAGCCTGATCTCTTGATTACAAACAAAGGTTTGCTTTTATGTCGTAACTAGACCAGTATGTATTTTATTTTATTTATTATTTAATATTCAAAATATTTTAGTCCACTGTTAAGGGTGAAAACCCAAGGCAACTACCTATAAAATGTACTATGGTACATCTATAAACATAAAATCATTAATATGGTTAATAGGTGGAGATCTACCTTACACCTATCTCACCATAATTATCCATAAAGATCTTTGATTTTTTCCTGGGTTTCATTTCACTCTGCCAATGTGCAGGGCTACATCCATGTTGTGTGTGTGGGGGAGTCTAATAGTTTGATTGGTTTTTTAAAACTATTTTTAAAGTTGTGTTTTATATTGTGACCTGCCCCGGGACCTTCTGGTGATGCACAGGTAATGCTACTACTACTATTAATAAGAAAAAGTAGAAGCTGAAGCAATATTCAGGCATTTGTTTGGAAGAACATGGACTAAAAGTGGGGAAGAGCAGGGTGTGCAGACAAGCCCTGCCCACAACATCCCTGCATGTGCCTGCTCCACTTCAGTGCTTCACACTCACCAGAGTACACCGTCATGGGGCAGAATCGAAACACACTGCGCTGAATGTCTCCCCTTCAGACCTCCCCTCTCAGTTTAGGAAAGCCTGAAGCAGAGCCAGCATATGTGGGGACACTGGGCCAGGGCTTGCATGTGTGCCATTGCCCCCTTTTAGGCCACATTATTTCAGGCAAAAGCTTGAATAGGACTCTATACATCTTTCCTTGTAATGTTGATGTGTTAGAGTAAGAAACCAGTGGGATCGCCTCTATTTTTTGCAGGCTGTTTCTAGCTTTGGCTATCTGTTTTGTCTTTCTTCCTTCTTAAACCTGAGGAAGTTTCAAGTACTGTTTCTTTTTTCTTGACTTAGACAGATCCATCCAAAAATGATAATTTAGAAATCTGCAATTTATTTAAAGATGGAATTGTGACAAAGGTGGCTATGCTTTTTGTGAACCTCTATGAAAGCAATGTGTCTTGGAAGAAATAACAAATAGATACAGTAGGTGACCATCGAGTAGATGGATGGAATAGTACAAAGAAGCCTCTCTGAGAAGAAATTGGCTCAATTAGGTGGCAATTTTCACTAAATCATATTGGTCCTTCAGATGTTCAGCTATACCTTCAGATATCAGAGAAATAGCTGTAAGCAATCAAGTGACCTGTTTCACACTATAAACAAGAAAGATCGGGTCACTGCTCTGGCTGCCAAAGATTTGGGGATTTGCTCTTAGGTTTTTCTCTGCTTTCAGATGGATGGATGGAAGCTTTTCCAAGGAGTTATATTTGATTTTGTTCTCCATGTTATTTGCTGCAATTTTCTAGAAAGTATCCCCTCATCTCCAATCCAGTCCCAGAATCTTCACCTTTGGACATGTACATATGCTGAGCAGCATGATGTTGGAGTCATTGCAGTAGAATGTGTTTCTTGCTTCAGATTGGGGTACAAGAGTATCAGTCCTGTTGATCCACTTCAAGTAGTACTCCAGGCCCTTTCTTGATGCCCTTTTTGTCTAGCACAGCAATCCTAACTACAGGAAACTGGCATAATTTAGGCCATCATAAATTATCCCTATTCCAAACTCCATTCAGAAGCTTCTGGCAGGGGCACCTGCGGGCCACACCCCCAGAGCACTTTTTTTTGCTTTGTGGGCTTATGTTATGCTGGCTGAGCCAGGATGAATGCCAAAATCCACCAAATCCAAACTCTCTCATCCCAACAGATCTTGGGTTTGGGTTACACTGTAAATGGGGGAGGAGAGAACACTGTCAGAAAATAAAAGGGCAGAGTATATATAATTTTATTTGCCTTTCTTCTAGGTGTTGTCATGATTCAGGGAATGGTACAGCTTGTACACAAGTTTACAGCTGCATGTTGTCTCTCTATATAATAAAAATGTAAGATGTTATGCTGCATGACATCACACAATGTGAGGTAGAGGTGGAGCATGGTGTGGCAGCAAGCGAGGAAAGGGTGTACGAAATACAAAGATGGCTTACTAGATATAGGGTGAGTGAGCAGCTGTGGTGGTGGTAAGGGGAGGCAAGTGGGTGGGAATGCAAGTGGGCAAGCAAACAGGTTAACGAGTGGGCAATAGTGGCTGGGTGAGCTGTGGAGCTGGTTCGTTGCAGGCCTTGGCATTTCCACTGCAATGCCATCCTTTCATCCAGGCTGTGTGATGGTGGTAGGGGGCAGGCAGGTGGGTGGGCAAGACTGGGCAGAAAGCAGATGGCAGCAGGCAGTAGCCTGCACTAGTGGTAGAGCCAGTTTATAGGAAGGCTCTGTGTTGCTATCATGTGGTCTCCCTTTCCTTCAGGCCATGGGGAGCACACCCATCTGGGTAGCCCATGCAGCCCGCCTCCCCCCAATAGGAAAGCTTCCTTGGGTCATCACATAAGTGGAGAGGGGGTGGAGAGTGGCTCAGGCAAGTTGTGGAGAATGACAGACTGGTCTAAAGGGGAGGGGGGAAAGTGAGGGGCTTAGCTAAATGTAAGCTCCCCACACTAACTCATTAGATCAGTAATAGGGAATCTAGTTAGTTGGGGGGGTTGGCAAGGTTTACGGGTAGAGGAATTGGTAAAGGGTGGGGAGTTTGTGGGTGGAGTGGTAGGTGGGGTTGACAAGCTATGCAAGCAGGGATGGAGCCTTTAGTATTTAAAATAGCTTGTAACTAAAAATAAGTAATTCTGCTCTACTGTTTCAAAGTCTGCAGATACATAAAATCTGCAAACAGTGGATGTTGGAGCAACCCAACCATGGGAAATAAGCTTATGTTTTTATTCAAAGAGTGTCATAGTTGGTGTTCTTGATTTATAAATTAGGAAGATTTGGCATGGAAAAGATCAGTGCCTACTGTAAAAGAAGAAAATCTGTTAAAGTAGGCCTGTTTTCAGTCGTCAACATCATTATAAATACACTACTGGGGTAACTTGTGCTAACGGCTAGAACACATGAAGATGACTTGAATGTCTGTCGTCATGCTCTTTCTGCCTCCCATCCCAAAGCATAAAGCTTTGTTTGAAATGTTGGAATTTAGAAATTATTTTATTTATTTATTTATTTAATTTTATTTATAAACCGCCCACAGCCAATGGCTCCCTGGGTGGTGTACAACATACAATAATACAATAAATGAACAAAATCACAGATAAAAATACAAATTCATAATAACATAGCTAGAACATTAAAACAGTAAAATACATAGAAATATATTAAAATGCCTGGGAGAATAGGAAGGTTTTAGCCTGGCACCGAAAGGATAGCAGCGTAGGTGCCAGGCGTACCTCCTCGGGGAGACTGTTCCACAATTTGGGGGCCACCACTGAAAATGCCCTAGATCTTGTCATTACCCTCCGAGCCTCTCGGTGAGACGGTACTCGGAGGAGGGCCTTAGATGTCGAATGAAGTGTACAGGTAGGTTCATAGCGGGAGAGGTGTTCCATCAGATATTGCGGGCCCACACCATGTAAGGCTTTATAGGTCAATACCAGCACCTTGAATCTGGCCCGGAAACAAATTGGCAACCAGTGCAAATGGGCCAGAACAGGTGTAATATGTGAGGACCGCTTGGTCCTCGTCAGTAGTCTGGCTGCTGCATTTTGCACTAGCTGCAGCTTCCGAACCGTCTTCAAGGGCAGCCCCACGTAGAGTGCATTACAGTAATCCAATCTAGAGGTCACTAGAGCATGAACAACTGAGGCGAGGTTGTCACCGCCAAGATAGGGGCGTAGTTGGGCTACCAAACGAAGATGGTAAAACGCATTCCGAGCCACCGAGGCTACCTGAGCCTCGAGTGACAAGGAAGGATCGAAAAGAACCCCCAGACTACGTACTTGTTCCTTCAGGGGGAGTGTAACCCCATCCAGAACAGGATGAACATCCTCCATCTGAGCGGAAAAGGCACTCACCAACAGCGTCTCAGTCTTGTCTGGATTGAGTTTCAGTTTATTAGCTCCCATCCAGTCCATTATCGCGGCCAGGCAACGGTTCAGCACATCAACAGCCTCACCTGAAGCAGATGAAAAGGAGTAATAGAGTTGCGTGTCATCAGCATACTGATGGCAACGCACTCCAAAACTCCGGATGACCGCACCCAGAGGCTTCATGTAGATGTTGAAAAGCATGGGGGACAGAACCGATTCCTGAGGGACTCCACAATGGAGAGTCCAGGGTATCGAGCAATGTTCCCCAAGCACTACCTTCTGGAGACGATCCGCCAAGGAGGAGCGGAGCCACTGCCAAGCAGTACCCCCAACTCCCAACTCCGCGAGTCTCTCCAGAAGGATACCATGGTCAATGGTATCAAAAGCAGCTGAGAGATCCAGGAGAATCAACAGAGTTACATTCCCCCTGTCCCTCTCCCGACAAAGGTCATCGTACAGGGCGACCAAGGCTGTTTCTGTGCCAAAACCGGGCCTAAAACTGGATTGAAACGGATCTAGATAATCGGTTTCATCCAAGACCACCTGGAGCTGGCTGGCAACCACCCGTTCCAAGACCTTTCCCAGAAATGGAACATTCTCTACCGGTCGATAGTTGTTCAAATTATCTGGGTCCAAGGACGACCTCTTCAAGAGAGGTTTCACTACAGCCTCCTTGAGACGAGGGACAACTCCCTCACTCAAGGAGGCATTGATCACTTCCTTGGCCCAGCCGGCAGTTCCAGCCCAGCTAGCTTTAACTAGCTAAGAAGGGCAAGGGTCGAGTACCGACGTGGTTGCACGCACCAGTCCAAGCATCTTGTCAACTTCCTCAAGCTGCACCGACTGAAACTCATCCAACAACTGAGGACAAGACCGTGATCTAGGTACCTCAATGGATTCAACTGTCCTAACATTAGAGTCGAGGTCCCTACGGATGCATGAGATTTTATTTTGGAAGTGCCCCGCAAACTCGTTGCAGCGGGCTTCAGATGACTCTGTAGTATCCTGAGGGCCAGAGTGTAAAAGCCCACGTACTACCTTAAAAAGCTCCGCTGGGCGGCATAAAGATGATCTAATAGTGGCAGCAAAATAACACTTTTTTGCTGCCCTTACCGCTTCTATGTACAACTTAGTGGAGGCACTTACCAAAGCATAATTGCATCCGTCAGGAGTTCGCCTCCACCTACACTCAAGCCTCCTCCTCTCTTGTTTCATCACTCTCAGCTCCGGGGTATACCACGGAGCTGTATGAGCTCTACATCCAAGGAGGCGCGTGGGAGCGATCGTGTCAACAGCCCGGGTCATTTCCATATTCCACAGTTCGACCAGGGCCTCGACAGGAGCACTAGTCTTATCAGCCGGAAAATCTCCCAGAGCCTTCTGAAAATCCTAAGGATCCATTAGTCTCTGGGAGCGGACCAACTTAATAGGTCCCCCACCTTTGCAGAGGGAAAGGGACGCCGTAAGTCTAAATCTCAGCAGGCGGTGATCTGTCCATGACAATGGGGTAGATGAAAAACACCCCACCTGCAGGTCACCATCTCCATGTCCAGTGGCGAAGATCAAATCAAGAGTATGTCGCGACACATGCGTTGGTCCAGTAGAAAATTGAGACAGCCCCATTGTTGTCATGGCGGCAATGAAGTCCTGAGCTGCCCCTGATAAGACAGCCTCGGCGTGGATATTGAAATCCCCCAGTACCAAAAGTCTAGGGGATCCCAACAACACCTCCGAGACTATCTCGGTCAGCTCAGCTAGGGAATCTGTTGGGCAGCAAGGTGGGCGGTACACCAACAGAATTCCCAATCTGTCTCACTGGCCCAACACAAGGTGGAGACACTCCAGGCCAGTCACCGCCTGGACAGGGTGCCTGGTGAGGAGAAAAGAACTTTTATAGACCACAGCGACCCCCCCTCCCCGGCCCTCGGATCTACCACAGTGCTGGACCATATACCCGGGTGGGCAAAGCTGGGAAAGGGCAACTCCTCCGTGCTCCCCCACCCAGGTCTCGGTTATGCATGCCAGGTCGGCGCCCTCCTCCACAATTACATCATGGACTAGGGAGGTTTTATTATATACCGACCTGGCATTTAAAAGCAGCACTTGGAGATTCGAAATAAGGAAGATAAATTTAAATGTATTTATTGTTAATAAATAAAGACAAGTGATCAGAAATGAATAAAGGATGCTTTACAAATTACAAATATCATACAGACCTTTAGGAAGTTATGTATAATGGGATCCAGTTGGTGTTTGTGCATTGGTGATACCTTCCACCCTCTTCTGGAGGGTCTGTGGGAGTCAATTTCCAGGTGGTGCAGGGGTCTGCACAGGGGAGAAATTGGCAAATGTCACTTCCTCTCTTTTTTCATTAGCGAAGGCATCCACTCAGTCAAAAGCCCTTTGATAATTGCAAGAGTACCAGTTAGATCTCTCCCTCACTCCATTTTGTGCATGGCTTTGTATGATTAATATGTGCCTATTTTATCATCTTTATTCTCTTTTAGAATATGCTATGACATATTTATTTATTTGTTTGTTTATTTTTAAAACCCCTGGAAATAACTTCTTTGTTGTTTTCCCTGTTTTATACTGCTTGTTTTAAAATTAGATAATTCTGATTTAAAGTGTATAGTTTTGATGTTAATTTTGTATATGGTGGGCTGTGCTTTAATTTTTTGTTGTTGTGTGTTCATTAATTTGTTCGGAGCTGCTGTGTGGACCAGGATGGAGGATACTAATGAAACATTAAATAATAAAAATAGGGAATCCAGTTTTCCCATCCACTATATAAATATGTCAAAATATTTTTAAAAGTTATAAAAGGCTCTTATACCATGTAAGAATGTAGTAACGAGTACAAACATAGCATTTCATGCAGATTATCTTTAAAGACACTTTTAAACTGGCCTTGAAGACTTACCTTTTTGTTACTACCTTTAGAGGCTAATTGTAAACCAAATTGTACATATGGTGTTCTAGTCTGATTTCTGCACATTTGAATTATAGATATGTGTTGTCTTCGTATAGCCTTTATTAGTATTATGAAGTAGATGCTTTAAATTTTGTTATTATGTTCTGAAGTGTATTCGGTAAGCTGCTTTGGGAAGGATGTCTCTTAAAACAGCAGGTTATAAATCTGTTAAATAAATAAATAGCTTATTCCACTCTCAGTTCAGTTATTCCACTCAAAACTCTCAGTTCAGTATGGCTACTTTTATGAATATTTGGTTGGTTCCAGAATATGTTAGTTAAATTTAGGTACCGTTCAAATAAATGGGCAAGGTCGTGCTTTAAGCCCCGTTGATTTCAATGATATTTAAATTTAACAAACGTATTCTGGAATCAACCCGTGCACATTAAAATTGCCAAAAGATGGATACAAAATGTCTATTCTTAAGTAGACCCAAGGCCAAAACCTAGCATTTGACCAAAATAAAAAACCACAACATTTACTTCCGTTGTCTCCATGGTTCCATTACATCACTGCTTTGTAATGTCTCTGTGTTGAATGTGCACTCTTATTTTGGGTTTAAGCGGCTTTATTTTATATTATATTTAAATGTGTTTATTATTGATTTTTGTCCACTCTCAGCTTCAACTTGGATGGAAAAGTATAATTCACTTTTTCATCCAAGAGGAAACCGGGCATGGACAAAACTCAGTAACTTCTGTAAGTATTTCTTTTCAAAACAAAACAGCAACCCTTGCTTAAGTAAGCTGTGTAGATTAATGTTTGCCTGAACTACTGCAGCTTCAAAAATAAATCTTTCTTACAATTGTACTAATCAGGACAATTATTTAATTACAGTGTGTAACAGCACTAGATATAATGAAGATTGGTTATTGTTGCCTTGGGTCTGTAGCAGATATTTATTAGCATACACAGTTGAGCCAGTGGTAATTTTAAACTACTTTATTGTTATTTTTATATCTGTCCAGCTATATTTGTTCTAAATAACTAATTCATGACTCCCAAGCCATGAAGTGGAACCAATGTGCTGTATTCAGATTCAAAAATGATTTCATTTTTTTAAAAAAAGTTAAAGAGCTTTCCTGACATTGTTTTCTTGTGGTTGTTTGGGTGCAAGTTTCATTTTTTTCTTTACAGACTTCCTGATTATCATTATCTATTTTATTTTCACGGATTTTGTTTTTTCTTTTGCTGATTAGGGTAATTCACACTCAGGAAAATGAGAGAGAGCTATCCAAACAAATGTAAATTGACTAATTTTAGGTAATTATCCTGTCAAATGATTACATTTGCTCACATTATGAAAGGAAATTGAACAGGATAAACAGTGGTTCATTACAGCTGCGTATGAGAATGTATGTGTAGGTTGATTTGCATACATACGGATCATTATCATTTGTTGTTAATGTTCTATAACATGCTTCAACATGTGCAGTGTTGTTTGTCAGTAGCTGTAGTCTCTGGGTTAACTTCTGTCCCTGGAAAACTGGTAGAAAGTATTATTAAAGCTAGATTAACCAAGCACATAGAAGAACAAGCCTTGCTGAAGCAGAGCCAGCATGGCTTCTGCAAGGGAAAGTCCTGTCTCAGTAACCTATTAGAATTCTTTGAGAGTGTCAACAAGCATATAGATAGAGGTGATCCAGTGGACATAGTGTACTTAGACTTTCAAAAAGCGTTTGACAAGGTACCTCACCAAAGGCTTCTGAGGAAGCTTAGCAGTCATGGAATAAGAGGAGAGGTCCTCTTGTGGATAAGGAATTGGTTAAGAAGCAGAAAGCAGAGAGTAGGAATAAACGGACAGTTCTCCCAATGGAGGGCTGTAGAAAGTGGAGTCCCTCAAGGATCGGTATTGGGACCTGTACTTTTCAACTTGTTCATTAATGACCTAGAATTAGGAGTGAGCAGTGAAGTGGCCAAGTTTGCTGACAATACTAAATTGTTCAGGGTTGTTAAAACAAAAAGGGATTGCGAAGAGCTCCAAAAAGACCTCTCCAAACTGAGTGAATGGGCGGAAAAATGGCAAATGCAATTCAATATAAACAAGTGTAAAATTATGCATATTGGAGCAAAAAATCTTAATTTCACATATACGCTCATGGGGTCTGAACTGGCGGTGACTGACCAGGAGAGAGACCTCGGGGTTGTAGTGGACAGCACAATGAAAATGTCGACCCAGTGTGCGGCAGCTGTGAAAAAGGCAAATTCCATGCTAGGGATCATTAGGAAAGGTATTGAAAATAAAACAGCCGATATCATAATGCCGTTGTATAAATCTATGGTGCGGCCGCATTTGGAATACTGTGTACAGTTCTGGTCGCCTCATCTCAAAAAGGATATTATAGAGTTGGAAAAGGTTCAGAAGAGGGCAACCAGAATGATCAAGGGGATGGAGCGACTCCCTTACGAGGAAAGGTTGCAGCATTTGGGGCTTTTTAGTTTAGAGAAAAGGCGGGTCAGAGGAGACATGATAGAAGTGTATAAAATTATGCATGGCATTGAGAAAGTGGATAGAGAAAAGTTCTTCTCCCTCTCTCATAATACTAGAACTCGTGGACATTCAAAGAAGCTGAATGTTGGAAGATTCAGGACAGACAAAAGGAAGTACTTCTTTACTCAGCGCATAGTTAAACTATGGAATTTGCTCCCACAAGATGCAGTAATGGCCACCAGCTTGGATGGCTTTAAAAGAAGATTAGACAAATTCATGGAGGACAGGGCTATCAATGGCTACTAGCCATGATGGCTGTGCTGTGCCACCCTAGTCAGAGGCAGCATGCTTCTGAAAACCAGTTGCCGGAAGCCTCAGGAGGGGAGAGTGTTCTTGCACTCGGGTCCTGCTTGCGGGCTTCCCCCAGGCACCTGGTTGGCCACTGTGAGAACAGGATGCTGGACTAGATGGGCCACTGGCCTGATCCAGCAGGCTCTTCTTATGTTCTTATGTTCTTATGTTCTTATGTGGTTTGGGTTCTTTGGCCTGCATTGCTGGAGTGGCAGGATAATAAAATCTGAAACCATTATAGAAGAAGTAAAGAGTTTTACATTTCACTATGCATTCATGCACTACAGGTAACCACTCCAGATGAACTCAGCCGTGAGCCATTTTCCCAACAAGCAAATTCACTAATGTGGGGCAAAATGTGCAGATGTTAAACAAGTGATTAAGAATAGTCTGGTTTACTGTCTATGTATTAAAATGCCCTTTTATAGAGTAGCCTGCCATATTGTGCCCAGTGAGAAGTGGAAAGTATGGCATCAGCTAGCTTAATAATCTCAGATAAGGAAATATTTTTGCAAGGCTAATGTAATGACTTTCCACAAGACAGCACACTAGCAGATTGCTTCAAGTACATAGTAGTCAGTGAATGCCAGTTAGTTTAGTATGCTCTTTGCTATTTACTCTGGTGATTGATTCATCTTGGATGTGCGCACATTCTTTTTCCAGCAGTAATGATGTCACTGAATAAGTTCTCTGAATTATTCCACCCGACTATTTCACAGGCCTCTTTGATCCCCCAAATTGCCCCCCTCCCCCAAAAGAGACAGGAATGAAAGATTCAGCACTAGTCCTTGGCAGATGCTCAGGGATTCCTCAGTTGAGTTCCTATGGAAAGAGTTCTCTATTGGCAAAATAAGATTATAGACAAAATGGACAAAGTGCCAGCCTAGGCACCTTCAGGAGGAAGGGTGTGATATAAATTTAATAAATAAATAATAAAGGACTTAGGAGCAAGGAACCTGTGGGTTGGATCCAAAGCAATGGCACTTGCATTTCCTTTCCCCTGGGCCCCCATCTTCTCCAGAGGGTCCCCAGCCTTCTGGATCTGATCTTGAGGATGTGCAGGGAGCTGCAGGGGAGAGGAGAGGAGGGAAAGTGCTGTTTCACTACTGGGTGTGTCTTGTACTAGTGGAATGGGAGGTCAGGAACTGCCCTGCAGCTGGATTGCAACTCCTATCATCCCTTAGTATCGGCAATATTGGCTGGTGGTGGTGGTGGTTGTTATGTGCCTTCAGATCGATTACGGCTTATGGTGACCTTATGAATCAGTGACCTCCAAGAGCATCTGTCATGAGCCACCCTGTTCAGATTGGCTGGAGCTGATGAGAATTAGAATCACAGGTTCCCCACCCATGGAAATACTTTTGGATATTGCAATATTTGCTATATTTTCAGAAACAAGCATTTATGCTTGCATATTCCATGTTCTGGGAATCAAATGGAACTAGGTGACCTGATAGGTCCCAATGGGCTCTGGTGCAATCAATAATCAAACAATCTAGGTTCTAACATGAATTACAGAAATGTAAGTCACACAGTGGTCTGGGCTGTCGTGAGCCCAGCAGAATGGGGATGGAGCGGTGAGACTGCAGAGCAGGAGGAGGAGGACTTTGAATGGGATAACGGTTCCAGTGTCGGGCTGACTGCGCACAGGACTCTGAGAGTTCTCTTGCCATAGATAGTGACATCTCCACCCCTATCCAGAGCTGCCCCTAGGCACTGGGAAGCGGGACAGTTGCCCCGGGCCCTGCGCTTTGGGGGGGCCCTGCGCTTGGCGATCTGCTCACCAGCCGGCTCCTCCTTCTCTGCCTGCTTGCCTTTGCCATGCCAGGCAGGGCGCAGCACTCGCTCGCTCTCTTACTCTCTGCTCGCCTGCCGACTGCTATGCCGAAGCCGCCGCTGCTCCTGCTGCAGTCAGCGAGCGGTAGCCGCCCCGGGGACAGTGAGCTCGGCCAGCAGTTCCGGGACTGGTGCCTGTGCGACTCGGCCAAAGCCAAGACAGTGACCCGGAGCAAATGTGGGGGGCCCCCAACTATGCTTTTGCCCCGGGCCCCGCACATGCTAAGGGAGGGCCTGCCCCTATTGCTCCAGTTACCTGCGAGGAGGCCCAACCCAGTCAGGCAGTTGCCACTCTGCCCAATGGTCCTCATCTTCCCATGCCTGCTTCACCACCACCCCACTGCAGCCTGCTCCGTCTGATGGGAAGGGTCCTGATCACGTAGAGCAACCACCCTCACCTCATGCAGAGAGGTGGTTGTGCCAGCAAGTTCAACACACCCAATGGCCCCTCTGAGGAGGACCACTTGGGTGCATGCGCATTCTCTACAATGACACTCAGTTCACACAACTAGGGTGCCTGCCTATCCTTACTAAAACTGGGTGAGGGGATGTGTCTAATTGCTGCAACAATGTCTTAGCACAATATAGCCATGTGTAGTCTCTCCTAGTAAAGATATTGAATTCTGTGTAACCTGCAAGCTGATTCATGAAGCGCTCTGAACTGAAACGTTCTATTAAACCTACTAAAGAAAAGCACACTTCCTCGTTTGTGTCTGACTTCAGTGTGTTTGGGCAGGATATGGGCAAGCATATTGGTAACTACACTCCTGGTTAAGTTGTCCTTGGGGTGTACTTCTTTTCAGGAGATTTATGACATAATTACATACTAGTTTATTATGGATTTTCTTGTTTTTCTTGTGTGAAAAATTTTCTTTGTATCTTGAACTGTCTTTATGCCGTAGTCTTACACACAAATAAATTATTAAACAATAGAGGTTTTTATATTGTAAAAACCAGTAAACTGGGAATCCGAAATTATGCCAAGTTGTAAAGCAATTGTTTAATTTATCATAGGGACTAGAAAATAATTCATTTTTGCCTCTTTTTAGGGTCTTCTGGGATCTGGTTTCAAATTGGATGTAATGCTCTTCAGCAATTTTATGGATTTTCTCATTAGTCTCTATTTTACACACACAGTAAAACTACTGAGGTATTTGTTTTTAGAACTAGGGGTGCAGTCCTATATTTCAGATTTATTTACACAGGCTGAGGGGAGTTAAGATATGGTGGATCTCCAGCTAACCTGGCTGGGTCCCAGCTTGGCCAGGCAACACTGGCATAAGTCCCTCATCCTGGATCAGCTGCCAAAATCCCACCCCTTCAGCTCAGCTGAGACTGGCATAAATTAAACCAGCATGAGTCCCCCAAAAAGGGCATTTCGGGGGTGTGGTGGGGCAAGACCAAGGGAGTGTGTGCCAAAGCCATATCCTACATCCATTCAAGACTCAGCTAAGCCAGCATTGCCCCCTCTCAGGGGCTCCTGAATGGAGTTGGGATCTGCCATACTTTAAGGTGATATAATTTCAGCCGGCTTAGGTTCCGCTGGCTTCCTTGATGTAGGATTGCTCTGCCTAGTCATCAAGTTCCTCTCTCTCTCCCCCTCCACCCTCTCTCTCACACACACAACTTATAGAAACTGATTCTTGAACACAGTTGTAGCTGTCCTGTAAAAAGAGAGAAAAAGTAATTAATTGTTATTGATTGACAATTACAAACAGGCCCATTATCTATTATGTCTGTTTCAGTGATTCTCAAATGGTGCACCGAGGCACACTGCTGCGCCCTAAGAGGTGGCTAGGTGTGACTCAAATATTATGAAAGTATATTTCAAAAATGAGAAGAAACCCATTTGTATAGGGTAAGTAATAGTTTTCTATAGTTTAAGTAATTTTTATTCATAGTTTAAAATATATTATTTTTAATTTTGTACACTAAGTGCACCAGAAATTTTTTATATGTTTTACAGTGTGCTGCGAACCAAAAACGTTTGAGAACCACTGGTCTGTTTCATAGTGACATTGCAGTGGAATCTCATTTTATCTTAATTTATATTATTTATTTATTTATTTATTACACTTATATACCGCCCGACTAGCAAGAGCTCTCTGGGCGGTGAACACAGAAAATATAGTAAAATACACAATATAATACAATAAAAACATATAACATATAACAATAAACGATCAAAAATCAGTTACAGCATAAAAAAATCAATAACTTAAGTTAAAAATGCATTGGGAAAGAGGAAGGTTTTAACCTGGCGCCGAAAGGATAGCAGCGTCGGTGCCAGGCGCACCTCCTCGGGGAGACTGTTCCACAGTTCGGGGGCCACCACTGAGAAACTGCTAGGGGGCTGAAAGACAATCACCCACTGCTGTTCTCTGAAACCATGCTTGTTGCACATTGAGGGCTACACTGCATGTTGGATGGCAGATAGTGCATTGTAGGTGAAGTATATGGAAAGTGATCCAAGGCACTTAATTTTTGTTTTCATGCAATATCAGTATTATGTTGCCTCTGTATCTGTCTTCATTAGCTGTGTTGCTGAGGGCACCTGTATTGTTATAATTATCGAAAATTGATTTTAAAATCCCATGAAACTGTAAACGATATTTTTCTTCCTCCCCTATCCCCTCCCCTATGAATACCCAAAGAAGGTTATTTTTAACCAGATTCTTGCTGGGGAGGGAAGTGCCTTTGGGGCACCCTTATACCAGTATATATAGCTTTCCTATTTCAAGGTCAGCTATAATTGGTTCAGGCAAGGTAGTATACTGAGAATGATGACCACAAGATGTAAAAATAGGACAGGCAATAGAAGCTTTGTTGCTATGGCAATGATTTAAAATCTAGTTTAAAGAATGTTGAGGGTGACTTAATGCAATGGGCTTTTTAAAAGCTTCTATATTAAGGAACACAACACAACTTGAGTTCTCAGATGATGCATATTACTTTTTGATCAAAATTGTAATTCAGAGTATCCCCACTTTACTACTCTTACTTTTGTAGCCTGAGATCATGTTAAGTCTTTTTAATGGCAGTATGTGCTGATTATGGGCTTTCATGTTGTGTGTGTATGTGTGTGTGTCAGTCATGTTCTCATTTTGAGAGAGATTTTACTTCTAGATGCTTGTATTGTTTTTCACCATAGAGACTGTACCGATTTAGTGTTCAAAACCCTCCATGTATTTTAAAGACATATCCAGTTACATAAACTTGTTTAATAGTCATTGTCTTTCCCCAGGGAATCTTGGATCTGTAGTGATACAATGATACAAAACTACAGTTCTACAGCAGAAGGAGGAGTGGTATAGATCCCTAAATGTTTAGAACAGGGGTAGCAGACTCTTTTTTGGCTCTAGGGCTACATTCAAGGTTGGCCAACTTTCTGAAGGCTGCATGCCAGTGATCATTGTGGCTACAAACATGCACTTGCATGCACGCTGTGCACTCACCACATACACACCTTACTCACCATACATACACACTCACATGTACAGCACACACAAACCCATACATATAGCATGTGCAAGCACACACATTTATCCAAGCACATATGTAAGCATGCACCATGCTCAAACTGGTTACAGTGGAAAGGTTTAAACCACTCTGCACCCTCAGTGCTACAAGGGAGATATTTCCTCCCATTGTGATTGGTGATTTCAGTGCTGTGATGGAGAAGATAATAGAGGCTGATAGGAGATTTCCTCCTGTTGTGATAGGAGAGAAGGTGGGGGCTGGTGAGCCAGTTCAAAATATTTTGTGGACATGATCCAGCCTGCAGGCCCCATGTTTACCACACATAATTTAGGGAATTATTAATCTTACAATCCAGATGCAGGGCAGCTTCTTCTGATGAACAAAGAGCCCACAGAGAACCCCGGAACAACTGGGAACCTGAAGAAACCTGCAGTAATCCAAGGCAACATGGAGTGTCCCATCTCATGAATATCTTGCCTGAGCAGCCCAATAACCCCTCCAACCACATCCCAAGCCCTGTCTTGTTTCCCCATTTTCTGCCCCTCATCCAAAATCTCAAGTGTGAATCTGGCAGAAAACCCAGTGGGCCTAAATAAACAGCTGATTTGGGGCCCCACTCAGCCAATGATAGCAAGAAGATTCTATCACCTGTGGCCTCCTCTGGAGTAAGGGTACACTCAGGAGGAGGGAGAAGATCCAGTTGCAAATAATGACCCAATCCATGATCTATGAGCTGGAAACAAGTCTCTCAGTCTTGCTACATTAACAGATTCAACTCTTGTCGGGTTAACAGATTCCTGTTGAGCTCCTTAATGTTTTCCTCACTTGGTCAGCTCCAAAACTTTCTGACTTGTCTCCTGCTTCCACACTAAGGGCTGGTCATGGACATCAGCCACAACTTTGAGGCTAAGATTTGGTAAACACACATTTTGGATATCCCAATGTCTGGAAACCCAACTTCCTATGTTTTAATAAACACAAAGCAAAATCTTGTTTATTTTTTCTCCTGGAAAATAAATTAGGAATGTAGGGGGGTGGGTTTCATAACATTCTTTGTATTATTAAACCAAAAATGGTCATAAAATCTACCCATAATTTGTTGATGCAAATTGTGAAAGTTCACGGTATCCTTTATCTTTTGGAAAATCTAGTATAGCTCTATTCCTCTATGACCTTTTCAGCAACTATCCATGCCCTTTTTGAACGACTTCTCTACACAACTACAAAGTGAGGGCTAAATCTTGTCACTTGTGAGAGTGCTTTGACAGATATTTTGACCTTTCAATTTACCTGTTGCACAGAGCATGATTTGCAATTCTCAGGATTTGGCATTTTACCACAAAATACCCATAATGTGCTTGCCCTAAAGGGATTAAACAGGAACTAAGTTATCAAATATATTTATGTAAACACACATTAGTGTTTATAATTAATAATAAATTACAACAGAAGGAAGTAATGTCTAAAGGAGACCTTACTTGGAACTTTATGTTTAATATAGTGTATTGTATAAAAGCAATGCAATTGGTAATTGTAATTTAACATCCTGTTTACTGTGACTCACTACAGATGAAATTGGGGGAGCCCAATTTGCTCATTTTCCTTGTGGTAAAATGGGTGGATTACTCACTGTGGTAATTGACCAGAAATGACCAGCAGTATTCCTGATCATGAGTCCTTTCACTGAGATGTATGCATGACTTCTGAGAACTCCTACATTTCTTTAATGTGTGACATGAAAAGCAGCCAACTGAAACTGAAGACACAAAATAACTTTAGAACAGAACTGGAGGATCATACCCTTTTAGTCCAATATCCTGTTTGTAACAGTAACTTCAAAGGAATTGTATATCATAGCTGGCAGCATTCTAAAACTTGAAACGTGAACATGTTTGGCAGGCTTGGATTATAAAATACTAGCATAGTATCAGTGTGGCATAGTGGTTAAGGCAGTCTTTCCCAACCAGTGTGCCTCCAGATGTTGTTGGACTACAACTCCCATCTTCCTGACCATTGGCAATGTTAGCTGAGGCTGATGGGAGTTGTGGTCCAACAACATCTGGAGGCACACTGGTTGGGAAAGGCTGGGTTAAGGTGTTGGACTACAACCTGGGAGACCAGGGTTGGAATCCCCACACAGCCGTGAAGCTCACTGGATGACCTTGGGCCAGTCACTGCCTCTCAGCCTCAGAGGAGGGCAATGGTAAGCCACCTCTGAATACCGCTTACCATGAAAACCCTATTCATAGGGTCGCCATAAGTCGGAATCGACTTAAAGGCAGTCCATTTCCATTTCCATCATTATTATAGTAGATCAGAACCCCAGTTATATGCACTTTTACTCCTACTTATTACAAATGAAATTACCTTATCATGGAATCTGGCAATCAGCACAACTTGACACTGAAATATTTAACTACCTTTAAGAGTTCCAGTTTTTCACAGCGTTACAAAGAGGAATTACCCATTGCTGTGGAACAGATTGAAATGTCTCACATTCCTGTACGTTCAAGCCTGAGTTAGAGCAGTGATGCACATTGATGGTCTGTGCCCATATCCAGCAGCAGGTCCCATTTCCTATGCTCATACTTTCATGCACCCCTTGACAAACTGGTGTGTGGTCTTGCAAGCACTGCTTTTCATTTGTCTGCAGGGAGGGACTCTGGCCAGGCCAGTCTGATATCTCTCCCACTGCTAAATCATTTTGTTTAGCTTAGCTCTGACGAGAACCTTTAACATGTTGCAATTTAGAATATATTAACTAAAATTTCTGTTTCATATGCTGTAGTAGTTATATGATTTACCTATTAGAGTGTGCAAAGCAGGAAATTATAGTTAAAATTCCAGTCTTCTACACATTCACGATTCTCTCCAGTGTTAAATTATATGAGATGGTTCCCTAATATAATACCAAGTGACATTTGGCATTGTCTTGGGACTTGTATCAGTTGCTAGCCTAAAATTATAGGAGTAATTCTAACTTTGTCTAACTTTGGTCTGAGGCTATGGTCTGAAGGCACATGAGTCCACCACCTTGCTGAAGTTAAGCAGGTCTGGGCTGGTCAGTGCCTGGGACACCACCTGGAAACCACATGTATGCTGCCTTGGGTTCTGTGATGATAGAAATGTGGGGTATAAATGTAATAAATAAATAATAACATTGACATGTTCTATAAAGTAGAGCACTCACTCAATCTGATACACCTTGATTCAAGAGAGCATTTCCATTTGCATTCAAGCAGACATTAAAATAGATCACATTCTAAGTGTTATAACGTTTGCCTTAAGTTCATTTAAAATTGCTTCCTTAAATCAGGATCACATTTGATCAGGAAAATAGTTGCACAATATTGGCTCAACAGAATTACATTAATTTTGTATTTTTAGATCTTTGCAGTGACACCTTATGTCAGCCCTTGCATAAAGAAGTGTTCCCATTCAAAAGGAATCAGGTATATGCTGTGTACGTTCTAATTAGATCAAGGGGGAGGTATAACCTTCCCATATCTGGGAATAAATTATTTTTAACTTTTTTTTTAAGATGTCTTCAAAGCTTTTTAAAAAAATGTTTTTAAAGTTGTTTTGTTTTAATGTATTTTAAGGTCTGTTTTTATGATGTTTTAAAGTGTTTTTAGTGCTTTTGTTTGCCGCCCTGGACTCCTGCTGGGAGGAAGGGTGGGATATAAATCAAATAATAAATAAATAAATAAATAAATATCATGAGCTCTACTAATTGTCTGTCACTTGGCAATTGCTGCCTATCTTCATGTCTGGAATTAAGAACATCACATATACAATTAATTAAAAACTCAATAGAGAGAAACATTTCCCAATAAGAGTTTTGTAAACATATGAAGCATATGCATGTTAACATAGTTTTACAGGTCTTGATTAACAAAGCCAAAAATGATCAATAATAGCTCATAAATTTGCCATTCGTTCACAGCTTAAAGTCAAGGTATAACACCATACCCTCTACTGAATACGAGTCAATAAGCTAATATAGTTCATCATTGCTGTCATAGATACTGTGGGGGAGAGGTTAGTGAGCAGTTGGAAACAAAATGTGCAGTTGGAAAAATGGGGAGGAAACTGGACACATTAGAGGTATGTGTTTATTAAGCACTTAAATGACAGGCAATAACAGGGACTGCATGTACAGAAATTATATACTGAAAATGAACTGCCCAAACCATATTATACACCTTCTTCTTTTTGGCTGGTAACTCTTCCTCTTCACCTTCCGGCAGTTATATTTTGTTATAAATACCTTTAAAATACTTATGTTTTTGCACCCTAGACCTATCTTTCATTCTGTTTCTTCTTGAGCAGCCAATGCAAAACAGCTGATTTGGGACCCCACTCAGCCAATGATAGCATATAATGGATGTAAAGAAAGAAGCTTTCTATTTCTACAGATAGTTGGGCCATGTATTTACTTTTGAGCACAGTGCCTGCACTTTAGAGGCTCTTGACATCAGTACTAATGGGGTTTGGGAATGAGTATCCCAGTGAGGATTATAGCAGTGGTCTTGTCCCTCAAAGCCATGGAACACACATTCTCAACACACTCGATCCCCAATATTTTCTTCATACCCCAGATCTGCAAGATTCAATGCATTGAACACTTCCTTGAGATCCACATCAGGGGAGACAATAGAAAATGTCTTGGTGACACCGATGAGATGTTTTTCAGTGCTGAACTTTTCTTCAAGGAGGTTGCTGAGATACTCGCACACTTCAATGCAAATAGACTCCACATCTCGGGTAACAGTCATAAACTTGGGGTGTTCCTTATGTCTACATGGCCTCTTTGTAATTTCATTCCTTTCTGTTGCTTAGTCTCATTATTACCCATTTCATTGCTCTCATGTAGAGCCTCCACCCATCTACCAAGAAAAGGTTTCTCTGTGAGAGCCCTGATTTTAGACCTGACCACCACTGTCATCCTCAGCATGTCCAGGATGGTGGCAGCATCAGCTTGAAGCTGTTTCTGGTACCTACTGAACACACACAGGACATATGCCAGAAAAACCACAACTTTCACATTTCCCTCTGTGACAAAATAAGTAAATAATCCCTTGCTGCCATCCTCTTTTGGTCACTCAAAGTGCAAAACAAGTGCATGCCAGGAGCAAAGAATTGCATTCACAAGGATGCCAATTGTCTTGCCAACTGGCAAGGGTTCTTTTAGATTCAGAGGCAATAAACACGCAGGTGAAAGTCAGATTTTATTCAGTAGCAGGCAAAAGATACAGACAGCAAAATCTACTGAGCTTACTTTCTCCATCTAGTTGTCGGGAACTCCAAGGGAACGACAATGGAGAGTCCCCAGCTGATGAGGAGCACCTTACTGGTCCAGGTCTGCGTTGAAGTTCCCATCCTTGAGATTTCATGTGGTCAATTACAGTAGTCAAGCCTTGCTGCACCTCCAGTGGGCCCAACTATGTAATCAGCAAGAAACAGAGCTGGGCTTAAAATAATCAATAATTCTAAAAACATTTGTTGCCGTGTCACTTTTCCTTTTTGAGGTTGCTGGCAATCCCATAGCTTTCCTCTCTCCTTTGCTACTAGAGCCCGGGGCTTAGACTCATTCTCTCTCTGAATGTCTCCTAACTGCTCAATTAGAACAACCACCTGCCCCACTGTAGGCCCTTGGGCAGGTCCCAATAATGCCAACAGAGCCCCACACTTTTGGGCTGGAGCCCCCTTCAATAACCATGCCCGTATACCAGCAATAAGAAGTTGGGCATCAGGTCCCTGAAACCCTGCCTGATATATCCCAGCTTGCATAGCCATGGCTCTCAATTGCTATGTCACCTCATCAATAGTGCGCCAATAGATTGCTCTTCCCAATCCATTGCAGTGGGATATCTAGTCTGTATTGCAAGAATGCACCACTCTAGCAAAGTACCCACTGTCCCTGGAGTTGGATTTCTAAGATGCTGATTGATTAAAGTGTCCTTTGATAAAGCTCCCAGTATTTTTTAACTCTTCTGCGATCAAGTAAATGCCACCAACATCTTGATCCGAGAGCCTCACCAACCATTGGGTCAGTCGCTCCCCCTTGGTGCTGCCTAGCACTCTTAACAGTGTCAGCTAATTCCTGCAGAGTATAGTCTCTAACTGTTCTAGTTGTTTGAATTGCATTTGGATTTCCAGGTTGTCCCTTAGATTTGTTAGTAACTAAGGGTCTTGCTTCAACCACCTGTTTACTTCCATCTTTTCCTTTTGTCCAGTCGGACTCCTTATCAGAGTCCCACATGTCCCCATCCCAGGTTTCTGGGTCACATTCCCTGGATGAAATAAGGGTTTGAACCTTACAGGGTTTGGGGATGGACCCCCGCCTTGCCTGCTTTCAATGTTTAAGTTTAGCAACTGAACAGCCATCACTGCAGCTCTCTCCTCTGTGCACCTTCCAGTGCTTCCCACAGGAGAGCCTGCTGTTCCGTAAGTGCAGCAATATCAGAAATTTGCTGTTGAACCTGCTTCTGAGTAGCTTCCAAATTCTCCCACACTTTGTGACGCAGTGAGAAGGACCCATCCTATTCCTGCCACTGTTTTCAACCTGCCATTTCCCCCAGCCCTCAGTGTCTGCAAACATTGTGCACAGCACCGGGAGTAGGGCCCCCATGCTCAGTAATCTCAGCCTCCCCTTCAACCAGTGGGATCACCCGATTTAACATTTGAGCCACTGGAGCTCAGGCAGAAGTGTCTGGCCATCCCGAGATGCAGCTCTGGCCAATATCCTGCTCAGCAGATTTCATCTCCCACCAGGGCATTGCCTCTGATCCTGTTTGTGATGCCAATTGTCTTGCCAACTGGCAAGGGTTCTTTTTGATTCAGAGACAATAAACACGCAGGTAGGTGGAAGTCAAAGATTTTATTCAGTAGCAGGCAAAAGGATACAGACAGCAAAATCTACTGAGCTTACTTTCTCCACTCAGTTGTCGGGAATTCCAAGTGAATGACAATAGAGAGACCCCAGCTGATGACTTCGATGCAGACCTGGACCAGTAAGGTGCTGCATACTGGCCATCAGCTGGTCAGGAGAAGCCCATTTCCAATTGCTCCCAAACTTTCCTAATTCTAGTTTTTTAGGGCCTCTTTCCTGTTTCCACGTTTTTGCAAATAGTATCCTAGCCATAATTATTATATACAGGATTGGTATTTGATGTTTTTAGCACTCTCTTCTATATAATTTATGAAGCATAACAAGGGATAAGCCACTGCTTGGGTATTAAACATTCTATTAATTTATCCTTACACCATTTCCCAAAATCTCTAAGCTTTACTGCAATGCCACAACGAGTACAAAAACTCACCTTTAGAATCTTGGCATATCCAACACTTCCCCTCTCCTGATTTGCTATCATTTTATTTTTACAAGGAGTTCAGTATTACTGAAATGCCATCTTTATTCACTTTTTTTAATATGATGTTGCGATCAAAATATTTGACCCATTTTGGAATAAAAATGGCCATACTTCAATTGGAATCACTCGGTTCATGTCCTTATTCCAGTTCAACATGTATTTGTGTACAGGTGCTCCTGATTTTTTTTCTTTTTATAATTTGATACAGTTTTGAAAAGCACCCAGGCTTACCTGACTCTAATTCATTTACAGGCAAAAAACCCTTGTGGTTTAAGAGTGTACCTATAGCCAACAGATTTTTCAATCAAACTTTAAAAAGCAGGGATATTGAGCAGCTATAGTGAATGCACCAGTGCAGCAGGAGACCTGACCTCCTCTCTGAGATGCTGTACTGCTTTACAATTTGTAAAAATGCAAGCACAATTTGGGTTAGTTTTTCACAGTCCAATCCACTTCCTGTGTAGCTTGGAAGAATTTGGTAAGATGTGCCGCTGAGCTATGGTGAGAGGAGAGGGAGACAGGAAGGAGAGAAGGGAAAGAAGAGGGGGAGGGGAGGGAAAAGGTTCGATCATTTGCAAGCTTATTGAGTTCAATGGCATTTACTCTCATGAAAACATGCTTAGGATAGGTGAAACTGACCATGGGGGTGGAAAAGGGGGAGGAAGAGAAGAGCGGAGAGAGGGAGGAAGAAGAGAAGGGAAAGGAGAGGTGCAGGAGGGAATGGGAGGGAAGGTTTGATTATTTGCATGCTTACTGAGTCCAGTAGGATTTATTCCGGTGCAATCATGCTTACGATAGGTGAAACTGATAGAGGGGCAGGGAAGCAGGGGGAGGGGGAGGGAGGGGAGAAGATTGGGTTGGTGGGCACTGGGAAGAGGGAAAGCCCCTTTCCTTTCCAAAGGAAAATGATTTTCCAAAAATCATTATTTTTCAGGGTTTCCCACACTTTTTTATTCTACAGCAGGCACCTGCTGTCTCCTACCCAAATTTAAACCAGAGCTGCATTCCACAGAATTCTCTGGGAAGATGGGGTGACTGTTCTCTGGCCACTGGAGTTCTGTCAGAGGAACAGGAGTTCCATAACAACTCTCAGCACCCTTCACAATCTTCACTTCCCAGGATTCTTTCGGGGAAGCCATGACTATTTAAAGTGGAAAAAATGTCTGGCATGGGTGTGGCCACCTGATTAGCCAAGCCAAACAGCTATTTGTCTGGCTTTTAGAACACTGACAGTTGGTTGTTATTGAGCATGGTTCCAATGTTACTTTACTTAAATTAATTAAAAATCATCTGTGCATTTTTTTTTATAACTTTTAAACTCTAGAATATGATGGTCAGAGTTAGGGTTGCCAGGTTCATGGCCTGAGACTGATCCTGTATCTTTAGGAGAAGAGAAAGTCAGCCAAGTGCAGGTGTTCTTGCAACTCTGTAATGGGAAAAACCACAAGGTGGAATTTTCCCTTCCCCCTGCACAACTTTTAAGATACAGAAGACCTCTTGGTTGCCAGGCCCGGCTTATGTGTATTATGTGGATCTGCTTTACTTCATAAGATTTGCCTGCATATGAATCAGCTACTAAGTTTACTTGGTGACCATGGGCTACTCACCAGCTCTCAGCCTAATCTGCCCCTCAGTGTGAAACAACAGAGAGTGACCATAACCACCTCAAGCAAGAAAGGCACACTTAAAATGCAGAGGAAATAATAATTTACAACCATAGTGTAAAATCAGATACATATTGAGACATAGTATGAAGAAATATTTATATAAGCATGACTGTCAAAGATGTTTATTGTTTACATAACCTGTAAAGATATTTATAGTGCAATCCTGTGTTTTTTTACTCAGAAGTCCCAATGTATTCAATGGGGCTTACTCAAACAGGAAAGCATGCACAGAACTGCAACCTCAAGTGATAAGAAACTTCACTCACCCAACCCAAAATTCAGAGTCATGCTGTTTTATGCTGTTTGCAACTGTTTTATTCTTGTTTCATGAGGATTTATTTCTAGTTGTGAGCTGCCTTGGGTTCCAACCCTACCTCACAGTGTTGTTGGAAAGATTCAATATAAACACACTGGAAATGTAAAAATACATACACCCCATATAATAATTTATTGTCAAAACCAGTTGGTCATTACAGAACTTTTTAAAAAAGTATTAGTTTCCTGCCAAATAAAGCAGTGACACCTAAGTAAGCCCTGCTGAATTGCTTAAAAAAGTATTAGAAAGGGAGAGAAAGATTTACAACACCATCCTTTGCTATGTTCACTGAAATGTCCCATTGACTTACAGCACAATCCTAATCATGTCTACTCAAAAGTAAGTCCTACCTAATTAAATGGGGTTTACTACCAGATATGTGAGATTAGCATTGCAGCTTTACTCCCAGAAAAGTGAGTATAGTATAGATTCAAGGCTTCATATTGGGAAGGTTTTCAAAACAGGCTATGAATTAGACAAATAAACTGCCTTCTTCAACAGCCCAAGTTGTTTGACTTCTTATAATTAGAAACGTATAACACATTGTAAAGGTATCAATATACTGCAGCATGTACACTTTTTTCAAATTTCTCTCAAAATTATTTGAAAGATAAAATATATAATATTCTGTTTTGCTAGTAATTAAAAACACCTGCATGTGCACATTTATTATAATCATGACTAAAATTATTTACTGTGTGTGCATACCCACCACAATCCTGCTATGATGTTCAGTTCTAGATTTTCTGTTATATTATTGTAGAAAGGAAATCTTGCTACTGCTGAAAGTTATAAACTCACTCAACTTCTGATGTGCAGACAAGCAGGAAAAGGAAACTGTTTTCAGCTGTGGAGGATTAGCCTCAGAGGGAGGCAATGCTAAACCCCCTCTGGATACCGCTTACCATGAAAACCCTATTCATAGGGTGGCCATAAGTCAGGATTGACATGAAGGCAGTCCATTTCCATTTTCTAGCAAAGGGCAGGGATTAGAGCAGCCAGATGAAGTTGCGGATGGGGGTGGCTGACATTTTGGTGTATATCTCTTGAACCAGACCACCTAGAAACTTTTTGTTTTAAATGAAAGCTAAGAATCTGGAGACTGGGGTGACTTGCCCAGAGACCCAGAGAGGACTGTAAAAAAATGGAGACTCCAGGCCAAAACTAGAGAATAGTTAACACTAATTCTGTTGTATCTGTGTTTATATGGGTCAACAGTATCTGAAAGTTTTATTTTCTCTGCATGTAAACACTGTGATGTGGAAGTATCCTTTAGTGTCACTTTTGTACACTATACACATGTCTTAACATAGAGGTGAATTGTAGCTGAATTATTATGAATGCCTTTTTTTAAAAAAAATGGAATTTTAACTTTTTTAAAATAGTATTTGTTTAAGAGGGCAGCCTTTCATCTACTGTTCTGTCCTTGGCTTGCCCTAGTGCTGTGATACAACAGTGCCAAGTGGCAATAAGGGGTTCTAAGATTAATTCTAGAATGCCTCCTAATATCTCAGCACAGTTGTGTAAGTTGTGAGTGCAGGGAAAGGGCCATTGCAGCATCTGCCTTGCTTGCAGAATGTCCCTCAGGTTCAGTCCCCAATGGCATCTCCAGATAGGAGGGGTGCCATCAGGGACTGAAACTGAGGGACCTTCTGGGAGAGACTCTTGCCTGAAACTCTGCTGCTGCCAGTGAGTGTAAAGAGTATGGGGCTAGATGGACCAATGATCTGACTCAGTAAAAGGTAGCTTTCAATGTGTGAGGAAAATCCTGGTGGAGAATTGAAATGTTTATTTGAAGTGCTTTTTTCAAAGATATTTGCAAATGACAGAAGAGGATGAATTCAACCCCCCCACACACACACTTTTTTGTCTGTGAAAACATTGAAGTAGAGAAGTCAACAGAAACAGTGAAAAATTATAATTATTTCGCAGTACACTTATGTGGAAGATCCCAGACTCTGGTATTATCCATATAATCTGCCTATCATTAACATGGTAAATCAGAATAAATTCTTAGGAGCTGAGGCTTACAAAATAGGTAAATTTATCCCAACAAATTGATATAAATCAAAATTTTATATTTTTATTTTACAAGAGGGGATTGCAATATTAGCAAAGATTCGTTTTCTTTGAAAGGGGTGAGGCCACAAGGAAGGAGGAATGTGGTTTGATGGGGAAAGGGGAACAAGGGCCCACTTATACCCTGTGTCCGAGGGCCCCTGGAAACCTGGAGCTGAGCCTGGGGCCAGATGCAAATGGTAAGTGGGACCAGAGACAATAAGTGGATGGTGCAACAGATGTGACTCTTAACTTTGTACATTAGGCTACATTTCAGCCACAAAAAATCCAGAGGCTTCTAGGCATATATACACGCACAACCCAGGTAAACAGTTATTACAGTCAAGGACACAATCCAATCAGGCAAAAGTTACTGAAGTGGGTCAAGAGCAGGGGCAGTGAGGGGTGTGGCTTGCATAGAGTTGGATAGACAGAGGCCTATAGGACTTCATTGGGGGGCCCAGGCCTGAGAGTCTCCATCCTGCTCTAAGACATGTTAGACAGGCTCCAATATCTCTAATCCTAATGACTCCACTGGCCTTTTAATGAGATTAGTGCCAGCTTCTAAATCTATGAAAATGGCCTTTAGATATAGGAGAAATGAACATAGGACACTTTGGGGCTAATGGAAGAAATTTATTTATGAGGATGATATTTATGTTCTGCTTGGCAGAGCTTTAAAGTCCTTTCAGACTTTGTGTTTTTATGCTCTCCAAAATGGATGGCTGTGAATGATTTTAATGTCTGATTAAATCTAGCACAGCAGGCAGGTAGTCTACAGCAATCACTGAACAAAAGAATTCTCTTTTCCTAAAAACAAAGCCACAAATGGCATTCCTGTGCTTCATATGAAAGGCAACACTATCATTAAAGTCTGAACATTTGTGTCCACGTTTCTTCATCTTCTTTTTAGACTCATTTGGCACAAAATAAAATAAACTGAGATATTTTGCCAGAATTTTATTAAACTATTATCAATAAGAACTGGAATTATAGTTCTATACAGCTCCTGCCTAATTGTAATAAAGCATTAGCAATTCTGTTTCTGCTTTACCTCGTATGCATATCTTGCTTTCCAAAAAAAAAAAAAGAGGAAATGGACTGCCTTCAAGTCGATCCCGACTTACGGCGACCCTGTCAATAGGGTTTTCATGGTAAGTGGCACTCAGAGGGGGTTTACCATTTCCTCCCTCTGAGGCTAGTCTTCTCCAGCTGGCTAAGGCCTGTTCAGCTTGCCACAGCTGCACAGACCAGCCCCTTCCTTGTCCGCAATTGCTACCTGGGGGGCAACTGGGCTCCTTGGGAGTATGCAGCTAGCCACGGTTTATTGGCTTCTGCTGTTAAAATTCAATTTCCTTACATTCCCTTGAACAATGCAACTACTATCCATGCAGAAATCCCTGAAGATTTGGTGTAACATACTGCCAACACCATAGGCTTCACACCCTAAAGTTGTCATATTGCACCAGAGCCCTTATCAGACATCACTTCTGTTTTCAGGTGAGAAAGCCTCTTTATTTCAAGTTATACCATGCATCTTTCTAGGAAGGCAACCTGCGTTGCACACTAGTGCCTTCTAGTGCTCTTCAAAATGATGTGAGTTGTATCTGGCATGGGCAGCGATGTAGTTTTTCCCCATCCCTCTGCTGCCTTCCACCTCCCATGCTATTTTAAAGGGTCTCCCAATGCTTTGGAGAAATGGGGGGGGGGTAGGACTGAAGGAAAAATGGTAAATATGCAAAAAAAATGCTTTGCTTCTTTTCCTCTGACAGAAGTCCCTGCAGAATCAAGAAGCCTTCTGGCAGCAGAGGGATGGTATTGGAGAGAGCCTCCTACAATCACATGCCAGAGTCTTAAAGCAATCATGTGTCCAGTAGATTTATACACATCAAAACGAAATTCACCACTAAATAATGAAGCTATTTTTCTGGGTCTTCAGACACATCCAGGAGGGACTCAAATGGACATTAGGGATGGGGAGCCTCAGGCCCAGTGGCTGATTGAGGCCCTCCAGGCCTCTCTATCTGGCCCTCAGGACTCCTCCCCAGGCCATGCCCATCATCAACTTTGCTCTTCATATCCCATGAGTGCTTTTGGCTGTTATGAACTGTGAGCATGCATCTTGCTTGCCTGGAAAGACTATGCATGTGTAGAAGCCTCTGACATTTGTGTGGCTGGAATGTATCCTACTATACAAAGGTAACAGTCACATCTATTTCTCTGCCCAATTTTGCCTCTGGCCTCACTCATTTTACCTCTGGCTCCACCCACCACTGGCAGAAGGCTCCCTATGACAGTATGTGGCCCTTAGTTTATACAGGTTCTCCACCTTTGCCTTACATGATAACCTGTGAAGTCTCTTTATGCTAGAGCCAACATGAAATTGTGGGCCCAATGTATAATCAACCCTGTTGTCATACTTCTAAGTTGCTGCAGTTTTGCCTGCTAAGTACATGATGCTATCAGAGTTCATATCACTGTGGACCATTTTAGGCAGCAGAACATAATTTGACTGGTTACATCCTAATCACGTGACTGGCTGGTTGAATTATGTTTTTTGTTGATTTGTGGCTTGCATTAAGCTGTATATTCTTTTTCATTCTTAGAATGGTTTTATGTCTCCATACCCAATATTGTTATATGATAGTTTACAAACAATGTTGTGAGCTACCTTGGTCAATCGGAAAGGGCATGATTACAGGGACAGTAATATTGTGAAGTTTAATAAGTATATGCTGTGACTGCAAAAGTTACAGAACGGGTGGAAACAGTGAACCATTCCCATCCACAGTGCTTTGTTCATTCTAGATATAATCTGTAAATATTGCTGGCTTAAGGGAAAAGGTGGAGGATATGCAAAGCAGCACAATGGCTACTAAATGTTTTCTGTAAAATATTAGCCCCACTTATCAACAGATTGCAGATGTGTAAACTATAGTCTAGGCCTGTGCTTCTAAAATGAAGAATCCTGGCGTTCCTTGATCAAGTTGATAAGGCAGTGGTGGAAAAATATTCCTGAAAAATAGCTTCTCAATAATTACTCATCTTCTGGCTGTTTTTCCAGCTGTTTTTCAGGAAGATTGTTGCCCTTCAATATGCAACTGCAGTGGTGTTTGGTACTTTTTAGGCTATAGTTTAGATCATGGGAGGCACACCGGCCAAATTGAGAGAGTGGTTTAAATTAGACCCCAGAATCCTTTGCAATACACAAGAGATGCTTCATGGCAGAATAATTGCTGAAAGTGCTTCATGAGGGTAGGAAGCTTGAAAACCAGTGGTCTGGTCTTATTGGCCAGAGAGGAACATTTTGTGTCTTGGCATTGCCATAGTGATTTTCCTCCTTCACCCTTTCCCTCCACACCCCTTTCTGTTTATTTATTTATTTGTTTATTATATTATATTTATATCCCAACCTTCCTCCTAGAAGGAGCCTACAGCAGTTTGTGTGTCTTCCCTTTTTAGTTTGTAAACCTGAAGGCAGTTCTTAATCTCTCATTTTTTAAATTAATATGAGCTGCTTTAGGAGACAATATTATACAGCCACAAGAGTGGCTGTATACTATAGCAAGCATGGATTTTTCGCATTCCGCAATGTTAAATTGAAAATATCCCCCATGCCATTCTGATGCTTCTCATAAGCTTGTTTCAAAACAAAACCTTACAAAACTTATAGTCCTGAACTCAGAAATGCTTGCTTAACAACCCTGTAAATTTTCATGGTGATACACAAAACAGTCAAAGAGAATCGAGAGTTCAAAGTGTAAAAAGAGAGAGAGAAAAACCAGACCCCCTTTTGGACTTTTTTCTGTCAGAGTTCTCATAATCTGTTGAAATTCATTAAAAATCTGCCATGTTCACAGAGTACCTGTAATCCTATTACTGACGTTGCCCCATACTCTGACCGTCATCTTCTGCAGTTTAAAAAATGTCTGGCTGATTTTTAATTAATTTACAAAATTTTGCATTGAACTCAATGATAATGTTGGGCATACTCAGTAAGAACCAACTGTCAGTGTTCTAAAAGCCAGACTCACAGCTTCTGAGCTTGCCTAATCAGGGGGCCACACCCACACCAGACTTTGATTTCACTTGAGACAGTCATGGCTTTCCCCAAAGAATTGTGGGATTCTTCCAAGCTACACAGGAAGTGGATTGGACTGTGAAAGACCATCCCAAATTGTGTTTGCATTTGGACAAATTTGTAGGGCAGTACAATATCTTGGAGAGATGGTCAGGTCTCCTGCTCCCCTGGTGCATTCACTATAGCTGCCCAATTTCCCTGCTTTTTAAAGTTTGATAGAAATATCTGTTGGCTATAGATACATTCTTAAACCGCAAGGTTTTTTGCCTATTAGTGAATTTATTTGAAAAGGCTCACACACGAGCACACACACACACACACACACATTCTGTTTAAGACTTGAAAACATGTAAAATCACTGGTATTTCAGTGGGGATATCCAATAATAGATTGGGACAGAGCAGATTTGTTTTACTATGCTCTACAATCCTAAATCTGTAAGGTCTCCACCATCCTGGCTGGGGAAACCTTAAATCATAGGAGGAATAAAAGTAACTATTTTATACTGATTTATTGCAGCTTTGCAATGTTGTTATAAGCATCTCCAAGCAATGCAAATGCATTGGAAATATGGTATTTAAATCTCTCAGGTAGGTAGACAGATAGATATGGAACTCCCCCCTTAAACAATCCCCTCTGCTTGTTCCCTTATATGCATAGAAGTTTCCTAAAGTTTTATGTATGGGCCATGCTGTCCAGTCATTTAATAAAATCCTTAGTCATTAATTTAATGTTGCCAAGGAACTCAAGCATATTTTTATTCATGGTTCATGAATGAAATTCTAAGTTTATATATCCTTGTAAATATGTCTTTTTCCTTGAGCTTTTTTTAAAATTAAGCTCTCTGTCTCATTAGTATTAGACTGCCATCCATAAAAAATAAATATATGTTGTCACTTTTCAGACATTTAGAAGCATTTGGGGCCTATGTGTACTGTCAGTAATCCTTGTTAAAAGCTTCTTGTTTACTCCACTATTAATTCTGTAACTCTGGGACATCGTTTATGTTGAACTTGTGCTTTGTCAACATTTCTAATTTGCCTAATTATCTGCTCTGTTGCTGAAATAATGCTTCAGGCATTCCCCCTACTTATGTGTGAACTTAATTTGCTCCATACCCCATACTCCCAATAATAGGATTGTATAGTTCATTGACATAAAGTTCATCAGATATGTCACAGATAGTGGAATAGATTTAATCAAGTGCAGCACTAGCATGTATAGACATCTTTTCTCTGTGGGCATCCTCTTTGGTAGTTCTGTCTTTATCCATTATGAGCAGTATGAAATATCATTCTGTTTTCTGCCTGCAGTACAGTTAATCTGCTGAGTTAGCTTTCGTTTATTATGTCTTTAATCTGTGATTCAGAGCACGACAGAGGGCAATTTACATAGCAAATGTTATTGTGCTGGTTCATTTTCCTTTAGAGTGACAGTGTGGAATGAAGCTGATATGAATATGTTGTCTACAAAGAGATCTGGACATTACCAGATTCTTACTTTATGTCTTTTCCCTTGCCTATTATGGTTTGGGAATATAGCAGACTTGTGCAATATTGCTGGAGATTCTTTCCTAATAACGTTTTTTCCCATTACTGAAAATACCTTACATTTGCACTGACTGATGTAAATACAGTAGGGCCCACTCATATGTCGGGTTCTGTTCCAGACCGCCGCTGTAAAGCAAAATCCGCTGTAAAGCAGAACGCATTGACTAACATTGACAACAGTGGCACCCGATGCCTGAAAAACGCTGTAAAACTGGAACAAGCACCGTAGGAGCGGGGTCTTTCTGCAATTGACAACTGCTGTATGAGTGGAACACTGTAAAGCGGAGTGCCACAAAGCGGGGCCCTACTGTATTGGCTTGTTTTCTTTAAAAAAACTATTTATTTTAAGATTTTTCAACTGTTACTCATTAAATAAATTCTAGGATATTTTATTGAAGGTTTTACACTGTCTTAAATTAATAGAGATCTGATTTAGCATTTTTATCTGACTTACCCCCCCTTTTTGTTTACCACATTTCATGTTATTCTTGTGTACTATATAAATATAGGAATTTTTTTTCAATGACCCAGACTAGTTGAACTGAAATATGTCTGAAATATGTGATTAGAAGTTAGAAATAATACAACCATGGTGTGGTTTGAATTTTATATTCTAAAAAATTCAAGCCAATGAGAAATTTCCATTCCACATCACTAGCTATTGTAGTTTGGCTATCTGACAATCTCGTGTCACTGGGATAGTCTGGCCATGGTGATCCATGCTCTGGTAACCTGTCAACTGGATTACTGAAATGAATTATATATGGGGCTGCCCTTGAAGATGACTTAGAATCTTTAACTGGTGCAGAATGCAGCCACCAGGATTTTGGCTGGTACAGCCAGACTTATATATATATGATTCCAGGGGTTTGTTGTGGTCAGTGTTGTTTCTAGAGATCTTCTTTGAGTACTTATCTGCTGATGGGCCCAATTCAAGGTATGGGTAATTACCTATAAAGCCCTAAATGGGTTGGAACCTAAATACCTGAAGGAATGCCTCTTTCCATATCATCCTGCCCATGCATTAAGATCATCTGTTGAGGCCGAGATACCTTTATCAAAGGAACAATATGTGACAACAAAGGAAAGTGCCTTTTTGGTAATGCCCATCCCCCTTCTATGGAATGCTCTACCTTGAGAGGCTTGCCAGGTGCTCAAATTGCAATCTTTTCAATTCTGCTACTGTGTGGCAGGAGATTCCATAGTCTTGTACAAAGAAGTACTTTTGTCTGTTCTGAATCTCCCATCATTCAGCTTCATTGGATGACTTTGGGTTCTAGTATTATGAGGGCATGAGAAAAAAGTCTACCCTCTTTTTCCACACCATGCCCTGTTTTATAAATCTCTATCATGTCTCCCCTTACTTTTTTAAAAACTAAAAAACTCCAAACACTGCAAACTTTTCTCATAGAGGAATTGCTTCAGCCTCCTGATTATTTGGGTTACCACTTTTGTCCCTTTTCCAACTCTACAGTAGCCTTTTTGAAATGTAATGACCAAAACCAAACCCAGCATTCCAAGTATAGTTGTATCACAGAGTTGTACTACAGCACTGCATGTAGCGATCGTCATTTTGCTGCCAGTTAGATTTTCTCTCTGTCAAACTTCCTTCTGGTACCTCTTCATCGAAGATCAATATTCGCTACTTGCGATAAATACCGATTAGTTTTTCTGCAAAAATATCATTTTTTCATAGATTTTTTAAAAATATCCATATTTATTTATTTAATTAATTTGTATCCTGCCCTTCCTCCCCAGCAGGAGCCCAGGGCGGCAAACAAAGCACTAAAACACTTCAAAACATCATAAAAACAGAACTTAAAATACATTAAAATGAAACAGCATTAAAAACTTTTTTAAAAAATATACAACCTTAAAAATGGTTAAAAACATTATTAAAAACATATTAAACAATTCTGACACAGATGCAGACTGGGATAGGTCTCAACTTAAAAGGCTTGTTGAAAGAGGAAAGTCTTCAAAAGGCGCCGAAAAGATAGCAGAGATGGCACGTGCCTAATATTCAAAGGGAGGGAATTCCACAGGGTAGGTGCCGCTACACTAAAGGTCCGTTTCCTATATTGTGGAGAACGAACCTCCTGATAAGATGGTATCTGCATATTATTATTATTAATAAAAATATTGATATTTTGAGGGAAATATCAATATCAATACTTTGAAGAAATACTTCAGCCACGTAAAACCACTCAAAGAGAACCCAATCCACGAGGACAAAAAAAAGGGAATAAATAGCAATCTGGTGTCATACTTGAATTTTGCAAAATTCGAGCACATCTCTAATTACAAGATTGGGCAGTTTAATTTTCAGTCCCTTTCCTGGACAAGGAGAAAACTCAACATGGAAAAGAAGTTCCTTACATGGCATGTAGTTCCACCTTGAGAAGCAAACTATTATTTTGTTATAATTTTTTATGGTGCTTTGCAAAAAAACCCCCAATAACTGTGTTATTTTCTACCATTATCCTTCACTTAATGAAAAAACAGGAAAGAAAATTTTGGTGAAATTCTCATGAGTAGGTATGGGATTTTTGTTGCATTTACCTTACTTTCAAGCTGGCCAAGGAATTTTGTGAGTGTCCTCCTTTTATTCTACAAGTCATCTCTCTGGTGACCTACATTGTTTAGCTTACCCAGGTGCCCATGCTTCCTGAAAACACAATGATGTGTTCAGCTGGGCATCCTTGTAATTTCAGGGAGGCTGTCTACTGGGGCAGACAGCTGTTTGTTTTTGTTTTAAGTGAAATCATTTTACTTTTAAATAAATGAATGCAGAAATATGTTTATAGATAAAAGGCAGGCCCTTCCCTTAAAAACAAAACCAGCAGTTGCACCCATCTCAGATATTTCATAGTTAGTTTTCCTGCCTTCCTGTGCTTCTGTTAAAGCCCAGGGGAAGACATCATGAGGTAACTCTTCCTTTTTTCAGTTCAGGAAGTGTGGGCAGCCAGGGAAGTTCAGAGAACTCAAGAAATGTTTTATTGGAAAGAAAACACACTCACTACCCCCTACATTTTGCAATGATAATGTAAGCTCTACCTTGCACTATCCAGAATTCTAAAGAAATTCTAAAGTGCCCTGTGAATGAGCAGAAAACTGGAAGCCTCTTTTGTGAAGAAAGAAAATGTTCAAGAAATTAGAGGAAAAGCTTTGGCATAGCACTAGCTTTCTGTTCTGTATCCTTACATACAACTGTATTGCCAGGAAATCTGGGAATAACCTAATCATTTAAAAACATGATGCCCATTAATATCACGGTCCATCTCCTTTTCCAAAACACAGACATTTCACATAGGTATATTCATGTGCACAGTTTGAAAGGAGACATAAAATTTATGTTCTGCCTACTACTGCTTCTACTACTAACACTGTGTCAGTTTTTACTGTCAGTATGTTCTAAACACCTTTATGCTTGTTAGATATAAAATTGGCAATCGATTTGAAAAACTATTGCACATGTGTTAACCCTTAGGGACTTTGAAAAGTTACAAGTTACGTTCTTATTGTAGAATCTTTATTGAGTGGTTAAGAGTCTCTGGATGTAATTGCATCTACACTCATACATTGTTTCTTGTTTTATATTACAGTGTTCCAACATTCCAGAGCCTTCCTGAAGAGATACTTAGTAAGCTTGCTGATGTCCTTGAAGAGGTATTTAAGTTTAATTTTTATAGAGAGTATGAGGATCTAAGTAGGACATCTTTTGTTGCAAAGATATTTCAACCGTGCCAGCCACTTACAGAGTTTTATCCACTTCTGCTGAAGTAGAATATCTTCTTCTGGGTAGTGGTATTTACAGTACAATTGATGGTCTTTGAAAAAAAACATTAGGAGAAAAGATCAAGTGGCATATGTCACACATTCTACTTTAGCAGGGATCCTATTTCTAGGGAAGTACAAAATTGACATTTTTCTGGAGGCTTATTCACATCGCCTTTGTAGACTAAACATTGTAAGGATGGTGGCAAAAAGACTATTATCTAATGAAATCACACTTTTAAAGTTAAGAAAAAACTTAAATATTTTATTTGGCACATTTAATGTATTGGATGTGAATTAGCAAAGCACCAGACAATAATCTCAATCCAAGAATTGATTTTGGCATTCACTTAATAATGGTGGTGAGTGTTGTAATGGGGCTGTGGTTGAAATTGTGAACTCAGGAATGTCCCCCAGATCATTATAAGTCACTAAAGTCCACAGTCAGCTCAGAACCACTGAGATGTACCCTCCGATGGGGTCGGGAAATGGCATCAGACCTCATGGTGACAGTTATAAAGCATCCATGCCAGGAAATGTGGGACACATAGGTTTTAATTCCTTTTGGCTCAATAGAATGATCCAGAAAGAATTGATTCTACACTTCCCAGGCATTCTGGTAACATCAGAAACTCAGGGGGCCTTAAAGATGACGCCTCTGCCATCACCAGCCCTCTTCACTGTCAGTTTCCAATTGCCCATCTTACCAGGGAAGGAGGAGAACAGCAATTGTGGAGGGCTAGTAACAGCTTTTCTGGACTCAGGAGACCTCAGAAAGATCAAGCCAATTATGAACCCAGCTCCAAGGAAATCAGCTATCCATGATTCTTCTTGAAATTAATACATGTTTCGCTGGCTGTAATGGAGTCAGTGCCTTGTTTTTCTCCATCACTCTTGTGGCCTTATGCTTTCCATCTTCTCTGCAGATCTGCCCCATCACACTTATTCAATGGAATTGTGATGAGCTAGGCTTCATATAATCCCATGCAATTAAGGTATACTAATGCCAGAATTTTGATGAAACATTTTTAATGATTCTCAAGTCCTAGGGGATGTGGGAAATCTTGTATTTGCTCATTCAAAATGTATTAAATGCATGTTGATTTCACATCAAGTAACTTGTGTTATTTGTAATTTACTTCCTAATTACTACTTTCGCACCTGCAAAATTGCATACTAGCAAGTCCTGTAGGAACAATTAATGCCCATTAATATGTCATCTTGCGTGTGTTAATTATATGACGTCTATACATGCAAACTGTGTTCTGTTTTTACGATTATGGATTTTCACATGTACTTGATCTATACAAGCTCATAATAAAGAATGAGAGAAAATAATATGTGTTCCTTGAGCACCGATTTGCTACTTAAATGTTCACGAGGTAGTTTTAACATTTTAAAAGAAGTTCCTTTTAGGTCTGACCTTCATTAATATTTATCTGTTGTCTTTTTCTGCTTTTATCTAGCTGCTCGATTCTAGCACATGGACAAACCAGCCATTAATCTTGAATGAAAGTAATATGCAAGGAAAAATACCTATAAATATATAATATGTATAATATATAAATAAACTGTTTTAAAACTTAAGGTATATGGGGAATGTGGTGAACTTGCAGAACCTACACAATAAATCGTGTGGGTTGACTTCTAAACAACAGGTAGCTGTAAGCATGAAGTAATTCTATGTCAACTTTAAATGGAAAAGTCAATAAAATACTTTCTGTAACCTACATAACCTTCAAAATACAGTAGATTCATACATGAGGCACAGCAATCTAAAAGTGATAACTACTGGCCATATAAGTAAACCATGCCAGGCCTATATTAAAGGTTAAAAGAAACTGATGTTGAAGGCCACACCCCCCTTTTCAAGTGTCTGATGTTATTACAATGGGCATTTTTCCTCCCTACTCTAAAGCATTGGCTGCTATTAGTGGGAAGAGGGAAATACATATCTTAATAATACCAGAATATGTATAAGGCTGAACTAAATATTATTTAGTGAAAGAGCCCCATGTTCTTTGTAATGTATGATTCCATCCTAGTCTGGCATCCTAATCTTAAACACATTAGCCATAATTATCCATACGGCTTCTTGCATGAGATGTATGCAAGTTTCGGACTCCTCCCCTCTAGGGATGAAAAACATTTTAAAAATCTTGATGAATCTAATTCACTCAGATTTTTTCTAATTTCCCTTTTACTCTAATTTGACACAATCCCCCTCCTGCTTGTGTTACAATATGAACTGCAATTATGGGTTCCATATTATCTTCATGTAATGTATGCAATATATACAGAAAAAAGAAACTGCTAAAATGGTCAGACCAGTTTCTACTTCCTTTCCAAAGTACATAGCCCTAGCAAAATCTGTGAAGTATCACTTTGCATAAGTGAAGAGTTAGCTGAGTGGGGACTATATTGCCATAGGAACTAATGGGTGGATGGGGAGTGGAAAGGGGCATGCACCTCAACACCTTCTCTTGTAGGCATGTCCAGTTGCACTCTCCTCCCTCTCAGCCCAGATCTGTCCAACTCACTGCATTTTGGATGTCAAAGGTTGGTTTTGGATCTTCAGATTAAATAAGAGAGCAGAGCAGATTAGTTTAAATGCCAACGTTTTGATTCAGATTCAGACCCCAAACCTCTAAAGTGCTTTAGAGAAAAACTTGCTCTTTTCTGAATTGTGTGCACACCCCTACTATATAAGCATGGATGAATTTATAATGGTGCAAATGGTGCAATTGCACAAGTGCCCATGTCAGCAAAGGGGCCCTATTCTTAACTTTCATTTTTTTAAAAGTAAACCTTTAACTCTCTTTGAAGAAAATAAACAAAATGTGTAGGCATTCTTCTAAGCTGTTTCGTGAGACAAACTAGCCTGGCTGCTCCCATCTTTTCTGCTTTTAGCCAATGAGTGAGGTCAGAACTGTGATTGATGAATGAGTTGTTTGGACACCGTGCTGTAAGAATCCCTGGAGTCCTAAAGAGCTGCTATTTCCTTTTCATGCACTTTTCTTTCCTGCTTCAGTTTCCCTTTCTAGCCCTTGGATTCTCTCTAGTTCCTAAAGACCTATTAGACTTCCCCTTTGCTCTTCTTCTTCTGTTGGTTTCATCTAAGATAAGGTATTCTCTGCCAGGTCCGTGCCAGTGGGAGGCCAGGTTGGGCAGTGGCTGAGGACCATTCTGGCTGAGAGGGTCCCTGCTGCTGGGGCTGGGCAGGTATGCCTCCTGCTCCATGATCTACACTAGCATTGGGTTGTAGAGAGTGTACCTCATGCCCTGATGCGGGTGCAGATCATGAAGTGGGAGCCACCTTGGCTATACCACTTCCCATATTGCTGCTGTGCTGCATCAGCACACTGTGTGCACATGCTTGCCATCACCACACCCAAGATGGCAATGGGGCATTAACACACACACCCGCTGCCATCTAGGTTGATGGCAGGCATGCACACACAACGGGCAAACATACTGATATGGCAAGGCCTATTTAAGACCCCCATGGGGGCAGCAGTGGTATTGCTGCCACGTCACCGCCACCTGGAGTCCAAGGGCCTGCTGTAGTCTGGTGCCAGCCGTGCTCTCTACAAATTATTTTCTGACCATGCTATGCAATAAGTCGCTGAACACCAGGCAGTCATTAAGAATTCACTGTATTGCTAACTTGCAATGCAGTGGCCTACATGTCTATTCTGAAGTAAGTCTCTTTAGGTTTAATGGGGTTTACTCCCAGGTAAGTGGTGACACAGATTGCAGCCTTGGTTTTCTTGTGAGGAAGGAGCAGAAGGTTTGTGGTGAGGAGGTTCAAAACAAACAGATGTTAAACTACAGACAGCGCCTGTCAGCTTCAGGACTGGGGGCTGGGCAGTAACGAAGCAGCCGGCAGTTAGCTGGGCAATAAATCAGTCAAGGCCAGGCAGATAATGGAGGCCGGCTGGCAGAAGGAAGGCTTGACAAACTAATCAGTAGCAGTGTCCAAGAGCGTTGTCCAGGTAGGGAAGCAGAGTTCAGAAAGCCAGGGGTCCAGTCCGAAGGTCTAGAGGCTAGCAATGGCGTTACACGCGAGGGGTCACAACCGACGTTGTAGTCAGCAGTCTGCTGCAGCCATGAACTGCCTTTTATAACAGACTCCCTAAGCCAGGTGCCCATGATTAGTCTCCCAGTTGCTCAGAGCTGCTTGTTCTTAAACGACCCGACCTCTTCTTTGTTGCTGTGCTACTCGCTGGCATCTCCTTTCTGCAGGGGGGAGGGGAGCCTCCTGTTCATACCCAGAGTCCGATTGAGGGGCTTCAGCCAGGTCCTGGACATTCTCCAGCTGGGGAAGAGCCAGAGTTATGTCCTCAGGGGTTCCACTAGTTCCTTCTCCTGGGTCTGCCAACTCTGCCTCTGCCTCTTCCTCCGAGTCCTCTGAAGGGGCCATGACAGCGCCCTACATTAACATTATTTTAATAAAAATGGTATAAAATCAACAATACAAGTAGAATCATAGAATAGTAGAGTTGGAAGGGGCCTATAAGGCCAACGAGTCCAACCCCCTGCTCAATGCAGGAATCCAAATCAAAGCATTCCCGACACATGGTTGTCCAGCTGCCTCTTGAATGCCTCCGGTGTCGGAGTGCCCACTACCTCTCTAGGTAATTGGTTCCATTGTCATATGGCTCTGACAGTTAGGAAGTTTTTCCTGATGTCCAGTCGAAATCTGGCTTCTTGCAGCTTGAGCCCATTATTCCGTGTCCTGCACTCTGGGACGATCGAGAAGAGATCCCGGCCCTCCTCTGTGTGACAACCTTTCATGTACTTGAAGAGTGCTATCATATCTCCCCTCAGTCTTCTCTTGTCCAGGCTAAACATGCCCAGTTCTTTCAGTCTCTCCTCATAGGGCTTTGTTTCCAGTCCCCTGATCATCTTTGTTGCCCTCCTCTGAACCCATTCCAGTTTGTCTGCATACTTCTTGAAGTGCGGAGACCAGAACTGGACCCAGTATTCAAGATGAGGCCTAACCAGTGCTGAATAGAGGAGAACTAGTACTTCACACGATTTGGAAGTTATACTTCTGTTAATGCAGCCTAATATAGCATTTGCCTTTTTTGCAGCCACATCACACTGTTGGCTCATATTCAGCTTGTGAATAACGACAATTCCAAGATCTTTCTCACATGTTGTACTGCTGAGCCAAGTATCCCCCATTTTATAACTGTGCATTTGGTTTCTTTTTCCTAAGTGTATAACTTTGCATTTATCCCTGTTGAATTTCATTCTGTTGTTTTCAGCCCAATGCTCCAGCCTATCAAGATCCCTTTGAATTTTGATTCTGTCTTCCATGGTACTAGCTATGCCCCCCAACTTTGTATCATCTGCAAATTTGATAACCATGCTTTGTACCTCCTCATCTAACTCGTTAATAAAAATGTTAAAGAGCACTGGGCCCAGGACCAAGCCCTGTGGTACCCCACTCGTTATTTCCACCCAGTTTGAGAAGGAACCATTGATAAGCACCCATTGAGTATGATTCTGGAGCCAACTGTGGATCCAACGGATAGTTGTTCCATCCAGCCCACATTTAGCTAGCTTGCTAATCAGAATATCATGGGGCACATTGTCAAAAGCTTTGCTGAAGTCGAGATATATTATGTCCACAGCATTCCCACAGTCTACAAGGGAAGTTACCCGATCAAAAAATGAGATGAGATTAGTTTGACAGGATTTGTTCTTCATAAATCCATGTTGGCTCCTAGTAATCACTGCATTGCTTTCAAGGTGCTTACAGATTGACTGCTTTATAATCTGCTCCAGAGTTTTTCCAGGGATTGATGTTAGGCTGACTGGTCTCCTCCTGGTTCCTCCTTCTTGCCCTTTTGGAAGATAGGGACAACATTAGCTCTCCTCCAGTCATCCAGCACTGCACCAGTCCTCCATGATTTTGCAAAGATAATAGAGAGCAGTTCTGAGAGTTCTTCAGCCAGTTCCTTCAATACTCTAGGGTGCAGTTTATCGGGCCCTGGACATTTGAACTCGTTCAAAGTGATTAGGTATTCTTTGACCATTTGTCTATCAATCTCAATCTCCAATCCTGCCCTTTCTACTTCATGTTTCCCGAGAGGGTCATAGAGCCTTTTTTGGGAAAAGACTGCGCCAAAGTAGGTATTGAGCACTTCTGCCTTTTCTTTGTCATCTGTTATCATTTTGCCATTCTCATTGAGTAGCTGTGCCACCATTTCTTTTCTCTGTCTTTTACTATGGACATACCTGATGTCATGAACCTGTAATGGTCATGAGTTATAAAAAATCTAATAACAATACTTTGGCTCCAGTAAGGGACTCTGGGAGACGGTTACAGTTAGAAAAAGACAAACCTTTGCCAATTTGCAAATTTGAGTTTCACTTCCCAGCTGAAGATCGTTAGAGAAGCCTTAACAAGCTGCACCTGTTTATCTTTGCTGATTAGCAAGTGCCTGGTACCCAAGGTCATCTTTGGCCTGTACAGTTGGAAAAACACAGTTGGGAGGGGGGCCTGAAGGCGCGAAAATGTGAGAAACATCGAGAAGAAAGTTACATCAGCCAAATCCTGATTGGTCAATTACTTTTGGACCGTTAGGATCCTTTTCCCTTAAGTATAGGGCTAGAGACCCATAGCCTTTGTTCTCTGTTCTCTGCCTATGCTGACTGGCACCAGAGTTCCAAACCTTTCTGCCTTATGGTTCCAGGGGTTGCTTATGGGAAGGCAACCTATGTCTGGTTCCATTGCTTTATGTTGAACATCCATCTCTCTTAGGAGAGGTGCCACGCAACCAACTACCTCGTGAGTAAGTAGTTAGGTGAGTTAGTTTGTTATTTTCTTGTTGTGTGTATGAATTCTCTTGTAAGAACCTAAACCCCTGTTGGGTGAATGGTCTTAAAGGATTACTTGCTGCTATATGATATGTGCACTTATATTTCTTAATAAAGCTACTTCTATTTAACCTGGTGTGTTCATTTGAGAGAAGGGGTGGTTCTGGATTCAGTACCCTGACCCATCTCAGTCACTAACTACCAAAGAGGGTTAAGAAGTTAAAGGCTTGGATTTTAAGTGTTAAACCAGAGGTGCCTGGCAAGGAGTGTAACTGTGACTCTTGCCTTTTAGGACCTTGGTTTTATATATCTTCTGGGCTCAGAGATCCCCTGGCTCTGAGTGGACCAGTATACAGGGGTGGTGGCAGCCTACCTTCTACCTTGCAGGGTTGTTGTGAGCGTACACAGCCTTGGCAAGGGTGAAGTAATAGCTTTTTGGTTCCAGTCTCATTTCCCTAAGGGTGGGGGTCTGAGTCTGATGCATGAACCCGGTACCTTGAGGGTCTGGGGGTTATGACACCTGAAGAAAGCTTTTTTGTTGCTTTTAGCATCTCTCGTTAACCTCAGCTCATTCTCAGCTTTAGCCTTCATGACACCATCCCATTTTATTAATAAAATTAAAATAAAAAGATAGCTTAGGCTATAACATTTAAAAATCCTGTTGCTGTTGCCTACGATACAAGCACTTTTGCAGCCATTTTATGCCTCCATCTGTATCTTCACAACAGTCATGGGAGATGGGTTAGGCTGAGAGTTGGTGACTGACCCAATTTAGGAAGTTAGGAAGTGAGCAAAAACAATGAGAAGTTAGTTTAAAATATGAAACTGCACATACACAAAGTATTTTTGTTGTCTATGAATGCTTCTGTAATAATAATAAATATGTAAAGCTTTAAGATACCTTGAGACATATTTTCTGGTACCTTATTTCATCCATTCTGTTTTAGGGGAAAGGGGGCCCTTTTTTGGAGAACAGTACCAGGGCCCCCAACTACTTTAATCTGGCCTCATGTATTTGTATATAAAATTACACTGTTACTCATGCTGTTCATGTGTTCATGAGTGCAGCTTTAGTTTTTCAATCTTACATAATATGTCCATAAGATTTTCCAGATTTCTGTTTTGTTTTTATTTACAGATAGCATTCCACATGCCTGATGCCTGTAATGTTTCATCAACATCAAAAGTATTTAAATTATGTATCAAAGTAACTGCATTTTATCTAGGTTGGTAGTTTTACAAAACCTGAATGAGAATAGCTGACAGGCACTGTTTGAGGTAGGGAATAATCTCTCCTTTCTTCATAGCACAATTTAATATCATCTTTCTCCTTATGAAACTCTGTGAATAATCTAGCATGGCTGCACTGCAGCTCCCTTGCAAACTGTTAGCTAATATCCAGCAGCAAAAAACAGTTATTTTAAATTACCCGTTATGATATCCGGATGTGCAAATTCTATTGCCAGGATGACGGGGAAATTTTTGTAATGAGAGCACATCTTTAAAATTGAACAGCGGATGAAGATGTGAATGATCAAAGCACTGAGTAATGATCCTATGATGTGCTTGTTCTCAATGAGAGAGATCTTTCCATTGACTTGCATGGGAAAGAGGTGGTGGTGGGGAAAAACCAGCAGAGATCCAGGTGAAAAACTTATACAGTTGTTAATATTTACTTATTTTTAATATTTCCTGGGATTCAAACAACAATTTTGGCACTCAGCAAGAGGTACATGCATAGATATGGTGCTTGAGTATGATATCTGTAAACATTGTTGTATACCACTTTGATATTTTATACAAATGGCCAGTTTATAATATTTTTATAAGTAAAGTAAGCAATTAAAGGCCATGGCCGAAATCATACACACAAGTATCTGTGAGTCCTATGTACAGATATGTGAGTCCTAAATAATTTGAGGTAGCAATGGAAAAAATAGTTTCCCCTCTGCTTTCAAATAAATTCTAGACATTTCAGTTTAACTGGCTTTTGGATCACGCTGTTAGCGTGACACTTTTATTTGTCTGTTCTGTTTCAGTAGACTCAGGCATTTGTCACTTAAAGTACTCTTGAGATGGGGAGGATTGAATTGTTCAGTGCACCAAAAACTGCTTTGTATTCAACTCTGTGTTAATAATGAGAGTGGAGAGACTGACAGAATTGAATAACATACCTTATAAAAAGAAACATTTATTTAATTTATGTTATAGTGTGGCATAGAAACTAAGGGAGAGTAATGGAGTTGTCTTTCGGCCCCCTGGCAGTTGTGCTGTGGGGTGCCGCAGGGTACCATCTTGTCCCCTATGCTGTGTAACATCTATATGCAGCCCTTGGGAGCAGTCATCAGGAGCTTTGGAGCGAGGTGTCAGCAGTATGCTGACGATACCCAGCTCTATTTCTCTGTAACATCTGAATCAGGAGAGGCCATGCAAGCCCTGGACTGCTGCCTGGACTTGGTGGTGGGCTGGATGAGGGCCAGTAAACTGAGTCTGAATCCTAGCAAGATGGAGGCACTGTGGGTTGGTGGTTCCCAAGTTCGGATAATTGGTCAGTTGCTTGCTTTGGATGGAGTCGTACTCCCTCTGAAAGAGCAGGTCCGTAGTCTGGGAATGCTCCTGGATCCATCTTTGTCGCTAGAGGCCCAGGGCCTCCATGGCTGGAAGTGCCTTTTACCAGCTTCGGTGGTAAGACAGCTGCGGCCATTTCTGGACCGGGATAGCCTGACCACTGTTGTCCATGCACTGATAACCTCCAGGCTGGATTACTGCAATGAGCTATATGTGGGGCTGCCCTTGAGGTTGGTCCGGAAGCTGCAGCTGGTCCAAAATGCAGCAGCGAGACTGCTCACTGGGGCAGGGTATCGCCAACATGTCACCCCGCTGCTGAAAGAATTGCACTGGCTGCCCATTTGCTATTGGGCCAAGTTCAAGGTTCTAGTTTTGGTGTACAAAGCCCTATACAGCTCGGGACCAGGTTACCTTGCCCCTTATATACCAAGTCGATCACTACGCTCTGCATGTGAGGGTATCCTGCAGATACCATCTTATGAGGAGGTTCATTCTGCACAATATAGGAAACAGACCTTTAGTGTGGTGGCACCTACCCTGTGGAATTCCCTCCCCTTATATATTCGACAGGCGCCATCTCTGCTATCTTTTTGGCGACTTTTGAAGACTTTCCTCTTTCAACAAGCCTTTTAAGTTGAGACCTATCCCAGTCTGCATCTGTGTTAGAATGGCTTTTTAAATATATTTTTAAATAATATCTTTTAAACCCTTTTTAAAAGATGTTTTTAAAGCTTTTTGTTTTTAAATGTTTTTAATGTTGTGTTTTAATTTATTTTAAGCTCTGTTTTATGATGTTTTAAAATGTTTTTAGCGTTTCTGTTTGCTGCCCCGGGCTCCTGCTGCGGGGAAGGGTAGGATATAAATCAAATAATAAATAAATAAATAAATAAATAAATAAATAAATAATAGAACAAACTGAAAATTTCAGTAGATAAATAGTATCGTTCTATAGAAATCTGTCCATTGCTCATTTTCTTAGAATGCAGATTATTTGTACCAACAAATGCAAATAGAACGGAGATCATTTGTACTGTACTAACAAATGCAAACTTCTCTTTTTCTCTGAGTGTGTTCAATTCTGCAACAAAATGAAATTCCACTACAAACTGTTAAATCAAACATTGGATTCTAAGGTTCCAGTGAACCTAAGATAGGAACTAGCAGTGCAATCCAGTACATCTCTCCTCAGAAGTAAATCCCACTGGATTAAATGGAGCTTACTCTTAGGTAAGTGTGCATAGGATTGCAGCCTGTTGGTTGTATCCAACTAAATCCTACTTAGAATAGATCCATTCAAACGGATCTCAGTCAAGTCAATTTTCAATGGGTCTATGACTTAGTTGGATACAACCCTGTCTCCTATTGCTGCTGAATTATGCAAAGAAGTATCTTAAGGTTTAAAGCCGGGATAGGGACTCTGTAGACATATACTCCATTCAGGGGGACAGTATACAGCAGAAATTACAGCAGAAATATTGTATAAAAGAGTAATTTGTTTTCAAAATGTAGAAAAAATAAAGTGGTCAATATTTTCCTTTTTGCAATTGCTGATAATGAGCTACTTTGGTGTAGAGTAGCATTGGAGCAGCATTGTGTTACTTCTAAAGCAAGCTTCTTTCTAAATAAACCTCACGGATGCCAGTAATCCTTATGACCATTTCTTATATCTGTAATTTTTAATTGGTTTAATCAGTAGATAAAGGGGAAGAGGCTCTGATATTGAAAGAAACATTTATTTTAAAGCCATTTTGGTCCAGTGTGATTTTGTAATAAAGAATTAAAAAACATGAACAATCACCTTTCTAATAAGTAGTGACTGGTTTATTCAATTGTTATTTCTTACACTTCCTTTTGCACCCTTAAAACACCATCTGTGTTGAGACTTCAAATAGGCATAGTAATGATGATTAATAAATGTGATGCCAAAGGGTAAATCAACTAAATAAATCCTTAATTGGTGGACAGCTCAGCAATTTGTATATTAACACTTCTGCTAGTGAGGATGACCTTCCTTTTCTAACCCCTTAGCCCTGATAATTCTGATTCACACAGATCCCAGTCACATATTACTTAATCTTAAATAATCTAGAGGTCACCAAGCCTCCTCCCCACCAGAGATGACCAAGCCTCACCCTCCTCCCCTTTAGACCTTCTCCTGAAAGGAGGAGGGAAGCAGAGGAAGGAGGTGGTGGCATGGGTGGCTCAGGCAAGCCTTGGAGGAACACTCAGGGCTGGGCAGAGCAGCTCATCAGCAACTATCCTGCTGTCCTGACACTTCCCTCCTCCTCTGCCTCTGCCTGAAACAGCGTTGTTGGTGAAGTGGGCAATGGCAGAGCAGAACGATTGCTGAGGAGCTGCCCCAGCCTATTGTGGCTGTTCCTCAATGGCTTGCCTGGGCCACTTGCCTTGCTTGCCGCTGCCACATGCAGCATGTAAAAGCCTGCCATAATGCTGTATTTTGTAGTGCCACAGCATGACAACAGCCTTAGAAAAATATTATATGTAAGATTTACAATATTTCTAAGCTGCCTGTCTGGATAATATCCTTTCAAATTCAACTGTATGTGTATGTGTCTCTCTGTATGATTGGGAACCCTGCAGGTTCCTGATCACATAAGCACTCTTGGGTGGAACATGTGGAAGGGCAAGAGGGACCACCCAGAGTGGGTGGGCTCCCTTGATGATGCTGTGCACGCCAGGTACATTTCATGGACAGTGTGTGATCAGTGTTAGCGTGAATGAGCTGTTTTACTTGCACATAGGGTTTCCAACATGGGGATGGGAATCCTGAACAAAAAAAGGATTTTTTTTCATAGGATGAAGTTTGACACATTTATGCCCAATTTCAACTATATTAAACTATTGGATTCTCCCACTGATTTATATGGACATATTTGATGTCCGTCCACTGAGATTTTTAAAAGATAGCTTCTCAGTTTTAATCACAAAGTGACCTATCCATACATTAGTTCTTTATATATATTTATACGTCTCTGTTCTTCCAGTCAGTCTTATTCCTCCTTCTACACAGTTGTCAGTTCCCCTCCCTTCCCCTCGCTGCTGCTACTCAGTATTCCATGCCATTGCGTTTTGGGGTGTTTGGGATGGAGTTTACCCATTTAGGTTTTTTACCTGCATATTTTGGGGTTACCCTCAGTCTATTGATGAGCATTCTGTGTTGGTAGTGAAGTTTTGGCTACATAAGCGTGAGAATTGGAAGACTCAAATAGGTATTAGTATATATGTTGGTGAGCCAACAATAGAGAAAGAGTAATCAAATGCAATTTGAGCAGTATGCAAAAAATCAAGACACATAAAGTATGTCCTGAACAGTATTATTCTTGATTTCCTCTGATTATACAGATATTAAAAACATACGAGCTGTAACATTTCAACTGTAAGCAAATATTGTACAATTTCTTGGGTTATGTGCTGCAGCTCAAAAAAAACCATGATACTATAATTTTCAAAAGATTGATACTTTTGTCATGGTTCTGCTTACTGGACAATGTTATCTGCCAAGATGCTTGATTGGAAAGATGCTTAGAGTATTTAAAATAATTACTACTGAGCAGCTACTTGCAAAAGCTACAAAATCCCAACCTCATGGCACATTCTATACTGAAAAACATATTCAGAGCCATTTTTGTAGATGGTCACATGCTTTGGACCTACATGTTGCATTCATCTCTACCTGCTACAGTCATTCATAAAGTGGGTGTTTTTACTATTTAGATGTATACTCCATTCTTCAAATAGATTATGAGGGTAGCTTACAATAAAATATTAATAACAATTTTAAAAATTAATAAAGAAGACTGAGGCACTGTTAATGGGTGCTTCCCTAGACTGGATGGAAGGGGTTGTGGCCTGCTCTTGATGGGGTTACACTCCCTCTAAAGGAGCAGGTACATAGCTTAGGAGTACTTGGATCCACTACTGTAACTTGAGGCTCAAGTGGCCTCGAGTACGAGGAGTGCCTTCTATCAGTTTTGGCTGATGGCCTAGCTGTGACCCTATCTGGAGAGGGATAGTCTGACTTCTGTTGTCTACCCTTTGATAACCTCTAAGTTAGACTACTGCAATGTGTTATACATGGGACTGCCATTGAAGACAGTTTAGAGACTGCAGCTGGTGCAGAATTCAGCAGTCAGGCTGCTCATTGGGGCAAGATGGCTTGAGTACATAACACCAATTCTGGCGCAACTGTGCTGGCTACCAATTAGTTTCCAGGCTCAATTCAAAGTGCTGGTTTTGACTTATAAAGTCTTATTAGGCTCAGTACCCCAATACCTCAAAGACCGTCTCTCCCTATATGTACCAACCTGGACCCTGAGCTTGGAATCTGAGGCTCTTCTTTGAGTGCCCCCTCCTAAGGAGGTGTGGAGAGTGGCAACATGAATATGGGCCTTCTCAGTGGTGGCCACCTGTTTGTAGAATGCTCTCCCCAAGGAGGTATGCCTGGTGTCATCAATATCCATTTTTAGGCACCAGGCAAAAACATTTATCTTCTTCCAGGCATTTGGTTCTTAACTTTCGAAGGCTTTTAGAGGGCTTCTGTTGTGTAGCCTTCTTAAGAAGAGTTGCTCCACCACCTTATGTACTTAAAAAAAAATGTTTTCTATTTTTTAAATAATTTACTTTATTTTTAATTTGAATTTTTAACTATAACTCACATATGTGTGTAGAAAAGCAACTAACAAATTTAATGAATAAATAAATACATATATTGAAATGAACGAAAAATAGAAACTCTATGAAAGCAGCCTCCAAATAATACATCAACATTTTTTAAAAATAAAAAAATAAAAAGTCTTTCAAAATAAAAAAACTTTCAGTATTCTCCTGGTGTAATAGATCAGTGGTTCCCAAAATTTCCCCCCCACGAACACTTGAAACTTGCTATGGATCTTGGTCCTTTGGGATATTTCTGCCTGTTGTAGCAACTGCAATGCAGTGTGCTAAATTCTATATGATCATAAATTGTATTTTTATTCCTTCTTTTATTTCTTATATGTTGAATTACAATTTGAATGCCATAGAATTCAAATTGTAATATACTAAAAATACAATATAAGAAATAAGAAATTCTTCCAAGCTACACAGCAAGTGGATTGGACTGTGAAAGACCAACCCAATTTGTGTTTGCATTTTTACAAATTTGTATGGCAGTACAATATCTCAGAGAGGAGGTCAGGTCTCCTGCTCCCCTGGTGCATTCACTATAGCTGCCCAATTTCCCTGCTTTTTAAAGTTTGATAGAAATATCTGTTGTTTATAGGTACATTCTTAAACAGCAAAGTTGTTTTTGCCTATTAGTGAATTTCTGTGCTTTTTAATCCAGGAGTTAAGAAATGGGATCCTATGTAAATTTGCTGAGAATGGATTGATTATTTGCATGCTTATTGACTTCAATGTGATTTACTCCCGTGCAATCATGGTTAGGATAGATGAAACTGGCAGTGGGGAAGGAGGAGGAGGGAGGGCTGGAGTGGGAAGGGCAGAAGGAAGCGGGGAGGGGAGGAAGAAGGGAGGAGAAAGAGAGAGGGGAGGGGAAGGAGGGGAAGGAGAGGAGAGGAGAGAAGGGGAGGGGAAAGACAGGTCTGATCATTTGCATGCTTACTGAGTTCAATGGGATTTACTCCCATGCAGTCATGCTTAGAATAGGTAAAATTGACCATGGATGAGGAGGAGGGGGAGGGGACAGGAGAAGGAAGGGAAGGGGAAGGAGGGGATTGGAAGGGGAATGGGATGGGGAGGGAGGGGTGAAGGAGGGAAGGGGCAAAAGGAGGGAGATAGGAGGGGAGGAGGGGAGGGCAGGTTTCATAATTTGCATGCTTTTTGAGTTCAGTGGCATTTCAAGGGTGCTAAAAATTGCTAGGAGACTCCTATTTTCCTTCATAGTGCTACAGTCCCCAGAAGAGGGGCTGACTGTTAAACCACTCTGGCCACTGGAGCTCTGTCAGGGGAATAGAAATCTCCTGTCGGCACCTTCATAAACTACACTTCCCAGGATTCTTTGGGGGAAGCCATGACTGTCTCAAGTGAAATAAAGGTCTGGTGTGGGTGTGGCCTCCTGATTAGGCAAGCAGAAAGCTTTTAGAACGCTGACAGTTGGTTCTTACTGAGCATGCCCAACACTATAATAGGCTTCAATGTTAAATTTCTTAAATTAATTAAAATCAGCCATGCATTTTTTTTTTACTTTTAAGCTGCAGAAGATTAAGGTCATAGTATGGGACAAGGTCAGTAATAGGATTACATGTACTCTGTGAACATGGCTGATTTTTAATTAATTTCAACAAATTATGAGACCATTGACAGAAAAAAGTCCAACAGCGGTCTGGATTTTTTTCTCTTGTTTTACACTTTGAACTCTCCATTCTCTCTGACTGTTTTATGTATCACCATGAAAACTTAGAGGGTTGTTAAGCAAGCATTTCTGAGTTCAGGACTATACGTTTTGTAAGCTTTTGTTTTGAAATGTGCTTACGGGAAGGATCAGAATGGCATGGGGTGTATTTTCAATTTAACATTGCGGAATGCAAAATATCCTTGGCTGTGTTCTCGTGGCTGTACAATACAATTTAAAATCAATATAAATATTTAATGTGTTGGATGTGCTGTCTCCTGTCTTCAACCACAAATTCACAGACATGCTGCAGACCACCTGCAATGCCATAGGTTGCTAGCCATGGGGTAAGAGTTACTGCCAATTCAATGCTTCAAGGCAGTTAGTTCGTGAATCCAAATTAGGCCATTCAAACACCAAGTAGTCAGCTATCTAGTAGTGTTTACTGCTGAGCATACACACTGAAACAAGCATAGATATCTCACATTCCTTCACGGTGTTTCAGAGCTCCCCTGGAGGCAGGGGATTGCAATTTTGTCACCCCTGGGAAAGGCCTTCACCACTGGCTAGTGCAGATGGCTGGTCAGTGTCAGGTCTGCTAAGCTCCTGCTGTGTGTATCTCCTTCCAGCTCTCTCTCGTCTCCTCCTAGCAGCTCCAGCTCCTGGAAGCCCTCAGCTCTGGTTCCAGGTCTTAGTTTCCAATCTGGTGTGACAAGCTGCTCCTTAAACTCTGTCTGATCTGTCCCTCAGAGGGGTCAGCAACTGTGCGCCTGCTTGCCTCATGGCCAGTGCAGTGTCCTAATGCAGGTGGAATGTTCCCTCATGAGGTTTACAGTTCTGATGGGAATAGGAAGGAGACCAGCTAGGACAAGTCTAGACATGCCCTCCCTATAATAATTATGCAATACTTAACCCCCCATCCATTGCATAGGGAATGGGCTTCAGTATACAAGATCTCACATAGACCTACAATATAGCATTTGAGAGGTAGTCTGCAAAGGTCGCCTACACCTGCTTGTCTATACAACAGTCTTTGGTAATACACCACCTGAATGACACTTGCAGACACTAGTGATCCACAGATGACAGTTTGGGAGCCACTGCATTAAATTGTCCATTAGATGAGCCTCTGTGAAGAAATTATTCTAAAGCCAGGGCATCACCACTGAAAAGGCTCCTTCACCAGTAGCCAACCACTACACCTTTGATGGTGGGGTAACCCAGAGAAGGTTGTCTCATGAGAATCTCAAAGTATGGACAGGCACATGAGGAGAAAGGCACAGTCTTCAGTTACCCTGGATCCAAATCATAAGGGGATTTAAAAATTAAAAATGGAGTGGGAGTCAGTGCTGTTTGCAAAGCACCAGTGCAATATGCTTATAATGCCTGGTCCCAGTTAACAGTTTAGTAGCCATATTCCAGACTAACTGCAGGTTCCAAACTGTCTTCAGAGATATCTATAATGCATTGCAGTTGTCTAACTTGAAGGCTACCAGAGCATGGATCACTGAGGCCAGGCTATCTCATCCAGTCAAGGAGCAGTCGGTGAAAGATGCTTAAAGGTGCTCTGTACCATAGAGGAGAGCTGTACCTCTAGTGGCTGATGGTTCAAGGAATCCACCAAACTATTTATTTACTTGAATGCAGCCCCATGCAAAAGAGGATGAATATCACTCACTCAGGCATATGAACCACCTACCAACTACCCTCCATCTTATCTAGATTAAGACTTTAGCCAGTCCATAACCATGCTTAAGCACTAGTGTGGCACTTCTATAGATTCACCTGAATTAGTAAAAAAAAGAGAAATAGAGCTGAGTGTCATCCACACATTGATGGCATCTCATCTTTTGATAACCTCACTAAATGGTTTCAGAGAATCAGAGGATAACAGAGGTGAAAGGGACCTATAAGGCCATTGAGTTGAACCCCCTGTTCAATGTAGAAATCCACATTAAAGCATACCCAACAGATTGCTGTCCAGCTGCCTCTTGAATGCCTCCAGTGTTGGACAGCCCACCACCTCCCTGGGTAATTGGGTCCACTGTTGTACTGCTCTAACAGTTAGGACTTTTTTTCTGATGTTTAGCCAAAATCTGGCTTCCTGTAACTTGAAGCTAGATTTCTTGGTTTCATGTAGTTCTTAAAATCATAGGAGACAGGACTGAAGCCTGTAGCATAAATGCCAAGGAATCAAACAGTGTTTGCCCAGTACCACTTTCTGGAATCATCCATCTAGGTAGGAAGAGAGCCACTGTAAAATGGTGCCTTCAATTCCCATTCCCCTATTTCACCCAGAAGGATCTCCTGGTCAAGAGTACCCAGATAGCTATCCAGAAGGATACCATGTCTGATAGCAGATTATCATCAGACCACAGCTGGAGGCACTAGAAAACCAATTTAAAAACAGAGATAATTTAATCTCCTCCCTTCCTACCAGGGGGAGCAAATTCACACTCTCAAAAGGAGAATCTAACAATGCTGGAATAAAAAGAAAGATACCATTGGCCTCAGGTCAACTTCCAAAGGTCAAAATTGAAAGGGCGATTCACCTTTGGGACCAATCCCCATTGGAGACACTCTGCTGGAAGCCACCCACTGCCTGCTGCAGCAGGATTCCAATAACTATTCCTTCCCCAAAGTCATTCATTCATTGGTGATCACTCATGGCTGAGTACGATTGTTTTCCAGGGTAAGGTCTTTAACAGTGGGTCCATAAGTGACTGTGAAGAGCAATTCTGGATCCACACAGCCTCCCACAGTGAGGACATAGGTTTCCAGACGGAAGATGGTCATGATGAGGATTTGCTTGACATGGCTTCCGCTTAGCTTGTTTGTCCCTTTCACCCTTTACTTGTGCTTCTTCAAAGTCCATAGCACCTTTGATAATGGCCGACCTCCAATTGGGACGCTCATGGGCCAAGGCTTCCCAGTTCTCGATGCTCATGTTACATTTTTTTAGATTTGCTTTGAGAACATCTTTAAACCTCTTTTGCTGTCCACCTATATTCTGTTTTCCATCCTTAAGTTGGGAGTAAAGTAGCTGCTTTGGAAGACGGTGATCAGGCATTCGAACAACATGGCTGGTCCAGTGAAGTTGATGTTGGAGGATCATTGTTTCAATACTGGTGGTTTTTGCTTCTTCCAATACGCTAACATTAGTCTGCCTATCTTCCCAAGTAATTTGCAGAATTTTCCGGAGGCAGCATTGGTGGAATCTTTCAAGAAATTGGGAGTGGCGTTTATAGATGGTCCATGTTTCACAGGCGTACAGTAATGTCAGTAGTACAATGGTTTTGTAAATAAGCATTTTGGTCTCCCTGCGAATATCCCAGTTCTTGAACACTCTACGCTTCATCCGGGAGAATGTGGCACTTGCAGAGCTCAGACAATGCTGAATTTCAGCATCAATGTCAGCTTTTATAGAGAGATGGCTGCCAAGATAAGAAAAGTGATCGACATTCTCCAGCATTGCACCATTAAGCTGGATTGATGGTGCTACAGAGGGATTGGTTCGCACAGATTTGCAGCACAGTCTTATGTATCATTTACTCAGAGTTCAATGCATCTTACTTCCAAATAACTATGCACAGATTGCACTCTTAGATGGGCACCATTTCTCTCAACTTTGTCAACAATGTCAAGTGCAGCACTAATGATGTTTACTCAGAAGCAGCCCTGTAGTATGGGGGGAGGGTAATGGGGGCACTGTACCCCTCCAAACCATGCTTCCCCCCAAGGATTTTTTTAAAATGTCTAGTTTGTGACATTATAGACAGTGACAACTTCTATTTAAAGAATTGTAGCTTGTTTTAAGAACATGAACAATCTAAGAATAGGACCCTCTAAAAAATTCAGTGAATAAGGGAGGGTGAGTGCACAGCAAAAGCCTCATCTAGAAGAGCCTCCCAAAGTCTGCTCAGTAAAGACTTTTCCTGATTAATTGTGGGTTTTTCATGATCACAATCACCCTATACTTACTTAAATGATCCTGAAAATACAACCAGTACAGTCAAATGCCCCTTGAAGAGTGAAATGTTATAACTTTGTATTATGGGCTAGAATTAGTCTCTACCCCTTGGACTTTTCTTTGCTCTTATTTTCCATTTCATTTGTGTTCTCTACCCAGCCAAGCAATAAAGAAGTGTATCTGTTTGCCTGTGGTAAGAAGTTAGAGTTTGTTTGTACTGCAGTTACTATAATAAGTAGAGCAGGATTGGATGCTTATTGCTAAGGGGTAAAATCAAGAGATAAATTAAAGTGATCTGGAACAAAAACAACTGCTGTGTTCACTGCAGTTAGCTAGCTGGGTGGCTGGCCACCTATACAGTAACTGAGGCCTAATTTCTGATTTTCCCAATATGTGCAGCTCAGCATGAGACCTTTTTAGGGTTTCTGGGCAGAAAAATCAACCCAACAACCAGTTTTAAAAAATCCAGTTGCTTTTCACAATTAGTTTCCAATTGTTTAGTTAGTCCTTTATATAGGGGCCAGTCAAAAAGTTTTTCCTTGATTGTGCAACAGGAAGGAAGAGGTCAGGAACAAGACTAGAAGGACGGACTGTCAAAGAGGAGTTAACAAGCATACCCTAAAGTATTTATTTTTCTCTCTGTCTTTCCCTAAACTTGTAGTATGGACAAGTTTGTTCGTTTGTTTGGGATGGAATCTAAAACTGAAATAGCTAAGGCAGCATCAAAACCAAGCTCACTGTCATTACCAAAGCAGTTCATGAAGACCAAGAAGCAGTCTTGCACAGGGACAGACCACAGGTGAAAGGGGACTATAGCTATAGGAAAACTCAAGCGTTTGAGTCTGGTATTCCTGTGGATCTCTCAAAAAAGGATGAGACAATTCAACAGATCAAACTTCATTCATGTAAGTTAACACACTCTCTGGATGGAAGAGAAATGACAGGAAAGGTCACTGTCTTTCCCTTCCTCTGGCCTGCCCCACACATCCTCTCCATTAGTGAGGGGGGGATTGGCTGTTGCTGTGGCCTCTCCCTCATCCCCAATATACCACCTAGAAAGTGGCTGCCCCACCTAACACAGAAGGCTGGCTACGGGGCTGCTCAGAATTAGATCCCACTGACCTCAATTATGTTTACTGCCAGGTAAGTACACACAAGATTACGGTCTTAATAGATTGTGTGTGTGTGTGCTTTGGGGGACTTGGTTTTTTAAAAAGAATAAAAATACTATCCATAAAATATAAGTCATATAACATTTCTCTGGTTGGGCCTCCAGTTTGGCTATGGCCCTGTTCTATAGCAGCACATACCTATTTTACAAATTCATGAATCTGAGCAAATGTATGAATCTAAACAAATAAAGGATTTACATAATTTTCTTCTTAATGCTTGTCATTCCCCAGGAACATATATTCTAGTTAGGCATTTTAAAAAATGTGTTGGCATTTTTGTTATGTAGCTATGATGGAAGCAAACTTATTGACCCAGCAATGGCACATAATGTGTTAAGATTTTTGTTTTAAACTAAGCTATGGATTTCATTAAAAGCACAAAGTGTGTTAAAATTCAAAACATCAAATTGTAAGCATGTAAAGCAGATTAAAATGCCCCTTGTGATCATCTGGTGGTAGTTTTATAAATTAGGTGTTAGCTCTGGAAATTGTTCAGAAAGGATTTAAAACTGCTTTAACTTTTCTGAAATTCAATTAGACCATGTACACACAGCCATCTCATAAATATTATATTGGTGAACACTGAAATGCTGGAAGCTCAGAACACGATACTCTCCTTAGCATTCATTCACCTTTCTTATAATTAGTGATGGGTATTACTCACTCCATGGGAGCAGTAGGGAGGGATAGGATGGGAGAAGCATCAATCAAGCATTCTTGCCAGTCGTCTGCATATTAAAATTTGTAATTAGCTCCATCATCCATCCACTGTAGAATGCTGAACTGTTGTGAAAACAGTTTCCCCCATGAACAGTGGGACCATAGCCTATGCTCAAATGCTTGGAAAAAAATATGATTTCAGGTTGTGGAACTCCCCCTGTGAGAGGTTCACTTGGCTCCCACTCTTTTAAGCGTCAGGCAAGTTTGAAAACTTTGCCTGGCTTTTATTTTAGAGTTTGTCTCTCCAACTTCAATGCTTGTTTCATCTCGCCCTTGGTTTTATGCCATGGAATGGATTGTAGTAGTTTTGACTTGTTTGTTTTTTGATATTTGATGTTTTTATATAAACTGCTATGAACATTTTTTAAAATAAAAGTGGGATATAAGTTTCTAAATAAATGGTCGTTTCATACATTGAAATACTTTGTGATAATTAAAAAACCCACTTATGGCATAATACATTTCTGTGTACAATTTGTTAGGAGACACTCTTAGGGAACTCAGTGAGGTTTTTTGGGGCGGGGAAATAAAATAGTTGAAAACCCCATATATTTGAAGAATATTTTAAACTTGGCTGCAAGCTGGTTTATTGTTAACTTAGAATTTTGATGAGAACCCTCACATAATTGATTTACAGTGATGGCACTAGCTTAAATGGATATAAAAGATAACTAGACAGATTCATGTGCAAAATATCTGTCAATGGCTACTAGTCACAGTATTTTATATCAGATGTGGTTAACCTGTGACCCTCCAGATGTTGCTGGACTACACTCCTACTATCCTTGCTTATTGGCCAGCCAGGCAGGGGCTGATGGGAGTTAGAGTTCAGCAACACTGGCAGGGCCACAAGTTAACTACCCCGGTTTATACGATGACACCTCACTGTTCAGTAGGCCACTGAATACCAGATACTGGGAAAAAGCTCTTGCTCAAATCCTGCTTGTGGGCTTTCCAGAGACATCAGGTTAGTCACTGTGATGTCATTAGGCATGATACTTTAAGCATCATCCATAGTTGCTTGGAGGATACTACTGAAACAAAAAAAAATCTGATTGGAAATTAAGATAGAAATCCTAGCTAAAATAGTGTGTTTCCCAGATCCAGCTGAAGTGAAAGAATCATTCCTTCTCACCTCTTTAGGGAGTCTGCATAGGGAACATTTAATCTAGCCTACTTGCTTCTGGCAAAAAGAGTTTAAGTGCCCTCAGGCCAGGCCAGTCACCAGAAAGCCACTGTAGGCAGAAGGGAACCTAGTGTTGTGGAGATGTTAGATGGGAGCACTCAAGAGTAAAAATGGATGCTCCTGAAAGATGCAATTCTAAACACACTTTCGAAGGGACTAAGCCCCGTAGAACTTAATAGGACTTACTTCTGAGTAGATATTGTTAGGATTGTGCTGTTGGTAAGGTTTGACTAGGAATCCTCTGCAAAGATATCCATATCCAAGCAAAACTGGCAACCCCCTGCCTGGAATGCCCTGCCTGCCTTTTAACGTGCCTGCCCCAAACCTCTTTACAGGCTTGACCCTTCACTGCAGAGAGAGGTTTGAGAAATGAGTAAGAGTTAAGAAGATTCTCTACCCTTTCCTGTCTACCCTCTGGGCTGATATAAACTCCCTTTGAAAGCCAACCCAGCTCTAGTGAGTAATAACCAGAGCTTGGAAGTAACTAGTTAGGTAGGAGGTGATGAGGGAGGAGGCGGAGAGTGAGACAGGGTGGAGTGGAAAAAACAATTTTTTAAAAAAACAGTTAGTGGTGGTGAAGAATGGAGTGGAGGGGAAAAGGATCAGGAGGTCAAGAACATGAATAAAGGAGGAGAAGGAGGCAGCAGCAGAATGGAGATAAAGAACTGTGGAGGTGAAAGATGACGTGTGTATGAGTGTGTGAGTGTGTGTATGAGAGAGAGAGAGAGAGAGAGAGAGAGAGAGAGAGAGAGAGAGAATACTGTGCTTGCACTTGGCACACAAAGTGGCCTCCACCACCCTCTCTGGCTACTGTGCTGCATTTGCAGTATTTTAACTTTTTTGCATCTCAGGGAAAAATGTTTGCTTGGGTGAGTGTCCCTTAGTTGGTGGCAGGGCAGGGTCTGGGAGGTGGTTAAGTGAGAGGGATTATGCTTGCTGGCTGAGTGGGAGGGGTTGCACTTGGTTTGACGTGCTAAGGTCTGAGTAGTGGCCTCAGCCTCCCTCCCCACCACCCTTACCAGCGGAGAGACCACCATTGCTATCTTATGAATAAAATAATTATTCTACTATCTCTGTATGTGTTTGTTTATTTTTAATGTTGTTTTAGGCTACTTATATGTGCAGCAGCCAAGGCCAGCACCTTGTAGGCGTTTTTTTAAAGTAACTGAAATGTAACTGTAGTGATTACTTTGGAGGAAAGTAAAGTAATCAGTTACTTTCAGAGCAATTGTAATTGTAACAGTAATTACTACTTTGGGGGGCCATGTTACTGTAACTGTAATTTATTACTTTTTAAAAGTAATCTTCCAAGCTCTGGTAATAACTGACAGAAAGAAAACACACATGATTTGGTCTACCTTCACAGTTAGTAGCTTGGGAACAGCAACAATTGAAGCCACACTTCCCAGTATGTCAATTCTCTTTTACCACTATTGGGCAAGAAACAAACCATCATGCAAACAACAAGGTGCATCATCAGTGGGTTTAAGGGGTTGAGCTGAGGGCATGGAACCACTGTTGTTGCTTCTATGGATGTAAGGGAGTGAGGTCAGAAGTAAATGAATGCAAATAGAAAAAGATAAACAAAAGACAGTGATGATTTCTTAAATGCAACACCATACCAACCACAACAAGATTCCTGTGAGTAAGGCAGAAAACTCACCATCCCGCAACCAGTCACAATTCCTAACCAAAAACTAAAACTAAAAGAATCCTGGCAGCCAGTCAGCTAAGGTCACAGAAATCCTCACTGAGCACAACCTGACCTGGAGGCTTCAGTTAGAGCAGAATGAGTGAGACCCTGTAAGCACATAATACCTTTGCTCTGAAATCTGCACTGGTTGTCAATTTGCAAGTTGAAGGTGTGCTTTCCATGTTATGGGTGCCACATAGTACTTGTTCTGCTCTTGTAAGAAATTGATCCCTTAGTGTGGCAGCACGTACACTTTGGAACTCCCTGCCTATTGACATTAGGCAGGCACCTTCATTGTACTCTTTTTGGCACCTGCTAAAACATTTTTTGTTTAGGCAAGCCTGCCCAGGCATGTAGAAACTATTATGCTTTTTATCTGTTTTTAACTCATTGTTGGTTTTATTACTTTGAATGTTTTTAAATACCTGTCTTTACCTGTTTTTGCCAACAATTTTATTGTTTTAATTCCTTCTGTAAATTGCTTTGAGGTTTTTTTACAATAAAGTGTTAAATAAATGTAAGTAAATTACATAAATAAATTTCAGAGTCACTGTGGCCCTTGGATATCTTTCCTCTTTTAGGAACAAAACCGACTCAGGCCATTTGGTACCATCTAGCTCGTACCAACGACATGGACTAGCACTAGCTCTCCAGGTTTCCTGGCAATGTTTTTTTCCAGACACTGAATTTTGGACTTTTGCATGCAAAGCATGTGCCCTACCACTGAGTTACAGTCCTTCCCCTGTTTAAAAAAATGTCTTTTAAAATGGTTCTTTGCAGTTTGCTAATGAATGCACAACATACCTAGAGCAGATCCACACCATGCATTTAAAGCACTTTCAACATACATTTGAAGCACATAATTCCACCACAGAATCATGGGAACAGTAGTTTGTTTAGGGTGGTGGGAATTATAACTGTGAGGGGGAAACTACACTTCCCAGGATTCTCTAGGGGAAGTCATGCACTTTAAATGCGCATTGGATATGCTTTAAATGTGTTGTGTGGATCTGCATTACTTCAAAACCTTTACCTGCATATAAATAATTTTAATTAATTTTTAAAATTGAAATGAGCTATAACGTTTACTGAGTGACCATGCGCTACTCACCATTTCTCAGCCTAATCTGCCCCTCTGGGTGAAAACAACAGAGGGGGACCATGACCACCCCAAGGAAGAAGGGCACACTTAAAGTGTAGAAGAAATAATAATCTACAACCACAATGTGAAATCAGATACATATCAAGAGACATTGTGAAAGTTGGACAGCAAAAAAAGTGGATAAGAGAAAAATCAACTCATTTGCAATGTGGTGTTGGAGGAGAGCTTTGCACATACCATGGACTGCGAAAAAGACAAATAATTGGGTGTTAGAACAAATTAAACTAGAACTGTCACTAGATGCTAAAATGATCAAAGTGAGGTTATCATAATTTGGACACATCATGAGAAGACATGATTCACTAGAAAAGACAATAATGCTGGGAAAAACAGAAGGGAGTAGAAAAAGAGGAAGACCAAACAAGGGATGGATTGATTCCATAAAGGAAGCCACAGACCTGAACTTACAAGATCTGAACAGGGTGGTTCATGACAGATGCACTTTGAGGTCACTGATTCATAGGGTCGCCATAAGTGGCAATCGACTTGAAGCCACATAACAACAACAACAATCAAGAGACATAGTATGAAGAAATATTTATATAAGCATGAATGTGAAATATATTATTTACACAACATGTAAAGATATATGTATAGTGCAATCCTATGAATGTTTACTGAGAAGCAAGTCCCAATGTATTCAATGGGGCTTACTCAAACAGGGAAGCATGCAGAGGACTGCAGCCTCAAGTGATAAGGAGCGTCACTCACCCAACCCAAAATTCAGAATCATGCCACTTTAAGCTCTTTTTCAACTGTTTTATACTCGTTTTATGGTTATTGGATTTTAAATGGATTTATTTCTTATTGTGAGCTGCCTTGGGTTCCAGCCCTACCTCACAGAGTTGTTGGAAATATTCCATACACACACACACTGGAGATGTAAAAATACATACACCGTATATAACAATTTATTGTCAAAACCTGTTGATCATTGCAGAACATTTTTTTAAAAAAAGAATTGATATTAGTTTCCTACCAAATAAAGCAGTGACCTTTGGGTGAAGGGTGGGTAATAAATTTTAATTCTAATAATGATTCTAAGTAAGTGCTGCCTGATTGCTTAAAAAAAGGATTGGAGGGGGAGAGAAAGATTTACAACACAATCCTTTGCTATGTTCACTCAAAAGTCCCATTGATTTACAGCACAATTCTAACCATGTCTACTCAAAAGTAAGTCCTACCGAATTCAATGGGGTTTACTCCCAGGTATGTGGGATTAGCATTGCAACTTTACTCCCAGAAAAGTGAGTATAGGATTAAAGCTTCATATTGGGAAGGTTTTGAAAGCAGGCTATGCATTATTAGACAAAATAAAGTGCCCTGTTCAACAGCCCAGGAAAATTTAAACTTTTTTTTACTTTTTATATTCTTTATAAGCTGCAGCATGTACAGTTTTTCAAAATTCTGTTCAAAATTATTTGAAAGATAAAATGTATAATGTTATTTTTGCAAGTATTAAAAAAACCCTGCATGTGCACTTTTATTATAATCATAACTGAAATTGTTTACTGTGTATGTCTGCCAAGAGCCTGCTGTGATCTTCAGTTCTAGATCTCTTGGTATATTACTGTAGAAAAGCAATATTGCTGCTGCTGAAAGTTTATAAACTCACTCAATTTCTGATGTGCAGACAAGCAGGAAAAGGAAACTCTTTTCTGGATTTGGAATGGGTTCTGGCTATTGCCTGGAGGTCAGCAAATCTCTAGTCAATCACAACCCTGTCTTCACTTATTGGCTAAAAATCTGAAAGAGTGGGGATTCGAGCAGCCAACTTCTAACAGAAGTTATGGGGCAGCGGCTGACATTTTGGTGTATATGTCTTGAACCAGACTACCCAGACTCATCCAGACACCCAGAGAGGACCCAAAAATCTGGAGTCTCCGGGTGAATCCTACCACAAACTCTGTTGCGTTGTTAGAGCAATTTCAGCAATCAGTTTCAACAGTTCTAACTAGATATGATATGGCTGATTTGTGAGCAGAATCTATCCTGATTGTGTATGTTTAGTAACCAGCAGCCATCCACACCTGCATTGAAGATTAGAGAAGTAGTGCTGGGAGGAAGAGAGTTAAGTTTTAAAAAAGCTAATTGAAACCTACACTCACACAAAGCAGCTATTCATTTTTGAGAATAAAGCATACCGATACCATAGTGTAACTGTAAGAGTTTCACTGTGCAGCCAATATAATATTGTGGGGTGGGGAGGCATTTAGATTGGAGAAACTGCATGGAGGAGCACCAGTTTTGCTGATCTTCAGAACAGCCATGTGAGGCTTCTAACTGCTTTTAAATATATATATATACCCCAATCAAGGATCTCTTCCTATGTTTATATCTAGTTTGCTCTATTTCCAATCAACCATGGAATAAGTCTTGTTGAACTCAGTGGGACATTTCAAGTAAGCATGCTTAGGAGTGAACTGCAAACCTTTGTATAATTTTCAAATATATTATGATAATACAGAAAAGCCAGAATGATGTCATTAACTGTGGGAAGGGGAGGCAGATTTCCCCTCCCTGCAAGCCCCCAGGTGATAATGATGAATAGGGAGCTGGATTGCAGGGGAAAAATGTTGATCTTTGTATTTAGCCCATCATTCCTGCTATTCTGCTGATCATTGAGAGGGTATAATGTGGGCTGTATAAGATTAAGCAGTGGGCGAGAAGCATTCGATGGAGGGAGGGCACAGATTGTATACTAATGAAGACAAGATGGAAAGAAAGGCATGTTTCTTGGAGACTGCATACTGACTGAAGATTGTGCATAATGGTCAGAAAATGTACAGAATTCAGCTGAGATATGCACATCCCCAAAGCCGTTGGGGGATTATGCATAATGGCTGGAGAATGTACCCAATTCAGTCAATATATGCACATTTCTCAAGGCCTGCTGGAGATTATGTATATTGACCAGTATATGTGCACAATTGCCTGTTCATGGAAGGTGAATGTGGATGAGGCCTGGTGAATGTGCACAATGGCTGGCCATGTACTCAACTTACCTTCCCCTTAACATATGTTACTTTAACACAAGGTAGAGCTCCACAGAATCATCAGCTGTCTGCAATATGCATCTGTTTCTTATATTATTGTATACATCTTTGTACCCCTCAGATACTATGGTTTTAGCATATGCTAAAAATCAAATTTGAAAAATGGCAGTTAGCGCCCCCCCAATAGGTGGCATTCTGAAACAGAGGCGGGCATAGTCAAATGTGATTATATGCATAGTATCATTCAAAGAAGACTTATTCTGGATGAAGGTGTGAAAATTGGAGGGAGAAACATCAATAATTTAAGATATGCAGACGATACCATACTCTTAGCAGAAACCAGTAACGATTTGAAACGAATGCTGATGAAAGTTAAAGAGGAAAGCACAAAAGCATGACTACAGCTGAACATCAAAAAGACGAAAGTAATGACAACAGAAGATTTATGTAACTTTAAAGTTGGCAATGAGGACAGTGAACTTGTCAAGGATTATCAATCCCTTGGCACAGTCATTAACCAAAATGGAGACAATAGTCAAGAAATCAGAAGAAGGCTAGGACTGGGGAGGGCAGCTATGAGAGAACTAGAAAAGGTTTTCAAATGCAAAGATGTATCACTGAACACCAAAGTCAGGATCATTCAGACCATGGTATTCCCGATCTCTATGTATGGATGTGAAAGTTGGACAGTGAAAAAAGCGGATAAAAATCAACTCATTTGAAATGTGGTGTTGGAGGAGAGCTTTGTGCATACCATGGACTGCGAAAAAGACCAATCGTTGGGTGTTAGAACAAATTAAACCAGAACAGTCACTAGAAGCTAAAATGATGAAACTGAGGCTATCATACTTTAGAAACATAATGAGAAGACATGATTCACTAGAAAAGACAATAATGCTGGGGGGGAAAGAAGGGAGTAGAAAAAGAGGAAGGCCAAACAAGAGATGAATTGATTCCATAAAGGAAGCCACAGACCTGAACTTACAAGATCTGAATAGGGTGGTTCATGACAGATGCTCTTGGAGGTTACTGATTCATAGGGTCGCCATAAGTTGTAATCGACTTGAAGGCACATAACAACAACAACAAATTGGCTGTGATTCTAAATTGTCCTCCAGCTGAGAACATGGCTATTGTTTCCTGTTCTACAATGTAGGAGTACCCATTATGCTTCAGAACAGCAAGGAATTTTAAAGAAAGCCTGCTCCGGGGGCCAAAGTAGACATTTCAAAGTTCCAAATAATTAATTCACATCAGGGGTCCTTGTTTGCAGATTTTGTAGCATAATATATTTAAAGTTTTCAGTGAAGGAGCAGGAGAAATCTCCACCCTCATACCACACTGATTGTGATTACAAAGGGGATGTTCAAAATGTGTGCCACTTTAAAATGTGATAAGAGCGTAATTCATTTGTCCTAAGTAATCTTGATTGTGCCATCCTACACATCATTAGTTCTTATGTCACCAATTGGTTAATGTTTACTTTTGCTTTGCCATGTGGTTTATTCTCACCGTGCCATGTGGGCTCAGTTCTGCAAGAAATGCTGAACAATCTGACTCAGTACTGGAATCAACATGTTGCGGTGCTGCCTTTGTTACAACACAAGCCACACTGTCCTAGTGCCATGTCTGCCTCTCTTGCCGGATGACAACATTTCATCTTGGATTTATATCTTATATTAGAAAGCTTTATGTAGTGCTCTGCTACGGCATTTTGCCCTATCATTCTGATTTATTAGTTGGCCATGGTTGCTCTTAGAAACATGTTCTGTTTTATCTTTTTGTATAAAATATAGTAGCCCTGAAGATCTTGCTTCATATTGGCCTCATCTTCCTGTCCCTATGAAAATAGATTATTACTCTTTGTGACCTAATTTATATTGTGGAGTAATGCTTGCTATTAAACAGAAAGGATGAAATGCTTCAGAGAATCCTAATCTGCCTAGGTTTTTTTTAAAAATCAATAAATCCAAGATATCTATTTCAAAGACCCTTTAAAAATGAAATGGGTTAGTTTTTAATAAGGAGGCTATTGTAATACCCAGGCCTCCTCCTCCTCTTCCTCCTTAATCTTACTTGGCAGTGAGCAGTGTGACCCGGTGTTGAAAGAGGACTTCTTCCATTTCAACTGCTTCCTTCTTGAGGTGTTAAGGTGTTGATCAACTGAATTGTGTTCTGTGATACTACAGGTGTGTAATGTAAAATAAACTTTGTTCTTCCATTTCAATTAAGGAATAGTTAATATGTTAACTATATCTTTAGCATACCCTTCTGCCTCTCTGACTCGATCCAAATATCATGGCTCACCTTGGCACCTACTGCCATACCCACTTGTTTTTTGTTGCCTCTTACAGACATTTCAGACAATTTATACATTAACTGATTTCACTGAAATAACATAATTTGTAACCCAAATTATAAAGTTGAAACATTCAAAGAGGACCGGGGGGGGGAGGAACCAAACATTAGAACAGCACGAGAATAAAATTAGTAATGAAAATCAGTTAACAAAAACTAGACTGCTGTAATGCACTCTGTGTGGGGCTACCTTTGAAGATGACCTGGAAACTTCAACTGGTACAGAATGTGGCCAGTCATGTGCTGATTGGGGTCAGATAATCAGAACATATTATACTGATGCATTGAAAGTCTGACCTCAAAAGCCCCAAACAGTTTAGGCCCAAATTATATAAAGAACCGCCTATAGCCATATGAACCTGCCCATGCTTTCAGATTAGCCCTACTAATCTGAGGCCAGGCCTTCTTTTACTTGTTGGCCTACCTTTAAGACAATGGAGACAATCTCCAAAGCAGCAGCCACAGCAGAAGTTGAAGTGCCCCAGTGAGGCAACTCCAATCCTGAAGGAGGTAGCTTTGCTCCTGCCCTTGGAATTGCTTGACTTTTCCCCTGAACAAGTTGTAGCCCAAGGGGCCTGTCACCACCACTCTGCTAAGCTCAGGGGAATCAGGGGCCATTTCTGCCCTACCAAGCATACATGTCAATAGCTGGGAATCGCAAGAAGGGAGAATGCTGTTGCACTCAGGTCCTGCTTGGGCACTTTCCATAGGCATCTGGTTGGCTGCTGTGTGAACAGAACACAGGACTAGATGAGTCTTTGGCCTGATGCAGTAGGACTCTCCTTATGTTCTTATGCCTTTGTAATATAATGTTAAAATCTTCAGCCTTCACACAGGCCCCCTACAGGGAGGTCGGATGTTACCCACACCTCTCTCTGCTGAACTTGGTCCTTCACTCAGGGTTAGATCAGTGCTGGATTAATCTAGATCCTGCCTTCTCAGCGAGTCTGACATCTGGCTTAATCCTGAATCTTGCTCCACAGAGAGGTTTCCGTGATCCTAACCTGCACTTTGCCATGCCAGGACAGAATACACCCTTTGGGTCCAGCCTGAAACACAGGAGAAAAACTTTTCCGACTAGGTGGCAAGAAAGCAGCCCTGGGTGTATTGATCCATTCTCTTGACATCGTAAATTAGACAGTCAAAATTAAGAGGGGGATGTCAGACAAGATGATTCATGACTTAGAAATGAACAAAGCCCTATACAGCTTGGGAGCAGGATACTTGAAAGACCGTCTTATTCCTTATATACCCAGTTGATCACTGCGCTCTGCAGGTGAGGGCTTCCTGCAGATACCATCTTATCAGAAGGTACATTCTGCACAACATAGGAAATGGACCTTTAATGTAGTGGTACCTACCCTTTGGAATTCCCTCCCCTTAAATATTAGACAGCTGCCATCTCTGTTATCTTTTCGGCACCTACTGAAGACCTTCCTGTTTCAACAAAACTTTTAAGTAGAGACCTATCCCAGTCTGTGTCTGTGTTGGAATTGCTTTTTAATATATTTTTAAACCTTTTTAAAAATGTTTTTAAAGATTTTGTTTTGTTTTAATATGTTTTAATTGTTGTTTTGTTTTAAAATATGTTAAAGTCTGTTTTTATGATGTGTTAAACTGTTTTTAGTGCTCTTGTTTGCTGCCCTGGGCCCCTACTGGAGAAAGGGTGGGATATAAATCAAATAAATAAATACATAAATAAAATAAACTTTAAGTCATGTTAGTTATTAGGATCATTCTTTCAAAGGGGAAATGTGATCTTTCCCATTTAGTTTCTACACCTTATATTTTTTCCAATTGTAGTTGGAAGTGATGCTTGACCTACACCCACAGACATACTAGGTGTAAGTCCAGATACCGTCCAGTATAGAATATAATTGAGAATTTACATCACTAAGGCCACAATAAATCTCATTTAATTCAGTGGAGCTTACATTTGAGTAGACATGTATAAGATTGCATGGTAAGTCAATGTCAAGACCTTGACACCTTTTAGATAAATGTTTGAGGTGAAACAGCTGTGAGATGAGTCCAAGAATCAAGTCCAAAGCTGGCTTTGTGTGTATAGGGTATGTTTTGAGAGAAGCTTTAACATTCTAAGGTTGAGATTCCACTGAACTCAATGAGAATTCAGTTTGTGTAACCACACTTTTGACTGAAATATATATTTGTGATTTTAGCCTGTAAATGGTGATCAAGCCAGCAATCATTTCTGGGAACTGACACTAAAGAACACAGTTATTTACTATAACAGGCAATAATAATGCATTGTCTTAGGTGATAGCCAGGTAGAGACAAAAATATTTCTTAAATCTTTTCATCTAAATTGGGAACATCTGCCTTATTAATTAACTTTAAATCCTAAACTTATGTTTGCTTCATCATTAAATTGTTAACTATGATTTAGGCTCTTAATAATTTTTAAGTGTAGTTTCTCACTTAATCCTTCTATGGATTAATAGTAATTCATTTGATAAGAATCAAATTCTTAAGATTAGAAGTATTGATTCAATCACTATATCTGTGCCTGAAAACTTCAGTAAGGTTGTTAAATTCTAAATTGGTCTGATTTATGACTCAAAGTGTATTAAAATAGCTAGTATGATGGGAAGTGGATGTGTATTTGAACTTTGAGCTAGATGCTATTGGTGGCCATAGCACACATGCACACTGTCTTCAATTCCATGATGGAAAAAAGACCGGCTATAAATCTGTTTAAATAAATAAAAATCATTGTTTCCCTTCGCTTGAGGTTGCCAGTGTTCCTATGAAAGCGAGCAAGAAGAGGTTGCTATCAAGCTGGGCAACAGCTCTAGTCAAAACTCCCTGCTCATGCCTCAAGCCTAATGCAGTATGTTTGCTTTTAGCTTTTTCTTATCTTGATCTGCATTAATCACTGTGAGAACAAAATACTGGACTATATTAGCCTTTTGTCTGATCCAGCAGGCTCTTATGTTTTTATGACCTCTACTTTCCTTTCCCCCGAAGTACCATTCATGTGTCTGCATCTGTGTTGGAATTGCTTTTTAATATGTTTTTAAAGATGTTTTGTTTTAATATGTTTTTAAGGATGTTTTGTTTAATATATTTTAAAGTTTGTTTTTATGATGTTTTAGAGTATTTTTAGTGCTTCTGTTTGCTGCCCTAGGCTTCTACTGGGAGGAAGGGTAGGATATAATCTAATAAATAGTAATAATAATAAATAATGTGCCCCATCTTGTTTGTTCCTTGCCAAATAAACCACCTATGTCTTTGCTTGCCCATGACATGATGAATGATTCCCCCCCCGAATTTACTTTCAACACAATGTATTCTAAGATTTTCTTGCATACTAGGGTATTAAGAAGTGATTGTTCTCCAAGATGTGGTCACTTGTAGATCTCACATCCTGGTGGGTCAGATATATTTGGAATAATGCTCCTAATGGAAGCATAAGCATTGGAAGACTCAGGCCCGCATCAGGCATGCTGGGCCCTTGGTTGCCAGCCTGCCTTGGGCCCGCAGTGCCCTCCCCTACAGACTGCGAGGGCCCATGGTGCCCACCCACTCCACCTACCTCTTCTCTCTTTCTGTGAATGCCCTGTGTTGCCCTATGCTGTGTGCACGCACATGGCTGCCATCAACCAAGATGGCAGGAGGGGCATTAGCCCCTTAGAGAAGCCTCTACCGCCATCTTGGTTGATGGCAGGTGCACGCACAGTGTGCAGGGAATTCACAGAAAATGAGGAGAGGTAGGTGAAGCGGGCAGGCACTGTGGGTCTGCATGGTTTTATAGGGGGCTGGGAGATCCCTCTCTGCGATGTGCAGCAGAGTCAGGAGTCCACCCTGCTGAGGATCACGGAAGGGGAGCGCTATCCCCACACCCTAAGGAGGGACCGTTCAGGGGCCCTTAGCCAGGGCCCGACCTGGCTGTTCTTTGGCGCCGTCCCTGAGAAGACTCTTTGTGGTGACTTATCGATGTCTGAATTGGGGCATTTTTCTTTCATTTGTTCTGTATATTCTTTTGAACGTGACATTTAACAACTTAATAAAGTGTATCCTTTTTTTGAAATTTCAGGCAGCCTCTAACCTTTAGCTGAAAAGGTTGATATTATAAACATTTTGTTCAAAACAATTACTTTCTATTAAATAGAAACAAGGTTGTCTGTGCATCATCATTTTTGTTTATATTCTTTCAAAGCATTCTGGGCATTAAAATGTCACCTAGCAGTATTGATACACAAGAAAAATGCACTGATCCAAAGTTAGCAAAGCTTGTTAGTACACCGACCAGCATCTCTGCCTATCAAATGGAAGAATGGGTCTTATTTCCTGACTGGGAGGACACATTGCCCTGTGTTATCACACATGCTCTGCATCCATAAGCACCCAGGATCAATGTTTGGCATCTACAATTTAAATAGATCTTAGGCAGCAAGACTGGGAAACACCTGACTTGTTAGACATCTATTGCCAGCCAGTAGTCTGACCCAAGTATAAGGCAGATTCATATGTTCCCATGTAAACTTCCACAATGCTCTTCTGATGAGCACTATTATGCACATTAGTCAAAACCAAGAAAACTTGAGTGATGACATAGTTCAATTTTTCAGAGTTGTATACTTTTCTAGAAAAGCACCAAATTCACCCTGTTTGAGGAGTAATACCTGGTGATCATTTTCAGATAGAGAGCAATATTTATTTTATTTATTTATTATTTTATTTATATCCTGCCCTTCCTCCCGGCAGGAGCCCAGAGAGCAATATGACATTGCACGTGTATGTGTGGCCGATTGTACATGGTATGAAACACAATGACTTGTAATAAACATGTACTTTTTCAGAAACGCATCGAATTTACACCATTTGTAGATTAATAAATATGTATTAATACAAATGTAAAGAAATGTGGTATAGCACTTGCATGTACATGCACACACTGTTGAACATGGTATAACACACATTTACTCCAAGCAGTTATGCACTTTTCATAAATGAATCAAATTTACTCTATTTCTGGATTAATACATGGTAATTCTTTTCAGATATTGAAGCATGTGGTATTTCATTCAGCACCATCTTATTAGTCAGAATGAAGAAAACAGTTGGCTCATCAAATGGGCATAAAAATTCCAGATACCCATCTTTTCAGTGGGAGAGTAGGGTGGGTAAATAGTATATGAAATGTCCTCATTAAAAAAAAATGGAGAGGGTTTTCATATGAGAACATAGAATAAAGAAAACTTCTGTTTTTTGTAAAGAACTCGCTGCATGCCTTTTAAAGACAGCTGTAGAAGTTTATTATTTAACAAGAGCAGATATATCCAGCTGTACAATGTGCAAGCCTTAGCGATTCCTAGATGTTACACACCAGCTGCTAGGGCAAGTGTCAGATTTGACTGAATCATGTTTGGGCTTTCTCTACAGACATTATACACAGTAAAAGGAACTTTAATCCCCTGATTCGTGATATTTGATTCTTCATCAGCAGTTTACAACTTCGATATAACAGATGTCTTAGCATTAGAAATGAAATATTAGCTGTCACAATGACTATATTCTTGGAGGCTATAACATGAGCTGCCTGCATCATTTTTCTTATTTACCAAATCCCTATAGCTATCTCAGAATTGACAGCTGTGGTGCAGGGGAAACCCCTCTTTCTGGAGTTGGCCAACATTGAATTTAGATTCAAAGGAAGATGAAATCCTTTGAGTATTGAGTAGGCAGCATGGTTGGCATTTATAACTGTTGCATGGTGCCAAAATTGTGACCTACTTGGAAAAGGCACTCCAGCATTAAAGCATGCTACTAATACTACTACAACTGCTACTACCAATAGTAGTACTTCTCCATTATTTTATTAAGAAATGTGGTAGATTAAGGAATACTGAGAGGGGAGGAATGAAAGAAAAAGCCCAGTAACTTTGAATCAAATCATAATATTCTAACAGGCAAGATATTTCAAGGGGATCTAATTATTAATTGTATTGTTGACATTCCTTTCAATTGATAAAGTACTTATAACTGATCCTCTTAGTGATGTCCACCAGGATTACATATATTCTTTGTGGGTAGTTCTATCAATAGCTACTAAGGATGCCAGCCAAATGGAACTTTATTAGGCACCAAGCCACTTGACCTCTGTTTAGAGCCCAAATATGGGGAAAAGAGACAGGGCCATTTTATTTATTTATTTATTTATTAAATTTATATACCGCCCGACTAGCATAGCTCTCTGGGCGGTGAACAACAGATTAATACAAAATACAATAAAATCCAATAAAACGAACCACAAAGTACAGAGAATGGGAGATCTAAAAACAATTACAATACAATTTAAAACAGAATTAAGTTAGATTAAAAGCCCTGGAAAAGAGGAAGGTTTTAACCTGGCGCCGAAAAGACAGCAGCGTCGGCGCCAGGCGTACCTCATTGGGGAGACTGTTCCACAGTTCGGGGGCCACCACCGAAAAGGCCCTAGTTCCTGTAACCACCCTCCGAGCCTCCCTGTGGGACGGAGCTCGGAGGAGGGCCTTTGATGAAGAGTGCAGTGTACGGGCAGGTTCATATTGGGAGAGGTGTTCCAACCGGTATTGTGGTCCTGCGCCGTATAAGGCTTTATAGGTCAAAACCAGCACTTTGAATTTAGCCCGGAAGCAAATTGGAAGCCAGTGCAAGCGGGCCAGAACAGGTGTTATGTGTTCGGACCGCTTAGTTCTTGTTATCAGTCTGGCAGCCACATTTTGCACTAGCTGAAGCTTCCGAACTGTCTTCAAAGGCAGCCCTACGTAGAGCTGCTGGGTCCCAATATTGGAAAAGTCACCCCAGAGTCCAGAGCTATGCCATGCAAAATTTGGAGTGGTTTTTTTTTACAATTGGCCCAGTTGGCTGGTGTAGGAGGAAGAGGGGGTGTACAGAGTTTCAGATGGCTGTTGGGGGACGGAAGAAGGCAGTGATAGGAAATGGCAGTTAGGCTTTGGAAGGAGAAGGGGGCAGCCACTGTCAGTCATACTTGCAAGGAGCTGATGGTTTCCTATGGCAGCATGTCTTCACCTCTCACAGAAGCAGATCTCTGCTGCTTTTTGCAGAATGCTGCTTGACCAAGCTATCTTGCAAGAAGGTCATCTGCCACATCTTTGCTGGTACAGTAGAGAAGAACAAAGACAAAAACTCTTAACAAGGGGGTAATTCTCTTTTCTGAAAGCTTTAGAAACAATGAATATTTACTGACAAACTTACCTCGCTGTTTCTCAAGGGCCTTCCAGTAGCTAACAGCCCTGACAAGCCTCCATGTTCAGAGGCAGTATATCTCTGACTATCAGGTCAGGAAGGCTAACAACAGAGGAGGTATTCATCCCATTTTTAAGATTCTCAAAAACATCTGGTTGGCCCCTCTTAGACTGCTGGGCTAAATGGACCTGGCCTAGCATTGCTTCTTATGTGACTTAGCTAAACTGATGCAGAGAGCTTCATGGATGAACAGGCATTTGAACTGACTCACTCCCCTTGGCTGAAATTAACATTCTGTCCACTGCAACATATGGCATACATACCTTCATTATTTTATTTGTCTTGCATTCTGCCATATAGGAAATGGCATACCATCTCCCATCGGGACTTGCTGGGAGTAAGAAATATGTTTATATATATATATATATATTTAAATGTTTCTTTTGCTTAACAAGCAATTAAGTGCAGGAGCCAGACAGGAATCTGGGCATTATTTTATCTGGTTAGGTAGAATGCCAGCTACAAATGAATATGGGCTTTCAACTTTCCTATTGCAAGTGGTCTAATTATGAAATCTGGATTCCTAATCAACTGAGTGATTCAGCATTGCCACAAAATAAAGTGTGCTTTGGTGCAAGCAATAGCTGTCAGTTTGATTTTAGAAAACTCTAGTATCCTTTCTTCTCAATAATTGTGGCCTCTAGTACAGAGGATGACTCAATGCCCAACATGTGTACCGGGATTATTTATCTACAAGCATGCCAGTGTTCAGAGACAGGGTTGTTTTTTTTAATGTCTACTAGCCTAAATGTCTAACTTGTTGGCATTAGAAGCAAGCTTGGTTAGGATTTCATCTTCTGGACTCAGACATTTAAGAACCTCTAGAAACAAAAATGATGCTAAACTTTCAAATTAATTCAGCCATATTTGCAATTTGGAAAGAATGAAAAAAATGTTTGTGATTGTTTTTATCGTCATAGCGCCCTGCCAGTTAAGTGAAAAACTGCTCTGTCTGTGCATATTTATAGAAGTCTCACATTTTAGATTGCAGCTCTAACAGAATACAGTTTGGGGTGTCATTGCAAGGTTGTGAATAAGAACATAAGAACAACCCTGCTGGGTCAGATCAAAGGCCCATCTATTCCAGCAACCTGTTCTCACAGTGGCCAACCAGATGCCCATGGGAAATAGTGCATTAGCACAACAGCACACACTCCAGTTCTGCTCTCCAAGAGCTGGTATAAACAAGCATAAATTGATTGCCGTTACTACATCTCGTGTCAATGAATAGTTTAACTATGTACTGTGTAACGCAAAATTCCATATGCTATGATCAGAGTGATATGCCTGAGTACTGCATTCTCTGTCCAAGTGAACAGGAAAGTCTGTATGCTCCAAAGGCCTATGTGCAAGCACCTTTGAATATATTTGGGTCTTCAAGTAAGACAAAATTCAGAACTCCCACGGGGGTTGTGAAGTCATCCCAAGGAATTGCAAAGAGCTTAGAGAAGTATTTATTAATTTAAAAAATTAATTAATGGCTGGTCTGTGCACCACCAATTTATGAGCCTGCACTGCATGTGCACGCAGCCACTTCTACCTCCCCTTCCTTCCTTCTAGCTGGCACAGTCAGTTCCCATCACACAGAGAGCTGACTAGCATTCGAGCGTGTGCATCAGAGAGAAGGGGCCAGCTGAGCTCATTTAAGCTCCAGTACCTTTCCCCCCTCTCCCAGTGAGGGAAGAATGATCGAGCTGATTGGCTCCGGCTGTAGAGACAGAGGGATCCAGGAAGAGGTTTGCCTGCCAAAAAAGTAATGGGACGGAGTCTTGGAGCATCCCCTCATGAATACACACCTGGGCACTCATTAAAAATTCACTGTATAGTTAACTTATAATACAATTAAACATGTCTACTCAGAAGTAAATCTCTTCATATTTAATGGGGATTTCTCTCAGGTAAATCAAATTGCAGTAATCAGACCAGACTTAAATTCTGTTGAAGCTTTGAAGCTGTACTACTTTTGGGGAGGGGGCATGGAGCTTTACTGATTTAAGGAAGTAAAACAAAATGTCTATAAAACAAGACTTAGGCTGCAATCCTAACCAGGTCCACTAGAAATAAGCCCTATAGAATTTAGTGGAGCAAAAGCCATATGAGGTAGGTTAGGCTGAGATTTAGTGGCTGACCCAAGGCAGTAAGTGAGCAAAAAAAAATAGATGAGGAAATTAAGTTTTTAAAATTTGAAATTAGACATGTTCAATGTATTTTTGTTGCTGTTTATCCAGGCTTTCATAGAATCGTAGCATAGAAGAGTTGGAAGGGGTTTATAAGCCCATTGAAATCAACCCCCTGCTCAATGCAGGAACCCAAATTAAAACTTTGAGTATATGTTGTATATGTTCATTATATTTTTAAATATTTTAAAATATGTGAAGTTGCCCAAATTTTGTTGTTTTTACTCTTAACGAGTTATTTGCATGGTTTAAGGTTGGCATTGGGGGAGAGCAGGGCTCTTGTGCCTTTAACAGCTGTATAGCAGGCAGATTTTACCTGTGGTAGCTAGAAGAGAGATGCCTCGGTAGTTCGCACAATCTGTTCTATCACCCTTCTTGAAAAGAGTGATAATTATGGCATCCCTAAAGTCTTCTGGGAACTCATCCTTCATCCAGTTTTTTTCGATGAGCTTATGAAGTTGTTCTGTACGTTCAGGCCCATCTTCTTTAAAGACTTCAACAGGAATCCCATCAGGACCACTAGCTTTGTTATTTTTCATTTGATTAATGGCTTTACTGACTTCATCCAAATTAGGGGATAATGCAAGCTCATCTCAAAGTGTTGTTGTGGGATTTGCAAGAAGACCTCACCAGCCACATAAGAGTTACGATTAAGGAGGTCATGGTAATGCTCTTTCCATCGCAGTGCAATAGACTGTTTGTCCTTTAGAAGTTTGGTACCATCTATTGAACGTAAGGGATTTGTACCATAATTTGTTGGTCCGTAGATGGCCTTTGTGGCATTAAAAAAGCCCTGTGCATCATGAGCATCTGCAAAATGCTGGATTTCTTGAGCTTTCTTTATCCACCAGGTGTTCTTAAGTTCTCTAGTTCTTCTTTGGACCTCAGCCTTTGCACTGGCATAGATTTTTTTCTTAGCAGCACAGTTAATGTCTTTCTGCCATGTCTGGAAGGCTTTCCTTTTCTTGTCAATGATATGTTCAATCTCACTATCATTCTCATCAAACCAGTCCTGATGTTTCTTAGTTTGGTATCCAATAGTTTGTTCACATGCTGCAATAATGGAAGTCTTCAGTTTACTCCAGTGTTCTTCAAAATTTTCAGGGAGTTCCATCGGTAGATGTTTCTTGAGAGTTGTTTGAAAGCAGGCTTGCTTAATAGGATCTTGCAAGGATCCTCACAAATTGCCTCCTACCTATCTCAGAAGACATCCTCCCTGAATCCCAAAATGGTTTCCGCCCTTCCAGGGGGACAGTGGACATGATCTTCACTGCACAACAGCTTCAAGGAAAATGCAGGGAGCAAAACCGACCTCTGTATATGGCGTTTATTGATCTGACTAAAGCCTTTGATACTGTAAATCGAACTGCTCTCTGGGCCATCCTTCTGAAAATTGGATGCCCTGATAAATTTGTGACTATTTTGCGACTCCTCCATGACAACATGACGGCAACAATTTTGGATAACAATGGCTCTCAAAGTGATCCATCCAAAGTGGGATCAGGCATCAAACAGGGATGCATCATTGCTCTGACCTTATTTGCTATTTTCATTGCCATGATTCTACACCTTGTTGAGAGGAAACTTCCCACTGGGATGGAAATCACATATCGAACAGATGGAAAGCTTTTTAACCTCAGTAGGCTAAAGGCAAAAACTAAGGTAATTACAACCTCCGTCGTAGAACTTCAGTATTCCAATGATAATATAGATTCCGCACATTCAGAGGAGGATCTTCAAACTTTCCTAAATGTCTTTGCAGAAGCATATGAGAAGCTTGGCCTCTCGCTTAACATCAAAAAAACCAAAGTGCTTCATCAGCAAGTGCGAACCAATCCCTCTGTAGCACCATCAATCCAGCCTAATGGTGCGACGCTGGAGAATGTCAATCACTTTTCTTATCTTGGCAGCCATCTCTCTGTAAAAGCTGACATCGACGTTGAAATTCAGCATCGTCTGAGCTCTGCAAGTGCCGCATTCTCCCGAATGAAGTGTAGAGTGTTCGAGGATCGGGATATTTGCAGGGAGACCAAAATCCTTATTTACAAAGCCATTGTACTACCGACCTTACTGGATGCCTGTGAAACATGGACCATCTATAAACGCCACTCCCAACTTCTTGAAAGATTCCACCAACGCTGCCTCCGGAAAATTCTGCAAATTACTTGGGAAGATAGGCGGACTAATGTTAGCATATTGGAAGAAGCAAAAACCACCAGTGTTGAAACAATTATCCTCCAACATCAACTTCACTGGACCGGCCATGTTGTTCGAATGCCTGATCACCATCTTCCAAAGCAGCCACTTTACTCCCAACTTAAGGATGGAAAATGGAATATCGGTGGACAGCAAAAGAGGTTTAAAGATGTTCTCAAAGCTAATCTAAAAACATGTAACATGAGCATCAAGAACTGGGAAGCCTTGGCCCATGAGCGTCCCAGTTGGAGGTCAGCCATTATGAAAGGTGCTATGGTCTTTGAAGAAGCACTAGTACAGGGTGAAAGGGACAAACGAGCTAAGCGGAAGGCACGTCAAGCAAATCCTCATTGTGACCATCTTCCATCTGGAAACCTATGTCCTCACTGTGGGAGGCTGTGTGGATCCAGAATTAGCCTCCATAGTCATTTATGGACCCACTGTTAAAGACCTTACCCTGGAAGACAATCTTACTCAGCCACGAGTGATCGCCAATGAATGAGCAGGCAGAAATTAAACATAAATTAAATTAAGCCTTTTCTAGTATGGAAATACAATTATGGGGAAAGCTTCACCTGTTACATTGTGTCTGTTAGATATATTATTATTATTGTCATATGGAGCTTCCTGAGCTGAGTGCTGAAGAGGAGGCAGCATTGTGTAACATTCCATCATTGTGGAACATTTAAAACCAGAGTCCAAATATCCTGGCATCAACCAGGCTCTGTCCATCACTCTAGGTGGTTTACGTTTATGTCCTTCCTTTCATTTCTTTCAAATTTTGTTAAAAGTTGCTAATATTGCTGTAACCTGCCCTGGTGAAGGGCAGGTAATAAATATAATCATCATCATATTTGCTTTTCTGATTAATAAAAAATGACATTATTTAATGCTTCATTGTGTATATTTTCAATTAACAGAGACTAAAAATACAATAATTAACATGAGGGGGTTGCGAAAAGTTTTGAGGTTACAAAGGGAATCCTGCACTCATAAAGGTTGGGAACCACTGTTCTTTGGTAAGCCTCACAATCTGGGCTGTAAGACAATTCTATTGCTTATGTCAGTGAGACTGCCTGAACAGCTTCAATTATATTTTTTCTTTTTCTTGCTTTTTTAAAAAACAAACACCCTGTAATTCACTAGAAAATTAGTTTTGTTCCATGTGGCAACACAACCAAAAGTGACAGAGTTAAGGAAATTAAATGTGTTCCAAATTAAGACAAATGTAGGCAGCAATATGTTGATTTACATTGTGTAATACAAATTCCTTCCATGTACAATAAATTGATTTCCTATTTATTATTTGTGCAAACTGATCTAAGGATTTATGGGAAGTGTACTAAATATTGATAATTGTCATATTTGCTTTCTGAGAACAAATTGAGAAGTTAAGAAATAAAGACGAGTTCCTTAAGAATACATGAATGAAAATAATCTACTACATGTGCAGGGCAGAATATGGATGATTTATGGGCACAATGCACATAGAGACTCTCCAAGCTTTGCCATGCTGCTGCTATTCATATATGGACCTGGACAACATTGGCATATTCTATATTTCTCAGCAGGGCATCCAGGTACCCAAGCCCAAGCCCATGTCTCCTGCTTCACCCATACGAAGAGGAGGGGACAGAGCAACACCCTGCATGTGGATGTGGGGATCATTAGAGAGACTGATAGGTGGGGTGGGGTGGAGTGGGGTCACAACACTCACCAAACTACGTCCAGGAGACTGGGAGGGAGATGGAAAGGTCCACATTTAACCACTTATTCCTTGCAGAATCCAGGGTGGCCACTGTTTGTATGTGTGTGTGTGTTTTATTCATCTCTTACCCAAATGCAGTTGGGTGAGCTCATGGGACTAGGGTACAGCTGCAAACCTTGACTTCCTGTATTGTAGGCCTGGATCACGGCCTGATACCAACAACTAACTTGTGTTGGTATCATAAGAGAACTTAGGTTGTTGGCCTTCTTAAAAAAAAAAAGATTCTTCAAGCAATTACAGCATAGCATTACAAAGAAAATTCTGTGTAACAGGTTACAACACAAGTTGCTATGTTGTAAGAATTTCCTTTCATTTATTGTTTGACAGTTGATGATGTTTGCATTTATTAAATATAATTTATGTTTTCAAAAGCACAAAAGAATATTAGACCGAAATAGGGGAAAATGTAAATGGCCTGTGAATCATCTTCTCACCACTTCTTTCTGATATGTGCAATGGGAAATGACTGAAATATTGATGGAAGGGATTATTTTAGTCCCTTTCATAGAGCAGATTTGCTTTAGGAATTGGTTTTAACATTGATTTTCAGAGGTTTTATTAACTGATATACCGATGGGTTTTTGTTTTGTTTTGTTTTTCAACTGTGCCACTTTGAGGACCTGCTGGCTGAAAGGCAGGATACAAATTTAAGAAACAATTATAACAGCAGTAATAAGAATTCAGTGCCAAGTCCTACTGAAAGGTTCTCATTATGAGAGGCAGTTGCCTCTTGTTTCCTGCAAAAGGATTTCAGGCAGCAGACCTAATAACAGTTATCTATCTTTGTTAGCTGTTATTCCCCTAGCTGTCCCATATTCCTAGACTGATAACAAGTAGCTGGAGGAAGTAAATTATCAACATGGAATCAACTGTCTTTGATTATGATTTATTTTCACCCTGCTTAACTGATGGGCTGCTCATCGACTTAATTGTTCATCTGGGATTCAGTCTTGCCCACTATTGTGTGCACATAAGTTCCATTGACAGGATTGCAGCCTTCATTCCAAAATGCCTAGTTAGTTGTGTGTTTTTTTTCTGATGGCATTGCTGGGCCCCCAGCCCATCTAGATGATTAGCCCCCCACTCAGTTGATATAAATTACTGTGATTATTAGTCTATCCTTACCAAATGTTAGAGATGTCAGCATTGTGCTCTTGCTTATGAGTCTCTGTGAAGCTTTTGGCTAGATACTGTTTGGATGGTTAGTATGATTTAAAAAAGATGTACTGTTGATCTGACCAGCTGTGAGATTTCGTATATGGGTCTGAATTCTTATCTTGTTCTCAGTTTGTTGCTTGTTGTGACTATAGTGGCCTTTAATGACATTACAGACTTCCTCTTTATATTTTTGTTTAAATGAATATCCAAATCTGTTTGTTTCTGCCCATTCTTCTTACAGCTTAGATTAGCTTCACCAACTTTTTATTTCCTTTTCCTATAATCCTTCCAAGCCTCTCCTACTCTGTTCTGATTCCTCTTTCTCAAATGCTCATGCCCATCACCATTCTGCTTCGGTGGAGTTGTTTTCAAGAAACTTGATCATTTGCCTCTTCTCTCTGCAATGCTGTCCTGGTTCAAGTGTTCATTGATCTCCCCCCTCCCCCTTTTTTTTCACTCAGATATGTCTCTGTTGGAGAGAGTTCCTCTTTACTGTTTGCATTTTCCAAGCCTAAAGGATAGACTGTATTGTGCTTGCCTTCTATTCAGGGCATATGGTTGAGTAACTCCTATCACCTTGCATAGAGTATGGCTTTGCTCCCTTAATGACTTACATCCCTCATATAAATGAGCAAAGCCCCTTTGATATGGCAGGTTTATATAGATTGATTTCTGCTTCCAGGAACTAGAACCCAGGAGTGTTCTTCTGGAGCATAAGAGTGATTCATACCTTATGAAACACCATAGGAATTTCACTGTACCATATGAAACGCTGTTTAATGACAGTTCACAGTAATCATGTGAACAGTGTAATATGGAAGAAAAGTACTTCTGGAAGACAAAGTGGCAACTGCCATAAGTTCTAGAGATGCAGAGTTATGTGCCTGCTCTCATAATGCCCTGTCCGGAGTCCACAGAGCAAGGGAGCAGCATGGAGGGCTCTGTGTGAGCAGCTTTCTCTGATGAAGGCTTGAGATGGACTGAGGCCTTTTGAGCCTCTCCAGTCCATGATTCCTAAACTACTAAGCTCCACCCCCTTTGGGAAATCTGCAGTCTTTTAAGGGCCAACACTCTGGCCTGCAGACAGATACTTCCTCAGCACTCCCTGGCCTCTGTGCACTCATTATGACATTGGGCTGGTGAACTTAGTTGGGAGGCACTTGTTTCCTCAGGCCCAGTGTAAGGCAAGGCCCATGATGGTCCCAGCTCTGGCTCTATGGGCCTTAATGCTGTGGGATCTGGGCCAGGGAACCCCTGCGCACCAGCTTCAGATTTAGCAGCTTCTGGTCACCAGTACTAGGCTCAGAATCAGATGACCATTCTGGCTCCTTAGTCAATGACTGTGCAGCTTCTGAATTATGTCTTGAGTGCTGCCAGACTCTGGCATCATGACATGTCCCAACCCTCTCAATTTTGCCTCTTCCCCCCCCTTTTTTTTTTGCAGTTCCCACTTAAGTGGTAGCAGGAATGATGTCTCTGTGCAAGACAGCCCCCTTGATTTCTTGAAAGCTACATTGGCAGTGTCCCTGACACTGGACACTCTGGGTAATGTAGTTTCCTAAGATGCCAGAGTCCTTAATATGAACATCTGGGATCCTTAAAGATATGTGTCCTACTAGTTGCTGAGCCCTGGGATGTCATTTCTAGGGTGCCTGACATCTATCCTAAGTGCTCAGGTGAGAGCTCTGCCAGGTTTCTTTTCTGTTGCGCCCTGATGGAAGCATTCACTCTACAAGAGATGCAAATAAGGTTTTACTGCTTTGTTGGTAGAGCATAATTTATTCTAGGTAGAACAGAGGCTTGATGCCCAGAAGCCTCTGAAGATGCTCCAAACTTTACCAAAAGTGTACTACACAGATAAGATTGAAGCATTTTCCTGCGCTCCCTTCTCATTGTCTCCAACAAATTGTATCCAACTAACTGGTGGATTCAAACGTAGATGTTTAACATATTTCAGGATCTCCACTGGCACACAGGTTCTGTAGATACTGCATAGTTTTATGGTGCAAAGACTGCCTTGCCCCGCCTCCCCTTTTCCTTTCAGCTTTCCTCTTAGTAACTTTTAATTGGATCAGCAATTGCTAAAGAGTATGGCTGATGGTAACTATAGTTAACATCTATGCAGCCATAACCCTCATTCATGAGGAAAACAAATCATGGAAAGAATAGAAGAATTTTAAGTTTAATACCCTGGGCGCCTTCAAGGGGAAGGGCAGGATATAAATTTTATAAATAATAAAAAAAATAAATTTTGTATAGAGGAGAGAAAGGAAAGGCATGCCTGTCACATGTCTTCCTTGTGAATTCCCATTTATGTTCCACGTGGAAACTTTGAAATATTTTCTTGGAACAATAAGCTCATATTAAAAACTCCTATTACAGCCTGTGGCTTCCATTGACAAGAAGACATTTCTTGCTCTGTAATGAATGTTACTTTGTCTCTTGAACCTTGAAACAGAACTGAACAATTTAATTGGCCCAGAGCAGACATATCACTTCTAATTTCTTCACAATAACGATGAGAACAGAAATAGGCTACAAGCTCACAATCACACTCTCCCTGCATTCTTCCTTCTCACATGATAACTCCCCTCTTTCCTTATCAGCATTCCAGTCCAGTCCTAACCATATGTATTTGGAAGAAAGTTTATTGAATTCAACGGGGCTTACTCATAGTTAAGAGGGGTTAGGAGTGTAGCCTTAACCATGATATAACAATGATGCACAGTCTGCACGGATGCTAACCATACTTATCTTTGAGCAGAGTCTGACATCAGAGTTTGAAGCACCTTTCAAATCCTGGCTAACATTAAGTTTGATTTGCTGTAGTATGAATGTGTATAGCAGTACAATATGATTAACTCTGATAAGAAAAGGGGGGGTTCAAATGAATTAGGGAGTAGGAGGGAATACGTAAGCCCATAGACCCTCTTAATTCCTTTACCATTAGGAATGCTACCCCTGGTCTGTTGTATACAACTGTGGTTTAACACTTACTCATTTGCTCAAGGTGCTGCAGAGTAACCCTTGCTACAACTGAGCCTTCTTTCTATAAACACCAACTTCATCTGGCTATATATTTGGATGGCATATATTGATCTATATGTGTAAACTAAAATGGAATGTATAGACGTTTAAATGTTTTGTGAGCTGACTGGGTTCTCTCTGTCTTTTTCTTTCCTTTCGTTTCTCTTCTTAACAAAATTGCAAAAGTAATAAAAATATTTAAAAGGTGTTATAGAGCTTTCTCCTAAATCAGTATAAATCAGCTAGAACCTAATTATAAGCCATCCTGTTTTAAATGGTATCAGACTTTTTTTTTAATGATCCTGAGAGGATTTAGCAGGTGATTAACTTTGAATAAAAGCAAAGGTGTTTTATACAAAGCATCATTCTTTGGATGAGGTAAACAAATAATCTGCAATGGTCAGACACCATAAAATATTAGGGTTTTGTTGGATACTTCACAAGAATTACCCATTTGGGCTTTCCTGTAGATATACAAACTTCCATTAAAATCAGATTGGCAGTTCTATTAAGGGAGAATAGTGGATTTGTAAGCCCTTTGAGAGAGAGAGAGCATAAAAAAGTGCTGACTGCATCTGTGCAAGTGAAAATTATGCTCCCCATTTTGCTCATTGGTTTGTGCAGTAAATGTTTCCACTGAAGTTAATGAGAGAGCTCAAAGTAAGTGTTACTGGCAACAGTAATGCCTAATTTTTATGATTCATGTGATCCTTGAACTTCTGTTAGTAACAGTTGTCTACAGTGAGCCCTGTTATTCTTGGCTAACTGTAACATGAGGGCATATCAGCTGTATCATGGAAGAAGTGGGATTTCAAGGAGGTGGATCTATATACAGGTTCTGTTGGGAGATGTGCAGGACAACAAAGTGGGGAAATGGAATCATTTACGTGAACAGAAGATTTTAGGGCAACTGCGAATAGTGGAATAGTTGATGTTGGGTTTTTTAAAAGGCAGAAAAGGGGAGCATGGTTTTAACATCATACCGTCCCTCACTTTATTGTCCTGCCATTTCATCACCAAATGCTCACACACACACACACACACACACACACACACACACACACACACACACACGAGCCACATCTGAGTAAATCTGAGTCTCTCAGAGTTTCACTATTAAATTTCCTCTGTGTTCAAGCAATAAATAAGTGCATTTTCCCATCCTGCCCTAATATACTTTTTTTAGGAAAAAAAACCTTCTGTAGATTCAAGTTGATAAATTAATTCCACAAAGCAAGGGGGGATTTAAAAATGCTTGGCACTTCTTAACCTTAGCAATACCACAACTCTAGTTCAAATGAATTTCAGTTACAATAGTGTCATTCACATTAGTGGAGTAAAATTAAGTTGTGGGTCTGCGGTGTTGCTGTCTATACCACATGGCTCTATGTGTGGAAATAGCTTGGAGTATGATCTCTAATAAATGGGATAGAGAGGAATACAGAAAACACCATAATGCTACTGTATAAGTCAATGGTTCATCCTCACCCAAAATACGTGTGCCATCCTGGTGACCTCATCTCAGAACAGATATTGCATGTCTGAATGCAGTTCAAAGAAGGGCAGGTAAAACGATTAAGAGCATGGAGTCTGAAAAGAGTGAAGGTGCCTGTTTTAGAAAGGAGATGAGGAAGACTGCTGCTCTTTCAGGAGTTGATGATTTAAACCTGAGAAATGGAAATACTTTTAGGTTGCTGTTCTGTACAGTAATACCTCGCATTAGCGTACTCAATGGGACCAGAGCAAGTACGTAAACCGAAAATGTCCTTAAACTGAAGCACTACCTTTTAAAACTTTTTTCCTTTTCCTTCATGCGGAGCCTCAAAGCCCTGCACTAATGCCTCTGCTGCTGCACCTCCCAGCTGATCGCGATGGCGCCTCCCAGCTGATTTGCGGTGGCGTGATCGCATCTATTTCCACCCCCCACGTGCTAAAGCCTCTGCTGCTGCACTGCCATGCCTCCCAGCTAATCATGATCGCGCCTCCCAGCTGATTTGCGGTGGCGTGATCTTGTCTATTTCCACCCCCAGGCGCTAAAGCCTCTGCTGCTGCACTGCCGTGCCTCTCAGCTGATCACGATGGCACCTCCCAGCTGATCTGCGGTGGCGTGATCGCATCTATTTCCACCCCCACGTCCTAAAGCCTCTGCTGCTGCACTGCCATGCCTCCCAGCTGATCATGACCGCGCCTCCCAGCTGATTTGCGGTGGCATGATCGCTCTATTTCCACCCCCACATGCTAAAGCCTCTGCTGCTGCACTGCTGTGCCTCTCCCTAACCCTAACCCTGTAAGTGGTTTGCTAGCTGCGTTTCTGGAGAAATACAGGCATATGGAGCATGTACGTTATAGCGAGGCGACGTTAAGTGAAGCGACGTTAAGTGAAGCGACATTAAGCGGGGTATGCCTGTACATACCTGGGAGTAAGCCTCACTGAACCCAATTAGACTTACTTCTGAGAAGACATGTATAGGATTGAGTTACTACTATAGGTAATGTAACAACAGAATTATTTGTTTCAAGATATTATTATTGTCAGGAAATTAGCCTGCATAATTTACAAGGCTTAGAGCCATTATAATGTTATGCTAGCAGTTAATAAAATTTCTACCGTAAAATATATCTTTGCGTCTCCAAAACAGAAAAAGGAACACAGAAGAAAAAGAATTCTCCAATATTCTGGATATTTTCTGGGCATAATTTGCTATAGTGTATATAACATTTTATAACACTTTATTGTGTAACTGAGGCCTTCCTATTTTTCCCCTTAATAAAGAATTTATATTTTTACCCTGAGGTAAAAGAAATCTCACTAATATATAAGCATACTGTTTAGATTCAACAAACTGTCATGCAGTTAATCCTGCCTAAAGTAAATTAAATTGTTGTTGTTGTTGTTGTTGCCTACCCTACATCAATAGGTTCCAGGGTGGATTAGAAAATCTGAAATACAATATTAAAAAAGAGTTAAAACAGATTTCAGCCACAAGAATGGGATGGGTTCTGAAAACATAGATCTCAGGAGCCAAAGGTCAGGGTAAACATGTGTGTCTTTAGCATTCACCAAAAACTGTATAGCAATGGTTCCAGCCTTTATGAGTATGGGACCCCCTTTGTAAGCTCAAAAATTTTTGTGACTCCCCCCATACTGATTGTAATTTTAGTCTCTCTTAATTGAAAAAATGTTGCGAAGCAAAACCATATCTCCAAATATCCCTTTCCATTAAAGCTCCCTGCAGATAGGGAGGTGTTGCTTTCTTTTCTTAATGCAAAGGTCCAATCAAAGTGGTATCCCCCTCCCCCCATACACAGTCTGAAGATGTACAGTCCTTTCTCCCAAAACCAGTGGGTTAGAGTGTTGGACTAAGAACCAGGTTCAAATCCCCACCCAGCCATGAAGTCCACTGGGTGACCTTGGACCAAACACAGTCTCCCAGCCTGATCTATCTCACAGGGTTAGTGTAAGGATAAAATGGAAAGGGGGGGAACCATGTGCACCACCTTGAGCAACTTGGTGAAAAGATGAGATATAAATGCAATAATAATTAGCAGCAATGTGTTAGTGATGGGGATGATAGATTGTGCACTGCAGACAACAAGGTGCACAGATTGAGGAGGGAGGTTAGTGCTTTTAGGCCTTGGGATGATCATCAGAACTGATGACTTGGTTAACATGCACTTGGAGAATGAAAGCGGAGCAGATCAGAGCACATGCGCGCACACAAATGCACCTGCCCGTCCTGCAAGTATCTGCAGGCATGCATGCATTCAGGCACATGGGAGGGGGGAAGCCCTCAACTGCTGCAGCGTCTTGGAGAGATTGGGAGGCAGAGTGTAGGTGGAAGAAAGGAGGGACACAGGCACACACATTTAGCCTTAGAAATGGAGTGTGACCAAGTCCTGTGCTTCCTCACTGCATCTTGGCTCTGTCTGGGCTGAAGCCAAGATTTGAGCGGCCTCCCAAATAAGAATTTTTAAAAGGAGGTGGCAGAAAGCAGGAGCCAAGAAAGGCAGGCAGACTGGTTGCCAGGAAGGAAGGGGGAAACAGCCTTCCCTTGCAGCCTTGCTTCTTTTTGCTTCATGAAAAGCCCTCTCCTCTCATTCTGAGCAAGGGCATCAGCAGCAGTGGCAGTGCGAGGAGATGGGAGTCGGCAATAGTAATCCCCTCTTCTACCCCTCCTAGTAGCTCTGCCCTCATCCTCCTTTGGCGTATGCTACATGTTGCATAGGCAGACACCTGCCCTCAGCATACCTGAAAGACCCTGCTGTTTCAGCAAAAATCCTCCCCTCTGTTCTGGAGGAAGGGGGAGGTGTCATCTGCAGCAGCAGTGGGGAGCAGACAGCATCCAGGGAGGGGAGACTTTTAATAAATAAATAAATAAATAAATCATTTCTTTGCTGCTCATGCCCCCCCAGATTTCTTTGTGGCCCCCTGGCAGTTACATCCCCCAGGTTGGGAACCACTGCTGTATAGCAAAGGTGCCAGATGTAACTCTGTAGGGAGGGAGTTCCACAACTTAGGGGCTGCCAGAGAGAAAGCTCTCTCCCAGGCCACCATCCCCTGAACTTTTGAGGGTGGCGGAATTACTAAGAAGGCCTCTTCTGTTGATCTTAACACCCAAGAGTGTCTGTAGGGAAGGAGATGGTATCTGAGATATTTGGGGCCTAATGGAGCAATGCAACTCATGGGAAGCCAGTGGAAGGGGTGTTGGCAGAGGAGGAGCCAGTGGGAAGGTCTGTGGCATCCAATTGCCATTCAGGAGTCTCCTGGCTGGCTGAACACGGGGACTGGAAAGTAAAAGCCAGCTCTCACAAATACCTCTATCAGGGAGTAAGCTCTCTACATAGAATTCCATTATAATTATTTTCTTAGACCAATCTTTTCCTTCGCATAACTTTGCTCTGGGTTGGGACCCACAGGAGCCCTCCAAATGGGAGTTGGATGTCCCCTTTGACCCCTTCTCCGACACCCTCCGGAACACACCTTTTGGGGGCTTTCTGCTGGCTTCCCTTATGCTGAACCACAGCTCTGCCGCAGAGCCAGGGTGAGTGGCTTTTGCCGGCTCATCCGGAGGTCCACTATATCCAAGTCCCCTCAGCCTGGCATAAATACGAGATGATTGCACCCTAAGTCATTTAGGGTTTTAAACACTAATGTGAACACCTTCAATTGCGCCCAGAAATGAATTTGCATCCAATGCTGCTGTTTTAGAACAGTGGTTATATGAGTTCTAAAAGGAACCCCAGCTGAGGCGGGGCTTGGGACCCCAAGAATGATGGCGGCATAGGGTGAGAGCTCTCCAGTTCAATCTATTATTAATGCCCTAAATCAAAATAAAAAAACCCTGTTTGCTCATTAAACAAATTCCCCTAGTGGGGTATGCTCGTGGGAGAGCAGAGAAAGAAAAACATGGACTTTACAGGATATTTTAAACCGACGGGAAGGACACTGATCTTGAGACCGGCTCAAGACAGACTCCCGACTAATTCCAACATGGTGACGAGCGTGAGTAAAGCCTCTATTGGCACACAAATGGAGGCAGAGGTGAGCATCCCAAAACGATCTTGGGGACAATTAAGGAGGAAATTTCAAAACAATTTTAGTCCCTTAACCAAGATTTGATGGCTAGCTGGATGCCAATATTGGAGGAAAAATGGGAAGCGAGACTAAAAGAATAGATGCGGTGGAAAGAACTATGACCAAAACAGAGGAGACACTTAGGGTTTTAGGATAAACGTAGAATGTTAAAGAAAGACCACATGATTACTAAATTTAAACTAGAAGACCTGCAAAACAGAAATAGAAGATCCAACCTTAGTTTTAGGGGGGGGACAAAAATGCGGAACAAGTTAATGTTTAAAAAATTCTTACAAATTAGCTGATGACATTGCTGCCAGATTTCCCCCTGGATGAGGAAGACTTTGAAAGAGCTCATAAAGCCCTCAGACCAATGTGCAGAGAAAGTCCCCGGGACATTGTTTTGCGAAATACTCCAAGAAAGAGGCTTTGCTTAAAAATCTCAGGGAAAAGGGAAAATTAAAATGTAAAGACTCCACAATTATGGTACTTCAAGATCTCGCTCCAGAGACATTACAGAGGAGGAGAAATTTGAGACCCTACACATTTATATTGCAAAAAGCAGGGCTAAAATACTACTGGGGGTTCCCATTAAACTTATAGTCCCCTATAAAGGGGTGAAACACATGGCATCTACAGAAAAAGAGATAGCAAATATCTTAAAAATACTACAGCCGGAACAACCAGAAGAAGAAAGAGAATCAGAGAAAAGGGATCAGGCTGGAGAAGTGGATTTTGAACTGATTAGGCAAAAGAGGCAGAACAGAGGAAGACTGAAAAATAAAGGAAAAGGAACGTGCTCCTTCTTTGAGAACTCGGGTTTGCAATGCAGTCTGTGGGATCTTCCAAACAGACACAGATGAGAAGGAGCGCCAGATCATCATAATAGTCCCAAGCAGAGTTATAATTAGGTCGCATTTGGGTAAAATGTAATAGGAGTTAAAGGTCCAGGGTGGCTTGTGTGAGTTGGAGCTATTTTCTCCACCCACCCCCTTTTTAAGGGCATATAAAAAGTAATGGTGATAATAGGGGTTGGGATGATATCTTGTCCCATGTTATCATCCTATGAGGTAATAGGTCGAATCCCTGCAAGGTAGAATTTCTTTTTTCATTATTTCAAAGACTGGATGTAGAAATTAATTTACTGGGTGACACAGAAAAGTGCACTCGGGGGGGGGGGAGAACCAGGCCTCTAAAAAGGGGGTGAGGTAAAAGAGGGGGGCACGGGAGGGGGTTAAGTAGTTAAGTTAAGGTTTAGTGGAAAAAGAGTTAAATTAGAAAAAATAGATGAAGCTATATTTAAGATTAGTATTACAACATGAGAATTTCAACACTTAATATTAAAGGGATGGGCACAGTCATTAAAAGAAACAGATTAGCCAAACTAGTAAGAGGTTTACACCCTAATGTACTGATGCTGCAAGAGACACATAAGGCCAAATTGACAGATGGATTTTTAAATAGTATTCAATGGAAACATAAATCCTTGGCAAAAGGGACAAGTAAGGCCAGAGAGGTGGCATTTCTTTTTCATGAAAGTCTAGACTTTGAACCCAATAGACAGATGCTAGACCCTCAGGGTAGATTTATCTTTGTAGAAGGAATGCTGGAAGGGTGCTTGAAAGCTACGTTTGTGACATGTTATGCTCATAACAGGACAACTGCAATTTCCCCAAAAATTGTTTTCCAAAAGTTTTTCCAAACATTGTTATGCTCCTAACAAAAGACAACTGCAATTTTTTTTTTTTTAAAATGTTTCCAATTCCCCCCCCTCCAAAAAAAAATTGCTACACAAATTCACAGAAGCAAATATAATTCTAGGGGGAGACTTAAATCTGAATATGCAGGGGTTTAATACTAAAAAACTGACAAAAGGACAGAACACTTCATGATATTCGAAAAACTCAGTGATAGGGGGAACCACAACCTCCAACTCAAAACAGGTTGCAAATTTCTATATAGTAGGGCCCTGCTTTACGGCACTTAAGAAAACATGTAAAGAACATAAACATAACTATGACCACAATATTTGGGGTATGGAGATATAGGAAATAAATTATACTTCTGGGAATTTTCCCTCTAATTCCAATATGTAATCACCCTGACTTCTACAGGTCAGACAAAGAAATAGAGGATAAAATCCTTATTGAAAATAATCTTTTTAGACTGATGGACGATTAAGTAAATGGTCTACCCTTACCCGGATGAATGGAAAAATAAATTCAAGGAAATGGGCTTGTCATGGATATGTTGGTATCAACTTAGTGCATTTATCAGGAAAAAATCATATTATAACTCAGGGAACCAGACTATTAACAGTAGGGGAGAGGCTATATTAAGTTTGGAGGGAATGCGTTTTGGACCAGTAGAGGTTTTTAAGTTACAGTACTATTTCTAAACCTTCCCCTTTAAAAACAAGAATTTCATTACTTTTCATGGAATTATTCACTATCCCTGAGTCTCAGATAAAGACACATAAATCATAATCCAAACCAGATGATTGTCTAAAATGATTGGTTTTAAATTAGGACCTAAACAAATAATATGTGGAAAAACTGATGATCTTCTTTGTATATTAATCTCTCAACCCTTTCCCCTATACTATTTTCTTGATCTAACCCACACACAGAACAGCTATTCGTTGCATTTGTGGAAAACATATATCATTACTGTATTAGGTTTTATACAGTAGCTATAATCAAGCTCAATCAAAAATAATCATACAGATTCAATACTCTTGACAGCCAGCTTCCTTTCTGACAATCTTGTATAAAAACAAAAGATGCAAGAATGCATCACCAATTACTTCCATGGACCTAAACACTACTTCAGTCAATTTTCTGACTCACCAGCAATGACATTCCAATCATCATAAAAGATTCTTCCATTTGGGAGAGTGGGCACAATTCAGCCAAAGCAAAGCACTTTTTAAGTCCCATTGATTTCAAGACAAATTCAAGCATGTGGTTAGTTCTTCCTCTGATATAAATGTGACTAAGAGTACAATCCTACTCAGAAGTAAGTCCTATTGAGTTCAATGAGGCTTACTCCCGGTAAGTAGGTATAGGATTGCAGCTCAAAAGTGTGATGTTGGCTCCTTTCCTTTCTTCAACAGAATCATGGTACCCATCTACTTCCTAGATGAGAATGACAATACACCCTAGATTTTATTCCCCTTTACTGGGAAAGTTCTAGTTGTACAATTCAGGATTCTGCAACCTGCCACAGCCAGTGCCTTAATCACAACAAATTATGGTGGTGGTCTCTGTTTCTCTCCACTTTAGCATTACTGGCTGCCTTTGAATGCAGGTGCACTACAGCAGGGCCCTGCCTGCCTTTCTCAGAGCTGAAAAGGGTTTCTCGATGAGCACATGAATTCTGCCCAGCCTCTGGCTAGCTGTTGGTCAGCATTAAAGAAGACCTGCATCCAGGCTGCTATCATCGGCATCATGTTAAAGTGCAGGGCTCAGGACAATAGTATCCCCTAGAGATTGTGTAAGAGCAAAGACTTATTTCTAAATAGGCATACAGAGGATTGTGCTGTAAGTTATAATAAAATTATACATATTTTTATATAAAAATATTTTTTCACTATAAAGTTTGTAAACTATTCTGGTCCTTGGTGGATTGTGCTGGATATAATTCTACCATATGCATAAATTTGGGCTTATAGTTGGCGTCAGGGCTGCTTAAACAATTATGCCAATTATTGATTTGAATATGTTTTCCTGCATTCACTACTCCAAAATAATTCTGTAATCCAAAATATGGAGTTTAGTTGATTGCTCCAATTAAATATGTGTTTAACTAATGTGAGGATCTAAGCCATCCCCAGGGCACAGCAACCAAGTATCTGTGGGTGGGTGTTGATGTGGAATTGTTCAAAATCAGTGGCTGTGATTCCTTGGTAACTAGAAAGGGGTATGTTGTCATGTGACATTAAAATGCACATGAAAGTGATGTGAAGTAGGAAGTATGCATAACTGATGCAATATTGTACAGAGCACAAAACCAGAATGTAGCAAGAAGAATTACCTGGAAGCTCTGATTTAAAAGAAAAAGGAGAAGATGGAACCAGATAAACATAGAAATCCTTTCTTCCTTCATTGTGTCCATCACTGCTAGAATTATCTTGTCATAGTCCCAACAAAAAACAACTAAATAATTAAATGAACAAATAGCTCTGAGGCTGACGTAAAATATTAATTTTGATAAGAAAAAAGAGGAAGGTGTTAACAAAAGGTTATATGACCTAAGGTTAATAAATAATCACTTGCAAAACTAATACCCTCCCCCCCAAACCATTAGATTTGCTGGTGAAGCTTGCTGAGTTAAAGCCTGGATATGAATTTTAGGGGCTGGTGATGTCCATCTCAAAGCAATATCAAGCACCTGAGGTTCCAGAATTCTTCTCCAGACTGGATCAAAATCCAGGCTTTGTCCCTCACCCGGACCCCCAAAGGAGAAAACCTACTAGCCAGGAAAAAATCATTTTGGGGGTTTTCTTGGCTGTGTGGAGCATTTGAATTGAAGGCAGATAAGAATCAAGGATCTAGGATATACACACCTTCCCTATCCTTGGCTGCCTTTACATGGCCAGAAGAAACCCCAAGGTAGTTTCTACCATTTGCACAAAGCATTTAAACTGAAGGCACGCAGGGATGTGGGAAAATATGAGTGCCCCATCTCTGGCTGCAAAGTACAGCCAATTTACTTTAGCCCCAGAAGATCCCCTGGGTGATGGGGAGTATCTCTGCAGCCTGAGATTGGGGGATATTCCAGACTGTTGCTATTTTTGGGTGGGATTCAATCACATACTGTCCAGTTCCCAGAATTCTCTGGAAAGAGGGGGCAACTCTTAAACCACTCTGATCGTTGGAGCTCTGTCAGGGGAACATGAGTCTACTAACAACTCTCAACACCCTTCAGAAATTACACTTTCCAGGATTCTTTGGGGGAAGCCATGGCAGTTTAAAGTGGAATAATAATGGAATAAATGCCTGGTGTGGCCATAGTTGATTGGGAGGTCTTGTGCAACAAACCCACTTTCCCAAAAGATAATCTATTGTTCATCTATTGTTTATTAGGGTTTTCACATTATTGCAATAGAACAGTACAATCCCTGATTCCCTCCCCAAACCTCTCCCAGTTCCCCCAGCTCCCTCTGCCCTTATGCCCCCCATTTTTTGTTACAACATTATCATTTCTAATGCTCTGTTGTGGTGTGTTACACAGAGTTCAGATTCACATTGTCAGTTAAGGGTTCAGATAAATGATTGTCAATGTTCTGCTGGGGTCCCAGATTAACTGTTAAGTTGGAGAAGTTTCAATCCCTGCATTGCATTGTTCCTCCCACTTCAACTTTTTCCAATAAGGAAAGTGATGGGAAAATGGAGTGGAAAGTGTGGGACAACATTGCTCGAGGCAAACTCATCTAACTTCCCTGCAAACAAATCAGAATGAATGCTGAGTAACTAGCCAGTGTCATTCTGCCTGTAAATACACTAGTTGCCAGATCAAAGCATTTCCATTAGCCACACATGGAGGGGAGTCTATTTCTTTTGACTTATTTTACTCTTTGACATAGGCAGATTCTTAAATTATGTAGTTGCCATGCCTTAACAGTTATTGTTGCGTATCTAGGGATTATTTTATGAAATGGCAAAGCTGCAAGCTGGGCGACAAAGTCTGATTTCTTTTGTTTTTGTAACTTTTTTATTTTCTGCAGACGCACTATGAAAATGGAGAGTATATTATCAGGCAAGGTGCTCGTGGGGACACTTTCTTCATAATCAGCAAAGGCAAGGTAAGCTCTTGTGGCACCCTATTTAAAGCGCATGTCATAAGCACTAGTTGCATGTTATAGGGATGCAACACCAGCCCTCACTTTTTTTCATGCAATGCCAAGAGGGTACAATGTTTCAAATTTAATTTGATATTGTGACTTACCATTGGCAATAGAGACTCGGCTTTTCACATAAAAAAACCTATGCTGTGTTATTACACAGAGCTATATACATTTTTTCCTTGCACAGATCACATGGACGTGTAGCTGTTAAAACTAATTTGCGTGCTATATTTTCCAAACAAGAAATGACTTCTGCAGTTGATCCCCAAATCTGTACAGAAATACGGCATTGGCTATAATACAGCAAAATATGTCCAGGAGATCTGTGTGTTTAACTGGGCTTTCTGTATCTGTTTTGACACATCAGCCCACTCAGGCCATATAGCAAACTGCTTTTGAAACTCAACTGTTTTGAAATTTAGTGCTTATGTAAATGGTAAATTACAATCATTACAAGACTATGTGATTAAAGCGATCAGGCTTAGATATGAGCTCCAAAATTTAAATCTGAGCTAGAGAGGAATTCCCGATTTATCCAGCCAGCCACTCCAATACCTCAAGCCTCACCCCCATCAGTTCACTGATTCCCCAAGTCCTATCCCTAAATTTTACTTATACTGGGAGGTGAGGCAGGAGCATCACTGATAGGCAACAACAGGAAGATTAAAATAAGGAGAGAGGCAATAACTACTGGAAAAGCTACAACCTGCAACGGCTACCAGGGCTTTCTGTCCTGCATGCTAGCAGTATACCAGAGGGAAGGAGGGGAGAGATCTGATCTCCCTCTTTACAGTAGCTTTTTCATTGCCATTTCTGCTCCTGCCATGAATCAATGTATCTGGAATGGAAGGGTGTAAGGGATTTGGGGGATCAGGGAGATGTCAGGGAAATGTCAGGAAAGATGATTTGGGGATTGGGTGACTAGGCGGAAGGGAAGGGGTGGACAGTTAGTTAGATTGGCTCAGAAAATAAACCAAGCTATAACTATTGGTGTTTGAAAAATGGCTCAACTTCTGGTTAGCCTGGGGGACACTTTGTCCATTATTAGTGCAAAATCATGGTTGTTATAGGAATATGGTGCAGAATTGCAGTAGGTGCAGAATTCTGTAACACATTTACCATGACAAGGTTATGAGAGCACATTATTTAATTTCTTGCTTGTTTGAGAAGGCTTTGTGTTTATTTTGCAGACCAATGTGCTGGTCATCATCTTTACAGGTATAAATAGTCTGCACCGTATGCATCTTAAGGCTTGTCTCTAGTACACACTTCCCTGTTTGCTGGATTCATCTGATAAATATTCTGTATGCCCTTCTGTTGGCTGTTCAATCTGCCAGGGCCATACTAGGTGGTGGGGTTTCTGTGGTGTTGCCCACTTAATGTGATTCTTTTTTGAGAGACATTCACTCAGCTCTTACCCTTGCCCTGTTTTGCTATCAAGTTGAAATTTCATTGTATTTTAAAAGGTATTTCCATCTTAGTAATGCTTTAATCTGCACCTGAAAATGCTTTGTTGGTGCATTTTACATTAGAATACATGCTTTGCTTTTTACTAATTTAACTTCTACTTTGATACTATATTAATAGTTTTGCTGTCTTCTATTTCTATTTTTATTGAATTTAAGATGTTTTATTTCAAAAGGATGAAATAAGATTATTATGGGGGCAAAATAGAAGTTGCGTCAAAAGTCCTGAACTTACAGCACTTCTTATTACAGAGAATGTGTTTATCTAACAGACAGGGATGTAGAATTCCCTTCTATAAACATGGCCTTTAAATTTACAACTGTCTCTATCCTATTACGGGGACCTGCCTCTTAAACTGCACAATCAGTGTGCTGTTCTTTTGTTTCTCAGCTACTGGATGTGAACTTTGCTTTATATATTTGCTTAATGCAGAAGCTAATTAGAATGAACAAATACTAGTTGGCAATGCTAACTGAACATAATGACTCTTGTGCTGGGTATGTACTTTAGCTCAAAATATAAGTAACGTAAATGTGTTAGAAGTTAATATAGCAGAGGGCTTTATGTTAAGTATGTTACAGATTAGTTCCCCCCCCCCCGTAGTTGCAGCACTTGATTTCACGTGAACAGTGTTCATGTGGGACCATATGAAGGCTTGGGGTTTATAGATGGAATTATGAAGAATAGTATCAGTTAGCAGTAGGAAACCTCCAGCCTGTGGGCCTAATTAGGCCTCGCCATTGGGCCTGTGGTCCAAACCATGTCCACCTGTCCATCACCTGACGTTATAAGACATCTGATGCACAACAGCTAAAGCCGTGACACCAAATTCAAAAGGTAGAATTGGGGATGTATTCTTAAGTGTGCTCCCAATCCTTCCTTTCCTAGCCATGGCAGAATTCAATATCTTTTGAATTGGACGCCATGTTCTGTTGCCCTCTGACCAACAGAAAAAGCATCCAAATAAAAAAACAAAAACACAAATTGAACCTGGAACGGAAGCTTTGGGAGTAGATGTAGAGTGCACTCCTGATCGTCCTTTGAAGCCATCTCTGCGGCATGAATTCGAGCCACTCCATCTTAATTCAAGCCATGGCTCCAAAGGAGTAATTTTCCTTTGCAGCTGCAGCTGGAATTGATTCTGCCTTTGCTGCCTTCATTTAAAGTAGAATCACCTGAAGTCATATGGTAACATGTGATTGATAGATGGACAGCCCCAACCACCTATCAAAGTTGGCCATGGAGGGTGGACCCATTCTGGATCTGAAACTACAGCTTATGGCAGACATGAGCCCCCCACCAATGCCATTTCCTTTTCCCCTTAAATATCTAGAGATAGTCAGTGTTGCATGACTTCATTTCACTCCAAGTTTTCATACCCCGCTTTTCCACAGAGAAACTCGCAGCTGTATGATGTTATTTGTGTCCCATGTTGAGTATTCTTGACATTATGAACCAGCTAATGTAACAAGGGGCTGCCAGTTTTGAAACATCATTTGGTGTACCATTTAGCTCCAGCCTTATGAAACTATAAGGAGAAAAATAAATCAACTAAACTTAGGAATGCTAGTGTAATTCTTCTGAACCAGACTCAGAAAAGAATTTCATGGGCAAGCTTTTAAAGTCCCCCATTTTTTTCTTTCTTGGAATAAAATGCATCAGGAAAAGCACTGTTGGGTTCTCTGACTGACAAATGCTTTACACTGCCTGAGCAAAGGTTTTGTCAGCCAGGGATTGTGGGTGCTTTGTCAATTGTTTCAGCTGCCAAAGATACTTTCAGACCCAGAGCTTGGAAAAGTTACTTTTTTAAACTACAATTCCCATCAGCCCCAGCCAGCATGGCCACTGGATTGGGCTGATGGGAGTTGTAGTTCAAAAAAGTAACTTTTCCAAGTTCTGCTTAGGCCTCTGAAAGCTGGCTACATCCCCTCATTATATTGCAAAGGACTGATTTTAAGAATTGTGAGGGTCACATCCAAGTGTTGGAGGAAGCCCCTATTCCCCAGTGAAGGATGCTAACCCCACCCTTAGATTTGACTCTTGCAGTATCTTTTTCTCTACCCCTATAGCAACTGACTCAGCCATTCATTCCTCTTGGAATAGAAAAACAACTCCCAAGTCATTTCTGAGCTCTCAGATTGGCATTAAAATATTGCTTAAGTCCTTCCACCTATAATGTCAAAATAAATTGTATGTAATTTCAGGAACTCGGGTAATTTCCAAGTTAATTCCAGGGGAACTTTGGAAAGCTCACCCATCTCTAAAGAAAATACAGTTTTCCTTGTGTGTTGTAGAAGCCTGTTATTGAACTTGGTTTAGTACTGCCATAATGCTTTTGTTTATTCAATTCCACAATACAGCCACAGCCTTATATAAATTCAAGATGTACAGAATGGCCCCGATCCAGCTCTAGTTATATGTTGCAAGTCATGAGTAACAACATTTAAGAACATTAGGAGAGCCTGCTGGATCAGGCCAGTGGCCCATCTAGTCCAGCATCCTATTCTCACAGTGGCCAACCAGGTACCTGGGGGAAGCCCGCAAGCAGGACCTGAGTGCAAGAACACTCTCCTCTCCTGAGGCTTCCGGCAACTGGTTTTCAGAAACATACTGCCTCTAACTAGGCTGGCAGAGCACAGCCATCATGGCTAGTAGCCATTGATAGCCCTGTCCTCCATGAATTTGTCTAATCTTCTTTTAAAGCCATCCAAGCTGGTGGCCATTACTGCGCCTTGTGGGAGCAAATTCCATAGTTTAACTATGCGCTGAGTAAAGAAGTACTTCCTTTTGTCTGTCCTGAATCTTCCAACATTCAGCTTCTTCGAATGTCCACGAGTTCTAGTATTATGAGAGAGGGAGAAAAACTTTTCTCTATCCACTTTCTCAATGCCGTGCATAATTTTATGCACTTCTATCATGTCTCCTCTGACCCGCCTTTTCTCTCAACTAAAAAGCCCCAAATACTGCAACCTTTCCTCATAAGGGAGTCGCTCCATCCCCTTGATCATTCTGGTTGCCCTCTTCTGAACCTTTTCCAACTCTATAATATCCTTTTTGAGATGAGGCGACCAGAACTGTACACAGTATTCCAAATGTGGCCGCACCATAGATTTATACAACGGCATTATGATATCGGCTGTTTTATTTTCAATACTTTTCCTAATTATCCCTAGCATGGAATTTGCCTTTTTCACAGCTGCTGCACACTGGGTCAACATTTTCATTGTGCTGTCCACTACAACCCCGAGGTCTCTCTCCTGGTCGGTCACCGCCAGTTCAGACCCCATGAGCGTATATGTGAAATTAAGATTTTTTGCTCCAATATGCATAATTTTATACTTGTTTATATTGAATTGCATTTGCCATTTTTCCACCCATTCACTCAGTTTGGAGATGTCTTTTTGGAGCTCTCCGCAATTCCTTTTTAAATAATTAACAACCCTGAACAATTTAGTATTGTCAGCAAACTTGGCCACTTCACTGCTCACTCCTAATTCTAGGTCATTACTGAACAAGTTGAAAAGTACAGGTCCCAATACCGATCCTTGAGGGACTCCACTTTCTACAGCCCTCCATTGGGACAACTGTCCATTTATTCCTACTCTCTGCTTTCTGCTTCTTAACCAATTCCTTATCCACAAGAGGACCTCTCCTCTTATTCCATGACTGCTAAGCTTCCTCAGAAGCCTTTGGTGAGGTACCTTGTCAAAAGCTTTTTGAAAGTCTAAGTACACTATGTCCACTGGATCACCTCTATCTATATGCTTGTTGACACTCTCAAAGAATTCTAATAGGTTACTGAGACAGGACTTTCCCTTGTTGGTCTTGGAGGAAATACACATCACATTCTGCATCAAAAGATGCTTCTTTTACGATGAAGATGATGATAAACTATTTATAAGGCACTTTTTTCCTTGTGTTCTTAAGTTCTACACATTAATTATCCTCAATAAAACTAGTCCAGTATTATTTTCCCATGTCCCAGATGGGGCCTGCATTTGAGAAACACTAGCTTGGCACAGGTGTTCCCAAGAGTATATTACTGAGCTGTGATTTGAACAGAGGATTTTCCAGTTTATAACTTTTGCTCTCACCCAGTACATTATACTATTTCAAAGCCAATATCCCTTCATTAACACTTTTTCTTTACACTTCTAATCAGGTAAATGTTACTCGTGAAGATTCACCTGGGGAAGAGCCAATCTTTCTCCGTACTTTAGGAAAGGGAGATTGGTTTGGAGAAAAAGCGCTCCAGGGGTAAGTATTAAACTTTACCTGCATCCACAAAGATTTGCTTCAAGTAACATTTAGCTGAGGAATTAGCAGCATCAATACCACAATATCATATAAACTGTGCTAAATTGTAAGTTTGAGCTAAAGGTAATAGACCTCTCTGGCATTCTCGCTCATTCTTTTGTATTAAAGGGGAAGGCTGGTTGCATATCATTTACAATTCATTTGTAATCATAAGTAAACCTTTGTTAAGATACCAACTGATCTATCAAATATTATAATCAAATTTTGTATCAGGGCTGCTTAATTGTTTGCCACTTCCTCTATTGCTTTAATTCCTGCCCCACTTTATCTACCCCTTTAACTTTTCTCTTCATTGATCTTTTCTGACACATTGCAAGAAGTGAAAATGCTTAAAATAAGACAGTGGCTGGAGTACTAAATAGACTTTTCAGTTCTGGAATTTACCACTTTATGCTAGAATAGTAAATGTTCTGTAGCTGGTGGGTCACTGCTGTGGTATGAGCAGTCCCTATCCTTATCTGTCATTGCCAAAGACAGTAGTAGAGACAGGTAGTGCTGGCTGGATACACATCCTTATCTCGTACAAGCCTATTCTGACCCATTGTTGCATTTTAAAAAAAACAAAAAATCCCCTCACAAATTTGTGTTTTAATGTGTGTGTGTGTGTGTGTGTGTGTGTGTATAACATACTTTTAAACATCAATTTCTAAAGGTATTTTATCTCAAATTTGTATTTTGAAACATTTTTTAATATTGAGCCTGGCCGTTCAAGAAGTGTGAAATCCAGTCAAGAGCTAAATTATAATCTGCACTGTAGTTTGGGAGGTGTAGATTGAATCGGTTTGTACTCGATTCACAAAAACTGAGTTCTTCAAACATCCATAAGACTTTCTAAGATAGGTGTTGGTATTTACCAAAGTCAGAGTGTTATTGTATAGCTCCATTCATTCTTGTAGGAAATACGTAATGCACATTCTTTTAAATATGTTTTAGTACACAAAGCACAGGGTGTCTCCCCTGCCTCAGTATAGATCAGCCTTTTCCAACCAGTGTGTCTCCAGATGTTGTTGAACCACAACTCCCATCAGCCTCAGTCAGCATTGCCAATGGTCAGGAAAGATGGGAGTTGTGGTCAAACAACATCTGGAGGCACACTGATTGGGAAAGGCTGGTATAGATAGTCTGTATTAATCTTGTTATAAAATATCAATATAAATTTCACTTCATTAAATTGACGCAAAAACTAGAAGAGGCCAAACTTACCCATTTCAGCAAAAGACCAGATGTTCAGAATAGAGGGATGAATCTCCCGAAGCAGTTTGTGTTGATTCCACGATGCCAATTTTTACTCAATTGAATTCTTATTCATTGTAGAGTACATAAGTAATTTTTGTATATTAAATACTCAGCTCAAAAATACTTTGATTTTTGAAATCCAGATGAAATTGTGGGATTGATCATTTATAAAGAATTCCCAGATTATGGGAAAAGTGTGATTATGCAAATGCGTTTTGAAAGAAAACACTACTGAACTCCTTCAGGGCCTAGATTGCTAGCAAGTTTATGTTTGAACAAGACGATTTCAGCAATATTTGTTACATTGCTAAGCTATATCTACATGTCAATGAAATATACTAATGAATAGTGGTCCAAGATAAGCAGCTGGCATATTATTGCTTTCACAGATTGGATCATTTTTCCCCACCTGCGTTTTAGCATTGACGTTTCAAAGCCTCTGGCATTTTAGCTGATTGTTGTCCATTGATTCTCATACTGGACAAGACCTTTAACCAGTGCTGTGAATATTTACTCTGTGGTAATGAAATGTTAAACTTTTGAAATGAGAATTCCAGCTTTGGGTATCTACTGTCATTGAGCTACAAAACAGAAGTTGCTACAGCGTGCCTTCTTCTTGCATCACTCAAGCAACATCAGAAATCCTAGGCCACATGAGATGAACTCACATAGCCAGTCTTCCACCTGCCACTTCTGAAAGGGGGGGGGAGGAGCCATAGCTATTTGGGCTATGTAGATATCATGATGCAATACTAGAATTTGTATTGGTATATATGATTTTTCCCAACCAGGACTTATTTAGGGTGGCCATGTGTCCTAGGTTATAGAGAGCAGTCCTCTGTTTGAAGACTGTCCATTCCATGTCCATTTTTGAGATAAAGAACATTAAGAAGGGAGAGCTCAGAGCAATTGCCCATCAACAGCACCTAAATAACAGACGGAGCAGACACACAGGTCAGCTGGTCACGACCTTACTCACTATGGTGAGATGTATAGTGATTTGCATCTACACATATAAATAATCATAGTGCACATTTTATGCAAACCTTTTTGGTGATTGCTAATTTTTTTTAGTGGTGCAGAAGTGCCTACCCTACGATGAATGGAAAAGACTGCATGCACAGGAGTTCATTGATGGAATACATGTTACATTTTGTATTGGAGCCACATATTTAAAATTGGTTATTTGTGGGCTGAATTTTCTTTCGGTCATTTGATGAGGTACATTATGAGTTCTGTATGTAACACAAACCGTGAGCGTGATCCAGCTGATGTAAGCACTGTCGTATTAATGCTAATGGGACAACATAGACAACATAAGTACTCTAGTTGAAATCAGTGGAACTAAGTGAATCAGTGGCTGAATCATATCCACAGTTTGTATTGTTTACTGGATTTATACTGTACTCCATCACATAGTGGAGAGAAATTGCTACCTACTGCATAATAAAAATAAAAATGGTTGATTTTAAAAATAAATATTTTAATGCGAGTGTAGCTTTGTAAAATACATTAACAAGTAACATTAAATGTACTTTAAGCTATTAACCACAAGAGGTAGCTATTTTTATGTGATTGAAATGCATTACCAATATAAGGAAAAATGTGCTCTGTCAAAACCTGCTGAAACCTGAACATACAGTTATTTGGGTAATCTGAAAAATAATGCAATCCCACCTCCACCCCTAACTGTTTTTTCTATTATAAATCCGGTTCACATTTATTTTCTGAGGGTAACATATTGAATTAGATACTCTCAACAATAATGCACTAAAATTATGGTGTATATGAGGTGGTTGTTTTTGCTGCATTTTTAGTCAAAATGTGAAATATTATGAGAATTTATCCAAGAGACGCATGTTACCAAATTCTTCCAAGCTACACAGGAAGTGGATTGGACTGTGAAAGACCAACCCAAATGGTGTTTGCATTTTGACAAATTTGTAGGGCTGTCCAATATCTCAGAGAGGAGGTCAGGTCTCCTGCTCCCCTGGTGCATTCACTATAGCTGCCCAATTTCCCTGCTTTTTAAAGTTTGATAGAAATATCTGTGGGCTATAGGTACATTCTTAAACCACAGGGGTTTTTGCCTGTTAGTGAATTTCTCTGCTTTTTAATCTGGGAGGTAAGAAATGGGATCCTGTCCAAGTTTGCTGAGAATGGATTGATCATTTGCATGCTTATTGAGTTCAGTGGGATTTATTTCACTGCAATCATGCTTAGGATAGGTGAAACTGACCACAGGGGATGGGGATGGGAGGAGGAGGGAGGGGAGGAAAGGCAGAGGGGAGAAGGGGTATGGGAGCAGGCAGGAGGGGGAGGGAGGAGGACAGGTTTGATTATTTGCACATGTACTGAGTTCAGTGGGACTTACTCCCGAGCAATTATGCTTAGGATAGGTAAAACTGACCAGGGGGGAGGGAGGGCTGGAGTGGACAGGGGAGGAGGAAGAAGGAAGAGGGGAGGGGGAAGAAGGAAGAGGGGAGGGGTGGGGAGGGGGAAGGGAGAGTAGAGGGGAAGGAGGGGAAAGGCAGGTCTGATCATTTGCATGCTTATTGAGTTCAATGGGATTTACTCCTATGCAATCATGGTTAGCATAGGTAAAACTGACCATGGGGGAAGGGGAAGGAGTGGATTGGAGAGAGGCAAAGGAAGGGGGAGGGCAGGGCAGGTTTGATCATTTGCATGCTTATAGAGTCCAATGGTATTTACTCCTGTGCAATCATGCTTAAGATAGGTAAAGCTGACTATGGGGTGGGGGAAGGGGAGGGGGAGGAGGGGATTGGAAGGGGATGGGGAGGGAGGGGCAAAGGAATGGGGAGGGAAGGGGCAAGAGGGAGGGGATAGGAGGGAGGAGAAAGGAGGATGGGTTTGATCTTTGCATACTTTTTGAGTTCAATGGGATTTATTTCTGTGCAATCATATTTGAAAATGGAAATGGACTGCCTTCAAGTCGATCCCGACTTATGGCGACCCTATGAATAGGGTTTTCATGGTAAGCTGTATTCAGAGGTGGTTTTACCATTGCCTTCCTCTGAGGCAGTGACTGGCCCAAGGTCACCCAGTCAGCTTCATGGTTGTGTGAGGATTCAAACCCTGGTCTCCCAGATCGTAGTCCAATACTGACCTGGGGGAGGGGCAAGGAGGGGAGGAGGAGGGGGAGGGGAGAAGATTGGGTGGGTGGGCACTGGGCAGAGGGGAAGCCCCTTTCCTTTCGAAAAGGAAAACACTGTTAAGAGTATCATTGCTTTTCAGTGTTGCCCCCACCTTTTTATTCTACAATAGGCACATGTAGCCTCCCACCCAAATTTAAACCAAAGCTGTCCCTGGCCACATCCATGCCAGGCCTTTATTTCATTTTGGACAGTCATGGTTTCTCTCAAAGAATCCTGGGAAGTGTAGTTAGTGAAGGGTACTGAGAGTTGCTAGGAGATGCCCTGTTCCCCTAACAGACCTTCAATTAGAGTGGCTGACTGTTAAACCACTGCGGCCACTGGAGCTCTGTCAGTGGAATAGGATCCTCCTCTCAGCACCCTTCACAAACTACACTTCCCAGGATTCTTTGGGGGAAGCCATGACTGTCTCACGTGAAATCAAATTCTGGTATGGGTTTGGCCACCTGATTAGCCAAGCCCAGCAGCTGTGAGTCTAGCTTTTAGAACACTGACAGTAGGTTCTTACTGAACATGCCTGACACTATCATTCAGTTAAATGCAAAATTTCTTAAATTAATTAAAAAACAGCCAGACATTTTTTTAACTTTTAAACTGCAGAAGATGAAGGTCAGAGTATGGGGCAAGGTCAGTAATAGGATTACAGGTACTCTGTGAACATGGCTGATTTTTATTGAATTTCAACAGATTATGAGAACTCCGTCAGAAAAAAATCCAAAGGGCTCTGAGATTTCTCTCTCTCTTTTTTGACTTTGAACTCTCTGTTCTCTCTGACTGTTTTGTGTATCGCCTGAAAATTTAGAGGGTTTTTTTAGCAAGCATTTCTCAGTTCAGGACTATAATTTTTTTAAGGTTTTGTTTTGAAATGAGATTATGGGAAGCATCAGAATGGCATGGGGGTATTTTCAATTTAACATTGCGGAACGTGAAAAATCCATGCTAGCTATAGTATACAGCCGCTCTCGTGGCTGTATAATAAGTACTTTACAAACATCTTCCTTCATAGCATGAAGAGAGTTGGATGGGGTAAAGTCCATAGTGATGAACTGATTTGACAATCTTACCTAATTTTTTACCATTACAGGGAGAATAAAATTAATTGGGGTTGAGTCAAAGTCTTGACATTATAAAGAAATTTTGCACAATTTCCAAGAGCCAAAGATTCATCTAATGATCCCCTTCCTTTGTGTTAAATCATATATTTTTCTTTGACAGTTTGCATAAGAGAACCTTGCTTTTTTTTCTTCTTTTTCTCTGACAACATTCATATGAATGAAATTATGACATGAATGAATTTATGTCAATGAGGGCACATGAAGCTAATTGCTTTTCCCTCACTATGAATGGCTAATGTCAGAGGGTTTCCAAGAGAACCTGGCCCATCACTCCACACAACAGCAAAATCAGTTGCTGAGTGCTAAATAGCCAAATCTGGGGCACTGACAAACAAGAAGGAGCTACTAGCATGCCCAGGGAAACCCCAAGATTTACAGAAGTTGTATAAAAAATATTTATTGGGGAAAAACTATGCATGTACCTCCCCTGCATTACTCAATAAGAAATGAGCATGCAGAATGTCCACAGGCTGCCGAGTTTCTATTGGTAGGAGGGAATTTGAAAAATTAGGGGGGTACAATAGAGTATCCTACAAGAAAGCATGTTTGGCTAGCTGGAATCCTGAATAGTAATATGTCACAGTTGAGAATGGGGGAGAAATTTGGTTCAGTTCACATTTTAATTGAAACCTACCTAATTTGCAGATCCCAAAACAATATGCAAACTGAAATGTAGCTATCCTTCAAAATTTGCATTCCTCTGATTTTTACAACACACTCCAATCAAAAAAGTGTACAAAAACAGAAAGTGTGCATATAATTGCATATATTAGTGAAATTAACCTACAAAAATGCATTATAGAGAAAATTGCTTGCTATTTATATTAGGACAAAAAATCTCTAAAATGCAGTCAAATTTTCATGAGGACTTTTTTAAAACAACCAAAAACTGATGTGGAAATGTGGTGATCAGAAAAATGAGAAACTGAAATTGACAGCTTTGTTCATCCATCCATTGCAGGTTCCACTCATTACCTGTATTTTACAGGTATCCTGTGCTCTCGGAAATTGTCTTGCAGTGCCAGTGTCACATAAAATCACAACATATTTATCACATTTCAAAACAGTCATTGTTCGTTGTCATGCAGTTATGGGGTGACATCCCTCCAGTTCAAGAAGACAAAGGAATACATCAAAAGTCATAGTGTGTTTTAGTTTTAGCAGAGGGCAACAAAAGAAGCTGAAAATGGTATCCCATTTCAAGGTTTGACAATCAATTTGCATAGTTAACCATTCAGACCTGGATCTTTTGATGTATGCTTGCATTTGTAGCCAAAGTTGCAGCATGAGTGTGTCTTCACATTAGGCTCCTGCATTCATCTGATGCTGTGACATCTGCCCAACCAATAAAAGAAATCTCTTAGAAACACCAATGAGTTGCATGCGTTCAAGACATGTCTCCCAAAATCACTTCCAATGTAGAGGATGCTGGCATAAAACCCCTGGGTCATGCACAGCTTCATATAGAGTGATGACTTATGCATCACAAAAAAGAAAGAAATGCTTCTCCAAAAAAGAGGAGACAAATTTGCATAAAATGTGCATATGCTAATTTATATGTGTAGATGGGAATTTACACATTGCTGTTATTTAAATAGAACTACAAACTCCCCATAGTGGAGAAGACTGTGACCAGGTGACCTGTGTGTCTGTGCAGTCTGCAGTTGATGGGCAACTTCAAGTCTCCTGCCCTGAGCTCTCCCTTCTTGGGGTTCTTTATTTCTCAGCTGGACTTAGACCAGACAGCCCTTAAAATAGCGGATGCCTTGAAACAGAAAACTGTCCTCTGTAAAATAGGACACATGGGCACAGTTGTTGCACATCTGCATCCCAGTCTCTTCTATCAGCCACTTTGTACGGCAAAGTGTCTTGGGACGCACTTAAGTAGAGAAGCAAAAGAAGGTGTCAGTGGGGTTGGGAACAAATGCCATGTCATTAGGACAAGGCTTTGGTCATAAATAAGAATATATATATATTTATTCATTTATTCATTCACTTTATTTATTCATTCACTTTATAAGCATACCTTGTTGGATATAACCCACCCACAGCAGCTTACAGTGTAAAGTAAAATATAAAATACATAAAAACTCAAAATGCAATGGTATAAAATAAAACATGTTAATAAAAGTAGAGACTTAAGATTGCCATAAATAAAATAAAACACTAAAACATTTAAAACAACAGTTACAAACCTTAAGAAAAGGCACCCTGAACAAGTGTGCTTTAAAGGCCTGTTTAAAGGTCAATCATGTCAGCTCAGTCTTCACTCAGTAGCGATGGAATTCCACAACATAGGAGACAGCCACCACAGAAAAGGCCATATCTCTTGTGCCCACAATAGCATTTCAACTATTGAAAGCACCTCACATGCAGTATTGTGTAATGCTTATAACAACTCTATAAGCTGAGTATTACTATCATCATAAAATAGATAGGGGAGTGGCAGCAAGTGTGAATGGTTTGTCTAAGGTCACTTAAGAACAAAGGTAAGATAAGAAACAGGGACTTTCTAATTCAGAGCTCCCCCTCTTAGCCACTATGCTATACCAGCTCTTAAATGCAAGATAACAACAGACCTTGTTTGTCTCATCATTGTAGTGCTATGTGGTCTTCAGTTCTAGACATTGATTCTTGTCAGACATTAATGTAGCATATTTTAGGCTGCTTCTTATGCTTGTTTGTCCTTGAGGATAACCTGCCTGGCCTGCCTGGAGTTGTGGAGCCCAGGTGGTGGATCAGGAAGGCCTTCCTACTTCCTGTAATGTTGTGGTCCAGATAAAGTGGTATAACCCTGCTGTGCCCCTTTCTCTGTGGAGGGTTGGGCTCACCTATCATATTGAGTTAGCTCAGTTGCCTGCCCTGTTCATTCCCTTGCAGATGTTTGTTTAAATAAAATGTGGTCCTAGTCCAATCAATTCTACGTGCCTTGCCTCTTATTTTCTGGTTTCAGTTGCAAGTGCCCTTTATTATCTACTGGAATATGCATGTATTTTATACTCAGGTATCTGTAATCTTAGCACAAATTCTGGGTTTTAAGGGAGATGAAAGTTTTGTATCAAAGGCATTGGTTCCCATAATTTGCACACTCATTTCTCTGGTGAAACAGTTTTTGCTGGTTTTTGAAACACTCTGAAAATGTGTAACATCTGTTTAGCAGAGGCAGCACTGAAGTGTCTGTCTGTGTGTATATATATATGCCTTTTTGTCCACAAGCTTTGTTATGCTGCCCTATACCATCTAAAATGTGTTCTGTATCATTATTGTACACTGGTAACTTAAATTAATGTCATAGTGGTCTTTTGTGTATAGATGGGAGAGGAGCACTGCTATAGAGTTCTCTCAGAAACTGCAGTACATGCTGCTTAGATTTCATGCACCTTTCCATGAAATATATTACCAAGTATTTTTTGGTCCTGTTTATGCTTCCTTGCCTAATATGCAGTTTCTCTTTGTCCGTATTCACTAGAGTTAAAAGGAACTTACTGTGAATAGTAAGGATAAAATGCATTATGAAAGGTTAGAGTGTCTTCAGATATAGAATTTTTTAGAGCGTAAAATCTATATAAAGTTTTGTGGATTGTTAAAGGAGCCAAACATACTTTCCTAAAAGCTTATAGAGGAAGATATTTGCTCAGAAATCAATATGCATTAGAACATGAATGCATTGTGGCTTGGGCAATGCTGCATATATGTGGTTGATGGGTGTGCATACATGCTTTAATTACTTAGCAGCACACAGACAAAGATTACATTTTCATCTTAGCACCTATCTTCTCTGATTAAGACCCAGTGAGGCTTTTTGTGAAGTGTAGACATTTTATTTCTCATCCTATGTGTTTCCTATCCCACATAAAGCTGAGCAGAGTACTGTATTATTTTTCCTTGGAGCCAGTGGAGGCTGGTCCACTAGAGCTACTGAGGCATAGCCCTCCCAATGAAATGTCAAGCAATGTTTTGAAACAATTCCCCCCCCCATCTAATAATTTCTTGAATTTACAGAGGCTTGTGAAGGTATTTCCGTCAATCTCCTGTTCTCTAGCCAATCAGCTCTCTACACCACTCAGCCTATTCTAATCCAAAAGTGTAGCTATGGCAAAGAGGTCCCTCCTGGGACTGCCTGTTTGTTAGTCCTACCAGGAAGACTTGTATTCAATCTGTTGTCCTGAGGTTTATCCAGCACAGCCAGTATAGCAGAGTAGGAAGGGGTCAGGCCTGCTTCAAGAACAGCCAATGTGGTACCCTTAGCCTGGTTCTGAGCATGCTTAGGGCTGTTTCTCTGAAAGCCAGATCTCTTCATATCTAACCAGAGAAGCAACAGGGAATGTTTCCTACTTTGAGGAGCATTTTTTTTTTTAGTTGTGTGTGATCTTACTGGAGAGAGAGAACAAACAAGCCTACAACAGTGAACCTCTTTCCATAATAATTTTGCATTTATTTCTGTGAATTGGGAAAAGAAATAGTGGATGGCTTGTGTATATGTTGCAACAAACTCTGTATTCCTTCCATTAAAAGCTTGGTAGAGCAGGGCAGGTTGATCTGAGTCACTTTGCACATATACAAGGTATATGGATCTGCTTCCAACAAGCTCCTCCCGTAGCGTAAGTTCAAAATATCTTGAATGCACATGAAAATGCATGGTGATTATTTCCAGCTTGCTCTTTGGTGATTTCTAAAATGAAAAGTTTGGGCTCTATGCCTGTCTGGATGTGATTCCACACCCTTCCCCAAACCTGGAAGGTATTCTCCCTAATTTCAGACGTAACAGAGCCTGATTATGATCGGGCTAGTGTGAGGCCCTGGGCTCCTTCTGGGAGGAAGGGTAGGATATAAATTTAATAAATAAATACATAAAATAATGTACTGTGAACATGAGCAGAGATTATTATTTCACATTTTCAGGACTGAGCCATACATTGCAAATATGTTCTGCTATGCTCTGATGTGCCCCAGCTCAAGTGAAACAGTTGTTTATCTGTTGATTGGAATATTCTGTTCTTTTAATTTAAAGAAAAAACTGCTTTGGATAATAAAAAGTTAAATTGATTTTGGGGGGGAGGAAAACTGCATGCAACTGGAAGCAAATGTCCCTCACCTTTTAAACCTTTGTGTGTGTGTACTTAGTTTTTTGACAATGGATGTGTAGGTGTAATCAATAAATGAATTCAAAAACTTATGCCATGTGGTATGGCTTAATTTCCAAATAAAAGATGTGGAGTCAATGTTGTCTGAAAATCATACTTGGCCCTCTTACATAGAAGTTCTTCCATGGTCCATAGATGTGCGGCAAATTGTTATATTTTTAGTGAGGAGACAGTGGCACTGCACATGTGTAATAGCACACTTTCCTAAATCAGGGCTGTACAAGTCCTATTGTGATGAAAACAGGAAAGTTGAAAATTGCATCCATACGAAGTCAAAATGTCACCAGCCACCACTGCTTGGAGCAACATCCCAAACCTTCTCTATTACCATTTTTTTCTTAAAACTATAAATAAATACAAAGAAAGAGTAAAAAAATAAGAATATTAATATGACATACTCTGCATGATTCAATCAATAAGAGCAAAGAGACAAAAACAGGCAAGTAAATAAAATAATAATGTTTTTACAGCATAGCCAACAGTACTTGTGGTTCAGCATTCTGCTGTATTTTATTACACTAATACATGATAAAGGATACCATCTCTTCACAAAATAATTATTCACCTGCCTACCTTCCCTTACTCTTATAATATTTGTCAGCTTTACAATATGAACATTTCCCCATACTTTCGTAATCCATTTATCTAATGTAGGAGCATTCATTTTCCCACAATTATGACTAATTGTCAGTCAAACAATGGTTAAAAAATGTTACCATTACTCTATCATCTGGTAAAACATAATCTCCTGTATATCTGTGAAGATAATGAACCATTTTGTATTGTACAATAATATAAAATATTGCATGTCAGTTTGTTTGGGGATTATGAGATTAACTTGCTATACCTTACCTGTCCATGTCTCAAACTGAAAAGCGGGAGATTCATTAAAGATGAGATGGATCACACATAGGTTCTGTCTGTTAGTGGAAATTAAAATCCTCCAAACTTCCTTGAATTTGTTGATTGCAAATCACATAGCCAGAGGGTGTATTAAGAAAGCCAGAATGAAAGATGAGCATATCAAGAGAGTGGTCTCAGGATGCACACACAGGAGGGCCCAAAGACATAGGTCAATAGCTTTAGGGATTGTGACTAGGGAAAGGGAAAGCAGATTGTGTTTAACCCTTGTTTATTTGTTCTTTTTCCTCCAATGATGGGATATGCTCATTTTCTGTAATTATTCCCATGTAAAACCATTTCCCTTAATAACTATTTTTATCCTTATAGTAGACATTTAATCTTAATTCTGTGGTCTCCCCACCACCCCACGTCTATGCCAAGTTCCTGCTACTTTGAGGTGTTCTCAGAAAACATAGATTTTTAGGGTGCAATCCAACTGCTATTTATGTCGGGCTGATGAGGGTTGGATATGGTAGACCCCTGGCTGAGCAGGGACGTAGCCACCTCAGCCGGGGGTCCACCTTAGAAGCTCAGCCTGGCGGAAGGCCTGAAAAAGGGGTATTCTGAGCGTGTATCAGAGGAAGGGCGAGGGGTGACTAAGGCCACATCCAACTCATGTTCTGAGCACTCCTGCAGGTCTTGATCCAGGCAAATGTTGCACCAGGAAAAAGGTTGGTCTAAAATAATTGCAATGGAAGTCAACAGAGAGTGCTTGCTCCCCAGCAGGGGTATTTGTGAGAGCCGGCTTTTACTTTGCGGTCCCTGTGCACAGCTCCCGGCTGAGCCGGCATTCAGCCAGCCCAGAGGCTTTTGAACAGCAATTGGATGAGGCAGACACAGACCTTCCCAATGGCTCCTCTTGTGCTAGCTCCCTTTCTGCTGGCTTCCCCTGAGTTGGATAGCTCTACCTATGGTAGAAGGCAGCCTTGTAGAAAAATAAATCCTTTCACCTGGTTTTTCACAGAATTTTTAAAGGGAAAGATAATCAAGAGAAGGATAGTCTGGCTTGACTGGAACACCCTTCCCTTCCCTCTAAGGCATAGGACCCTGGAAAATGGGGTGCCATGACAATACCCTTAAAGCTTAAAGCACCAGTAATGGGTTTCATGGTAAATAATATCCTGTTATACTTTCTATTTCAATTAACACTGAGGCCCAGAAAGGTTTTATTCTCAGGCATGACAAAATATATGTAAAATATCAACATTTGATCTTTTACATCACCTGTGGATATTATTAGATGCTGGATATATCTGTTTTTTTAAAAGAAATCATATGAAGCTGCCATTATTTGACAATTGGCATTTCTCAAGTGAAAAGCCATGTTGAAAACCATGAAGTCACTTAGAATTCAGCTTTTAAAAATTAAAAATTTTGAATGCAAATTCAAAGTTTGAAATTTAAATTTGAATCCACCATTACTTTTTCTTTGGTTTTATATCAGATTTAGAGGGAAAGAACATTCTTGGAGGGAAAGAGTGGCAAGAGGAGGGGATGGTGATTGATTCCTTCTTAAATTATTTTCATCCATTCAGCTACAAGAATGAATTTTTCTGTTGGAATGAGATTTTTCCTTTTCTCACTGCTTTCCCTCAACTTCCTTTTCTATATGGTTTCCCTAATCATTTCAGAAAATACTTTCCTTTCTTGCCCATCACAAGCTGCATTATATTCCCAAAGATGAAGTTTTCAAAATTATTGTATATTTTGAGATTTTTATATATATCTATCAACATGACTTCAGGAAACTATCTTACAATATAATATAGCAGCAATAAAAACCATCATAAAAACTATTCAAACTAATATCACAGCATGTAAACATCCTTAAAAAACAGCTAAACAAAATAAAACTAAATCCATCTCACACAATCCATTAAAACTAATTTCACTCCGTTCACCCAATTCACTGAACCAAGATACACACTTTTTCATAACTTTATTTTTTCTTGTTTATTGTATTGAAATTTGTCAAACAATACATTTTAAAGTATATGTATGCCTAGTGCATATTCACCGAAAGGAAAGGGCACAATCCATATGAAAGTTGTCTTGCATAACTCCCATTCAAATAAACAAGAGCTGTGCAAAAGCTCTGATGCAGCTCCTACCAGAACTATGGGCTCTGTAGCTGACCCATAAGATGTGGTCTTGAACGTCGGCTTTCTGAGATGACTATAAAATAAAGAAACTTGGAGTCCTAATTCTCAGATTTGTTTCAATGGCACTTTCATTTTAATGATACTGAAGAATATCGAGGACTTCCGGGAAGGGTGACTTAGCCTGTGCCTGCTTTTGAGACGGGCTCCTGCCTCAAAAGAAGCTTATTCAGATATATCAGTCAGATTTTTTCTTTTTTTGACTGATTAAACTTCTCCCGGGTAGGGAGAAACGAAGAGATTAACCTCAAAGCCTATTTTTGTTGGGACGACCAGATCTCATTAATTTATGGGACGAGGTCCAGCCGACGAAGGTGGGACGGATTTTTAACAACAAGCTCTATCTGGAAAAGCGAACGTTCATCTTATCTTCTAAGAGAGAACGCACTAACAGGCAAGCACCCTTCTTTCTATATTTTTCTTTTACTTGACTTAAATTGTTGCTGTTTAAAAGAGATTTGCCAGATTGATCGGTTTTTGACATCTCACTGGGGAGCCATAACTTCTCTCTGCTACTCACTAATTAATAGCTTATCTCTGTTTTTGTTGCAAAAAGCTGTCCTGGATTTGCATTCTAAAGATATACACAGAAGAGGGATTTCTATTCCAGATTTTTATTTTGAAGAATATTATATTGTCTGAGACTACTCTCTTTTTGGTCTATTTTATTTTGACGAATCTGTTTTCTGACGACCGCCATTAATTGTTTCGATCCTGGGAACTGCATTTTGTTTACTTAAACATGGAGAGATAAGGCTGTCTGCTCTGTTTATACTGTGATGTCACCAAGTTTGGAGTATTAACCCAATTGTTGCTGAAATAAGAAGTGGTTTTCCTATATTTTTCTTTTAAAATGGCAATTAAGAAAGTGGCTGAGAAGCTGGAAATAACTATGTTTCAGAAAATAATGGATGAGATTGAGATAACGAAACAAAACCTGCGACAGGGTTGTAAGGAGCTGAAAATTGAATTGAGTAAAATGAAGCAGGAGATTAAAGATATAGGGGTCCCTGTGAGAGAGGTGACCCTGGAAGGGGTCCCTGTGAGAGAGGAGACCCCGGAGATTGGAACAAACGTGGAACAGGAAAAAGATTTGGAGTCTATGGACTTTAGAAATAAAATTTATTGTTTGGAGACACAGGAGATTAAAGACATAGGGGTCCTTGTGAGAGAGGAGACCCTGGAGACTGGAACAGGGGTCCCTGTGAGAGAGGAGACCCTGGAGACTGGAACAGGGGTCCCTGTGAGAGAGGAGATCCCGGAGATTGGAACAAACGTGGAACAGGAACAAGATTTGGAGTCTATGGACTTTAGAAATAAAATCTATTGTTTGGAACTCAATGTTATCTCTGAAGAAATTAATGAAGATTCTAGAGATAAAGTTATCAATGGCATGGATAATCTTCTGGACTGGAATGATGTGATGGAGCCCAATATAGAGAAAATCTATGGAATTGACTGCAGCCATGTGACAATGGAAAAACTTTCAAGAGATGACCCAGTGTATTTTGAAAAAAAGAACAGAGATATGATTTTACAGCAGTATTTCAGCAACCTATTCAGAATGGATGGCAAGAAAATATTTGGGATAGAGGTAATTCCCATCAGACTCTTACTATATGACTATGGCTTTGACAGCAAGATTATTATGGAATACTGATAATGGAAGATTGGATACTGAAATTACTGGACTTAACAAGACTACTGAAGATGGAAGATGGAAAATGGAACTAATAGGGATAATAGAACAATGGCTACTGAAATTACTGAACCTAACAGATTCTGATGTGATGGATTAATTGAAATGTTTATTTTGACTATGGTTATGACAACAAGATTATCATAATTAGTAATGAGATGGATTAATCGATATGCTTATCTGGAAAAAAAAATTGATAGATATATTTCTTAAAGAATTGAAACCTCTCTTTGACTTTTTGTGGAAAGAATAAAGTAATGTTTATGAGATTTGATGATTAAGTAAGATAACTACTGGAGGAAAGTGATTTTATAATATGACTTAAGAGACAGGATTGTTATATATTATAGACTTATAACTGATTTGATCTTTGACAAATGGGAAGTCAATATTTTACTCTTTATTTTTTATTTTTCTTTTTTTTTTTCTTTTTTTCTTTTTGTTTAACTATTTTTGATTTTGTTTTTTGTCTTTGAATGTTTTATGATTTTGTCTTGTATGTTTTATGAAAATCTGAATAAAAATTATTGAAAAAAAAAAAATGATACTGAAGAATATCCAGGTAGATTCTGCACAAAATTGAGAAGGTGATTGAACATTTCTAGCTTTTGTTGAAGCTAGTCTCTTATTACAAATAGAACTAAGCTGCTGTTTCAGCCCATTGTTTGTCAGATGGCTTCCTATTTTCCTCTTCATTTGACAAACAAACGTTACGACGTATTACAAATCACCTGTTGGGACACATAATACAAGTTTTAATTTACTAGATTCATTCCCATTTCTCTCAGCCAAGGCTATACCTGAATAGTTGCATGTTTTAATGCTATTCGAGTATCCTTTAGTAAATTTATCATTAAACATCAACATGGTGCATCAGTTCTGGAGACAGTTTGATTGTATAATACCATGCATTTCATTTGAATCTTGATAGTTGATGGCTTCTTAACACAATTATCTACAGTTTCTGTGGAATGTAGATTTATTAGGCAATTTATTAACAAATCTAGAATTCATTTCGGTTCTCTAAACGTAGTAATAAAACATGAAAAATACTAGTTACCCATACCTTCCCTGTTCCTTACGATAGTGTGTGAGGAGTAAAATCAAGTTAGGGGAAGTTTGAGTGAAGTCTGAGAGCAGTTTCAAGTATTACAGATGACTATTACCATCCACTGCCCAGGTTGCATTTACATCTACAGCTAGCATAACTTTCCTGTGCAACATGTCATTTGGACATTACAAACAAGCTCTTGAACTAGAAGTGTGCAAGAGATTGTGGAGGCAGCTGTTGGCATTTTGTGTGTAATGAATGTTTAAAGCCACTCAGACAGTAAAAGCAAATTCTTTATGTCCCCTCTCTGAGGAAGGCTAGGAGGGTAGTGACAAGGGAGAGGGCCTTTTCAGTTGTGTCTTCCCATTGTAGAATGCACTCCCCAGTGAGGTCCGCTAGGAGCTTTCATTGACATCTTTTTGGCAACAGGTCAAGACTTATATTTTCCCCCAGGCATTTCATAGATTGAAATGTTTGTATTAGTGTGCTGCCAAAGCTTTCTGCAGCTATATGGGGAAGGTTGCTGTTTGATTTTTTTTGTTTTTATGGTATGATTTTTTTAAACAATGTTGTAAGTCACTTGGAGACTAGTAAGTTACTAAGAGACTAACAGTAATAATAATAATAATACTGTGCACATGTGTGCACTTGTGGAGATCTTCCTGATGCTTCTAACAGCCTGTTTGCATAGATGTGTAAATGCAGCTTAATTAAGTTTTAAACAAACCAGGTGTTGATAGCTTTTTATCTTGAGCAGAGTAGTAAAATGACTTAATATACTGTATAAACAGAAGGGATGAGTGGGAAAGAAAATTGTCAGTGGCATTTTCTTAAGGAAAGACTTGCTTTCCTTTACACCCCTACATTGTGTGGGGTGCGTGTGTGTGTGAGTGAGAGAGAGAGAGATGTGAGTAATGATGTGTGTGTATGTAGGGGCTAAAGGGCTCTATGTATGCTGTTCATTTACTTTTATGGTATTATGTATGTTATGTACTATGTATGTAGGCCATGATAATCCCAGATTATTAGAAAAAATTGATCTCAGTTGATTAGGAAAGAAAACTTGAGGTGAGCTCCAATATATAGGGAGGGCAGTGCTACAGAGCAACATGGTAGTTCTGCAACTTGTAGTTAATAAGATCTTGTAAAGCATGGACCTTTCCAATGAGCTATGGCCTTGCCCCATAGTAATAGAAACAAATGTGTTTGTTGCACATATGTGTTTAGTACTTCTTAACAATCACATTGTTTTAAAACATAATTTAAGTGGTTAACATTGCCATGTAGAAAATGAAAGAAAAGGTAACAAATCTATAAACTAGGTATTTTACCTTTTGTTCAGAAATAGCCTTCTAGTACAGTATATGTAGTCACTCTGGAAAGAGAGATTATAGTTTCCTTTTTGAACATGAATTCAAGAGCATCGTTAATATATGGATAGTTGGCAGCTTAAACGACAGACCTGCTGAGGTTACAAATAAGATCAGATCCTATTTATATTCTCACTTGTTCAAAGGTTATGTATATGATGTCATCATTTCAATTCTTCCATTGTTTATTTGAAAATATTTATTTGAATCCAACAGCCATACAGTTTAAGGTTTTGCATATGTCAGATCTTATTTTTGCATAAGCATTTTGCAAAATGGCAAAAATAAAAAAATACTTTTGTACTATTAATGCTGTTAATAGAGAGTAGTTTAACTGAGTTCACGGGCATGATTCAGCCAGAGCTAAGCATAAAGTTCACTGGAAAGTTCAGTGGAAACATTAAGTACTTGCTTAATATGCAAAATAAATTTTTGAGCATGATCCAGCCAAGATTAAGTAAGTCTTTGTCCCATTAACTTAAAGGGAAAGGTAAGCATGTTATCTCTTCCAGTGAAATCAGTGTGACAATGGAGTGTTTATAACTCTGCATTCTTATGCATAACTTGAATTCAATTGGACTTACTCTGAAGTAAATGTGTATAGTATTGGTGTCTAAGTGTGGCTGGATCATGCTCCAACATTTTGCAAATTCATAGTCTGAGCAGTGTTGCAGTACACATCTGCTATAATGTTGAGACTGAGATATTTTGGATCTGAACATCTGACAGTTAACTTAAGAGTTGTACTCTGAACTTGAATATGCTAATGGTTTCTTCAGGATAAAATAATATGGCAAGTAGAGAAACTGAAAAAGAAATCAGATACAATGTAACTAGAAGTCACAGAATAACACATGGATGCCACAATACAATGCATTTCAGTGTGCTTAAGCCCACTGAAATCAAAAGGATTAAGTGGGTTTACTTCTCTGTTAGACTGTGCCCAAAATGTGTGCCATCTCATTTCCTATTTGGATTTTATCATTCGAGCATTAAAAACCACTCCTTGATGTGCTCTGTTCTGTGAAAATGTCTAATTAACAGAGATGTTAAGTGCAGTAATAGTAAAGCCATTAAAGAAGTTGTTCTACTTTGTTTTATTTCTCCTTGTGAATTTGTTAAATGTTTGTTGTGAGCATTTTATGTGCTATTTCAAGCCCTGATGTGAGCTGAATGGCACAAAAGATTGTAGTGTGGACTTGCAATGAATGATTCAGACAAGTATTTGTTCATGTCCACATTGCAGTCTGTGCTTGCAGTAAAAGTGCTCCTCCACATGCATGAACATCATGTGAAATCAGCAGTTGGTCATCTTGAATTCTGATACGCTAGCTTTCAGCATACCTTATCTGGCAGACCTTTCCAGTTAACATACCTGAGAGAATTTTCATCATGTTTTTTCAAACGGAGATGTGAATGTATCTGGTGATTTAAGATGTTTATTTACGACTTCAAAACTCAGTTCTATTAGTCACATAAAAAGACTCAAGTAGCCATATTGGATTTAAGTAATGCAAGAATAAAGAGAGAGCTTATTTTTCAACTTTTCAGCAAATGCCTTAAGACTTTTGAAATGACGTTCAATTGCCTGTGTACTTCTATGTAGATTTCCTGTACAATAAAATTGAAGCACAACAATACTTTCCAGTTGAACAACATTAGCAAATACAGCAATAAGAGTAATCAACAAATGACTATAATATACACTGGAGCTGGAAGATCAGTGAACACTAAAATCAACATCTTTTGTGCCTTATCAGCTGTCTGCCGTCTGTGCTGAATTTCAAATTGCCACTTTGCATTTCAAAAAACATGTTTGCATAAAACACAAAATAATGAAAATGCATGAGATACTCAAAGGAAACAATCATGTTAATAAAAAAATCCATGAATAAAACCTGCTTTCTATGTATTGTAAAAGGGGGGGAAATGCCAAATTTTAATGGACTGTGATAAAAAAATAGATCCCTTGGCAAAAGTCTGTTAGAAGATGAATTATAGTTCTATTTAACATTCATGAGTAGTTTATGTTCCTTTCAAGAAGAGAGAAGTAGAGTTGCCCACTCTTTTTTATTGTGTAAGCTGAGCATTTTTGTAAAGTAAAGGGTCAATACAAGGCCTCCAGGGGGAGGAGTCATCCCTTTCACCAGACTGATCCTGCCTGCGGTTGGTGATAGAATCATAGAATCATAGAGTTGAAAGGGACTTTGTAGGCCATCGAGTCCAACCCCCTGCTCACAGCAGGAAATCCACAGCTAGACCATCTCCTGCAGACAGCCGTCCACCCTCTGCTTGAAGACATCCAGCAAAGGGGATCCCACCACCTCCCTAGGCAGTTGGTTCCATTGCCAAACCGCCCTTACTGTCAAGAAGTTCCTTCTAATATCCAGTCTGAATCTACGCTCTTGCAACTTAAAACCATTAGACCTTGTCCTACCCTCTGGGGCAGCAGAGAACAAATCTGTACCCTCCTTTATGTGACAGCCCTTCAGGTACTTAAAGAGTGCAATCATGTCACCCCTCAGCCTTCTCTTCACCAGACTGAACATGCCAAGTTCCTTCAACCTTTCCTCATAAGACTTGTTCTCCATACCGGCTATCATCCTTGTCGCCCTCTTCTGAACCTGCTCTAACTTGTCTATATCCTTCTTAAAATGAGGCGCCCAGAACTGAACGCAGTATTCCAGATGAGGCCTGACTAATGCAGAATATAGTGGGACTATTACTTCCCTCGACCTGGAAACGATAGCTCTGTTTATGCAGCCCAAAACCGCGTTTGCCTTTTTTGCCGCAGCATCACACTGCTGGGTCATGTTCAACCTGCGATCCACTACAATTCCAAGGTCCTTCTCACATGCACTACTGCTAAGCCGGGTATTTCCCATCCTGTACCCGTGCATTTTGTTTTTGTGGCCTAAGTGCAGAATCTTGCATCTGTCTTTATTGAATTTCATTTTATTAATTTCAGCCCATTTTTCTAGTCTATCCAGGTCCCTTTGGATTTTATTCCTGTCTTCCATTGTGTTAGCTATCCCTCCCAGTTTCGTGTCATCCGCAAACTTAATAAGGATTCCCTCCACCCCATCATCTAAGTCATTGATAAAAATGGTTGGGTCCTCTTGTTCTCTCTTGAGTATTTGCCTTTTCTTGGTCTTGTGCTTTTCCTATCTATTTTCTGAGTCTGTATTTTTTTACTGTATTTTCCTCCACTCCCCTTTGGTGTTACACTGGGTGTAATTTTTTACCTCAGTACATTACTCCTTCATTTGCCCTGTGTGTGTTTGTGTGTGTGTGTCATGGCTTTTTTATTCCCTTCCCCCTGTTTTACCCATGTGGTCTGGGGGGAAGCATCAGGTCACTGCAAGGGACGTTTTGCCTTTATCAGAGTTCCTTGGAGGGAGCTCTTCTCTCAGTTCCTAAAGGGCATGGAGCTTGGCAGGTTCTGCAATAAATATTGAGTGGGACTGTCATTTTATTTGAACTGACCTCACCTGCCCCAACTGCTCCATTAATCAAATGTTTGAATACACCAAATCCTTGCAAGATCTCTTGATTTCAGTTCCTGAAGGGCATGGAGCTCGGTGGGTCCTGCAAATAACCTAGCTAAGTGGGAGCACCATTTCTGTTTGATCATCATATTGCCCCAACTGCTCCATTAATCAAGCATTTGAGCATACCAGAACCCTACAAGATCGCTTGATTGCTCCTCCCTCTCTGCAGCAGCATCAATCAGCGAGACTTTGAACTTCAGTGCTGTCTTGCCCTTTCAACATCCTCAGGCTTGAGAATCCTCAGGCTTACTAGAACATCCTCAGGCTTGCTAGAAGGTTGAGCAGCACACAGACAATGTTTGTGCGTGGCCAGCTGCTCCCCACCCCTAGCTGTGCAGGGAGAGCCGTGTCATAGCCTCAATGGTTTTGCCTGTTGCTTCTGCCGCCTCTGGCCTCAGTGGTTGTCTGCAAGGGGACTTGTCAGACTCAAATGCCTTCTTCTCTGACAGTACCCGGCACTCTGAGGCAGGGGCTTCTGCAGATGGGGTGAGTCATACTGCTTCCTATGTCAGTCATGAGGTTTTCTCCAAGTGTTTCTCTCATGGGTATGCCCCTGCTTTTCCAAGAGGTTAAGGACTCCCTCCCTCATAGTAGCTGGTTCTCTTCATAGAAAACCCATAAAGAAAAGAATATGGGTGTGAGGCACCATTCCAGGAGGTGCAAAAGAAATGGATCTCACAAGCAGCAGTTTTGTGGGCTCTACTTCCTCCCTTTATTCTAAGCTCTTGTCATAGTAGAACTGGCTAAGAAACGTGCTGAGAGGATGGATAGAGCTGATCATGCTTTCACCTTCAACAGTTCCCTGAAGGGAAGAGGGAACACGCCCTGGTTCTTATCATTTGAACCTACTGGGGAGGAGGGTGGACTTTCTGAGGAAAAAATTCAGGTGGTTCAGCTTCAGCCAAGCTGGTTTGCTTCTGAAGTTTCTTCAGCCCTTACCAGAGCTTGGAAGTAATTTGTTACTTTTTTGAGGAACAAGTGGGTAATTCCTTTACATCTTGATTGTAATAGAACTAGGAGTAATTTTATTACTTTTGTGGAGTAATTGTAATGTTTCTAGCATTACTATGGGGCATTACTTGGGGAGGGAAGCAGGGGAAGTCTTCTGCTCCTCTGATTTGTGGATGAAAATCATGTACCTCAAACTGAGCATCTGTGCACCGTCACTCTTCCCTCATGCTCTGTGGGTGGGTAGGAGGCAACGAAGGAGGAGGTGGAGAGTGAGATGGGGTGGAGTGGAGAAAGCAATTGTTTAAAGGAATGGATGGTGGTGGTGAAGAATGGAGTGGAGGGGAAAAGGAGCCAGAGGGCAAGAACATGGATAAAGGAGAAGGCATCAGCAGAATGGAGATAAAGAACTGTGGAGGTGAAATATGACGATGTGTGTGTGTGCTTAAATAAAAGAAAAATGTTCTCTTTTGCTCCTGCTAAACAGCCCACAGTGTTTATTTTTCCTACAACCCTTCAATACTGTTTGGAGGGCTGAGTGGGTTTTCTCCATGAAGTTTTTGAATTAGTCTAGTTTTCCCTTGTTTCTGCTTTGATGGCTGATGTGGGATCCCTTTACTCATAGTTTTGTCAGTTGGAGTAAAGTGTGCTAAGCAAGATTTTGGGAGATTGTGTTACGCAAGTTTGTAATGCCTAAGAACCAGAGCTTGGAAAAGTTACTTTTTTAAACTACAACTCCCATCAGCCCCAGCCAGCATGGCCACTGGTTTGGGCTGATGGGAGTTGTAGTTCAAAAAAGTAACTTTTCCAAGCTCTGCTAAGAACCCACTATAGGTGGCAATGTATCCCCTCTTCCTTGTGTTCTAGCCCCGATGCCAGGGATTTAGATCAAGATGTGGGGCTGTGGATATGTGTAGTGTACTCACTGAAGAAGGATCATGTATCATGTCAGGTTGTGGTTATCTGAAGGCCCAGTGCGTTTCCTCTGAGTGGACGGATACACAAAATGATTCCCTCAAACCTTGTCAACTTTCAGGTTGGCTATGTCTGTTCCCTCCTGTTCTAGGTTTGTTTGTGTGGAAAGGTTAGACTTTTTCTCCTTGGAACAGATAGGGATGGGCAGAGAAATGGGAGTAGGCCCTAGCTGAGGAGTTTTACTGCTCTTCCCTGGGCAGGGACAGGGGAGTGAGCCTTGAGGAGTTTTTCTGCCCTTTTTCGCTGAAGGTGCTAGAATATCAGTATCAAGCTTCTTCCCATTATTATTTATATTTATTGTCCGACCTTCACCAATAGATCCCAGAGCAGGTTACAAAATCTAAAATACAGTATGAAAAAGAATTAAAAAAAACATTTCAACACATTTTAGAGAGCTGACTCTTTCTCTTCAAAGCCTGAAATGTCGGGCCAAGAGAGTGTTTTCCAGGGCAGCAGCAGAAGAGCCTGTTGGCTCCTCTAGGGGCCACAGTCTCTAAGTATATAAACAGAAATCGCCCAACTTTTTTCTTGAGGATTCAAAAGGTTATTACCCCTCACTCCCAGGAGAAGGCCCTGCAATACTTATATGTGGAAATATTAACAAGAGTAGTTGGCTCTTCTCAATAGCTACAGTTTGGAGTAAATTCATTACCTCACGAATCCATGAGGAGTTTGAGTGCCTCCCCTAGAGGATAGTGGTTAGTTATCCTGGTGGATGAAGCTGAAATATGGGCTTGTCCTTTTTCTGGTTTCATGAGGCTCTATACGTAGCCATTGAAAAGGCACAATTGCCTCTATTTTATTAGGGTTTCAATATATTGGCTTAAAGTATACACAGCTTCAGAAGAGCTCAGTTTTCTATAGCATAGGTGTAACTTGGCTTGCACATGATGGTCCATAGACCATCAGATGCTAATGTTTTTTCTGCCTAAACCTCGACAGTTCAGCATTAAATAATATGTATGTTTTAAATATAATGTAAATTTTCTTTATTCCTTTCTTTCACAGATAATCCCTTTCTGAGGATAAGTTTAACAGAATCAAGGAGAAGAATATGCTTGTTTTGATATTGTCTAATTAAGAGGAAAAGCAACCCCAATCCTTCTAGTCCTTTATGTCCCTTTAACCTAAAGTTTAATTATGGGAATGGCTGGCACTGCACAGGTTCCCATGGCATGGCAAGGTTCTGCCAGCACACATAAGTTTAAGAAGCTTCTTCTAGCTGGAGAAGCTTCTTTCTCAGAGTTTTGGCTAATGATAAACCATCCTGGAGTATAGATCTCCCAATCCTCTTAGCAGCTTCTGCTTCCTTTCCAAGATTCCATTCTGACCACCAAAGGTGAGAATTCAGGTGTCCATTCCAGACCTAGTATAGAGGGAGCTACAATGATAGTTGTTTTCTCTCCAATTAATGGAGTGAGTGAGTGGGAGGAGCTGTGGAGGCTGATCCTGACCAAAGATGCCAGTCTGTTCAGTTTGGATGCTCTTCCCATCCAGGTAGTCACCCTGGGGATGGCGGCCTATGGTTTAAGGTCATTTGCCTGGACATGGTCCTTGGATTTGGATGTTCAAGGTGCCCATCTGTTGACTCAAGGTTTTAGACACACAACTTGCCTCAAAGGCCTCAGACAGTTGGATGTCCAGCTCCACCTGGAGGTGTTTTCTCTTTTGGGGTAATCCAGCAGCTCTGGAGGTTAAGGATGCGCTGGGGGGGTTTCTCTTGAAGGGGGTGAATAAGGGGCTGGGTTACAGCATTCTTAAAATACAAGCTGCCATTTTAAGCAGTGTTCTAGCCAGTTTGGGTGATCCAACCTTGTCCTCACATCTCATCCCAAAAATCTCATGAAAGGTTTGGCCTAGTTTCCCTCCAGGGGTAAACCAGTTTCTCACTTGGGGTTTGAAATGTGTCCTCATTGTACTGATGGACACTCATTCAGTAGGTTTTTGTCTCTTAAGATGAGATTTCTGGTGGCGATAACATCACCCAGAAGAATGTCAGAGGCTGTATCTTCCTGTCCATAGCTTGCATTTTGTTTTGTTTTTCCTACCTGCTAAATCTGGTGTGCCTTTCATGCCTAAGGTCAACATAGTGTTTTATTGGTCCCAAGAGGTGGAGCTACCTTATTGTGTAAGAACCTTTCATGCTCACACTAGTGCAGGTGGCACACCTTACATGTCAGAAGGACACTATGGTTTATATAGAGAGAACCAGGACTTGGGGAGTTCTGAGTCTTGGTTTGTGGCTTTCGCCAACCCTTCTTCTGGGAGGAAGGTCCCTTCCTTTTCTGTTTCTAGGTGGTTCAGGGATGCACAGACAACCGCCGAGTGGTATCATGGCCCATTTCCATAGGAACGCAGCAGCTTCAACTATGTTTAAGGGTAGCTTTCCTATGCTGTAAATTTCTAGAGCAGCAGTTTGAGCTTCCCCTCACACTTCATTGAGAGGCTACAAACTGGCTGCATTTTTGTTATCAGCTGTAGCCTTTGATAGGAAGGTCTTTCAGAAGGCTGTAAGGCAGTGAGGGGCAAAGGAAGCCCACCTAGGTCTTGGAGACTGCTGTGTTATATCCCTGTCAGGAATGTCATCCATCATCCTCAGGTAAAAATGGAAATTTGTCTTACCATGAATTTCTGTTTACTGGGGATGACAGATGACATTCTGTCCACCTCTCCTTCCTCTGCTGGCAACCTAAGGGGTGTGGTTTATGGCTCCCGCTGCTGCTGTACATATGTTTAGGCATTTTTCTGTCCTTTCCATGTGTGTGTGCTCTATTGGGTTTTTGGAGTGGCTGTTCTGATTTGGTACGGTTAAGCCCTTTGTTGCTGTGCTTCACTGTTCTCTGTTGGTTTCTCTTTTTCTGTCTCATACAGTTTGCAAAAGTTAGGTTTCAGTGATCAACAGAGTTGCAGTTGGAATGTCAGGGTGGGTTCAAGGAGTTGTCTGCTCTGCCACTCGGTCTGGTGAGAGGGATGACTCCTTCCCCTGGAGAGGAGGCAAAAGGCTTTAGTGGATCCTGCCTATTCCTTCCAGTAGGAGGTGTCATCCCTATCAGGAATGTCATCCATCATCCCCAGTAAACAGACATTTATGGTAAGACAAATTTCTGGTTTTGTGCACAAAACAATGAGCACACGAAGCTGTTCCTGTCCTTGAGGTGAATGGGGAAGCAGCACATTCAGGAACACCATAAAGGAAATCTCACAACTGACCTTCTAATTAGAAAGAAAGGGATGGAGTGAATTCAAGAATGAACCACCCCAAAGCCATTCCTTGGACAACCATCAGAGTGAATCTCTTGTGCTTTAGAACACAAGAGACTACCTTTCTTGCTGCCATTCTCTAGGTCTCTAGTATTACATGCTTACTTTTCTTGTGTTAATGTTTTCTTCATTTAGTATGCCACTTGGTATCGTGTTGCATTAGAGATGTAAGGACTTGTTCAAACATGCATTTATATCAGTTTGCCCATTACACTTCATGGATAACACCCGGATATGTTAATGGCCTCTCTCAAAGAGAATTATAGCTGAGGTGATATAAAAGTTCTGTCTGTGGCGTTAGGATCTTTGATGGCCCATTCACATATACAGGTAATTACTCAATGTTGCAGTCATCACGCGAGGAATATTCATGGTCCAGCCATTTATAATAGACAAGAGTTGCCTTGTTTTATTAATTTCCAGAACAAAGAGCACTTCAAAGACTAAAATATTTATTATGGAATAAGCTTTCCTAAACTGGAGATGTATCTGATGAAGTAGATGGCAGAAGCCTATGCTGTCTGTAGTGCAGACTAGTGTATGTTTATGAGCCACATACTGTTTTGAAGGAATTAGATCTGTGCAAGTCCCCAGGTGCATTTAAAACCTTAAGGCATAATACAAACCTTCACTCCTAGCCGGCCAGGCCGTGTGGAACAGCAGAACCACAGTCGTCCAGCTGTTTACGGCAGCAGTAGAAAGTATGTGTATGGAGGGGATTATTGGATGATCCCTGCACTGGCTCCGATGGTGTGGTAACTGGGTCCAAATTGGGCCTGATGCCATGAAGTGATGGCAGCAAAACAATTTTGGGATCCAGAGGGTCTTGATTCCTTCCCCGCCCTCAGAATGCCTGTTTTTTGTGGGGGAGATTTGGCTGGCCTCTGCTGCTGGGGAAACCATCAGAGGGCCTCTTGCCTGCATATTTGGTAGCTAGCAGTAGGCCAAGTCAGCTGTCTAAGCTGAGCAGAGGGGCATCTCTGTTCAATCCTAGCTCCCCACAACCTAGTTTAATGGATTTTTGGATCGCTCTGATAGAATATGATCCACTGTTATGACGCCCAGTATTAAGGTGCACCATGATATTGTCTACAGCTGCATTCAGACATGGGGTTTATTGTGTTTGTTTTACTGATTTTAATGGTAGCATTTCTGTCCTAATTTCTAACATTCCTTTCACACTGTTGCATTATGGAACTGTGGCATTTTGACTGATATAACACCATGTTGCATTAAATTTCATTCACACCAGTGGGTGTTATGTGACACAACCATGAAAGTCTTTGGATATATTGCTCCTCCCTCACCTTTTCCATACACACACTCTTCTGTTTCCCCATTATTCCCCCATGAAAAAGGCAGGAAAGAACTATATGCCAGTATATGACTGCAAAGTTCATCACTTTACTCCTGGATTTTCTGGGTTAATGGATTTTTTCTGGAAAAAAATAACATGGAAATGAGTACTAAAATTCCACTATATTCCACTAGATTTTCAGAAATGACTTTAACATTGTGTGAAAAATCAAATAAAATGTGGAAATTATCAGGTAAGGAAACTTCAGGAAAATACAATAAACTGCTATCTGAATGCAGCCTACATCCTTCCCTCCACCCCCCAGGCATCTCAGTCCTGGCAAAGCACAGGCATATCAGATATCACACAGCCTACCACAACAGCATCTGCCTCTATTGTGCATTATGAGAGAAGTCATGTAAGCACCTAATTCACAAGAGCCACAAACTCAGGACATTTTGATCCAGACCTGGAGTTATTGCAAGAGTTTTAAGGAGCTGCAAGTGGCACTGGGGCTTGTGCATGGCTTGTGGTACATGTGACATCACAAAACAACAACAACAAAACAAATATGCTTCCAGCTTGTGAAAACTCAGCTTCCTCCACTGGCATAGGTGCTGGGAGTGTCTGCCCAATGTGATCATTTAGAAGTGACCCAGTTTATTACTTGTAAAATTAAGCTTTAGCTTATATTGCTGCACCTGTTGATATCAATGGTCAGTTTTTACTAGGACTTGAGATATAGTGAATGTAATAATTAAAAAGAAATCAGAAGATATCTTACCTTCAAACACCTCTAAGAATGTGATATCTTGACAAACATAGGCTACTTCTTATTAAGACCAATATAATTACAATCTCAGTTTAAGCTAAGTTTCCGGGTAAACTAGGCACACATTTCCACAAGAAATATTAGAACAAACTTCTTGCTTGTTTCACCCAGCTGGCCTTATTTTAAAACCGTTCCTGTAAAGTAACTATATCTTTATGAGAAGTAATTTAAATGTAATAGTGTTCTTTCTAAACCCTGTTTAGATTATAAATAGTTAACTGTATGAAAGAAAGAAAAAACCCTAGTCCTACTAAAGCTGGAAATATACATTATATTGGGGTGTAGTTGGCAGTCTGCCAAGAACAGGTAAACTGTTACTGTTGCTTAAGACTATGTAACATGTGAGGTTTTAGTTAAGACAGCCACAGAATCCAGCTTTTATATGATTTGATGGAATTCAGAAGTTCAGAATGTGATAGATCCATTTGTGGACACCCCCCGAAACTTACTGCTTCATAGTTATAGGCCAATGAGGTTTTGGATTTCTAGTAAGAACCTGCTGATTAGTTGGAGTTCTGACTGGAGGGTATAAAAATTCAGACTGAGCACTGTCACTCAGTTGGGCAGTCTTTCACAATCAGTTGGGCAGTCTTTGGGAGACTGAGAAGAGATATGTCAAGGGACTAAAGAAGACACTTAAGGGAATTAGTTGGATGGTCCTGACTAGAGAGAACGAAAGGATGGGCTCAGCACCATTTAGGAGTCAGTCAATCAGTTGAGCAGTCTTTGGGAGACTGAAGAGGCTTCCAGGGTACTAAAGAAGAGACTCTGAAGAGACACGACAAGCCTGAGCAAGTTTTTAGCTGACAACAACAGTCAGGGGAACTTCCAAAGAGGTTGTAGGAGTTGAGGGAACCTTGTGGCAGCAGGCAGACAATCAAGAGGAAAGCACCAATTCCTTAAACCAGTGAAGGCAGAAGCAAAGTCTGCAGGGAGACAGAAAGACTCCAGTAGCAGTTGTTTGGAAGAACAAAGACCAGTATGTCAGTGGTTGGTAGTTAACCAGAAGAAAAAGTTGCTGACCAGAGAGGGCTTCTGGTAAAGACCTCAGTAAAGCCTACAAGATAACCATGGGGAAGAAAGCCTGACCAGAGCAAACCTTCTGATTGGTTAGAGGATTCTGTCTGAAGGTAAAAAAAGGGCAGACACTATTCCCATACCCCCTTCTTCCCCTTGCGACAATCTAATTCAGTGAACAGTTAGTAGGAATAAATAGCTTGATCAGAATCTATGGAAACATTATGGACATAAATGGTTAATCTTCATTGCTTTTACCCTCCAGTTAACTAACACAATCTTGACATGCTTGAAAACAATGTTTCATGTTAAGATTACATTTCATAACAATTCACTGTACAGGAATATTGTAGGTAAATGACTAAATGCTGCTGTTTATTGCATTTTCCATCTGTGGAACAGGCATCAAATTTCTGAAACGAGGACAAGACATAGAAATCATGAACAGACATTGATAACCTAAGAAAACATTATGCACTCTCTCTGTCTCTCTCTCTGTCTGTGTCTATCTCTCTCTCACACACATACACACTACTCATTATATTTTCATAACCTCACAAAGAGTGCATTCTGCCTCTCCTTTCCTCTCCACAGGAAACACCTGTCCACCAAACTGCAACTGCAGCTTCTGTGCTGTATTCATTTTATAGGCTCAGTTCAATTCATAGGTGTATGTATGAGGCTCCTGGACAAGCTCAGTTGAAACAAACAGTACCACTGCTTAGTGTATTGTGCCCCTGATATTTAAAAATACACAGATTGTGCTATTAATAAGCATAGTCACATGTTATTTTCAGCAAGAAAGAAATCTGAGTGTGTCCTTCGAAATGGATAACTTCTTGTTCTACACCTCAGTGAACACAGAATGGGTTGCTTTAATGCAATTTTCTGATATTGTATCAATAGTTTTCTCATGGTTATCATTATACAGCCACGAGAGTGGCTGTATACTATAGCCAGTAGGGATTTTTCACGTTCTACCATGTTAAATGAAAATACCCCCCCCACACACCCCTTTCTGGTGCTTTCTGTAGTCCCAATTCAAAACAAAAACTTACAAGTCTTATACTGTTGGATTCAGAATTGCTTGCTCTACAACTCTGAAAGTTTTCTTGGTGATACACAACCCCCCCCCCATGGAGAATCCACAGGTTAAAGTGAAAAACGGGAGAGAGAAAAACATGAAGCCGTTTGGACTTTTTTCTTGAGAAATTCTCATAATCTGTTGAAATTTATTGGACTTCCCAGGAGGATCCCTACGCCTGTGCAGCCTCTGAGACTGGGCTCCCGTCTTGGATGAAACTTTTTCAGTTCTAAATCCAGTCAGAAGGGTCTTTTTTGACTGGGGATAATTTCTTCCGGATAAGGAAGAAACGTGAGATTTCCCACACAGCTTTGTTGTGATTGTTGGAGACTGGAATTCGTCAAAATCTTCTGTGAAAAGAAGGTCTTCCAGCAGTTCGGACGGAGCGAGGATTTCTAGCCAAGCTCAGCTGAAAAAAGTGATTCGTTTTTTTTTTCTTTAAAGAAAAACGACCTAACAGGCAAGCATTCTTCTGTCTTATGCTTATTATTTTCTTATCTATACAGCTACAGAGATTTGTCAAAGATCCAGCAATTAAGAAAACCTGGGTGAGCCAAAACTTTCCTTTTTTTTTTTAATTTGCGGAACTAAGGGGGAAGAAAATAAAAATAGCCTATCTTTTTTTTTATTATTGAAGAAAGCTGACATGGAAAATAGCGTTATAAAGATTACAACGGATGAGGGTTTTCTTTTTGATTTATAAGACTTTTGGGTAACATATGTCCGGGACTATTTTTTCTGATCTATTTTTTTTTTTGACGAATCTGCTCATTCTTTTTGTTATTAGCTATTTGGACGCTGAGAACTAAGGTTGTTTTTGTACTTCTGGGCATATAAGAGATAAGGGCTGTCCAGAGTGTGACGCTAGCTGGTTTGAAAGATTAACTCCTTTGTAACTGGATAAAGAAATAAACTGTTCTTTGCTTGGGACATTGAAGGAGTTTTGTTCCTTTGGCTTTGGGAATGACAATTAAGAAGATCATGGATGTACAAGAAGGGACTTTATCTATAGACATGTTTCAGAAAATAATGAATGGGATTAATTCAATAAAACAAGAACTGAGAAATAATAGTCAAGCGTTGAGAATTGAACTTGATGAAATGAGACAGGAGCTGAAAGAAATTCAGGATTCTATGAGAAAGGAGAATAAAGATAGATCTGGAAAACCAAAAAAGGATGAAAGAGAAACTAAAGGCAAGGTTCAAACTATGGAGATTGGATTAAATATGGACATGGAAAAAGATTTGGATTTTCTGGCGGTGATGGACCCTGGAGACAAATATTACGGTTTGGAACTCAGCGCTGTCCCTGAAGGAATTGAAGAGATTGGAGATAAAGATATTATCAGTTCAAAAAAATTCCTGGACTGGAAGGTCTTGATGGAACTTGAAATGGAGAAAGCTAACAGAATTAATCCCTGTTTTGTGTCAATGGAAAAATCTTTAAGAGATGTGCTAGTGTATCATGTAAAAAAGAGGAACAGAGATGCGGCTTTGCAACAATATTTCAGTGATACGTTTGGAACTGATGGCAAGAAAATATCTATGAAAAAGGAAATTCCTATCAGACTCTTATTATATGACTATGACAGCAAGACTATTGGGCGCGTAAAGATGGAAGATGGAAGATGGAACCAATACGGATAATGGAAGAAGAGCGATTTGAAATTACTGGATCTAGTAGACTTGATGAGTTGGACTAATTGACATGTTTATCTAGAAAAAAAAATTGATGGACATATATCTCAAGGATTGGAAACTTCTCTTTGACTTTTTGTGGAAGAATAAAATGATATGATGTTAATGAGATTTGTAACCAATTAAGATAATTGCTGGAGGAAGGTGATTTTATAAGCTATTAAGATACAGGCTTGTTATATATTATAGACTTATAGTTGAACTATGATAAATTGGTAGTCTATATATATATATATATATATATATATATATATATATATATATATATATATATATTTCTTTTTATTGTATTAGTTATGGATTTGTGTTTTTTCTTTTTGTATTGTTTTGGTTTTGAAAATTTGAATATGGATAAATTGACATGTTTACTTAGAGAAAAATTGATAGACACATTTCTTAAGGAATGGAAGCTTCTTTTAGATTTTTTGTTGAAAGATCAAAATAAAATGATGATATTGGGATTTGATGATTAATTAAGATAGCCTATGGAGAAAAGTGATCCTGTATGTATATATTAAGGGACAGTTTGATATATATTATATACTTATAGCTGATCTGCGACAAATCGGAAGTCAACTATTTTACTTTATTTTTTTTCTTTATTTGTTTGTTGTATTTTGTTTTGTTTGTTTGTTTTGAAAAAATTGAATAAAAATTATTAAAAAAAAATCTGTTGAAATTTATTAAAAATCAGAGATGACTGTAAGGTATCTCTAATCAAATCCCTGAGCTTGCCCCAAACACAGACCTTCATCTTCAGTAGGTTTAAAGTAAAAAAATCTGTTTTTAATTAATAGATTAAAAAATGCATTACCGTGGGTTATAACGTCACCCAGGCGCAGTAGAAAGCAGGAGTTCTTTCGTTTCACTCCCACTCCCCACTCCCCTTCCAGTTACTTGGAGGAAGCAGTGGAAGTCTTCTGCTCCTGTGATTGGTGGGCAACAGACATGTGACTCACACTGGCCATCTGCTGAGTTTGCTCTTCCCTCATGCTCTGTGTAAGGAAGCACGAGGGAGAGAGAGAAAATGGCTGGTGGAAGGAGAAAGCCAGAGGGCAAGGATGACGGAGAAGGCAGCAGCAGAATGGAGATGAGTGACGGTGATGTGTGTGTGTTCCCACCTCTGCTGTCTCCCGCAGCCTGCTCTTTCCGCTGGCTCAATTGCCCTGCCACCCCTCACCCCCTATCCTTAAATGGGTTTATAAATGACAAAAGCTCAAATACTTTTTGTTTGCAGTGTGTGTGGCTGTTTGACCTGTGCTCATAACATTGTTGTAGTTATTTTGAGATTGTATGAAACTCTTTGTTTGTAACACTTTAATCCTGAATTTAGCTCTTGGTTCTTAAATCTCTCTCTCTCTCTCTCTCTCTCATTAGTATATGCATAGTGCAGCAGTGGGGAGGGGTGGACATAGTGCTGGATAGGTTACAGCAGCCCTGCAAAGTAGCCTAGTGTGGCTGTACAGATATTGGGGGGGGCTGAGAGGGAGTTGTGTATGACAACCCTGAAGTGTAGTCCAGTGTTGTTCCGTCTCTTGATTTTGTTTTTTCTTTTTCTTTTTTGAAAAGAACTTTTAAATTGACTGTAGCAGCAGCATTGATTTCTTTAATTTATTAAATTTATATCCCACCATTCCTCCCAGAAGGAGCCCAGGGCGGCAATGGGTGGAGGGGTCATTGCTTTCCCACTCATGGGAGAAAAATAGGGGCTTCTTGTGTTTGGGTTGATGCTGGTGGTATAAATCCTTAAATGGGTTTATAAATGACAAATGCTCACATACTTTTTGTTTGAAGTGTGTGTGGCTGTTTGACCTGTGCTCATAACATTGCTGTAGTTATTGTGAGATTTGATGCGACTCTTTGTTTTTAACACTTTAATCTTGAATTTAGCTCTTGGTTATTTAATCTTAAATCTCTCTCTCTCACTCACTCACTATCTGAAATTAGTCCTGTGTTGAAGCCCCCATCTGAAATTAGTGCTGTGTTGGCCACTGCCTCCCACTTTTGTGAAAGCCTTTGCTGTATAGGGAAGAGGCATTTTCCTCTTCATCTTTTGCAGAGAACAGAAGGTCTTCATCAAACATTTGCAGGGGCATCAAACATTTGCAGTTAGTGTAATACCATATTACACTAATGAGGTGGCCAAGTGGTTTTTCTGTTTGTGACCAGTACTGCAGTAGCAAATTAAAAAGTGCAGGGTCTCTTCATGATAGTCACAGCCATGCCCCTCCTTCTTTTTTTGCTGCTGGGTTGAGAATAAGATCCTTTTTAATGCTTTGTCCTATAACAATAGACGTCCCTAGCTCAGTACTGACTGACAAGGTTTCAGATAAGGATCTCTCCCAGCCCTAATTGGAGATGCTGGGTATTGAATGTGGGGACTTTTGCATGCAAATCATGTTCTCTGCCACTAAGCCATAACCCTCTTGTAAAAGTAAAGACATTCTTGATGGTAATATAACATTTAAAATACACTGCTGAACTATTTCTGTTACTGCTGGTGCTATCTTGCACAGGATCCCATCTCTTACCTCCCGGATTAAAAAGCAGGGAAATTCACTAATAGGCAAAAAACCTTGCGGTTTAAGAATGTGCCGATAGCCCACATATATTTCTATCAAACTTTAAAAAGCAGGGAAATTGGGCAGCTATAGTGAATGCACTAGGGGAGCAGGAGACCTGACCTCCTCTCTGAGATATTGGACTGCCCTACAAATTGGTCAAAATGCAAACACCATTTGGGTTGGTCTTTCATAGTCCAATCCACTTCCTGTGTAGCTTGGAAACATTTGGTAACATGTGCCTCTGAGCATATGGTGAGTGGTGGCAATGCATGTGATCAGCCCAAAGAATAGAAAGAAGACATGTGCTGTGCTGATCTTGTTTTAGCAGCGGGGAAGCAACATTATTATGACAGTTGATATAGTTCAGATGGTCACTTTGAATATGTCTGATTTCCTTTGCAATTTTAGTGAAGTTTTCTATTGGAAATCATTTTCTTTTGTTTCTATTTCTGCGAATATGTGAAGTACAGCAACACTTTGCAAAATTTATACTAAAAAAAACTCCAAACATAATAATGGCACTGACTTCTGCAGAATAGTCTCCAGTGGACCTCAGGAGTGTGTCAATTTGCACAAGATAAAACAGTAGGAAGTGAAATATATTCTAGCAAAATGCTAGGTGTGCTCTATGTTTTTAATTCACCGTGCCCACCTTGCCTTCAATGAAGTGGTTTAAACATAGCAGGCTGAAAACATGCACCCTCTTTTTCCCAACAGCTACAGTCATTGCTGAAAGAGCAACATATTGGAATCAGTCTGATTTTACATCAAACTACAGTTTCAGATTCAACTGTTAATGCACCCAAAACAGAAATAGAACATAACCTCCAATCTGAAACACAAAAGGCTCTCTTCACCATCATATGACACAGGCCAATAAAAAGGCTTTGAAATTAATAAAAATAAATTTGACACAGATTTCTGGGATGAATAATGAGGAAAATAAAATTTTCTAGTTTAGATTCTCTGTAGAAACAATAGTAACACAGGAATGAAGCAAAGAAGAACACCAACAAACATACAAAAATGTAATTATCTTTGGAGGTGGCAGATGTTGCCACCACTCACCATATGCTCAGAGGCACACGTTACAAACTTCTTCCAAGCTACACAGGAAGTGGATTGGAGTGTGAAAGACCAACTGAAATGGTGTTTGCATTTTGACCAATTTGTAGAGCAGTTCAATATCTCAGAGAGGAGTTCCGGTCTCCTGCTCCCCTGATGCATTCACTATAGCTGCCCAATTTCCCTGCTTTTTAAAGTTTGATAGAAATATCTGTGGGCTATCGGTACATTCTTAAACCGCAAGGTTTTTTGCCTGTTAGTGAATATGTACATATAAATAGGGCCTTCTTCGTAATTGCACCCTGACTGTGGAACCCCATCCCCTTGGAGGCATGAATGGCTTCATCACTGATTAGCTTCCGTCCCTTAATTAAAACACGTTTGCTCTCCCAGGATTTTGAAGGGCTTAGCTGAACCTGCTTTGGAATTTTGGGATCATTTGAATTATGCATTGCTGCTGCTGATTTATAAGAACATAAGAACATAAGAAGAGCCTGCTGGATCAGGCCAGTGGCCCATCTAGTCCAGCATCCTGTTCTCACAGTGGCCAACCAGGTGCCTGGGGGAAGCCCGCAAGCAGGACCCGAGTGCAAGAACACTCTCCCCTCCTGAGGCTTCCGGCAACTGGTTTTCAGAAGCATGCTGCCTCTGACTAGGGTGGCAGAGCACAGCAATCATGGCTAGTAGCCATTGATAGCCCTGTCCTCCATGAATTTGTCTAATCTTCTTTTAAAGCCATCCAAGCTGGTGGCCATGACTGCATCTTGTGGGAGCAAATTCCATAGTTTAACTATGCGCTGAGTAAAGAAGTACTTCCTTTTGTCTGTCCTGAATCTTCCAACATTCAGCTTCTTTGAATGTCCACGAGTTCTAGTATTATGAGAGAGGGAGAAGAACTTTTCTCTATCCACTTTCTCAATGCCATGCATAATTTTATACACTTCTATCATGTCTCCTCTGACCCGCCTTTTCTCTAAACTAAAAAGCCCCAAATGCTGCAACCTTTCCTCGTAAGGGAGTCGCTCCATCCCCTTGATCATTCTGGTTGCCCTCTTCTGAACCTTTTCCAACTCTAGAATATCCTTTTTGAGATGAGGCGACCAGAACTGTACACAGTATTCCAAATGCGGCTGCACCATAGATTTATACAACGGCATTATGATATCGGCTGTTTTATTTTCAATACCTTTCCTAATGATCCCTAGCATGGAATTTGCCTTTTTCACAGCTGCCGCACACTGGGTCGACATTTTCATTGTGCTGTCCACTACAACCCCGAGGTCTCTCTCCTGGTCGGTCACCGCCAGTTCAGACCCCATGAGCGTATATGTGAAATTAAGATTTTTTGCTCCAATATGCATAATTTTACACTTGTTTATATTGAATTGCATTTGCCATTTTTCCACCCATTCACTCAGTTTGGAGAGGTCTTTTTGGAGCTCTTCACAATCCCTTTTTGTTTTAACAACCCTGAACAATTTAGTGTCGTCAGCAAACTTGGCCACTTCACTGCTCACTCCTAATTCTAGGTCATTAATGAACAAGTTGAAAAGTACAGGTCCCAATAACGATCCTTGAGGGACTCCACTTTCTACAGCCCTCCATTGGGAGAACTGTCCATTTATTCCTACTCTCTGCTTTCTGCTTCTTAACCAATTCCTTATCCACAAGAGGACCTCTCCTCTTATTCCATGACTGCTAAGCTTCCTCAGAAGTCTTTGGTGAGGTACCTTGTCAAACGCTTTTTGAAAGTCTAAGTACACTATGTCCACTGGATCACCTCTATCTATATGCTTGTTGACACTCTCAAAGAATTCTAATAGGTTACTGAGACAGGACTTTCCCTTGCAGAAGCCATGCTGGCTCTGCTTCAGCAAGGGTTGTTCTTCTATGTGCTTGGTTAATCTAGCTTTAATAATACTTTCTACCAGTTTTCCAGGGACAGAAGTTAAGCTAACTGGCCTGTAATTTCCGGGATCCCCTCTGGATCCCTTTTTGAAGATTGGTGTTACATTTGCCACTTTCCAGTCCTCAGGCACGGAGGAGGACCCGAGGGACAAGTTACATATTTTAGTTAGCAGATCAGCAATTTCACCTTTGAGTTCTTTGAGAACTCTCGGGTGGATGCCATCCGGGCCCGGTGATTTGTCAGTTTTTATATTGTCCATTAAGCTTAGAACTTCCTCTCTCGTTACCACTATTTGTCTTAGTTCCTCAGAATCCCTTCCTGCAAATGTTAGTTCAGGTTCAGGGATCTGCCCTATATCTTCCACTGTGAAGACAGATGCAAAGAATTCATTTAGCTTCTCTGCAATCTCCTTATCGTTCTTTAGTACACCTTTGACTCCCTTATCATCCAAGGGTCCAATTGTCTCCCTAGATGGTCTCCTGCTTTGAATGTATTTATAGAATTTTTTGTTGTTGGTTTTTATGTTCTTAGCAATGTGCTCCTCAAATTCTTTTTTAGCATCCCTTATTGTCTTCTTGCATTTCTTTTGCCAGAGTTTGTGTTCTTTTTTATTTCCTTCATTCGGACAAGACTTCCATTTTCTGAAGGAAGACTTTTGCCTCTAAGAGCTTCCTTGACTTTGCTCGTTAACCATGCTGGCATCTTCTTGGCCCTGGCGGTACCTTTTCTGATCTGCGGTATGCGCTCCAGTTGAGCTTCTAATATAGTGTTTTTAAACAACTTCCAAGCATTTTCGAGTGATGTGACCCTCTGGACTTTGTTTTTCAGCTTTCTTTTTACCAATCCCCTCATTTTTGTGAAGTTTCCTCTTTTGAAGTCAAATGTGACCGTGTTGGATTTTCTTGGCAATTGGCCAGTTACATGTATGTTTAATTTAATAGCCCTGTGGTCACTGCTCCCAATCGGTTCAACAACACTTACATCTCGCACCAGGTCCCGGTCCCCACTGAGGATTAAGTCCAGGGTTGCCGTCCCTCTGGTCGGTTCCATGACCAACTGATCTAGGGAATAGTCATTTAGAATATCTAGAAACTTTGCTTCTTTGTCATGACTGGAACACATATGCGGCCAGTCTATGTCCGGGTAGTTGAAGTCACCCATTACTACCACATTTCCTAGTTTGGATGCTTCCTCAATTTCATATCTCATCTCAAGGTCTCCCTGAGCATTTTGATCAGGGGGACGATAGATCGTTCCCAGTATTAAGTCCCTCCTGGGGCATGGTATCACCACCCACAACGATTCTGTGGAGGAGTCTGCCTCTTTTGGGGTTTCGAGCTTGCTGGATTCAATGCCTTCTTTCACGTATAGAGCGACTCCGCCACCAATACGTCCTTCCCTGTCCTTCCGATATAGTTTATATCCAGGATGCCGAGCAATGTTCCCCAAGGACCTCCTTCTGGAGCCGAGCTGCCAAGTAGGACCAGAACCACTGCCATGCAGTCCCTCCCACTCCCAACTCAGCCAGTCTTCCCAGAAGTATACCATGGTCAATGGTATCGAAAAGCGCTGAGAGATCAAGGAGAATCAACAGAGTCACACTCTCCCTGTCTCTCTCCCGACAGAGGTCATCATACAGGGTGACCAAGGCTGTTTCCATGCCAAAACTAGGCCTGAAACCTGACTGAAATGGATCCAGATAATCGGTCTCATCCAAGAGTGTCTGGACCTGGCCTGCCACCATTCATTCAAGGACCTTGCCCAGGAATAGAACATTTGCTATCGGCCTATAGTTATGAAGATTTTCTGGGTCCAGGGAGGATCTCTTCAGGAGTGGTCTCACTACCGCCTCTTTCAGGCAGCCAGGGACCACCCACTCTCGCAGCGAGGCATTAATCACTTCCCTGGCCCAGCCGGCTGTTCCATCCCTGCTAGCTTTTATTAGCCAAGAAGGGCAAGGATCCAGCACAGAAGTGGTTGCACGAACCTGTCCAACCACCTTGTCAATGTCCTCAGGCTGTACCAACTGAAACTCATCCAAGAAATTGGGACAAGGCTGTGCTCTGGATACCCCGCTTGATTCACCTGCTATAACACTGGAATCTAAGTCCTGGCAGATGGTAAAGATTTTATCCTGGAAGTGCCTAGCAAATTCATTATAGTGGGCCTCAGATAGTTCTACCATATCCCTGGGGCCAGAGTGTAATAGCCCCCGGACAATTCTGAAGAGCTCTGCTGGGCGGCAGAGTGATTTGATAGTGGCAGTAAAATATTGTTTTTTTACTGCCCTCACTGCCCCTAAATACAGCTTACCATAGGCACTTACCAGTGTGTACCTGCATCCACCAGGAGTTCGTCTCCATCTGCACTCAAGCTGTCTCTTATATTGTTTCATCGCTCTCAGCTCTGGGGGTGCTCAGGAGCAATTGTGTCAACCGCCCGGGTCGTTTCTGTATTCCACAGTTCAACCAGGGTTTCGACAGGATCATCAGCCGGAAAACTCCCCAGAGCCCTTTGGAAACCATCCTGATCCATTAGTCTCTGGGGGAGGACCAACTTAATAGGTCCCCCACCCTTACAGAGGGGGAAAGCTGCTGTAAGTCTAAACTTCAGCAAGCAGTGATCTGTCCATGACAGAGGGACTGATATAAGGCCCCTCACAGTCAGATCACCATCTCCATGTCCAGTTGCAAAAACCAAGTCTAGAGTATGCCCTGCTACCTGTGTTGGGCCAATGGCATGTTGGGACAGTCCCATGGTTGTCATGGAAACCATGAAATCCTGAGCCACCCCAGATAAGGTGGCCTCGGCATGAATGTTGACATCCCCCAGAATCAACAGTCTGGGGTATCTCAACAGTACACCCCAGACCACCTCCGTCAGCTCAGCTAGAGAGTCTGTTGGGCAGTAGGGTGGGTGGTATACCAACAGAATCCCCAGTCTGTCCCAGTGCCCCAACACAAGGTGCAAACACTCCAGACCAGTAGTCACATGGACAGGGTGCTTCCAGAGGAAGATGGCGCTCCTATAGACCACAGCAACCCCCTCCCCAACCCTCAGGTCTACCCTGATGCTGAACCAGGTACCCTGGTGGGCATAGCTGGGAGAGAATGACTCCCCCCTGCTCACTCATCCAGGTCTCAGTTATACATGTCAGATCGGCTGCCTCATCCACAGTTAAATCATGAATGAAGGAGATCTTATCATGTACCGATCTGGCATTTGGGAGCAGCATCCAGAGATCTGGGCTGATAAGGCAACCAACAAATCTGGGGGTGTGGCGAGGATTGGAACAAGGCACAGCCATTAACTGCCTAGGCTGCATTCTCCTTACCTGGTAAGTCCTCCTCACAACGCCATATCTTCCTCTACCCATCACTACACTAATTGGGATCCCCTCAAGTCTCCCCACTTGGTTGAGTCCTTTCTCCCAGGCACATAACTCAAGACTTGCAAGTCCCACAAAAAGCCAGGAAATCTACAAAGCAGGAGTCACCTCAGCCAGCCAGTTTATATATTCCCTCCAGGAAAGGGACAGGTGGATGAAATCAGCAACAGCTGGCTACCTGGGGGCCTGGTCCTGCAAGGTGTGGCAACTTGCAGCACAGATGTCCAACAGGGAGAGGACAGTGGTGGTAGCCCAGCAGTGAGTGAGTGAGTGAGTGAGCGAGCGAGCGAGCGAGCGGGCAGCCGAATGGGCGAATGGGCAGATGGGCAAATGGGCAGGTGGGCGAGCGGGCGGGCGACTCTCCCTCTTCCCTGGGCAATGGTAGTCCCCTTCTTCCTGCAGGCACTGGGTCTCCCAGCCACCTCAGCCAGCCAGCTTATGTATTCCCTCCAGGGAAGGGACAGGTGGACGAAATCAGCAACAGCTGGCTGAGTACCTGGGGGCCTGGGCCTGCAAGGTATGGTAACCTGCAGCACAGAAGTCCAACAAGGAGAGGGCGGCGGTGGTAGCCAAGCAGCAGCAGCAGCAAGCAAGCAGGCAGACAGCCGCAGCAGATGGCTCTCCCTCTTCCGTGGGCAATGGTAGTTCCCTTCTTCCTGCAGGCACTGTGTCTCCCCAGTTATGGGAAGGAAAGGGTGTGATTTTTAATATGATAGGGCTTGCTTTTTGAGAAATTGAGTTGAGTAGTTTGGGGGGAATATAAACTTTCTAACATAAAAATGAATCTGACTAGGTTTTTTTAATAAGATGATTTGGTTGATTATCTTTTAATACTAGAGAGCAGAAAGGAGAAAACCAAGAATGTTTAAGAGAGCCATAGCTCAATGGAAGCGAACATAGTTTTCATTCCAAGGGGAATAGATTCAGCCCCCTAGCTTAGCTAGTTAGAAGGATATCAGGTGGCAGCTGGGAAAGAAATCTGCCTACCTTAGATAGTTATTGCCAGTGGGATATAGGGTCCAACAGAAGAGTCATGTGCTCATATAATTTGCAACTTGTCCTATACCTGTTTATTCTGAAGTACATCCCGCTGAGCTCAGTGAAACTCCCAAGTTAATGTGGGGCTGTATAAAGCTGTTGTCTGAACTGAGAGCTTGTGACTGGGTGAGATGTAAATATGTGTAAACTGATAAATGTTTAAATACATGATGTTATAATTTATTACTGACCATCACCATTAACTGATAATGTTAAGTTGCTATAGTTGAGTGCTGTTCACTTTTTGCTTCTTTAAGACTCGTGGTTGTTTACCAGAAAAAGAACTGTAACTATCAAGATTGTCTGGAATACTTTGTGAGTGGGTTTGTGGAATGGATGTTGTACTGCCAAGTTCTGGTATAATCTTCATGGATGAAATAGTGGCAGAACCAGGGAATACGACCTCAAGAAACATCTATTATTGTGTTGCTCTCTTAGCACCATTGTGGAAAAGGGCCTTGGTGTTCTCTTTTAAATTATGCTTTTGGAAAACTTTTTTTAAAACATGATTAAGAGCACACACTTAGGAGTTGGGAATTATCAGACATACCAATGGGAAACTAGTATTGAAATGGTAAACTATGAAAGTGGAATATTCTTGAAAAGCATGATAAAAGTGAAAACAATTATTCAGGCTTGCTTAACATGTATCTGCAGGTAAAACCAAAAATTTACGGCAGCCATCATTGACATTTTTATCTTAAACAACTAGTTCTCTCTTATTCCACTGAAGTGTTCCTCTTGGCTAGGGACCATCTAGCTTTCTGAACCTATCGTTACATTGTTTCTTTCACTGTTCTTAAGGCTATGACTTTAATGTTAGTGTAATTGTAATTAAGAGATCTCTCATTACTTTTACTGTACCCTCATGTCTAGCTTTGGGACATAATATCAAAGTAACATCAATATTTTTGTCATTGTTACCTTGTAGAACTGAACAGCCTTTGCAAACTGGTAAAAGTTGATTGAAATCCTTAATGTTTACAAATAATCCTCAACAGAAGCCGTGGAATGGGGAAAAGAGTATTAATACCCAATGCATTTCAAAGCTGGGTACACTTACTGGGGACTTGTTTTTCAGTAAACATGCTATTGTCTGTACCTGGCTATTGGCATACTTACATTTTCTTCCACTCACTGCAGAGTTGAACACATGAAGCTTCTTTTGATAGACTCAGACCACTGGTCCATGTAGCTGAGTACCGTTCTCAGCCTGATCTGTAGGGGTTTTCCAGAGTCTCAGGCACAAATCTTTTCAAGATATTTTAACTAGAAATCCTAAGGATCGAATATGGGTAAATCATGTACGCTATCACTAAGCTATGGTCATTTCCCTTTAGCTCTGCAAACACTGATTCATGCATGAATAGCATGAGGTTGAAGTGGAAAATTCCACCCCTGAGGGTCGTTATAGGTATGTAGATAAGATGGAAGGGGATGGATGTTGCAACAGGACTGGGCAGACAAAAGATGAGTATGTGCGTTCTTACTTCCCTGTAATGGAGAATTACCTGGTGAATCACAGAGCCAGGTGGAAGCGGGAAACAGGTAAAGCCCCTTATTGGGTACCTTGGGACACATGACTGTACATTGTAAAAAACCTATAAAAGACCCTCAATTTGGGGAAGAAGGCAGTCTTCTGCCATAGCACATGCTAGCAGGGACTCCTTACAATTTTAAGTATAATAAACAGCTGTAAGCTTCAACATGCCTCAGTGTAGTTTCCTAGACAAGGACTCCATTAAGGAGAAAATTCCACAGCAAGGTCACAAAGTATAAACTGTACTTGGTCCTCAAACAGGATAGTTCATAATGCATGGGAAGGACATGCATAAGAAGCAAGTAACAATGTTAATGTACAATCCAAGATGAATATCCTCTTCTAAGATAAAGATCTTTACAAGTGGTTTTATTAGGTGCTTTTATACATTATGCTGTGCATGACAATACACTTGCATTTGCACTGAATGCCATTCAGTTCATTTTTCCTTTTAACGGAGTGTCATTGACTTCATTCTGGTGTTACAAAGCTGCATGAAGCCATTTGTGTGGAATACCTACCTTTCAGGTAGACAAAGAGTCACATCTTGTGAGCTAAAGGTTCTACTTATCTCCGAGAAATAAATTAACAGCTTGACATTTTGCAACAGAAAGTCCTACATAAGAGACTCAGTAATACTTTGAACATAGAATTCTTTTGTACCTGTTAGTTTATTGCCCTAAACAAAATGTTTAGGTTTCATACTAATGCCGCTGTGTGCTTGTGAAAGATTTGACATTTTGCAAATACCTTTTCCAAGCATGAAATCACAGAGGAATACAGACTAATTTTGAAAACCATGTTATAGATTAAAACAGTTCTTGTTATGTCTAAAATCTTTGTCTAACTGTCTGTGGAATTACACTCTCACTTTTACAACCAAGGGTATGGAACACAGTTTCCCTTGGTGTACTGAACTGGAGATATCAAAATGAAAGGCAAAGGGCTACTCCAATTTTCCTCGCTATTTTGTGTATTAACAATCCCATTGTTCCTTCATTGTAGCAAGAGGCTGACACCAGATGAACTCCGTCTGTTCTTCTTCCTCCTAAATGGGCCACATGCAGCCCCCAACCTCATTTTGTGTGGCCCCTGAAACCTCCAAAAGCTGCCTCATTCTTCCATACCTTTAAGATCCCTTTCTCTTTATTTCATTCTAATTTTTCTCAGCTTTAAAAAGTGTCTCCCTCACTCTTCTAAACAGTTTCACAATGACTGGAGCAGGAAGAATTTGATTTTATTAAAAAATAGTTTGTATAGCTTGAGAAAAAGAATCTTATCCCACCCCACTATCTGAGAACAAATTGGTAGGCTTTGCCATGTGTGTGTAAGGGTGGCACAAGAAAGTCAGAAAATATTTACTTTTTCTTGCTTTCCAGAACAGTTGTATTTTTATTGTTGAAAAATAATCCTAGCCATCTTGTAAATTTCTTGTTTTCCTTTTGGAATTTTATATTATTGATGTAATAAGATTATGTTATTCCATTTTATCCTATTTTAATGTATTTTATTCTTCTGTATATTTGGATAACTTTCTTTTTTGAGACTTTTATGGCTTTATTTTATTCTGGTCATTGATTGTAACAATATAGAATTTCAGAAATTGTAGAAAAAAGCAACCCTCCATATACTTAGTAACCTCATAAAACCCAATGAGGCTTACTTCTGCATAGACCTACCTAGGATTGGTAATTCTAATCTAAGGTAGCCATACAGAAGATGAAAATTGAAAAAGGGTGATCTTTATTCCATATTAGATCAGTTCTAGTTCCACCAGCGGCTGCAATGTGGCCTCTTATAGATTACCCCTGACAAAATGCAGCCCTCAACAGAAGAAAGGTTGCCCACCCTTCTCCTAAGGGATATATTGATTTGTGGCTGTGCAACGGGCCAGTTTGGAAAGGAGCCTTATTAGAACAAATCCAGTTCCAGGCAAGGTGATCTTTTCAGGAGAAGGATTCTAGAAACTGGTCAGGATTTGTTTATACTTTCACATAATGCCTTAGAAGATTTCAGTACTAAATCACTGGTATGATCCATCTAAAGTTCAGCATTCCCAAACCCCACTGATGTTAATGGGAGAGATTTCTCCCAGTGAAATTGGTGAAACTTAACATGTTCATCTTTAGAGATCATACCCTAACTTTTTGTCAAACTAGACCTACCTTCTAAACCTTGCACGCAGTCTCTTATTTTATGTAAAGAAATGCCAATCATCTAGGGCAAGAAATCTTTCCAAAGCACAAAGGAGGTTGTGGCTACGATGCCAAGCCGATGGCAAGGAATGGAAGGAAGATATGAAGGGTGTTGTAGACCTTGTTGAATGAATGACTGCTTGCCTTAATGTTACCATACACTACTTAGCCTATAAACCTGGTATGCTATTTTCAAAGTTCAGTCCTTCATTTTCTATAACTCATTTTATTAGCTCAGTTGAGCTAGGTACCTGCAATCTATCTGTTCATCTTCTCTAAGCTCCCGGTTTCAAAAATTATTTTGATTATCTTCACCTGTATCTTTCCCTATATTAAAGAATGATCAATTAACTTCAAGCCAGAGAATTGTATGTTGTAACCTCTTTAGAAACAACTTGTTCATAGCCCCAAAAATCATTTGGAAGCCTCACATGATATTAGTGTAAGCAGTGTTTATTTACAGGTACAGCAGGTAGCAAGCAAACACCCAAGCAGGAAGTGTTAGACCTAAAACAACTTCATTCTAACACTTCCAAATGACTTCTTAGCCAGAAACCTTGAGCAACTGTGGTTGTCCCAAACCCAAACTTGGCCTGATTTCTTTCAAAGAAATCACCTGGTGTACTTTCCTTCCCCACTCCCCAAGACTGCATACTAGCTTTCAGTTCCCACTCAGTCTTTAGTATTTCCTTCAGTCCACATTTATTATTATTATGTATTAGATTTATTAGTCACTTGATACCTGAAGGTCCCCAAGCAATTTACACAATCTTAAAACAAAAACAAATAAAATACACCATAAAAGCAACAATAAACAACAACAAAACAATAGCAATAGCACCACCACACAGCCACAGGAAGGTTTGGCAGCATATTAAAACAAATTATGGAATAGCTAGTGGACTTCTTTCCCCTATTATGCCATACCAAGCCCAAGGAGAGAGCCGTGTTGCACAATAGAAGAGCATGTCTGTAACAGTGTTTTGTAAATTTGGAGAAATATTAATAAAAGAACCGTCACAAACCATTCCTCTCCATTGTTTCTTCCTCATTCCCCCTCAGTTGTACAATTTAAATGTGTGAGAATGCCTTAAATCAGGACATGAAGGAAGGGGAAGGGACATAGCTCAGTAGTAGAGCATCTGCTTTGGATGCAGAAGGTCCCAGGTTCAGTCCCCAGCATCTCCAGATAGGACTGGGAGAGATCCCTGCCTGAAACCCTGGAGAGTTGCTGCCAGTAGTGTAGACAGTATTGAGCTATATGGACCAACGGTGTGACCCGGTATAAGGCAGCTTTCTATGTTCCTGTGAATCCATATTCTTAACTTGGCTGTTTATTTTGTTCAAATTAATCTGGAGAGCATCTGTTTTCCTCAGCAGGCTTTGATCCTAGACTTTCCTCCTGCTATTTAATTACATGAAATTCAGCTAATTAACATGATTTGCAAACTTATTGATTCCCCAATAATAGGGCTTTGTTTCCTTCCAGTTAAAGCTTTTGATCTTTTAACCAGATTTAGTTATAACTGCATTCCAAAGTTAGGCTGTTCTTCAAAAAGGATTGATTCCCAAATATTTTCTGCACACAAGTTGACTCTAATGACATTATTAAATATATTTAGGATAGAAATCTTTACAAAACCCCATTTCTCAAATGCCAGTCTCTCTCCCTTTCTCAAATGCCAGTCTCTCTCCCTTTCTCAAATGCCACTTTTCCGCACTCGGGACTCCTTCTGCATCTTTATAAAATATTGTCTCACAGATCTGTAAATAGCACTGAAAGATCCTTGTGCATTTCTGATATTATTCATGCTCTGTAGAGTAGTCTGTATGATACTGCTTCTCAGGGATTCAGAGCGAAATTAGGCAGCAGCTGAGCTAAAATGGAACAGTCCAAATAAAAGAAATGTTAGATGAACAGGTCTAGAGACAGAAACAGTCTGATTCAGTTTTAGCCATGCTATGTCACAGAGCAAAGATTGAATAAACACTTCATTTTTATCCTGGTCATCCTTCATGAACCATTCGGTATAATATACATGTGAGTTATCCATTGACTCAGGAGCACTGGAGAATTAAATCTCACCAGGGTTCCTTGCACCTTGGATATGTTCTTGCTATATTCCAGGCTTTGGAAAGAGAGAGAGATTATGACGGAGGAAGGTGGAGACCACCGAAGAAAGTAAGAGACAGGGAAGGGGAATGAGAGACAGAGAGCCTGCTGCCATTGATCCCCCTAACCTGCCGGATACGTTTGGGAGAAGGGAAAGGTGTCTAGGCAATCACAGGAGGCTGCAAAGAGTGGATTGCCAAAACCACATGCTTGTCATGATCTTTTTGTGAGCACTCAAAAGAGGGTTTCTTCTAGTATCCTGCTCACTTATTTCTAACCATGGAAATCCAGATGAACTAAGAGTGAGTGTGTGTCATTAATTAAAAAGCAGTACGTAATGAGGAGGAGGAGGGCAGCTGTTGGGAGGTAAGTCCTGTTGGAAACATACAAGCCCTTTAGTTTCCTCAAAAAGCTCTCCAGTTTGCAGGCAAGTCATACATGAACCTTTGGATTGTGCTAATAATGGCTTCATGTGGAGAGAGAAAGAGCAACAAATATTTCCATGTCATTAAACAGGCTCACATTTCTTAAAAAATATATAAACAAATTGCAGTGCATCTGCACATACTTTTCTGAATCCACAAACGCGCTGGTCAACATGTGATGCATTTGTCATATTCAAAGGTTGCTCATAAATGTATTCCCTCAAGTGGCTTCTCAGTGGGAAAGTGTTTGCACAGGGTAAGAGGTGACATTAAAATTCCATAACTGGGTTCTTGAAATGCAGCTAGTGGCTGTGAAAGTCATTGTTTTCTTGTACTTCTGCATATTTGGGTTCCCCCCCCCTCTGATTTGCAAGAGTAGGTAAAAGCAACCTGTGTTTTCTGCTTATCTTTATATGCTAACTTAGCCATTTGCTGGTCATATTCAAATAGACAGATAAATAGCCATGTAACTTTAATGTGAAATGCATCTATGTAGAATATAAATTTATAACAATATCTCCCAAAGCCATAATTTTGAAGGACTTAATTAAATGGCATAAATATTGCCTTATCTTCCATGGTATAAATTTGGCACATCAAAAAATACTTTTCCTGCTCCAAAGAAATTTTTGGCTCAATGTATACACTGGGGTATCATTTTAACAGAGAGCTCCTTCAAAATAAAAGATGGTAATTTTATTATTATTATTATTATTATTATTATTATTATTATTATTATTATTATTATTATTATTATTATTATTACAGAAGTCATAGTACATTTTGAGCAAGCCCCCTTCTTCTGAGGAATAATATAAGGGGACAAGCTTTACTCTGTGAGCACATGGATTCTAGTAAGAGTACTTTACTTGATCCCCCAAGTTAATTTTACCAATGAGCAATTAATTCATTGTACTGAAACAGAGAGCAATTTACAGCAGTGATCTGTTAAAACAATTACCTGAGTTTCTGAATGATTTGCATTAATATCTTAGTATCCATTTTAATTCATTTAACCTTTTAAAATCAATTTCAAAACCTGAAATGAAAATGCATGTTCATATGAAGAGACTCTGTTTATATTCTAATTCCTTTGTTGATTTCTTCTCTACCACCTATTATAGTACATGTTTTCAGGAAAAAAAGTCCAGTGACCAAACTACACTTTATATTGGAGCTTGATAAATAAAGCACCTCACTTTTTTACTCAAAAATTACTCTGTCCTATATTGCATTGCACTCAGGTAACAAAAATAAAATCAGCCAGACCTCAGAGCAGAAGGGCTTCCATAGACAGGGTGCCACACTGGAGAAGGCCCTATTTTGCATCACCACATAAAGTATGGCTCCCAAAAGTGAGATGCAGAGAAAGGTCTTCTGAGGATATCTAAATGCTAGCTGTCACAAGGGTAACTAACTTGTGAGGCCTGTGGGCCATGTTTGGACTACAAAGGTTTTTTGTGGCTCCTGGAGACACCACATACTCACACACACACAACTTGCAGAACTGTGGCATGTTTCAGTGGAGCTCTGGTTGTGGTTCAGGTTGTTCTAGATTAATTTGTTGCCCCAGTGGCTGCAGCATCATCCTTGGTGTCAGTTCCTCATTGTACGTTGCCTCCTGATTGTAGTTTGTATAGGACTTCTTGGTTGTGGAGTGCTACAGGTAAGTACATCCTGTAGTGGCCATGCAACATCAGATTTCTTTGGCTATGAAGTATGGGCAAAGCAGCAGCTCAAATGTCTGAGCAAAACAGCCAGGGGTGTGTAGGACACAGGAAGCTAGCTTTGTCGGGAGCCTCTGCTTCAAGTGCACTGGAGCAGTACTTCTCAAAGGCTTGTGTTCATAATGGAAATATATTGGCAGCCACTTTACTTTCTTTAGAATCAGTATTACGTAGCTCTAGCTAGCCATTCCATTCAATAACTTAGCAGTCACGTGACTTCCAAAGGAGCCCCAGGTAGAATGCATTACAGTAATCTGCTTGATTGTAATAAAACTTCAAAGTGGTTTACATGATAAACAGCATTGGGGACAGAATGGAACCTTGCAGTACTCCATAGTTCAATACCATAAAGAAGAAGCCCCCAATACCACCTTCTGGAACCAAGGAACTGAACCTGCACAAGGAACTTACACAAGGAATTGAAGCACCATATCACTGTGCTCTTGACTCCCATCCTGATGAAGTCAATCTGAGTGAGGCCAATGGTACAAAAAACCACTGAGCGATCAGGAGATATCAAGTTGGTTCATCAGTTGTGGCCGTTCTTGGACCGGGATGACCTAGCTGGAATTATCTGTGTTCTGATAGGCTTCCAATTGGACTACTACAATACATGCTATGCCAGGCTTCCTTTGGAGACAATCTGGATGTTGTAGCTGGTGCAGAATGCTGCTGCCTGGTAATGGTGTGTGGGGCAGCAAGATGAGATCACTGTGTTGGCTGCCAGTGAGCTACCAGGCCCAATTCAAGTTGTTGATACTACCATACAAAGCCCTGAACAGCTTAAGACCGAAGTACTTGAAAGAGTGCCTTTCCCACCACCAGGCATTCCATATTTCAAGATTGGTAGGAGAGGCCTGGCTTGTGGTGCCCTTGGTTAATGTGACTCAGGGTATCTGTGTCACATTATGAAACAGGACCTCCTCAGTGGCAGTATATCAATGTAATTAATAAATAGTGGCACCCCAGCCATGGAACTTCCTCCCTACTGAGATCAGACTATCCCCCACATTATATTTGTTCTCAATACCTATTTGTTCAAACAGGCTTTTGGAGCATAGAAAGAGTGACACTATTTGAATTTGAACTTGTATTAGTATCTGCTATACTTTGTACTGTGCATTTTAATTCAGTATCTTTGTTGCTAGCTCTCCTAGGCTCTCATGAGAGGAAGGGTAGAATATAAGAAATAAAATTATTATTAATACTAATAATAAATTTGAAGATTGTATAAATCTGTATTAATAGTCATCATATAATAAACAATCCTGAATTGGTTCTTGTTATCTTAAAAAAATAAGGTAATGATTTGTCGTGTGATGATTGATATTGTAAATTTGAACTTTGCTTCTATTCACTGTGATTATAGGAGCTGGATACCTTCATTTTTATGTATTGTCAGTCAGGCCCTTAGAGAATTTTGCAGATGTTCACCGTTATAGACCGCATACTGGACTAGATGGATCGCTTTTTGATCAGTAAGCTTTTACGTGTTGTTGTTTTTCAATATATGCTAAGTAAAATATCATTCTTGTAAATGAATGTATGCTTTAAAAATACCATTTTGGAAAGTACATAAAAGCTTGCAGCTGTAAATGACAGGTATATATTTTTGCTATTATAGAGAATTTCTGAAGCTGCTTTGCAAGATCACAATTCCTGCTGCTTCACTATCAACCTTACAATCTATGCAATCAAGCTAGAATTCCTTTTCCTGTAGATTGTGTTGTGTAAGAGTGTGATCCATAACTGATCAATAAACCATGAGCACCAGCAGAATTTGCTTTATGTTGGATTTTCCTTTAATTATCTAGCATTTTGCACAAATTGGTCATGACCTATGTGACTATGACACCAATTAAGTAATTCAGTGGGAGGTAGAAAAATTGTTGCTAGAAAGTAAAGAAAAGCTCCAAATAGGGCTGCTAATAAGCAGCATGAAACCTGTAAACAAAGCATTTCTGAATTTCTTTTTTAATACCCATTTGAGAAGCTAGAGAGAGAGAGAAATGTAAATGCTTTGATTTGTTGCATGACTTTCTGAGATGAAAGTACATTGCAGTATTTGTACAAATGTTAATATTGATTTTTATACACACACACACACACATACACCAAGAGATAGTACATGATATAGTTCATTTTTAAAGGATCTCCACTTATCAACACTCTTGGATATAAAGGACCAGCAGAGATCCTCCTGTCTCAGGAACTGAATTCACTTAAACACATTTATCCAAATGTTTGCCTATTTGGCTTTAAATATATCCAACAATTAAGATTTCACCATACCCCCTGTGCAATCTGTTTCAGTGATCCCATACTGTTACAGTTAGGATATTCCTTCTGTGCTGTGTGGAACATCCAATCCTGGTATTGTTTGAATCCGTTATTGTTTTCCTGTGCATAGTGGCCAAGTGAACCTTGTTCACATTATGTCAACCTTACATGCATCCAAAGGCCTTCCAAATCTTCTAAGCTAAGCAAACCCATCTTTCTCTGCCTGCCTGTCTTTCTTTCCGTATCATTGTTCTTTCCTGTCTCTCCCTCTAATAACAAATTTGGGTGATGAGTGCCAATAAGGCTGGAGTCAAAATGTGGCCACTGAGAAACAGGAGGGAACTATCAGCATGCTGAGTAGAAACCCGATATTTGTGGAACCACAATAAATCTTTAAAACAAAAACCCTAAAGGCACAAAACAAGCCCAAAGAAGACTGAGTATGCTCAGCAACAATGCAAGTTTGAGTGTCAGCTGAAAAAGGAGACCAGAAAACCTTGCTTGGAGAGAATGGTGGCCTGGAGTAATTGTGTTACAAGTCCCACTTGTTATACTAATTCAAAAGCCCATAGAGATAATAATGTGCAGGATGGTGTGGTGCTCACTGCACATATGCTCCATCTGGCCTACATCAACTGGGTACCCAAGGCTCTAGAAGGAGTGTAGGGTGTTAACAAGCATCACCTCCCCATTTTTTCCACCTCTCCCTCCTTCTGTCACTATTAACTATTCAATAACCTTTGTCACCATCTCCCTGTTCATGACTAGGTACTAAGGCTGAGACAAAAAGTCCAAGGACACGATTTTGCTCTCCAATCAAATGTGTCTGTGCCCTCAAAAGGGCACCCGAACCCAAGAAGTAAATTTCAGGGAGGGCACAAACATAAAACAGAATTTTGGGAGGGACACTTATTGTTTGAAATTCTATTTCTTAAAACTTTTTTGCCAGTGGAAATCACCAGTCCCTCCTCTAGGATGCACACCTTAACGTGGTGAGGGGGTTTGAGAGCGTCAAAGAAAATGAGAGCAATGGCATCAGGAGTCTAGAGCAAGAGGCTAGATTCCTAAAAGGGTCACCCAAGGCGAAATGGTCAAAGCTTAGACACCAGACTAAGATGCATCCAAACTCAGAGGAAGGCAATGGTAAACCACCTCTGAATACCACTTACCATGAAAATCCTATGAAGAGAGTACCCAAAATGCAACACGAGAAATGCAACACTGGAAGATGATACCCCCAGGTCAGATGGCACTGGAGAAGAACAACTGACAATTACAACGAGCACTTGATTAATGACGCCACTGGGTCAAAGCCAAAAGGAAGCCCAGAGGCTGATGCACATAGATGTGAAAGGAGAGTACGGAGTTGTACAACATACACAATAGGAGCATGGAATGTGAGAAGCATGAACCAGGAAAAATTAGAAAATGTCAAGCAAGAAATGGAACACATCAACGTTACAATACTTGGTGTGAGTGAATTAAAATAGACAAGAATGGGACATTTTCAATCAAGGAACTACAAAATATTTTATGCAGGAAATGAGAAATTAAGAAGAAACAGGGTTGCTTTAATAGTGAGAAGTGATGTAGCAAAAGCAATTAGGACCTATAACGTAAGATCTGAGCAAGTGATATCAATGAGATTAAACAGGAAACCTATTAATATAACCATCATCCAAGTCTGTGCTCCAATAGCAAACACAGAAGAAGAGGAATTGGAGAGATTTTACGCAGAAGTACAAGAAGAAATTTATCACACACCAAAATAAGATGTGCTGATAATCATGGGGGACTGGAATGCAAAAATAGGGAACAGAGAAGAACTAGGAATTGTGGGGAATTGGGGCTTAGGAGATAGAAATGACGCAGGAGAAAGACTTATTGAATTCTGTGAAGCCAATAATTTCTTCGTTGCATTTTTGAGCAACCGAAAAAACAACTGTATTCATGGACATCACCAAATGGTCTATATAGGAATCAAAATGATTATATAATTGGTAGCAGAAGATGAAGAAGTTCCATGCTTTCTGCAAAAACAAGACCAGGAGCAGACTGCAGTACAGATCATGAACTGGTCGTATCGAAAATCAGAGTAAAGCTAAAGAAGAACAACAAAGGAATCATAATGTCAAAATACAATTTAAATACCATCCCAGAAGAATATAAAGATTAAGTACGGAACAGATTTGAGGCTTAAAACTTAATTAATAGAGAACCAGAAGAACTATGGAGTGGTCAGAGACATTATCAGGGAAGAATGCATAAAGACAATACCTCTAGTTAAAAAGAGAGAAAGACCTCAATGGATGACTGAAGAAACTCTTAAAATGGTTAAAGAGAGAAGGAAAGCAAAAGGAAAAGGAGATAGAAACATGGTCAGAACCCTAAATGCAACAATACAGCAACTACTATGTAGGGACAAAGAGAACTATTACAATGGTTATTGTATAGAAATAGAAGAGGACAACAAAAAGGGAAGAACAAGAGCCTTATGCCAAAAGATTAGAGAAATGAAAGGGAAATTTAAACCACAAGTAGGGATGTTGAATAATCAACAGGGAAACACACTGACTAGCCAAATGAAATAAAAGGAAGATGGAAGCAATACACTGAAGAACTCTATAAAAGAGAAGCCAGGATGACAGATTCGTTCATGGAGAAACCATATGATGAAGAACCAGAAATTTTAGAATGTGAGGTGAAAGCTGCTCTTAAAATACTTGGAAGAAACAAATCACCAGGAACAGATGGCATACCACTACAGTTGCTATAAGTTACTGAGACTGAATCTGTTTAAATTTTGACAAACATTTGTCAACAAATATGGAAAACTAAACAATGGCCCACAGACTGGAAGCGTTCAATATACATCCCAATTCCAATGAAAGGGGATCCCAGGGAATGCAGTAATTATCGAATTATTGCCTTAATATCCCATGCAAGTAATGCTCAATATTCTACAACAAAGTCTCTTACCATATATGGAGCGAGAAATGCCCGACGTCCAAGATGGATTTAGAAAATGATGAGTTACCAGATATCATATTGCAAACATATGTTAGATAATGGAACGGACCAAGGAATTTCAAAAGAAAATCACCCTGTGCTTTATAGATTAAAGCAAAGCCTTTCATCATGTACATCATGAGAAACTATGGAATGCTTTAAAAGAAATGGGGGTGCCACAGCATCTGATTGTTCTGATGCGCAACCTATATTCTGGACAAGAGGCTACTGTAAGGACAGGATATGGAGAAACCGAGTGGTTCCCAATCGGAAAGAGTGTGAGATAGGAGTGTATTTTATCATCCTGTTTGTTTAATCTGTATGCAGAACATATCATACGGAAAGCAGGATTGGACCAAGATGAAAGTGTGAAAATTTGAGGGAGAAATATCAGTAATTTAAGATATGCAGACGAGTATATCTCATCATACCATACCATACCAGTAGTATGGTAATACTACTAGCAGAAACCAGTAATGATATGAAACAAATGCTGTTGTAAGTTAAAGAGGAAAGCACAAAAGCAGGACTACAGCTGAACATCAAGAAGACTAAAGTAATGACAACAGAAGATTTAGGTAACTTTAAAGTTGACAGGGAGGATATTGAACTTGTCAAAGATTATCAATACCTCAGCACAGTCATTAACAAAAATGGAGACAATAGTCAAGAAATTCGATGAAGGCTAGGTCTGGGGAGGGCAGCTATGAGAGAACTAGAAAAGGTCCTCAAATGCAAAGATGTATCACTGAACACTAAAGTCAGGATCATTCAGAGCATAGTATTCCCGATCTCTGTGTATGGATGTGAAAGTTGGACAGTGAAAAAAGCAGATAAAAGAAAAATCAACTCATTTGAAATGTAGTGTTGGAGAGAGCTTTGCGCATACCATGGACTGCAAAAAAGACAAATAATTGGGTGTTAGAACAAATTAAACCAGAACTGTGACTAGAAGCTAAAATGATGAAACTGAGGTTATCATACTTTGGCCACATCATGAGAAGACATGATTCACTAGAAAAGGCCATAATGCTGGGAAAAACAGAAGGGAGTAGAAAAAGAGGAAGGCCAGAGAAGAGATGGATTGATTCCATAAAGGAAGCCACAGACCTGAACTTACAAGATCTGAACAGGGTGGTTCACGACAGATGCTGTTGGAGGTCACTGATTCATAGGGTCACCATAAGTTGTAATAGACTTGAAGGCACATAACAACAACAGAGTGGCTAGCCACCATTATTCTCACCCAGAATTTTACTATGTCAAGATATAGCAAAAACAAACCTATGTCTTGACAAAGTGATGTTACAGGGGAGAACAATGGTGGCTGACACATGGTGGTAGAAAAAAGTTTTAAGAAAGAAATAAGTTTTAGAGGTGCACCACCACCACTCAAAAAAATCTTCATTTTACTGTTCCTCCCTTCCCTAGTTTTCACCACTCACTAATGAAGTGGTGAATTTGCGTGGAACATTTTGTTACAGCCCCAAATGGAATTAACTTGTGGGTAAGGCTTTAATCACAAGATCTTTCCCCCAAGAAGGCTATAGTTACTGCCCCAAGTAGATGGACAATGTCGACCTCTAACCTCTTGCTCCTCTGCTCCTGGGTCAGTAGCTGGAAATATTATGTTCTGTTTCTATGCCCCTTTCCTTAAATGGGGTGGTTTAAGCATAGCAGGCTGAATGCATCTTGGACAGGCCAAGTTTGTTTTTTCCCAACAGCTAGAGTTATTGCTTAAGTAGCAACATATTTTAATCAGACTGATTTTACATCAAACTGCAGTTTCAGATTCAACTGTTAATGCACCCAAAATAGAAATCGAACATAACCTCCAGTTTGAAACACAAAAGCCTGTCTTCACCATCATATGACATTGACCAATAAAAAGGCTTTGAAATTAATAAAAATAAATTTGACACAGATATCTAGGATGGATAATGACAGAAATATAATTTTCTAGATTAGATTCTCTGTAGAAACAGTAGTAGCACAGGAAAGAAGCAGCATAAGAAGAACACCAACAAACATACAAAAAATATAATTCTCCATCTTTGGAGATGGCAGGTGTTGCCATCACTCACAATATGCTCAGAGGCACATGTTATCAAATTCTTCCAAGCTACACAGGAAGTGGATTGGACTGTGAAAGACCAACCCAAATTGTGTTTGCATTTTATCAATTTGTAGGGCAGTACAATATCCCAGAGGGGAGGTCAGGTCTCCTGCTGCCATGGTGCATTCAATATAGCTGCCCGATTTCCCTGCTTTTTAAAGTTTGATAGAAATATCTGAGTGCTATAGGTACATTCTTAAACTGCAAGGTTTTTTTGCCTATTAGTGAATATTCTTATCAGGTATTCACCATTGTCAAGCCGATTGGGGGCAGTAACTCCTGTAGTTATAATTCCCCTATTAATGCAATCTATTATTGATACTCCTTTTGAATTGAATGTGTCCACCTTGTCAGGCAGTCCTTAATTTTGTCCATCCTTACTTTAATTTGGATTTCTGAATCATCACATTTGCCAAATATTAATAAGATAATGTAATCAAGAGGCTGGCAAACTATGGCACAAATGAATGTGGAAGGGCATCATGCAATGTATCCTCTGCAAAACTGTTCATCTAAGAAATCAGTCTGTTTAGAAATTCAACCATTGATGCCTACAACTGTGACTGTGAATTAAACAAAAACTAGAGTGGTAAAGTGACATATTGCTATTCTCTGTTCCTTGGAGCTGTACTTGATTTACAAACTCTGTATCTTGGAAATCTATTGAAGAATCCTCATTGAGAAGCAAGAGAACAGAACTGTTGGAACTTTGCAATTATAATGCTTTAAAACAGATAATATGCAATGTACAAGTGGTAACAAAGAAGATATTTATCTACATATTTTCATCACTGTTAATTTTTTATTTATTCTCTCTCTCACTCTCTCTATCACACACACACACACACACACACACACACACACTGAATTCTTTCTCTGCTGCTATGACAGCTGTCTGTCAAATCTTTGGCAAAGTCTTAACTTCATGGAAACCAAACAGATTTTTTTTCAAAATGCCTCAAATTAAACACTATAAAGTGTTTTGATTCGGTGAAGCCACGCAGCGTCCCGGGGGCTTTGTAGGTCTTTCATTAAAAGTTTGGATAAGGGGGAGTCTGTCAGTGCTCCTCCTGTCACTGAGATTTTTAAAAAAATGTTCTGTATGGGCATTCCTGGCTAATGGATCAGAGATGAAAACTGCACATGCAGCACTTTGTTCCACACATGGAACATGATGTCCATTTCAGCTGGGGCATGTGTATAGAAGGCTGCTGCTTCGTGCCCTGAGCTCAATTAGGGGCGCAATCCAACTCATATTTCTGTTGGACTGGGGGAGTTGGATGCAGTGCCCCTCCAGCTGAGATGGTAGGCTCTTAGCACCTCCGGGCTCTGCCTGCAGAAGCCCCCCATACACTGCCAGGGGTCCACCAGGGACTGCCAGCCTGGCAGACAGGAACCTGGTGGAAACTGACAGAAGCCACAAAAATGGAGCATTCCAGGGGCATGGCAGGGAGGAGCTGCCGGGGGGGGGCTTACCTAGCATCCCAATCCCCTTTGGAACACTCCCCCAGATCCAGTTCCCAATCAGAATTCCACCAGCTAATAGGCTGGCACAGTAAAAAAAAAAAAAATGACAATAGCAGCCTACAGGTACTGCTTACTCCCCAGTAGGCCTGTTTGTGGGAGCTGGCTCTTCCCATCTGGCTTCCGTGTGCAGCTCCCGACAGAGCTGATGTCCACAATGACAGTACATTATTCAGAAGCAAGCCCTACTGAATTCTATGGTGATTGCTCCCTGAAAGGTATGAAGAGGATTGCAGCCTAAATTGGCTAGTCTTCCTAGTTTACTAACTCTACATCTGGGTGACCATGACCTCTCAGCCTATCTGTCCCTCAGGATGAAAACAATGGAGAACTATGACCACCCCAAGGCATACTTAAAATGTAAAGGAAGTATTGTACAACCATAGTGTGAAATCGGATACTTATTGGGACACAGTATGACAAAATATTTATATAAGCATGACTATCAAATATGTTTATTATTTATACAACCTATAAAGATATTTATAGTGCAATCCTATGTTTGTTTACTCATAAGCAAGTCCCAATGTATTCAATGGGGCTTACTTAACCAGGGAAAACTGTACCCTGAAGTGATAAGGAACTTGTTCTTTTAACAAGCCTTTTAAGTTGAGACCTGATCCCAGTCTGTGTCTGTGTTAGAATTGCTTTTTAATATGTTTTTAAACCTTTTCTTTAAACAAAAATGTTTTTAAAGCTTTTAAAAATGTTTTTAAAGATGTTTTGTTTTAATATATTTTAAAGTCTGTTTTTATGATTTTTAAAGTGTTTTTAGTGCTTTTGTTTGCTGCCCTGAGCTCCTACTGGGAGGAAGGGCAGGATATAAATCAAATAATAAATAAATAATAAATAAATAAACTTCATTCACTCAACCCAAAATTCAGAATCATGCCACTTGAAGCTGTTTTGCAACTGTTTATACTTGTTTTATGGTTATTGGTTTTTAAAGTGATTTATTTCTTATTGTGAGCTGCCTTGGTTTCCAATCACCAACCCTACCTCACAGGTTGTTGGAAAGGACACACACACACAGAGCGGTGTAAAAATACACCCCATATAATCCTAACCATGTCTACTCAAAAGTAAGTCCTAATGGAGTATTGGATGAAATACTTTCATATTTCATAGCCCAGAAGGGAAAAAAAACTTCAAGCCATATTACTTACACAAACAACAGTCGCGTGGGGGGCGGTTGACGTTTTGGTGTATATCTCGGGAACCAGACCACCTAGAAACTTAAATTTTAAAAAAAATTGAAGCTGAGAGTCCGGAGATTAAGGGGTGCTAGCCGGAGAGCTGGAGGACCCCCCAAAAACTGGCGACTCCAGCCTAAAACCGGAGACCTGGTAACCCTAGTTTACATCCAAGCAGAACACCCAAATAGTCCTAAGGAATCTTGTGTTTGTCTCGCTTCTGTCAAAACCTGCAATGACAATCTTAATAGAGTAAAATTCCAAACAGATTTAACAGCAGTGCAAATGCAATCTGTAGCCTTAAGCAATTGCTTCTTTATTGTTTTATATATGTTTTATATATGTTTATGCTGTATTTATTATGAGATCTGAGATGTTTTGTATTTTTATATTCTGTTGTTCACCGCCCAGAGAGCTAATGCTAGTCGGGCAGTATATAAATCTAATAAAATAAATAAGTAAATAAACAGGATATACACTTGAACACTGAACACATGCCAAATATGATGCTATTTGGGTTCTTAGCCTTTTATGCTTTGCATATAATTGGCTGAAATGACATTTAGGCTAAATCAATAGTCAAAGGACAGCAACAGTTTAACTGTAACCCTAAGCATACTTTCTAAGTGTTATTGTACTGTGTGGAACTTCCTTATTGTAAATATGCTTCATGTCTCAAAGATGTTATAAAAAATGATATGGTCATATTGCAACTTGTACACGCCATCACACAGGACAAGGCCAAAAAGAAGACAGACATTGCTTGTCTTTAGCCCTCTTCAAGCATTTAGCCTGAACATGCAAGGGAAAAACGATTGTTGGGGCCTGAGAGAGCACATGCCTGTCCCAGCCACAACATCCCCATAGGTGCTGGCCCTGCCCTCTCCAGTCCTAACCTTTCTGTGTTGAGTAGGAAGGTCTGAATGGGACTTCTAAATGTGTTTGGCTAAACACACTTAGAAGCTTCCGTGCAATTTAGAACTCTGATAATACGGGGATCCCAATTGTGGGCAGCCTTGTAAGTGTGTTTAGCTGAACATGCTTTGAAGTCTCCTGCAGCTATTTGTGCTGAACACACAAAAGTTGGGAGTGGAGGGGGTGCCACATATAGGGACATTGGGAGTAGGCCTGGTGTGCACCTCCCCCATTCCCCTATACTTTGGCCTTACAAGTTCAGTATGGACACCTCAACTGGGCTTTTATTTTGGCCTTTTGCAAAAAAAACTAATAGTAAGTGCGAGCTAGCAAGTAAAATAACCATAACAGATATCCAATCAACAAATTCTACCCAATGTTCTGGAGGAAATAATCAGCATCTTAAACTGAGCCTGGGCCTGTGGTTCCCTTACCACCTCAGCATGCAGGTGATTGTTGACCCATAGGCAGGACTGCCGTTTGTTTCCATCAAGACTAAAAGCAAGGAAAAAGCAGAGCAGGGGTTAAGCTGCTTGCAAAGCCTTGTAGAGCCTTGGCATGGCCGTCAAGGCCAACACCTGGTGTTGCCAAGGCAACTGAGAGAGATATAGGCTGGACAGCTCTGCCAGCCTAGTGTGGGGGAAGCTGTTCCAGTGGGGAAGTTATTGTGGCCGTGAGGGAAAGTGAAAGTCCTGCAAGCTGTACTGTTTTTTGTTGCTGTCTTTAATGTCCGAAGTAAAGGACTCTTAATCAAGTTCTCGGCTTGTGTCTGGATTTCTGCATGTCTTGCTCTTCAATTGTAAAGTACTGGACACGCAATATATCCGCGCACACCAACAGGGTTATGGGCCCAGATCCAGCGCACTTTACAACAGTGTAAAGACTGTTCAGACCTAGTCAAAACTCCGGAAGGCTGCTTGATCGTGCCTGGAAGAGGTGAGCGGAGATGGCAGTTAATATGTCTGCAGGCATGCCGATGGAGCAGCTTACAGGGACTAATTATGCCAGCTGGAAGCTGAGGATGAGAGCGTTCCTAATCAAAGAAGATTTGTTTGAGGTAATTGACACCACCCCACCGGCGGTTCCTCAGGCGGCTTGGACGCGCAAGGATGAGAAGGCGCAGGCATTTATTACTTTGGCACTCTCTGACTCTCAATTGCTCTATGTCAGAGACGAAACCACAGTGAGAGGGATGTGGGATGTGCTACAAACTGTCCATGTTCAACAGACAGTGGAGAGCAAACTTTGTTTGGCAAGAAAGCTGTACCAGATGCGTCTCACTGAGGAAAGCACCATGGCTGAGCATCTCACAGAGTTCAGACATCTATTTGCTGAACTGGAAGACGGAGAGATTGTGCATAGCAATCTTCAGGAAGTGTACATAGTTTTGGCTTCACTTGATGAAACATGGAATAATCTTGTGATGTCCATGGAAGCTATTCCAGATGGAGGTCTAAACCTGGACTTTGTTGAAGAAAAACTGAACCAAGAGTGGCAGAGAAGACAGGAGTCGAAAAGAGCTGAGCCGAAGGAAGCTGTCAGAAGCAAGCAGTCAACCGTCCAGGAGCAGCAGAGGCTAAAATCGTGTTATTTCTGTGGAGCACGCGGGCATATACAAAGGAACTGTGCAGCCAGGCGGAGAAAAAGAGACGGAGGCTGGAAACAGTCCAGTGTGAACTTTATCAGCACAGAGAAGCCTCCAACTATCGAGACGGATTGGGTGTGTGACAGTGGAGCATCCCATTGTCTCCTAAAAGACCTAAGTTTATTTCACACGTCAAGAGCAGTGCAGGACTCTGTTCTGTTAGCGGATGGATCCAGGAGAGATGTGCTGGCACAAGGGACGGTGAAATTACGTAAGATTGGAATTCTCACTGACATTCTGTATGTTCCTGAGCTAGCTAGTAACATTCTATCTGTTAAAAAGCTAGTGGATATTGGCTATACTGTATGTTTTGACAAAGAGAAATGTATTATTCAGAAAGGGGGTGAGGTCTGCATGCAAGGGTGCCTTAGAGATTCACTGTTTATCATTCAGAGCAATCATGCAGGATGTGCTGTGTTGAGTGCTGAGAGACAGACACATCACAGCTGTGTGCATGATTGGCACAGAAGGCTGGGGCATGCAAACTATGAAACAATTAAGCAAACCCCGACACATAGCGAAAACTTGAAACTGACAGATTGTGGGCAACTGATGGATTGTGATGCCTGTTGTAAAGCGAAGGCTACAATTGCACCCATAAACAAGGAGGCAGAATGCACCACAACCGCTCCCTACCAGCTAATTCATGTTGATCTGTCAGGGCCAATACAGAGTTCACGAGGAGGTGCTAGATACTTTATGGTCGTGGTGGACGACTTTACAAGGTTCTGTCATGTTTATTTACTAAAGAGAAAAGATGAGGCAGAACAGAAGCTGCGTCTGTTTATCAAGAGGATTGAAACACAGCATGGCATTACTGTGGGACGTATCCGATCAGACCGGGGGGGGGGAATTCACGGGCAAAGCATTGCATGAATTCCTAGAAAGCAAGGGAATAGAACAGAATTTTACAGCTCCATTTTCTCCGTTTAGTAACGGAATTGCGGAGAGAAAAAATAGGGGGCTTCAGGAATCGATGAGAGCCATGTTGGGGGATTCCAGCCTGGCCAACTCATTCTGGGAAGAGTGTATTCTGTATGCGACGTACATACACAACAGGGTGTTACACAGTACCATTGGGATGTCACCCTATGAAAAACTCACAGGGAAAAAGCCGAGGGTGCAGCACATTGAGCGGTTCGGGGCTAGGTGCTGGGTACACGTTCCAAAGGGGAAAAGGCATGGGAAACTTGCTCCCAGAGCACAGGAAGCATTTGTGCTAGGTTTCCAACATGCGTATTACAGGGTTTGGGTTCCAAAGACACAGCAAGTTGTGCTGAGCAGAAGCATAAAAGTCTCAGACAAGCCTTGGGACCAAAACCAAACAGTGATTCTAAATGGGTCAAATAATACACCAACACAAGGGGTGAAAGCAGAAGAAACACAAATTCCATTGAAGGATGCTTTGAATGAACTGATATGGGGCAAGCGTAAAACAAAGAAGAGAAAAGCTGACGATCTGAATCAACCTGAGCAAGCAATGCCAGGTACAAGTGCTGATAATGGTGGGACGGTTGGAGCCGAAGCTCCAGTTCCCTTGAGGCGCTCCGAGAGGGCTAACATTGGGAAGCCGCCTGACAGATTTACAGTGGGTGTAGTCAGCGGCCCGGGTGTATACAAAGAAATAGACGTGGATGCAGAAACGTTATACCTGACTTGTGTACAACCAAAGTTCAGTGAATAAAGTTTAAAGGAATCAATGGTCTTTGTAAACTGAAGCATGTAACGTCTGTAAAAATGTACTGTGGAAATGTAACTGGAATATGAATGTTACTGGGAACTGAAATGTAACTGTTATAGTTAGAATATGTTGCTAGAGAATATGTCGTCTTGATGGAAAGGTGGGAGCTGTTGACCCATAGGCAGGACTGCCATTTGTTTCCATCAAGACTAAAAGCAAGGAAAAAGCAGAGCAGGGGTTAAGCTGCTTGCAAAGCCTTGCAGAGCCTTGGCACGGCCGTCAAGGCCAACACCTGGTGCTGCCAAGGCAACCGAGAGAGATATAGGCTGGACAGCTCTGCCAGCCTAGTGTGGGGGAAGCTGTTCCAGTGGGGAAGTTATTGTGGCCGTGAGGGAAAGTGAAAGTCCTGCAAGCTGTACTGTTTTTTGTTGCTGTCTTTAATGTCCGAAGTAAAGGACTCTTAATCAAGTTCTCAGCTTGTGAATGGATTTCTGCATGTCTTGCTCTTCAATTGTAAAGTACTGGACACGCAATATATCCGCACACACCAACAGTGATCTGTTTTTAGAATTTGCCCTGATATAACATACCAGCTGTGTCTTGCCTTATGTTTCCAAAAAGAAAATTATAAACTTTCAATAACTCTCCAGGAGACAGAATGGATGGATCCATCCTCCATCTTGAACTGTTGAAATCCTTCAGAAGAATAAACCCACCTATTCTTGCCCAGCATGCTTTGGCATCTGAATTCATATTCACTCTCCCATCTTTTCCCATCCCTCACTATATGTAGGCTAAAGCTGTGACAAATACACACGAGCATGCCAAAAAGCAAAAATTAACAACAGAAGCAATAAGCACTGAAACCCCCAACACATTTTCCAAGTCGAAAAAGTGAGGAAGGTAAAACATCCTGACCATGTCAATAGCCAATTGTGGCTTCCATGAGTTTGCTAAATATCAGGCCTCAACCTGTATTCTGACTGTATTTTGTTATATGCAAATAAACACATTCCTAATTTCCCTAAGAGTAGTTAATGTCTTTGTTTACTACAAAAAATCAGTTAATGCCTTGGTTAGAAGTCAGAACTAATGCTGAAAAGGTTTTGTTGAATAAGGAAAGTACAAACTTAGATGAATTTTTTGCTTGATTTTAAAATTCCATTCAAAGAAGAGTTATGTTCAGTAGCAAGGCATTGTCTGTGTAAAACACAGATATGAAAATCCCTCCCTCCTGGGAATATGGCGGATGGCAGCCCTAATTGCTCTCTTAACACTCATATCACATGCCTAGCAACATAATTTCCAGTAGGTCAAACTGGTGTCAGTCCACACTGAAACTGGAGAGTTGTTAATATCTTTTCAAGTCAGCTCACTTGCTTTGAACAGCTGGTATAGCACAGTGGGGAGGTGAGCCTGGCTGGGAGTCCAGAGTCTGTGAGTTCAGATCCCTGCTCGTGTCTCCTGGGTGTCAAGGGCCAGCTAAAGATCACCCCCACAGTGAGTGGCTCAGGGGTTACGTGCCCTGCCACCTGTGCAGCCGTGGGCAAGCTGCATAGTCCCAAGGAGCCCAGTTGCCCCCCAGCTGGCAGTTGCAGACAAGGAAGGGGCTGACTTGTGCAGCTGTGGCAAGCTGAGCAGGCCCTAGCCAGCTGGGGAGGACTAGCCTCAGAGGGAGGCAATGGTAAACCCCCTCTGAATACCGCTTACCATGAAAACCCTATTCATAGGGTCGCCATAAGTCGGGATTGACTTGAAGGCAGTCCAATTTTTCCATTTTCACTTGCTTTTATGGGGTTTTTAAGATGACAGAGTGTAGCATTGCATAAAATATTTATGACACTGTAGAAGGAGGATCTGTAAAATTTCATTTTAGAGTTAATTTTTAAAAAGTTGATTTCTGGCAACATAAAATGTTTTTGCCATTGGAGGGGTTTTAGATTCCAATTGGTAAGGATATTACTGTTTCTTTCAGCTATTATTTCAATGTACAAACAAACCCATATTCTTTCCTCCCTTCTTCCTCAGCCACTGCAGTAAGATGCAGGTGGCATATAAAAGGCAGATATTAGGTCATCTATTTGTAATAATAATTATGATGAGGGGGCACCGTTTCAACCCAAAATAACTAAGTTTGTTAAACAAAAACCCTACTATTTCTTTTGAGTTTTGAGAGTATACCTTATAATTTTGAATCTACCATTATGCCAGTGGCAAAAACATGTTTTAAGAAGCCAGAGATTAACAACAACTTTATAGCGAGTTCACCCATTATACAGCCTCTAGACATTACTAGGGATGAGTGGACTCCCTCAGTTCTGCTCCATTACTGTTGTGAGGTTCCAGTATTCCTTGCATTCCAGTCCTGTGATCCTTGAGCAAGAAAAGAGAGTTTTGAAGGGTTGAAAACAGATTTTTTTCCCCTCAGGGAAAAGAAGTAAAATCCTTGAGAATTATGAATATAAAACAGTAACAATAACTTTTAAAATAATTCCCCAGAAGAAAAAATATTTTGGATTGAATCCAAGAATAGTTTCATTTTTGTTTTTTAAAGGGGGAAATAACTTCCACTCGTGCAAGCCTGAGCACTGATTTTCACTTATCACTCTTGTCCATTGCAGTGGTCCTGTCACCCCCAAAAGCTGCTTCTGAGGGTTGGGAGACCCTCCACAATAGCTTGAGATATAGCGTCCAGGACTTTGGTAGGTAAAGGGAATCACTGGAAATTAGATGTCCCCATCTTGTTCTTTATGCTAGCTTAAAACTACCATTGGATCTCTCTCTCTCTCTCCCTCTCCCCCCCGTGTGTGTATGTGTGTACTTTGCCTTTTCACAGGAGCTCACCAACATTTCAGTACACTGTTATAAAACAGGAAACCTCTTTTTAAAAAAACTAAAAACCCACTTATTTAGCAAAAACAGAACCCTCATGTCCTCCCTCCATTTTTAAAGGCATTAGAAAAAACTCCATGCAGTTCCTGTGCAACAGGGAAATACCCCACAGAGAAATCCCTTCAGAAATAATATGCAAGCTAAAAAATAAAAAATACTGTTTTTCTTTTCCTCACAAGAGTGACACAGACATCAGCATCCCTTCATAATATAGGTACAGCAGCAGCAGTAGTGACAAATTAAGACCCTTCAACAACAATAAGAAATTTAATATATATATATAAATTCCAGAGGTTCACCAGATTGTGACATTATAGATTCTATTTCTGTAATACAAAATCTGAGGACAAATTCAGAAGATGAAGATTTTGTTAGCATCTCTAATCTAGGCAATATATGACACATAAATCCTGTAGAGAAGTTCTAAGATTTGTGTGTGTTTTGTTTTTAATGACCAGGCTAGGGTCACACAAATAGTGGATTTATCAAGCTCCATTCCAAGTTAAAATGGTAAATTAAATAGTACTGGCCATATTGAAATAGCAACATGTAAGAAATGAAGGCCAATGTTTTACTTTAAAGAGGAGTCAAAATCATATTAAATACAAGGAAAACACGCATGATGCTAAATCCTTTTATTTGAAATCCATGGCAAACATAATTAAATACAAGCAACAGTATTCCCATACTGCGAGGAGGGAGGAGTATGAATTATTATGAGTGGATGAGACAATCAAGGAAATTATCACTTTTCCTTTAATGTGTGAAAAAGATGAATTTTACACCAGTGATGGAGAATCTGAGGCCCAGCAGTCAAATGCACTGTTCTCCGCCTCTCTGTCTGACCTTTGGGACTCTCACCAGGCCCCACCTTTCACTGTCCCTCCTCTGTACCCTCCTCCAGTTCTTTCCTCTGGCTGGAATGTGCCCTTGACCTATAATAATGCCTATTGATTGTCTGCAGCAGCAGCTGGTGGCTCTGTGTCAGTGGGGCAGTGGAGATCTGGGTTTCAGTCCAGACTTTCAGGGAGCTGTCAAAGGTGCTGAAACCTATTCCCAAAATAGGTTTGGCACCCTGGAATGGTCCTTGAAAGTTCAGACTAAAGCCATAGCAGATTCCACTGCCCCACTGATGTAGAGCCACCAGCCATCCCTGCTTGCCTGAACAAAGAGATGTACAAGTAGTAATTGCTGACTTTTATGTGGCTGGACTGGAGCCCACTATACAAAGGTAAGAGTTATATCTGTTGCCACATCCATCACTGGCATATGGCCCCTGGAAGGGTGCTCTTGAGAGAATGTGGCCCTCAGACTGAAAAGGGTCCCTCCCCAATGAATTATAGTTTAAGGGTGGAACTTCATGTTATCCTGACCAAACCCATGTTCCCAAACTTATGCTTGCCAGGTTAACACATCTGCGCAGGAATAGACAGGGGAGTACAGGATTGGCGGGAGAGAGGTATTTGGATAGATAATTTTGACTCAGTTCTAGGATATTTACCAATCACAAGGGAATGCAGTCACACTAAAACATGTAAAGCAAAGATAAATAATATGACTTGCAGTGGAGCTTTTATGGTGCTACTAGCAAGGGAGTTAAGAAAAAGAATCTCACAGCATGGAGCTGCTAAAAGCAATCAGAAAGAAGTGCATGACTAAATAATGATAAAGGGGACATGTCCGAAGCATCTGATCTTCAAGACTCAGTGATGGCTATGAATTACACACAATTGACATAATTTATTTCTGCCTGCTCTATGATCTGAATCTGCTTTGGTGAATTAAAAAAATTTAATATTGTCAGTTCAGCATAGCCACCTGCTTGGCACATATTGTGTACAGCAGAAAAATATAGCTTAACTGTATTAATCAGGGGTTCATTTGAAAAGATACACTTTGCAGGGCTTCAGTGACAATTAATAAAAATATTTAGGAAACATGGCATATGGTGCCATAAGTTATATACTCTATCATAATGAATATTAAATTCCTTCTCTTCCCAACTTCCTCCCTCTCACTTGGTACTCAAATCCTTGGCTTATGGAGTATGCAGCCTCCTTTAGATGATACTTGCAGGCAACATCCTCCCTTATTCTGACTGCCAATTCTAGAAATATCTTTCATAGTTGCGTGGAAAAAATGGTTTAGCAGGTTCTGGTTTTGTGGTTATAAATTTTGCATGTATAGAAATTGTGCCAGGCTGCAGATTCCTGTTTCTTTCACTTTTAAAAAATGCTAGCATCCTTTCCCCCCAATTTCCAGTGACATGGATATTCAGTCAAATGTATATACTCAACCAGGAATCTCTTGTATCCCTTTTGGAAACTTGAGCTACAGACATTTATTTCAAGAGAATTTGGCAGGAGAAGTGTGAAGTGGGTGGTGTTGGACATAGGAGATTGATGTTAAAATTACCATGACGCTATCTAAGTAGCATGGAACAGGTCGTTATCATTCATCCTACCTCATATGGAAGATCATTAAGAATTGTAAGACACTTTGGCCACAACCCAATGCAGGTTGAAATGCATTTAACTCTGAATTCAATTGTAGGCACCATTCCTGTATGGAAAACAGCTATAATAGCACTTTGTGGATTCTAGTGAAACAGTCATGTGTAACATTCATCTAACAATGTAAGATATTTTGCATTTACATCTACAACAAAATATCCTACAACAAAATGTCCAATATTGTAAACCTTGATTTTTCAAACATTATGGTTATCCTTAATTCTTCATGTATCAAGTAATTTTCACAATCAGATGTTAATGAAAAAAGAAATTACATCTCCAACAACAACATACAGATAACACTTAAAGAGATCATACATGTATTCAAATCACTAAAATGACTAGATGAATATAGTTCAACTAGGTGCTTTGTATATGCACACTATGCATGCCAATCTCCCTGGGAGGTCTAAACACATAAACCCACGGACTCCCAGCCACACATACGGACTCCAAACTCCCCCCAGGGACTCCCAAACAAACACACACACAGAGGGAGAGAAAGAGATTTCCAGGCACTCCTAAACACACACACACACACACACAAACCCCAGGCACCCGCAAACATGCATATAAACACACAGCAGGTACTCCCAAATGTATACACATACACAGCCAGACAAGTCCCCAAACCACCCCACCCACAGACAAGTCCCCAAATGGCCCCCAACCCCAGGCAACTTCCAAAATGCCTCCCACCCCCAGGCAATTCTCAAAACACCCTCCCACCTCCAGGCAACTCCCAGAATGGCTCCCCAGACACTGGCTGCTCCATTTAGGGAGCTTACTGCCTGCCCTGACAGCTGCCGCGGCCACACCTCGACCGCTTACTGACGTCCTGCGTTGTCCCCTGTGCCTGCTCACCCCCTGCGCCTGCTCACCCCCTGCACCCACTTGCCTGCCCCACATGCTCACTCACCCACCTGCCCTCAGCACTCACTCGCTTGCCGTCCCCCACTCTCATCCATTCGCTTGCCTGCTGTTCTGCTGCTGCGCCCCACCCCATGCGTGACAGCTTACAAAAATATTATATCGTTAGATATATTATATTTATTAAAATTGTTATACTAATCATGAATGGCTATGGATATTTATTCTTCTCCAGAATGATGTTCGGTGTACCAATTACTGGTCCTACATTCCAGTGGCTTGTTTTATTTTTGTTGTTGTTACTGTTGTTTATTTATATAGGATCCCAGGCTATGGTCTGAAGGCACATGAGGCCATCGCCTTGCTGAAGCTAATCAGGTCTGGGTCTGGTCAGTGCCTGGATGGGAGACCACCTGGAAACCACATGTATGCTGCCTTGGGTTCCACGGTGAAAGAAAGGCAGGGTATAAATGCAACAAATAAATATATAAATATAGCGCCATCAATGCACATGGCACTGTACAGGAAAAATAAATGAATAAAAATGAATAAAACCATGTCCCTACCACAAAGGTGTACTATCTAACTAAAATTAAAAGGTACATATACTCTGGATATGCAGAATTATAAAGGTAAAATCTAAACCGAGATTCCAAAGGCTTTGGAAAAAAGAAATATTTTTAGCTGAGATTTAAAAACAATCTTGTAACCACTTAACTGGGAGTAAGTTCCATTGAAATCAATGGGGTTTACTTCTGAGTAGGCACTGCCATAGAACTTGATTGATTGATTGATTTGATTTGATTTGTATCCCGCCCTTCCTCCCAGCAGGAGCCCAGGGCAGCAAACAAAGCACTAAAACACTTTAAAACATCATGAAAACAGATCTTAAAATACATAAAACAAAACAGCATTAAAATTTTTTTAAAAAACAACCTTAAAAGGGTTTAAAACATTATTAAAACATATTAAACAATTCTGACACAGATGCAGACTGGGATAGGTCTCAACTTAAAAGGCTTGTTGAAAGAGGAAAGTCTTCAAAAGGCACCGAAAAGGTAGCAGAGATGGCGCCTGCCTAATATTCAAAGGGAGGGAATTCCACAGGGTAGGTGCCACCACACTTCAGTGCATCTTGAACCAGTTCTAGGATTCATTAACCAACCATAGCTTTTCTTTTCCTTTAAGGACTTTATTTTGATTTTAGCAAGCTCCTTCAGTTTGATAGCGAAGACAGAATGTTTGCTTCCCAAGGAACTGTAGGAAATTGCTGAGCTAGACAGGAAAATAATTAAAAAGTTTTGGCATGCAGATTAGCTTGATCCCTTGTGTGAATTAATAGGTGTCTTGTTTAACTGTGTGCTGGTATAAACCATTTGCTGCTACTTCTGTAGATGGGCAGAAGATCTCAGAGCAGCAAGGCTGTTAAGAGAGTACCAGTGATGATAGGAGGTACCCTTAAGTAGATGAACTTTGTGCTTCTTTGTGGCTCAGCAATACGCTGCTTCCATTTTGAATCCTGCTTATAGGAGACACTCCCAGAGCAGCTGTGACCTTTTCCAAGCCTAGAGGGTTTAAAGCTGGAAGGTCTGTAAAATTCCAGAGCTAGCCCAGAGTCCAAGGTAGGGTCACTGGACAGAAGGGAACAGTAGTTTTCCTAAAGAGGAAAATGGTGGCTGCAATTGTTAACTATGGGCTACTCTGACAGTGAAAATGATTCTGAGGATGAGTGTTATCTCTCTGGAAGTAGTGATGAAGATTACAGCCTTGAAGTTGAAAAAAACTTTGAGTTAGTGCTCACCAGATTATATTTTTGTAATGATTTTTTACTGACGTTTTGGGGGAAGGCTGGCACTGTGATTGTCTAGGGTGCTGCATTATAATAAACATTTGGCTTAGACTAACAGAAAGGGGTATTAATAACTTACTGCATGTTTGGAATTGGAATCATTTCTCAGTCTTAACCTACTGACTTACACAAACTGTTATTAACCTAGAGGTATATTAAGGAGTAAGCTAAGCACTATGGATAGACAGATATGTGACATAATGTACTTGGGTTAATATTCCTAAATTGTTGCGATATTAAACTTTTCTCTCGTTTTGTTAGTTTTTAAAGTTTGAGCTTAATTTCTAAAATAAGTTCTAGTAAGCTCTATTATACTTTTCAATGTGAGTTTGACTCTTTAAAAATATTAAATGACAGTTGTTCCCCTTTTCCCCATCCCCCCATATTGTAATGCACTTTAAAAAAAACCCCAAAAAGAAAACAAATGTAAATTCTGTGTTTGCACTTCCTGCTTGAGCACCACAAAATCAATTATGCTAGGCAGCACATATAGTGCCATCAGTAAAGGTAAGCAAGAGGTAGTATTAAAGGAGCATGTACAGTGCAATACAGAAATACAGAATTCTGTAATTAGCTCAAACTTTGAAAGTTTGAGGATTTATGTGTTAATGCAAGCTTGCTGGTACCATAATCTTATTAGTATACATACCTTTCTAAAAAGCCATATTGCATTGCCAACTTGACTGATACTGGATTTTGATTTATAATGTAAAGAGTCAGTTTGTATACTTACATTATATATAATGTGAAAGTAGCATTTTCATGAGAAAGAGAACATAATGCTTTTGTAATAGAGAATCCCTTTTTATTGTGCAGTATTTCTATAGAAAGCGATAAGAAGTTCTCAGTGCAATATTGTAAATGGCCTTAAAATAGCAATGCAGAGATGTTGCAATGGTGTTACAGGTGCAATATAAAATAAAGATGTAAGCTTACCCTTTTATATATCAACATTTAGAAACAATTAGCATACTTTTCACATATGAGAATAACAAATGGTAGCTGCAACAAACGGTTGCAGTGCAGAGTGTTAGTGTTCAGTATTTGAGCCACTCCCTTTCCAGGATACAGTGCCCCCTTTAATAATCAATGTGTGTGCTGTGGCCACTGAGCATGCTCAGTCTTCATTGGGCTGTTTTGGTCCCCCCCTCTTAGAGCTGCACCCCTAATATTTTGGCTCCATATGGCACTTGAGTTTGCAGTATATGTATCAGGGAGAAGAATCTATGGCCAGATTTTACTGGATTGCAACTTCTATAGTTCCTGACAATTTGCTATACAGTCGGGCCCTGCTTTTTGGCTGCCTGCTTTTCGGCATTCCACTAATACAGCGATTTTCAATTAGAGTAATTAGAGTAAGGCCCCACTCATATGGCACTTGTTCCGCTTTTATAGCATTTTTCGGGCGTCGGGCACCATTTTATTGATGAATATCCGCTTTCCAGCGGGTTTTGCTTTTCGGCAGGGGTCCGGAACTTAACCCGCCATATGAGCGGGCCCCTGCTGTACTTGGGATATTGGCTGATGCTAATGGGGCTTATCAGGTCACAGATTCCCCACCCTTATCTGATACTTCCAGAATAACAATGGTATAAAGTAAAGTCCCAAAAGTATACATGATTGTGGTAGACTGAGGTCTGTAAATGGGTCCCTGACAACTGCTCTTGTCCTGCAATCTATTACCTGTAGCCACACACGCAATGTAACTGACAGCCCAGTACTAGAAGGCAGCGCAACTAGAGCTTCAGGGGGGAAATCCAAGGGGAAGGGGAGGCTCAGTATCCTTTGGCCATTTAAATTGCAACCTACCTGTCAATTGTCAGGCACGAAGGAGAGGGCTTTCTCCATGGTGGCCCCATGGCATTGGAGCTCTCTGCTAGCTAATTTACTACAGTTCTTCAGAAAAACCTTGAAGACCCACTTATTTTTCACTGGCTTATTAATGGGTGGTTCTCTGAGCTGCTATTGAGTTCCTCAACAGTCTTGGAAAAATTGTTTATAGTCTTGTGGAAAAAATTACATTTTATCTTTGTGCTGGATATATATTTGTTATTGCTGGTTTTATTAACATTGTGATTTTTATAAGAGATTTTGTATAGGGTTGTATTTTATTATCATTGGAACAATTTTTCTCTGCTATTGCATAAATGGGCTTGAGTATGTTTTACTCATAAAGGTGGCCTATAAATATTTTAATAAGTCAAATCAATAAATAAATTTTAATCCTGAACAAGACAGACCTGCATTTAATTAATGCCATGGGTCTGCTGCCATCTCAGTTAGTTTGTGATGTGATCTTCTGAACACCTTGTTTGGTATTTGCTCTGTTCGTAAATACGACATGTAGACAATGTCAATAACACTCAGTTAAATATTCATGCTTCTTATGTGGCCCATGGTGCTTAATTAGTTGTTCATTCCTATCAAACTGAACTGCAAAATCAGAGAGACCAATAATCAGGATAAATGAATTTGTAAAAAGACATATAAATCCCTGAGTAACCTTTCTGTCAGGAAAATGACTTTTTATATGTTGTTCTATAAACATTTTGAAAGAGCTGCAAGATTTTTTAAAAAAAGCATTTTCTTTAAATGGCTTAAAATCTAATAAATCACTAAAACATAATTCTCATTTGCAGTGTACTGATTGGTTTGCATTACTGTAGAGACTGTTGGCAGTTTGTGTAAAATGTATATTGTTGTCCTTTCAGGGAAGATGTCAGGACGGCCAACGTTATTGCTGCTGAAGCTGTAACCTGTCTTGTCATCGACAGAGAGTAAGTGTGCCATTTTTACCATATGATAATAATTATCTCAAACTGATAACTGCTCATGGTAGATGTGGATTTACGTATTGCCCTTCATCATACAAGTAATCACAGGGCAGCATCCAACATAATACAAAAACATAATATAGCATGAACAGTAATTAAAACACAATCCTCAGTAGTACCATCCATAGTAAAATAGATCATCATAAAATATGGCAAGGGCTTTAGGCATCCTTTACTAATTTCCTCCAAAGAACAGGTGCTTTTACATTGTGACAGAATGCCAACACATATATCTCTATCTGCACTTCCAGGAGGAAGGGAGTTCCACAGTAGAGATGCCACAACAGAAAAGTCCCTGCCCTTTGTCACCACATAGCAATTTATGCTCCCCAGCATATGACAAGGATCAGGACATGCTGACCACAGTCCAAGCAGGATGGTATGGAAGGAGATGCTCCAGCAAATAGTTGGATCCCAGGCCATTTAGAACTTTAAAAATTAACACTAATATATAGGCAGCCAGTGCAGATCCTACAAGATAGGTGCAGTATGAGTCCATGCCAAAGCATCTGTCAGTACTCTGGTAGCAGCATTCTGCACTAGTTGCAGTCACTGGGTCATCTTTAAGGAAAGCCCTCAGTGGCAAGGCTATCCTGATCCAGGAGTGGCCAGAGCTAGTGCACCTGCCATATCTGGTAATAAGCACGCCTTGCCACCAAAACACCTGAGTCTCAAATGACAGTCCTGGATCCAGGAGTACCGCCAGACTAGGAACCTGCTCCTTCAGGGAAAGTGTGACTCCATCAAGAACAAGCAACACACCCAGTTCCCAGACACAAAGACATTGCTAACCTTCCTACATTTGTGGGAGAACAATTTACTAATCTGATATTAGCATTAGATAGATTCCAATTAAGTTACAGTTTATGTGTTTTGACAGCGATTCCAATTCTAATAAAATATATTAAATATATAAAATTGTACTAAGGACTCTCTGGTGTCTGAAATGACCCCCAAGGATAATTCCTATGAAGTTTCACAAATGCCCAATCTTTTAGCTCCTTCATTGTTTTCCAACAGTTCCAAGCCTCCTAGAAATGTGAATTAAAAAATCAACAGCAATTGAATGGTTAACACTTATCTTAAGCGCTACATCAATATGAAGCAATTATTGTGTTGCTAAATGAGAGTTTTCATTTAGACTACAATATGGTGGGTGCACAGTGTTTCATGTTCCCTCTATTTCACTTTAATCAGGCTATAAATGATGCCAATATCCTTTTAATGAAATTCTCAAATTAAAACGCACACAAAGGGATGAAGGGTGAAACACTAGATAGCAATTGTGGGGAAATACATGGAGTATGTTGTTGGAGGAAAAATGAAAATATGTTACTTTTCTGAGCTCTAATATGACCACAAATGTATATGTGTGTGTATGAATAACTCCAAGAAATAAATTTTGCAATGTGCTATAAGAAAACACTGCTTCCAAGGAAATACATTGGTTATTTAATTTATAACCCACTGAAATTGCACTGGGGCAGTATCCAGTATAAACACAGATGGGGGCTGTTACGATTGTCAACTGAATAGTTTCTGTGATATATTTACAAGAAAGGTTTTATGTTGCATAAACCAGCCGTTATGCTGTATAAATCCATAGGGAAAGATGGAAATTAATGAACCCAGTTAGACACATTTGGCAGATATTCTTTGAAGAAAGCCCACTAAATAATTACTCATATTTTATTTGAATGATTCTATATAAACATTTTGCCACTGGAACTTAATCATAATTAAAATAAATTGGTAGAATTAATCCAAAATTAGCTTTCAATCATTTGGTAATTATTTTTGATTCTTGTGACAGCAACTTAATATGTTTTCCTTTTGCTACTGACAATGTCCTTGAAGTAGCAAGAGAGTGCAAATATAACTCTAAACTTCTATGACTCAAAGTTAATCCACTGGGTACCAGAAATTTCAACAATGTTGTGCAGTTGAGTGTGACTGCATTCATGCTATTTATAGTGGAATATGTACTTAGTTGTATTGTGACCCTGGAGAATCTGATTTTGTTGTTAGCGTATCTGTTTTCAACACTCAATTAGTTATATACATGAGACTAAGTGGAGAAACTTCTTGTAGATTAGTGGAAACCTATTAGGCTTTGTAAAAAAAAGTACATGCCTGAATCCTCCATTAATAGCTTGTGTCAATGCTTTCAGGATTTTACCTCACACATTTAAGTGCACATTGAAGATGTAGTCCTGAAGCCATTTATGTCCCATAAAATCAATGATGTCATACTTCAATATATTCTTGTAGATGTCAGAGCCTTACATAAATGGAGCTTCTCTGATTAAGGTATGGGGGTCACTGCCACAAGGTGTGCCAAAGTTAGATGGCTTTTAAAAGCGATTCAGCAAATGCATGGAGTTTAGGTCCATCAGTGACCACTAGTCATAATGGCTATATAATATCTCCAGGTTCAGACAGTGTATGCCACTGAATACCATAGGGTATATACTGAGTCAGGTCTGACTAGCTCAGTATTGCCTACACTGATTGGCAGTAGTTGTCCAGAATTTCAGATACGGTTTTCCTATAGATGCTGGGGGTATGAACCCGGGACCTTTTGCATTCAAAGCAGATGCTTTTTTACTTAGCTGCATTCTTCCTTCAAATGGCTGGGCAGCACAGGCAGAAGAGAGTTATTTCCATTAAGCCCTGCTTGTGGGTTCCCCAGAGTAATCCGGTTGGCCACCTAAGGAGATGCTGGACTTAATAGACGTTTCACTGTTAAAACCCAAAGCCCTATGAGGAGAGGGTGAAAGAACTGGGCATGCTTATCCTTGAGAAAGCTTTGGGGAGATAAGATGGCACTCTTCAAGTACTTGAGCGGCTGTCGCACAGAGGAGGGCCAGGATCTTTTCTCAATCATTCCAGAGTGCAGGACGTGGAATAATGGGCTCAAGTTTCAGGCAGCCAAATTTTGGCTGAACATCAGGAAAAATCTTAACTGTTAGAGCAATATGACAGTGGAACCAATTACCAGGGAGGGGGTGGGCTCTCCAACACTGGAGGCATTCAAGAGGCAGCTAGATATCCATCTGTTGGGTGTGCTTTAAGTTGGATTCCTGCATTGAGCAGGGGGTTGGACTCGATGGCCTTCTAGATCCCTTTCAACTATACTATTCTTATGGTTGCCATGTAGCCTGGTTAGCCAGGTTTTGCCCAAATTCTAGCCATGCTACTCAGTGTCTGCTTAGCCCATTAGATGGCCTGGATTCTTAGCTTTCATCTAAAATAAGAGGCAAGTCTCTAGGATACAAGGCAAAATATGGAGGCAGTTTTCTGCCCATTTTGTGAGAAATCAGCTTATTCTCGCTTGGCATTATTCTTAGCCAATGAGGGACACCACAGCTGTCCTGGGGAAATCAAGAATATTAGTCTGCCTACCTGCTGCATATGCAGAATCTAGCAGTTTAGAAAACTGCACATGCTCACTTGATCAACACATGCAGCTCCACCCCTTATCCATAGACTTTCTGGTTGAGTCAGCAAGGAGAAGCAGCCTTCATCTGAATTGCCTCTGTTTTAGGATATGTGTCTTAAGTGGTGAATCCTGCCATCATGGAGGATGGAATAAAGGGGTATGAATCTACCAGATGGTCTCTCCCCTGAACAAATACAAGATATAAAGCAAACCTCTCTGTAGAAGAGGCTGTGGTATTAGTATTTGCATTTTTCGGCCCTGCCCTCACCCTGTTAAATGGTGCTTACTTCCAAGTAAAGTTGCATTGGAATGCAGCCTCACTCACTCTGTTGCCCAGCAGAGCCTCTGTTCAGCAGAAAAGGCTAAAAAGTATTTTTTGATACATATCCTTCTCACCAAAGATCACCCTCCTTCATTTCTTTCCCAGGAGTGGATAGTTGTATGTATACATATATACACACACGTACATATACGTATATACAAACAGACTGACTATTATTCAATGCAGTAGGGGAGTGTAACATTTCCCCTCCTTAAGACCAATAACAACGGCTTTTTCTCTCTTAAGACCTATCAGAATGGAACAGCTGCCATGTCTAATGCTAGCATAGCTTGCCAGGTCTCTAGAATTCACTGTTTTTTTATTTCATTTTTTTAAAAAAGAGGTGCCATCACTCAAGTCCCCATCAAGTTCCAGCCTTTATCATAGAAGGCTGTGTTTCCCCTCTCCCTGAGCTGGTATGTGAGTATCAGTGTATTAAAGACACTTCTCACATGCTCAGACACTACTCTCCTTAGATAAGATGATTGACTGAAGTGATAATATTGAAATCTTTATTTCTGTCTGCATTACAAGATGTAGTGGTGTGTTCATTTCACATTTCCTAATTGTTGGTACAGACAACCTCTTGGTCACAATATTGCTTTTAATTGATGCTTTTCTGGTTTTTTGTTTTATACTTGATTTTTATACTCCTGCATTGACTGTTTTATATTTGTTTCCATTTTGTATTTTATTATGTTTCTATATTGCTTGTGTATTTTTATTGTTTTTATTATGTTTGTAAACTGCTCTGAGCTCTGTTTTTAATGGTGGATATAAATCCTCTTAATAAATAAATATTCCATAGTATTAGAAACTAGAATCTAGGCATTTAAGGCTGCAAATGTAAGGTGCTTTTTTAAAAGTTTCCTTACATCCTCCCCAGTTCTTAGTGGTAATTACTAGGCACAAGAACAAAACAACTGGATGATGCAACCATTAATATGCTTAATTTGCATAATTAGCAAAAATTGCATAATATGCAAGTCAGCCTGCCTGGATTTGTGGAACTGAAATATGGCAACCCTAACTATGCTATCATTCTATGACCCAATCCAGAAGAGCTGTTCTTATGTTCTCAGGTTCTGTTCACTTCAATGAAGGTGGTAGCTCATCAGGAACAAAGGGACTATACCCACAGAATACCCTTACCATTGAACTGAATGAAACATTCTGCTCTCCCAGGACCACTGAATTGGGGGAATTGAGTGTAATCCAGATAAATTTAATTACAGGTAGCTGAGCATCTAAATCCTATGGATTCCAACTTGACCAGGCTAGTAGCATTCTACATGAATTTTTGATCACCTCCTGCACAATCTGTGTAAACATGAGAGATTATTAAAACTGAACAGAAAGCATAAGAAAGGCATTTGTTATCAAATTAATGTATATGAAATATTTTTTACATGTGAATTACAATGTACATTTTGCATTCACATTACAAAGCCATTTAGCCCCCCCAAATGAAACCTTATATCAGAAAATATATCAATGTTATCTGTTTTTATCCTTTACCTGTGATTATAATGTATATACACACAGAGTGTGTGTGTTCTGCATCTACTTATCAGCATGGCAGAGTAAGTGAAGAATATTTCTTTCGGTTTTAAAAAAAAAAGGAAAAGGTTTCCTGTATATGAAGATCTGCCCACATGCTTTCCTGGATTAGTATGGATCACAGTCCAACAGATGAGTACTGCAATGGGCATCTGGTACCTTCCTGCTTTCATGTGTATATATAGCAAAGCTCTTCTTGCCAAACATTTCATGGACTTTAATAATGGGACATAGTTGTGAACAAATTTCCCTATAATAAAGCCCCTGTGTAAAACAGAATGTGTTGAATTTCAGAACAGGTGATTCTCACATAAATGTTGAGGATCATTATCCAACTCAATACAAAATTGCAGCCCCAAACCTTTGCTTTATAGTTTAATCCTAAACACATCTATTTGGAAGCAAATCCCATTGACTTTCCTGACTCTTCCACATTAATGTGCTTAGGACTGCAGTCTGTTCAGTCTTCTTTATTGCTGATACCCTTTATTTTACATTAGTATAAATGTCAGAGCTTTATGCTCTCAGTTATATTTGACATACCTGAATTGTGGACAAATAATGAGACCAATCATTTGATTAGTCATATTAGTCATAGATTATTCTATTGTGTGATGCCCCCTGGTACAAGAGGACTGCTTATGATATTCGTTATTTTACATTTTCAATATAAAACTAGAGTTTCTCTTTCAAAGGCAGCATTCACTAAACTGCAGAATGTGAAAATTTGGTATTGCCTATATAAATAGGAAAGCAAATAAATAGGGCATTTCAGGTTCGTTCATTTGGTCATAGATGGAAAATATTAAGGAGATTCAGTACAGAAGGTATATATTGCTCATAAAAATAACCCAAGTTTTATGGCACCTCAAAAAGTATTGGTCTTAAGAACATAAGAAGAGCCTGCTGGATCAGGCCAGTGGCCCATCTAGTCCAGCATCCTGTTCTCACAGTGGCCAACCAGGTGCCTGGGGGAAGTCCGCAAGCAGGACCCGAGTGCAAGAACACTCTCCCCTCCTGAGGCTTCCAGCAACTGGTTTTCAGAAGCATGCTGCCTCTGACTAGGGTGGCAGAGCACAGCCATCATGGCTAGTAGCCATTGATAGCCATTGATAGCCCTGTCCTCCTGTCTTGGATGTCAGCAGTATTATTCTATGGTAATTTTATTTTATTCTTGAAAAACATTGTTTATTATACAGCCACGAGAGTGGCTGTATACTATAGCCAACATAGATTTTTCAAATTCTGCAATGTTAAATTGAAAATACCCCCATGCCATCCTGATGTCTCCCATAAGCTCATTTCAAAACACAACCTTACAAAACTTATCATCCTGAATGCAGAAACACTTGATTAAGAACCTTGTAAATTTTTATGGTGATACACAAAACAGTCACAGAGAATTGAGAGTTCAAAGTCTGAAAAGAGGGGGGGGGGAAACCCAGACCCTTTTTCGACTTTTTTCTGTCAGAGTACTCATAATTTGTTGAAATTAATTAAAAACCAGCTGTGTTCACTGAGTACCTGTAATCCTATTACTGACTTTGCCCTCTACTCAATATTATTTGCCCCATATTATTTGATATAAATCAAATAATAAATAAATAAATAAAATAATACTTTTACCTTCATTTTCTGAAGTTTAAAAGTTTAAAGAATGCCTGACTGATTTTTAATTAATTTAAGAATTTTTACCTTGAACTGAATGATAATGTCAGGCATGCTCAGTAAGGACCAACTGTCAGGGTTCTAAAAGCCAGACTCACAGCCGCTTGGTTTGCCTAATTGGGGGCCACACCCACACCAGGCCTTTTTTCACTTTAGACAGTTATGGCTTCCCCCAAAGAATCCTGGGAAGTGTAGTTTGTGAAGAGTCCTGAGAGGAGACTCCTGTCCCCCTGACAGTGCTCCAGTGACCAGAGTAGTTTAACAGCCACTCTGATTGAAGCTCTGTGAGAGGAACAGGGCATCTCCTAGCAACTCTCAGTACCCTTCACTAACTACACTTCCCAGGATTTTTTGGGGAGAAACCATGGCTATCTAAAGTGAAAAAAAGGTCTAGTGTGGATGTGGCCAGGGACATCTTTGGCTTAAATTTGGGTGGGAAGCTACATGTGCCTGCTGCAGAATAAAAAGGTGGGGGGAAAGAGCAATGATCTTGTTCACAATGTTTTCCTTTTGTAAAGGAAAGAGGCTTACCCTCTGCCCACCCACCCAATCTCCTCCCCCTCTCCTCCCTGCCACTCCCCCAGGTCAGTTTCACCTATCCTAAACATGATTTCACAGAAATAAATCCCACTGAACTAAAAAAGTATGCAAATGATCAAACCCACCCTCCCTTCTCCTCCCTCCTACCTGTCCCTCTTGCCCCTTTCCTCCCCCTCCTTCCCCCTTCCCTTCTAATCCCCTCCTTCACCCTCCCCATCCTCACCCTCCTCCTCTTCCTCCCCATGGTCAGTTTTACCTATCTTAAACATGAGTGCATCGGAGTAAATTCCATTGAAATCAATAAGCATACAAATGATCAAACGTGCCCTCCCTCTCCTTCCTTTGCCCATCCCCCTCCAATATCCTCCTTCCCCTTCCTTCCGCTCCCCTCTCTTTCTCCTTCCCTCTCCTCTCCCTTCCCCCTCCTCCTCCACCATGGAAAGTTTTACCTATCCTAACCATGATTGCAGAGGAGTAAATCCCATTGACCTCAATAAGCATGCAAATGATCAGACCTGCTTTTCCCCTCCTTCCCCTCTCCTCTCCCTTCCTCGTGCCCTCTCCTCTCCCTTCCTCCTCCCCTGCCCACTCCAGCCTTCCCTCCCTCCTCCCCTGGTCAATTTTACCTATCCTAAGCATGATTGCATGGGAGTAAATCCCACTGAACTCAATAAACATGCAAATGCTCAAACCTGCCCTTCTCCTCCCCTCCCCCTCCTGCCTGCTCTCATCCCCTTCCTCCCCTCTGCCCTTCCCTCCTCCTCCTCCTCGTCTCTGCATCCCCTGTGGTCAGTTTCACCTATCCTAAATATAATTGCAGGGGAGTAAATCCCACTGAACTCAATAAGCATGCAAATGATCAATCCATTCTCAGCAAACTTGCTCAGGATCCCATTTCTTACCTCCCGAATTAAAAAGCAGAGAAATTCACTCATAGGCAAAACACCTTGCAGTTTAACAACGTACCTATAGCCCACAGCTTTTCTATCCAACTTTAAAAAGCAGGGAAATTGGGCAGCTATAGTGAATGCACCAGGGGAACAGGAGACCTGACCTCCACTCTGAGATATTGGACTGCCCTACAAATTTGTCAAAATGCAAACACAATTTGGGTTGGTCTTTCCCAGTCCAATCCACTTCCTGTGTAGCTTGGAAGAATTTGGTAACATGTGCCTCTGAGCATATGGTCAGTGGTGGCAACACCTGCAATCAGCCCAAATAATAGAAACAATACATGTCCTGTGCTGATCTTGTTTTAGCAGCTGGGAAACAACATTGTTCAGACAGCTGATATAGTTCAGATAGTCACTTTAAATATGTCTGATTTACTTTGCAATTTTTGTGAAGTTTCCTATAGGAAATCATTTTCTTTTGTTTCTATTTCTACGAATATGTGAAGTACAGCAACACTTTGCAAAATTTACACTAAAAAAACTCCAAAAATAACTGTGGAATAATGGCACTGACTATTCTGCAGAATAGTCTCCCAGTGAACATCAGGAGTGTCTCAGTTTGCACAAGATAAAACAGTGGGAGGTGAAATCTAGCAAAATTCAAGGTATGCTCTACGTTTTTAATTGACCATGCCCACCTTGCCTTAAGTGGAGTGGTTTAAACATAACAGGCTGAAAACATGCATCTTGGTGCAGGCCAAGTTTGTTTTTTCCAACAGCTAGAGTCACTGCTTAAGTAGCAACATATTGTAATCAGTCAGATTTTACATCAGACTGCAGTTTCAGATTCAACTGTTAATGCACCCCAAATAGAAATAGAACATAACCTCCAGTTTGAAAGACAAAAAGCTGTCTTCACCATCATATGACTTTGACCAATAAAAAGGCTTTGAAATTAATAAAAATAAATTTGACACAGGTTTCTAGGATGAATAATGATGGAATAAAATTTTCTAGATTAGATTCTCTGTAGAAACAATAGTAAAACAGAAAAGAAGCAAAGTAAGAAGAACACCAACAAACATACAAAAATGTAATTCTCCATCTTTGGAGATGGCAAGTGTTGCCAACACTCACCATATGCACGTTACCAAATTCTTCCAAGCTACACAGCAAGTGGATTTGACTGTGAAAGACCAACCCAAATTGTGTTTGCATTTTGACAGATTTGTAGGGCAGTACAATATCTCAGAGAGGAGGTCAGGTCTCCTGCTCCCCTGATGCATTCACTATAGCTGCCCAATTTCCCTGCTTTTTAAAGTTTAATAGAAATATTTGTAGGCTATTGGTACATTCTTAAACTGCAAGTTTTTTTGCCTATTAGTGAATATTTTTACATTTTATTTAAATATGTGTTTTGGCATATATTTTCTTGAACATGTTGTGTATTTTGAGCATCCTAATAGATTGATCTATACATTCAAATTCAATCCCTATTTTTTGCCTATTAGTGAATACATTCCTGGATAAGAAGTTGGAAATCACAGCCTTTCCTTTTGGAAGAGGACATCCAAGAACTCAAAAGTTATTGTTGGATCATAAAACGTAAGACACTAGCTAATTTAGAGGGAAAGAAGTGCCTGTTCTGAAACAGAACCCCATGTTTAAACATTAAGAAATTGAAGGGTAAAAATATAGTGGCACGAAAAAAATTGTTATTTGAAACCACCTCCATGTTAACAACAGATGTACGTGATAGACAGGTTAGGACTTAAAATAGTCTGACTTAGGACAGCTGGTGTAATATAACAGTAATGGATCTACCAAGTATTTCCAACATTAATTCTATGAATCTGTTGTTTGGGTTTCTTTTTAAAGAAAGAAAACCTCATTAGTACTGACAGAATACCAATGACATGAACTGAAATACCATGCTGGGAATAGTTTGCAGGTTTAAACTAAACTTGTCTATCATAGAGGCATTTCCTGCAATTCCCCATTTGATCTACTCAAATGAGTTTATGTGTTGCAATCCAAAGACACAACAAAAGAGACAATTAAAAAGTGAATATAAACACCAAAAGAGCACTGCTGGGTTAGAACAAGGATCCATTTAGTTTAATATTGTTCCCCCTAGGATTGTGCTAAATATACTTCCGTGAACATTTTTGGCACATTTGTGGAAGTGCAGTGAGGGCAGAAAATGGGGCTTGAATTGGATACTGACATGAACATTGGATTTATCTCTATTCACTAATAGACAAAAAACCTGGCAGTTTAAGAATGTACCTATAGTCCACAGATATTTCTATCAAACTTTAAAAAGCAGGGAAATTGGGCAGCTATAGTGAATGCTGCCCAATTTTGCAGCTTTTTAAAGTTTGTCAGAAATATCTGTGGACTATAGGTGTGTTCTTAAACCACCAGGTTTTTTGTCTATTAGTAAATTTCTCTCCTTTTTAATCCGGGAGGTAAAAAATGGCATCCTGTGGAAGTTTGCTGAGAATGGATTGATCATTGCATGCTTATTGAGTTCAGTGGGATTTACTCCCCTGCAATCATGCATAGGATAGGTGAAACTGACCACAGGAGATGGGGAGGAGGAGAGGAGGAGGAGGGAGGAGCAGAATGGCAGAGGGGAGGAGTGGGATGGAAGCAGGGAGGAGGGGGAGGGGGAGGGGAGGAGAAGGGTAGGTTTGATCATTTGCATGTTTAGTGTTCAGTGGGGTTTACTCCCGTGCAATCATGCTTAGGATAGGTAAAACTGATCAGCGGGAGGGAGGGAGGACTGGAGTAGGCAGGGGAGGAGGAAGGGAGAGGGGAGGAAGAAGGGAGAGGAGAGGGTAAGGAGGGGAAAGGCAGGTCTGATCATTTGCATGCTTATTGAGGTCAATGGGATTTACTCCTATGTAATCATGGTTAGGATTGGTTAAACTGACCATGGGGGGAACAGGGGGAGGGGAGCTGAGAGGGAAGGAGAAAGGGAGGGGAGAGGGAAGTGTAAGGGTGAGGGGGAATGAGGAGATTGGAGAGGAAGGGGCAAAGGAAGGGGGAGGGGAGGGCAGGTTTGATCATTTATTTATTTATTTTATTTGTATCCCACCCTTCCTCTCATCAGGAGCCCAGGGCAGCAAACAAAGCACTAAAACACTATAAATTGCATGCTTATTGAGTTTAATGGTATTTACTGCCATGCAATCATGGTTAAGATAGGTAAAACTGACCATGGAAAGGAGGCGGAGGACGGGGAGGGATGGAGAAGGAGGGGATTGGAGGGGGAGGGGAGGGAGGCGATAGGAGGGAGGAGAAGGGAGGGTGGGTTTGATCAGTTGCATACTTTTTGTGTTCAATGGGATTTATTTCTGTGCAATCATGTTTGAAAATGGAAATGGACTGCCTTCAAGTTGATCCGACTTATGGCGACCCTGTGAATAGGGTTTTCATGGTAAACAGTATTTGAAGGTGATTTTACCATTGCCTTCCTCTGAGGCTGAGAGGCAGTGACTGGCCCAGTGAGCTTTATGACTGTGTGGGGATTCGAACCCTGGTCTCCCAGGTCATAGTCGAACACTGACCCGGTGGAGGGGCAGGGAGGGTAGGAGGAGGGGGAGGGGATGAGATTGGGTGAGTGGGCACTGGGCAGAGGGGAACCTCCTTTATTTTACAAAAAGAAAACATTGTGAACAGTATCATTGCTTTTCAGCATTTTCCCCACCTTTATATTCTACAACAGTCACATGTAGCCTCCCACCCAAATTTAAACCAAAGCTGTCCCTGGCCACATCCACACCAGGCCTTTATTTCACTTTGGACAGTCATGGCTTCTCTCAAAGAATCCTGGGAAGTGTAGTTAGTGAAGGGTGCTGAGAGTTGCTAGGAGATGCCCTGTTCCCCTCACAGAGCTTCAACCAGAGCAGCTGATTGTTAAACCACTCTGGCCACTGAAGCTCTCTCAGGGGAATAAGAGTTTCCTCTCAGCACCCTTCACAAACTACACTTCCCAGGATTCTCTGAGGGAAGCCATGACTGTCTCATGTGAAATCAAAGTGTACTCTGTGAACATGGCTGATTTTTAATGAATTTCAACAGATTATGAGCTCAGAGAAGAAAGTCCAAAAGGGGTCTGAGTTTTTTTCTCTCTCTGTAGAGTTTGACCTCTCGATACTTTCTGATCGCCATGAAGATTTAGAGGGTTGTTAAGCAAGCGTTTTTGAGTTCAGGACTATAAGTTTCAAATTCTTCTCTAGTTTTATGGAATGTATGTGGCTCAGTTTCATCTCTTTTTATAAATTATCTGTTCATAGAATCATAGAATACTAGAGTTGGAAGGGGCTTATAAGGCCATCAAGTCCAACTCCCTACTCAATTTAGGAATCCAGATCAAAGCATTCCTGACAGATGGCTGTCCAGCTGCCTCTTGAATGCCTCTAGTGTCAGAGAGCCCACTACCTCTCTAGATAATTGGTTCAATTGTTGTATGGCTCTAACAGGAAGCTTTTCCTGATGCTCCATCGAAATCTGGCTTCCTGCAACTTGAGCCCATTATTCCTTTTCCTGCACTCTGGGATGATCGAGAAGAGATCCCGGTCCTTCCTCTGTGTGACAACCTTTCATGTACTTGAAGAATGCTATCATATCTCCCCTCAGTTTTCTCTCTTCTAGGCTAAATATGCCCAGTTCTTTCAGTCTCTCCTCATAGGGCTTTGTTTGCAGTGGCTTCTTCTGCTGTTTCCCCCCTTTTTTCCTTGTTGGAATTGCTTGCCACTGCGCTTCTAGTATTTCATTTTTTAGAAACTCCCACCCATCTTGGACTCCTTTTCTCATTAGAGTTGCTTGCCATGGAACCATACTTACAATTGTTCTGAGTTTATTAAAATCAGCTTTCCTGAAGTTCAGGGTGTGCGTATGGCTACTCTCAGCTTTCACGTCTGTTAAAATCAAGAATTCAAGTATGGTGTGGTCACTTTCCTCCAGAGTTCCCGTAACTGCCACTTCATCCAACAAATCATCTGTATTGGTTAGAATCGAGTTGAGGATAGCTGATCCTCTGGTTGCTTCCTCCACTTTCTGTAGGATAAAGTTATCTCCAACACAAGTAAGAAATTTCTTGGAGGGGCCATGTTGGCAGAATTTGTCTCCAAACAGATATCGGGATAAATTGAAGTCCCCCGTTACTACTACATCATGCCTTATCGAAACATTGGCAATTTGCTTTTCAAAAGTTACATTCTTGTCTTCTCCTTGATTGGGTGGTCGGTAGTAGACTCCAAGCACCACATTTCTTTTACTACTTGCTCCATTAATTTTAATCCAAATACTCTTGGTGGAACTACCAAGCTCATCTTCCTGTATTTCTGTGCAGGGATATATATTTTTAACATATAGCATGACTCCACCTCCCTTTTTATTCCTTCTGTTCTTTTTGAACAAGTTATATCCTTCAGTTGCTCTATTCCAGTCATGGGAGTCATCCCACCAAGTTTCAGTTATACCTATTGTCATAATTACCCTCCTGTATTAAGAGTTCAAGTTCATCCTGCTTTCCCCCCATGCTCTGCGCATTAGTATACAGACATCGATGACCATGTGATTTATGGCTTGGCTTCCTTACTACATTTTTCTGAGGACTGTTACTGGGCCCTATTACAGCTGATCTCTCTATTCCCGTTACTGTGCACAAGCCTTCATCAGTCATTACCACCAAGTTTATGTCTCCCTCCTGCTTAGGATTCAGCTTAAAGCCCTCCTGATGAACTTCTCTATGCTGTGGCCAAACCTGAGATATCTACCTAATATACATACACAATTTAAAGAGTAAACGCTCTTAAGTTACATGTCATTGAAAACACATTTAAATTATAAACTTTTCCCTTGGTTTCCATTTCCATCTGTAAGAGATGCATTATTGTGATCGTGTGTTCCATAATAGATTCAGCAATAATCATTTTATTTTAAATATATCATCTGGGTTTTTTGGAGGTTTCTACATCCATAACTGTGTTTTATTTTATAATGAATGCAATTATGCTACCACAGTCTCTCTCCACCCTCGCCCCCTGCCGAAACTTGCTGTGTTGTCATTGTGCAAATTTGTTTGACTCTGCAGGATGGTGCATAAAAATAATAGAATTCTTTAACTTCTATTACCCCAAGCAGTCATATGATTAGAGAAACATTTGCAGGGGCAGTTTCCTTTCGAGTAGACATCACTGGAGTTGTTGGGTGTCTTTGTGAAAGTATATTTGTTGTTACAAGTCTAAATTCGAGAAGGAATGACAGAGGAGAAGCACCCAGCATAGACAGTTGGACTCCCAAAACAGAATCTAAGCCCAACAAGCTCAGAGAACACCTGACTGTTTCTGCCAAGATGCTTTCCAAAGTATATGACAAACCTAGTTCAAAACCGTGGATTACACATGCACACCCAATCTTTGTCTTCTGTGGCTGATTAAATCTAGCTGGAGAGAATTGACTAGGTAGGTCCCAGTGTAGTGGATGCATGTCTGCAGGAAGGGCAGGTTCCTGCAGTTGTTAAGGAGGCTGTAGTAACAAACTTTATTGCAATCCAAGCCATAAGCCTTATGCAAATACATATACAGATATAAACAATATATTAAGAGTATGTCAGCAATATATTAAAACAGAAAAGGCAGGATACGCCTATAAAACTGTTAACCAAGGATAAAAAGGTCCCTCAGTTTTTGTGCGGCAATCGCAAAATTTGCGACCGCGAGGGAAACTGATCTAGAGTAGTCCGATAGAAGTATAATTACCTTAATCTCATCAGGGTAAGATACTATTGGTTCTAAAAGTGTTTTTAAGAATTTTTTTCTAGGTTGTTCATAGAGAGGACAGTGTAGTAAATAATGATCAATTTCGTCTACAGCAGTACAGCCGTATGAACATTGACGTGAAGCCAGAGGGATGCCTTTATACCTGCCATCTAGAAAGGTCGAGGGCATAGCTTGGAATCGAAGAGCTGTAAAAGCTCTTCTGATTTTAACTCTATCCAGAGTATCAAGATAGTTGGACATAAAGTGGTTTAGTTTAAAGCGTGGGTACCAACGAGAGTAGGGGGCCGTCATGATATAAGCTCGATCTTGGCTAGCATCATTCTCAAAAATTAAGTTACGAAGGGCTAATCTGTTTAAATTCAGTACATCAGGCTGGGAGAGATCGTATTTTGCCAGTAACTTTAGATATTCAGAGGCCAAACCCTCGATTTGCATTTGTTCCAACCAGCATTGTTTCACCAGAGCTGAATCCTCCATTTTAAGGATTCTCTGCCAATATCTTAAATTGGCCAGGTCAATACGAGCTGCAATCGATGGTAGTCCCATTTCAGCTCTTAAATGAGCTGCTGGCGTCCCCATTGGTAAACCTAATACTAGTCTCATAAATGCATTTTGAGTTGACTCTAGTTTGCTACTAGCTGAGAGGCCCCACAGTTCTGAACCATACAAGATCTTTGGTATTATTTTAGATTTGAGTATTTTAACCATAGGAAGAACTAATTGGCCTCCCTGCGAAAAATAAAACCTTCTGGTCAGGCCTAGGATTTGAGTTCCGGCAAGTGACATGGCTTTAATTTGAGCTGCCCATGAGAGGTTGTTGGACAGGTGTATTCCAAGATATTTAAATGATGCGACCTGTTCAATTGGGGACCCATTTAATAACCAGATATTCTTAGCTTTAGAGAATTTGCCGCAAACCATAATCTTAGATTTTGTGTGGTTGATCTTTAATTTCTGTACTCGGCAATATTCATCTAATTTATTGAGCATTCGTTTAAGACCGATTTTATTCAAGGAGCACATGGCCACGTCGTCCGCATATAAAAGGATAGGAACCTTTTTATTGCCTACTGAGGGAGGAAAAAAGGAGGTCGAAGATACTGCCTCAGCAAGGTCATTTATAAAGAAGTTAAATAGAAAGGGGGCCAATAGGCACCCTTGTTTAACTCCCCTGGATACTGGAATTTTATTTGATAGGGCGCCATTGAAACCAAGTCGTACTTGAATGTTATTTGATTGATATAAAGCCCTAATCAGCCAGAGCAGTCTGCGGTCAATATTCGATTGGGCTAACTTTTGCCATAAAAGGCCTCTGTCCACTGTATCAAATGCCGAAGAAAAATCGACAAATGCTATGTATAGAGATGGCCAAATTTTTTTCTTTGTTTTTTTTAATAAATGATACAAAATAAAGGCCTGGTCAATTGTGTTCCGTTTTGTTCTGAAGCCTGCTTGGGCCTCATGTATAATTGAGTTTGCTTGCTCCCAATCATTTAATTTATTTAGGAGGAAGCGATTGTATATCTTTGCTGTTACGTCTAGAAGACTTATCAGACGATAGTTTGATGGGTTAGTGGGGTCCCCTTTTTTAAAAATCGGAACCACTATGCTTGTATGCCATCCCTTCGGGATGCATCCTGTATTATTGATATTGGTAAAGAGGGCCGCAAGGAGGGGAGCCCACCAGGCTATATCCTGAAGCAGGAAATCAAGAGGTAGCATATCCTCCCCAGGAGCTTTTCCAGTTTTCATGGAATGCACTAGCCTCTCGATCTCGTCAGTGGTGATTTTAGGCCATAATGGGAGGTTTTCAAGCTCATTCGATATGTCCACAGTTTGTATGGAAAAGGAGCTACCAAAAATTAAACTAAAATGTGCCATCCATTCCTCTTGCATAATTGGGGGCAAGGCTGTATAGTTCTTTGGTTTGAACTGCCCCTGTAAAAGGCTCCAAAATTCTTTCTCGTGTCCCGAACGCGCAGCTTTATCCAAAGACCTCCAATTTGCTTGATAAAAAGCGAGTTTTTTGGACTTTAGAAGGGATTTATAAGCTCTCCTCTGAAGTGTGAGCTGTTGGAAAATATCAGATTGATTGTTAGCTCTGAAGATTTTAATTTGCCTGATTAATTGTTTCTTTGACCTCCTGCACTCATCATCAAACCGCGATTTGGGTTGAAATGTATCCGATGTCATAGTTATGGCTGTAATTCTAGGGCAAAGTTCATCAATTAATTTATCATAAATTCTAATAGGATTCTGGGAATTTGTTATGGCTAGCTGTTGTAAATAAGGAAATGGATATGTTAGTAGTATGGAATGGGCCTTATTCCCAACCGATTGTGTCCATTTATGTTGTCTATACCTATGCATAGATTCTATAGCAGCAGTTTTTTTAAAGTTAGCACTATTTTTAGAGTAAGATATTAGAGTTAGGCTTAGTGGGAGATGATCACTTTCAGGTCTCGATAGTATATTAAGATCTTTTACTCTATTTATTATGTTATGTGTACCTAAAAAGTAATCAACTAAACTGGCCCCTTGACTTGCTAGGTAAGTAAATGATCCTTTGGATGTGTTTAAAGGAGAACCATTTAGACAAATCAAATCAAATTTTTGAATTAGTTGCGAAAGTGCTATACCATGTTTGTTGATTACAGGGTCCTGAACAGATCTATTCAATAATGGTAGATGCCCTGGGAGTTCATTGGTTGAGTCATCAACCAGTGAGTTATTTTTTGCCATCCTAGCATTAAAGTCCCCTCCTAAGAGGAGTTCATATGATGGGTATCTGGATAGAAGTTTGTCAAAAAATAGTTCCAAGTTCTGCCAAGGGGGATCCTGGGGTACTGCATTATATATGCTGTAGTACATCTGCTGCTCAGGAAATCCACATTGGACTTGGAAGTATTTGATAACTATTTCCCATTTGGAAATATCCCCTTTTAAAGAAAGGTGCTCAGGTTGGTAGTGGCCATTCAGCTTCAGCCATTCATGAAGGAAACTGATTATCTGGACCCATTCCAGTCAGGGTTCAGACCTACTTTGGGGACTGAAGCAACCTTGTCACCCTAATGGATGACCTTTATTGAGAGAGGAGCAGGGCGAGTGCGACCATGTTGGTTCTCTCAGCAGCTTTTGATACCATTGACTGCAATATCTTGCTAGATCAGCTCTGTTGGTTGGGAGCTGGAGGAATGAAATTCCACTTTCCTACCTGCAGAGACATTTTCAGAAAGCAGCTTTGCCCCATGGCAGTTATGCTGAGTGGATTCTGCAGGATTTCATCTTGTCCCTAGTGCTATTTAACATCTATCTCAGCCTTTCCCAACCTTTTGAGCCACGGATATTGTCAGACTACAACTCCTATTAGCTCCAGCTAGCATGGTTGATGGTAAGGAACTATGGGAATTATAGTCGAGCAACATCACGGGACCCAAAAGTTGGGAAAGGCCTATATAAAGCCTTTGGAGTGGTCATCAGGAGATTTGTTGTTGGGGCTGTTACATTTTCTTCCTACCATTTTACCTTTTTCTTTTGCACTTGTCTAAAAAACATTGTTAAAACAAAGGTAGAATACAAATCACTGTGCAGACATCAGGGTGTGTAAGCTATGTGTATACATCATGACATCAGGAAGTGGGTTTGTACTGGCTCTGTGCTACCTGGCAATTGTGTCTTGCATTGCAATGGCAGCCTTCCACTCCCCCTTTCTGAAGAGCAACCAGTCCCCTGTACTCAGAGGACATGTGTATTTGCACACAGATTGCTCCTCCTCAGATTTGGAGGATTGGGATCACTTTTGGCTGGTGCCTGTCTTCAGCTCCTGTAAGGAGCTTTTCATAAGGAAAACCTCCTTCGGATGAGGAGTCCTTCAGACTGGACAGAGGCAACCATGCCAATGTGTTTCAACTCTTCTTGAAAAGCCGTCATCAGGCCTTCTTCCGGGTGCCTCTTGGGTGCCTTTGGACTACAAACTGGTTGAAAGATTCACATGGCCATTATATCCTGGTCTGCCCTGACTCTTCCTGAGCAATACACCCAGTAAGGGCTTCCCCCTCCAACATAGACTAGACTGCCTATGCACAGATGGCCTCTTGAAATTCTTCACCCTATTTCTGGGTGCCCTCGCAAGTGGCGGCAGCAGCACCATTCTGCATCCACCACAATGCCCCAGATGTAGTGGTGGAGATTATTTGGAGACACTTCTGCAAAGGGACCTTTTTTCTAGGGAGGTGAGAAAAGGAAAAATCATACAATGTTTCCTAGAAAATAAGTCCTTTTATTTCAGCTCAGCTCTGTCAGAAGCTGGCCTGGGTCTGAGGAGTAGCTATGCACCTTTACTTCTCTTTTAACTCCCCTGCACGGAAAGACTAGATTGCAATTTTATTATTTAAACAAAACAAACCTTTTACCTTATGGATGATTTCTTTAGTAGTGAAGCACTGATTAATAAAATTTGCAGTATTTTTGACAGTCATTTATACTAGGTTTCAGCACACACACACAAATGCTGTTGCCTTTAGTTTCTTTTTTAAACCTTGTCAAATGTTTCCCTTTTCAGTGATTTATTTCAAAAGATATTTCAGAAAGGAAATTACATGGCAGTGGGTATTTGTGTTTGCGTTTTGGTCAGGGCAGCCTACTTTCAGCAAAGTACGTAGCAAATAGTAATGCTCCATCAATGTCTAACATAAATTAGATACATGTACTTAATGGGACAATGGGACAACATACTTCCTGAGGTCACTATTTCTTTAGATATTGTAGTTTTGAGGCTTGTTTGGGCTCTGTCTGCAGTTCCAAGCCATTTGCCAGACCCAAATCTTTCAATCAGTTTGATGGAATCTATGGTGTTTAGAAACAGGATTGGCACTGAGCTGGTCCAGAATGTTACTGCAGCTGGCAGACCGTGAATATAACTGCTCACACAAAAATTGTACTCGCATGACCAATGCCATGTCAGAGGAAGAGATACTCTACCTCCATGACTTTAAAAATGAGGTTTTTCTAATCACAGAAGAAGAAGGTGTATCGTTAGGGTTGTTCCATGATAGGGCATGTGCTTTGTATATGGAAGTCCCCAGCTTCAATCCCTAGTGTCTCTAATTAATGGGTTCCAGGTAGCAGACTGGAAAAGTTATCTGCCTGAAACCTTGAAGAGAGTGGCTGCCAGATTAATTTTTTTATTTTATTTATTTTATTCAGCTTATATCCCGCCCGACTAGCAAACAGCTCTCTGGGCGGCAAACATAGAAACATATACAATAATAAAATTACAAGATCAATATAACAAATATAAAAGTACACCATCTAAAATAAAAATTACAACATTTACATAAATAACTTAGATTAAAATGCCTCAGATGAAGTAGACAATACTTGACCAAAGGTCTGAGTAGAAGGAAGCTCCATAATACAACCTGAGTCACTCCTTCAGTCTCAAGTGACCTACTCATGAGCAATTAATTCCACAGAAAACTGCCTGCAGTAATGTCTGCACCAGCTTCTTGTTGCATCCCATAAAATATCTATCGATCAGCTTTCTCAGTTGGTGTGCTGAAAAATGTAATTGGGATGTGGGCTGGGAATAGAGACTTCCATTCAAAGCCAGCCCCACATCCTGATTTGGATATTGGGAAGGTTCTGTAGCTCAGTGGCAGGGCATAGGCTTTGTGTGCAAAAGCTCTTTTACTAGAGGAAGGCAATGGTAAACTGCCTCTGAATACTGCTTATCATGAAAACCCTATTCATAGGGTCGCCATAAGTCGGAATCGACTTGAAGGCAGTCCATATAGCTTTTACATATTTAATTAAATATTTTCTTGCAGCACACTTGTATACCCCCAGCAGGCAATCTGGAAGTTACTGATCCAAGGCAATATCATCTGGACAGGCCACTCCTTCATTTCTTTTCCCTGTGCAGGTCTTATGCCACCTTCATCACTTAGGTGATTGGCAAAGCAGGCATGTCATAGCAACTGACAGTGTTGAGTCCAAGTTACTCCCAATGCCTCAGAGCGAGTGGGCAGAGAAGGACAAGACTTCAGAGAGCCTTGAGGGAGGGGGGAGAGTTAGCAACCCTTCAATTTCTCTGGACACTCCCCCAGGCGGCTTAGAGCTGGTTCCACCTGATCACGTCTTGCCACCTGCAAGCGCGCTGCCAGAGCCGTTGGGGAGCGATCTCATGCGCACGCCAACTCCAACCCCCCAGGATGCCCTGCTTGGACCTTCAAACATTTCCCCACCAACTCGCTCCCCACCAACTCACTCCCCACCCCCTGAAGTCGAGCCGGCACCTAGTGAGCCTGTACTGTCCAATGAGCCGGTGGAGGCTCACCCCCCCTTTCCCTGCGCAAGACAACGCAAGAAGCGGTTCAGTCAAAGGGAGGGTCTTTGAAGGAGTCAGAGATTACGAGCAAAGACCTTTCCTACTTAAGGTGGCGCCCCTCTGATTGGGGTGCTGAGTCAACTTACTCCACATGCTGCAGAGGATGCCTAGGTAGCTTAGTTAGGGCCAGTAGTGAGTCAGCATAGTCAGGTCTATGAAATGCACTGCTTTTGATATTACTGTTACTCTCATTAAAAGAATTACTTCTAGTCTTGTCTCCGTCTTGTGTCTCACACTCTGGGCAGGACAGACAGGGAAGAACCCTGGCCCTGGAAAATATTTGCATTAAATGTCATACTTTACCCCTGTAGGGCAAAAATTAGTGGACACAGCTGAGCATGTGCACAATACCTTTCCCTCTTCTCCAAATATATCTGGTTTCTGGTGTCTAAGAAGAACTGAGTCTCAGCACCTTTTTAATGTTAAAATATTGGAAATTCTCATACCTTGTGGCTTCTCTTCTCAGTCATATTTTAACTAATCAAGTATGTCATATTTTCCATTATTATTCTGGAAATGTTATTTGAGTATGACTTAAGGTGTAAAAATCTACATTTTTTTGTTAATTAGCCAAGGATGCTGGTGTACACTGATTAATTGTTTGGAGGAGAGGATCCTGTAATTGTGTGTGTATATCTTTTAAAAAAGTTGTGAAGCATGAATGACAGGAAAAGCAGGAAGCACATATGAGTGGCTGAAGGAGATAATGAGGAACTGTATAATTCCACATGTCAAAAGCTGTGAAATCCTTTTGCTGTGGTTTTGTTATGTTTAATATAGTATGTTTATCTTGCATTTTACAAGTGAATGAAAAACAGAGCCAAAAAGACAACCTTTCCAATTAGTTCAGGGAGTTTTTACTTGAGAAAGTTGCTGAAGTTTAAGTTAGTTCCCTATAATTGTTTCAGAACAATTACCACTACCAAGATGATTAACTAATTGTTTCTACTGAATTTTTATTGTAATGATGCTTAATATTAAAATATCTTATTTCTCCAGATGATACTTTACCTTTAAGAATGGACTATTCTGGCCCATGCCCCTAATATGTCTGCATCTCTATTCAAGCTGACAAATACAAAAGATAAATAAGTATTAATGTTCAGTCTGCCAAGAATTGATTTCCCCAGCACTCTTAATTTAAAAATACAATTTTAGTTACTTAGAATGTATGATCTCTCCTGTAATCTTCAGTTTCAAAGGAAAATTAAAATTTGGACCTACTACGACCATATTAGCAGCCAGCTCTGATGTGCTTTCTAACACTTGGAGCGAGATCTCTATGATATCATACAAATAGTACTGATTTTGTCAAAGACATATCCATTGTTTGCTTTGATAAGCATGTAAGATAATAGCCTCTGGGGGGTAAAAAAGCCAATACACCGGCTGTTTTTGCAAAAAAGCTTTTATGAGTAATCATCCATGATCCAGCCCATGTTGAACATACTTCACACTGTACCATTCTTATCTGCTCCTTTTGTAGTTTTCTCAGGGAAGGGACATTTATATTTGCTTCAGCTCATGAAAAGGCTGGCCTTGCAGAGCATTCTTCTTGCATATTACCCTAGCAGCAAATTTTGTTCTCATTTGTGATTCCTCTTTCAGTCCTCTTTAGCCATAACTTGAAGCTGCTCAGAATTGGGCAGGCACACAAAGGTTTTAAGAAGACCACTAGTCTTGATTACTGACAACAAACAGGACCATTATAGGATTGCAATTGCAACCTTAATTATATAGAGTGTATTGATAGTTTGTTTATTCCATATTTCCTCCACAATGTTTTGGAAATTCCTTGAAAGGACAACATACTTCATGAGTAATGTGCTTGTTTTTGCAGTGTTGTAGTTATGCTGCAATATTTTTCTTTAAAATTTGCCTTTATTTTTCAGCTCTTTCAAACATTTAATTGGAGGTCTGGATGACGTTTCCAATAAAGCATATGAGGATGCTGAAGCAAAAGCAAAGTAAGTGTCAGTTAATACATCTCTATATTCTTGCCTCCATGCTTCATTTTTTAATAGAGGAAGGAAAAAACCAATTAAAGTGTTTTAAAGCACTTACTCTTTAGTGTTATAAGATGTAAAAGATTTTTAAACTATTTTAAATATTAATAATTTAAATATTAAATATTTAAAAGATAAAATTAAAGGTATGAAATCAGTGCTAGTAATTAATTATTTTATCATTTTCCAAAGGTACAGAACAGATTACAGCATTTCTTTGAGACAATAAATAAAAGACCTACAAGTAAAAATATGTGGCTTGTGAGCTATCAGAGGGAGAACAGACCTGGGCTGACATCTGTAGCAGCAATTGTTCCCATTGCCTGTCCTGCCCAAAAGGGATGGTGCTGCAGGGAGAAAATGGGCTTGGCATGGGTTGGAAGGAGGCAGGCAGCTGATTTCCCTTCTATATTTTTTTCTGAAAGAACTCTATAGGCCGATGGACAAACTGTTACCACAGAAGCAAGATTTGTTGAGTGACCACATTACAGCAGTGGTTTCAATCTTTAGTTCTTTTGGTCCTTAAGACTCACTGTAGATAGAAAGAAGGAGAAGACAATGGAAAGATGGACAGTCTACTTTCTCCCTTGGCATCATCTTCTTCACCCAAGTTGAAAAACACAATGTCCCCCATGAGGAAATATTATGCACACTACAGCTAAAAATAACTAGCAAGTTAGGTAGATTGGTTTGGAAGACTAGCCAGTGTTTTCAGTAGACATACTTATTAAGAATGGAACAATATTCCCACCAGTAGAGCAGCTGGAATTACTACTCTGATAACTTGGGAATATGTTTTCACTCCTCAAAAATCTGTATATAAATAACACATTCCAGCAAATTGATAAGACCTGCTATAATTGCTACTTAGTGATTCGTCTGCTTGAATGATCTTAATAGAAAGTCTTACAAGTGTGCATTATAGTGCGGCGGCACGCTTGATTAAGCATAGCCGCCGGCGGGATCATATTACCCCAGTGTTAGTAGATCTACACTGGTTACCAGTTGTCTACCGGGCCCAATTCAAGGTGTTGGTGCTGACCTTTAAAACCCTATACGGTTTCGGCCCAGTTTATCTGAAGGAACGCCTCCAGCATCACCAATTATGCCGCCTGACAAGATCAGCCACACAGGACCTCCTCTCGGTCCCACCAGCCAAAACAGCTAGGCTGGTGCGGACCAGAGAGAGGGCATTCTCGGTTGTGGCCCCCACCCTCTAGAATTCTCTCCCTTTTGATCTCCGACATGCCTCCTCCCTGACCGGTTTTCGCCAAGCCTTAAAGACCTGGCTATTCAGGCAGGCCTATGGGATTCTTGGGAGGGATTAGTTTTATGATGTATAATTTGATGTTTTAGAATAAATGATGATTTTGTTTTTGATGGTACAGTGTATTTTAATGTATTGTTGTAAGTCGCCTAGAGTGTCCGTTAAGTCGGACAGATAGGCGACTAACAAATAAAATTTTATTATTATTATTATAATCTTCTCTATTGAATCAGAAATGACTTCTATTTTATTTTATTTTCATTTTTTTTGCAATAGATGAACAGAATTGAAGGTTCTTGAGAAGCACCTAAAGAGGTGCCTAAATAGTAGAAAGTTTAAATGGTGACTTATTATTGTCATATTTACAACTATTCTAGGCTATTGTTGAGAAACCTAATGTTTTTGTCTTTGATATCAAGTCCGAACATTATCAATGTCTAGCAAAGCTATGTGTGCATAATTCTAGCAGGATGGGAATTGTATACATAATTCTGGGTGCAGTTATTTCTTGTTCTGAGTCAACAGCCAAGAATGCATGTAAGACAGGTAGCCCTATAAAAGCTAAAATCCTGTCTATTGATTATTTGAGAGGAGGGGAAAGAGTTCGGTTCTCCTTGTCTTCCCCATCAAACAATTGATCAGCAGTTTCAGCTTTGTTTCAATGAGTTATGGTCTATACACATTTTCTGGATTATTCAGTGTCCTAGTTGCCTTGCTTTGTAGAAGTATGGCTCTTTAACAAAACATGTTATCTTACAGCAGAGATAGCCAATATGGTGCCCTCCAGATGTTATTGGACTACAGCTCCCACCATCCCTCTCCATTGATCTTGCTGGCTGGCACTGATGGAAGTTGGGGTCCAAAAACATTTGGAGAGCATCATATTGACTACCTCTGTTTTGAAGAGTCCCTATACAGCTTAAGAGATTTCTGTGGGAACTGGAGAACAATGGCAGAATGGCAATGCAATTTCACAGTTATTGCCATTAAAGGTTATAAAGCTATGTTCATTATATTCTAAAAACTACTACTGCACTAATAATAATAGTAAAAATGATGATGGTAATAACAATAAATGTAGTCTAATCAGGAGCAGTTTGCCCAGTGGGGCAGAGCTACAGCAGTACCTCCTGGCAGTGGTGTCACTGCTTTTACTGACAATAGTTTCTCACCTACCTGTGAGAGGGGCAAGGGGTGCTGGTGAGAGCAGCATGTTGGCTTTGTCAGTGCATCCGTGCAGCCCTGGCCTTGCCACCACCTCACCCACCCTTCGGGTAAGCGACAGAGTCTATTGCAGTGGCTCCATCCCACTAATGAGTCTCTCCTGAACCCAATTAAAGAAAGTTAGTTAACTCATCATATCAGTTTTATTTTAATTGTTTGAAGATATTTAACTATGAGTGCAATCCTAACTCCTTGAGCAGCACTTCAGGAGGGGTTAGGATTTGATAGAGGTCTCTGGCCACCTGACTTCACTAGTAATTGGGGGGGGCTCTCTTGCTATGGAGGCCCCCACTGCACATGCCAAAAGTGCAGGTGGGTGAGAAATGTTTGCCAACAATGTTCACACCAGTGGTAGCCAGGAGATAATCCTAAACCGCGGTGCTAATGCTCAGGGTGATGGCAGAACTGAAGTAGCCATGGATCTGCTGGATCCTAAGCTGCATTTAAGCCCCCTGCTGTGCCAGCCTGGAACTGGCACAGCAAAAAAGACACACACACCCTTTCTGTCCTGGTTGGTAGGAACTGGCCAGCTAGAGATGAGGTAGAGGGTCTGTTGCTCCACATTTCCATGGCTCCTCTTAGGATTGTTCTACCCATCCTTGTGCTTGCAGTCCAATGCAATCCTAAAGTGGTAGAATTAAAGAGCCACAGTATTGGTTCCAACCTAGTGGTCTTTGACTTTATAAAACTGCAGATATCAATACTTGATGCCTCTAGAAGTTACAAAGTACATTAACTTTTCAGGACATATTTTTGTCAAGTACCACTGACAAATTTGCTTGACTTGTTGAATGCAACCATATGAGAAAAGACATGGACATAACAATAATGAAAATAGAAAAGCTGCACATAATAGGAGCCATATTGAAGCCTCCTTCATAAAGGTGTACTGTTCAACAGTTCCTTCACCTGGCAGAGCACCTCTACTATGGTTTTGTCATGTTGCTCTAATTGACTTCCACTAATTGCCCTTTAAGGGAATATCTTTGAAAGTATCAGGCTGGGAATTGACAGCAGGAGATACAGTTCTGCCTAAGCAAGGTGATCACTTGTTAATAAGATAAGTGGCATAATATTGTTGTTCTTTTCTATCAGTTTGCACTGGAAAACATCACATTATTGAGCACTGATCAAAGTGGATTCGAGAAATGCTTAAGCTATTAGGTGTTACTTCTGATCTATATGTAGAAAGCCAAATCAAGGATTGGCTCCTTGGCCACAGTGTGTGATATTCAAAGCTTTACCATGTCTGAGATTCTTTCCATTTTCCTCTATTAAAGAAAAAAAATGTCCCATGTTTCCAGATATTTCTCTTTGTGGAGTGTTATTCTGTTTATAGAAGGGAAAGCTGAACTCCTGCACATACAAATCTCACTATATGCATCTAAACCACTGGATTGCAACCAGTGGCTATATTTCAGTCCCCTCTATCCAGTGACAGCTCCTGGAAAAATATGGAGATGTACAGAAGGAACAAAGTGCATTTCAGTGGACAAGCTTGTGAAACTGACTTTCCAGGGGTCCAGCAATTGGGTGGATGCAAACTACTTGACTGGCAACACCTATGCCTGTTCCCATTTCATATTCCCATCCATGCTGCCCTCTCCTTTTTCCTGCTTAGCCCTGCCAGTCCCAACTCCAGATCATTTTAATCTGCTGAATAATTGTTAGCCAATGAGTATGGGCTAGTTATCCTGTTGATATCAATAATACCAAAGTAGTTGATATGTAGCCAGAGCTACTATTACTGGCTTCAGACAAGATGAGAAAGGACATCCAGGTCACAATCTAGCTTTTTTACATCACTCATTTTGGGGATGCGTCAGAGAGATGTGGGCACCGTTGCGCATTTCCCAGATAGCAAAGAAGCAAACATTATTTCCAATCAGACCATGTCATGAAAGAATAGTAAGTTTGAAGCATTTCTGCTTCCTACTTACTCTGCAACAATTTTCTCTGGCAGGAGAAAATTGAAAGCCTTTGCTTCTATTTTAACTTAACCACTGTTTGTTATTTCTGAACTGACAAACTGCGGCTAATGTTAATTATTGTTCTTTGAAACAAGCCAACTTGAAACCATGAAACCATGATGTTTGAGTGCAACCTTTGTGCTGGCACTGCTCTAGATAACTGCCCTCTTCCTATGGATAAGCAGCTGCAGGGGTATGCTTTTCAGTAGCATTGTGCCATAAATATGATACCATCATAAATACTGTCAGATTGGTAAATGAATACACAAATCTTCCCTAAGAACAACCTGCAAGTAGGATTCTAACCTAATTATCAAGCAGTAGAAGGTGCCATGATGGGACAGAGACACTTACCTGACCTTGCAGCAGGTGAGTCACTGCTACTTATCAAGAAGGGGAGGGGCAAGGTGGTGGCAAGGTCAGTGCGGTGCAAACACACCAGCGGAGATGATACAGTGCTCTTACTGGTTCATTTGCACCACGCTACCATTGCAGTCACCTCGCCCTCTCTCTCTCTGCTCTGGTAAGCAGTAGCAACTCACCTGTTGGGAGGTCAAGTAAAGTATCAAGTATCCACCACACTGTCCACTAGTTCATTCAGTAAACAGTAGGCAACATCCTATGATGCACACCTGAAATATGCTGGCACAATGAGACTTCTGCTTTCTTTTCTTTTCTCCCTTCCCCCCTCCAACCCTCTGTCCCCAAAATCTCTGTAGGATTCCCCAACCCTCTAGACTTTCAACAAGCCTTTTAAGTAGAGCCCTTATCCCAGTCTGCATCCATGTTGAATTACTAAGATGTTTTTAAAGCTTTTTCAAAAAAGATGTTTTTAAAGATGTTTTAATATATTTTAAAGCCTGTTTTTATGATGTTTTAGAGTATTTTTGTTTGCCGCCCTGAGCTCCTACTGGGAGGAAGGGTGGGATATAAATTTAATAATAAATAATAAATAAAACAGATTTGGGGGGCACATGGGGGACTGTAGGAGGATGGAGAGGAAGGACAAGCCCGTTGTACTTGTACTATGTTGGAACTAATGCAGCAACTTTAAATTTAAATATTAATATAAAGAAGTGAAAATTACATTGCTTCAGTTTACCATAAAATAACTTGTTCTGATGTGTATTTCTTACAAGTAGACATTTCAAAGGAGTTCTTTAACAAATTCTACTTCAAACAATATTTTACTTCTATCAATATTAATGTTGCAAAATAAGAAAAAGAAATACAGTACTGCAAAAATAACAAGAATCTTAAAGTTTTCCCTTAAATATTCCTCAGTTCTCTAAAAAATAAATATTATTTTATTGATGTGCTAATTTCATGCTGTACATGAAATGTCTGGAAAAGAGCTATCAAATTAATTACAGATGGCATCATTCCAAGAAATCATTTCCAGCACTATTTTCACACTCTATTTTAGATTAGTACTTAATGCAGGCTCCCTTTCTGTGAAACAAACTTTATATGCAATAGCTGAAAAAAGAAGTTGTCTCATTGCCAGTGAAACTGATTCCTTTTTTGAATGTATAATTGCTTCCTAAGTGATGGCATATCTATATATCTATTATATTTGTGTCCTGTCCTTTCTTCAAGATCCTCAGTTTGGCATTCATGGGTATTTTTATCTCATTTTTCCTCATGACAGCCAGGCCCAGTTTAGGTTTCAGGGGACCCCATGGACTTCCCAGATGATGAGGTGGTGGTGCTGGTGACCCTACTTACTACTTTAAAAAAAAAATCTGTTTTAAAGGCCCATCACTGAATAGAGACGCATCAGAATGGGTGATTAGCAGCTAGTCTCTACCTTCTCCCATGAAAGAATTTAGGTGAGAGAGACAACAGGCTGCTGTTTTCCAGGTACAGCAAAAAGAGGCTGGGGTGCTGAAAATTGGTACCTACCTCCCAGCCAGCAGTAGTCCTACTACTTCTGCCTGCCTCTCTTAGTGCTTCCATTGGCAGTCCTCTCTTAGTGCTTGCATCAGAAATTTAGTTTGCAAGCTGAAGAGTTAGGAAAACACATAAAATATAGCAGTTTGCGGAACTGAAATAGACAAGCTGAGCCATGTAGTAACTTGTATTTTGTCTTCAGATGCCACCTGCTGTTCAGTGTTTTCATAATATCTAAACTATAGTATTCTAAACCACCCTTGTTCTGTGCTCTTCAGTATCAAAAGTCTCTACACTCTTCCCTTTTCACATCTCAGGGCCAAACTATACATTATATGTGTAGTTGCATGATTTGTATTCCTGGCTATTTTGTTGTTTTTAAAAGCAAAAGCACCTGCAGGAGAGTAGAAATCTTGAGTGGCAGACTGGCAAGGGAGGAAGCTGCTGGTTATTCCTTCCCTGGCAGCTATGGGTCTGCTCAAATCACCCACCCCTCCTTTTCTCCCTGTGTAGAGTGGAGGTGGGTTGGAGAGATGGCAAACAATCTTTTGCCCTGTGTGTGGCAAAGCAGCTGGAGAGCTGTGATTTTGAGCAGATAGATGGCTGCAGGGAAAAGATTTGCAGCCTTCACTGGTTGTCTCCTCAAGACTCAAGCTTCCCACAGATAACATTACTTTAAAAAAATGGAGAAGGACTGATTCAACTACATCTCTCAGACAGGCATCAACGGGTGGCATTGGGGGATGAGATGTCAGACCCTTGGACCCTCAACTGTGGAGTGCCACAGGGTTCTATCCTCTCCCCCATGCTATTCAACATCTATATAAAGCCGCTGGGGGCTATCATCAGGAGATTTGGGCTGCAGTGTCACCAATATGCAGATGACACTCAGCTCTATCTCTTGTTTAAGTCCTCACCAGAGTTGGCTCTGGATACCATGTCCAAGTGCCTGGAATCAGTAAGTGGATGGATGGAGGGGAATAGGCTGAAGCTGAATCCCGATAAGACCGAGGTGTTGCTTGTGGGAGATAAGAGGAGGTTGGGAAATATAGACTTGGTGCTTAATGGGGTGAGGTTACCCCTGAAGGACCAGGTCCGCAGCCTTGGGGTCATTCTTGACTCCCAGCTGTCCATGGAGGCTCAGGTTTCAGCAGTGAGCCAGGCAGCTTGGTATCAATTACATCTGATACGGAGACTGCGACCCTACCTTCCTGTCCATCTACTCCCACGGGTGATACATGCCCTGGTCTCCTCCCGCTTAGACTACTGTAATGCGCTCTATGTGGGGCTACCCTTGAAAACGGTCCGGAAATTACAGCTGATACAGAATGCGGCAGCACGTCTGATTAAGAACAGCCGTCGCCGTGATCATATCACTCCGGTGTTAGTAGATCTACACTGGCTACCAGTTGCTTACCGAGCCCAATTCAAGGTGTTGGTGTTGACCTTTAATGCCCTATATGGTTTCGGCCCAGTTTATCTGAAGGAGCGCCTCCAGCATCATCAGTTATGCCGCCTGACGAGATCAGCCACACAAGACCTTCTTTCAGTCCCGCCAGTTAAAACTGCTAGACTGGTGCGGACCAGAGAGAGAGCATTTTCAATTGTGGCTCCCACCCTCTGGAATTCCCTGCCTTCTGACCTTCACCATGCCCCCTCCCTGATGGGGTTCTGCCGGGCCTTGAAGACCTGGCTATTCAGGCAGGCTTACAGGATCTCTGGAGTGGATTAATTTTTATGCTGCTATTAACTGGAAGGGTTTTTTTTAGATTACTCATTGATTGTGGTTTTATATTGTATTTTATTGTGTAATGTACGCCGCCTAGAGTGGCCGTTAATTTGGCCAGATAGGCGACTCATAAATAAAATTTTATTATTTATTATTATTATTATTATATTGTGTGTAATTTGGCTCCAAATGCCATATTTAAAGCTTCAGTCCTATATCCCAGGTGTGGGGAACCTTTGGCCCTCCAGATGTTGCTGAACTCCAACTCCCTTCATCCCTGGCCATTGGCCATGCTTGCATGTTCAGCAACATCTGGAGGGCTAAAGAACCCTACACCTGCTATCTCCACTTACCTGTACTCAGTGGAATTTACTTTTGAATAGACATGTATAGGATTGCACATTTCTGTAAAGTATGTTTTTTCTTAATATATATAATGTTTATTCTTGGTCCAATATGTTCGTGGGAGACAAGGGAAGGTTAGGGGATTTGGACTTGGTGCTCAATGGGGTACAATTGCCCCTGAAAGACCAGGTCCGCAGCCTCGGGATCATTCTTGACTCCCAACTGTCCATGGAAGCTCAGGTCTCAGCTGTGAGCCGGGCAGCACTGTATCAACTCCATCTGATACAGAGGCTGTGCCCCGACTTTCCCAATCATGTGCTCCCATCGGTGGTACATGCTCTGGTCTCCTCTCACCTAGACTACTGTAATGCGCTGTACGTGGGGCTACCCTTGAAAATGGTCCAGAAGCTGCAACTGGTACAGAACGCGGCGCCATGCCTGATTAAAGGCAGCCGCCAGTGAGATCACATAACTCCAATGCTCAAAGAGTTGCACTGGCTACCAGTTGCTTGCCGGGCCCAATTCAAGGTGTTGGTTTTGACCTTTAAATCCGTATACGGTCTCGGCCCAGTCTATCTGAAGGAGCGCCTCCAGCATCATCAGCTATGCCACCCAACAAGATCAGCCTCAAGAGACCTTCTCTCTATCCCATCAGTCAAAACAGCCAGACTGGTGAGGACTAGAGAGAGGGCATTTTCAATTGTGGCCCCCACCCTGTGGAACTCCCTCCCAAATGATCTCCGCCATGCCCCCTCTATAATGAGTTTCCGCCGGGCCGTGAAGACCTGGCTCTTCAGGCAGGCTTTTGGGGTGGGCTAGATTTTATCATCATTGTTTTCAGATTTTAATGTTTATTATATTTGTATGCCTATTTTGTACATCGCCCAGAGTGGCTGGATAGCCAGCCAGATGGGCGACTAAGAAATTAAATAAATAAACAAACATAAAATGTGAGGTGGGTTAGGTGGAGAGATGTTGACTGGATCAAGGTTACCCTGTGAGCTTCATTGCTAAGCAGGGGATTTACGTGTACGTGCCCCATGTCCAAATCATCTGCCCCCCACACTGCATTGGCTCCTCCTCTGTATTGCATTTCCCCAATACAATTTTTATTCTGCTGCACAGGCCCCAAGAGCAACGTAGGGCAGACGAAAACAAAGCACTGGAGGCAATGAGAAGAAGCTGAATGGCTTCTTTTTGTTCTTTAAGCAAGGGAAATATTCAGAGCAATGTTTGCATTTTAAAAGCACCAACAGCAAAGGACACATCTTGAGGGCTGAGAATGTTTTCTTCCTTACCCATGAAACTTCAGTAAACTTGCCAATGAGGGGGGAAAAGGCCAATTAAGCTAGTTCAAGGGAATGCTATAATGAGAAGTTGAATGTGTTTATTGGCCTTTTATTCCCAAATTAAATGTCTTTCCAGAAAGTAATGGGGCTGCTCATTATGTTAACGGCTGAAAATAACAGGAGAGTGTTTTTTTCTTTAGAAAAAGTATTTTCTGGCTTATGTGAATGCAAATGTTTAAGCTGTTTGAAGACGGTGTCATATATTCTCCTGATCTAACTATTTTGTGAGTAACTCATGGTGACAGCCATTTTTAAGTATCGCTGTAGGCAATGTTGGAATAGTCAACACTGAAGTGCAAAAAGACCACCAGGGTCATGTGAGCAGGACTTGTTGCTCCTTCTTTCAACTCAATCCAATTCACATGTTGTGTGAAAGGCTTTTCATGTTCGTTCAAGCTCCAAAATGCCCCACCCTTAACAGATGTAGATATGATATAGTATCCAATGCTATGGCCAGTTCCAGCTTCACAACTACTTTGGAGCTTGGCGGTTGTTAGCGCACACTGGTGGACTCAAATACCAGATTTTTCTGTTTACTGGAAGACGCATGGGGTTTATTCAGCTGAAACTAACATTCAACTTTGGTTGGTGGCCCAGCTATGCCCCTATCCGGACTGGGATAGCCTGGTTTCAATTGTCCATGTTCTGGTAACCTCCAAATTAAATTACTGCAATGCGCTCTACGTGGGGCTCTCCTTTGAAGACAGTTCAGAAACTGCAGCTTGTGCAGAATGCAGCGGCCAGATTGGTAACAGGGACCAGATGGTTCAAACATATAAAACCAATTCTGGCCTGCTTGCATTGGCTGCCTATATGTTTCCGAGCCCGATTCAAGGTGTTGGTTTCAACCTATAAAGCCTTACACGGCTTGGGACCACAATACCTGATGAAACTCCTCTCCCGACATGAACCCATCCATACACTACGCTCAACATCAAAGATCCTCCTCCGGGTGCCTATTCCAAGGGAAGCTAGGAGTCTGGCAACAAGGGAGAGGGCCTTTTCAATAGTGGCCCCCAAATTATGGAATGATCTCCCTGATGAAGTTTGTCTGGCGCCAACATTGTTATCTTTTCAGCACCAGATCAAGACTTTCCTTTTCTCCTGTGCATGTAAAAGATGATATCAGGTGGGTAGCTAGCTCCACCTAACGGTTGAAGGCAAAAGAGCACTGTTGAATTTTTGCAGACACTTCCTGGTCTGGTCCTGTTCTTGCCTCAATTCTCTTTTGCCTTCACCAAGTTCAGTTGGGTCCTCTCTGCTCCTTGGTTTCAGGCCTGTATTCTTTGTTCTGGTTGTTGATGTTGTTCTTTCCTATATTGGTGTTTTTCCTTGTTGACTTTGTGTTATTCGTAGTTTTCTTTCTCCAGTTTTTTTAAAAGGTTTTTGTTGTTGTTTCCCCCGGAATCCTGCAGCGTGGAGCTTCCATGAGGGGGGTTCCCCCCTCTCTCAGTTACCAGCAGCTTTTTCAGCCTCCTAGCCTTCCCCCCCCAGCCTCGCAGCCTCCTTCAGCTCCTTTAGGGTGGTAACGGCAGCGGCAGCCACCTTCTCTTTCTGGTGGCCTCCCCGCAAACGGCAGTGTCGCCTAGATAGCGCTGTTGCCTTACAGGCCTTCTGACTGTGGCTGGGTTCTTCCCGCAAGTCCATCTAAGAGACGTGCGACGGGCAGCCGCCACCGGTCACATCGGCCCTTAGATTCTCCCTCCCTGGGCTGAGGTGGACAGATGCCAAGCAGGGAGATGGCATTGGACCTCCCCTGATGGGCCAGGACTCAAGCAGGGCAGTGGCACATTTTGCGCAACATAAGGGTATTCTCTGCCCCCCCCACATCTCCTAAGAACTACCTCTGTACAGCATGTTGCACCCATGGGCAGAAAACCCCTCTAAGAAGATGAAACTGCTCCCCCCCCACCAGCAACAGATACAGTGTCGGAGCCTTTATCCCTCCAGGGCCCAGTTCCTTCATATCCTTTGGTGGCACAGTCAGAGGCAGCAATGGTCCGCCCCTCTACCGGCAGGCACGACATGGCTGAGGCACAGGCTATGGCGGGCAGAGTGGCTCTGGAAGGCAGGGCTCCTGTTTCCAGCAAAACTACCGGAACAGACAGGCAGGGCCCTGATCAGCAGTCAGGATCAACAGGTTTGCAGTGGGTCAAGACCACTTTCAATACAGGGCTATGCCATTTGGCCTGTCGTCTGCCCCCAGGGTATTCATGAAAATCGTGGTTGCCCTGGTGGCACACCTAAGGACACAAGGGGTTCATGTCTTCCCCTACCTGGACACCTTCCTGATTCGCTCCCCATCATTGCATAAGGCCTGGGAGGACCTCCATGTCACCTTGGTGTGCCTGAAGAACCACGGCTTCATAGTCAACGAGCCCAAGAGTCAGCTATTTCCATCTCACTGCATAATTCATCATTATAGACTCTCAGAAGGGAACCTTAAGGTTGTCCCAAGAATGAGAAAACAAGATATTCAGGATGGTGTCAAACGTTCTGTCATCCGGTTCAGCAGTTCACCGCTACCCGACCTGGGACCTGCACAAAGTGTTAACGGCCCTTCAAAAACTTCCGTCTGAACCTTTAAGTCAAATTCCTCTTCGTCTGCTGTCCTTTAAGGTTTTGTTTCTTGTGGCCATTACTTCAGCCTATAGAGTGTCTGAGCTGAATGCCCTGTCTGTGCATAAGAGTTTGTGTGTGTTTCTTAAGGATAGAGTAGTCTTGTCTGCACAGTCCCTTCCTTTCGTCCCAAGGTCCTGTCCACCTTACACTGCCAACAGGAACTGGTACTGCTATCCTTCTGTCCAAATCCGGTTCACCCTACGGAGAAGGCGTGGCACTTACTTGATGTGAGGAGAGCCCTTAAAGTGTATATTTCTAAGACAAAGTCATTTAGGAAAACAGATAATTTGTTTGTGTCTTTTCACCCAGCGTCTCTGGGAAAAAAGGTTTCCACTTCCATGTTAGCTAGATGGATCAAAGCATGCCTTTCCTTGGTTTATGCCTTACTAAGACTGGCCCAGCCAGCTGGCATAGTAGCTCACTCCATGAGAGTGGCGGCCCCATCAGCAGCGTTTTCCTGCAATGCCCCCCTAATAGAGATCTGTAGGGCAGCTACACGGGCCACTCCTAATACATTCACTAAATATTACAAGATAGACGCATATGCATCAGCTGGGACAGCTTTTGGGAGAGAGTGCTACAGCATGTTCTCTCAGATCACTAGAGTTTTGCAGCCCAGCAATATTCCCAACCCTACATGAGTCAGCTTTGGTATGCCCCACCTGATATCATCTTTTACATGCACAGGAGAAGAGACATTTGGTCTTACCATGAAATCGGTCTTCTCTGTGCATGTCAAAAGATGATATCAGGGCCACTCCCTAGAAGGGCTAGGCTGCTATTGCAAGCACAAATAGACCTTTAGCAGAGAGTGTATGAGTACTGTTGTCTTCCTCTGTCAGTGTGTTCTTCCTATCCTTTTCCTCGTTTATTGGCTTGTCATGGAGAACTGAGACAAGAACAGGACCAGACCAGGAAGTGCCTGCAAAAATTCAACAGTGCTCTTTTGCCTTCAGCCGCTAGATGGAAATAGCTACCCACCTGATATCATATTTTGACATGCACAGAGAAGACTGATTTCATGGTAAGACTAAATGTCTCTTCTCCCAGGCATTCTAACAGCATGTGCTGAGCTTTGACCCCAGGTCTTTTACCTTGTTTATCTGTTCTTCATGGTTTTAAACTTTGTATGATTTTTAAAATTGTATATTTGCTTTTAATGTTCAATGTTTTTAATTTTTGTAAACTGCCTAGAGAGCTTTGGCTATGGGGTGGTGTATAAATGTAATAAATAAATAAATAAATGCAACTCAAGCTACCATTCCACATGACAAGTATCCAACTGGCAACCTACATCATTGATGTAGAATGATAGAGTTGGAAGGGACCTTGACGATCATCTAGTCCAAACCCTCATCAGGGTAGGCACAGATGAAGCATTCCACCTGCACATCTTCCACACAGGGTTTTGGCTAGCTTTGGAATCCTAATCCTAAAACAAGGAAAAGGCCTGTTACAGAAGGATAATATTTTCCCATGGTGCAAAAATTACCCAAAGAGCTAAGAGAGAAGAAAGAAAGAAAGAAAGAAAGAAAGAAAGAAAGAAAGAAAGAAAGAAAGAAAGAAAGAAAGAAAGAAAGAAAGAAAGAAAGAAAGAAAGAATACTTTTAAGTATTTTTAGAGTTGATGACACAGGAAAGCTTCAGGTTTTGGACTTCATAGGTTACTGAATTGCATTGTAACTATATGCAAACTTAGTCAAATGTAAGGTCATATGTAAGTCTTAGCTATATGTAAGGACTGGGGACTTGCCATAATATTGCAATGCTAGTTTGTGTCACTGACCACTTAGTAAAAAGTCTTGCCTTTTATGTAATTAGTAAACCATGTATATAAAGGACTGTCAACAATTACACATACTTTATATAAATAACTAATTCTCTTTCTAAATGCTCATTGTAATCCTGACTCCATTATAATATCAACTTCAAAGGGGAAGGAAACTTGAGGAAGGGGCTATACAGCTTGGAGAGGAACAAATTCCATGACAAGGTACAAGAAATGAAATAACACACCAGATTTGGTTTTCTGGTCTTAAATTGTGTGTTTGCCCATTAAATAAATAACTGTTTTGAGGTTCAGAACCTTGCAAGGAAAGCACATTCTCTGATCTAAAAGCCTACTTCACAAAGTGTTCTGATTACTCATTTAAGAGGAAATTCCACTCTGTACATGTTTAAATGTAAATTTTGTTCATGATTTTCATAGTACAGAGCAAATGATTGCCACAATGCTGCTACGAATCTGGAGTGCACAGGGGTGCACAACATCACACTGCCTCAATGTACATCATTGATACTAGCACTACATGAGTCTCTGTCCTTTTCCATCACTTAATTGGCTAAAGAAAATATGTTTTAAAATGCTGTACCTGTAGCAGAATGGTATTAGTTGACTGTTGAGTGCTTGTAATTTAGAATGGTAACTTCAGTTGCATAGACTCCATGTTGGGAGTGGTCATTGTGGAATTTGGGGCTGTGTGTCATCCTGATATGACACCCAACTGTATTCTCCAAAATATCTAAAATAGGACTGGAGCCTGGATGCAGAGGTGGGCTGGATGAGGGCCGGTAAACTGAGTTTGAATCCTGGATGAGGGCCAGTAAATTGAATTTGAATCCTGACAAGATGGAGGCTCTGTGGCTGAGTAGTTCCTGTGTCCAGGAGATAGACCAGTTGCCAATTCTGACAAGGCTGCATTCCCTTTGAAGGAGCAGGTGCACAGTCTGGGAGATGTACTTATATCCAATTTTGTCAGTGAAGGCTCAAGTGCCATCAGTGGCTAGGAGTGCATTTTACCAGGTCAGGTTGGTATGACAGCAATGGCCACTGGACTGGGATAGATTAGCCACAGTAGCTCTGGAACTGGTAACCTTGAGAATAGATTACTACAATATGTGTGGTGGGCTGCCCTTAAGATTGGTCCAGACACTGCAGCTAATGCAGAATTTGGCAGCTTGTTTGCTTAAGAGGTATAGGTTACCAACAGCATATAACACGTTTGCTGAAAGATCTGCACTGGCTGCCAATAAGCTGTCAAGGCAGAATTAAGGTGTCTTTAGTATACAGAGATAAAAACAAGTTGGCCAGTTTATTGAGGGACTACCTTACCCCATATATTCCTGCCTGACCACTCAATGAAGGAACTTTTAATGGTGTTGCACATTGCCCACTCTATGGTCACCAGGATCAGAGTTTACAATGTGGCAATATGGAAGTCCTTCCCAGTACATATCAAGCAAGCTCCTTCTGTATTAGACATTTGCTAAAAATGTTTTTGTTTTTAACCAAGCTTTCCCTGAAGTGTGACCAGTGTTGTACTGTTAGTTATCGGATTGCTAAACAGTTTTAATGTCTGAATTTTTATATTGTTTATGTATCCTTTATAATTGTTCACTACTTGGGATTTTTTTCTTTTGGTTGAATTTGCTATGTAAATAAACTAAATAAAACTAAATCCATTGAACCGTTTTCTAAATATAAATTGTAGCATCTATTGCCCGCCCACACCTGACCTGATTTCTGGTTATAAACACAGAATATGATTAATCTGTTCCACCTTAACAAAGAGCCTCAACTGCGGTCCTGTAATACAGTGGAGGAGATCTTGCTAGGCCACACTATTTAAGATAATTACACTATTAGTGTCTCATTAATATGAAATGAATTGCTGTTCATTAATGTAAACACTGTGCATAAAGCTCAGCTTTGTAAGCAGTGGGTCTTGGGTAAAGGATTTTTTAGCCTCTACAGTGTCTTCTAGCTCCCACTGTAACTTAGAAGCAATGGACTCATGGGGGGGCATCATACTTAGGGAGCTAACTGGCTTATTAGGAAGAAAGCCAGCTGATTTTATTATTTATCACATTAATTAGTCGCTTTTTGCCAAAAAAAGACCCAGAGCAACTTAAGATAAAATTCAACAGGTAAAACAAAACCAGAACATTTTAAACAATGTATAATGCCTAAAAATGTTCATCCAGGATGGTTAATACTTTTTTAGCAAATAGACCTTTTTTGTTGAGGTTTGGAATCCAAGTGCGTAGACACTTTGTTAATATAGGAAGACCACACCCTCTTTGTGTAAATTGGCATTGGCCTGACCTAATAGCCCAAACCCAATTATCAGTTATGGGGAAGTATCCTCAGGATAATTATACATCTACAGCATACCCCCATTTTAACCTCACCAGTAGCGACTTTGTTGTGCTGGATAGCTATAATGATTCCACCAGCTCCTTACTTACGAGTAGTCCAGTTCAATCTCGATTACAGTCATCCATTCAGGGAGACCATGAGTATAAACTGACTGCCTCCTTCTGTGATGGATCAGATGAGCTATTATCCAACTTCACTAGTTTCTCTGACAATGCCCAACAGGATATTATTAATAACTTACATAAACTTCTTCAAAACCTACTGAGTAAGAGATTAACTCTGCTGTTCACCGCCCAGAGAGCTATTCGCTGTGGGCGGTCTATAAATAAAATAAAATAAAAATAAAATAAATAAATAAATAAATTATCCTCTAGTTCCCATAAGGATCTTGATCTGGATTTGCGCTATAAAGTCCAGACCTTAAAAATACCGTCAACTCTTGTTCTGCCAGTCTTACCAGAATCGGATGTTATGTGTGACACTTTACAAAGTATAGCCTTAGTCCCGCAAGTGGAATTAAAATTCCCTTGATGCTATACGACCCAGCCAACTAATCTATCCTTCTTACCTGCTACGATACCATTTAATGTCGAGGTGGGTACGCAAAAACCCTTAAAGGACCTTATTTTCGGAGAACCTATAATAACTCTATGTGTTGGTGGGAGATATGATTTGAGAAAACCCTCCTACCACATCAAGAGAAGTCGACCTCATCGTTGGTTATCAACTCCTATACAAAGACCTCGGCCAAATAGACAGGTGTACTTGGATGACAATTCTCCCGGATTACTAGTCTTGCTTTTTAATGCCAGGTCGGTAAATCAGAAAACCACAATCATTCAGGACCTTATCCTGGATGAACATGCCGACTTGACGTGTATTACAGAAACCTGGTTGGATGAGTTAGGCGGGGTTAACCTCGCTGGTCTTTGTCCTCCAGGTTTCTGTGTACATCAGCAGGCTAGACCAGGGGGACGGGGTGGGGGAGTCGCAGTAGTCTATCGTGATTCCATCTGTATGACCAGGTGCCCTCTACCACAAATTGCAGGATTCGAGTGTCTTTATTTAAAGCTCTGTGGGCGGTACAAAATAGCGATTCTGCTGGTGTATCGTCCTCCCCGCTGCCCAGCAGTCCCCTTATCCGGGCTCTCCAAGTTGATCTCCGGGCTGATATTGGAGTCCCCCAGGCTGTTAGTTTCGGGTGACTTCAATGTCCACGTGGAGTCCCCACTTTATGGAGATGCCCGAGACTTTATGGCAGCCATGACAACTATGGGGCTGTCTCAACTAATAACAGGCCCTACTCATGCAGCTGGTCACACCCTCGATCTGGCTTTCTATGCGGGACAGGATGATAACGATCCAGGAGTGGTAGATTTTTCTATAGCTCCGTTGTCATGGACGGATCATTACCTGGTCAGCTTTAGACTAACTGCGACTCATACCCACCGCGGGGAGAAGGGACCCATTAGAATGGTCCGCCCCAGGAGACTGATGGATCCAGTCGGTTTCCTGTCAGCTCTTGGGGAATTCCCTGTCTCCCAAGTAAGTGATTCTGTCGACACACTGGTCAAATTCTGGAACAGTTCAATGACCAGGGCCATTGACACAATCACTCCTGAGCGTCCCCTTGTGCGTTCCAGAGCAAAATCGGCCCTATGGTTTTCCAATGAACTGATGGCGATGAAACGCACTCGTCGGGGTCTAGAGCGACGATGGCAGAAAACTCGGAATGAATCTGACCAACTTGTCATTAACGAATTCTCAAAAACTTATTCGATTGCAAGACGATCTACGCAAAAGGCCTTTTTTACGGCTTCTATCTCATCAGCCGTTAACCAGCCGGCTGAACTATTCCGAGTGGTTAAAAATTTGCTTAACCCTGTTCATCCTGAGGACAACGCGGATTTGTCTCCAACCCGTTGTCAAGAATTTGCCTTTTATTTTGCGAATAAGGTCGATCAGATCCGCTCCGACTTAGAAGCCAATTTTAATGCAGTCTCTAAGGATGTACCTTCGGCCTCTGTCTGTCCAATTAAGATGGATTCCTTTCAACTTGCTCAACCTGGAGATATAGACAGCCTCCTTGGAGGAATGAGACCTACCACCTGTCCGCTTGATCCTTGTCCCTCCTGGATCATTAAACAAGCCAGAGGGGGGCTGGCTGAATGGGTCTGTGGAGTAGTCAATGCCTCTCTTCAACAAGGCTCCCTGCCGGGATGTCTGAAAGAGGCGTTTGTGAGACCATTACTGAAAAAACCCTCCTTAGACCCATTATGTTTGGGTAATTATCAACCAGTATCCAACTTACCTTTCTTAACTAAAATAGTGGAGCGGGTGGTGACTAGTCAACTTCAATGGTTCCTAGTGGAAACAGATTGTCTTGATCCATTCCAATCTGGTTTCAGACCTGGCCATGGGACCGAAATGGCTTTGGTCGCCTTGGTGGATGACCTTCGAAGGGAATTAGACAGGGGGAGTGTGTCCCTGTTGGTTCTCCTGGATCTCTCAGCGGCCTTTGATACCATCGACCATGGTATCCTTCTGGATCACCTATCTAGGATGGGGCTTCAGGGTACTGTTTTATGTTGGCTCCGCTCCTTCCTGGAGGGTTGAACCCAGAAGGTAATACTCGGAGACTCCTGCTCAGCCCCCTGGCCTTTGACCTGCAGGGTTCCACAGGGCTCTATTTTGTCTCCTTTGTTATTTAACATCTATATGAAGCCGCTGGGTGAGGTCATCCGGAGGTTTGGAGTTCGTTACCATCAATATGCAGATGACACCCAGCTTTATTTCTCCTTTCCCCCTGATGCCAAGGAAGCCGTTCGACCCCTGAACCAGTGCCTGTCCTCAGTGATGGATTGGATGAAGGTGAACAAGTTGAAATTAAATCCAGACAAGACAGAAATGCTCTTCGTCAGTCGTAGGGCTAAACTAGAAACGTGGAATGTACCTGTGTTAGACGGGGTTACACTCCCCCTGAAGACTCAAGACCGCAGCTTGGGTGTGCTTCTGGACTCGGCTTTGAACCTGGAAGCTCAGGTTTCTGCTGTGTCCAGGAGCGCTTTTGCCCAGTTAAGACTGGTTCGCCAGCTGCGCCCGTTTTTAGAGATGTCTGATCTGACGAAGGTAACTCATGCCTTAGTTACATCCCGGCTTGACTACTGCAACGCACTCTACGTGGGGCTGCCTTTGAAGACAGTTCGGAAGCTTAAATTGGTTCAACGTGCAGCAGTAAGAATGCTGACAGGGGCTGACATTCGTGCCCATACAACCCCCCTGTTGCAACAGCTTCACTGGTTGCCAATTTGCTTCCGGACTCAATTCAAGGTGCTGGTGTTGGCCTTTAAAGCCCTTCACGGCCTGGGCCCTGTCTATCTGTCCGATCAGTTGTCTTCTTATGAACCCCCCCGTTCTCTCAGGTCCTCCGATAATTCGTTCCTTAGGATACCTTCATCCACACAAGTTCATCTTTCAGGAACCAGAGACAGGGCATTCTCTGTTATCGCCCCTAGACTCTGGAATTCCTTGCCAACAGAGGTCCGGTCGGCCTCCTCGCTTCCGGCATTCCATCGCCAGGTCAAGATGTTGCTTTTCTGTCTCGCATTTAACCTGGACTGAAGAATAGGAAATCTCTTGACCATGAGAGACTATGGAGTAATGATGTTGTTTATTTTACTGTATATAGTTTTACTATTTTAACCTTATCTTATAAGTCTGTATTTATGGTTGTATATCTTGTTTTTATAAGGTATTTTTGTCTATGTTCTTTTATTATAGAGTTGTTCGCCGCTCTGAGCTTTCCAGGAAGATAGAGCGGCATAGAAATGTTTTAAATAAATAAATAAATAAATAAAGTTTAAACAATGTATAATGCCTAAAATGTCCATCCAGTAACATAATAATGAGAAGTTGAGCACGACTGTTAGAGGCCAGCTTAGTTCTCAAAGAGCTGGGTGAATAGAAAGTTCTTGGTCTGGTACCTAAAAACTTATAATGATGGTGCCAGGCATGTTTTCCTGGGGACAGCATTCAACAGATAGGGGGCTACCATTGAAAGGCCCATTCTCATGTGGCTATCTTCCTCACCTCAGGTGAGGCACACAGAGAAGGGTCTCTGATGAAGACCACAGGGTCTGGGCTGGTTCATATGGGAAGAGCAACCCATGAGGTAGTGCAATCCTGAGCCACTAAAGACTTTATAGGTAAAACTAGCACTGAAATGAGCCTGGAAACTAATTGGTTGTCAGTGCATTATGTGTATTATGATAATGATATGCATTGGATAAATTATTTTTATACATTTAGAATCCACCTGGGTGTCAAAAATGATGAAGGCTGGGTTAAAAAAAAACATTTAATAAAATAAGAATCATGCTTAGTTTTTATAAAGGACAAGTTAAACTTACATCAGAGAAAGTACTTGCATATTTAATATAAACTGTTTTAGATGGAAATATTTTAGAAACAAATGACTCTCTGACTCATTTTAAATTATTTCCTAATATTATTTGCATGTGTTTGTTTAGGGCTGTTTAGGGCTCAAAGTATCTGGGTTCTAATTACCATCTGTTTCACTGAACTTATGTATTAAGTGGAAGACTGCTCTGGTTCAGGTCTCAATGCCAATCTAAATTGCCAAATTTTCCCTTACTTTGTATCTTTAAGACATTAGCGTATCTAACTTTCAAAAGTATTTGTAACATCACTTTATAGTTTCCTTGAAAAGGATCAGGACATGCTTTTTAGTAGAACTATAAGAAATGTTTCTGGGATAAGCACTAGAAGCTGTTGAAATAAATGTTATCAGCAATAGAAGCTGTTGTTTTAGTGAAAGCGACTCCTTAACATATCAGATGAAATTAAACCGTATGTAAAGACAACTCAATTATCTTTACATCTGTTCCTCTAAACAGCTCTGAGCCTTCGACAGCTTACTCATGAGAAGTTCTGTTAAAGTCAATGAGACCCTTGAGTAGTTAATTAGCTTCATGATTGCTTTCTTAACCCATATTTGCAAAGGTGAAAATTTTCGAGTTGATTGTGTATTAGCAACTCCACTTTGAAGTGCAATATGCTACAAATTAGCCATTCATTATAATGTACATAACCTAGAAAAGTATGCTCTACATGCATACACAAATGCCCAAATAGTGTATAAATTACACCTGAACGAAATAATTATTAATATTAACTTGGATAGTCTCTTAGTATTGAATATTTGCTTTGAAATCTGCATATTTGTTACAAATAACAATTGTCAAAAAATCATTCTCCTTGCCAGTTATTTGCCTTGTTTTGATGCTGTTTGGTGTCATTTCCATTGTTCAGCTAATTTTTTGTCATCGCTTTCCTTGGCCCCATTTGCCCCCATTGCTGGGTTATCTGATTGGCTGTGGAGATACATGTGATTTTCTTTACTGGCATTTATGTCATCATAAAATTAGAGGTGTCATCGTAACTATCTGCAAAATCTCTAGGGCCAACAGAGTCAACATTATTAAATGCCATGAGAGCAACTTGCACTGATAAAAGCAAGGGCAACGTTAAAAAAAAATGGTGCTCAGCAGCAGCAGCAGCCAAAGGGACAAAAAGAGTGTCAAACTGCATAGAAATAATGTCAGTATATACAAGCAGCAGTGGACAGAGTGGTGGGGCTGCACAGCTCACCAGACCTCCATCCAGCTGAATTGCTGCAGCATACCAGGACAAAGAGGGGGAGGGTCACAGTGATGGCGACATTGGTGCCAATGTGCCAGCAGGAGCACCAAATTGGCTCTACCGGTGTGTTTGCACTGCACCAACCTTGCTGCTCCTCCCCCTCCCCCCCTCCATCCCAGTATGCTGCAGCAACTCAGCTACAGGTGAGTGAGTGGCCCCAGCATGCCATCCGCTGCTGTGAACAAGGTCAGGCAATATGCATGACAAGAAGATCCCATGGCTATTTCCCTGCACTTAAAAGCTGGGATAGCCATTTGATTTCTACATCAAGATGTCAAGAAGCAAGTGTTTTTTTTTCCATCAGTGTTTCATATTAATTTCTTCCTGTAGAATTGTACTATTTATTGTAGATTACCAAAAAAATGTCCTGGTTTAACCAAATCCATTTCCAAGCTGTTGTAGATTCTGGCACAAATGTCAAAATCCTGGAGAAGCAAACCAGCAACAGGAATAAACAGTAATTTTTGCAAAATATGATGCTCAGTTTCTGATGTATTAACTGATGATCTCATTTAGTGCAAGTGGATGCTCTTAAGCTTTATAACAATATCATCTAGTTTTAACATTAAAATACTTTCTAACCATTTTAGTTTTATATCTAGTTTGTTCATTCTGTAACTTATTTGTTCATTTACATTTTTATGTATGATGAAACATAACATTGTTAACTTAGTCCTGCTCATTTGGATTTTACAATTTCCCTATTTTGTCTCAGTTTCCATGGAAACCTGAATTGGTATGACAACAAAGACATGAAAACAATTCTTCAAGGATATAAATGATCTCAATATAGAATTCCATGGATTATATACCCATCAGAAATCATCTAGGTATTAGCATTTGAACTGTGTGTATCCTAGAAAATAAAATTGCACATTTTGTGGAGGGAGAGTGGAAAGGGCATAGTCTAATGTACTAGTCTGTTTCTATTAGTAATTCATGGACCTAAACTCAAAAAGACTGGCTGGTATATTGGATAAGGAACACTGAAAGTAAGCATTCGTAAGATTATCAAAATGCTTACACATGGAAAATGTTTTGAAAGAAGATGTCAGGAGGAGGGGCTGGTCTAGTGCATTGGACTCTCACAAGCCACAGAGGTAGTGAGAACCTCCATACCAGTTTAAGAGGAGTATGGCACAATCCAAATGCTAGATTCTTCCCATGAAACTTTTTGCTTCATTTTCTTAGTACCTTTGTCTAGTGTAGTACTAAATTATCCCTCCAGCACTATGGAAAGCACTCTGTCTGCATTGTATCCAATATCTGTCAAGACATATACTAACTATCCCAGTCTGCATGTGTTGGAATTGCTTTTTAATATATTTTTAAACCTTTTTTAAAAAGTGTTTAAAGCTTTTTTAAAAATGTTTGAAAGAATTTTGTTTTAATCTCTTTTTAATGGTTCTTTTGTTTTAATATTTTAAACTCTGTTTTTATGAAGTTTTAAACTGTTTTAAATGCTTTTGTTTGCTGCCCTGGGCTTCTACTAGGAGAAAGGGTGGGATATAAATCTAATATATAAATAAGTAATATGTAGTTTTTAATCTCCTTAGCTTGAAAATGCATAGACTCTAGATCACCTCATGTTAATCTCATTCCTTTTTGGCCATTCTTGAAAGTTGCAGATGCTTAATGGCATGTTCAAACTGTATTATCTGGCATGTGAATCAAAGTAGCGTAATTAACACTAGTTGAAGTATATGTGATTACTAGAAATAGCAAGCGTGGTTTTATTCCATGCTACATCACTCTCTTCTTGGTCAATAAGCCCAATATTGGAAGAGGCTGGAATTAGCTTTTATCCACACGAGAAATTTCAAATAAAGGTGATCACATAATATGCCAAAAACCATAATGTGACCATTTTAATGGCCACTAAGTTCCTTGTCCTAAAAACAGTGGTTTTCATAGCCCAAATTATTTTTATAGAGAAAGTATAATGACTGGGAATGCTACAAGTATTTATCACTGGGCTTGCAGAACTGATAGACCTCTGCAGTATTTCAAATTGCCTCCTCCAGGTTCAAAATCCTATTTATGAGGCAGCTTTGAGCAGTTCTGTATCCCACAGCAAATCTCCCCCATAGCCATGTTGGGAGGATGAGTAAGAATGAAAATATTGAAAACTGTTCCAGAAATAATATCAATACATAGTGTGTAAGGCTATAAATGGCTACTAGCCATGACGGCAGTGCTCTGCCTCCATGGTCAGAAGCAGCATGCTCCTCAATACCAGTTGTTGGAAACAGCAGGAAGGGAGAGGGCTCTTGCTTGTGGATTTCCTGCTTGTGGATTTCCCATAGGCATCTGGCTGGCTACTGTGAAAACAAGATGCTGGACTAGATGGGCCACTGGCCTGATCCAGCAGGCCCTTCTTATGTTCAAAGGATATCGCTATACTGCTCAGGTCATTGTTTTCAGAAGGTATTTTTGACTGCGGGACTTTGAGACAATTGCAATAATTCAAAGAGAAATACAATCCATCTCACCATAGTGGGGAATGATAATAGGTGACTTGTGTGCCTGCTGAGTCTGCTAACCACATGCTGCTCACTGTTGATGGGCAACTTCAAGGCTCCAGCTCTTCCTTTTCATGGTTACTTATCTTTAAATTTAAACTGGACTTGGACTGGATAGCTCTCAAGCAACCTTCAAATAGAGGACTCATCTGACAGCACTTCATAATAGAGGACTGTCCTCTATAAAGTAGAACACATGGGCACTCTAATCTGTCTTCTCAACATGGTGCATGTAGAGTTCCACAGAAACTCTTGAGAACTCCAGGAGAGTCCATTGCCCTACAAAGGAAGTGAACAGTCTCTGAGAAAAGTCATAAGGAACCCCAAAAGAACTGAGAACTTGGATTTTGAGCAGAATGCTGCTTTTCTGGACCACTTTACACACCACATTCAGTTTTTTTAATGTGTATACCTAAAATATAAAATGTGACTGCACAAACCGATTTGAAAGCACATGCATCATATGTGATCAGTTGCAGCTCCCTGCTGAATGTACACTTAGTATCAAATCTGGGTTTTGTCTCTGCATAATGTGTGCAATGACTTTATAAGACAATCTTAAAATTAATGTTTGGGATGTCCTTCAAGCCCTTCTGGTAGATAGAATTGTTTCATAGTACTTTTCCTGTTATTACATGTCTTTTGTCTGTCTCCCATGCTATTTGTTTTCTGTTCATCTGACATATTGTTCTGTTTTATTTTCTACTGCTCTCTTGATGTCTCTAGCTTGTGTGCAATTATTTGTTTTTTTCTATTCAATTAGAGTGTAAAAACTGTCAGACCATTTTTCTTTGTTTTTCTTCTTGGAAGCAGATGTCTAGAACATAGTAAGTGAGACAGATTTAGTTAATGAAGTTCTCAGGCAATGAAAATATATCCTTAACCAACCCATATACGGATTGCCACATTATTTTCCAATACCAGGTAAAAGTGCACAATGGGGGAGCAGTTAAAGTTTAGGGATTTCTGGGGGCCAAGGGTAAATGAAATGCAGCAAAACATGAGTCAAAAGATGCATGTCCCAGAACATTTCAGCCTGACATTATAAACTGAAGGAGCCTAACATTGTTTTGGGGTTTTAGGTTAGCTTTCTAAACTAATCTCCTTCCATATATTTGCACACGCTGGCACAATGAGGTTTACTCTTCATTGTTCTACTCATGAGAAGAAGCTTGCAAATTATTATTCAAGGAGCCATCATCCACTTCCTCCATTCATCCAGTGTTTCCTCCTGCATGCCCCCTCTTCCACTCCCATCCTGCTCCATCATATGTTAATCTCTACCAAGTAGCATGCAGGGTCATTCCAAGTCTGTATGGAGAACCAAGAACAGTCAAAAGCAAAAAGCCAGAGAAGAAACTTCAGGATTCATTGCAGCAATAGATCTCAATCATATATCATGGCCCTTTGCAGCACTCATGGCATCATGCACCATTTTGTACCACTGGCTTACCAGGTAGCTGCAGTAGTCCTGCTCTAGTCAAGGGTTTTTGTTGGCCTTCCAGATGTTGCAGGACTCCAACGCCTATCAACTTCAGTCAGCATAATCGTGAGGGATGATGGACATTGTAGTCTGACAATACCTTGAGAGACACAGGTGGCTATACTTGATCTAGACCTAGAGACTTACCAGTTGCTATTTTGCTAGAATGATGCAAGCTAGCATTTGCATGATTGCAGCTTAAGCCAATTAGACTTCAAAAGAGATTTATGTAACAGGGTGACCACATTTCATGCAATATTCTACACTGTCAGGGGCATAGGATTACAACATTTCAGGGGAAGGATTTGGGGATCTTGTGATAGTGGATCAACCACCACATCCAAAATCCTTCCTGGTCTTTCTTTCCCTTCCCTTCCTTTTTCTTTTATTTTATTCCCATTGACTCGAGTGGAAGGAAATTACTATGCCAGTCCCAAGGCTGGTGTATTCTGGTGCCCTTTTGGGGGGGAGGAGGAATGTCAAGGGAACAAGGGGGCCAAGGATCCAGTGCTTCTTCGATACATCACATTCCTCATCACCACTGCCAGCAGAACATTACTGACACATATATATGCCTATGGAGCTTTCAATGGATGTACTAGAGGCCTCCAGTAGTATAGTTGTCCCTTGCTCTTCAACAGCAGAGCAGCACTTACACTGTTTCCAGTGGCCCCTCAGTGGACCTTTAGCTGGCTTTGAAATCATTCTGCCTGGCTGCAATCCAAGGCATATTTATTAGGGAATAATCTCCATTGAATACAATGAGACTTACTTCCAAACATAAATAGGATTATGATGTCAGTCACCATCCCTGCTGCCAGAAGACCTCTGGTTCAAGGCCTCTTGGTACACCTAGTCAAATAACAATATCTAAGTACAAAATATGAATGTATCCCATCGGGTATGAAGAATGCACATTTTATATGTGACTTTATCCTTCCCAATGTGCAAACAAGGGAACCAATCATCTCCCACTTGCTACCTGCAAAGAGTTTGAAGGGAAGTGTTCCATTTGAAACAAATGCATGCCTTACATCCCTGATGTAGGAAGGGCTGTAGCTCAGTGGTAGAGCACCTGCTTTGCATGCAGAAAGTCCCAGGTTCAATCCCCAGCATCTTCAGGTAGTGCTGGAAGAGACTCCTGCCTATAACTTTGGAGAGCCACTGCCAGTATTGAACTAGACAGACCAATGGCCTGACTCGGTATAATAGGCAGGTTTCTATGATGCAAAACATTTGTATTTTGCACTCAGGTCTTTGTACCCAAGACTTAACAAGTTTGTATAGTTAGGTTGCATTCTCACATCACTGACCAGTGCATCCAAAGCATAAGGGCCATTGTGGGATATCAGGCTTGGCTTGGATCTTTGTTTCATCTCATGTGAGAGTAAAGAAGAAAGCACATTTCTTCAGGGGGGAAAAGAGATATTGCCTGCCTCAGGCTCAGCTTGGAGAGGTATTAGTGTTGATAGCAGCTTTATAAGTGAAGCGACCTGGCAAAAAGGACCATTCAAGTCTGCAAAAAGGCCATACTTCTTCTTGACTCAAATCTTTCATCCACCTTTGCAAAGCATAAGTAAATGAGATCCATTTGGGATGCTCCACAGTTGTTTCAGTGGGAAAATGGTTTAGATAAATCACATAGATTGTTTTGGTTTGCGAATGAAGACTGAGATTGTATATTTGACTTATTCTTAGCCACAGTCTTATACTCTTGGATCTCCTAGTTGTTTATAATCCTGTTTGTATGGATTTTTTTCTTGTTGTATGTGCACTCTGCTTCATGTGATCTCCAGGTTTATAACTGGCAAATATGTCTTTCTGGGGCACCATTTCAGAGTTCAGCTTGCAGGGGGAAGATGTGGGGGGAGCAGGACAGATGTCTATTCAGAAGTAGGTCCCAGTGAACTCTTGAACTTACTCCCAGGTAGGTATGTATAGGATTGCAGCCTTAGAAACCCACCATTACATATATTTAAGGTTAAGACTGCAATCCTATACAAATTTACATAGGAATAAGTTCCATTGAACTTAGTTGAGTTTCTGTCTAAGTGAACATGCATAGGCTTAAATTGTAAATTACAAAAAATGCAATGCATTTTAACAACACTTGTTGCACTCACTTTCTATAGTTTACAATTTATCATTATAAACACAGGTCATCCACCCATTTTTAAGCACAGGGATTTGATATGCAGACTTACTACATGGGCCCACTTAACACTTTATAACAATAGTTAGTGTACTTAACCAGTGAGCTCGCTTATACAGGGTTCCTAATGAATAATCATTATGGAACACGGAGGAATGGCACCTCTGATGGCATTACATGCCACTATCCCTTCTATGAAAAGCAGTAAAATATTCCATTGACGGTAGATGCTGTCTATCAATATATTCATAATTCCTCTACATCATTGGTGGTAAACCTGTGGCTCCAACTCCCGTAAGCCCCAGCCATCATGGCCAATGGTAAGGGATTATGGGAGTTGTAGCCCGACAATGCCTGGAGGGGTACAGGTGCTCTGCCTCTGCTGTACATGGTCATTACGTGTGGAAAGATCTGTCAATTTCTCATTGTTCCAATCTTAAATTCAGTTCTCCATGTTTCTGCAGCAACTTGTGATTTTTAAAAAAAACTCATGAAAATTCTCCAACATTTAAGTGCAAATTTGTCGTAATAAACACATTTTTGTAGGCAGTTGTGACTAATGTACACGTTTGCTTGCAATTTCTCATCATATTATGCATTTGTGTAGGTTATTTTCACTCATATATTCATTTTTTATGCATACTTTCCCCTAATATACGTATTTTTGTAAACCTTGTTTGGTTGGCAAACCGCATTGCAAAATTCAAATAAGTGCAAATTTCAAAGGATGGCTGTGTTTCGGTTCTCATATTGTTTTGGAAAATGCAAATTGGGTAGATTTGGCTTGAAATGTGAACGGAATAAAAACTTTCGCACACCCCTAGTGTGCACTCTGGTTTCATGTGATCCCCAGGCTTACTATAAACACTCATGGCATTTCAAGCTGCCATTTTCAGATTTCAACCTGTTGGGGCTGGGGAAGGTTACAGATTTCACTGCTAATCAGATAGCAGCTCTGTGTTACAGTAAAATGTTTTACAGTAAAAGGCCCAAAGAAGTCCAGACTTTTCAAGTGCATTTCCAGCTCCACAATGTAGAAATAGATACTAATTTGAAACCACTAGTGCTAATATCCGGAAGCGTAGAAGCCATTAAGCCTCTGCTGGGAGTTTCGATTGACAGTGTGCCCATTAATGGAGAGGAAATGTAGAAAGATAATCTTCAGAAGAAAGGCAAGTGTAAGGTTAGAGAGTTATTTTCCCCCAAGCCATTTTTTAACCTTTTCTTGAGAATGCTTCCCCCCGCAAGGTTAATTGTAGCATGGAGTGGGAAATTTACATAGGGAAGATGACGTTGGAAAGAGGTACCTAAATTTATGTCCCACACAGGTCTAAAAGGATGAGGGACACAAAAATAGTATTGGAAAGTGTCTGCAGCAAATTGGTGGATCCCAGCTCCCAGCTGCATTTCAATATATACCAGAAAACCCAATCACTGATCTCTTGAGAAATAGTGAAGCTTCCCTGTTGAGAAAAATTCACATCTACATCTCTTGTCTGCTCCTTTTATGGAATGATTTTAAGTGGTCTGCTGATGTGCTGCTTTATTCTGCTCATATTGTGTTTTATGGTCATGCTGGCTGAACTGTTAGTATCTGCTGACTCAAGGATCTGGAGTGTTTTCAAGCTTAAGATTGTGTTTTGTATTGTTATCATTTCTTATGTTTGCTGCCTTGTGATGGGATTCTGCTAAAAAGTAGGATCAGCAACTATTAAATAGATTGATTACTATATAACCAGATTGGTGGGCACCAAAGTCAGGGCCCTTGTAGTGGTGGCCCCATTTTTGTGGAACACTCTCTCATGGGATGTATGTTTGTACCCTAGCTACTTTTAAATGTGTCTAAGAACTTTGTGTTCCAATCCATTTTTAATTTATCTACTGGATTCTTAAAATACCACTGCTTAATGTCATGTGTTGTGATTGTTCTGGACTGCAAGATTGGGTGAGAGCTCTTTTATGCTGCTGTTTTAATTTTAATATTTCATATTCTAAACTCTTTTTATGTTATTTCTGTGAGCTGTCTTTTTTTATCTTTTCTGCGCTGAAGCATGGGCATTTTAAATAAATAAATAAATAGATTGTTACATAGAGTCATTATTTTTCCTTGAAATTATGGTGAAATTATTTTTAAATGCAAACTTGTACTTTATTAGAATATTAGAGCTATGTTGAACATATCAACACATAGAAGCCACGCTGTCTGATTTTTATTTTGTTGTAACATAGTTGAAAATATTAACATTTTAGAGCACAAAAATATGGAGAACAGGAATTCCTTCAAAAGCCCAGTATTGATGTAGTTTTAAAATAAATCTTGATTGGGAAGAAATCTAGAGCAAGAGCCATATCTTACTTGATATAAAAACCTTTCCTCAAATGAATTAAATTCATCACAGTATATAAAAACAAAAATATGCTAAATGAATGAAACATACAGAAGGGCTTCTGTTTGCTTTCTGAAAGACTAGAACCTGTTTGCCCCCCAGTGGAGGTATAGAAAAGTACCTCACAGGAGCTGTTAAGTCTGCTATCCACATGCAAAAAATATTTCAAAACTGCTACTTTACTACACTGACTGCTGTGTTTTGCATTACATGTGCAACCATCACTGTTCTCAGTTCATTATTTTGTGTTGTATTCTCTTCTCATATATTATGTCCATATATATATGCACCAATACTTACCCACAAACTGATTATATATCACCTACAATTTTAAATCAATTTAAATTGATTTTTGAGTTCACAGAGTACATGTAGCCCTTCTAAAAAGATAACGATGCTGACATCCTGCCAATTGAAAGGGAAGTATGAGTGTGAGGGGACAGGACACTGCACTGAATCTAGTTCCCCACTCTGCATCCCAAACAGGTGACTGGCAGAACTTCAGCTTTTTAAAAAAAGAACTGTGTGAATGCCAGGCCTAACCTGCTGTGCTGGACTGGGGAAATCGCACACATAGCAAGCACGTACATGTGCATTTCCCCATCCAGCTATGTGCAAACATGCCTGTTTTGGTATGTGAATAAATTATAGCTCAGTTAGAGCAAATATTTTATTTAGTTTTTACCTTTTTTCTTCCCGGGTTATTGGAAAAGGAAAAAGGGTAGGAAGGAGAACATGTCAAATGGTGATTACTATTTTCTCTACCATCTAGTCTTACATAAGTCTTTAAAACACTGAATTATAAAACAATCACTATTAACTAATTGTAGGGAAACCATTGTAGATAAAGTGTTCTTATATGAGAACAATTGTAACAGAGAGATGGGAAATATAAACTTACTAAAAAACAATGAAATATCTTTATTAATTTGTTTAAAGCACCAGGTCATATTGTCCTGGTGCTTCATTGTTAGAAAATATGGTTGGATACTTTGATTCCAACTCTGAAATATTGGATAATCAAGGCAGGGGCAATATGGATGGCAATAAATGTACCATTATTTTGTAATAGGGAACTTTGCTAAATGAGCATAGGAAAATCTAAGGGATTTTTAAAATGTGCCTTTAAATAGTCACTTTCAAAGATGACGGCTGACTTTTTTTACATTTAATGAATACATAAATTATTTCTTTGCTTTGACAAAATATCTATTACCACATTATTTATTTATTTATCTCACCAGTGTATAGACAACTTGCTATATCTCTCTCTCAAAACTTTTTTAAAACAAGAAGCCAAAGATTTTTAACATCAAGGCGTCAAATGGTCTAAAACACGCAACAAACTAAATACTCATTTTCCTCAGATATATTTACAATATTACTTCAACGTGTGATAGTGAATTCTCTGACACCAAGTCCAAATGCTTAAGCTTGACTACTATGAGTTCAGTATATTTGTCAAGGGAATATTTCCAATTGATTTTGAAGGGAAATCTTTGAACATGAAACAGGTTAATGCGAGTGTTTCCCAAGAGGAAATGATCTGAGCAGGGCAATATAACTTCTTTCCCACTGTGATTTCAATCAATACATAGTTATTAAAGAACATGAAAAGCAGGACAATACCACATCAACAGGTTATGCACAATAGACAGATGGTATTTAATTTTTGTTCTCCTTTTCATTTTTTTTTGTTTCTTTTAAAAACAAAAAACAAAAAAAGCAATTAAGTTATTCAGCAGAGCATTGCTGTTGCCGTGGTGAGCATTTTATTTATGCAAGCCATGTCATCTTTCATTCTCCAGACTAGAGGCAAGAGGCCCAGCCCATCAAGTATTTACATGCTTAGATGATCAGATTTTAAGTTCATGGCCTCCAATTAATGGTGTGCAATATATTTATACACTCATGAGACTTTGTATAGAGGTAGGATGGAATTAACTACAAAATTAGCACAGTTAACCAATTAGGGGCTCTTTGCCAATATTATAACATCAACAGCAGTCCCATTTGCTGGCTAGTAAAAAAAAATCAGTGATCATATTTTAATTCATTTGCATTGCAGAACTGGACAGTTATTTATCACCCTCAGTTAAACTATTGAAAGAAAAAGAAAAGACAGATATCACAGGGCAAGGAGAGCAACAAATATCAATAGATAGAAATATTTAACACAAATAAGTGTGAGCAGCAGGAAAACCCATAGAACAAAATTGCAGACTCCTGGATGAGTCTGTTGGGAGCAGCTAAAAGAGCCATTTGTTGTAGACCCCTTACATTTGCCAATATGATAATAGTTAAAGCTGCCTCCCCTGCTCACTTTGCTCATCCACCCCACCACCAAACCACCTTACCCTAGGAATTCCAACACCACCCTTGCCAAACTCCCCATTGACTCCAAGTCTTAGAGTCCTCTTAGATCTGGCCAAGCCTCCTCCAACCCCTTCTACAGGTTTCCAAACCTCCTCCTCTCCTCCCCCCTTACAGGTCACCAAGCTGCCTCCTCTCCTCCCCAAACAGGTCATCAAATGTCCTCCTCACCTCTCTCCCCTTATAGATCACCAAGTTGCCTCATCTGCTACCATCTCCACAGGTCACCAAACCTCCTCCCCCCCTTTAGACTTTCTCCTGTGAGGAGGAAGAAATTAAAGGAGGGAGACAACCGACCAAGACAAGTCACACAGGAACAGTTGTCCTGTCCGGTTCTGACTGTTCCTCTGTGGCCCACCCAGGCTTAGGGTTGCCATATTCCAGTTCCACAAATCCGGGCAGGTTAATTTGCATATTATGTAAACTATTTGCATATTATGCATATTATTTGCATATTATGCAAATATTTGCATATTAATACTTGGATTGTCCAGTTGTTTTGTTTTTGTGCCTAGGAATTACCACCAAAAACTGGGGAAAGATGTGAGAAATCTTTTTTTTAAAAGCAACATTTTTAGCCTTAAATGCCTAGACTCTAGTTTCCAACACTATGGAGTATTTATTGATTGATTAAGAGAATTTATATCCTGCCCTTTTGCTGTTAAAAACAGAGCTCAGCACAGCTTACAAATATAATAAAAACAATAAAAATGCACAATCAATATAAAAACATAATAAAAACACAAAATAGCAACAAACATAAAGTAAGTCAGGGCAACAGTACGGTTAACCATATACGATATATTTCAAAGATGTGGTGGGTGGAGAAAAACAAGAAGCCAAAATGTTAGGAAAAGGAGTCTTTCACACCACATGCTCAGTTGTAAATACTGTTGCAGCAAGCTTTACAAGTTCCTCCAGTATTCCACTGGTGCAGGCACTCAGACATTCAAAGTATCTGTATGTTTTTTAGGTTTTATAAAAGCAGAGCTTTGCTTAACTCAAAATTTCTTCTCCCTTTGATCAACCACATCTACACAGGTTCCACCTCCATACTCAAAATGAAACTGGGCCTGGAAGTGTGCAACAACCCCACACATACCTTGCTAATTAGATTACCAATGCCAGGATGTCTGTCTTATGGACTACTCTCCTGCTCCCCCCCCCAGGCATCATGAAAGACCCAGTCCTGGGCTCAGAAAGAAAATAAATATCTGGTCCTCTTCAAAGTATTGATAAGCCTCTTGTTTTAATTGAAATAATAATTATAAATTCTTGTTCTTATCACTAATGGGAGTTAATTATCTTGCATATGCTGCTGTTGCTTCTATGGCTGTAACGGAGTGAGGTTAAAGATAAGTGAAATGCAAATAGGAAAAAAAAACACAAAAGGCAGTAACACTTTCCTAAGTGTAATACCATACCAACCACAACAAGATTCCTATGAGTAAGGCAGAAAACTAAGCATCTCACAACCAAAAATATGATAAATGAAGAAATATTTATATAAAAGCATGACTATCAAATATATTTATTATTTACACAAACTGTAAAGATATTTATAGTGCAATCCTAAGTTTATTTATTCAGAATCAAGTCCCAGCGTATTCAGTGGGGCTTACTCAAACAGGGACAGAAATGCAACTTTAAGTGATAAGCAACTTCATTCACACAACCCAAAATTCCAAATCATGCCACTTTACGCTGTTTTGCAACTGTTTATACTTGTTTTTATGGTTATTGGATTTTAAATGGCTTTATTTCTTGTTGTGAGCTGCCTTGGTTTCCAACCCTACCTCACAGGGGTGTCGGAAAGATTCCATACACGCACACGCACACGCAGACACTGTAGATGTATAAATACATACAGCCCATATAATAGTTTATTGTCAAACCAGTTGGTCATTGCAGAAAAATCAGTATTAGTTTTAAAAAAATCAGTATTACTTTCCTACAGAATAAAAACTGTAATACCTAAGTAAGCCCTGCCTACTTGCTTTAAAATAGGACTGGAGGGCACAAACACAATTCTTTTTTACATTCACTCCAAAGTCCCATTGATTTTCAGCATATTCATAACCATGTCTACTCAAAAGTAAGTCCTATTGAATTCAATGGGATTTACTCTGGGCATATGGGATTAGCATTGCTTTTACAAAAAGCAAGCATTGGGAAAGTTTTCAAAACACTGCCCAAGATCTGACTCCTGCACACAAGAGGGAAAAAAACTGAAATGTATATACTTACCCAATTTATGAGATTTTCAGATAAACGGGGTGAAACCACCATTTTGTTTTCTAGACACTGCCTAAGGTCAATGAAACCGAAACACAATCCCTGATTGGCTGCAATCCTGAACGGGCGGGGTTAAAGCTACGAAGTGCTATACAGTACTGTTTAAAGAAAGATTTAACAGTCGGGGGCGGCTGACGTTTTTATGTATATCTCGAGAACCGGACCACCTAGAAACTTAAATTTTTTTTAAATTAAAGCTGAGAATCCGGGCCACCTAAAGGGCTAGCCGGGCACCGGGTGGCATGCATAGAATCCGGGTAAAACCCAGCTAACCGGGCAATATGGCAAACCTACCCAGGCTGCTCAGCGCTTGCTCGCTCACCCCTTTTCCTCCCTTGCTAACTCTTGCCACCTCACTTGTCTGCCCCCTCCCTCGCTTACTCACCCCCACCCATTCACTTACTCACGTACCCACTCACTCACCATGGAAGGCTGTCATGTTGCATGACAATAACCTACAACAAATATAGGAAGATATAACAAATATAGGAAGATATAAATGTGGGAGCCTCCCATAAGGGGAACAGCTGCAGCACTAGGAGACTGAAGAAGACCTGCCCTGGGAGTGAGTATCTGAGCATCTGGGTGCCTGCTGCTTGCTCCTTTGAGTTGCTGTCCCTTGAGACAGCTGAAGTTCCTGGTAAGTGCTGCAAGGACTGGGACCCCCTCCCTGACCCTGGTTCCAGAGAGAGGCTGCAGTCAATCTTGCAGCCTCTTGAATCAGCTGCTGGCTGGGGCAGGAGACATAAAAGCCCAGCTGCCCTTGGACAGTGGGTCTGCCGCCGCCAGGGTCGCCACTGAAGGGGGTTGCCCTTTGGGGAGTCCCGAGGGTGAGGGCGCTACCCCCATTCTATTACCTTTTCTTTTCTTTTTTTCTTTTTAATCTATTTTCTGTTAAACCAATCTAGAGGAGATTGGTGGTGGGGAGGGTGTGTGGTGCATGTGTAGTTCCTGCACAGGGTGAGAGCCTGTGCACTGAAATGAATGGTAGGAGAAGGTCGTCAGATGCCTTCAGAGTGAGAGTCTGTAACTGGCAGAATGCTGGCCCTCCCTGGGTGTGAGACAGGAGGGGGAGTAGATGGGCCTTGTGTGGAAATGTTCCCAATTCTCTCAGAGGCCTACTGGAATAATTGGCTCCGGCAGGTTTTGCTGGTGGGCTCGTGTTGGGTCCATATTAGGTGTTTAGGAGGAGTCTTAGTACAGAAGAACTGAGTTGCCATCCCAATTTCAGTGATCACAGGTAGAGGGAAATATAGCCATGGAAATGTGGTGAATTACCATAGAAGTCAAGGGCAAGAGTATCCATGTTCTCATGGATGGGTTTCTTGCTGCTCATCTGCTGTGCCCACTGGCCTGTGTGTGTAGTTGTTTAATGCCAGATTGGTACACAATAAGACCACTCTCATCCATGATTTGATTGTCGATGAAGGTGCCGATTTGGTGTGCATTACTGAGACTTGGGTGGGTGAGCTGGGAGGAGTTTATCTGACCCAGCTTTCCCATCTGAATACTCAGTGCAACACCAGCACAGACTGCAGGGACGGGGAGGAGGAGTTGCTGTGGTCTACAGAACTTCCATCTCTGTCACCAGGAAACCACTCTGTCTCGGAGCTGGCTGTGAGAGCCTGCACCTAGTGTTGGGCCAAGGAGACAGTAAACTAGGGTTGCTGCTGGTGTACCATCCACCCTGCTGCCCAGCAGCTTCTCTGACAGAGCTGGTGGAGGCCATCTTGGCTGTGGTGTTGGAGGAGCCCAGAATGATAGTCCTGGGCGATTTCAATGTCCATGCGGAGGCTGCCTCTAGTGTTCCAGCTCGGGACTTCATGGCTTTCATCACGACCATAGGGCTGTCTCAAGTTGTCACTGGCCCAATACACAGGGCAGGGCACACCCTCAACTTGGTTTTTGCTCCAGATAGAGGAAGGGGTGGTCTGGAGATGGGGGAGTGGATATCATGTTGGCGTGTGTGCGCTGTTGTGTGAAACAGCATACATTACGTTGGAGTTAAGTTGAGCAAGAAACTTCTTCAGAGCATGTTAAGAGTCTTTATTGAAAGACATTAAGACCAGAGGCTTAAGAGTAAATACATGTAGAGATTCTTCAGTCACCCCCCTTCTGGTACATCTCTCTCCATAGATAAACACAAAAGACAGCCTCTCAGCTCAGAGGCATAATTCAGAAGAGGACAACACACAGACTCTGTTAGAACTTTCCCAGTCGCTATCAGATGGCTACCATAGCAACGGCCCTGGCAGTCCGTTCCCAGACAGGGCATAGACATAACTCCCCCTTAACCACAGTTACGTCTTCAAACTTGCAGGCTTCATGGAAAACTACTAGAGACAGTAATGCCTACTGGTCACCAGCCCAACAGCTTCCCTTTTTTCCATTAAGACTGCAAAATACTCATGAAATACATCTCCATAATACATAGTCATACAGTCATACATTTTCAGTTCAGTACAGTTCAAAATTACATCTCAGTACAGTTCAAAACTTTATTCACTCAAACTTTGGTTCATTCCAAGCCTTGTCACCAGTTTGCCAAATTTCTCCTCACACAAAGGCTTGGTCATTATGTCAGCCACCATGTTGTTAGTGTCACAAAATTTTAGGTTAACAAACCCCTGCTGTACACAATCCCTTACGTGAAAGTATCTGACACTAATATGTTTTGTTCTCTTGGTATGAGCTTCTGATGTGGCTATCTTAATGCCGGTCTGATTGTCTTCATATACAGTAATCGGAAATTGCATATCAATGCCTATCTCCTGCATGAGCATTGCGAACCATTGTAGCTCATTACAGGCCTGTGATAGGGCCACATACTCGGCTTCTGCACTTGATGTTGCAACCACATTTTGTTTCTTGCTACTCCAGTCAATGCATGACCCGTGCCACATCACAACTATGGCAGAGGTTGACTTACGACTGCTCAGCTCCCCTGCATGATCTGCATCCACAAAACATTCAAGACCTCCTGTCTTTGCTCCTGACAAAACCAGACCCTTTGTCTTCGTGCCTTTCAGATAACGCACTATCCTTTTAATCCCTTGCCAGTCAGCCTCTGAAGGATGCTCTACCTTCCGGCTTAAAATACTGACTGCATTACATATGTCTGGGCGAGACACCTTCACCAAATATTGCAATTTCCCTATTATGCGCCTGTACTTCTCAGGATCTGTACAAGGCGTCTCCTGCACATTCTGTTGGAAAGCCACAACCATTGGAGTCTTCACAACATTGCATTCTGTCATGTTGCATTCTTCTATGATCTGATTTATTTTACTTTCCTGAGTCAATGTTATGCTTCCGTCTTCTGCACGCACAATATCCGTGCCTAAATAGTGTGTGACAGGCCCCAAATTCTTTGTGTCCACCTGCCTGCCCAGTTGCTCATTAAATTCTTGTTCCTCTTGCTGCTCATGATAAAAATACATGATGTCATCAACGTAAACTGCACAGAACGTGGTTTTCATCCCCTGTCTCTTTATATACACACATGGATCTGCCTTGCATCTTTGGAATCCCATTCCATGCAACACTCTGTCCAATTTCTCATTCCAGCAGCGTGCACTTTGCCACAGTCCATATATTGATTTATGCAGTTTACACACGAACCCTTCCTTTGACACAGAACCCGGAGGCAGTTCCATATATATCTCCTCTCTTAAATCACCATGTAGGAATGCCGTCCCTATATCGTAGTGATTTACACTCATGTTCTGCATCGCTGCCAGCTTCAGCAGCACACGAATGGACTCATGTTTCACAACCGGGGCGAAAACAGCATCATAATCTGTCCCATGCTGCTGGGTGAATCCCTTGGCAACCAAACATGCCCTGTACCTCTGTACTTCCCCGGAACTTGCTTTCTTCTTCTTAAACACCCATCTGCAACCTATGGCCTTTTTACCCATGGGTAACTTTACTAATGTCCATGTGCCATTCTTTTGCATGGCTTGTAATTCTTCCTGCATGGCCTGCTGCCATTTGTGCTGCTCTGCCTTGAAATCATGCTGGCTCTTCTAGTTCTCTGTGAACTTCCTCCATCTGGGCAGTGAATACCGACGGCATGCCTTTTACGGCTGCCTGTTTACAGCCCTGACCGTCATTCCCTTTCCGCCCCATTGAACTCAAGGCATCAGCACACTTCACACCCATGGACATTTTAAACTGTGAATCATTAAGGCTTCCTTGCATGCACACTTGATCTCCCCTCATTACAAAACATTGGTATTTGTGAAACAAAATTGAATAATTACAACTCACCAGTTTTCTAACTGATAAAATATTATGAGCCAATTCCGGAACAAACAAACAGTCTGACATTAGTCCAAGCTTGTCAAATTTCACCAGACCTTTAGCTTTTACGGATTTCCGTGAACCATCAGCAAGTAAAACAAAGTCTTTCACTTCTTCTGAAACGTAAAACAAATGTCTGTCTTTAATTAATATATGGCTTGCTCCGCTGTCGACAATAAAGTTAATTTGTTCCAAGTCTTTAGACTTCTGTTTACAAACAAAGTTCACACTTCCCTGCTTCAAGCCTCTGTCCCTGGAGTTTCGCTTGATTGCACAATCTTTACGGAGATGCCCACGAGCCCCACTGGCAAAACAAGACTTCAGCCGCTGCTGCTCCCGCTTGTTTTCCTGTCTGCTTTCGACAGCCTGCTCCGGTTCGGCACATTTCTCCTCCTTGCTTCTGACAGCTTCCACCGGCTGGGCTCTCTGCGCCTCCTGCCTCCGCTGCCATTCCTGGGACAAATCCTGCAACGCGTCCCACGTCTGTTTAGCCGACGGCTCAACTCTCACACACATCAGTTGAGAATCCGATAGAGCCACGATTATAAATGCCTGCGCCCTCTGGTCTCGACGCTTCCAGGCCACGGTCAGTACCGCCGGGGGTTTTTCTTCAATCACGTCCCATAAATCCTCTGTTATCAGCAAAGCCCTCATCCTCGGCTTCCAGCTGCCAAAATTCTTTTCATTAAGCCGTTCCATCGGCAAGCCTCCCCCAGACAGGGGTTGCAGCACTTACCCTGTGGAATGCCCTCCCCTTAAATATTAGGCAGACGCCATCACTGTTATCTTTTCAGCGCCTTTTGAAGACTTTCTTTCAACAAGCCTTTTAAGTTGAGACCTCTCCCAGTCTGTGTCTGTGTTGGAATTGCTTTTAATATGTTTTTTTAAAAAAACAATATGTTTTTTAACCCTTTTTAAAAGATGTTTTTAAAGCTTTTTTTTAAAAAAATATCTTAAAGTTGTTTTGTTTTAATGTATTTTAAGGTCTGTTTTATGATGTTTTGATGTGTTTTTAGTGCTTTTGTTTGCCGCCCTCAGCTGCTGCTGGGAGGAAGGGCAGGATATAAATCAAATAATAAATAAAATAAATAAATAAAATAAAGCTGTTTTGTAAACCTAAGATTTCTTGTCCCTGCAATGGTGCCTGGATAGGCTTCGGATAATTTAAAACAGCTTATCCTAGCAATCAGCTGATGAGCTGGAAACATTGCAACATTTTAAGATGGTAGGGCCAGTAGTATCACTCCCTGCTTTTGTTTACCAGAAGCCCTGGTCTACTCACAGGTCCTGGGCTACTCACAGCCTCACCACATAGTCAATATGTATGATTTATAAGATACCCAATATGCACTAGGCACTATACAGATATGTAAGTATGTCCCTGCCTGCAGGACTAGAGTATAAAAACACACACATTGCAACGAAGCTGCAATCCTGTATCCACCTATCTGGGTGTAAGCCTAATTGAATTAATGGAACTAACTTCTCAGCAGACATGTATAGGATTGAACTGTACGTTAAATTAAAAACTATTCCAGATTCAAAGAGGTGTGCTCACATCATCTAATTATTAGAGAATATACATAAGCAAGTGAGTAAAGATCACTGCATCTGTACCTAAAATTTATAAGAGAAAGGTAGAGGAAATGGCTCACTTTGGACTGGTTTCCAGCGGCTATGTTGGTTGTAAGAACCCTGTCATGTGGTACAGAGTCCTGCTTCCATTGCTTAATCTTTGTGACAGATACTTGAGGATTTTCTGCTTTTCTTAGTACTTGGACAATACTTGTAATCCTTGATGAACCAATAAAGACTGGATCAGAGTGGTATGCCCTAGTGCAGTAGTATTGGGGTGGAGAAGGCAAGCTAGCATTGCACACCTGGCTTCCAGATGCCAAATGCTGCTTACTGAGCAGGGGAGGGGCAAGGGGAGCTCAGCACAGTGTAGGTGCAATGGCAGATCCAATCCAACACTCCTGCTGCCCCACCATCTGCTACTGCCTTAGACTTTGTTTCAAAATAAGGATAGATGAAAAAATGGAAACAAGTTCTGCAGAGCCTGCATTTCACTGGTATTATACAGCCATGAGACCCCTCGCTGGATCATCACCTTGTAGTGGTGAGTGGGCTTGTGTGTTCAAGTGAACCCTATGAGCAATGCCGTCGGGAGTCATGTACTCCCAGCAGGGTCACCCATGGCGGTAAGGGCAAGGGAAAGGAACCAGACAAAAAACAATCCAAAAAAGTCCTCAATTGCAGAACAGGCAGAGGATAACAATGTGTATGTTACAACGGCTGTGAAGGTGGAAGAAGGGTGCAGCAGATAAAAGACTTCCAATTGTTGTGGTATCCATGAGATTGGATCAAAGCCTTTTTCTGTCAAGATTGTGTGTTGATCGTTGTGCGCCAGTCTCCCCACATAAAACAAATTCACGCACAGGCATCTTCCAACCAAATCAAAAGTCCCATGGCGATCAGCAAATTGCGACAGGGGCAGGGCTGTGAAATCTGGAAGCCCCTAGTCATGGACCAGCACATGGGTGGTGAATACAGACTCAGTCATCCTGGCTCAAGGACCGAGGCAGTTGAGTAGATCGGCAGCTATATCCACAACTGAGCAGTCTTATTCAGGAACCAGTCTCCTCACCCCGTATGGGGAGGGGGCTAGAAAAGGTGCCCTAAACATAGTCTGCCTCATCTCTCTCCCTGACTGGATTACTGTATCCAGTGGGGTCACCACTTAGCGGTGGCAAAAGACAAATGAACTTTGGAACATGGAATATACGGACATTGCTGGACAATACAGTTAGTGAAAGTCCTAAACTCTGGACTGCCATCATCGCGAGGGAGTTGAGACGTTTTAATATTGACATAGCAGCACTCCAAGAAACTCGAAGAGCAGGAGGACAACTGAAGGAAGAAAAAGGAGGTTATATCTTCTTCTGGAAAGGACTGACTGAATAAGAATGACAAATACATGGAGCAGACTTTGCTATTAAAAATAATCTTGTGAAGCTCTTGTCAGAAGTTCCTATTGGCATTAATGAACGACTCTCAACTCTCCGGTTAAAACTTGCCAAAAACCAGCAGGCAATTATTCTAAGTGCTTGTGCACCAACATTACATGCTGATGAAGACATCAAGGAAATTTTTTATAACCAGCTGGACACCACCTTATCAGAGATACCTGAGGATAAAATTATCCTCTTGGGTGATTTCAATGCAAGAGTTGGGCGTGATTTTGATTTATAGCCAGAAACCATTGGGAAAGTAGGAGTTGGCAATAGCAACTTATGTCTCCTTTGGAGGAGTCCTCAGAGGGTGAAGAGAAGGACAACTAGGGAGTAACAGCAGCAGAACCAGAGGGAAGAACAGATGAACCTCCTGAGGATGCAACACCAGCTCTCCCTCAGCTGGAGAGTGTCCAAGACACAGCTGAAGCCCTTCAACCAGATTCAAACAGTGAACAAGAGACTCCCCTCCCACCTGCAGAGCGAAGACGACAGAGAGTCATGCAGCAGCATAGCTGGCCTGGCTGTTTAAGACAAGAAAACTCTTAAAAGCTGGGAGGCTGATTACCTGCACCTGCCTTAGGGAGTGGGATTTAAAAGGCAGTTCGTGACTGCAGCAGGTTGCTGACTACAAAGCTAGGCATGACCTCTGTGTTCCTCCTATCTTCCAGAACCCAGACTCTCAGACTGACCTCTTGGAAAACTGGACTAGGAATCCCCCATTGACTTCGCTTGTTGGACACTGACTTGGCACGTGAGCTCGGAACCAAACCTCTGACTTTATCTCGCCTTCCCCCTGGTTATCTCTCTAGCCTGGCAGATTTATAACCCAAGCTGCCGTCTAAAGACTTTATGACCCCGACAGTTACTAATGAATTTATAGCCCAGCCTGCATCCTGCCAATGCTGACATCTCCCTGTAAAAGCTGACAACTTAAATGGCATTCTACTTCTGACTAAATGTGCAGAGCATAATCTTGGTATTACAAACACACTCTTTTGCCAGACAAATAAATTTAAAACATCATGGAAGCACCCTCAGTCAAAACCCTGGCATCTCCTGGACTGTGTAATTGTCTGTACCACAGATCGTCCTGATGTACTCCTCATTAGGGCCATGACGAGTGCTGATGACTGCTGGACAAATCACCGATTAATTCTATCCACTATGGCCATTAATATTGTTCCTCAACATAGGCTCCAAAGAAGAAAACCAAGGCATAAAATGAACATCCATGCCCTTCAAGATCCTATTAAGCGAGCCTGCTTTCAAACATCTCTCAAAAAACATCTACCGATGGAACTCCCTGAAAATGTCGAGGAGCGCTGGGTTAAACTGAAGACATCCATTATTGCAGCATGTGAACAAACTATTGGATACCAAACTAAGAAACATCAGGATTGGTTTGATGAGAATGATAGTGAGATTGAACATATCATTGACAAGAAAAGGAAAGCCTTCCAGATATGGCAGAAAGACATTAACTGTGCTGCTAAGAAAAAAATCTATGCCAGTGCAAAGGCTGAGGTCCAAGGAAGAAATAGAGAACTTAAGAATGCTTGGTGGATAAAGAAAGCTCAAGAAATCCAACACTTTGCAGATGCTCACGATGCACAAGGCTTTTTTAATGCCACAACGGCCATCTATGGACCAACAAATTATGGTACAAATCCCTTACATTCAGTGGATGGTACCAAACTTCTTAAGGATAAAGAGTCTATTGCACTGCGCTGGAAAGAGCATTACCATGACCTCCTTAATCATAACTCTATTGTGGCTGGTGAGGTCTTCTCGCAAATTCCACAACAACAAACTAGAGACGAGCTTGCAGTGTCCCCTAATTTAGATGAAGACAGTCAAGCCATCAATCAAATGAAGAACAACAAAGCTAGTGAACCTGATGGGATTCCTACTGAAGTCTTTAAAGAAGGTGGGCCTGAACTTACACCACTTCATAAGCTCATTGAAAAAATCTGGATGAGGGAGGAGATCCTGGAAGACTTTAGGGATGCCATAATTATCACCCTTTTTAACAAGGGTGATAGAACAGATTGTGGGAACTATTGAGGCATCTCTTTTCTTACTACCGCAGGTAAAATCCTTGCAAGGATCCTCACAAATCGCCTCCTGCCGATCTCAGAGGATGTCCTCCCCAAATCTCAAAATGGTTTCCACCCTTCCAGGGAGACAGTGGACATTATCTTCACTGCACGACAGCTTCAGAAAAATGCCGGGAGCAGAATTGACCTTTATATATGGCGTTTATAGATCTGACTAAAGCCTTTGATACTGTGACCATCTTTCTCTGGACCATCTCTGGACCATCTTTCTGAGAACTGGATGCCTTGATAAATTTGTGAATATTTTGCGACTCCACGATGGTGACAATTTTGGATAACCATGGCTTTCAGAGCGATCCATTCAGAGTCGGATCAGGCGTAAAACAGGGATGTGTCATTGCTCCTACCTTATTTGTTATCTTCATTGCTATGATTCTATACCTTACTGAGGGGAAACCTGCTGGTATGGAAATCTTTTACTGAACAGATGGAAAGCTTTTTAACTTCAGTAGGCTGAAAGCAAAAGTAAGGTAATGTCAACCTCTGTCATAGAACTTAAATATACTGATGATAATGTAGTCTCCACACGTTCAGAGACTATCCTAAATGTCTTTGCAGAAGCATATGGAAAGATTGGGCTCTCAGTTAATATTAAAGAAATCAAAGTGCTTCATCAACAGGTGAGAACTAGCCCCTCTGTAGCACCATCAATCCAACTTAATGGTGTGAGGCTGGAGAACGTTGACCACTTCCCCTGTCTTGGCAGCCATCCCTCTGTAAAATCTGACATTGATGCTGAAATTCAGCATCATCTGAGCTCTGCAGGTGCCGCATTCTCCCAAATAAAGTTCAAGGATCGGGATATTCGCAGGGAGACTAAAATGCTTATTTACAAAGCCATTGAACTACTGACCTGTCTGGATGCCTGTGAAACATGGATCATCTATAAACTCCACTCCCAATTTCTTGAAAGATTCCACCAACGCTGTCTTCAGAAAATTCTGCAAATTATTTGGGAAGACAGACGAACTAATTGTTAGTGTTTTGGAAGAAACAAAGACTACCAGTGTTGAAACAATGATCCTTCAACATCAACTTCGCTGGACCGGCCATGTTGTTCGAATGCCTGATCACCGTCTTCCAAAGCAGCTACTTTACTCCCAACTTAAGGATGGAAAACAGAATATTGGTGGACAGCAAAAGAGGTTTAAAGATGTTCTTAAAGTGAATCTAAAAAAAATGTAACATGAACATCAAGAACTGGGAAGTCTTGGCCCGTGAATGTCCCAAATGTAGGTCGGCTATTATCAAAGGTGCCATGGATTTCAAAGAAGCACAAATACAGGGCGAACGGGACAAACGAGCTAAGCGGAAGGCACATCAAACAAATCCTCATTGCAGCCATCTTCCATCTGGAAACCTATGTCCTCACTGTGGGAGGCTGTGTGGATCCAGAATTGGCCTCCACAGTCACTTATGGGCCCACTGTTAAAGACCTTACCTTGGAAGACAATCTTACTCGGCCACGAGTGATTGCCAATGAATGAATGACAGCCATGAGAGTTGGATGTATACTATAGCCAGTATGGATTTTTTGCATTCCACAATGTTAAATTAAAAATACCATGCCATTCTGATGCTTCCCATAAGCTCATTTCAAAACAAAACCTTACAAATCCTGTAGTCCTGAACGCAGAAACACTTGCTTGACAGCCCACTCAGTTTTCATGGCAATACACAAACACTCAGAGTGAATAGATAGTTCAGAAACAAGTAGGGGGAAAATCCAGACCCCTGTTGGACATTTTTCTGTCAGTGTTCTCATAATTTGTTGAAATTAATTAAAAATCAGCTATGTTCACAGAGTACCTATAATCCTATTACTGACCTTACCCCATACTCTGGGCTTCATCTTCTGAAGTTTAAAAGTTTAAAAAATTCATGGTTGATTTTTTAATTAATTGAAGAAATTTAACATTGAAGATGATGATAAGTGTGGGCATTCTCAATAACAAACCAACTGTCAATGTGTTCTAAAAGCCAGACTCACAGCTGTTTGGCTTCACTCAGCAGGAGACTACATCCATTTATTCCACTTTAAATAGTCATGGCTTCCCCCAAAGAATCCTGGGAAGTGTAGTTTGTGAAAGATGCTGAAAGTTGTTAGAGACTCCTATTCCCCAGACAGAGTTCCATTTGCCAGAGTGGTTTAACAGCTTCTGTTCTGGGGACTGTAGCTCTGTGAGAGGAATAGGGCCTCTCCTAGCACCTTTTAGCACCCTACACAAACTACACTTCCCAGGATACTTTGGGGGAAGCCATGACTTTCTAAAGTGAAATAAAGGCCTGGTGTGGATGTGGCCAGGGACAGCTTTAGTATAAATTTGGGTGTGCCTGCTGTAGAATAAAAATGTGGGGAAATTGGGAAAACAATGATAATGTTCATTGTTTTCATTTTGGAAAGGAAAGGCCCTTTGCCCAGTGTCCACCCACCCAATCTCCTCCCTCTCCCATCCCCCTTCCTTCCTTCCCCTGCCCTTCTTCCCCTTCTCTCCCCCTTCCCCTCTTCCCCCTCCCTGTCCCAGGTCAGTTTCACCTATACTAAGCATGATTTTACAGGAGTAAATCCCACTGACCTCAGAAAGCATGCAAATGATCAAACCTGCCCTCCCCTCCCCGTTCCTCCTTCTCCTCCTCTCCCCTCCTTCCTCCCCATCCCCTCTCCCCTCCCTTGCTTCTCTCCCCTTCTTCTCCCCCTCTCCTCTCCTCGCTTCCTCGCTTCCTCCTGCCCTCCCCACTCCAGCACTCCCCCTTCTTCTGCTCCCCCATGCTCAGATTTCACCCCTCAGCATATGCTCAGAGACACGTTACCAAGTTTTTCCAAGCTACCAGGAAGTTGATTGGACTGTGAAAGACCAACCCAAATTGTGTTTGCATTTTGACAACTTTGTAGGGCAGTACAATATCTCAGAGAGGAGGTCAGGTCACCTGCTCCCCTGGTGCATTCACTACAGCTGCTCAGTTTCCCTGCTTTTTAAAGTTTGATAGAAATATCTGTGGGCTGTAGGTATGTTCTTAAACCACAAGGGGTTTTTTGCCTATTAGTATTGGGAGACCAGGGTTCGAATCCCCACACAGCCATGAAGCTCACTGGGTGACCTTGGCCAGTCACTGCCTCTCAGCCTCAGAGGAAAGCAATGGTAAACTACATCTGAATACTGCTTACTGTGAAAACCCTATTCATAGGGTCGCCATAAGTCGGGATCGACTTGAAGGCAGTCCATTTCCATTTCCATGGCACAGCAATTTGTGCATATGAACTGGAAATAATATCAGAATATGGGGACTCTTAGAACAATCCTTTGACCCAGAAGTTGTTTTAGAGTTGTGAGAAGACATCTTTTATAGCTAACTGCAGCTAATTTGTATTTCCAGCCCATTAGCTTTTCCTCCTTTTCCATTCAGTTTGATGAGTAACAAAGCATCAAAACTGCCAGCTTTTGATAACCTACACCTGCATCCAGCCACTACTAAACCAAATGTTTCATCCAAAGTCTCTTATAGCACACAAGAATACACGCATACACACGCACACGTTGGCTGCTATAGGTTTTTGGCTGAAATCATTTTATACGAGCATGAGCCAAGGGTTACAGTACATTATTCTTGGCAGCAGTGTTTGAGCATAGAAATTATGTCTATCTGAGAAAGGAATTTCTTCCCCTATATTTCTTAGATTAAAAGGATTGAAGCCAAATATGAGTCCCAGCACTATTACCCCCCCTCTCTCTCTCAAACACACACACACACACTCGTTAATGTTTTCTTTAATTGAACTTTGCAATTGCATATTTGTCATTGGAATAACTAGTCCATTGCTCCTTGCTTTAAAATATAATCCTTGACATACACAAAATATAATCCTTAACATACTTTCTTCAGTCTAGTCTCCTTGTATTATTATTATTATTATTACCACCACCTTGTTGGCTCGATTCGCTGAGTCATTCCCCGTGTTGGGAATGGGTTAAGTGTTACAATGTAATTATGTGAAGGACACACAGCTGCACCGGATCAAAGGGCTTGGCTATAAAATACAAGCTCAGAGAGCCAGTCTGTGGGGGGGGGGATGAAAGTAGGAGAGAAGTTTATGTTGGTGACCGTTGTTTCTATGCACTCTGATAATGTTTGTTTGCTTGCACGAAGCCGAAGAGTGTTGGAGTGCTTTCTTACTGGTTTACTATCCAGAAGTTCTGTTCATACGCACATTTCTGTGTTGTCCGAGCAACAAGCCGCGAGTAACCTGTTGGTTCGGGACACAGAAGCTCAACAGAGGGTTATGGGCCCAGCCATAACAGAACGTTTGGCGCAGTGAACAAGCAGCAGAACCAACAACAGCCGAGGAAAAGCCAAGGGTGCAAAGGATGGCAGCATTTGGAAGTGCGTCCATTCCCTTGGAGCGGCTGGGAAGCACCAACTACGCCTACTGGAAGGTAAAGACTGAGATGCTTCTGGTGAAGGAGGGCGTGTGGCACATAGTTGCAGAAGATGACCCCCCTGCACCCCCACCACCAGAGTGAATTAGAGCGGAGGAGAAAGCAAAAGCTCTAATAATCCTAGCTCTGAAAAATGAACAATTAATTCATGTGAGGGGAATACAAACCGCAAAGGGTGTGTGGGCAGCTTTACAGCATGCACACGTGAGAAAAACTGCAGGTTGCAAAGTCCTGCTTGCTAAACGGCTGTATAACACACGGTACCAGGAAGGAGAGTCCATGCAGAGGCATTTACAGAACTTACAACGTTTGTTTGCTGAAATGCAAGAAATGGACGTACAGCATACACAAGAACAAATGGCTTACATAACGCTATCCACTTTAAATGATTCCTGGGACAGTGTAATAAGCGCGCTGGAAACTTTGCCAGACGCAGAGCTCAGCATTAATTATATTACAAGCAAGTTACTTCAAGAATCTGAACGCCGACAGGAGAAAAGCAGACAGAGCCACAAGGAAAACCCGGAGCGAAGTGAGCAAGGATCCAAGGCATATGGAGTGAGACGCTGCTACAAATGCGGTTCCCAGAATCATCTACGCAGACAATGCCCAGCTGAGATGACGGAAAAAACACAACAAGGCAAGAAAGACTCTTTCACAGTGCATGTCATAGGAACAAAGGAAAAAGACAAAGAAATGGACAGAAATTCCTGGGTGATCGACTCGGGAGCTAGTCATTTTTTGGCCAATGATGAAAAACAGTTTAAATCCATGACCCCAACAACGCAACAAAAGGTCTACTTAGCAGATGGAAGCTGTCAAGCAGTAAAAGGGGTAGGAGTGGTGTATTTAGCCTGTTTACAAACTCTAGTAACTAATGTTCTTTATGTTCCTAGGATGGACAGAAATATAATGTCTGTTGCCAAGTTAAATGACATGAATTATGTTGTACACTTTGAAAAAGGGGAATGCACAATATGTAAAGGCAATAAGATATGTGTGAAAGGAGAGTTCAAAGAGGCATTGTTTATAGTTAATGAGAATTCCCCAAAATGCGTAAATGCAGTAGGGAATAAGCCAACTCATGACAAATGTATTAACATGTACCACAAAAGGTTGGGTCGTGTAAGTTATGCAACGCTTCTAAAAACGCAGAAACACAGTGCAGATCTAATGTTTAAAAACTATACGAAGTATGAGAGCTGTAATATTTGTAATGAATGGAAGTCAACGGCAGCTCCTATCCATAAAGAAAAGCTGAACAGATCGCAGAGACCGTTTCAGCTTGTACACATGGATCTGGCCGGTCCCTTTAAGCAATCAAAAGGCCATGCCAGGTTTTATTATGTATTAGTTGACGACTACACGAGGTTCTCGTTTGTTTACTTGCTGCATAACAAAGAAGAAGCGGCTGGGAAACTGAAACACTTTGTAGAATGGGTGGAGGCTAGATTCAAAACCCGGATTTCAGGACTACGGTCAGATAGAGGAGGAGAATTCATATCCTCAAACCTGCAAAAATACCTCTTCGGTAAAGGGATAAAACATGAACTTACAGCCCCATTTTCTCCTCATCAGAACGGGCTGGCTGAGAGGTACAACCGGTTTTTGCAAGACACAGTGAGAGCAATGTTAGCTGACTCCCCAGTTACCAGGGAATTCTGGGGTGAATGTACAATATATGCTAACTATCTATTGAATAGAGTTTATACAAGTGCTGTAAACTGTACGCCTTATGAAATGCTGTTTGGAACAAAACCTCATCTAAAACATGTAAAGAAGTTTGGTGCTGTGTGTTGGGCTCACATTCCAAAGCCTCAAAGGAAAGGGAAACAGGGTCCAAGAGCACTAAAAGGTTACTATCTCGGTTTTGAGGGGGCATATCATAGAGTGTGGGTGATTAAGGAGAAACGTCTACACGTGTGTAGGAGCGTGCAAACCCAGGAGCAAAACTTGGACAACAATACACAACACACAGAACTAATAATAGATAGCAATCACGAAGAGTTACAGGAAAGGAGCATAAAGCCTAATCCCCAGGAAAAGAGGGGAGGGGAAAAGGAGGAAACCTCAGTAGCAGATGTAAAACAGGAGGCAGAGGAAAGAGAAGAAAGTGCGTGTGTGAGTGAGGAAGAACAAAACATAGTACAGACAGAAATTACAGAACCCATAGATGAACCTGCACCCAGTCTAAGGAGATCAGAAAGAACAAACCTTGGAAAACCGCCAGATAGATTTCAAATAAACAACGTAGGAACAGGTAGCAAAGTACACGTGAAAGGATGCACACCAATAAATGAGGCAATCTGTGCAACGCTACAGGATGGTGTATGGATAAGGGAAAAATGGCAGGAAAATGAATGGGACTGACAAAATGAATGTAAACTGTATGTATGTAGAAACTGTTGTAAATAAAAATGTAACAAATGTAACAAATGTAACAGCGGAGCAACAGAGGCACCCAACATCGTGGAATGAGGTGGGGGCTGTTGGCTCGATTCGCTGAGTCATTCCCCGTGTTGGGAATGGGTTAAGTGTTACAATGTGAAGGACACACAGCTGCACCGGATCAAAGGGCTTGGCTATAAAATACAAGCTCAGAGAGCCAGTCTGTGTGGGGGGATGAAAGTAGGAGAGAAGTTTATGTTGGTGACCGTTGTTTCTATGCACTCTGATAATGTTTGTTTGCTTGCACGAAGCTGAAGAGTGTTGGAGTGCTTTCTTACTGGTTTACTATCCAGAAGTTCTGTTCATACGCACATTTCTGTGTTGTCCGAGCAACAAGCCGCGAGTAACCTGTTGGTTCGGGACACAGAAGCTCAACACACCTGCCCTTTTTCCTAGTGGAGGCAGGTGGCTCCAGTGTCAATGAGGCACTAAACCTGCTCCAGATTTTAGTCTGAACTTTCAGCACCTTGGACAGCTTCTTGAAAGTTCAAACTAAAACCCAGACCAGAGTCGCTGACCCACTGACATTGGAGCCACCATCCTTCACTGCTTCCTCTCAAAAGGAATGTAGGGCAGAACTATCGAGGGAAGTGTTTTGAGGACTGAACACTTTTCCTCTGTGGAACGGGGTTTGAAAACTAAAATATGGGAATAGCATCTAGTAGAATAATGGGAGAATACCATTGTGCTTATGCCTGCTTATGGGCTTTCCAGGCATTTGGTTGCCCACTGTAAGAACAGGATGCTGGACTAAGGCTGCATTCAGACAGCGGTTTATTCTTTTTTCCCAATGTTTTCTTACCTGATCATTTTTGTATTTTATTTGATCTTTCACATGACATAAAAGTCACTTTTGGAAATCTAGCAGAATATAGTGGAAGTTTAGCACTCATTTCCATGTTAATTGCTTCCAGAAAAAATCCAATTGCACCATTAACCCAGAAAATCATGGGAACAAAGTGGTGAAATTAGGGGTGGTATAGCAGCAAATTTCTTTCCTGCCGTTTTCATGGGGGAATCATGGGGGAACAGAAGTCCCCCTGTGCAGAAGGGGTGGGGGAGTAGCAACATGTCCAATAATGTTCATGGTTGTGTCACACCACAGCCACTGGTGTGAATGAAATTCAATGCAACATGGCAATATATTGGTGAAAAAGCCATAGTTCCATAATGCAACAGCAGGGCTGCTCTTATGTTCCATTCTAGCTATATTCTAGAATATAAGGCTAACTATATTTTTCATCTGGATATATCTCCAAGCAGCTAGGACAACATAGAACAAAATAGAATAGGATAGGAATGAGGGCAAAAATTGATTCAGTTCGCATGTGAAGGCAAACCTACATAATACACACTTTCTGGAACAATACACAAACTGAAACAGCCATCCATTGAAATTTACATCACTCCAAATTTTGTAATGCAGTTTTCCAGCCAACTGATATGTACAAAAATGTACATAGTAAAGTATGCATAAAAATGCATGTATTAATGAAAATAATATACACAAATGTATTATAGGAAAATTGCTTTGCAAAAATATGTATAGTAGGCAAAATTGAATGCAAAAAATGTGTATTAAGAGAATTCTCACTAAAATGCTGTTTAATTTCCATGAGGACTTTTTAAAAAAAAAAATGCAAACTGTTATGGACATCTGGAGAACTGAATTTAAGATTGAAAAAATGGGAAACTGAGAGAAATCAAAATTGATATATTGGACAACAAATATATCTGTGCATACAGAAAGAACACTTCCTATTGAGAAGCATAGCAGTGCAAAGTGTCATGCAATAAATACTATAATGGTTGCCTTTGTAGTTTTGTTTTTAATGGCTGCCTGTTCTGCTGTCCAGGGGATGAAAGGGAAGAAGTCAAAACAAGGAAGTAAGGGGAAGGAAATAAAACAGGGAGAAGTGATGTGGAGGGAGCTGCAGCCCTCTGTCCCCCCAGCTCCTATCTGCCTGCCAAATTGACTGGATGTACAAAAGATACAGGGCTGATTCACACATTACATTTTCTTCCTTTTCTCAGTTCATTTATATAACTTGACCTGGCAACTCAATGAATATGTCATCGATCAGAAGAGTTCCAAAATGTGGCTAACTGTTTCAGGAAACATAGGGCTTGCAACGATGTGCTTCTCGTGTCTTTTTGCTTGTGCGTTATGCAGTTTTCTACAATAGCTATGGGGCAGTATACAAATGCAATAAATAAATAAATAAACTGTTAGAGGTTTGCATTGGCACATTCAAGTGGAGGGTCTTTGTCAATTGTTTTGTTTTAGCAGATATGCTGTAATTTGATTAGCTATATTCCGGGGTGCCATTAACAATTAACTATTTAATATGAGATGTCATATAAAACTATATTTAGGACAAAGGTGTGGGAATGTGTGCACTGGGAGAATCGCCCTATAGCAGCAAACCTGCCATCACAGAACCAGTTACATACCTGTGAAGAATAGGAACATTTATGAAGAGCCCTAGACAAGGTCCCAATTCCATACATGGAAAGAGAAGACAACACATGCCTGAGAGGGAAAAGTATGCTCACTCTTACACCTAGTTTCCTCAGGGAAATTAGCCCTCGTAAACAATCTTTCTTTGCCCATTCTTCCTGTCAAGTCATCTTTTCTCTCCCCATATGATCTGTCCTTTGCCCAAATCCCAAAGAAACATTCCTCTGTTTTAACAATTGATAATTCAACAGCACTGACTCTCTCAAACCAGGTCTATGCACAGTGCCTTGTATTTGGTTTTTAGTTGTATTTATGGACTCCCCCCATCCCCAAAATATACTGTGACTTTGCTAAAGAATGCATCCGTTGCTGTTAGAACAGCTTCTAAATATGCTGTATCTTGTTAAAGTTGACTGAACTAAAATGTGTAATATAGTAAACAGCTGCACATCAAATTGCTCGTGATATATGCAACATATTTCATGTTGCTAGCTATCAACCCATTTTTATCAATACTTTTCTGCTTGCCATCTCTTCCTACTTATAAATCTGGAAAAAAAATCTCATTGTTATAATCAAAAGATGGCCTCTGTCATCCTGTATAGCCTGAATATCACAAACACACACAAATCTCAGTAAAGTCTTATGTACCACTGCTTTCAATGATATTTAGTCATCATGACTAACTATAGCTGATTCAAAGTCCAAATTTATAACCAAATTGCAGTTGCTGCAAAAATGGCATAACCATTGTTTATGCACATTTCATTCTGTAGCCATCTTTTCACTTTACAGTTTGAGCATTAGATTGACTTAATAATACATGCCTAATTCTGAAATAAGGCTTTTGGATAATACAATAGCTCCTATGTTCTTACTATTCATGAGTTTCTCTGGGAACCAGATATTTTCCTGCTATGTGTTTATATGGGAAGGACAGTTGTTTTTTTGTTAGTAGTAGTAGTAGAGGAGGAAGAAGAAGAAGAAGAGGAAGTAGCAAAAGTATAAAAGAGGAAGCCTACAAAAAACCTCCTTTACCATTGCTTTTGCACCAACCATTGTTGGGGTTCATTCTACCCATCCACTTCCTTTCCCACCTATGAATTAACTGTTATTGTTATATGCCTTCAAGTTGATTACAACTTACGGTGACCCTATGAATCATTGATTAAAGAACCTGTTAACCCATTCATATAGAACTGTCTTTCCACTAAGACTTCATATGTCTACCTTGTAGTAGTCATCATGTGAATGGCATAGTCCTCTGAATCCATTCTTAGGCTGTAATCGTAAGGAAGGAAGATAACTTGGAAGTAAGTGCCACTAGAGGCTTATCCACATGGGAGCATTAGTTTGTATAAAAGATGCTTTTTTTTTTAACCTCTGGCTCCATTTTCAATTTGCACTGTCCACAGTAAGGGTTCAATTCCAGTTGTAAACACACTGTATTCTATTCACACTGGGATCAATCACATTAGGTAGGGGCTGATTGTTGCAGAGCAGCTGGAAGTTGCTTCTCAGCCCTTAGGAAACAAAATGAATGAAGGGAGGAGGAGGGAGTGGGTGTGGAGAGGGAAATGATTGACACACCCACCTAAAGCATTGGAGCAAAGCACCTACAAGGAGGAGCACAGCACTGTTGAGACATTTTTTGTTCCCTTTTCATATTAGCAGAGGATTGGGTTAGTACAGATTTACAGGGGGAAAACTGTATGATAACCTCTGTTTGCCGGCAACATCATATGAACCATGCAAATTAAAAGATGTGAATAGCACCAAACACACACTAAATCACCATGTAGATGAGCCCTAGATCTACATAGACAAGATTAGCAATATCAACTATGTTTTGTTTCAGATATGCCTTTACATTACAGAGTACAATATTAACTATGGTACAAAATACAAGAGCTAAAAAAACCCAAAAGAAATATAACAGAATTAAAAATAGATCTGTGAAGTACATTGACTAGGTTACAAAGCCTACCACAATATGTTCTTTATAATTCAGATATAGAGATTTGTAAACTAATCTTTCATTTGGCAGCTTTTTAGCTTTCTACCCCTTTAATATGCACATCATGACAAGTGTAAAACAATCAATAAGCAACTGTGTCAAACAAGGTTATTCCATGAACCACCATAGGCTCAGAGCTGATTAGCTTCCAAGATCAGATGTAATGTGTTGGCCATAGATGCAAGGTTACTGAAAGGACCTAGTAAAGTAAAGGACCTAATAAAAATCAAGTAGACTTTATTTGCCATCAGTCAGAACCTTTTGAAATAGGATTACCATGATGTTGCAATATGCTTTTGCAGTTTTTCTATTTTCTTGCCTTTTGGGTTTGTGATCTTTTGGGGCATCTAACTTCTAGCAGGACACCTCCCCCGCTCTGCTACCACTCTTAGGGCTCAACCTGGTTAGACACCTGCCCCAGACAGCAACATGTGACAGGAAACCCTGACTGCTGTTCCCTGTATTGCTGCTATTTTTTTAAATCATTGTGTGTATGATCCAAGTGCTCATAAGACTCTCAGCTGAGAGAAACAGCAGCAGCAGCAGCAGCAGCAGCAGCAACAACAACAACAACAACCACAAGATGTAGAGCCTTCTGCCTCTGGGCCTATCAGGCAGCAGCAAGGAGAAGGATGAAGAGCATCATCTGCCACCTGGCAAGCCCAGAGATAGAGATGATGGTTGTGATAGTCACTCTGACTGTGATGGTCACTATTACTGCTAGTCCTTGCCACCAGGCACAATGAGTATCAGAGACAAGGAAAAGAGCAGCCGCAGGGAAAGATAACCAGTGTTTTGTGCACACACCCACTGATCACTTGGCACCCAAAAGCCAGGAACAGGCCATTCCTCAGCCACCCAAACAAGATTCTTCCATGAAAAGACACTGCAAGCAAATGCTTCAGAAGGGAAGGGAAGTGCATCAGTTACATTCAATTTTTGAATTAGATTAGACTATGAAATATGACAGATATAAGGCTCACTGTTATGTATACATAAATTTCAGTGGAAGGAAAGAAATAATATAGATGAAGACCTGTAGTGGCATAACATTTTATTTTGAGTCTAGCAATGTAGATAAACTGTTGAAAACTTCATCAGCAAGCATAATGTTTTAGGATTGCTTTGGATGTGCATTTAACATTTATAATCTTTTTTTTAACATTTTGCTGCCCGTGTTACCAGTCCAATGAGGTTCTTTTTGGTCATGTGAGATCTTTTGTTGGTATAATCTCTAGCACAAGGCTATATAGTTAATAAAATGCCATTTATTTTATTTATTTATTTTATTTATTTATTTTATTTCATTTATAAACCGCCCATAGCCAATGGCTCCCTGGGCGGTGTACAACATACATTATAATACAATAAGTCAACAAAAATCAATAAATATAGAATACAGATACATAATAACACAACAATATTTAAGATAACTAAAGCATTAAGACATTAAAATACATAACAGTATATTAAAATGTATTAAAATGGGTTTAAAATGCCTGGGAGAATAGGAAGGTTTTAGCCTGGCGCCGAAAAGATAACAACGTAGGCGCCAGGCGTACCTCCTCGGGGAGACTGTTCCACAATTCGGGGGCCACCACAGAAAAGGCCCTGGATCTTGTCATTACCCTCCGAGCTTCTTGATGACTCGGTACTTGGAGGAGGGCCTTAGATGTCGAACAAAGTGTACGGGTAGGTTCATAGCGGGAGAGGCATTCCAACAGGTATTGCGGGCCCACACCGTGCAAGGCTTTACAGGTCAATACCAGCACCTTGAATCTGGCCCGGAAACAAATCGGCAACCAGTGCAAACGGGCCAGAACAGGTGTAATATGTGAGGACCGATTGGTCCTCGTTAATAGTCTGGCTGCTGCGTTTTGCACTAGCTGCAGCTTCCGAACCGTCTTCAAGAGCAGCCCCACGTAGAGTGCATTACAGTAATCCAATCTAGAGGTCACTAGAGCATGAACAACTGAGGCGAGGTCGTCACCGCCAAGATAGGGGCGTAGTTGGGCTACCAAACGAAGATGGTAGAATGCATTCCGAGCCACCGAGGCTACCTGAGCCTCGAGTGACAAGGAAGGATCGAAAAGAACCATTAACACTAAGCATCTACATTTTTAATGCATGTGCTAGTAAATTAAACATACCGGCCAGAATTCAGAACACCATATAACAAGTTTTGCATGCCTAAGGGTTTCTCCTAAACAGGGTTCACCCCCGTACTACATGAGCACTTGTTTTTGAAACCTAAAGGAGCACACTTAAAAAAAAACAAAAAAAACCACCCAAGCTTTTAATTGTGTTCCAGAAAGACACACCCAACTGAAATAGATGGAGCTAAACAGGCACAGCCAAGAATCCCCTCTAATTTTTACTTAACCATGACCGTAAATGTAAATGTAAATGTAGTCCATTTTGGAATGCTTGGGAAACCATCCACTCCCTACATGGTGAACGTTACTATTGCATACTGTTTCTGAAGAACAAATGTAGCCTGTGAAGAGCTGCACACACAAAATATCTTTTGTCTGGCATCCAAATGCTTCTCAGATCAACCTTCAGTAAGTGGGTGGAACCTGTTCTTCCATTTACCCTCTTAGCCTTTCTAAAAATACTGTAATCCCCAACAAGGAACTATTTGGAGAGATTCATCTGCATGGGTATACCCATGGGAGGCTTACTTTTGGCATGCATGCATGTGTCAGCTTCACATGGCTTGCATAGCTAGTACTGTGTACGTTTTTATTACAACCAGCTCTGTACACAGACTAAAGAGACAGCTTCTGGATTTGGGGACCACAAGTTTTGGAAGTTGTATGCTAAGTTTCTTGATGTAGGAGAAGGGAAAATGCTCTTTTAGCAATGTTAATGTGTGTCTGAAATAATTCCTTTCAGACATCCGCACACCAGTTCCTCAGCTTTTTGGATCTGATTTCATAAAACTTGGCTGTGATTTCTCTCTGAGGATCTTAATTATCTTGCCACTTTCAATAAACATTTATAGAAACTCGGCCAGCTTGCGGACAAGGGAAACTCGTATGAAAGACTTTATCTTCCAAAAATACTAAAAGGGAAAAATAAAAACCCACCAAAAAAAAACAACCCTTACCAGAAGATTAATAGAAACTGTCAAGATGTAGCATTCAACTGATAACTGAAACTGAATTATAGCACAAAGCATTTGCATTACAGACATGCTGTTGGCGCATTTGGTTTATTTTGAGGGTGAAATGCAAGTAGATTTTGAATGTGGATCTGGGACCAATAAAACAATGGGTGAGAAAACAAAGAAACTTTAAGAAGCAACATGGAAATTAAGATGGTAAACTCCATTCAACGCTCATGTCAGCCAGGAACAAAATTATATAGTACTCACGTTTGCACCTCTAAGAAATTTCCATTTTTTCACATTAAAAAATCCAGATATGAAGCCGAAGCTGCCTTCTTCGCCAACCTGAAACTGTCTGACTTCAACATCATTGACACCCTTGGAGTTGGAGGTTTTGGAAGAGTTGAACTGGTAGGTAACAATTCTTTTTTAACATTTCACGGTTGTGTTGTGCTTTTGGCGAGTGGGGGGCACAAAGATTGGGAAGAATATTTAGCTTTCCCTTGTTATTGTACCTGATGAAGAGAAATATTGCCAAAGATAGGGTTGTAAAGTTGTCAGTCACTAAAAAGCAGCGATAAACTTTGCAACAGCTGTAAAAAAAATTAATCTGAATAAACTCCTGTCACTGCCTTGACACGTTTAGATTTTTCACTCTCCAGTGTACTCTGTATTTAAATAGTGTGACAGCTAGGAGGGAAAAAATCTTCCAACCAATATATTAAAATAAGGACTTACATGGGTTCTGATACAATTTCAGAAGGAACACAGTTTTTATCATTTACTTACTGCTATTATATTTGCTCTGCTCCAGGTCTTTGCAATGAAGATAAAAGTAATTATTTCTCAGCTTGTAACTGAATTTAGGAAATAATTAAAATAGGAATAGACTATTGGCATTTTTTGTTGTTTTAATTTTGTATATTCTGTTCTGAATTATATTTTATCTATATTGTTAGCTGCTCTGGGAGCAGAAGTTTATGCAGAAGGCATGGGATATTGTTATTGTTACATGCCTTCAAGTCGATTATGACTTATGGTGACACTATGAATCCTTTGTATATATTCATTGAGTTTTCATGGTAAGAGGTATTCAGAGGTGGTTTACCATTGCCTTCCTCTAAGCCAGGAGGTCTCCCATCCAAGTACTAGCCAGGCCTGACCCTGCTTAGCTTCCAAGATCAGACGAGATCAGGCTTGTTCAGGGTAGTATGGCCTTATGGGATATATATTATACAAATAAATAAATAATATTAATAAAATTATATTGAACTTGTGTGTATATATATGTGTAAAAGGAAAGTATCAGTAATCAGTATGTAATTTTTGTTCTATATATGTGTATGTATAAAATATGCAGGTAGAGAATATAAAATATTATTAGTCGAGTGAGTCATTTGTGAGATCATGTGAACCACAGATTTATAGTAACAAGGACTCCCTGACACATGACACCTGTCAGACTCTTAGGAACTCCTTTAAGTTATGTACAGTGCAGTGCAGTAAACAGGCTTTCTGCTGCCTTTGCAAAGGGATATCCCTTCCATAAAAGTAAGGCAAGCAAGTAGTCATGTCATTAACAACTTCTTCTCTGGATAGCTGAGCAGGTTGTGGGAGCAATCTAGAGAGATGCATACACACACTGTGCACCCAAAATTATTTTTGTTTAAGCAGACAATGATCATGAGCCAAAGAACTTTGCAGCTAAGGCTGTAATCCAAAATGCACTTACTAGGTAGCTGGGGAGTAAGCCCCACAGAGTGGGGCAGCTCCACATACTGCATATGAATTAGATTGGGGTTTCAAAAGAGATTGCAATATGGCATCATGAAACTAGAATAGGCTTAAAGTATTTCCCTATAAACAACTGTCAAACAATTCCTGGCATGCACATGCTTTCTGCCAGATTTCCTTATCAGCATCTCTTACACCAAACTTCATGAACACAAAAAGCAGTTGAGGGCAAGTCAAGTCCTGGGCTACCCCTCTTGACATTGTACCTCACTCAGAGCCATTGGGACACCAGTGAGAGGCCACACTCATCTAAATAAACAGATGTCTTAGGGGGTGGGGGAGACAGAGCACAGCTGGAGCCGATCAAGAATAAAGACGTGTGGATCCAAAGAGCTGAAAAGCAGATGAAAGCTGGAGGGGGGGAGATAGAGTGCAAGTACAAGGAGATTTGGAGGCATACATCCAAACCTCTGGTGGTACAGGAGAGGAAGCACCACCCCTTGCCAGGATGCCACAGTGACCTAGAGAAGAGCTCCAGAATCACCCAGGGAATAGGGCAGCTAGAAGGGAATTACCTGGGTTCCACCCAGATTCTAGCTGCCATCTTGTTATCTGGGTTTGCTTCCTGGGTACCCAGTGAATTGTGCACTTGGCACAAGGAAATTATCCATGAGGGGCCCCTAGAGAGAGAAGGGGAGAATTGTTCACCAATTATAGAGTTTTTAAATGTTGTAAGCTGCTTTGAATGGTTTTGCAGCTTAAAAAGCTCAAAAAAAGCAGCTTAAAAATATTATTAAATAAATAAAAATAAATTACCAACCTGACCCCTTTGACCCCCAACTGTGTTTCCTGGAAAGCCCAAATCTTCTTACCTTGACTTTGCATGCTCTGAAGACCAAGATGCTCTCGGGTGGATTTGGTGGCACCTAGGATCTTCTGATCCCACCTTGTAGAACCCTAGCAAGATATAAGAAAGACTTACATCAGCCTTCCCCTATTTTTGGGTCCCCAGATGTTGCTGGACTACAGTTCCCATAATTCCTGATAACTGGCCATGGTGGCTGTGGGGAGTTGTAGTCCAGCAACATCTGGGGACCCAAAGGTTGGAAAAAGCTGACTTATATCTTGCAGGGAGCAATTCCCCCATGTGACAATGATACGGACTTACCTGAAGATTCCAGTAGGGGTCCACATTCCTCTCTCCCTTGATAGACTTTTCCTTTTTGCTGATTTTTATTGTTACCTAGCCTTGTTTGTTATTTTAAGGAGATTCATGAAAGCAATGGAACAAGCAGGTTTTGATGTGCCCCTTCTGGCAAGCCCTCAACAAGCATTCTTTATTGTTCTGAGCTCTCAGTGGCAAATGCAGTGGGTAGTATGGTGAAAGTTTAATTAGATTAGAACCAGAGGAAGGTTGGGTGTTCGCAATTTCACACTAGCTGAATAATGAGCCCATGTCAATAAAGAAACTTAGAATCATAGAATCATAGAATAGTAGAGTCCTTAGCTCATACTTACAGGCAAAAGGGAAACTTTGGGAGGAAGATGTCCTCAGGCACTGAACAGCCTTAATTCCTGCAAAAAATTCAGACTTGCTGCTCTAAAGTTGTCTCTTTCTGCTCCCAAGGTCAATCAGGGAACATGACTTCCTCATTAGACAGTAAAGCAGGCAGGCTTAGAAGCTATTGCGTATCTGGGCAGACCCTTTCATTCTGTAGCCTCTAGTTGACAAATAGCTTATTAGGTGTAATAGCCATATTACAAAATAGGTAGCACACAACTCAGAATGAAACATCTTCTTTAAAAGAAAATGTTTGTGGCTGAAACAAAATTATTTTCCTCGGCCATAGCTCAAGCGCTGCAGCTCATATGGAATACAATAGGCTGGTCTGGTTTCTGGAAGTATGCTACACTAGCGCTCCAAAGTCTGTATTATACAGCCACAAGAGTGGCTGCATACTATAGCCAGCATGGATTTTTCACATTCCGCAATGTTAAATTGAAAATACCCCCATGCCATTTTGATGCTTCCCATGAGTTCATTTCAAAACAAAACCTTACAAAACTTACAGTACTGAACTCAGAAACACTTGCTTAACAACCCTCTCAATTTTCATGGCGATACACAAAGCAGTCAGACAGAATCAAGAGTTCAAATCTAAAAAGAGAGGAAAAAAACTACAAAGCCCTTTTGGACTTCTTTCTCTGAGAGATCTCATAATCTGTTGAAATTCATTAAAAATCAGCCAGGTTCACAGAGTACCTGTAATCCTAATATTGGCCTTGCCCCATACTCTGACCTTCATCTTCTGCCATTTAAAGGTTTAAAAAATGCCTGGCTGATTTTTAATTAATTTAAGAAATTTTGACTGGAAGCCAATGATAAGGGCAGGCATGCTCAGTAAGAACCAACTGTCAGTGTTCTAAAAGCCTCACAGCTGCTGGGCTTGGTGAATCAGGGGGCCACACTCACACCAGACTTTGATTTCACTTGAGACAGTCAGGTCTTCCCTCAGAGAATCATGGGAAGTGTAGTTTGTGAAGGGTGCTGAGGGGAGACTGCTATTCCACTGACAGAGCTTCAGTGGCCAGACTGGTTTAACAGTCAGCTACTCTGATTGAAGGTCTCTGAGGGGAACAGGGTGTCTCCTAGCAACTCTCAGCACCTTTCACTAACTACACTTCCCAGGATACTTTAAGAGAAGCCATGACTGTCCAAAGTGCAATAAAGGCTTGGTGTGGATGTGGCCAGGGACAGCTTTGGTTTAAATTTGGGTGGGAGGCTACATGTGACTGTTGTAGAATAAAAAGGTGGGGGAAACACTGAAAAGCAATGATACTGTTCACAATGTTTTCCTTTTGCTCTCTGCTATCTTTTTGGCACATTTTGAAGACTTTTCCTCTTTTAACAAGCCTTTCAAGTTGAGACCTATCCCAGTCTGCATCTGTGTTAGAATTGCTTTTAATATGTTTTCTTTAATAATGTTTTTAATCCTTTTTTTTTAAAAAAAGATTTTTTAAAGCTTTTTTAAAAATGTTTTTAAGGTTTTCTTTTAATGGAATTTAAAGTCTTTTTATAATGTTTTAAAGTGTTTTTATCGTTTCTGTTTGCCACCCTGGGCTACTGCTAGGAGGAAGGGTGGGATATAAATCAAATAATAAATAAATAAAGGAAAGGGGCTTTCCTTCTGCCCAGTACCCACCCACCCAATCTCCTCCCCGTCCCTCCCCCAGGTCAGTGTTGGACTACGACTTGGGAGACCAGGGTTCGAATCCCCACACAGCCATGAAGCTCACTGGGCGACCTTGGGCCAGTCACTGCCTCTCAGCCTCAGAGGAAGGCAATGGTAAAACCACCTCTGAATACCATTTACCATGAAAACCCTAGTCATAGGGGCACCATAAGTTAGAATCAACTTGAAGGCAGTCCATTTCCATTTTCAAACATGATTGCACAGAAATAAATCCCATTGAACTCAAAAAGTATGCAAACAATCAAACCCACCCTCCCTTCTCCCCCCTCCTATTCCCTCCCTCTTGCCTCCCTCTTCCTTTGCCCCTCCCTCTCCATCCCCTTCCAATCCCCTCCTTCTGAACTCAATAAATCCCACTGAACTCAATAAGCATGCAAATGATCAATCCATTCTCAGCAAACTTGGACAGGATCCCATTTCTTATCTCCCAGATTGAAAAGCAGGGAAATTCACTAATAGGCAAAAAACCTTGCGGTTTAAGAACGTACCTATAGCCCACAGATCTTTCTATCAAACTTTAAAAAGCAGGGAAATTGGGCAGCTATAGTGAATGCACCAGGGGAGCAGGAGACCTGACCTCCTCTCTGAGATATTGGACTGCCCTACAAATTTGTCAGAATGCAAACACCATTTGGGTTGGTCTTTCATACTCCAATCCACTTGCTGTGTAGCTTGGAAGAAGTTTGTAACATGTGCCTCTGAGTATATGGTGAGTGATGGCAACACCTGCAATCATCCCAAATAATAGAAAGAGGACATGTGCTGTGCTGATCTTGTTTTAGCAGGGAGGAAGCAACATTATTAAGACAGTTGATATAGTTCAGATGGTCACTTTAAATATGTCTGATTTACTTTGCAATTTTAGTGAGGTTTCCTGTAGGAAATCATTTTCTTTTGTTTCTATTTCTGTGAATATGTGAAGTAGAGCAAAATTTGAAATAAAAAAACTCCAAACATAATTGTGGAATAATGGCACTGACTTCTGCAGAATAATCTCCAGTGGACCTCAGGAGTGTCTCAATTTGCGACTTCCGGGAAGGGTGACTTAGCCTGTGCCTGCTTTTGAGACGGGCTCCTGCCTCAAAAGAAGCTTATTCAGATATATCAGTCAGTTTTTTCTTTTTTTTTGACTGATTAAACTTCTCCCGGGTAGGGAGAAACGAAGAGATTAACCTCAAAGCCTATTTTTGTTGGGACGACCAGATCTCATTAATTTATGGGACGAGGTCCAGCCGACGAAGGTGGGACGGATAACGAAACAAAACCTGCGACAGGGTTGTAAGGAGCTGAAAATTGAATTGAGTAAAATGACGCAGGAGATTAAAGATATAGGGGTCCCTGTGAGAGAGGTGACCCTGGAAGGGGTCCCTGTGAGAGAGGAGACCCCGGAGATTGGAACAAACGTGGAACAGGAAAAAGATTTGGAGTCTATGGACTTTAGAAATAAAATCTATTGTTTGGAGACACAGGAGATTAAAGACATAGGGGTCCTTGTGAGAGAGGAGACCCTGGAGACTGGAACAGGGGTCCCTGTGAGAGAGGAGACCCTGGAGACTGGAACAGGGGTCCCTGTGAGAGAGGAGACCCCGGAGATTGGAACAAACGTGGAACAGGAAAAAGATTTGGAGTCTATGGACTTTAGAAATAAAATCTATTGTTTGGAACTCAATGTTATCTCTGAAGAAATTAATGAAGATTCTAGAGATAAAGTTATCAATGGCATGGATAATCTTCTGGACTGGAATGATGTGATGGAGCCCAATATAGAGAAAATCTATGGAATTAACTGCAGCCATGTGACAATGGAAAAACTTTCAAGAGATGACCCAGTGTATTTTGAAAAAAAGAACAGAGATATGATTTTACAGCAGTATTTCAGCAACCTATTCAGAATGGATGGCAAGAAAATATTTGGGATAGAGGTAATTCCCATCAGACTCTTACTATATGACTATGGCTTTGACAGCAAGATTATTATGGAATACTGATAATGGAAGATTGGATACCGAAATTACTGGACTTAACAAGACTACTGAAGATGGAAGATGGAAAATGGAACTAATAGGGATAATAGAATAATGGCTACTGAAATTACTGAACCTAACAGATTTTGATGTGATGGATTAATTGAAATGTTTATTTTTACTATGGTTATGACAATAAGATTATCATAATTAGTAATGAGATGGATTAATCGATATGCTTATCTGGAAAAAAAAAATTGATAGATATATTTCTTAAAGAATTGAAACCTCTCTTTGACTTTTTGTGGAAAGAATAAAGTAATGTTTATGAGATTTGATGATTAAGTAAGATAATTATTGGAGGAAAGTGATTTTATAATATGACTTAAGAGACAGGATTGTTATATATTATAGACTTATAACTGATCTGATCTTTGACAAATGGGAAGTCAATATTTTACTCTTTATTTTTTATTTTTTATTTTTATTTTTATTTTTTATTTTTTTTTTTTGTTTAACTATTTTTGATTTTGTTTTTTGTCTTTGAATGTTTTATGATTTCGTCTTGTATGTTTTATGAAAATTTGAATAAAAATTATTGAAAAAAAAAAAAAAGGAGTGTCTCAATTTGCACAAGATAAAACAGTGGGAGGAGAAATATATTCTAGCAAAATGCTAGGTGTGCTCTATGTTTTTAATTCACTGTGCCCACCTTGCCTTCAATGAAGTGGTTTAAACATAGCAGGCTGAAAACATGCCACCTCTTTTTTCCAACAGCTAGGGGTCATTGCTGAAGTAGCAACATATTGTAATCAGTCTGATTTTACATCAAACTGCAGTTTCAGGTCCAACTGTTAATGCACCCAAGATAGAAATAGAACATAACCTCCAATTTGAAACACAAAAGGCTGTCTTCACCATCATATGACATTGACCAATAAAAAGGCTTTGAAATTAATAGAATAAATTTGACACAGATTTCTAGGATGAATAATGAGGGAATAAAATTTTCTAGTTTAGATTCTCTGTAGAAACATTAGTAACACAGGAAAGAAGCAAAGTAAGAAGAACACCAACAAACATACACAAATATAATTCTCTATGTTTGGAGATGGCAGGCGTTGCCACCACTCACCATATACTCAGAGGCACGTTACCAAATTCTTGCAAGCTACACAGGAAGTGGATTGGACTGTGAAAGACCAACCCAAATTGTTTTTACATTCTGACAAATTTGTAGGGCAGTCCAATATCTCAGAGAGGAGGTTAGGTCTCCTGCTCCCCTGGTGCATTCACTATAGCTGCCCAATTTCCCTGCTTTTTAAAGTTTGATAGAAAGATCTGTGGGCTATAGGTACGTTCTTAAACCACAAGGTTTTTTGCCTATTAGTGAATTGACTTTCAATTCTGTTATGAACATGCCTTTTAAATATTGTACTTTTGTTATTTACAGTCCTAGTAGGATCAGTCCCCTACATTCCCATAAGAGCCAGTTCAGAACTGTGACCTGAATTTTGTCCTGATTCAGCTGCTGCTTCCTAGGGAACATGCTGCTTTATGTGGGAACAGTAGCTAAAAAACATGCTGCTCTGCTTATGCATATCCACAGCAGAATGTGACATCTATAACCAGGATTGTGCTGTTCTTCCTCAACATGGCTGATTCTCTGGAAATGCTTGAGCTGTTTCATGTGGATAGACTTTCAGATGCCTGAATTGGGCCTATGTTTCATCATTATAAATGTGGCCCAAACAATATGTTAAATGCTTGAATGTATTTAACTGGTTGGTGTATCATTTTTTAAATAGCAGGCACCGGGTGGGTTTATCCTCAGAACTATAGCGCATGGGGAGCAGGGGTCATTTCTGTCCCCCAGCACTGCAGTCCCAGTGAAAATAGCCACCCAATTCTGTTCGCCCTGGGAGGAGGCAGCCATTCGTGCTTTTTATTTGCACCACCTTGCTGAGGAAAAGCTTAAACCCCTCTCCTGCACAACACTGTCTCAACCCTGATCCCTTCCCTCTGTACCTGCTACTTCAAAACTATAAAAATGCATATTAAATCCATTCACATATTTAACCAATAGTCAGGTTCAACCCATTTGAAATGTGGTGTTGGAGGAGAGCTTTGCGCATACCATGGACTGCGAAAAAGACAAATAATTGGGTGTTAGAACTAATTAAACCAGAACTATCACTAGAAGCTAAAATGATGAAACTGAGGTTATCATACTTTGGACACATCATGAGAAGACATGATTCACTAGAAAAGACAATAATGCTGGGAAAAACAGAAGGGAGTAGAAAAAGAGGAAGGCCAAAGAAGAGATGGATTGATTCCATAAGCCACAGACCTCAATTTAACAAGAAGTGAACAGGGTATACACAGATGCTATTGGAGGTGGCTGATTCATAGGGTCGCCATAAGTCATAATTGACTTGAAGGCATATAACAATAACAGGTTGACATGATCAGCTCTCTCTGGAAAGTTCCTCAATTCTGTACAAAGGAATATAGGAACATGCCTTATTCTGAGTCAGACCATTGGTCCATCTAGCTCAGTATTGTCTACACTGGCTGGTGGCAGCTGTCCAGGGTCTCAGGTGGGGGATGTTGAACCCAGGACCTTCTGCATGCAAAGCTGATGCTCTGCTACTGATCTACAGTCCTTCTCCTGTAGCTTTTCTATAGCCCGTTGTTCCACAACAATCTGAGTTGAAACATTTATTTTCCAAATTTTAGATAGCTAGTAGTAGGTAGGAATGATGGTAGACGTATTTTAGCAGTGAATACATCCATCTGAATATCTAGCATATTTTAATATTGCCTCTATTTTAAAATGGTTCTTGACTTCCAGAAAATAGGAAATTGGATAAATTAAAATGAAATAAATGTAATGAATGCAGCATGTTCTCTTACAGGTCTGTACTTTTAAAAGTATTTAGTGTAGGGATGGACTAAACAACCTAATTATGTCCCATTTAAGTTTCGCTGGTGTTTGGTCATAAGTCTCTTCCATCCTGTTTTCTGTAGACTTTTATAAAAATGCATGAAAAGTCTGCAATTGTACACGATTTTGCACAAACTTTTTATGTAAATTGCACACTTTACAATTGTTTTCAGTGCATTTTCCCATGCATTAAATATTGTGTTTGCATTTTTCTTTACATAAAATACATATTTTTGTGCACACCTTTTGCGCAACAAAACTGCATTTCAGAATCTGGGTAAGTGTCTAATCGGATTTGCATTGCGATCTGCCAGCAAGTTCAAGAACATTGGATTGGGCTAGTCCACTACGAAAAGTGGACCAAACCAAATCTTCCTCCACTCCACACCCGCAAGCACCACATCATTTTTCAGTTACGGGTGCAGAGTGTTAAATGTCTATAAAGAAAATCCATCTTCATATTTTGACATAAACAAAGTAATATTAAATATATTCTCAAATATCACTGTTACATACCAACCATGAACCTTAAAGCTGTACATTTTCTTTCTCTGGAAAACACTGATCAAGTAAAAAAGCATTGCTTAAGTGCTGTTTATAGCACTATCTTGAATTTTGTGGTTAGAGTTTTCCATCACCAAGGTATTACTTTGCTATCAAGTAATCAGTTGTAAGGTTGAAAACTGGAATGTCTGTGATTCAGAACTGGTATTTGCTGTCTGGCTGTCAAGAATGCATTGGTCTATAGTTTAATGTTCAGATGTGGCTTGTTATAAGTACACGGATGGTGTTCCAGACACCTTTGTAAGTGCCAATTGTTTTGAGAATGCATTCCCTGGACCAATTTAAATGCAGATACATGTCGATTAAATGAGACAGTTATTTAAATAATAGTCAATTCCAAGAAGATTGGAATGGAACTTGGGGGATTTAGGGTTTTCTTTAGCAGAAAAGGCCACATCATAGTAAGCCACGCCATAAAAATTATGCAGTGAAAAATGTGTGCTATCACATGCAGCCATGGGGTCCCTCCTATGTAATTTGGTTGTCCTTATAAGTTAATAGACATTTCCAGTAAACTTGAATTACTATTCATGGAGTTTCCCACTTTTTATTATTTAAGGAATCTGTCCTTAGTCTCATATTACATTATCTCTGTGGATACTATTTTTGTTTTGTTTTTCTTCACCTCAGATGGCAGACAGTAGCCATGAGGATCTTGTAGCAAGAGACTGGAAGAAACTTGTTACATTTTCAGGGAAAGACTAGAAAGGGCTCACAGTTTGGGTTTTAAGTGAGAAAAATCACAAATCCCTCTTCACATAGCACATTTCCATTAAGTAAATACAACTTTGCAAACTGCTTGGAAGGCTATTTTGGCATTAAGTGGTATATAAATGTAATTATCATCATCATGATGCTAACAAAATAACATTGGGAAGTTCCCTTTAGAACTCTGTAGTCCTTTTCAGGTGTTTAATATCAGGGTCAAGTCATCCTAACAGGACTGTGGAAATGTATATGCTAGCTCTGTCCCTTGATCATTATCAAAGAACCCTACAAAAACAGGTTTTTGATACAGCCAAGTGTGTTCCCACAAGTATAGGAGGTTCCCCGCTTCAAACTTCCTTCAACTAAGGATGGAAGGATGTGTCAATTTTGGTTTGCTCAGTTTCTCATTTTGCCAGTTCCCAGATTTCTTCAGCAATTTGTAATTAAAAAAACACAAAAATCTTAAATGAAGATTCTTCAGCATTTTAGTGTAAATATCTCCTAATAAACACGTTTTGTATGCAGCTTTGACCAATGTACACATTTTTTCAAGCAATGGTGCATTTTGTATGTTATTTTCACTACTATAAGTTCATTTTTATGCACACTTTAACCCAATATATGCATTTTTGTAAACATTGGTTGGTTGGAGAACTGCATTGCAAAATTTGGATACGTATGGATTTCGAAGGATGACTGTGTTTCGGTACTCATATTGTTTCAGAAAGTACAAATTTGATAGATTTGGCTTTAAATGTGAACAGAATCAAATTTCTCTCCCATCTCTACTGTCAAGTCATGGAGGGTGACAGGAACAATGATGCAGTGGTGGCGGCGAAGTGCATTTATCTCTGTGGCTATAGGTGTTTATTTAACCCTCATATCAAACACCTGAAGAGGGCTAATGTGCTTGGTACTTAAAAAGGGATTGCAGTGTATATAAGAGTAAAAACATAGTATAACAGGCAAACCTGGGGGAGAAGGAGGCCCTAAGACACAATATTTATTTCAGCATCTAACTGTGTAAAACCATCACCCTGTATGCTATACTTGCACTAAGGGGCTTTTAAGAAAGTCTCGGTCTATGTCTACAAGGCTAGTACTCAGCACTCCATCACACTCTAAAGGACAAGTGGGGAAGCTGTGACTCTTCAGATGCAGATAGGACAAAGCTTGGTTCTTAATGACTGCATTTTAACTCCCAACCAATGGAGTGACCAAGTATACACATTTAATTTATTCCATGTATGAAGCTGCCTTATACCAGATAAGACTATTTGTCCATCTAGCCTAGTATTGTCTGCTCTCACCACAGGCAAAATAACCCACCCCTTTTTCTCCTCTTATTCTCATTTGTTGTTCTTTAAAAGAAAGACATTTTTTTTAAAAAATTGTTCAGGCTGCCCTCAATCTACAATTCTGTCAGACTTGGTGACCTCCCCAGAGCCTCCATCATAAATCTCCACCAAGTCTGCCAAGTAAGTAGAGGCTATTCCAAGAAATGTCTGTCTCATGTTTCTGGCCAAATGTGAAATAAAAGGAAGTAATATAAGATAGTCAGACATCCTGTTTTAACAGCTATAGCGCCACAGAAATAAACAAAGTCATTCTTGTCTTTTTTCAACTTGCCTTCCAGGAGGAACTCACATTTCACTAAAGTGCATCTGGCATAAACTTTTGCTTAAAGGATCTGAGAGACAGACTGACAGTGGCGGTTATCAGCATGCCTGTAGATGCCCTCAGAGGCACCCCACTGCCAGGAAGATCAGAAGCCAACTGCCAGTGTAGGAAGAGTCAGACCTTCCACATATTCTCAGCCTGTGAGGGAGGTTTTGATGCTAACAGGGAAGTAGCAGCCACCAGAGCCTACAATAAAATCTAATCCCAAAGGATCAAGTTGATACTGGCTGCCATTTTTCTTTGCAGATCTACTAGATGAGGTTCACTGGCATTTGCCAAAATCTTGAAAGTTGCAGAGAAGATCTTTTGCTGTCACTTCCAGAAAAGGGTCCTCCCTGCGGCTGTACTAGCAGTATGCCAAGATGTAATTCCAGATGTTGAGCTTGATGCAGGGAGTTCTTTCTCCTGTTGATAATGAACCTAGGATGTTGTAGGCAAGACAGAATGAGGGTTGGGACCTGGATGTCTCTGGCTTCCAATGGGGACCTCACCAAGAACTGTAATGAATAGAAATAGTAATAATAATAATGGCAATGTTTATTATTTATTTTATCCTGGCTTTCCAAAATTAAGCACCCAGGTGGCCAACAACAATAAATGCTGCCCTGGGCTGCTTCTGGGAGGAAGGGCGAGATATAAATTTAATTAATTAATAATATATAGAAAGATAATGGTGCCCATAAGAGTGCATTTTCAGATCAGGGGGATATATACTCCCCCCCCCCCAGTCTGGAGATGTACTATTAGGGTCACTATAATCTTTGTAGATTCTTGAGGCAGAAAAGAAGCAAAATAAATTATTCTTGAAATTGATACCCGTGTTTTTAATGGCTTGTGTTATATTATTTTGATAGTAGTTTTATTATTGTGGTTTTTATAATAGTTATTTTTCATTGTTGTTAGCCATACTCCAGTGCATAATTATGGAAAGGCAGGATAAAACATTTACATAGTAAACAAATACATATTGTTTCTTTCCATATTAAAATACTTGTTTTAGAAGTTCACAGGGTGTAATGGGCTCCCATTGGCCTAAAGGACACAGTGAGGACAAAACTGTCCTGAGTGACATGAGAGGTGTTTTTGTGAAAGTAACACATGCACAATAACAATATAAATCAAAAACTGTTTTGAGTCCAATATAGATACAGGGTAGTATGTCAGTCCTACTCAGAGTAGACCTATTGACAGGACTAACAAGTTTATTAATTTCAGTGAATCTTCTCTGGGTAGGACTTAATTGAGTACAACCCACTGACTTGTTGTCTGCTACTGGCTCTTTCCCAGGCCTAAAGCTGAATGGTGGAGCACAGCTCCTAAGAGGAAGCTTTCATAGGGGGAAACGGTGCCCAGTAGTCTTGTTTCTTCCTTACCAGTGTTGTTTGAGTGGGGAAGGAAGAGATGACATTAGAGTTTGCTCCACTTATATCCATTTACTGGAGATAGGCCCAGGTGGGTGTGGAAAGAAGTTTCAGCAAGTGGTGCTAAGCCTCCTGAATAGAAGGCATTCCCTTGCTTGCCATGGTGTTGAGGGAGGGGACACATTGCTTTCAAAAAGAACTACGGATGTGCTAGAATTCCACCCAATTTGGAACTGAATTTTCCTTTAAGGGTGCAATCCAATACATGTCTACTCCCACTGGGTTTAATGGGACTTACTCTCAGGTAAATGAATATTGGATTGCAGCCTAATTTGCTTATGGTCTGTCATTGCAGATTGAATTTTTAATTTTCCATGGCTATTTTCGAAAATAGATTTCTTTTAGAAAATCAGCCTCTAAAATATTGATACTAAGATCAGTATTTCTCTTAAATATCATTTATCACTATTTCCTTTCAAAATGTCAGTATTTCCTTTCACAATATCAATATTTCCTTTCAGAATACCAATGTTTTTGTTGGGGGGGGAATGGATTGGTAAAAGCAGTGGTTAGCAGACTGGCCTGTTAGGTCAATGGAATGCTTTCGAACCAGCACCAACCAATACATCCCATCCCTAAAAAGAAAAAAACATTAAGTTTGAGTTATGACTAACTCTGCTAAGATGGAAGCAAAAAGGCTGCCCTATCAGTTCCTCCCTTGGTTGACTAGACTGTTAGGATGAGAGGGGAAGAGTGGAAAATGAAGCCAGAAAAGGGGGGTGGACTTCCAGGGTAGAGTTAGTATGAGATGCAAAGAGACCTTGCACGCTGTCAGTAGGCAAAGCCAGAAAAAAGGGAAGTCGCCTCTCCAAATAAGTTTGGTGGCTTTGCCTTCTGACCAAGAGGAGTTTATCCTTTCCTTGTCTGCTCTCACAGCAGCTGAAAGAACATGGACAAGCATTAAGGCTCAAGTTAATGTTTGGGGATGCAGTGAGGAAGGAGTTGAGAATGTTTCTAGAAAAGCACACACACACCCCAGAAAAACCTGTGAATTCAAGACAGATTTGATACTTTGGGACAGTTTGGCTGAAATGATTGTCTGTTTCACAGGCTTTGCATATCAGTTGGAGTTAATGATTCTGAAAAGCTTTCCATTTGCCACTGTTCTCTTGAGTCCATTATATGGTAGCTATCTGTTGCAACATCTGTAATTAAAGCATAACATATTGCCATCAGAGAGGTTCTTTTATTAACTTGCTCCATACAGTACATTGGTACAAAGCCCAAGAATCCACTTCAGCAGAGCATTTCTTTCTATACTTTCAAATATGTACTCATACCTTGTGTAAATTAGTGGATACTAAAAAGGATCTGCTTTAGCCATCACCTTCTTCTGTGTGTGCCCAAATTAGCTGTCTGTCTGCTCAGGAATGTGCACTGACTTCCTACAGCCTTTTGGTCACATAGTGCTTTCTTTACATACCTTTGAAACCACCTGTCTCCTGTCCCTCAAATTCAATGGACAACCTTTTTTACAGTGTCATCAGTGCTTCAAGTTCACATAATAGCATTTTCCCCCTCCACATGCACACACACACTCACTAAAAAGGAATTCAGATAAAGGAGCTTTGCTATAACAACTTGTCTCTGTGGACTGCACTATTCCTCCCTCAAGAAGGCCTCACAATATGTGTGTGTGTGTGTGTGTGTGTGTGTGTCAGAGCTTGGAAAAGTTACTTTTTTGAACTACAACTCCCATCAGCCCGAGCCAGCATGACCACTGGATTGGGCTGATGGGAGTTGTAGTTCAAAAAAGTAACTTTTCCAAGCTCTGGTGTGTGTGTGTGTGTGTGTGTGTGTGTTAGGGATGAGATACGTTAACTGGTGCCACTTCAAAAGTATTCTGTCAATCTAATAGGCAGTATCAATTCAAGTTAGTTCTTTGTCAGCTATCAGCTGCTTTTACCGGTCTGATTTTTCCCCTCCCCAAAAATGTTATTGATTAAATATTGATATATTTTGAAAGGAAATATTGATAACTAAAAGAAAATATAAATATTTTGAAAGAAAATATTGATAAAGGAAAGGAAAGCAGTTTCGCTGCTTCCTCCTCTCCTTCTCCACTATGACTAAGGCTGGTCAGTTTTCACTTTAGCAAGCAAGCAGAGACTGGCTGTTTTCATTTTGGAAAGGAAGAGGAAAGCAGTTTTCAGTGCCCACAGCCTCCTCCTAGAGTCAACGTGGGTGAGACTTGGCTTTTTCCTCCCACTTGGAATTTGGGTTATTCAAGTGGTGGGGGGTGGCAGAAAGAGAGAGAGAGATTTACTTCTGTGCTTGTGAGTAAAAACAGTAAAAGAACAATATATTTGAGGGGGAGAAAACCGGTGTTGAGGGAAAGCCACTGAAGTTCAGAGCAAACAGGATCGCTCTGCAAAGATGGAGAATATGTGGGCCACTGAAAAATCTGGTGCTAAATCCGAATTCAGTTAAATTCTTGCTCATCCCTAGTGTGTGTGTGTGTGTGTGTGTGTGTGTGTGTGTGTGTGTGTGTGTGTGAGAGAGAGAGAGAGAGAGAGAGAGAGAGAGAGAGAGAGAGAGAGAGAGATCCAGTTCCTGGATTCCATCTTTTTCTCACACCAGTATGATCAAGAAATGAGTCATAAAATCATAGAATAGTAGAGTTGAAAGGGGTTGATAAGGCCATTGAGTCCAACCCCCTGTTCAATTCAGGAATTCAAGTTAAATATACCCGACAGATGTCATAGGGCAGGACTGTCTGGAACGGAAGCAGGCAGTTTTTCAAGTTCTATAGGGCAGAATAAATGAGAACAGGGAGCAGGTTTATCCCACGCCTCAGTGATATCCGCCAGTCTCCGTAAGCATAGGAGGTTCCCCACTTCCTTGAGAATGGCTCTTTGTTTTTCCCCATAAAGGCATTTGCAGGGGGTTGGTTGAACTCAGGACTGAAGGAAAGTATGCTGCTACATCCAACCCTCCATTAAATGAATGCTTGGGATCATTTGCTGATCACAGATTTAAACTTCCATGCCTGGCCTGTAGGAAGTATACATACACTATTTGTGGCTCTGCTAATTTTGAGGAGGGTTGGAGGAAGTGACGGTCAGCTTAACACACACCCAACACGTACACGAGGACAGATGGTTTCTATTACTGGGATTGTAGCTTCTCTCCTGCCTTATCCAGTTAAGCCTCTCTTTTCTCCCCCTTCCTTCTTTCCAGTTTGCATCTTTGGTCATCTGTGCATGGACAGTTTACACACTGGATATCGAAATGAGTTTGTGTTTACTCTTGATGACAGTTCATGCATTTTCCATGTCTGTAAAATAAATTAAAAAACAATCAATAGATATATGTCCCAATTATATATATTAAAATACGTGATGTTCCTGTGCTTGGAAATAATATTTATTGCTTCTGTTAATCCTGCAGTTCAGCTGCTAGGATTACTATAACTATGTACGTGTTCTTTTTAACCTGTCTATATTCTAAGTGCTGCTATAAGTGTAACAGCTGTTGCTATTCTTAGCTGTTCAAATGCATATGCTTTGGAAGTTCATGAACACAGATGTTTAACTCTAAGTAAAGGAAAGTAGTCTTGCATTGCAGATACTAGATATTATCTATAGTTCAGTGGCAAAATAAAAAGTACTCCCCAGTAAGTACAGATTTAAGGTACTAGTTTAGGAAATTCCTGTTTACACCAAAAAGTAAAGGAATCCAAAATTGGGGGGGGTGTCTTTTCTTCACTAAGAGTGGTACACTAACCAGCACTCTGTTTTGTTTGTGTTAAAAAGTCCAAATTCTGCTTCAGGACAACCCAAAATCTGTGCAAAGAGCAGCAAGATTCTGTACTCTGTATACATTATAAACAGTACAATGTGGCTCTGAGAAAGATCCTATCCATGTGGGAATAACATTATAGGAGCTCTTGACCATTATTTATCATTATGCTGTTTGTAGTCCAATATTAAGGAAAAAGTAGTTGAGTGAGCCACTATCCTGGCCAGCTGGGCTAACTTTAGAGAGGCATAGGCCAGTGTGATACATGCCTTGATCCACCTAGCGAGTGTGGACGAAGACACTTTCTTCCCTAAAGACGCTGGGTGGAAGGAGACAAATAAACTATCTGTCTGATGGAGATGTTTTGTTTTAGAGATATACACTTTCAGGGCTCTTCGCACATCCAGTGAATGCCACGCTTTCTCTGTGGGGTGAATGGGATTAGGACAAAAAGAAGGAAGTACCAGCTCTTGCTGACAGTGGAAGGTAGACAGTACTTTAGGACGAAAAGAAGGGACAGTATGTAGGACTACTCTGTCCTTATGAAACACACAGAAATTATTGTCAACAGACAGAGCATTCAACTCAGACAGTCTTCGGGCCGAAGTAATGGCCACAAGGAACAAAACCATAAAGGATAGGAGACGTAGGGAAATTTGACTTAGGGGTTCAAAAGGGGGCTTCTGTAGGGCTGTTAACACCTTGTGTAGATCCCAAGTTGGGTAACGATGGATCGTAGGAGGTGCCGATGCCGTTGCCCCACGTAGAAAATGCCTGAGTAACAGATGAGATCCCAGCAGTTTCTCCGGTTATGTAGACAGAAGTCTAAGAGTATTTGGCCTAAGACTCAAGGACAAGCCATCCTGTAGAAAGCAGAGAATATTGTTTATACCTGATTTCCTTAGAATTAAACCCTTCTTTTGTGACCACATTGAGAAGGCCTTCCATGTAGTCTCATATATTCTAATTGTGGAAGGGCATCTTGAGGCCATCATAGTTTCCACCATTTGAGCTGGAATGCCTCGTTTTAGGAGGCATCGCCTCTCAATCTCCAGACATGAAGCACCAGCCATCCCAGGTATGGGTGAAGAAGCTGTCCCTGCGGCAATAGCCCTTCCCTGAGGGAAATTTGCTACAGAGGATCGATGGACAGATTGACGAGTTCCAGGAACCAGGGTCTCTTTGGTCACCAAGGAGCTATCAGTAGAACTCTTGCCCTTTTGGCTCAGATCTTTTGACGTACCCTGGAAATGATCAGAAGAGGTGGGAAGGCGTAGAGTTGTCCTTGGGGCCACTGGGATGTCATAGCATCTATGCCTTCCGCCTCTGGTGTCACGTATCTGGAGAAAAATCTGGCGGTTGAGGGGTATGGGAAATAGGCCCACCTCGACTCTGCCGAAGCGTCTCACTATTTCCTGAAATAATAATAATAATAATAAAATAATAAAATTTTATTTTTGAGTCGCCTATCTGGCCGAATTAACGGCCACTCTAGGCGACGTACAATAACACAATAAATACAATATATCAATCAAAACATTCAATAATTAATTTAAAACCAGCCTTCCAATTGATAACATCTTAAAACTAATCCACCCCAAAAACCCTGTAGGCCTGCCTGAATAGCCAGGTCTTCAAGGCCCGACGGAAACCCATCAGGGAGGGGGCATGTCGAAGGTCAAAAGGAAGGGAATTCCAGAGGGTGGGGGCCACAATTGAAAATGCCCTCTCTCTGGTCCACACCAGCCTAGCTGTTTTGACTGACGGGACCGAGAGGAGGTCTTGTGTGGCTGATCTCGTCAGGCGGCATAATTGGTGATGCTGGAGGCGCTCCTTTAGATAAACTGGGCCGAAACCGTATAGGGCTTTAAAGGTCAACACCAACACCTTGAATTGGGCCTGGTAAACAACTGGTAGCCAGTGTAGATCAACTAACACCAGCGTTATATGATCACGGCGACGGCTATTCTTAATCAAACGTGCCGCCGCATTCTGTATCAGCTGTAATTTCCGGACCGTTTTCAAGGGTAACCCCACGTAGAGCGCATTACAGTAGTCTAAGCGAGAGAAGACCAGGGCATGTATCACCCGCGGGAGCAGATGGGCAGGAAGGTAGGGTCGCAGCCTCTTTATCAGATGTAATTGATACCAAGCTGCCCGGCTCACTGCCGAGATTTGAGCCTCCATGGACAGCTGGGAGTCAAGAATGAACCTGAGGCTGCGGACCTGGTCCTTCAGGGGTAATCTCACCCCATTGAGCACCAGGTCTATATCTCCCAACCTTCTCTTGTCTCCCACAAGCAACACCTCGGTCTTGTCGGGGTTTAGCTTCAGCCTATTCTCTTCCATCCATCCACTAATGGATTCCAGGCACTTGGACATGGTATCCACAGCCAACTCTGGTGAGGACTTAAACGAGAGATAGAGCTGAGTGTCATCCGCATATTGGTGACACTGCAGCCCAAAACTCCTGATGATGGTCCCCAGCGGCTTTACATAGATGTTGAATAGCATGGGGGAGAGGATAGAACCCTGTGGTACTCCACAATTGAGAGGCCAAGGGTCTGAAACCTCATCCCCCAATGCCACCCATTGGTGCCTGTCTGAGAGATAGGAACGGAACCACCGTAAAACAGTGCCCCCTATTCCTAATCCCTCTAGGCGATTTAAAAGGATAAAAGGCCAATGGGTGAAGCTTCCATTTTTCCTGATGCACCTTCTGTCTGCTGAGCCAATCTGCTTGGCAGTTGTCTTCCTCCTTGAGGTATTCCGCGAGGATCAAGTCCATGTTTGTTTCCTTGCACTGGAACAGCAGGGCAGCTTCTTTCTGTAGTTGTGGGGAGCATGTGCCTCCCTGACAATTCAAATGTGATTTGGCTGATATGTTGTCCATCCTGACCAGCATCATCCCCAACCGTTTGATCTCTGCGAAGTGCCTCAGGGCTAGCCGAATTGCATGAAGCTCCAGAAGATTGATTGGAAGTACTGACTCCTGTGGTGACCAAGTCCCTTGTATCATCTGGCCATCGCAAATGGCTCGCCAGCCTCTCAGGCTGGCATCTGAAATTATCAGGGTTCGTGGAGGGTCCTGGAACAGCACTCCCCTTAGTAGATTGTGTTTGTGCACCCACCATAGCAGGTAGCAATGGACCACTGGTGAAAGCGCTACCTTCTGGTGACGCCTGGCCACAATGTCGCAATATATTATGCAGTGGACTGGACAAAGCTGGCTCTTGGTTTCATTGACAAGGAAGTCGTGATCCTTGAGGCATGCTAGGGTGATGTGTAGATCTTCCCAAGCCTTGTGGAGGGACAAAGACCAGAGCAGGAAGTCATCTAGGTAAGGAAAGACATGGACCCCCTGTATCCTGAGGTGTGCCACCACAGCAACCATGATCTTCGTGAATACTCTGGGGGCAGACACCAGACTGAAGGGCATGGCCCTGTACTGAAAGTGATCCTCTCCCACTGCAAACTCCCACTGTAACGTCTGTGAGGCAGAAAAACGGGGACATGCAGATAGGCCTCCTTCAGATCGATAGATGAGAGGAAGTCTTCCTTTCTCAATGCCTCCTTGATGGACAGTAAAGTTTCCATGCGGAACCTGCGGTATTTTATGAGCTGATTTAAGTTCTTCAAATCGAGTACTGCCCTGAAAGATCCATCTTTTTTTTGCAATGGTGAAGAATACTAAGTAGATTCCTGAAAACCTCTCGCCTGTTGGAACGGGCTCTATTGCTGAAATCTGCAGAAGGTGGGTGTGACGCCCTTCCCTGGCTCTCCCTGTCAGGTTCCTACCTGCTCGTGGATACTGCCTGTCACTAGGCACCACCAGGGACTCCACCAGTCCAGACTGTCCTTTTTTATGGTTTCTCTCTCCGCTCTAGCACAGATCTCAATAGACCCCCCTGCTAGGCAGCACCACCAGTCACGTTCTACAACCAATGTTCCCAGAGACCTTGCCTGAGTCTCTCTATCCGGTTACATTTGTGACTGTGTGCCTATGCTGTTCCCAACCCCCTTGTATCAATGCAGATAACTCATAACTCGGGGTTGCTCTGCATACTTATAATGTTATCTTCTCCTCTTCACCGCTGCCACCATTTGTTACTGTTTCCCTTCAGCCTTGGTTATTACCTTACCCTCCCTTCTGGTCTGTGAAACCCCAGCCAAGGATCAGGCCTTCAGTAAACCAAAATAGTATTTATTAAATAACATTAATAACAAGATAACTTTGATAATGATCTACAAGCTTATGGTTTCATCTATTACTGTGATATTTGACTTATTACTAATCCGAATTCCACCTCCCTCTTTCTCCACACTCTCCTGACATACACCAACTCACACCCACCTCCAAACTCCACCAAAACATCCCACTCACGTCCACCCAGATTCAACTGTCATCCTTCCATTTATACTCTCAGCCATCCAAACACTCAGCCAATCATCCAGCATTCTACTGCTCATTTACTCCCCCTCCTCTTTCATTCCACTTACCATGTATCTTCTATACAAACAGCACTTACCATATATACATTAATACAGGAACATCACAGTGGGCAATCACTTGAAGAGTCCTTTCCTGCTTGTCCGGAGATGTTGAGAGGGGGGAGGGGATAAATTTGGTTGGAGGTAGGGAGGTGAATTCCAGCCTCAGTCTGTATCTGAGAGTGTGCAGTACCCATTGGTCTGAAGACGTGTCCCTCCAACGGTGGGCAAAGTGTTGAAGGTGTAATCCCACCTGAGGGACCCTGGCATCAGAACTGATGTTCCCGAGACTGGGATCCAAAACCCGATCTTTTGGGGAAAGGTTGTTGGTACGTTGACTATTCCAGAAGGGACGGCTGGTACAGGACTCCTTTGCTCTTTGGAATGTCCTGGAGCTTCGAAAGGACTGGGAGGGCAAATAAGGATGGAAAGGTCTATGGAAGAATTTTTTGTTGTCTCATTTTTTGGCAGAAGGCATAGCTTTCTTCTTTTCCTTTGACTCCAAGTCCCCAGCTAGGGTGGGTGATTGCTGGTAGGCAGGCACAGACGCGCCTGAGAAACGAGGCTGGGGGGGCAGAGTCCTATGAAGAAAACAGTGGTCTCGCAGCTGAAGCGTTGGGGCAGCTGCTTTGCAGTCGGCTCAGTACCGCTGTGAAGTCTCTGGGGGGAGAAACATAAAATGACAAACCCCTTTTTATTTTTGTTTTAAACAAGACACACATAGGAAAACAGTAAAGGAAGGAAAAGGTACAGACACACAATAGGGAAAAAAACCAAACTATACAGGCCTGAATGCAGAGAGGAGCTAGATCAACTGTTCTTGGTGGAAGGCAGAAGAGAAACTGAAATAAGGAGCTGCGCAGAGCAGGAAGTCCTCGTAAAAAAAATTACCACTCTTCTGCCTTCAACCGCTGGGTGGAGCTAGCTACCCACACCTGAGATCAGCTTTTCCATGCACAGGAGAACATATCGAAAACATATGTTGGATAATGGAACGGACCAAGGAATTTCAGAAGGAAATCACCCTGTGCTTTATAGATTACAGCAAAGCCTTTGATTGTGTAGATCATGAGAAACTGCTTTAAAAGAAATGGGGGTGCCACAGCAACTGATTGTCCTTATGCGCAACCTATTCTCTGGACAAGAGGCTAATGTAAGGACAGAATATGGAGAAACCGATTGGTTCCCCATTGGAAAAGGTGTGAGACGGGTGTATTTTATCACCCTATTTGTTTAATCTACACACTGAACATATTACGGAAAGCGGGGTTGGACCAAGATGAAGGAGGTGTGAAAATTGGAGGGAGAAATATCAATAATTTAAGATATGCAGACGATACCATACTCTTAGCAGAAACCAGTAATGATTTGAAATGAATGCTGATGAAAGTTAAAGAGGAAAGCACAAAAGCAGGACTATAGCTGAACATCAAGAAGACAAAAGGCATGACAACAGAAGATTTATGTAACTTTAAAGTTGACAACGAGGACGCTGAACTTGTCAAGGATTATCAATTCCTTGGCACAGTCATTAACCAAATGGAGACACTAGTGAAGAAATCAGAAGAAGGCTAGGACTGGGGAGGGCAGCTATGAGAAAACTAGAAAAGGACCTCAAATGCAAAGATGTATCACTGAACACTAAAGTCAGGATCATTCGGACCACGATATTCCCAATCTCCATGTATGGATGTGAAAATTGGACAGTGAAAAAGGCAGATAAGAGAAAAATCAATTCATTTGAAATGTGGTGTTGGAGGAGAGCTTTGCAGATACCATGGACTGTGAAAAAGACAAATAATTGGGTGCTAGAACAAATTAAACCAGAACTATCACTAGAGGCTAAAATGATGAAACTGAGGTTATCCTACTTTGGACACATCATGAGAAGACCTGATTCACTAGAAAAGACAATAACGCTGGGAAAAACAGAAGGAAGTAGAAAAAGAGGAAGGCCAAAGAAGAGATGGATTGATTCCCTAAAGGAAGCCACAGACCTGAACTTACAAGGTCTGAACAGGGTGGTTCACGACAGATGCTATTGGAGGTTGCTGATTCATAGGGTCGCCATAAGTCATAATCGACTTGAAGGCACATAACAACAACAACAAAACATACTCAGTTTTAATTGCTTTTATATATAGAATTGTTTAAACTGTTTTTATACATGCAATTCTATACATATGCATAGATGTTTTTATTGTATCATGAAATCACTTTGAGATGCTTCATAGTAATGTACACAAATAGGTCACATAGCAACACTGTTCCTGGGCTCTCTATTCCACTTTATACTGCAGGTGTGCAAAATGTTTCCTATGAATAAAAAGTTGGCTGCACATAGAAAAGTAGATTTTAGTTAAAAGGATTCTAGCTACCTTCCTGACATGCTGCTTTTCTATGGGAAGGTATCTTGCTTCATATAGGAAAAAGACAATTACTTACCTACAGTCTGAAATGATACCATCCAGAAATAGTTTTACTGTAGCCAGGTTCACACATCACACACCTGTCTATCCTGAATCAGTTTTAGCACAGAATGTGCTATTTGCATAGACTAGACTTGAATTATCCATATCATAGCCTCTGAGATAATCTTCCTGAAGTTGTTAGATTTTTTATAGGGGTCCATCACATGCACGTTATTAAGTGTGGAGATATTGGTTAAATACACGCGGCTTGGGATTTTACTCAGCTGGGGATGTGGTCCTGGTATTTCCTCCCTACATGTCTATATCCTGGTCTACTCTGCCGTTCTATAAGTCTGGAAGATTATTTGTGTCATGCAGTAACAATGTAGCCTACAAGAGGCCTGAGGACCAATCAGGAGTTTTTACCAACCTCTCCCCAAAACAGAAAGCCTGTAATCATTTATTTCCACCAAGCTACATAGACTTTTTTAGACATTGGGTAATATTTTCATTACTTATAGCAAACATTTACTAATTGTGCATAAAGCTCAGCAGGGTGTTTAAGTGTAGGTCAGAATAAGAGGGTTTAAAACAAAAGGTGCAAAACTTCTTTATCTCATGGGGGTGAGCTATATATACCTGTGCAGGATTTTTAAAGAGTCTAGAGTCCATTTCCCAGGCTGTATCCAGCACTTAGGAAACCTGTCATCTGCCTCCACTGCACTCATTGCACTCAGAGAGAACAAAAAAAGAGGAACCAAATTATCCATGGCAGAGAGGTCAAACGGAAACTGGATCTCCAAATGAAACCTGAATCTCTGAGGAACTGGAGTCCTGATTTTAATAGGAGCGTGCATGTGCGTGCACACATGCTCCCACACACAGTCTAGGGAAAGAGTGATTTCCCACTCCCCTCTCCCCATAATGTTCAGTCATTATTAGACAAGACTACATTTGTTATTTGTTTTGAAAATGTATGCCCCCTCCTTTCAGTCAAATTATTGAAAGGGTCAGTCACTATAGGTTGCAGTAATGCTACAAACAACCCCCCAAACTCATACATATGCAGACAGTCCACTAACATTTAGTCCCCTGGCCAATGACAGAAGCTAGGACAGGCTTTTACTTTTCCTCTGCAGTCCCAGTGCTCTTTTTGGCAGGGAGAGGTGGATGGGATGGGAGGGAGAGAAGTAAATCTTCTGCAGCCTCTCCTTCTCTGCCCAATGGATAGGACCAGGCTGTTCTTTCCCGTGCCATGATGTTCTTGCAAGGATGCAGAGGGGTCCAGCCTCCTAGTTGCCCTAGGCTTTGTGGTGAGGATGTGGTTCATTTCTGCTCTGCAGTCTCAGGGCAATTCACTCCTCATAGTTCCTTTCCTCCCTGGGGCAACTACTTTCCTACCAAACCATTGTGAAGCAGCTCAAATCTCTTTTAAACAGTGGTTTCTGAATCTATAAGAGGCATAGACTGTGAGGAGGTAAAAACAGTTGTGCTCAAGGCATGGTGACATCATTCACCTTTGCCTCACAACAAGGTTGATTAGCAGGTCAGTTGAGCATCTGGGAGTAAAAATGAAAAGCAGCTGGGCAAAGCATTGCCATTATTGAAGGTATTTATTATATTTAGGGGAGAGGAGAGCTAATTTCTTGTTGTCATAGTGACAAGCCAGAAATATACATATCCTCTTAGAACTGAAACCAGTAATGTCAGGCAGGCCAAATCTTAGCAATAAGGCCCGTCACAGGTTTGCAAAATGAAAACAAAATTGGGATCTATATACACTTATCCGTATACTACATGCATTATATATGTGCACAGTATTGAGCACATTATGTTGTAATGCGCACCACAATCTCTGATCTGCAAGAAGTTTCAGGGGTCCAGCATGTACCTTGTGTTTGATTTCCTTGGAATGAGGATTGCTGGAGTCTGATGGCATTTCTGTGATATAAGGTTTTATTCTCAGAGAGATATAGGCTTAGCATAAGGTGAAAGTCTCACAACATTAACATGCCAACAAATTCTGCTCCCCCATTAGGTTTCTAAGGGAGCTCCCAATCAGGCATGGAATCCATTGGCTGGTGCCAGTTCAAAAGCATTCCATCAGGCCAGTACTGATTCAAGTTTGTTCTTGGTCTGCTACGTGCTGCTTTTACTGATCCATTTTTCCCCTCACAACAAAATCTTGATATTAATATATTTTGAAAGGAAATATCAATAAAGGAATGTAAATATTGATAAAATTGTTGTTCTTAATATCAATATTGTAGAGACTTTTTAAATAAAGTTTTCAAAAATAGCCATGGAAAATCGCTGCAAAAGAATCTGATATGCAACTATAGGAAATATGTGAATGGAAAATTTGGTACCAAATCCTAACTGGACAGAATTCTAATACATCCTTACTCCCAGTGTCATAGCACTCATCACAGAGAGCAAGTCTATCTCTTGCAGACTCAGTTCTAGCACTGTGTCCAAAACTGCAGGCTTAGCTTTTCCCACTCTCCATGGCCAGAGAAGAACAAAAGGATGAGTCATCCCCATCACCGCCACCTTTCTTGCCCATTGACAAAGGTAGCAGCTGGGCTGATAACCATCCGCTAAGATGAGAAGTGCTAGGACAAGATCTTACCAAACCAGTTCTCTTGCTAATCTTGTATCTTTTACAGTCAGAGTTACTAGGTAAGAAGACTTCCTGCAAGGTCATGCAGACATACTTCCAAACCCATAACACAAGATTTGGCCAATGATGGAGCATTGCAATAGTGTTGATTATACTTATTTGTTTCAACTATACAGCACACTGCCAACAAGTTAATTGAGACAGCCAGATTATCACTGCATTGCCAACCTCAGGAAGGTTATTGCATGCATAAGAATACCTTCAGAATGTTATTTTCAGAAAACAATGCCCCATAATGAAATCCTTCCTATCTCTCATTAAAAACAGTCAAGATACTGTGGCCTGGATACCAGGACACAGAATGGATCTGTGATGCATTGTAGAAAAAAATTGTTTAACAGCATCTGGAGAAGCATGAGTGTCTGGAAAAACTGTACAAAAGATTGTCTTTAGCTCTCTTGGCACTTAGTTGGTGCAGACATATTTATTTATTTATTTATTTAATTATTTCAATTTATATACCGCCCTTAGCAAAATAGCTCTCAGGGCGGTGAACAAACAAGATAAAATACAATATATCATAATAAAATACAAAAACATATACAAACAAACAACAAAAAGCACAGCAAAAACAAAATAAATACTACAAAAATTAAAAATACAGATTAAAAGATTAAAAAAGATTAAGAAGATTAAAATGCCTGGGAGCATAAAAAGGTCTTTACCTGGCGCCGAAAAGATGGAAGTGTAGGCGCCAGGCGTACCTCTTCGGGGAGGCTGTTCCACAACTCAGGGGCCACCACAGAAAAGGCCCTAGATCTCGTAACCACCCTCCGGGCTTCCCGATGGGTTGGTACCCAGAGGAGGGCCTTAGATTCTGAACGAAGTGAGCGGGTAGGTTCATAGCGAGAGAGGCGTTCCACAAGGTATTGAGGTCCCATGCCGTGTAAGGCTTTATAGGTCAAAACCAGCACCTTGAATCTCGCCTGGAAGCAAATAGGAAGCCAGTGCAGACGCGCCAGGACAGGTGTTATATGCGAAGACCGGCTGGTCCTCGTCAATAATCTGGCAGCTGCGTTCTGCACCAGCTGAAGCTTCCGAACTGTCTTCAAGGGCAGCCCTACGTAGAGCGCATTACAGTAATCCAATCTTGAAGTTACCAGAGCGTGGACAACGGAGGCAAGGTCGTCCCTGTCCAGATAGGGGCGTAGTTGGGCTACCAGACGAAGATGGTAAAACGCATTCCGTGCCACCGAGGCCACTTGGGCCTCGAGAGACAAGGAAGAATCGAGAAGAACCCCCAAACTACGTACCTGTTCTTTCAGGGGGAGTGTAACCCCATCCAGAACAGGGTAAGCATCCACCATCTGAGCAGGGAAGGCGTTCACCAACAATGTCTCGGTCTTGTCTGGATTGAGTCTCAGTTTATTAGCTCTCATCCAGTCCATTATCGCGGTCAGGCAACGGTTCAGCACATCAACAGACTCACCTGAGGAAGATGAAAAGGAGAAATAGAGCTGCGTGTCATCAGCGTACTGATGGCAACGCACTCCAACACTCCTGATGACCGCACCCAGCGGCTGCATGTAGATGTTGAAAAGCATGGGGGACAAGACCGATCCCTGGGGGACTCCACAATGGAGAGTCCATGGTGTCGAGTGATGTTCCCCAAGCACTACCTTCTGGTGACGATCCGCGAAGTAGGAGCGGAACCACTGCCAAGCAGTGCACCCCGACGTGAGTCTCCCCAGGAGGATACCATGGTCGATGGTATCAAACGCCGCTGAGAGATCAAGGAGAATCAACAGAGTCACACTCCCCCTGTCCCTCTCCCGACAAAGGTCATCATACAGGGCGACCAAGGCTGTTTCGGTGCCAAAACCGGGCCTGAAACCGGATTGAAATGGATCTAGATAATCGGTTTCATCCAAGAGCGCCTGGAGTTGGCTGGCAACCACCCGCTCCAAAACCTTGCCCAAAAAAGGGACATTCGCCACCGGTCTATAGTTATTCAAATTATCTGGGTCCAAGGAGGGTTTCTTTAAAAGAGGTCTCACTACTGCCTCCTTGAGGCTACCAGGGACTACTCCCTCCCTCAAGGAGGCGTTAACCACTTCCTTGGCCCAACCAGTGGTCCCAGCCCTGCTAGCTTTCACTAGCCAAGATGGGCAAGGATCCAGAACAGACGTAGTTGCCTGAACCATTCCAAGCACCTTGTCCACTTCCTCGAGCTGCACCAACTGAAACTCATCCAATAAAGGACAAGGCCGTGCTCCGGACACTTCGATGGATTCATCTGTCACAACATCAGAGTCAAGGTCCCTGCGGATACATGCGATCTTATCTTGAAAGTGTCCAGCAATTTCGTTGCAGCGGGTCTCAGATGTTTCCATAGTATCGTGGGGGCCAGAGTGTAAGAGCCCTCGCACGACTTTAAAAAGCTCCGCTGGGCGGCATAAAGATGATCTAATAGAGGCAGCAAAATAGAGCTTCTTTGCTGTCCTTACCGCTTTTGTATACAACTTATTGGTGGCACTTACCAAAGCATAGTTGTATCCACTGGGAGTTTTCCTCCATCTGCACTCCAGCCTCCTCCTCTCTTGTTTCATCGCTCTTAGCTCCGGAGTATACCACGGAGCTGTATGAGCTCGACACCGGAGGGGGCGCGCAGGAGCGATCATGTCAATAGCCCGGGTCAGTTCCGTATTCCACAGTGCAACCAAGGCCTCAACAGGAGCACCAGTCCTATCAGCCGGAAAATCTCCCAGAGCCCTCTGAAAACCTACGGGATCCATCCGGCTCCGGGAGCGGATCAACTTAATAGATCCGCCACCTTTGCAGAGGGAAAGAGCCGCTGTGAGTCTAAATCTCAACAAGCGGTGATCTGTCCATGACAATGGGGTAGATGAAAAACACCCCACCGCCAGATCACCATCTCCATGTCCAGTGGCGAAGATCAGATCAAGAGTATGTCCCGACACATGCGTTGGGCCAGTAGAAAATTGAGACAGCCCCATTGTTGTCATGGAGGCAATGAAGTCCTGAGCTGCGCCAGATAAGACAGCCTCGGCATGGATGTTGAAATCCCCCAGTACCAAAAGTCTAGGGGATCTCAAGAGCACCTCCGAGACTATCTCTGCCAGCTCAGCTAAGGAAGCTGTTGGGCAGCAAGGTGGACAGTACACCAACAGTATTCCTAGTCTGTCTCCCTGGCCCAATACAAGGTGGAGACATTCCAGACCAGTTGCCGTCTGGACAGGGTGCTTGGTGAGAGGAAAAGAACTCCTATAGACCACAGCGACCCCCCCTCCCCAGCCCTCAGATCTACCACAGTGCTGAACCAAATACCCGGCTGGACAAAGCTGGGAAAGAGCACTTGCTTCCTGCTAATTACTGTACACAAATTTGGAACCAGCATTAAGAACATAAGAACATAAGAAGAGCCTGCTGGATCAGGCCAGTGGCCCATCTAGTCCAGCATCCTGTTCTCACAGTGGCCAACCAGGTGCCTGGGGGAAGCCCACAAGCAGCACCCGAGTGCAAGAACACTCTCCCCTCCTGAGGCTTCCGGCAACTGGTTTTCAGAAGCATGCTGCCTCTGACTAGGGTGGCAGAGCACAGCCATCATGGCTAGTAGCCATTGATAGCCCTGTCCTCCATGAATTTGTCTAATCTTCTTTTAAAGCCATCCAAGCTGGTGGGCATTACTGCATCTTGTGGGAGCAAATTCCATAGTTTAACTATGCGCTGAGTAAAGAAGTACTTCCTTTTGTCTGTCCTGAATCTTCCCACATTCAGCTTCTTTGAATGTCCACGAGTTCTAGTATTATGAGAGAGGGAGAAGAACTTTTCTCTATCCACTTTCTCAATGCCATGCATAATTTTATACACTTCTATCATGTCTCCTCTGACCCGCCTTTTCTCTAAACTAAAAAGCCCCAAATGCTGCAACCTTTCCTCGTAACAGAGTCGCTCCATCCCCTTGATCATTCTGGTTGCCCTCTTCTGAACCTTTTCCAACTCTATAATATCCTTTTTGAGATGAGGCGACCAGAACTGTACACAGTATTCCAAATGTGGCCGCACCATAGATTTATACAACGGCATTATGATATCGGCTGTTTTATTTTCAATACCTTTCTTAATGATCCCTAGCATGGAATTTGCCTTTTTCACAGCTGCCGCACACTGGGTCGACATTTTCATTTTGCTGTCCACTACAACTCCGAGGTCTCTCTCCTGGTCGGTCACCGCCAGTTCAGATCCCATGAGCGTATATGTGAAATTAAGATTTTTTGCTCCAATATGCATAATTTTACACTTGTTTATATTGAATTGCATTTGCCATTTTTCCGCCCATTCACTCAGTTTGGAGAGGTCTTTTTGGAGCTCTTCACAATCCCTTTTTGTTTTAACAACCCTGAACAATTTAGTGTCGTCAGCAAACTTGGCCACTTCACTGCTCACTCCTAATTCTAGGTCATTAATGAACAAGTTGAAAAGTACAGGTCCCAATACCGATCCTTGAGGGACTCCACTTTCTACAGCCCTCCATTGGGAGAACTGTCCGTTTATTCCTACTCTCTGCTTTCTGCTTCTTAACCAATTCCTTATCCACAAGAGGACCTCTCCTCTTATTCCATGACTGCTAAGCTTCCTCAGAAGCCTTTGGTGAGGTACCTTGTCAAACACTTTTTGAAAGTCTAAGTACACTATGTCCACTGGATCACCTCTATCTATATGCTTGTTGACACTCTCAAAGAATTCTAATAGGTTACTGAGACAGGACTTTCCCTTGCAGAAGCCATGCTGGCTCTGCTTCAGCAAGGCTTGTTCTTCTATGTGCTTGGTTAATCTAGCTTTAATAATACTTTCTACCAGTTTTCCAGGGACAGAAGTTAAGCTAACTGGCCTGTAATTTCCGGGATCCCCTCTGGATCCCTTTTTGAAGATTGGTGTTACATTTGCCACTTTCCAGTCCTCAGGCACGGAGGAGGACCCGAGGGACAAGTTACATATTTTAGTTAGCAGATCAGCAATTTCACCTTTGAGTTCTTTGAGAACTCTCGGGTGGATGCCATCCGGGCCCGGTGATTTGTCAGTTTTTATATTGTCCATTAAGCTTAGAACTTCCTCTCTCGTTACCACTATTTGTCTTAGTTCCTCAGAATCCCTTCCTGCAAATGTTAGTTCAGGTTCAGGGATCTGCCCTATATCTTCCACTGTGAAGACAGATGCAAAGAATTCATTTAGCTTCTCTGCAATCTCCTTATCGTTCTTTAGTACACCTTTGACTCCCTTATCACCCAAGGGTCCAATTGTCTCCCTAGATGGTCTCCTGCTTTGAATGTATTTATAGAATTTTTTGTTGTTGGTTTTTATGTTCTTAGCAATGTGCTCCTCAAATTCTTTTTTAGCATCCCTTATTGTCTTCTTGCATTTCTTTTGCCAGAGTTTGTGTTCTTTTTTATTTTCTTCATTCGGACAAGACTTCCATTTTCTGAAGGAAGACTTTTTGCCTCTAAGAGCTTCCTTGACTTTGCTCGTTAACCATGCTGGCATCTTCTTGGCCCTGGCGGTACCTTTTCTGATCTGCGGTATGCACTCCAGTTGAGCTTCTAATATAGTGTTTTTAAACAACTTCCAAGCATTTTCGAGTGATGTGACCCTCTGGACTTTGTTTTTCAGCTTTCTTTTTACCAATCTCCTCATTTTTGTGAAGTTTCCTCTTTTGAAGTCAAATGTGACCGTGTTGGATTTTCTTGGCAATTGGCCAGTTACATGTATGTTTAATTTAATAGCACTGTGGTCACTGCTCCCAATCGGTTCGACAACACTTACATCTCGCACCAGGTCCCAGTCCCCACTGAGTATTAAGTCCAGGGTTGCCGTCCCTCTGGTCGGTTCCATGACCAACTGATCTAGGGAATAGTCATTTAGAATATCTAGAAACTTTGCTTCTTTGTCATGACTGGAACACATATGCGGCCAGTCTATGTCCGGGTAGTTGAAGTCACCCATTACTACCACATTTCCTAGTTTGGATGCTTCCTCAATTTCATATCTTATCTCCAGGTCTCCCTGAGCATTTTGATCAGGGGGACGATAGATCGTTCCCAGTATTAAGTCCCTCCTGGGGCACGGTATCACCACCCACAACGATTCTGTGGAGGAGTCTGCCTCTTTTGGGGTTTCGAGCTTGCTGGATTCAATGCCTTCTTTCACGTATAGAGCGACTCCGCCACCAATATGTCCTTCCCTGTCCTTCCGATATAGTTTATAGTTTCTTAGAGGCCATCTTCTCCTTGGATGAAAGTTCCCCCCCCCAAAACAAACAAAAAAACCCCACTATGGGTAAGCATTTTGCTAACAATGATGTTATGGCTATCCACGGCTTAACCTAATTTTAAAAGTGTTTGAAGTGGATTTGAACTGCTTAACTGTGGCTGTAGGGAACAGGTTTGCTGTGGGGAGAAAAGGACCTACAGCAGGGATGGAGAACCCACAACTCTTAGAATGTTGTCGGATTCAGACTTCCATCGACCCGCCAGCAATCATGGCCAGTAGTCAGGGATAATGGAAATTGTAATCCAGTCACATCTGGAGATGCTGTAGCTTCTTCAGTCTCTGAACAAACCCCTTCTCTTCAAACTGCAGTTAATCTCAGTTGATTTGAATTGATCAGATTCCCCATCCCTCAGCTACAAGGAGCAACTGCATGTTCATGAAGCTGGCTCCCACTTTGTTAACTGAAATTAGCAGGGAACCAGTGTTACATCTTCACTAGCCTGCTCTCTATCAGTATTAGGACAAACTACCATGTTCACTAAAATGTCACTGGCTACATTCTTTTCTGGTCAGCTTGTACCATATTCGTCATTAACTGGCTCACCAATTAACCAATTGAGAGAAGCCATATAAGTTTTGCACATATAGTGGCATAACACACAAGATTCAGCTGACCTGGTCACCATGAGCATTCTGAGTAGGAATATATTATACTGGCCATGTGAATTGACTAAGTAAGATTCTGGTTTAGTTAATTATGCATGCAGCATTTTAGGCACGGTGGTGTTTCATGAAGTAAGGCATTTCAGAAAATAAATGGACACAACTTTTCTCATGTTTCAGCTTATGTTGGCTAATTTATTTTTAACCAAGGATTCATTTTACTCACGTCATTAGTCTGTAGAGCATTTCCCCCTCCCTCCAAAAACAGAGATCCCCAGTTCTATTCATGTGTAGTTATGCTACAAACATCAGTGTGGGATGTGAGTGCCAAGGTTACTTTTAGTGCTTCATTATGCATGAGAGAGCATCCATTCACCAGAAACCATAAAGAGGACATGCACAGACCCTGCTCTGAGCAGTCCAGTTCACATCAAGTATTATTGTCTCTCTGCATTTTGTTATTCAATCCATGCCCTGTAGAAATAGGTATTATATTCAAAGAAGATCTTTAGCAGGAGTTGTAAGATGTCACCTAAATGTGGTGCAAAATATGCAAATAAGAAGCCTATGCAAATGTGTCTTAGCATGAATTACGACCCATGTATCTAGTATTACAACTCTGTGTGTGTGTGTGTGTGTAAAACGAGTAAGCCTGGTGAAACAAAGACAAAACAGTATTAGAACATTAAAGCTTTGCATGTGATTTTTCACAGCCTTTACTTGACACAATAAGCTCCCCAACTGCCTAAAGTGTGTGGTGTGTATATGCACATGTGAATATGAGGATGGGGGCTGTTCTCATGATAAATTTAGCATGTGGACATAGGGGGGAAATGACCCAGATTAATATCGGACTGCATCTGTAGTCAATGATAAGATGGTAATTTGTACTTGTCCTAAAGGCTGATGCCACCAGTAATGTACATTTTGATAAGTATGCATGGGGTGATAAGTGGAAACAATGAGCTTAGCATAGCATGGAGTGACAGAAATCAACATGAACAGATTTACTCCCACAGCCACCATGTACTCAAGAGGACACATGTAAAAAGACTTAGTATACTGAGTTCCATAATGGTGTGGTGGTGGTATATCCTGAATAGTTGCAGAGATAAAACATGCAATTATCATCATCATCATACCATTTTTCTACATGAGTAGAAATGCTTTTCAAAGCATTTTCATTAAATACAAAAGCTTAAAAAATTATACAACAGCAAATATAACAGCAGATGCAGTTTAACAGTCTAGCTCCCCAAGAGCTGGGAGAATAAAAAGGTTTATATCTGTCCTGTTCCCAAAAAGAGACAAGCAAAGGAATTCCACATCTCAGGGCCAATGTTTCTAGCTGATTCCAGTCTCACAGCTATAAAAGATTTTTCCTATAGAAGGTTCTTCACTGAGCTCAAACAGTTCTGCTAGTGCAAGCACTTTTGGCTGTGCAAAGGAACTTCTCCTCCCTCTCCTCTCCCTGTGCACCCCCCAAATATGTTGTGCTGGTTCTCCCAAACCATCCAGAGCAGATTTAGCATGCATGTGGGGAAAGTACAGGGAGGGAAAATTCTGTTGCACAGGTAAAATTGCTGGATACTGCCCTAAGGATGGAGATGCTCACTGAGATATCCACATTTATATAGTTTAGAGAGGGATGGGCCAAAGGTGGATTGAGATCTGCTGGTAGATCACTGAGAGATATGGAGCATATTGGCAAGGATGTATTATTATTATTATTATTTCCATTTATAGACCACTTATAGTGGTTAGAGTGTTGGACTACAACCTGGAAGACCAGGGTTCAAATCCCCACACAGCCATGAGAAGCTCACTGGGTGACCTTGGGCCAGTCACTGCCTCTCAGCCTCAGAGGAAGGCAATGGTAAACCACCTCTGAATACCCCTTACCATGAAAACCCTATTCATAGGGTCGCCACAAGTCGGAATTGATTTGAAGGCAATTCATCTCTCTCTCTCTCTCTACTATCTAAAGATCTCAGTGCAGTTTACAATAGAATACACAAAGTACAATTAAAAAATCAAATTAATTTACAAAGCAAAATACATAAACAATATCCATAAACATATACATAGTATAAAAGTCAGAATTCACCAAGGGAAGCCCGTAAGTCGCCCTCCCCACTCTATAAAAGTGTCAGAAAACTGAAATTATGTTGACCATGGAGGAGGGTGACAAGCAGGTAAAAGGTTATCATTCTCCTGGTGCGGCTTGCCGCCATTTCTCTTGCTTCTCCTTCCTCCCAAGGACTTAAGCCTTGGCAGGCCTGTGTGTCCATTGTTCTGAAGGTGGGCATCTCTCCAGGAGGCAGGTTGTGATCAGAGAGCAGGACGGGCTTTAGCTGGGGGCTAAAGATGATGACCGTCATGTTGATGTTATTAGGGGATTACATGTGACCCCCACAATAGGGAAAATCAGAGGCCCACTCTGCCTTGTCTGCATAGCTCCAGTGACTGGTCCCGTGGCCAGGAGGACCTGCCTCTGAGCCCCCCCGAATCTTCCTCGCCTGAAGCTCCGTCTGCACCAGCTAGTCGGCCAGCCAATGGCATCAGCAAGAGAAGGAGGAGGTGGTGGTGGCGGTGGGAGAAGTCCAACCTCAGCCTCTCCTGGACTCGCATCCTTGTCGGGTTCCACACGGGGTCTCTCCAAGCCCATCAGAGAATGAGAGGATATTTTGTGCTGTGTCTCAAGCAGCTCCTCCAGCTCCACGTCCATGAACTGAACTGAAAATAGGGAGGCTTGACTCTTCCTAAACTCCTTGCAGATGATCCCCTTGCTCAACAGGAAGCAGCATCTTCTGTTTCTGGTATGAGGCTGCACTTTCAAGCAAAGCCATCACCACAGCTTGGTCCGGTGACAGAAGAAGGCTGGCAACTAGGATGCCCAGAGAACAAGGTCAGGTCACAGTCCAAGTTCAAGTCAATAAGAGAAGCGACAATCCAGTCACAGGCCATGGTCAGGCACACAAGTCAGGTTCCCAGCAAGAGCCTCTCAAGAAAGTGGAGCACAGAAGTTGTTGCAGCTGCTTTCTGATTGCCAACTGGCAACAATAAAATCATCCCCCCCCCAAAAAAAAATTACTGCTGAAATGATTAAAGATGGGGTTAGGTAACCAGAAGTAGCTTTTTGCATGGAAGGGCTGAGCTCAGTTTGGTTTTGGTACTCAAAACAAATTTCTGGGCCCAGTTTTTTGTTTTTGTTTTGTAATTCTAAGTGTATGTCTTGCATCCAACTCTGGCTGATGGCACTGAAGTCTGCCACCGCATGTTTCAGGCTTTAAAGGTAAAAAAACAATACTTTGAATTGGTTTCAGAGTGAGAATGGGGAATCAATTTGATTATTTGCATTTAAAGATGAACCTACCTGATTCACACTTTCTGAAGCAATGCACAAACCAAAACACAGCCCTCCTTTGACATTCACACTTCTTTAAATTTTGCAGTGGAGTTCTTCAGTCAAATTAATGTGTACAAAAATGCAAAGAGTAGGGTAAAGTGTGCATAAAAATGCATATATTCATGAAAAGAATTATAAAAATGCATTCAACTTGGCAAAACTGCATATTCGGAGAAATTTACGCTGAAATCCTGATAGCATTTAAAATAAATAAATAAAAAAAGCTAACTGATGTGGAAATGTGAAGAACTGAAGATTGGAAAAATGAGAAACTGAAATTGACAGATTCACCAGTCTCTAGTTCAGAAACAAACTGGAAACCAATGAAGTTGTTTTAAAATAGGGGTAGTTTGATTACAACAGCTTACATCTGTAAGCAATCAAACAGCTTCATTCTGAGCCAGTTGAAATGTCCTGACTGTCTTCAAGGGCAGCCCTACGTACAGCACACTGCAATAATCTAATCTAGAAATCACAACAGATGAATGACTGTAGCCAGGTAGTTTCTGGTGATTTTTGCTAAAAAGTGAGAGACTACAGAAAGTTTAGAGGGGAGGTTCAGTGAGCAAGAGAGATTTCTTCACTTGGGAAACCTGTTAAGTATTCTCCAGTATTCCAGCCTATAGCCACAGAGCTATTCTATTCCCACACTTACACGTTTGCATGAATCCTAAAACTTCCAGATTCTGCTGGCTGGTAGGAATAGCCTTCAAAACAAACTGTGCAAAATATGCACATTGTGTAAGGCCTTTGCAGGATTTGGTCCTATGATCAAGAATTTGGAATGTTACAGTACAGAACTTGAATGTTAATATATATATATATATATATATAGCTTTTGGTAATGAACTTTCCATTTTTTCCTACAAATTGTTCAGAAAAACATTGTTTTATTGAGTCTACTCAAGAAGTTTTATATATGACTCTGTAGACAGTGTAGCAGCTCCTGAAGTTTGTCAGAGACATCAATCACTTTTACTCTTTGCCCCCTATAAAAAGCTACAGAAGCTCTTGACTTATGTATGACACAGTTTCAGATTGATAAATTCAAACGAGATCAGGAAACTGAAGATGGATAGCACTCCTTCAAATTACATTTTGCACATATTGCTTGCCAGGGTTCCACTTTCTGCAAAGGTTTCTGTCCCTGTTTGAAGAAAAAGTGCCTTGCTTCAGAAAAGCTGATTGGATGGGCTTCATTCCTTACTCATGGCGAAAGCCTTTAACTATTACTACTGCTGTTGGAACAAATGTATTGTTGCCTGTTCGTAATAAATGGGATATGAATCCTACATAGGAAAAGACTTTATTTTAAATTCTGAAACACTTCCATCTGAATTCACCTAGAGGCTATAAACCTGAAGATGCCAGCTTCCACACATAGCCCTACTGGGAGGGGAATCATGTGTGGAAATGAGTGGAGCACACAATTCTCTATCCTGATCCAGCAGCCAGAATGCCACATGCAGAGGCCAGTAAACAAAAAGCTGCAATCTCAGGAAATTTGGAAGAAAAGCAGAGCATTGGCTCTGCCCCAGCTTTCCTTCCCTGCCAAACCAAAAATCAGTGAGATCCAAGCTTCTTTCACTGACCAGGCCATGTGTGTAAGCCTTGGCTGCTGCACGGACAATGTGATGGATTGCAGCTTTTGACTTTCAGTATTATTTCAGTTCTGGTGTTTGTAGTTTCCCCTTTTCGACTAGCATTTTCAATCCATCATGAAATTCATCTTGGGGAAGGATCATAACTCAGTGGTATAACACTTCGTATGCAGAAGGTTCCAGGTTCTACACGTAGCATCTCCAGGTCGGGCTGGAAATGTACTGTTTGAGACCCTTGAGAGAGCCACTGCCAGGCCATGTAGACAGTACAGTGCTAGATAGACCAATGGTCTGACGCAGTGTAAGGCAGCTTCCTGTGTTCTGCTAATAGTCCTAAACTTACATTCTATGACCACCAAAGAGGAATCATCCTGTTTTTCACAAGGAGACCCTCATTCATGTGAATCTTAAGTACAACCACTAAGTTTATTTGATCAGCTAGAAAGAAAATGTTTTCCTTTAAGTTTTGTTGTTGAAGTCTTGCATTTATTCTCTACCATGTTGTAGTGTTGTATATTATGTCTACAGAGCTTTAAAATGGAACAAAAAATACTTCTGCATTTACTGCACAATCCATTTAGCATTGCCAAATTGCCTGGGCAGCTCTCAGAATTATGCATTCAATAAAAAGAAAACAGCTGCCAACATGAATAATTTCAAACAAAAGGCAGTATGCCATCCATGTTAATAATGCAGGCATTACAAATAGGATTTGTTTTCTTTTGTCATTTATTTTTATAGCTGAATAGTTCAATGACAACCAACCAATACATAAACAGCAAATCACTGACAGACCCTGTAAAAATATATATTTTTTAAAAAATAAACATAAGCTACCTAATTTGAATCATAATGGTTGGTTATTGGGCCCTGTGTTTTTTGGTACCCCGTAAAAGCATCCCTCACTACAGCTCATCAGCAATTCGTTTTCTCTGGATTATAATAAATATTTGTAGTCCTCTGGTTTTCAGAGCAATAATTGGCCAATTATTTGATGGTGAAGAATCAAACTAATCAGGGCATGACCCAGTTGTCCCTTACCTCATGCGGAAAGCAGGGCACAGAAGAGGATAGGAATGTGTCCTAACTCTGCCCTCCTCACCATGTTAGCTCTGACATGTTGGTGAATGTTGAAATACACAGTCATGATGCTGGGCACACTGATACACACACAGATATTCGTGGTAACTCAGAGCTCTCTCCTGCCATAGATTGAACATAGGTGTAACATTTTAAGAGCAGTGGGGTTTGATTGTGAGCACCTTTACATCCAACACAAACATACTTTTTTTTCTCCCAAGACAACCTCTAAAACCACCACCTCAATCCAGTAGCTCCAAAGTACACATGGATCTCTGCAAGAGCTGTCCCACACATAAGAACATAAGAAAAGTGTGGTGGATCAGGCCAGTGGCCCATCTAGTCCAGCAACCTGTTTTTACAGTAGCCAACCAGATGCTCATGGGAAGCCTACAGGCAGGACGTGAGCACAAGAGCATTCTCCCCTCCTGCGGTTTCCAGCAACTGGTGTTCAGAAGCATACTGTCTCTGACTGTGAAGTCAGAACATAGTCATCATGGCTAGTAGCCTCTGATATCATCCTCCATGAATTTGTCTAATTGTCTCTTAAAGCTATCCAAGTTGGTGGCCATCACTGCCTCCTCTCAGAGCACGTTCCATAGCTTAATTATGCACTGTATGAAGAAGTACTTTCTTTTGTCTGTCCTGAATCTTCCAGCTATGCATAATTTTATAAGCTTCTGGTATGTCCTCTCTTATCAGTCTTTTCTCTAAACTAAAAAGCCTCAAATGCTGCAACTCTTTCTCATAGCGGAGTTGCTCCATCCCCTTGATCATCTTAGTTGCGCTTTTTTGAACCTTTTCCTCTATTCCTCTACAATATCCTTTTTGAGGTGAGGCAATCAGAACTGTATACAGTATTCCAAACGTGGTTGCACCATATATTTGTTCAACAGCATTATAATATTAGCAGTTTTGTTTTCAGTACCTTTCCTAATGATCCCTAGCATGGAATTTGCCTTTTCACAACTGCCAAACACTGGGTTGATATCTTCATCGAGCTATCCACTACGACCCTAAGGTTTCATTCCTGGTGGATCACTACCACTTCAGACCTCATGAGCGTATATGTGAGATTAAGATTTTTTGCCCCGACGTGCATCACTTTCTACTTGCTCACATTAAATTGCATTTGCCATTTTACCACCCATTCAGGCAGTTTCACAAGGTCCTTTTGGAGCTCTTCACAATGTCTTTTTGTTTTAACAAAGCTGAACCATTTAGTATCATCAACAAACTTGGCTACCCCAGTGCTCACCCCTAACTCTAGCACGATATACACTCCAGTTGAGCTTCTAATATTGTATTTTTAAACAGCTCCCAAGCATTTTGGAGTGATTGACTGTAATTCAACTTTCTTTTCACCGGTCCCCTCATTTTGGGGAAGTTTCCTCTTTTGAAGTCAAATGTGATAGTGTTGGATTTTCTTGGGAAATTGGCCATTTGCATGTATGTTTCATTTAATAGCACTACGGTCACTGCTTCCAATTAGCTGAACCACATGTATATCTTGCACAAGGTCCGGAGTGCCACTTAAGATTAAGGCCAGGGTCACTGCCCCTCATTTTAACGTTGTGGAAAGCCCCAGGAACCCCGCAGATACTTCATTCATGGCTTATCTGTTCTTGCTTTTCCAATGTTACAGTTTCATTTAGAAGCCTTTTGGAAATGGTTTTGTTTAACAGTCCCGTGAAATAAATGGGACAGTTAAAAAGTGATTAATTTAATTTCTACCCCACGTGATAGAGGATTCTAGGTAACTTGAATTTCTTATTTATTTGTCTGTCTGTTTATTTGAAATTATTAGTTTAGCTGTAATCTATAAGCTGTTACTTGTAGGATACTTCTGCTGGCTTTGATACAGTATATTCTAGAATAAAGCCCTCTTCTCTCACTCACAAACATACACACAGAGACATGTAAGCAATTTCTGCATGTATCACATCCTAGCCCTTAAAAACCAAACAGTTGAATTTCTCAGGTTCACTCCTATTGAGGAAAATGCCAGCTGAATTCAAAAGAAGAATCTATGTAGAAAGCTACAACAAACAATCAAATTGTCTCTCTTTTAGTGACTGCAAGGAAATTGAGATTGAGAGTTTTCCTCCTCCGCTTCAGACTGGTGATATCAAGTCATCACAGAACACCGGATTGTTAAACAAATCAGCTTTTGGTTTGGAGCTGCATGCAAATGTACATTATTTGAGCAGCTAAGTTTCTGTGGAAGTGTATTCATTGAATTGTATTTAGGTGAACAATTTTCTTTCTAGGTTCAAGCTTAGGAAAATGGGTTCTCCCAGTTTGCAGCAGAAACCGGCTGTGCGGTGCTGCTTGGATAGTATCTGTCTCATCACAAATCTGCTTTTCCTCCCCCCACTCCATCTGTGAAGCAATTTCTTAACCCTTTCAAACTTGACTTTTTAAAAAATGATGAACAAACATTTAAAATTAGTAAATATTTGAGTGGCGCTTAAAGAAACATGGAAACCTGCTTGAAAGCATGTTGGAAAGCAGAAGTTAGGCAGCTGAATCAACACTCATTTCTGAAAAGTATATGTTTAATGAATTACAGAGGTAGTTTTGCCCCATTGGAGGGGGTATGCAGTGATTGAGTCCTATTTAATGTCACATTTGTACACACTCTGGCAGTCATGTCACAATCAGTGGGCCTGATCATATGTCACTCAGTCACAAATATCACCTTTCTGGGTAATACTGAGAGAGATGGCTGAGCAGCTTTAGACATTCTTGGAATCTGGTCTGGTTTCAGGCTTGGGTTTGGGACGAAAACAGCCTTGGTTGCCCTAGCTGATGACCTTTTTTGGGAGAGAAACAGTATTACCCTGTTGATCTCCCAGATTTATCAGTGTTGTAATCTCCTGATTGGATTACTGTAATGGACTCTGCAGGTATTGCAGATAATGGGCATTACAAAGTTTGTTTTTGCTTTGATAAATATGTTTTAACTGGGGCTTCGCTCCTGCATGCTTTGTGCACCAACCCCTAATCTTCCACCAATTGCCCATCCCTGGCCCCTCTCCCCTCACCAATCCTACCCCTGCCAACCCCCAACCCCCTTGCAATAGCCCCCAGTGCCTCCAGGCACTGAAGTACATTGACGGCCATGGGCCTGCTCATACTCCTCAGCTACTTGCCTCACCTGTTTCTCCACTGCCACTGCACCACAAAATTGCCCTACTGTGCTGTTCCCCCTGGATAAACATTATCACGCAGTGTACCTAGATCGCTTATTAGCCTTCTGCTGTCTAAGCCACTTTCTGGCCTCCTACGCACCTGCCTGTTCGCTTGCCCAAGCTTCTGCCACTGCCGCCTTACCTGATTGCTGAGGTGGGTGGTGGCAGGCAGTGCAAGCAGCGTGTAGGGAAGGGATCAGAAGCATTCATGCTCGTTTGCAGCACCACCTGTCTGTGGCACTGTAAACTGCAGCATAATGCTTACATTTCTTACATTTTTATTAGAGAGAGAGAGATCAGTTCAGAGTGCACTAATTGTCAGAAAAGCTCATTGATTTCATCGGGAGAACTGGTAGGGTAAACTGACAGATTTCTGGATTGACATCAAAGCTAGCATTGCAAAGGCTCTGTAACTGAAGAATATATCATGTGAGGAGCCAGGGCGCAGAGTTAATTATTATGCTGGCGAAGGCTGAAAAGGCAAAATTGCAACTCCTCCAAACAGGGCAGCAATTTGAGACCAAATATTGTATGTGACAATTTAAAAATTCTGTTTGTATTACTGGCTGTTTTGTTGTTTGCACTATCACAAACTTTGTTTATAGGCTCCAGATTTTAAAATGTATTAACAGTATTAAATTTTATCTTCATTTGTAGGTCAAAGTTCAGCATTTTAGCCATGTGGGAAGTCACTGTGTCCACTGATTCCAGTTCATCATTTTCTGTTCTTGTTTTGTTTCTCAAGGTCCAATTGAAAACTGATGAATCAAAAACTTTTGCAATGAAGATACTAAAGAAGCGGCACATAGTAGACACAAGACAGCAGGAACACATCCGCTCAGAGAAGCAGATCATGCAAGGGGCTCACTCAGATTTTATTGTGAGGTACTATCATCATTTCCCTTATTAAATCCATACAGGGGAAGAGTCACAGCTCAGTGGTAGCACATATATTGCAGACAGAAGATCCCAGGTTCAATTGCCATCATGCCCAGGTAGGGCTCAGAGAGACCTCTGCCTAAAATCCTGGCCCATTGCCATCCCCATCACCCTCCATGAGTTGGAAGGATAACTTCCGCAGTAGTCAGCCTGCATAAGCTCCCTGTATGATGAAGAACCTTGATACACTGTTGCTGATGCATCTATTGATTGAGCTATTTACAGTGCAATCCTATGTGCGTTGACTTAAAAGTTGTCCTAAAGAGTTCAGCGAGACACATTCAAGCAAATTCTGCATAGACTTATAATTTATGTATTTCAAATCCTAGTAGATACTTTGAGCAGTCAAATTAGTTTTCTTTCCCCTCTGCTTATAGGCTATACAGGACATTCAAGGACAGCAAATATTTATATATGTTGATGGAAGCCTGTTTAGGTGGAGAGCTTTGGACAATTCTCAGGGACAGGTAAGAGAATTCAGAGTTCCTTTTGATGGGAAATGAAATTTATGTGACATACTGAATGTGGTCACATGGTTTCTCCGTATCATTTACAACTAGACTTTGTGAATTCTAAAGCTTTCCTCAGAGGTCTGAAATTATGTGCTGTGGCTGAGAGCCAGATTCACTTACTACTTGCGTTTCAGTGAGACATTTGCATGCCATTTACAAAGGCACAGGGGAGACATTCCATTATTTTGTAGTGTAGCATGGGAAGAATCACCATTTAACATGATAACCACCAAATTATCTATATCCTATCAGAAGCCTCTGATTACCTGCTCTTCACTGATCCTTCATTGGGCTTTAGAATCTTGCCTTTCTTTTGTGTCTGGAATTTGCATGTATCCAATGGGCTTTTTGAATCCTCATCCGACCCTTAACAGAATACTGTTTGTGAAATGTGCCGTCCATGGCTACTCAGAAATAAGTCCCACTGAGTTCAGTTGGACTTACTCCTGGATAATTGTGTATATGATTGCACTCTTAGTATCAAAAGTAGTTTGTCATATTACATTGGGGAGGGGCTGCTGTTTGAGAAACACAGATCCAAGGAATAAGCAGCATAGTCCTTGGTTTCTGGACTTGGAAACTAAAGACTGGTATTTTGTTCCAATTGGCACATAGTATTATAGATTTCTTTAATAATTAGGATGTAATTGAGGGCTGGCTCATACAAGCATGTTCATCATCTGGTATTGATCACTGTCCTTCCCTCTTACTAGTTTCGTGACAATGTGTTTTGTTTTCAGAAACTCTTTAAGGGATCTAAATTCTTTTAGTGGTTATTCAGATTTGATGTTTTAGTGTCTCGATTTTTATCATTTTGAACTGACTGCTCTATTACATTTATTTATTTTATTTATTTATTTACCGCCCCATAGCCGAAGTTCTCTGGGCGGTTTACAGTAACTAAAAACATTAAAACAAATATACAAATTTAAAAACACAGCTTTTAAAAACAATTTAAAACACAATTTAAACATTTAAAACAATTTAAAACACATGCTAAAATGCCTGGGAGAAGAGGAAAATCTTGACCTGGTGCCGAAAAGATAACAGTGTTGGCACCAGGTGCACCTCGTCAAAAAAATAATTCCATAATTTGGGGGCCACCACTGAGAAGGCCCTCTCCCTTGTTGCCACACTCCCAGCTTCCCTCTGAGTAGGCCCCCGGGGGAGGACCTTTGATCTTGAACGTTGTGTACAGGTGGGTTCATATCGGGAGAGGCGTTCCATCAGGTATTGTGGTCCCAAGCTGTGGAAGGCTTTATAGGTCAAAACCAGCACCTTGAATCGAGCTCGGATCATACAGGCAGCCAATGCAAGCGGGCCAGAATCAGTTTGATATGTTCGAACCGTCTGGTCCCTGTTACCAATCTGGCTGCTGCATTTTGCACAAGCTGCAATTTCCTATCCGTCTTCAAAGGCAGCCCCACATAGAGTGCATTACAGTAATCTAGTTTGGAGGTTACCAGAGCATGGACAACTAAAGCCAGGTTATCCCTGTCCAGATAGGGGTGTAGCTGGGCCACCAACCGAAGTTGGTAGAAAGCACTCCATGCCACCGAGGCTACCTGAGCCTCAAGTAACAAAGATGGTTCCAGGAGAACCCCCAAGCTACCAAACCTGCTCCATCAGGGGGAGTGCAACCCTATCCAGGACAGGTTGGACATCCACCATCTGGTCAGAAGAATCACCCACTAGCAGCATCTCAGTCTTGTCTGGATTGAGCCTCAGTTTATTAGCCCTCATCCAGTCCATTGTCGCAGCCAGGCACCGGTTCAGCATATTGACAGCCTCACCTGAAGAAGATGAAAAGGAGAAATAGAGCTGCGTGTCATCAGCATACTGATGTCAACGCACTCCAAAGCTCTGGATGACCACACCCAATGGTTTAAGAACATAAGAAGAGCCTGCTGGATCAGGCCAGTGGCCCATCTAGTCCAGCATCCTGTTCTCACAGTGGCCAACCAGGTGCCTGGGGAAAGCCCGCAAGCAGCACCCGAGTGCAAGAACACTCTCCCCTCCTGAGGCTTCCGGCAACTGGTTTTCAGAAGCATGCTGCCTCTGACTAGGGTGGCAGAGCACAGCCATCATGGCTAGTAGCCATTGATAGCCCTGTCCTCCATGAATTTGTCTAATCTTCTTTTAAAGCCATCCAAGCTGGTGGCCATTACTGCATCTTGTGGGAGCAAATTCCATAGTTTAACTATGCGCTGAGTAAAGAAGTACTTCCTTTTGTCTGTCCTGAATCTTCCAACATTCAGCTTCTTTGAATGTCCACGAGTTCTAGTATTATGAGAGAGGGAGAAGAACTTTTCTGTATCCACTTTCTCAATGCCATGCATAATTTTATACACTTCTATCATGTCTCCTCTGACCCGCCTTTTCTCTAAACTAAAAAGCCCCAAATGCTGCAACCTTTCCTCGTAAGGGAGTCGCTCCATCCCCTTGATCATTCTGGTTGCCCTCTTCTGAACCTTTTCCAACTCTATAATATCCTTTTTGAGATGAGGCGACCAGAACTGTACACAGTATTCCAAATGCGGCCGCACCATAGATTTATACAACGGTGTCATGAACCTATAACGGTCATGAATTATTAAAAATCTAATAACAATACTTTGGCTCCTGTAAGGGACTCTGGGAAATGGTTTCAGCTAGAAAAGACAAGCCTTTGCCAATTTGCAAAGTTGAGTTTCACTTCCCCAGCTGAAGACGGTTAGAAGAAGCCTTAACAAGCTGCACCTGTTTATCTTTGCTGATTAGCCAGTGCCTGGTACCCAAGGTCATCCTTGGCATGTACAGTTGGAAAACACAGTTGGGAGGGGGGCCTGAAGGCGCGAAAATGTGAGTAACATCGAGAAGAAAGTTACATCAGCCAATTCCTGATTGGTCAATTAATCTTGGACCGTTAGGATCTTTTTCCTTTAAGTATAGGGCTAGAGACCCATAGCCTTTGTTCTCTGTTCTCTGCCTATGCTGACTGGCACCAGAGTTCCAAACCTTTCTGCCTTATGGTTCCAGGGGTTGCTTAGGGGAAGGCAACCTATGTCTGGTTCCATTGCTTTATGTTGAACATCCATCTCTCTTAGGAGAGGTGCCACGCAACCAACTACCTCGTATGTAAGTAGTTAGGTGAGTTAGTTTATTATTTTCTTGTTGTGTGTATGAATTCTCTTGTAAGAACCTAAACCCCTGTTGGGTGAATGGTCTTAAAGGATTACTTGCTGCTATTTTGTAACGTGCACTTATATATCTTAATAAAGCTACTTCTATTTAACCTGGTGTGTTCATTTGAGAGAAGGAGTGGTTCTGAATTCAGTAACTTGACCAATCTCAGTCACTAACTACCAAAGAGGGTTAAGAAGTTAAAAGCTTGGATTTTAAGTGTTAAACCAGAGGTGCCTGGCAAGGAGTGTAACTGTGACTCTTGCCTTTTAGGACCTTGGTTTTATATACCTTCTGGGCTCAGAGATCCCCTGGCTCTGAGCGGACCAGTATACAGGGGTGGTGGCAGCCTACCTTCTACCTTGCAGGGTTGTTGTGAGCGTACACAGTCTTGGCAAGGGTGAAGTAATAGCTTTTTGGTTCCAGTCTCATTTCCCTAAGGGTGGGGGTTTGAGTCTGATGCATGAACCCAGTACCTTGAGGGTCAGGGGGGCATGACATGGCTGGCAGTGGTGAGGATCGAAGCCATTCCTGCTCTTAAGTGAACACGCTGTGTGAGATAAGTGCATTGCAGCAAGTTGTAAATTTGAAAGAGACTTCTGACACAACCGTTTGTTACTTTGGGTAGTAAGGTTAGTGCAGAATGTTGCAAAAGATAAAAACCAGATCTCAAAAGAATGGAGCCGAGGATGTGCACCTGGCAGACACTGCGTTGCCTAGTCAGCTTGTTCAGCTGGAGGAAGGCGCTGCTGCTCTGTCGTTTATACCTCAGCCTTCTGCGGATGATAAGGAGATCGTGTTTAAGCAAACTGAGGAAAGTGAGGAGGACAGTGGAGATGAGGAGGAAGAAGATTCTGATCGGGAAGAGCTGCCTAGGAGTATGCAGCGCTACCTAGCTAAGCAAATGAAGTTGTTGTCTCTACAGTTTAAGGCTATGGAGGAAGATCGCCGGAGTAGGGAAAGTTTTGCTCGTGAGTTGAAACAACCGCGAGGAGGAAGACCAGATCTCCATAAAAAATCTTTTCCGACCTTTCGTGAGACAGATGACATCTTTACCTTTTTTCAAGTTTTTGCTCACTCTTGTAGAGACCAAGGTGTGCTTAAAAAGTACTGGATGAGTGCTTTACGCATTAACGCTGAAGGCGAGTTGAGAGAACTGTTGAACTCTTTGCCAGTGGAGTATGCAGATAATTTTGATTATTTTTATGCTCTGGCCAGGTCCCACTTTGCTTTAACAGCAGAGGATTGTTTTCGACGTTTAGAGGCAGATCAAAAGAAGCCTCGGGAAAGCTTCTCAGCTTTTTCTGCACGGATGGGCAGGAATGTGGAGCGCTGGGCAGACACGGCTGAAGCTGCAACTCGAGGGGAGGTTTTAGACCTGTTTGCTAAAGAACTGTTTTATAGACGCCTCCCTCGAGATCTGATGGCTCTGGTGAGAGACCAGCAGCCCCGTTCGCTGGCTGAAGCAGGTGTGCTAGCAGATCGTATGTTTAAAAACAGAGCTGGAGAAAAGTTTACTTTGTTTCGGAAACCGGAGAACGTTCCTGTGAAACCGCCGGGGCGAGAGACTTCAGGTATGCAGAAACCATGGCAACCGCCGAGGGAAGTGAAGGGAGGGCCTGCTGGCTACTCCAAAGTACCTTCCACTCTGACAGAGGCTGCATTACAGAAGAAGCCCCTTGTAGAAATCACTTGCTTTAAATGTGGGAAAATCGGACATAAGGCTAATTCCTGTTATGAAACCTTGCCTAAGCCCAATTCTGCTGGGAGGAAGAATCCAAGGGTTGCTCCAGTTGTGCGTGTAAGAGACTTAGCGTCACCTGGAGCGGAACCCCCTGAACTTTCGTCTTGGTCATCAGCAGAGGAGAATGAAGGGGCAGAATCGGATTTTGTATTTTCTGCCCCAAATTCACAAGACCGTCCTGAAACTCCTCGTGGACCGGTAGTCAAAGCCCTGTCGGTGAGTTGTTTACAAAATATACCCGGGGGCAGAGAGGGAGAAGAAAAGGATAGTTTGCTGCCAGGGAGAAACTATCCAGAACCTCTTTCATCGGAATGTAAGGAATGGGTTCAAACGCAGTTTTCCGAACCCATATATGTTAATGGTGTTCAGGTCGTGGGAAGAATTGATTCGGGAGCAGAGATGACCAGTATTGCTGAACACCTAGTTAAGCCAGAGCAATATGTCCCAGACTTACAAGTGACTGTCACTGCGTATGGACCCAGGACAGTGCAAGCTCGTGTAGCTGAGCTGGTGCTTTCGTACAAGAATTGGACTGGGCGCCATAGAGTTCTAGTTCATTCAACCAATAGTTTGTGGGACGTTTTGATAGGAACAGACCTGCTTTTCCTGCACCATAAAGTGACTGAACGTAGGGCGGAGAGGGATGCTCTTGCTAAGTCTCAAGTTTTGTTAGACACCTTGAAGTGTAGTGGGAGAGAAGCCAAGGCTTCGAAGGAACGGGCCGTGCGCTTGCCTGAGCCACAGGAAAGAAGTTCGCCTTTGCAACCCAGAGGAGGGGGGCTAATGGAATGCAAAGTGCCGCCTGTTGGCTCTCGAGAAATTAAGACAGCTCAATTAAAGAAGGGAAGCCTCCAAAGTTGTAAAAGCAAAACAGAAGCTAACTCGGCTGTTTTATTGCAAGCTGAGAAATCTGAGTCTCTTAATGGACATTTAATTATGGCTTGTGCCAAGGTGTGTGAATTTGCAGAGGATTCTTTGGATTTGGTTACAGAGAGCCAACAAGCAGGGGAGATAACTGAAATTACCCTACCCGAAGGTTTGACTCAGGAGCAACGAAATCAATTAGTCCAAATCCTGATGGACTTTAAACCTATGTTTTCCAGTAAGCCTGGAAGAACTGACTTGGCTATTCATTCTATTAACACCGGGAATCATCCCCCTATGCAAGCTTCTCCGTATCGAGTTACAGGGCGGAATGCAGAGGTGGTAGAGAGGGAAGTACAAGCTATGTTGGAAATGGGAGTTATTGAACCCTCTACCAGTCCCTGGTCCTCCCCTATTGTGCTAGTGGCTAAACGGGAAGCTAATGAAGTGCGTTTCTGTGTGGATTACAGGAAGCTGAACCAGATTTCCCAAGTGGATCCGTATCCTTTGCCTAGGATGGACCATTTAATAGAAAAGCTGGGAGCAGCAAAATACATCACTACACTGGATTTAACCAAGGGATATTGGCAAGTGCCTCTAGCTGGGGACGCTGCTGTGAAATCTGCTTTTGTCACGCATATGGGCTTGTTCCAGTTCAAGGTTCTCCCATTCGGACTTCGAAACGCTCCAGCAACGTTCATGAGGCTTATTAATTCTGTGATTAATGGCCTAGGCGAATTTTCTTGCGCGTATCTGGACGATCTGGCCATTTTTAGCCCTGACTGGAAGTCTCATTTGAATCACTTGAGAATTGTTTTACAGAGACTGCAGGCTGCTGGACTAACCATCAAAGCGCAGAAATGTCAATTTGGGTTGGGGGAAGTTGTGTATCTTGGCCACAGGGTGGGGCAGGATTGTGTCAAACCCCTGGAGGCTAAGATCGAAGCTATTCAAAATTGGCCTGTCCCTAAGACCAAGAAACAGGTTCAGTCTTTTTTGGGGTTAGCCGGCTATTACAGAAAATTTGCCCCACATTTTAGCAGTGTTGCTACCCCTCTAACTGAATTGTGCAAAAAGACTATGCCAATGCGTGTCATTTGGACTGATAAATGTCAAAGTGCTTTTGATGCTTTAAAGACTATGTTGGTAAACTACCCTGTTTTGAAAGCCCCTGATTTTTCAAGCCCCTTTGTAGTGCAGACGGATGCTTCTAACTTTGGGCTTGGAGCTGCCTTGCTCCAGGAAGATGCTGCTGGAGATTTGCACCCTATTGCATACATTAGTAAGAAATTGATTCCAAGAGAGCGCAATTTGGCTACCATTGAAAAAGAGTGTCTTGCTTTGGTTTGGGCCCTTGACAAGTTACGCCCGTACCTATGGGGACGTCATTTTCAATTGCAGACAGACCATTCCCCTTTGTGTTGGTTAAACAGGATGAAAAACTCCAACCAAAAATTGTTACGTTGGAGTCTGGCCCTTCAAGATTTTGATTTTTCAATCCAGTCCATAAAAGGGCGGGATAATGTAGTAGCTGATGCTCTATCTCGCTTATCTGTTCCAGTTGACTGATATCTGATTCATGCCTATTTTACTGACTGATTTCCCGGCTCTGATGACCTCTGGACTGTTTTTAGACCTTGTTTTACTCTTTTACGGTTTTAACATGTTTTATGGACTTTTAAAGGATTTTATGGCTTATGACTTTTTTTTGAATCTGGCCCAGCTTTTGGATTACCCCATTTTTTATTTTTCTTTTTATTTTATTTCTTTATTTTTCTTTTATCTTTTTTTAATTTTTTTTTATTATAAAGTCTTCTTTTCTTGGGTATTTTTAGGGGTCCCTTAATTTTCTTACTGTTATTTTGTAACTGTGTGTATCTTTTGAATCTATTTAGAAGACATAAGTCAAGAAGTAGCTCACCTGCTTAAAATGTTATTAATCTGTGTTTTTTTTTAATATTGTATATGGTGTAATGTTGATATATTGATTAAATTTTTGATTATTCCTTATCCCTGGTTGCTGTGGCGATGACGCAGAACTATTCAGAGTTCTGACATCATCTTCCTGAAAAGGGGCGTGTCATGAACCTATAACGGTCATGAATTATTAAAAATCTAATAACAATACTTTGGCTCCTGTAAGGGACTCTGGGAAATGGTTTCAGCTAGAAAAGACAAGCCTTTGCCAATTTGCAAAGTTGAGTTTCACTTCCCCAGCTGAAGACGGTTAGAAGAAGCCTTAACAAGCTGCACCTGTTTATCTTTGCTGATTAGCCAGTGCCTGGTACCCAAGGTCATCCTTGGCATGTACAGTTGGAAAACACAGTTGGGAGGGGGGCCTGAAGGCGCGAAAATGTGAGTAACATCGAGAAGAAAGTTACATCAGCCAATTCCTGATTGGTCAATTAATCTTGGACCGTTAGGATCTTTTTCCTTTAAGTATAGGGCTAGAGACCCATAGCCTTTGTTCTCTGTTCTCTGCCTATGCTGACTGGCACCAGAGTTCCAAACCTTTCTGCCTTATGGTTCCAGGGGTTGCTTAGGGGAAGGCAACCTATGTCTGGTTCCATTGCTTTATGTTGAACATCCATCTCTCTTAGGAGAGGTGCCACGCAACCAACTACCTCGTATGTAAGTAGTTAGGTGAGTTAGTTTATTATTTTCTTGTTGTGTGTATGAATTCTCTTGTAAGAACCTAAACCCCTGTTGGGTGAATGGTCTTAAAGGATTACTTGCTGCTATTTTGTAACGTGCACTTATATATCTTAATAAAGCTACTTCTATTTAACCTGGTGTGTTCATTTGAGAGAAGGAGTGGTTCTGGATTCAGTAACTTGACCAATCTCAGTCACTAACTACCAAAGAGGGTTAAGAAGTTAAAAGCTTGGATTTTAAGTGTTAAACCAGAGGTGCCTGGCAAGGAGTGTAACTGTGACTCTTGCCTTTTAGGACCTTGGTTTTATATACCTTCTGGGCTCAGAGATCCCCTGGCTCTGAGCGGACCAGTATACAGGGGTGGTGGCAGCCTACCTTCTACCTTGCAGGGTTGTTGTGAGCGTACACAGCCTTGGCAAGGGTGAAGTAATAGCTTTTTGGTTCCAGTCTCATTTCCCTAAGGGTGGGGGTTTGAGTCTGATGCATGAACCCAGTACCTTGAGGGTCAGGGGGGCATGACAAACGGCATTATGATATCGGCTGTTTTATTTTCAATACCTTTCCTAATTATCGCTAGCATGGAATTTGCCTTTTTCACAGCTGCCGCACACTGGGTCGACATTTTCATTGTGCTGTCCACTACAACCCCGAGGTCTCTCTCCTGGTCGGTCACCGCCAGTTCAGACCCCATGAGCGTATATGTGAAATTCAGATTTTTTGCTCCAATATGCATAATTTTTCTTATCCACAAGAGGACCTCTCCTCTTATTCCATGACTGCTAAGCTTCCTCAGAAGCCTTTGGTGAGGTACCTTGTCAAACGCTTTTTGAAAGTCTAAGTACACTATGTCCACTGGATCACCTCTATCTATATGCTTGTTGACACTCTCAAAGAATTCTAATAGGTTACTGAGACAGGACTTTCCCTTGCAGAAGCCATGCTGGCTCTGCTTCAGCAAGGCTTGTTCTTCTATGTGCTTGGTTAATCTAGCTTTAATTATACTTTCTACCAGTTTTCCAGGGACAGAAGTTAAGCTAACTGGCCTGTAATTTCCGGGATCCCCTCTGGATCCCTTTTTGAAGATTGGCGTTACATTTGCCACTTTCCAGTCCTCAGGCACGGAGGAGGACCCAAGGGACAAGTTACATATTTTAGTTAGCAGATCAGCAATTTCACCTTTGAGTTCTTTGAGAACTCTCGGGTGGATGCCATCCGGGCCCGGTGATTTGTCAGTTTTTATATTGTCCATTAAGCTTAGAACTTCCTCTCTCGTTACCACTATTTGTCTCAGTTCCTCAGAATCCCTTCCTGCAAATGTTAGTTCAGGTTCAGGGATCTGCCCTATATCTTCCACTGTGAAGACAGATGCAAAGAATTCATTTAGCTTCTCTGCAATCTCCTTATCGTTCTTTAGTACACCTTTGACTCCCTTATCATCCAAGGGTCCAATTGTCTCCCTAGAGACAATTCATGTAGATGTTTCATGTAGATGTTGAACAGCATGGGGGACAGAACTGAACTCTGTGGAACCCCATACTGGAGAGTCCAGGGTGCCGAGCAATGTTCCCCAAGCACCACCTTCTGGAGGTGACTTGCCAAGTAGGAGCGGAACCACCGCCATGCAGTCCCTCCCACTCCCAACTCAGCCAGTCTCCCCAGAAGGATACCATGGTTGAAGGTATCGAAAGCTGCTAAGAGATCAAGGAGAATCAACAGGGTCACACTTCCCCTGTCTCTCTGCCGACAGAGGTCGTCATACAGGGCGACCAAGGTTGTTTCCATGTCAAAACCAGGCCTGAAACCTGACTGAAATGGATCCAGATAATCGGTCTCATCCAAGAGTGTCTGGAGCTGGCCCGCAACCACTCGTTCAAGGACCTTGCCCAGGAATATTTCCAAATATTTATGATGCAAGCTGCTTTGGGGGATTGGTTTCAGGCAAAGAGGCGCGGCAATCGGTTACATATAGGTGCATGTACAAAATAGCAATCAAAGATCAGACACCAAAGACAAAGCATTCATACCACCAGACATCAGTTCAAACACAATAGTTTTTCAATGGAGAAAGTTCACTGGTGTAGCTGTGAGTTTTAAAGTCTTTAGTGATCAAGTGATGAGACACTGAGGAGTGCAGATCCATGAAAGAATTAAGACTTAAGGGAGATTAAATAATGGGTAACTTCATTAGTGTTCAATGAAGAGACAAAGAGAGAACGTTAGAAGGAAAAGCAAATAATTATAACAGGAATCAGATAGTAACTAACCAGCAGCTTAAATAGACTAGCAAAATAGAGGAAAGAGGGGTATAGTAATTATGTGCCAAAGTTACTTTTCTAGTTTTGTGTTTTACAAGCATTTTTAGAGTGAATCCAAATTGCAAGGTGTTAAAACATTTTTTTAAACAAAACAAAACAAAAGCATGTTGTTTGAAAGAGCCTTTGAAATTCTTTTAATTCTTTTTCTCTTGTGTCATATTCATGGTATATACTGCCATCTAGCTTTGAAAAGGATTTATCTTTTGCTTCCTTAGGCCATCCATTAATGTTACTTAGTAAACGAAACATTTATGGTATCAAAACAGCAATCACTTTGCAGGAAATAAGAAACACTTATGTAAATATAATTTCCTGACCAGTTATATACTATGACTGAAACACAGCTTCTGAGATAAAAATTTAGAAACTGAATGCATGGTATAATATTGAAATTGTGTGTGCTCTTAATGATTGCATTTTTAAAACACTTTCTGAACTTCAGCTTAGGGTTTAAAGTATTTTCTCCTAAATGAATTTAGGGGATCTCGGAAACAAGTTTGCATCCGCAGATTTTTTTTTTTTTAATCAATGGGGGAAGGAAATTCTACAAACAGCTTGTTAATAATCAGTTTAATTACTGGTTATTAACAAAGTTGGCCTTATTGGTTCTAACTGTAAATAGGAGAACTAATATTTCTAATTCCTGAAATACAATGTCAGCTTGACAGCCGACTGTAATATATACCAAATATTTTAAACCTTGCGGTATGCTCATAATTAGCTTGGGTGATATCAATGACCCTCTTTGTTCCCGATGGATTTTTTAAAAAGTGCAACATGTGAAAAACTGTTTTGTGGCCTTAAAAACCATAAGCTTTCAACAACCAAGCTAACAAGCAAAGAAATATAATTCTATAACCCTACAGCTATTTCACAGTAAGGCTTCTGTGGCAGCCAGTGGGCTGCTACAGGCAAGTCATTAAATATATGAAATATGCTTTCCCGACAGCACAAGCCCTTCAGGTGGTTTTTATATGCATAACATGCTAAAAATGGTTGGAAATGTTTTCTCAGTTTGTAAGGATCACTGCTGTCAGTGGAAATCAGTGCAATTACTCCACACTTAAAATCCTGTACTGCACAAGTCACTGCAGTGCCCCCAAAGTAGTTTTACACCATGCAAAATCAAACCTTTCTTACTTTGTAGTGCAGACCAAAGCTAATCTGATGTCTGTTTTCACAATGATGAGGCTTCTATGACCTTTGTGTGCCAAATCAGGCATGCTCTGTTGTTCTATTTGGTGAGTTGCAATTTTGCCACTGTCCCTCTTACTTTGATCCTCCCTTTTGGAGGCCTTGCCAACTAGGATTTAGATTTCTAAGGGAAATGGGCAAGGTTAGGGGCTTTTATGAGGGATAAATGATTGGTAAACGCTTCTGCAGTTTGACTCGTAACTAGGCTCAGCAACCCAAACAACCCCCCCAACACACACACACACACACACAACACAAAACTGGGAAATAAAGAGGTTTATTCTGAGCCCAATTACAAGTCATATTGAACCCTAGCATCCTCAATGACATAATCAGGACCGCAACTGGGTCTGAGCCCTTATTCAAATCCCTAAGAGGCTCAGTCCCCCTCCACCTGCTCAACTCATTGCTGTACTGATAGCAATGACAGAAGGTAAGGGAGGTTTCTCTGCCCCTCTTCCCACCTACGTCAGTAGCCCTGGGAGAGCCCTATCTTGCTGTATATCAAATAGTGAGGGATACAGATCTGAGCCTCAGATGATGACCTAAGTTTACTAGTTAAGTTCATATCAGAGGAGATAATCCTTCAAATAATATAATTGACCTTCCATGCTTTTTCACACTGGGCTAGTGTTATGTAATAGCTAAGATACTGAGCCAGGATGCCCTAGGTTCAGTTTTCACTTCTGTCACGAACTCACAAGCTGCCTGGGCAAAGTGCTATTCTCTCAGTTTCATTATCTGCAATATGAAGATACCAAAATTTTGAACAGACTTCTTATGTTACTGAAATAATACACGTGAAACCTTTTAAACACTTGCAAATGTGTTTGTGTGAAGCATAAATGTAAAGCACTATTAGCCTCTCTCTTTCTCTTTCCCTCCATTGCAGAGGTTCATTTGAAGATTCTACAACCAGATTTTATACTGCATGTGTGGTAGAAGCTTTTGCCTATCTGCATTCCAAAGGAATCATTTATAGGGACCTCAAGCCAGAAAACCTCATTCTAGATCACCGAGGTTATGCCAAACTGGTGAGTGCTTGGGATGTTTTTCTTCCAAGTAGCAATGAAATATTACATTGTCATGCTCACTGCATTGTAGTTAAGGCTCCGTCTCCTCTTCCATTATAATAAAATGCTTCTCTAATGGGATTATCACAGCCATAAAATAGTGCTTCTGGTTGAAAGTCAGTCTCAGCTTTATGGTTCTAGAACAAATCAGTTGATAGAAAGAACTAACAAAACAATTTAATAAAAACAAATTAATCTCATTGTTTCTGATTTTTCATTGAGCAAAGGTAGACGTTCACAGTTTGGTTAGTCTTTGGAGCCTTATGCTCAGAAATGTCTTTCATTCTATTGCATGATTCTGGTACCTGATAAAGATTTTGATATCTTCAGCAACATTTCATCTGAAGAAACAATAAATCTATGACTGTGCTCTTTTTCAAACGATACCTTTGTTATTTCTGCAAGTAGTCCATTATTTTAGTTCCCTAGCTTTTTGTGCTACATGATTATTTATTTATTATTTTATTTATATCTCACCCTCCCAGCAGGAGCTTTAATTATTGATTAAAAATGATTAGGCCTAGAACCTGCTTATCTTGTTTTATTCTGTTCTCACAAGAGATAATCATAGCTGCAGACAGAAGAATCATTAATGTTGATATGAACTAGAATCTGCCTTTCCTTTTCTGCTATCAACAATCAAAATGTTCAAGTACAAATCACATAGAATCACAGAGCTGGAGGGGGCCTCATTGCCCATCTACTCCAAACAACTGCTTGATGCAGGAAACTAGAACTAGAGCATCTCTAGCAGATGGCTGTCCAGCCTCTGCTTGAAGACCTCCAGTGAGGGAGAGAGCCCACCATGTCTCTAGATAATTAGTGCCATTGTTGAATTGCTCCTACTCTTAAGAGTTTTTTTCTAATGTTCTTACAAAATCTACCATCTTGTAACTTAAACCCAGTGGAATTAGGTTCAAACTAAATACCTGGAAATAATAGGAGGTTCAACGTATTTCTGGCCTCATTCCAGGTGGCTGTAGCCATCACAGCAAAAACAGAAAATAAGAATATAATCAGCAAGAAAGAGGTTGCTGTATATAATTTAACATCAAAGTATAGGACTGGCTGGGGCTGATGGGAGTTGTAGTTCAAAAAAGTAACTTTTCCAAGCTCTGGTTATGATATGTGAAAGGACTGAGTTAGAACTCAAAGTCTTGTTCCAGAGCCAGAGTTACAAAGTACATGGAAATACATGTCACAATACATCTCACCCATTAGATGACATGGATGGCATACATTATTCCTGCAATTCTTCGACCACACCTTCAGATGGACATCATTGTTCTTGGACCCTTAGTGTGAAAAGGCAGGATAGAAATTTAAACAACAATAAATAATAATTGTCCTGAACCATCAACCCAAGGCTCAACCAAGCAATGCAAGACGTGCTTCTTGCCACTACCACCACTGCTCCCACAGAGGATGGAAGGCTGCAAAGGCCTCTGTGGGGGTGGAGGCAGGAGTAACAATGCATCAGGCTTCAATCAGCTTGGGCCTAGGCTTTGGTTTCTGACACCAGTTAATGATATTATCAAACTGCATTTGAGCACTTACCCTTAGTCAAGGCTTAAGTGAAGGGATAGTATTTGAGGAGAACTTTGCAGAGATTTCCCACATTCTGAAAGTCCCCCCAAATTCCTGTGTGTCAACTCAAGAATGTCAGTGCAAGAACACACACCACACTTAGTTTGAAAAGACTTCCCTCCATTAGAATTCTGAATACTGAGAGGAATGTGAGAAGTAGCGGCTCTATTCTAGGAATCCCCATAGTAATTTTAATATTGGCATAATTGGAAATACCCTGAATGAGGAGTAACATATGGTCTGCAGGCCATCTTAGATCACATTCAAGCATGCACATGGTTACTTTTTCTGGACCTTTGCATGTTCAGGACTATGGGAAAACCAAGTATATTATGTGGATGAACACAATCCACATGGTGCCTAACACTACTCTACATTATTTATATAGTTTAGCTCCTACTTAAAATAACCAATTACAATAGATAAATAGTTGACCACCTATTAAACTATTGTTATGTACTCATCTTCCCTGATGAGAATAGTCTTTTTATTTTGTTTTGTTTTTACAAATCTTACACCTGAAAAGATTTTCCTACATAGCTTTCTCTGACAGCCCTATGTGGCAATCAACATTTTCACTCTGAGAAAATTCCCATGAAACCTTTCCTTCTAAACTGGTTTATTCTAAGCAAAACATTATCATTTCCTCAAGCCTTTGTGCCTGTATAATTGTTCTTTATTTTTTCTTTCCTGATGGGTTTGTGAACCTTCTTTCACAGGTTGATTTTGGCTTTGCAAAAAAAATAGGATTTGGAAAGAAAACATGGACTTTTTGTGGAACTCCAGAGTACGTAGCCCCAGAGATCATCCTGAACAAAGGTCATGACATTTCAGCAGACTACTGGTCACTGGGAATCTTAATGTATGAACTCTTGACTGGCAGGTATGGGTATTGAATTGAAGTTACTGATAAAAATAGGTCAGCAAATTAGAGAATATTTCTGCCTTTGTCACTTTGATTAGGAGCACTAGAGGTTCAGAGCTCGCATACACTATGATAACCTCACACTATGATAACACACACAGGCACAAAGGGTCTAAAAACTTACTGTTGACACTGCTCATTATTATTTTGCACTGATGCAGTCAGAATTCTAACAAATAAAGGGTCTGAAACAGCCAGCAGAAAAGGAAAGGTTGGATAACTATGGTACAGAATAACAAATTCTATTATCTCCATTTCTGGCAAACATTTATTATGCAACAAAAACCACATGCAAAATCAGTCTCTTTGCACATTTCTAAGACGGGCAGCATAAGCATTTGTCAAAAATGATTTAACACAGGGTGCCTAGCCAGTGGCCCTCCAAATGCTGTTGGATTATCAGCCCCAGCCAGTATGGACAATGATCAGGGATGATGGAAGTTGTGGAGTCCAGCAACATCTGGAGGGCTACAGGTTAGCCACACCTAGTGTAAAAGGACAGTGTATTCCTATAGAGCTATTTGACCACTAAGAAATGGTACAGAAACAATTTCTAATAATAATTTTCATATAATCTTCAGTGTTCGCATCTTCCGGTATCTTCAAAATTCTATGACAAATCACCACTTGATCTCTACGTGCCTGTAAAATATACAACATTGACAGAAATTTCTCTCAGTTTTAACTCATACATGACAAAATGAAGTAAATTTAGTATGCCATGTTATAGGGCCTTATTATTTTAACATTAGCAAGCTACAGTTTATGAATTATGCTAGAGAAATATATTATCCCAAATCTGTTTTGGTCATGGTTAGTGGCTGTTGACCACACACTGGTAACCTCCAGGCTGGATTACTGTAATGCGCTCTATGTGGGGCTGCCCTTGAGGTTGGTCCAGAAGCTGCAACTAGTGCAAAATGCGATGCCAAGACTGCTCACTGGGGCAGGGTATTGCCAACATGTCACCCTGTTGCTAAAAGAATTGCACTGGCTGCCCATTAGCTACCGGGCCAAGTTCAAGGTTCTAGTTTTTGTGTACAAAGCCCTATATAGCTTGGGACCAGGATACCTGAAAGACCACCTTATCAGTTATATACCCAGTCTTTCACTGCGCTCTGCAGGTGAGGGCCTACCATCTTGTCAGGAGGTCGGTTCTGCACAACATAGAAAACGAACCTTAGTGTGGCAGCACCTACCCTTTGGAATTCCCTCCCCTTAAATATAAGACAGGTGCTGTCTGATCTTTTCAGCACCTACTGAAGACCTTTCTCTTTCAACAAGCCTTTTGAGACCTTATCCCAGTCTGTGTCTGTGTAGGAATTGCTTTTTAATACGTTTTTAAACCTATGTTTTTAACCTTTTTTTAGAAAAGGATGTTTTGAAAGATTGTAAAAATGTTTTTAAGATGTTTTGTTTTAATGTATTTTAAAGTCTGTTTTTATGATGTTTTAAAGTGTTTTTAGTGCTTTTGTTTGCCGCCCTGGGTTCCTGCTGGGAGGAAGGGCGGGATATAAATCAAATAATAAATAAATAATAAAATTATTTAGAACACTGACTATTTTTCAGATATTCCTTATTATCTACAGCACTGGAATCCAATGATATGAGTTTTAAAGGGCCCTCCACCAAGGTGTAAAAATCACAGCTTTCCTCTCCCATGAAACATATGTTTTCCAAATGCACTTCACGAGTGACTGAAATGGTGCTATAGAGACCAATTTTTTACACAAGATCTTATGGCCTCCTTATTAGTCTCTTTATGTGAGACAAGGAGAGGTAGTGGGGAACATGGCCCATTAAAGGCAATTAACATTACAGGTATTATACAGCCATGAGAGTGGCTGTATACTATAGCCAGCATGGATTTTTCTCATTCCACAATGTTAAATTGAAAATAACCCCTTTCCCATTCCGATGCTTCCCATAAGCTCATTTCAAAACAAAACCTCAGTAAGAACCAACTGTCAGTGTTCTAAAAGCCAGACTCACAGCTGCTGGGCTTACCTAATCAGGGGGCCACACCCACACCAGACTTTGATTTCACATGAGACAGTCATGGCTTCCCCCAAAGAATCCTGGGAAGTGTAGTTTATGAAAGGGGCTGAGAGGAGACTCCTATTCCACTGAGAGCTCCAGTGGCCAGAATGGTTTAACAGTCAGCCACTCTGAAGCTCTGTGAGGGAAACAGGGCATCTCCTACCAACTCTCAGCACCATTCACTAACTACACTTGCCAGGATTCTTTGGGAGAAGCCATGACTGCCTAAAGTGAAATAACAGTCTGGTGTAAATGCGGCCAGGGAGAGCTTTGGTTTACATTTGGGTGGGTGGCTACATGTGCCTGCTGTTGAATAAAAAGGTGGGGAAAACGCTGAAAATCAATGATCCTGTTCACAATGTTTTCCTTTGGGAAAGGAAATGGGATTCCCCTCTGCCCAGTGCCCACCCACCCAATCTCCTCCCTCCTCCCCCTCCCCATGGTCAGTTTTACCTATCTTAAGCATGATTGCATGAGAGTAAATACCACTGAACTCAATAAGCATGCATATGATCAAACCTGCCCTCCCCTCCCCCTCCCCTCCCCCTCCCCTTCTCCTTCCCTCTCCTCTCCCCTTCCCCTCCTCTACCGGCATGGTCAGTTTTACCTATCCTAACCATGATTGCATATGGGTAAATCCCATTGAACTCAATAAGCATGCAAATGATCAGACCTGCTTTTCCCCTCCTTCCCCTGTCCTCTCCCTTCCTCCTCTCCTCCCTTCTTCCTTCTTCCTCCTCCCCTGCCCACTCTAGCTCTCCCTCCCTCCCCCCTGGTCAGTTTTACCTATCCTAAGCATGATTGCACAGCAGTAAATCCCACTGAACTCAATAAACATGCAAATGATCAAACCTGACCTTCTCCTCCCCTCCCCCTTCTGCCTGCTCCCCTCCCCCTCCTCCCCTCTGCCCTCCCTTCCTCCTCCCCTCCTAATCCCCTGTGGTCAGTTTCACCTATCCTGAACATGACTGCAGGGGAGTAAATCCCACTGAACTCAATAAGCATGCAAATGATCAATCCATTCTTGGCAAACTTGCACAGGATCCCATTTCTTACCTCCCAGATTAAAAAGCAGAGAAATTTGCTAATAGGCAAAAAACCTTGCGGTTTAAGAACTTACCTATAACCCACAAATATTTCTATCCAACTATCCAAAAAGCAGGGAAATTGGGCAACTATAGTGAATGCACCAGGGGAGCAACAGACCTGACCTCCTCTCTGAGATATTGTGCTGCCCTAGAAATTTGTCAAAAAGGAAACACAATTGGGTTTGGTCTTTCACAGTCCAATCCACTTCATGTCCTGTGATGATCTTGTTTTAGCAGAGACGAAGCAACATTATTAAGACAGTTGATATAGTTCAGATAGTCGCTTTAAATATGTCTGATTTACTTTGTAATTTTAGTGAAGTTTCCTATAGGAAATCATTTCTATTTTTGTGAATATGTGAAGTACAGCAACACTTTGCAAAATTTACACTAAAAATACTCCAAAAATAACTGTGGAATAATGGCACTGACTTCTGCATAATAGTCCCCAGTGGACATGAGGAGTGTCTCAGTTTGCACAAGATAAAACAGTGGGAGGTGAAATATATTCTAGCAAAATGCTATGTGTGGTGTATGTTTTTAATTGACTGTACCCTCCTTGCTTTAAATGAAGTGGTTTAAACATAGCAGGCTGAAAACATGCATCTTGGGCAGGCTAAGTTTGTTTTTTCCAGCAGCTAGAGTCATTGCTTAAGTAGCAACATATTGTAATAAGTCTGATTTTACATCAAAATACAGTTTCAGATTCAGCTGTTAATGAACCCAAAATAGAAATAGAACATAACCTCCAATTTGAAACACAAAATATCTTCACCATCATATGACATTGACCAATAAAAAGGCTTTGAAATTAATAAAAATAAGTTTCACATAGGCTTCTAGGATGAATGAAGAAATAAAATTGTCTAGATTAGATTCTCTGTAGAAACAACAGTAACACAGGAATGAAGCAAAGTAAGAAGAACACCAACAAACATACAAAAATGTAATTCTCCATCTTTGGAGATGGCAGGTGTTGCCATCACTCACCATATGCTCAGAGGCACATGTTACCGAATTCTTCCAAGCTACACAGCAAGTGGATTAGACTGTGAAAGACCAACCCAAATTATGTTTGCATTTTGACAAATGTGTAGGTCAGTACAATATCTCAGAGAGGAGGTCAGGTCTCCTGCTTCCCTGGTGCATTCACTACAGCTGCCCAATTTCCCTGCTTTTTAAAGTTTGATAAAGAAATATCTGTGGGCTATAGGTACGTTCTTAAACTGCAAGGTTCTTTGCCTATTAGTGAATGTTCAGTAACTTGTGTGCGTTGGTTGTTCTCGATAAGCAACAGTTGCTACTAACACTCCTAGTTGAGAACAGCTGAGCATTTGGGATGTAAAAGTTAAAAGAAACATTGCTGAGTAAGACAGTATTTCACATAAGGGGGGGGTCATAAGGCACCCTGTCCTTTCCTTTTTGTATACATGAACTTTAAGCACACAGAAAAGGGCTTGACTGAGAACACCTGTCTCTCCAGTACAGGTGAATTTTCAGAATTGTTACATGTTAAAATTAAGTTTGTTTGAAAGGGTCAAAAATACGATTGGTGCATTTTGAAATACCTTTGGCTGTTAAACCATGATGATTTCAACGTTTCTAGAATGGTAGACTTCTTCAGACAGAATAATTCTTATAGATTTCACTAACATGATGTTTACATTGGTTTTTTAAATCCATGTAGAACTAGAAAAATATTCTAATAACATGCAAGATTTTCAAGTGAAATCTCATCCCATATATATAAAATGCAAAATTATATGAATACAGTATTATGGTAGTCCCTGCTTTTGTAAAGACACATAAAATTATTTGTCATATATACAGAAATATGGTCATATAATGATCACATTATGGTGTTAGATCTGCGGTGTTTATGCATTTAGAACTTCTCTCATACACAATTTAAATAAATATGCATATAATCATGTTTATCACCTTAAAATGTATATTTCACTGTGTCTAAAGCTGCAGGTAATATATATTTGCTGCTGGTAATGTGGGCATCGCTGGCTTTTAAGGCCTAGATCAGCCTTCCCCAACTTGCTGCCTCCAGATGTTTTTGACAGCTTCCATAAGCCCCAGCACAGCACTGCTGTGGGTTGTAGTCTGAAAACATCTAGTGGGCACCAGGTTGGGGAAAGATGCCCTAGATGGTATAGATTCTGGTAACAGCACTAATTTTAGCTTGGATAAACCTGGTTCAACTTCCCTTAGCCCACGGTTTCCTAAACGTCTGAGTACACAGACCTCTTATAAAGTTGCCGTTAACTCCAACCCAAATTCTTTTGAATGTAAACGAAATTAAAAATATCAATATATAATCAACATGTATTAAGCATCAGTCACTATTACTAGGAAGCATAAAATGCAAAAAATAAGAAAGCAAAACAAGTGACAGTTGTATTGTGGAATCTTCTTATTAATCATTAAGTACAGAAGTTCTTCATTGACCAGGAAGCTACACTCTGTAAATGCCCTTGATTTCTGAGGCACATAGTTCCTAATTAAATTTTTGCACTATACCTCATAAACGTCTTTCCCACTCCTAGGCCCTTTTCAACCTCTAAGACTTTATTCACCCCTTGCACAGTCCTATCAATCCCAGGGGGTCAATATCGACCACTTTAGGAAAACCTGCCTTAGGAAATGAAAGATTTATTATGACATAAACTGGGAAAAAATATTGAACGTTCTCTCAGGAGTACAATAGTCTTTCTGCCTTACTTTCTAATGTACAATGGCTTTTTAAAGCAGATTTTAACTTCAGTGCTGTTGTGGGTTTTTTGTCTTCTGTAGTCCACCTTTCTCAGGCCCAGACCCCATGAAAACTTATAACATCATACTAAGGGGGATTGACATGATTGAATTTCCAAAGAAGATTGCCAAAAATGCTGCTAACCTAATTAAAAAACTATGCAGGTAAACACTTTATAGATGCATTTTAGTATTGTCAAGAAGGGAATATACATTCTTGCTGTTCTCATATTGGCTGTATTTTGTAGACGTAGTTGTGCATGCTGTTTTTCTTGGATGTGATCTATACTTAGACATACTTACCAGTAGACTTGTTAGTTTGATTGTTAGCAACCTTGGGTAGTTTTGACAAGAACAGTAAGATTTAAAATGTTTACATAAATAAAATAAGAACAATATGGCATTGCTTCCCAATTTTTTTTTCTCATTCCCTTCTGTTTCATGTGTGTGTGTGTTTCTTGCAGGGACAACCCATCAGAAAGATTAGGGAACTTGAAAAATGGAGTCAAGGATATTCAAAAGCACAAGTATGTTTCAGATGTTGAAAAAGTGTTACTAGATATATAGCACCATCAGTTCACATGACATTTTACAGATGGCATAAGAAACAACAGTCCCTGCCATATCCTAGTCACCAGCCACATCAGTGCATGCTCATCTATAGTCTGAAAATGATGTACCAAGGCAAACAAACTTTGTAAAATATGTGATTGTTGGCATGGTTATTTGCTAATGTCTCCTTCTTCCATGTTGTTCCCACATTACAGTAGTCCACCTTTTCCTTTCCCTCTGCTAATCTTATTAAAATGCAGCTCTTTTTCAAAGCCTAGCCTTTCATGGACCATCACAGTCTTGCTACCTGTTTCACCTCCCTTATTCCATCCCAGCTATTCCTTCCTTCATCTGCTTCACCTTTATACCACCCCTCCTACCTTGATTAAGCTGAAAATACTATATATTTGGTATTACTAGATATATACAGTAGCACCATCAGTTCACATGACATGACGATTTTAGTAGAACAGAAATTATTCACCTTTCTATTCTGTGCAACGTTATCCATACTGCTAGAACTTAAATATTAAATAGATAACAGTGGTACAAAAACAGCAATTCATGTTGGTATTGCAGAATATTCCCTGTAGTTAAAACACAAAGAAAAGAGCATGACGTTCATAAAACTGACAGATAATATTAATGGGTGTATATCAGTGCCTTCAGAATTTGAAACTATGCTGTTTAATCCTGCTCCTTATCTTATATTAGAATTCTCCTGTTTTTAGGTGGTTTGAAGGCTTTAACTGGGAAGGTTTAAGAAAAGGTACACTGACACCTCCTATAATACCAAGTGTGAGTACACCATTTTTTCTTTGTTTACACATGCCATTTGGTAAGTGGAGAAAATTTCTTGAGACAACCACTGCTAAAATAACCAACAGATTTTACTGAAAGCTCCATGGGCCTCCAGCTGTACTGGAGCTTACACATAAACATGCTTCCCACTGACTTTGTTGTCAGAGGCATGCATTAAGGGTGCATGAGCAGAGTTTCCCCTGGCATTGATGTTGATGCATTAGAGCTTGCGCACATATATAGAGGTTGAAACTTGGACTGAGACATATTTCCAAATTTGTTTGTTTTATTTTAATAAAGCTGCTTGTTCTTTCCTAGCCTGGTAGCTTTATGTATCTTATGTGTTTCTCCTTCCACTCCTTCCTCCTGTCTCTCCAACATGGTCTTTATTTCATTCCCAACTGGCAAGAAGCACAACTTGCTAGATTCTTACATTTTTATGCCAGTGGCCAAGGCTATGCCTTTGCTGTCAGACCAAGGGCTTTTTGAAAGCGTCAGGCATACCTAACACCCACAAGTCATCCAACTGCTGTGCTAATCCCCATGCTGATTGACAACCAGGACTAATAAAATCAACAAAATAAAAAAGAACAATAGTGCAACAAATCTCTTTTTTTGTGGTAATACCAAAGGTTCTTCCAAACATGGTTTATGAGTGACTGAAACTCAGAATCAGAGCACCAATCACCTGTAATCCACATGCTCAAGATGCCAATTGCTACTAGTCTAGATGGCAAACAGAAGCTCAGCTATTTCTGTACTAGAACTCAAAACTCCTAACACTAGATCAGAACTCTTCATAGACATACTTCCTGCTTTGGTCATACTGCAGCTGCAGGGAGACAAGTCTTTGTAGGCTTAGCAGTCATGGGATAAAAGGCAATGTCTTCTTGTGGATCAGGAACTGATTAAGTAACAGGAAGCAGAGAGTAGGAATAAATGGGCAGATCCCAATGGAGGGATGTAGAACCTGGAGTCAAGGAATGGTATTGGGACCTGTTGTTCATAAATAATCTACGGACGAGCTACGAGGTGACCAAGTTTGCTGATCATACTAAATTGTTCAGGATTGGTAAAACAAAAAGATTGCAGAGAGCTTCAAAAGGACCTCTCACCACTGAGTGAATGGGCGGTAAAATGACAAATGCAGTTCAATGTAAAACAAGTGATATATGTCGGGGCAAAAAAAAAATCTTAATTTCCCTTTACGCTCATGGGGTTTGAACTGGTGGCAACTTTCCAGGAATGAGACCTTGGGGTAGTAGTGGATAGCTCAGTGAAGATGATAACCCAGGGTGAGACAGCTGTGAAAAAAGCAAATTCCATGCCATGGATCATTAGAAAAGAAATAAAAAATGAAATTGCCATTGTACAAAACTATGGTGTGACAACATTTGGAATACTGTGCACAATTCTGATTGCCTCATCTCAAAAAGGATATTGTAGAGTTGGAAAAGATTCAAAAAAGGGCAACCAAGATTATCAAGGGGATGGAGCGACTCTCCTATGAGGAAAAGTTGCAGCATTTGAGGCTTTTTACTGTAGTTTAAAGAAAAGGCAAGTAAGAGGTGACATGACAGAAAGTTTATAAAATTATGATCTGTTTTTAAATATGTATTCTGTATTTTCTTATATTTGTTTAATTGTGGTGGCCTATGGCTTTGAACAATAAAGATTTCTTCACTTCACTTAAAAAAATTATGTATAGTGTGGAGAGAGAGTGGAGAGAGAGAAGTTTGTCTCCCTGTCTCATAACACTAGAACTTGTAGACATCCAATAAACATGAATGCTGGCAGATTAAGGAGAGAAAAGAAAGTACTTCTTCACACAGTGCATAGTTAAACAATGAAATTAACTCCCACAAGAGGCTGTGTTGGCCACCAACTTGAATGGCTTAAAAAAGAGCATTAGGAAAGTCATGGAGAAAAAGGCTATCAATGGCTATTAACCACGATAATGGTGCTCTTCATCCATGACTGAAGGCAGTATGCTTCTGAACACCAGTTGCTGGAAACCATGGGAGGAGAGAGTGTTCTTGCATTCATGTTGTGCTTGTGGACTTCTCATAAACATCTGGTTGGCCACGGGTGAGAACAGCTTGACTGGATGGGCCATTGCCCTGATCCAAGAAACTCTTCTTACATTCTTAGCGGGCAAACTTCCAACTAGGCAGGACCAAAGAGACAACCCTCTTTGGTTACTACCCTGCAAACATTCACCTTTTTGGATCACAGATCTTTCCAAAATGACAAATGGTTAAAACTGTGGCCATTTTAAGATTTATCTTTCTTTGGATACAATCTGATTTGATACGTCTTACATTAGACTCTTTTTGGTAATGCATGTACATTTGTCATCACAAATATTCTCAGATCTCCAACAGCCTTTTCCTGTATTATTGATCTATACAATGTATACCCTGAAAGCACAAGTTTTATGACCTGAACCCAAATGGCATTTTCCAGTGCTTGAATAAAACTGAATTTTTAATTCAGATTCACACCCACAGTGAAATTTGCTTTAAATATTTTACTTTCTGATTTTATGTTAAGAATTCACTATAAACAAAACTGAAGCACCCACTTTTCTGCCTACCTTACAATCTGTGGCTCATGTGATATACTGGAAAGCAATCCATACATTTTGAAAATCCCCAATATAAATATAAATTACAAATTAAAATAACAAATTATGGATGAATTAACAATTTTCAAATGTACAAAACCTTGAAATATTCTTAGGAGTCATGAAGTTTAGTTTTCTGGAAACAGTGGGTTCCCCTCTATCTTTAGGTACCAACTATTACATTCTCCCCACTTCCACAAGTGGAAAAAATTCCAGGGGGAGCATCACCAAGTTTAGTTTCCTATGGATGAGAGAGCACTAGAGACTTAAGTCCTCTTTGTACTATTTACTTTATTTCCAAATATACAAGCAGAACCTAAGTGAAGACAAACAGACACTCCTAAAAGGTAGAAAATCCATCATGATGTATGGATCCGCAGAGAGAGACCTTCCACCACCCCAACATGTTTTGCCTTCAATGAACTCACAACTCTCTCTGTTCCCCTCTCCATGTTTCCAATTTCAACACTGTCAACTGTTGTTTCTCTTCTTTTCAAAATATACTAATATGAACAAAAAAATTAAATATATGTGGTTTGAGAATGTACCTTCATCTCTCAATATAGGCATATTCACTAACAGGCAAAAAACCTTAGTGAAGGGTGCTGAGAGTTGCTAGGAGATGCCCTGTTCCCCTCACAGACCTTTAGTCAGAGTGGCTGACTGTTAAGCCACTCTGGCCACTGGAGGTCTGTCAGGGGAATAAGAATCTCAGCACCCTTCACAAACTACACTTCCCAGGATTTAGGGGGGAAGCCATGACTGTTTCAAGTGAATTCAAAGTCTGGGGTGGGTGTGGCCCCAATTAGCCAAGCAGCTGTGAGTCTGGCTTTTAGAACACTGACAGTTGGTTCTTACTGAGCATGCCCGACACTATCATTCAGTTCAATGCAAAATTGCTTAAATTAATTAGAAATCAGCCAGGCATATTTTTTTTAACTTTTAAACTGCAAAAGATGAAGGTCAGAGCATGGGGCAAGGTCAGTAATAGGATTACAGGTACTCTGTGAACATGGCTGATTTTTAATGAATTTCAACAAATTATGAGAACTCTGACAGAAAAAAGTCTTAAAGGGCTCGGGGGGGTTTTCTCTCTTTTTAGACTTTGAACTCTCGATTCTCTCTGACTGTTTTGTGTATTGCCATGAAAATTTACAGGGTTGTTAAGCAAGCGTTTCTGAGTTCAGGACTATACGTTTTGTAAGGTTTTGTTTTGAAATGAGCTTATGGGAAGCATCAGAATGGCGGAATGTGAAAAATCCACTCTGGCTATAGTATACAGCCACTCTCATGTCTGTATAATTGCACATCTGCTTATTACACAGATTCTTCACTACCAACATAGTTTTTTCCCAACCCCAAAGAAAAAAAAATTATGAAATATAGATCTTACAGACCTGGTTCACATGATGTGGTAAGTCAAACTATGGCTTAATGAGACTGCAAAAATGTTTGGGCTCCTGGATAAGGGCTCAATGCTTCTTTGCTCCTCCCAGGTCCTTTTTACTGCCATCAAGGTTTGGCTCAGCAGGTCATCTTACCTGGGACTCGTGTTTAAGCTCTCTCCTCACTAACCATAAAGGGAACCAAGAACAAACCTTGGCTACAGCATGTTGATGGAGTCTTGGTAAACCATAGTTTGGCTTACTGTGTCATGCAAATCAACCTATTTATCATTGGTTTCCACCTTTATAATACCAACATATATTTTTATATTTGTGATGCACTTAATCATTGCTATTTGATCCCCAATTTTTCTAATTAGTTCTGTTCTACTAGGGTTTTGATTACACTTCCATGTTCTTGCAATGGTTGTGCTTATTCTGGCAATTATACTGGTTCTTATTTATCCATTTGAACAACCATTTTTATATATTTCAATACACACCATCAGTTCATTTCAAAATGTAATGGAAACAAATCTTGTATTATGTCTATCATACCTTCTCCAATATATATTTGGCTTTTTTATACCTCAGTCGCCCATGTCATTCTATGTATTTTCCAAGCTGGTAAATGCCACAGCAACTCCTGCTTCTCCCACACAATATTCCAAGCATTTCAGATCCCACTGCTGCAGGTAATTTCTTATCCAGGGGACCATCAACAGTCAGTAAGAAACATTTACATTATTTTGTCAGATCTCAAACCGTAATCAGAAAGCATTGCAGGGCAAAACACATTATATATTCATTCACAGAAATTGGTTTTTAAAAGCCCACCTCACGATAGTACTATAAATGAAAATTGTAGTATCTGAATGGAAACTGTTGTATCTAAACTTTTGTTCTTTTCAAAGATTTCTCTGTTCTTTGTCATTCTTAGTGGCAACGTGACTTCTCACCTGTATGCATGTAACATAAATAGGTCATAGTTTGAAATCAGAAAATTTCTAAAGATTCAAGACACAACAGCTTTGGCATGAATCATCATCAACAAACAGTACAAATGGTCTAATATTTTTCATTGGACAGGTTGCATCTCCAACAGATACAAGCAATTTTGATAGCTTCCCTGAGGACAACGATGAACCACCACCTGATGACAACTCAGGATGGGACACAGACTTTTAATGTATTTCTCTTACCTGCTTCTGCCTTGCTGAAGACAGCTTCCTAAGACATGGCTGCCAGCAGACCTGAAGGAATTGGGAAGGATTAGTGCTCGGGGTCACCATGATGCCTTGATTGATGCTGCTACAGTAACTACAGTGGCATTAGGACTTCTTGCTTAGATGACAATAGTGCTCTTCACATGTTTTCTGTTTGAACTTAACATAGCAGTTGACATGGTGGTCCTGAAGCAAAGCCTTTTTCACCAGTAATTAAATGTGTTTTCTATCATTGTAATGAACTTGCTATGCTCCAGTCATGATTTGAAAGTTGATAGAGTAAGATGCACATAATTCTAGCTGCAAGATCATTTTATTGCTAATTCTGTTCTGAAATGTTAAGTACTGTAGCTTATTCTACACTGTAGAATCTACAGTATAGAATCTGGGGTACTCCCAAAGCGCAAAATGAGTGTATTGGGCCTCTTAAAGTAGGCCAGCATAATAAACCAAGAAGGACCACAAAGCTATTGGTCTAGGAGTTCATGTCAAAGCAATGCTATAAGTTGTCTTTCTTTTCGAGCAGTATTCATGACAAAAATGAATGTTATCTTTTTCTATATTTAATTTCTGACGTGCTTTCCCCCCCAAACTGATAACAAAAGCACAACCGCTACATTTTCTGTCGAACTCTTACAGCAAGTATGCATTGGTCGGTTCTCAGATGTGTCTGAGAACAATGGTATATCTAACATTTAATTTTGTTGGTACAGCTACATAAGAGCATGTAGAAAATTATTCATAAAACTATTCATTTTACACATATATAATAACTATATTATAAACAAAGAAAATGTGCTTATTGAAAGGTCCTAGAAAGGAAATGATAGCAGCCAACTGGTCTAATAGGCATTAAAACTGAGCTTAAAATAGCATTTACTTTTTAGAGCCCAATGAGGAAACATGCAAGACTCACTGCATACTATATAGGTGCTATGTACATTTTTTATCCGTGAAATAACCAAACATCCAGTCATTTTTCAGGAAAATATGTAGCAAGAAATATGATTGTCAATTAAAATCTTAACACAAAAAATAATCTCTAGATACACACATACATTTTTGCTGCGCCTTCACAGCACTGACATCATTTTGTTTTGTTTTGCTATTTTACTAAGCCTCTTCGTCCCACTGTTATGCAGCTATATTTTGATTATTCATTTCAAATGTTAAGTAACTCAGCTCTCCCTGTGAAGCATAATAATAAAATCATAAGTCATCAACCTAAAACTATGGGGTGCAATGTGAACAGCTGAAATGGAGCACTTCAAAATCCCATTATTTTAAAGGGAGAGTTTAGCACATGCTTAAATTTATCCTATGGAAATCAATGAGACCTTAAAATGCTTCACTTTGGGTGAATCATACCTACTATGTTTGAGTCTTCAAACATATCTGTGTATTTTTTTTGAAAATAGGTTTTAAAAACAAAGATGAGCAATGATATCAATGTCAGGGAAGATTCTCATGAGTTTGTATGACATCCACAAGCAACTGTGCACTTCCAGTATATTTACACCTTCATATGAAGAACTCTAACTGCTAAAGCAGCCTTATACATATGACATAGTTTTTATTAGTCCAATAAAAAATAGCCCACACTTTTAAGTTGCCATAACATAATATGAAATGCCATCTGAAAATAAACCCATCTGAGCACTAATTCACATTCCTTATTTTTCTCAAAGCAACACCACTACTCTCACAACAACTTGAATCCAACAAAAGCAATTTTCATTTCCAGTTTTGCTCTTAATGAGTTAATTTAGCTCCTCTCTAATTATTTTGTATCTAGCCTCTCTCTTTTATCATTATACCACCTCTTCTTGCTTTGCCCTTTCCAGTATTTCATTTTCTTTGGAATTAATGGGGCTTAAGTTCAATCATGACAAACTTGCCACATTGATTTCAGTGGGACCTAAATTCAACCAATTTACAGGGCAATCCAATGCATGCTTATTCAGAAGTAAATCCCACTATTTTCAGAGAGGCTTACCCACAGCAAAGCATGCACAGGATCGCAGTCTCAGTGTGGATCCAGCCCAGTTTGTTTAATGTAGCATTTTAGACCCACTCTCTGGGCTATAATTATATTGTTTAGGAAACACAGCATAATTGTGTTCTCAGTATTGTTTTTTCCAGAAGTGATGCTTAGATGCAATGCAGTTTTTTTACTAGCTCAATACAAACTACTGCAAAAAAAAGCCCTCAAAAGCTTTTCAGATCAATCTTTTCAGTTGCCCAAAAGGCCATCGGGCTTCTGATCTTATACATTAGAAGTGAACATGTGGGTTTGAGGAAAGAAAAAAGATGTCATAGCCTTCTTTGTATTTTTGCACATTTGACATTAGCATAACTCTTTCTGGAGTCATTCCTTTTGGAGCTGATATACATTAGAGCAAACTTGTCCCATTTCCATCTCATTCCTCATAGAAAGAACCAAAATAATTATCCTTTTTAAAAAATATGCTTTCCCACCATTTATGATAGCATCCACGCAATATAATTATGAGGAAATAGCAACCAGAAGCATTGGTGGCCAGGAACAGCTCAATCCTAGAAATCAGCACTCTGCTTCCAGCACATATAGGAATATTTGTGGGGACACCAGGATCCCACCATAAGCAAATACAGCAGCATTTGAAGTCTGCTTCAGAGCTTCCAAGCCTTGCACCACTATAATATGACAGGTCTTCCCCCAGCCTCATACATATACACACACACACCTCCTTGCACAACGTCTTATGAACTGTTAAGGGTTGTTCTGGCCAAAACTGGCATTAGCAGGAATGAGACAGCCTCTCTTAGACAGAGAGATTTCCATTTCCTAAGTTCTAGGTTGTGTTTAAGCTGAAGGGGCATGTAATTATTTGCTCATTAAAATTTATCACTCTTCCAAAATTGGTCAAGAGATAAAGAAACAAATATAAGATGTCAAAATTAAAAAATGGGTAAGTAAAGCAGGGATAAGTCAAGTAAAAAAAAAATACAGCCCTGCTGCTGTTGGAGCCGATCATATCAAACTACTGGAGGTACTTTACTGTATACCAGAAATTATTACAGAATCCACATTTGGCAGCCATCTCCACAGACCTTCCATCATTCAAACTCTAACAATTGCAGCAGTCCAACATGTATTGATGTTCTGCATCCAACCTTAAGTTTCAAAATGGATGTTTTTGTTTTTAAATAAGTAGAAAAACCAGGGGCTTGGATTTTTCTTTATAAAATTAACCAGAAAATTAACCCTGATTTCACAGTTTGTCAAAAACATTAAACTGGGTTCTGTTATCTTGAAAGTTCTGACAATTTTTCACATTCATGAGGCTGGTCACAACTTGAACAGAGCTTTCTAAACAGATATACAGCTTTGTCCAATAAGTAAATATACCAAGTTTTCTAGAACAGACTTCATGTAGCTCAAGCCCCTAAAACCTATAGTCAGCTTTGTGCTTTTTAAATTCTAAATCGGTAAGAGACAACAAGAAGCACTGCACCACTTATTGATCATTTCTGCTGCTCATTAAACCTGTATGGCATAGCATTTGCCACATCTGCCAATTATTTTTAGACACCATCCAGCACATAAATTCTAAAGATACAACTTAAGCATTTAAACACCGCCTGAAGCATTTCCTGACATTTGATACTAGGGCTAGAACATTACCATAGTCAAATTTGCAAAAGTCACCCTGTTTCTGGATTATAGCTGGAATCGCTTCTAAGAAGCACTCTCTGAACCCCAGTTTTGAAGTGATATATCTACAGTGAGTGAACTAAAATGCAAAACTTGTTGATTTTGATTTACTTTTCCTATTTATATACATAAGAGCATACTGTCTCCAGTTTAAAGAGTTGATGACAATGCGTCATCCCAAATCATTCAGCTGAAGAGAGTCACACACACAAATGTAATAATATTTATGCAAGGAAAATTTCAAAGTGAGCTTGGTATGAATTATTATGCTTGATTCCTTCCATTTGCCCTGGAGCCACATTCAATAATATAAATTTGGTGCAGTGTGCACTTAATACAAATTTATTTTGTCATATCACTCACTTGCATTTTCTTTACCAAATGTATTTTAAATATCTTAAGCTAGCATATGTATATTAATAAACCCTGCATTTATAAGTAATATATTTTATTTACATATATATGTATATATATATAGGCATACACACATTCACATTTCAATGTAGCATCTTAACTAGTCCACATGTCACTCTTTCAATGCACATCTCACAAAAGAATGGCATCCCATGGTGAGTATTCCATCTCTGGCTATAACATGAAGCATTGCTCAACCACAGCCATACTATTACAAATTTCTTCAGTCCCATTGTACATCATTAGTGGCTGCAGGCAGGAGTGGAAAAACTAACCACACAATGACCCCAGTCCAGCTTCCCTTTACTGCTAGGAATGGAAAGCTTGCCATCTGCCTAGCAGATATAGTATGTGGAGTACTTATTATTTGTGCTGCAGTCTTCAGATAAATTTGCTCATGAGTAAAGCCCATTCATTCTGGTAGACTTTATTCCCTATAAATGTGCTTGGAATTGGGACTCTCCTCCTCTTAAATATATAGAATAATGATGGATCTGCATAAAAGGAAATTTGCTGTCATAATGGAAACACATTTGCTAGAACTGGGTTCTAAAGGTACAGGTGAGCTGTAGCTTATTACAGTGCTGCATTATCCACAGAAAATTCTTATTTAATAATAGGACCACAAACAAATATTTATGTAAATAGATATTTTTTCGTGTTGATATTTTGTGGTACACATATAGCTTTTTATTTAGAACTTCATTGCATTATTCTTTCATTTTCTTATTTGTAAGGTAACGTTTTTAGATCAAAGTAGACTTGAATTAATGTCATAATTGTCAGTATTACTGAAACTTACGTCAACTGTACCGTTGTTCATCTGTCCCATAGTTTAGATCATCATCTAGTAGTTTGGCATTGTTGCAAGTGCCTTAAATTCATGGCATCCTATAAAAAAAATACAAATTTGGTGTTATGCTGCATGACAAAGACAAACACACCTCAAAATGTTGTCCTTTCTTAGCTTGCTGCGTTTTACAGTTCTTTCGGCTAACAGTTTATAAGCCTTTATTATATAATATTGATGAATTACAGAAATGATGAAGTTGTTCTCTTATTTCTGTTATAAATGTACCAGAGCTGTGTATCTGTTAATGAGATACAGCGTCATTTCTGTGAAATGTATAAATGTATGTGCAGGTCAAATTAATATATGACATACTATCAGTCTGTATACAGGTATTCCTGTTTTGCTAAGCTGTGCAAATTTTAAAACTGTAGTGCAGTAAAAGTTCTAACATATCACATTTTATAATAGACTCCATTGCAAAAATATTCCAATCAGACCAATGATTAGCAAACTGACTTGTCAAATTCACACCACACAATATTCTTCTCATTGTGAAACCAATGACTGCAGAAGGAGTGAATCTTGTTGCACCACTGAACAAAACAGGACCAGTGCTTTCTATGAGTTTCTTGTATATGCAAATGTTTCTGAGACAAACTCTCAGTTGTACATCTTAGAAAGCTAAACACTGAAAGTGTGTTATTCGTCCTCTTCCTCTGTGAACAGTCCACTCCATAAACAGACCACAGCACTGAGACATTGATGTTTCAGGCTTTAATAGCAAAGGGAAATTGATTCAGCGTTGCCTACTACCGTACTTATTCCAATGTATGCTGTTTTTACACTGGTGGTTTCCTTTATAATCTTAATGGCTATTCTTCCTTTGGTTTTCTTCTTAATAAGAATTCTACATGAAAGAGAATTTAATTTTGTTTGTCCAAGATACACTTTCATCAAATGGTCGTTGACCAGTTGCACTCTTTTGATGTAGACTTTAAAGAAAACTTTTTATCATAAACTTAACTGCTTTTGTTTTGCTCTGTATTTTCCCTGCAGCTGTAATTGCCGAGTGCCTGTTGTATACTTTATAGAGTTGAAATTAAAAAAATTACTTTTGAATCGTGTTGCCTTGTATCACATTTCTACCTTCTAGAGCTTATCACCCAAATGGGAATTCCAGGATTACTTTATATCCACTCCTGCCTGCACAAAAGTTGACTGCTGAACGCTTGGGGTAGACTACAACCCTAAACACACTAAAAAAGTGTATTTACAATTGCATTCTAAATAGTTTTTCATTTGTCATTTGATTTTTATTCAGCACTGAGAACTAATACTAGCTTAAGAAAAACAGCTTATTGTCCTGTGCTCAGTTCTTTCACTGGATTGTGGATTCTGGTCCTACAGACAGACAGACAGGACAGATAGACTAAATTGTACATCCTGCCACCACCACTGTATAGCCAAGGATTATTCTGCTTCAATTGATTTTTGTGCCATTCCAGCTATAGTTATTCATACATAGGAGCCTCTGAAACCAAAAGTACACATTAGTCATACCTAACCAAACCAATGTTTTCAATGGGAATTAGTTCAATGAGAACAGGTTCAGAGGAGGGCAACAAGGATGATCAGGGGACTGGAAACAAAGCCCTATGAAGAGAGACTAAAGAACGGGGCATGTTTAGCCTTAAGAAGAGAAGAATGAGGGGAGACATGACAGCACTCTTCAAGTACATGAAAGGTTGTTACACAGAGGGCCAGGATCTCTTCTTGATCATCCCAGAGTGCAGGACACAGAATAATGGGCTCATCCTACAGGAATCCAGATTTCAACTGAACATCAGGAAACCCTTCCTAACTGTTAGAGTGGTACAATGATGGAACCACTTACCTAGTGAGGTGGTGGGCTGTCCAACACTGGAGACATTCAAGAGGCAGTTCGACAGTCACCTGAGCATGTTTTAAGTTGGATTCCTGCATTGAGCAGGGGGTTGGACTCGATGGCCTTATAGTCCCCTTCTAAATCTACTATTCTATGATAGTCACACCTAGATTTAGCCAGATTGGGACCACTTGATTGGTAGAACAGTGCCTTTTTAAACCTTATTTCAGGGTTAGCCAGATATTATTGGACTACAACTCCTATCAACCCTAGCCAACATATTCAATGGTCAATTTTCTCAGGAGTACGTACTACCCCAGGAATGGGGAACCTTTTAAAACCTGGTGGGCCAGATCTTTATCTCTTCTTCTCCCACTGGAAAAGGCTCCATACCTTGTCGTTACAACCCTTACTTCAGTATGTGGTGGGGCCTGGAGCAGGGCCTCAGAGGCTGATCTTAACTCCTGGGCACATTTATGAAGAAGTAGGCAGTCCCTCCTATCAGTCATAATAATAAGCGTTTGACTGATTTATAATAAGAAATAGAATGCAGCACCAACAATGTAATTTAAGGCATGAAGTTATTGGTGCAGGGGGTAGATTCCACTGAAAAAAGATAATTTTCAAGTTAAGAAGGCTTAGCTTGCCATCTTTGTGCGATGCAATCTCAAATCACTCTAGAAATGGTGAGGATGCCTATTTCCCCTTTCTTCTGAAAAACACCCCTTCGCATGATACCAAATGCAAGACATAATGCAGCAAATCCATGGTACGGCAAACAGTGTTGCAGTTTGTAATATCACAAAGGTTTTCTCTCTCTACCCACTTAGTGACCTTACCTGGTCTTTAATTCCTTGCAAAATCTGACAGTATCCTGCCTACAATAATGATGCCTGTGGGTGGTCAGTTATTACATTGCTGTAATTAAAGGATTGTATTTTATAAAATAAACACCCAGCTCTTAAGGGAAATTAACATTTGTAATCTGCACTGCTTTGATGAAGTCAGTACTGGTGCAATTTTGTGGGGTTTTATTGTTTGCCTCTTTCTGGCTTCGAAACCATTTTCATACGGATGATAAGTTTAATGATATTTTTATCTATCCTCACTGAAGGAAATCAGTAAAATGAATTGCCTGTGCTCTCTGGGAATATTGAGAAACTGTTCAAAGGAATCGGAATGAATTAAGCAACATGCCTCAGTGCAAGGGAAATTAAGACCTGATGGAACCCCCTAGCGATGAATGCATTTATCTCAGTGCCACTGTAATGCTCCATTCTCTCCTTACAGATTAGGTGGCTGCTGCATCCTTTAACAATGTTAGGAGGGGACATAAGATCTGGAACAATCTCATGCAGCTCATCAGGAATTCTGTAATTGGCACATGGAAGAACAATACAAAAATCATGGGCTTAGGCAGTGTGCCTAATGCTGCATAGGATTGTACAAAACAGGTGCAATCCTATGCACACTTACCAAGGAGTAAGATCAAGTAACATCATGCATCATGCATAGGATCAGGCTGCAAAAAATGTAGGCTACAGCATACATTCACTGTATGCTTCTTTAAATAACAGTTTCAGATATAGCATCTGAATAAATGTTCATTCCTCTCTTCCACAACATATATTGGATAGGTTTCTTTTGCTTTTCATGAAAGTAAAAATCTGTGGACTCCAAGGACCATATCACACCTTCTTGAGCCTATAAGCAATACTGGCAGTCAGCTTGTGCAACATACATTCAGAGAGTGTTAAACTCTGCGTGGATTAGCTTCTTACAGAAGATTGTATTGCCATGCACTAGATCATCTCATGACAAAGTGATTTGAAGTCAGCATAGGATTTAAAACCAATGTTGCTATAGACTTGAAGGATTGTGCAAATGAATTATAGGTATTAAATCCCTGTTGCTCTGTCCCCTTTTTACTTTATCAAGAGAATTTTCACAGCCTGTCACCATTTTTAAAAGAGGCACAGAACCAAGATGGGGCCCTTGGTAACTGGTTTATAATTGTTTTCCTGGCTGTCCCTATAAAAAGTATGTTAACTGCAGGGTGCTGGGGGGCGGCAGAGTCATAATACCTCTTCCTCATTAGATTCTAAAAAAGCAGAGATGCCCAAATAAAATTTAAGTGCCTTTTGCCAATATCAAATTGAAGTATTTCACATGTTCTTACTAAACTGAGATATAAAATTTGGAATATCTACTTTAAGTTTAAGGTTGATGGGAGACCGTATCATTATAGAGAAGGTCCTACATCATCTAATTATTAACTCCATTTCCTTGATGCACAGATTAAAGATAGAAATTTGTATTTATACATTCATACTCAAAATAAAATAAATTCATACTAATTTTTCAATAGCATGCCATTACTTCCACTTCAAAAACCATAAGGAACCCTTTCCAATTACTGAATTTTCCTCTCGCTTTGTGAACAGCTTTTGAAACTGAACATATGCAGACCAGTTTCTTAAGCCAGTGTTGCAGTGCACTATTGCACAAAATTAACATAGTTTGCCTCATCAGGCATTTTTATAGACAAACCCTATGAAAACTAGGGGCTTTTGATGAGTAAAGTTACAGGTTGATCTGCAAGGGGAAAGAGGCCACTTTTCATTTAGGCTAGTTGCAAATATCTTATACTGCTTGTCCAGTTCACTGATCAACATTGAGACTAAGCTTGAAAAAAAAAAACAAGTAAGGGGAAAGAGGAACAAAAATACCCTTCTGACTAATTTAAATCTGGCTAACTCAAGTTTCCAGCAGCAAGATAAAATTAATCTGAATGTAGTCAAACCTACTTGTGGGGTATTGTTATACATTTCTGGCTGACTTTTCTCCAACGTAGTAAAAGGAAATGGAAATCCTGGTCTCATCTGTTTTACCTGGTCTTACAAACTAGTGCCCAAAAATTACTGGTACACTTTACCACCACCACTAAAACACCTGCCCATGTAGATGAATGATAGTTATTTGTGACTTGAAAAAAGGGGAGGAGAATATTGCTTCAGTATACAAACATAGGCACATCTTACTTTGCATAGGATCAGTCAGAAACAGATCAGAGAACATCTAGGGGCTGCCCACAGACGCCAGTCAGTACATCTTATGGGACCCAGAAGGGTCTCGGTAAATATTCCTTCAAAAGTCCATCATACCCAAGATACTATTTGTTCTTCCTGTTCAATTTTTATATGCATTGCGTGCACTCTCTGTGTCTCATACTGAACACACCTCCCTTAAACATGCCCACATTCATTGATGCCACGATTGGCTGCCCACCTGCACATCTGTTCTAACGGAGGAGAGCTGCAGAGTGCTGCAGTGGCTGATGTAGGTGCCTTTTCTCCCCATTGATGGGGGAGCTGATGTGGGGTCATGCCCACACCATTTTGTGGTTTTTTCTTTTTCTGCTTTTACATGTGGTAGTCATAATTTAAAAAGTTGGCGAGCCTAAATACAGAGCGTGCCCTCATTTTATCCTCTATTCACCGGTGTGCGCCAATTATTTTACACACAAAGTTTTTGGGGAAACTGGTCAAACTGAGGGAAAACAAGCGCTGAGTGGTCTTCTGAGAAAATTTATAAATTGGCCTTTGTAGCCAGAGACCAAAACAAAAACAAAAAAACCCTTTGGCATGTACGGTCGCGTACATGCCAAAACTTTGAAGTCTCCACCAGAGGGAGCCAAGCGAGTGCATTCTCCCCCGTCTTCGTCGTGCGCTTGTTCAATGAGCGCCAGTAGGCGCTGTCGCCGTTTTCATCTCCCGCCCTCTCATTAACCCCATCGAACTTGTCTTGTTTATTTGCCGGGGAACTGACTGGGGGAAGCGAACAGCGCCCACTGTCGTGTGAATGGATTTGCTTGCGGGCGGGCTCGAATGTGCTGAGCACGACGTCTGGGATGAGCCGAACAAGCAAACGGGAAACGGCAGCCGGGCTCAACGGCTGGTTAAGGCCTGGGGTCTCCGAGCTGTTTGATCTCCGCGCTTCAAAGAGAGGCCTGAGCAAGCTTCATTTGACACCAATCGCTCCCCCGGAGGTGACTTGAGAAAACAGAGCGCAGGCGCCAAAGGCAGCGACAAGCTTTCGGCTTCCAGGCAGACGTCGCGCTGCGAGGCCACTAGGGGCTGCCTGGTTTGTTTGGTTTTTAGTTAGTACAACCACAGCCCGGCCCCCCTCCCGCGTTTTTGCCTTTTATATCTGGCCAAGGGGAGCGGCTGCTTGCTTACCTAGTTCTGCCATGCACGGTTTCCCTTCATCTCGCCTCAGTGTCTAGGTTTGTATTTACAGGCTGGTCAGGAGAATTCCGGAGCGGGCGAGGGATGTAAGATTTCAGCTGCGCGTTAAGATTTTCAACGACTCTCTCCGCTTCCATGAGAATTTCTGTCTAGGATAACGTTGCCCTCCACACCTAAGCGGAGTAGGTTCGTATGTACCAAAACACAGATGGTAAATAAACACAAAAGAATGAGGGTTCATTGCCAAACTGTGGGTACTCCAAGTGGAAAAAGCTGCCTTTGGTACATCTAGCGCAATAGTGCCTGCACCAACTGGCAGCAGTTCTCCAGGGTTTCGGACGGGACATTCCCAGCCTCATCTGGAGATGCCAGGGAGGGTAACTGCTGTGTCTGTGTATCAGGTGCAATTGAATAAATTATTCCTTATGCAAAGATGGAACCGACTTCTTCCAAATGAGGAGGCTGGCATGTTCCATTTCATGACTGCAGTGTGCTTGCACATGTACAATTGTATCTACGTATTACACAATACGCAGAGGATGGGGAGCAGAGTTGGCCACCATAATTCCACTTCTGCCCTATGCAGAAGGTGCAAAGAAGCCCTAAAACATTTAAAGAGGACTACAAATCTTGGAGGTGATGCTCTTGTGCAGAAAGAGTACAATGACCCGTTTGGAACATAGGAAGTTTCCTTATGTTTTGTCAGTCCATTGGTCCATCTAGTTCAGTATTGTCTACACTAACTGGCAGCAGCCTTCCAGAATTTCAGACAGTGGTCTTTTCCAACCCTACCTAGAGCTAACCCTAGGCCCTTCTGCATACAAAGCAGATTACCACTAAACTGTAGCCACCCCCCCCCAACGTGGTATATATGATTACAGGTGAGAGAAGGAAAACATAATATCTTCTAACTGGGGAATAGTCTTCACTCCGGTACTACTTTGTAGCCAACATGTGGATATCTTTAGTCGCCTTAGGTGCTGCCAATACCTCGAGCCATCTCATTGTTCTAAATACTGAGGGGGGGGGCACACAAACATTTTAAATTAATTGTCCTCTGTTGATAGCATTATGTTAGTTAAGAAGTACAGAAAGAAAAGTAATCACAACATGAAATTAAATATAATAGAGGCAGAACTTTAGACCTTATTGAGTCACCAAGAAGAAACACATTCACTGTTCCGCCAGTTCCACTGCATCTCTACCACTTCCTTCTGAAAACAGGCACACACAATGCTAGTCAAACCATGCCCCTTTTTCCTTGAGTGCTTTTTTTATTCAGCTTCAAAGAGATCTTGCAGCTGATTGGCAGATTAACCCTTTCCCCCCGCCAGGTGTGGCTAATGGAAACACTTTGTTCTGCCAACTAGTGTGTTTACAGCCATTGTCTCCTCCCACCAATCTGAAAGGACACTCCTGCTTCTAATTGTTCGCCAGAGCTGGGAAGGACTGAACAATCTTCTGTGGTCTACTTATTTAAACACACACAATGCTAGACTCCAAATTTATGTTTTGTTTTCCATTTGTATGGTAACTGATACCCTAAATAGGATTGCCAACTTTTTTCCTGGTAGGGCATCTTTGCTTTAAAACTCCTCTTTAATGGGGCAAAAGTGTATCACCTGTCATTGTGTCTGCATGTTGGGGAAAGCTGAATTTCTTCTCATACAGCGGGGCGGGGCGGGGCGGGGCGGGGCGGGGTGGGGCGGGGCGGTTGACAAACCTAGTCCTAGGTAGCTTGGAATCCAAAGCGCAATGTAAAGGAAGAAAGGCGCTTAAGTTACAATTTCATGATTTAATTAAAGCATATGATAAAAGATTTGGTGCTCAGAACTGGAACTCTTGGCTTCTGGTAACTACCAGCCCCTAATTCTTCTGTGGGTTTTTTGGGGGGAGGGGCAGAAAGAGTACTAATTCAAAAAGCCCAAGAAGGTTTCTCCTTTGCTTGTATTGTATAGACTTACTAACTGAGGATAACCCTTCAGCATATGATGAAGTGAACTCTAGTCCATCAAAGCTTGCACCACAATAAGCATGTCAACCTGTAAGGTGTTCTGAGACTTTCTGATGTTATGGGTTTTTTAAATCTTTTTCTTCATTAAGGTAGTGTTACAGCAGTAGCATTCAACAGCACTATGAAGTTGGGTGGCCTGTCTTGTGCACTGGATTATGCTCTCTGCGATTGTATAGCTTAGTATATGCAAGCAGCAGGCAATTCCCCCCTAATTACTTTATCTCTTAACTCCCTCTCCAGGAATTTAATTCCTTCTTGTTGGAGATTTTCTTTTGTTTCAGAGCCCTTGATGTATAAATCAACTCACTCAACCTGGCAGTCCCCCTCCCCATTCTTTTCCTGTTAGTAATTTGTTCAGACTGTTCTTGAAAAGCTAGATGGCATTTCAAAAATCCTTTGTTTTCTGTCAAGATGATACAGCATAAGAACATAGTCACTTATTTTTGTAGCCTCCAGGCAAAAGCCCTCATGGAGGACTTGGTTGGGTTTACTGCCCACTGAGTAAATGCCAGGACTAGGGAGACTTTCTGCCCTCAACAAGGAGAGTACTTGTAGCTGTGATCGTTTGAGGCATCTCTTCAGTTAGAACTGCTGTTCTGCTGGTTCCAGTGCATCTCCACCTCTCTTTTCTGAAAATGGTGGCACACAACACTAGTCAAACCTTGCCCCTTTTTACTGTAAAAGCTGGTGGGAGCAGCTTGAGTGCATTTTTTTAAAATTCAGCTTCAAAGAGAGTTCACAGCTGATCAGCAGATCAACCTGTTCCCCCTCCAGGCGTGGCTAATGGAAACACTTTGTTCTGGCGACTAAGTGTGTTTACAGCCTAGGATATGGGTACCCACCAAATTAGGAGATTGTGTTGTACAGGCAATGGAAGGTTTAAGTTACTCTGTAGGAAGACTGAGAGGCAGGACTTTCTTTCTCTTCAGAATGTGTGCCTTAATGTGCTGGAACACATTAAGCAAAAACAGTCTCTGAGCATGTACTTCATCCCCCCACTAAGAAACTGCAAGCATTCCACCTGGGGTGGCCCAATGCAAAATGGGACAGGGCTCCTCAATCTTTAATAGTTGTGTACATGCAGGAGTTTCAGCCGGTGTAGCTTGACATGCACGAGCCTCAACCTCTTGAATCTGGTAATCTGAAGTCTACCACAAAGATGTTTTGATCAGGGAGGAATTCCAGTTCAGAGGTGTGGCTTGAAATTTGAAGTTGGCACTTCTCATAGGCATTAAATATTGCTGGAGTACTATGTAGCAATGGAGACATGAATATTCCTTATTTTGATATTATTGAAGGAAGGGCACAGTAGGACTGGGCTGTGTATTCGGCCAAGGCCTGAGCCAAACTGAGTCTTTTCGGAGGCATTTGGGCCTCAGCTGAGTCAGGATGAGATAGACCCAGATCACTACGGGTTGGATATGGCAGCCTAGAGTGATCCGGAGCTATCGGGACAGGGTTATGATCTGCTAAGTGGAAGGATTTATTCTGTGCAGTTGGTTGCCTGCTTTGAGGGGGCAGAGAAGGAGACATAGTGTCTCCTTCCCCCTTCCCAACTATATTTCTAATTTTAAAAACCCTTAGCCCCCTCCCAATAACTTCAGGGATGGATCCGGGGCGGGTGGATGGTCCCATCTTTGGGGCAGGGAGGATTGGCCCATTAGGGCCACAATGCGAATAGGGATGGCTGTGCACAGCCGTAGGGCACAGTAACTTTTAGTGTGAGGGTTCCTGATCATGAGTGTCCCTATGCATGTACATCTGGACACACAGCAAGAAACATTTCATGAATTCATCTAAACGCACTGATGTCAGGGGTGTAGCTCATACCCACAACATTGGTGCCTTCTGCATATATGAAACATTCACAGACAAGTAAAAAGGTTTGAAACTGGAAATCTGTCTATATAGATCTTGGGGGAGCAATAGTGCATAGATAACTGTTTGACCACTATTGGATCCTACCACCCTTTCTTCTACTTCTACAACGACAACAAATAATGTCAATAACAAGACTGGTCCCTGTGAAATTCTTGCCATCCTACGACTGCTTCTTGTTCAGAATATGGAGGTTTCAGCTTCTTGCATGCACCAGCACCATAATCGTTTTATTTGTTTAGCACTATGCCATTACAAACAGATCATTCAAAGCTGAGACACAAATTTAGCTCAGCTTCTTTTTTCATGCTCACTTATTTGGAAATTAATGATTTCTAAGAGAATATATTTAGAATCTGATTTCAAAAAATATATATATTTAGAATCTAGGACTGTCATCCAATTAACAGCTTGTAACAAATCTTCAGCACTTTTTACTTATTAAGCCTATAATTTGATGTACGCTTTGTGGAAGTAAGCACACTGAACATAGCTAAATTTACTTCTGTGCAAATATGCATAGTCATAGTCACTTTTATTACAAGGGATTCCAATCGCATTCAGCTGAATGCACCAATGCCAGGGGTGTGACAAAAAGGGTATCCAACTGACATCAAGGGGGGGGGGGGGAGAGAGGCCGGCATTGCTGTCTCATTGTCCCTTCCATGACTATGAAAATGGAAACTTGTGAACAGAGCTTAACATCATCTTCTTCCATTTCCAATGGAAGGCTGGTCTAGTAATTCATTATTGATAATAGGATAATAAATTATTTCAATAGGCAACTGTGTCATAAGGAACAGTACATATGAATGGTTTTTATGCAGTATTTTATGGTTATGTATCACAATATCCAGTTTTACTGACTTTGGTTTCTCTAGTTGGCCACAGAAATGGAAAAGTTAATGGTTCAGAGCCCTTGATATACAGATAAACCCACTCAGCCTGGGTGGGTCACACACCCCCAATGCATATACCCTAATGGACGTAGAAAAGTTAGGCTAGATTTATTAGTATTTCCCAGCCTTCCAATACCCAGTAGCACTCCCCTCCCCTCTGAATTAAAAATGGGAGGTATGCTTCATTCTTAAGATTTACTTCTAAAGCAGTGCTGGAGACCGGCAGCCCTCCAGGCTCTAAAGACCAATACTGTGGGAATCATTTCCTCTTCTCCAGGGTGTGCGTGTATGAAAGAGAGAAAGAAAGAGGAGGAGGATAGAGAAGGGGATGCAGCTGCTACATGGTGAGCCCAGGAGATGGAGAGGGAAAGAGAAAGATAAAGAGATAGATGGGATGGTGCACAGAGAGAGCACATGTCCTATCCCATCCTGCACAATCTGCCCACTTTTAGTTCTCACTGCCCACTAGTGGCACATGACCTCCACTAGATTTCCTCCAAAGGACAGTAGTCCTCAAACAGAAAAATGGTTCCCCATTTCTTTCTAGACTGTGTACTAGACAGCATGATGGCACTTACCTGACCCCCAACAGGTGAATCACTGCTACTTCCCCAGGAGTGGGAAAGGTGAGGTGACAATGAGGTTGGCACTGCCCTTCCCTCCAGTAAGCAGCAGTGATTCACCTGCTGGGAGGTTACATAAGCATTGCTGCCCCACCACGCTATCCATTTCTGCTGAGATGAGGCCATCCTATGTTTCTGCATTGGTTATTGATCTGGGCTTGCCTGCTGATTGGAAAAAAAGGTAAGCTCAAGGCACTGATAGATGCAGACACACATAGATAGCTGCAGGCCACTGATGCAAAGATGCAGCAGAAAGGTCCATTCCCAGCAGAAACATTGGAACAAGGCAAGGCCAGAGTAATTAATCATGCTAAGACACAGCAGGCAACCCTTTCTGTGGCTGGTTAATTTAGGATCTTGATACTCGGAAGCCTTTAATTAGATGATTTGTTGCAGACATGAACTCTTCTATCACAGCACACTGTTTCGAAATCACTGCTGTGAAAGACAAGATATCTTTGGGTCTCCCAACTTTAATTTTTATTTATTTATTTATTTGACTTTTAAGCAGCTGCCAGTATGACTGGAGCAGCATACTCTTTTCCTCATTGGAGGTGCCCCTGATGTATGTTCCTTTCCTTCACAAAACCTGCCATTAGCCCAGTTGTGAGAAATAAAGGAAATACAGCTATTTATTTCCCCCCTAACAGGATTCATAGCAATTTGGGGAGTTATGTAGATGGCAGAATAAAAGCTTTAACACACACACCCTTTCTCGGTATCACTGCTCTGATCAGAGTCACTGCTCCCTGCCACTTCTTGAAAGTAAGAATTCCAAATCCATATTTGGGCAATATCTTAATTAGGACGAAGCACAATATCACAAAATAGTAGCAAATTTTCAAGTTCTCCTCGGGCAAGATGTTACATACAGCAGGGCAGGGTGGGGCTGGAGGGTACGAGGAAAAATAAGATTTTAAAAGTGCAAAAATTAAGCTGGATGTTGTGGACTCAGTTCTAAAATGGAGATTGCAGCCTGCAGGGCAGAGCAATACAAAGCCCCTTTATGCCAGGCTTGGAGAGATTCAGGATGAGTGCAGGTGCCCCCCTGCCCAGGTCTGTTGGCTGAACCAGCCTCTCACCAAATGGACAGGTAGCTTGCTTTCATTATCCCTGTCAGCAGAAAACTTCAAAATGCATTCCAAGGCCAGGGCTGAGCCGGCCCAGGATCCACTGCATACTGAGTTAGTCTCACTGTATTGGCATGATTTGGACCCAATCCCTGCTTCCCAACTTCTACCACTCTTGCCATGATCAGTTGGGCTGTTCTGCCACCCCACAAAGCCCTACAGGGGAAGGATGGGGGTTACAACTGCAATCTCTGCTAAGTGCTAGATCAAGGATAAAGAAACTGAGGTCCTCCAAATGTTCTTGGACTCCAGTTCCCATCAGCCCCAAAGCCAATGGTCAGGGTACTATGAGTTGGATTCCAAGAATATTTGAGGGCTACAGGTTCCCTGTCCATACACAACAGATGTAAGATTACACACCTAGGATTCTGGGACAAAGAAGCAATGGCTGTTCAGCTGTTACCCAGATCTGTCACACACCTTAAGCCAGTATTGTCTAACCTTTGTTCCTCCAGTTGTTGTTGGACTAACTCCAATAATCCCTGAGTAGTAGCCATGCTGGGTGGGACTGGAGTACAACAACATCTGGAGGGTCACAGATTCCACATCCCTGCTTTAAGCAAAACAGTGCCTGGTTAGGAAGATAGCAGAAACATGACAGACTTTATGTTAGCAAAGCCAGAGGTTAATTCTGGATTGTGTACTAAATAAAAGAGTCAATTGGATCAAAAGTTCATGCTGTTGCTGAGTAATTGGAAGAGATGTAACCCTCAAAATGCAAAATATATCTTCAGGGGGCAGAAACTGAGTTTTTCGATGGTAGAAAGTACGAAACTCAGGAAAGCCTATCATGGTTATGCCATCCCTCCACGGTCAGAGACAGTATGCTTCAGAATACCAGTTGCTGAAAACCTCAGGAGAAGAGAGTGCTCTTGCATTCAGGACCTGCTTGTGGGCTTCCCATGGGCATCTGGTTGGCCACTGTGAGAACAGGATGCTGGACTATGATCCAGCAGACTATTCTTGAGGTCTTAATGGCACTCTAGCCTGGATAAGCCAAGATTTATTCATATTCATTGGAGAAATGCATTGAATTGTTTTAACACCAGGTTGGGCTAACATTTTGCCTTCTAGATGTTGTTGGACTATGACTTTCATCTTCCCTACCCATTAGCCATCCTGGCTGGAGCTGATGGAACCTGGGAGTCTAACAACGTATGGAGGATTATAGGTTCTCCATTCCTGATCTAGTGTAATGAATTGCTAGACATTTTATTGATTATTGAAAATATTTGTTCTGTGATAGCTAGTTCTCATTATTTATTTTTGTTCTGAACTTTATTACAGTCACCAATTTTTATGGCTTTAAAAGAGAATTAGACAAATTCATGGAGGATACAGCTATCAATTATTGGTCCATGACTTGTTTATTCTGCATGTATTACTACTAGCCATAATGGATATGTTATGCCTCCACTGCTGAAAGCGGTATGCCTCTGAATACCAGTTACTTGGAATCACAAGTGGAGAGAGTACTGTTAGGGTTAGGTCCTGCTTAAGAGCTTCCTAGAGACATCTGGTTGGACCTTGTGAGAACGCACTGGAAGGATCTAAGCCAGTGGCTTCAGAGAAGTATGTTTTGAGCTGGGGTTTGGAGGCGGAGTGTGAGGTAGCAATGCTACTTTTGATCTTTAGAGCTAATCTAGTGCAATGGCTAAGAGACTGGGACATGAAATACCAAGTATTATAATCAGCATAAAACTTGCTCCTCCTTTTAAGGAAAGGCAAATCTGCTTAGAAAGTTTCTATCAGTCCTTAACCTCACAAAGCAGCAGTGGACGAACTTCAGCCTTGCATTCCCTACTTATTTTGTTTACTAGAATCCCTATGGTCCCACTATGTTTCTAGTTCATAAAGCAAGAATGCTTAACCAGGATCCCTTTAACAGTCGAGGCATAGCTGATGTAAGTAACTAGCACTGAGCAAGCACTACAGCTTAATAAGGTCATTATCTTACTAAATCAGACCATGTTTGATATAGTCCAACATTCTTTGCAAGAATCCCAGCAACCCACAGTGTTTGATGGTCCACCTGAAATTGCTCCACCATGGTCTCTCTTCCTCTCGGTCCTCATACAACAGACCACCTTTTGCTCAAGAGTATGAAAAGTGTGAAACTCCCCTTTACTAGTTCAAAATCAGGATACTGTTGTCCTGTAGCAGTATGATGTCCACCGTGTACTATATTGACAAGACACCTCGAAAACAAAACAAACAGTTATCTTTTCGGCGCCAGGTCAAGACTTTCCTCTTCTCCCAGCCATATTAGCATGTGTTTTTAAATTTGTGTATTTGTTTTTAATGTTTTTAATTGTTGTAAACCCCCCAGAGAGCTTCGGCGATGGGGTGGTATACAAATGTAATTAATAATAATAATAATAACAGGGTGCTGGACTGGATAGGCCTTTGGTCTGATCTAGCAGGGCTCTTACATTCTTAACTTACTTTGAGTTCAGTAATTGAAGAAGAGAGCCAGTATGGGGTAGTGGTTACAGTGTTGGACTACAACCTGGGAGACCAGGGTTCGAATCCCCACATAGCCATGAAGCTCACTGGGTGACCTTGAGCCAGTCATTGCCTCTCAGCCTCAGAGGAATACCACTTACTATGAAAACCCTGTTCATAGGGTTGCCATAAGTCGGAATTGGCTTGAAGGCAATCCATTTCATTTTTTTCATTTGAAGAAAAGAGATAAATAAATAAACCTGATTTGGTTATATCATGGCTGTTTTGGTCCCATGTTACAATTCTGCTTCAGTAAAATAGTTCATAAGAATATGTTCCATCCTTGCAGAGAAATAAAATGGGAGACAATAAAAATCCCCCCATTCCAATTAGACAAGTGCAAGGGACAACAGAAGATAAAAACATTCAAATATACATGAACTATAGAACTGAACTAGCTATATCATGGATGGGTGACCTGGAGCAAACAAAGGTAAGGCTCCTGCACTTGTAGAAGAGGAAATCTCACCAGGTGTAGTTCACAAGACAAACTACACCTGCTGAAATTCTTTCTTTAAAATTGAATATCAAGCTCCACCTGCGAAATTCTGCCTGTGCACAATTTAACAAGAAGCAACATCTGCTGAAATTCATCTACAGAATTATTAAAGGTGTAGGAGCCTTCTCCTGTCTTGCACCTAGCCACCCTAGTTGCACAATTTTCAGTGTGAAAGCTCAATAGGCATCATGTTGGAACAACAGCTTATCTAAACCAGTTGTGTCTAATACTAGACATCTGAAATCAGTATCTGAATGTTTGTATTTTATAAAATATCAGACCAAATGAGCTTCTAGTGCTCTTCAGTTCCAAGCATATAACCTGGGAGTAAACCTTGCACACAATGATACTTACTTCTGAGTAAACTAGCACAGGACTGTGACAAATTTATTTTCAAAGCTACAATTTCTCTTGAGCTATAAAAGACTAATCTGTAGTTGTGACAGGAATGAAAACTGTCACAAGGCTTTCCTATCTCTTGCCTCTCTGGTGCATAGGACACAATCATTGTTTTGAAGGAATAATACCAATTTAAGAACAAAAGTGGCACAGAAATGGTTTGTGGATGGCTTGGCTAGCACCCATTAAAACTGTCCGTCTTTGACCTCTTTGACTAACCTAACCTCCCTATAAGATCTAGGCTGATGACTAGAAACAATTAGCAGCTCTCTAGGCCTCCAAAGAAGCTGCAGCTCAGAGGACTCCTTATCAACATGAACTAATCAAGCTATATAGTTTGAGAGGACTAAAAGGGTGATAATGATTTTTGTTCATAGCTTCTAGTGGCCTTTTGATCTACTACTGGCTGTTTAACCAGTTTCTCCAATGATGTCAAATTCAAAAATTCTTAGTAGGGAAAAAATGCATGATGGGGTGGAAAGCAGACAAGAGAATAGGCTGATTATGTCTTTTATTTTTCCACATTCCACAAAGCAACTCATCCTCTCTCTAATTTGCAATGAACAAATGTCAGTCTATAGCTTTGGCTCTAAATAGGCCATCAAAGAGCAATTAGAAGACACTGTTCCCATTGGTCCATCTCTTTTGATGTAAAAATAAGTCCCTTTGTATATGCAAGCCCTCACTAAAGGTAGGGGTGGAAATGGCTGAATGTGAGAACATCAAGAGAAACCCAACTGTTGGCAGTTTGCAGCCTGGTTAGGTTATGAATTTCTCTAACTAAAACATCTTCCCAACATGGTAGGAGAGGAGCACTTTCATCAAGTTGCACAGAAGCAACCTGCAAACCATTTACATTAGAGTCATCCCATGAAAGTAAGGTACATTGCAACCTGTGAGGCAGTGTCCATGCCAACTCAGTAAATGGCTTGCTTAATGTAACTTGTGGAATCAATCACACTAAAGAATCTTTGTTGTTGCCAGGGCTGGTCCTACAATGGCAGAGTGGGGCAAAAAAAAAAAAACCAATGGCAGATGCTGGGGGCAGCAGTGGCAGACCACTTGCTTTCACCATTTGGAGGACAGTGCTGTGTGTAGCCTAAACTAGCCTGCTGCCCTCAGGCATGGGAGAGAATGCTGTCCCACCATCAGTGTTAAAGCATGATTCAACTGCTGGTTCTTTTGTCTTCTGTAACTGGAATTGGGGGTGGGGGGATCTTGTCCTTCCTCTGGCAGTAAACGTCTTGGGCTGGCCCTAATTGTCACGTTCATTAATGTTCTGCAGTAAAGGAATGTTGCCATGTTTCTTTATGTGTGCCTGTGATTTCTTTAAGCTGTTAATGGTGGGATACTGTACATGTCTACTCACAAGTAAGCTCCATTGAGTTCAGTGGTGCTTGCCCTCAGGAAAGCATACTTCTGATTGCAGCCTAAGATTGATTGCAATCCATCCTATGCACACTTCTTCCCAATTCTTCCTCTAACTTTTGAAAATACATGCATAGGGTGGGCTGCAAGAGCCTCCCTTCAGTCTTCTCTGCGTTTTCCTCAGAAGACAGCAAGTAAGCACTGTGTTCATTCAGTGTTGCAAAGTAACTTCCAAAGTATATAAGACTGAAGTCAAACACCAATGCCTTCACTCGAAGTGTGTATGACTGCAGATATATTCACAGCCTTACACTTACTATGCATATTTACTCGGAAATAACTCCCACTGAGATCAATTGCGGCTTACTCCCAGGGAAGTATGCACAGGATTGTAGCCTGATTCCCTGGTCACTGCACATGGCCTTCTTAAAAGTATACATGAAAATAATCGGGCTCACTGTTTGAAAAGAATACACACACACCCCAAAAAACCCCCACAAAGAAATGTATGTTTAGGAGTTAGAAGGGCTGGCTGTCAGGAAACCTTCCATATGGAATCGTGTGTTTTAAATCAAATCAAGATTTGCTGCTTTGCAGCAAGTGAAAGATTCCCTGCCCATTCCCAATTAGGATATCCGTCCAATGAGCGAATAGCTTTGCGGGGGTGCATCTTAGCTTTCTTCCCCGCTTGATGATCCCTTTGTAATCTCATCTTTGGCTGTGCTGTGTGTCCTCCCCCTCCCCGGGGGTGGGGGCGGGAATACCCAAGGACCCCGGGGAGTATAAAGTCAGCTCAAAGGAAGCAAGCTGAGATTCCTGAACTTCTTGTGAGCTGCAAAGGATACTGTCTCCCTGGGATTTCGCGCATACACTTATTTGGGGCAAGAGAAGGCTCGTATACTTTTTTTTTTAGGTTGGAGGTGGATTCGAACCTGTAACATTTTGAACTCCTACACTCTTTCGCCATCGTAAAAATGGTAGGGCTATGTATGCAAGGATCCCGCTGTCAACTTGTGGCGGTGGTGGTTGCTCTCTATTTGTCTGTCTGTACCGGTGCGACAGGGAGCTCCGCTTCACTCTCCAATGCTATCCTCAAGAGTTCTGCGTCGGCAGGTTCTCCAGCCACCCCGAAGCCGTCAGTGTACGACGGAAGTAACACGCATCACGCCGTGGATTTGCACCAGGTAAGTGCTTAGCCAGCTAGTTGTTTTATTTGGGGAGGGGGTGCTACCTATGGGGCTCCTTGATGTCTTTTGGTGTTCAGTAGCAGTTCCTCACCTGCCTTTCCTCATCTGCAGGGCTATCCGTGTATCGAGGATGATGACTGCAAAGCGGGAGAGTTCTGCAACGCCCCTACCCTCCCGGGTTTGTCTGGGGGCCAAGTCTGCCTTGTTTGCCGCAGACGCCGCAAACGCTGCCTCCGTGATGCTATGTGCTGCCCGGGCAATTACTGCAGTAACGGTGAGTATTTTTGCTTGTATGAATATTTTTGCTTGTATTCCTGAAGCTGGACCTATTCTGGGAGAAGAATTGTCAGACAAGGAGAAAAATGGGTGAAAGTCTGCCCAGGATTGTCTTGTGGCTGCAGTAGAAAGTGCCTTCCTCAACTGTTAGTAAAACAATCTTGAGTAGTTATCTTAACAGCACAACAAAACCGACTAAACTGGCTGTAGGTGTGGTGGTATTAAGGGTTGCTCTTTCTTATACTGTTGTCTGCCCCCTTTCTGAGAAACATTGATTGTAGTAATGGCAAATTGTATCAACTGGCTTTTTGGCTTTTATGCTACAGTTAAAGGGCATGAAAGTGGGGGGGGGGAAGCTTGCTGCAATGTGTAATCCGTACTGCACTTACCTGGGAGTAAGGCCCATTGGACTTAGAGGGGGTTTGTACTGAATAAAGGAGGAATATTGCTGTATAGCAATTGTATAGTGTATTTTCCTTGTGTGTTGTAGCAAAGTCACTGATAAAGGGAAGATTGTTACATATTTAGGCAGGCACTCTACTATGATTCCAAAATTGATAATAAAATGCAAGAACTTATCCTTGGTTTAACTATTGTTTTATCTAGGCTGGTACAGTCTACCCTGACCGGCAGTGGCTATCCTGTTTTAAGCAGAGGTCTTCCCCATAATTTGTTGCTGAATTCTCTTAAATAGGCAAATGGAAGATTGAACCTGAGACCTTCTGCATATAAAGCATATGTTTCATCACTGAGTTATTACCCCTCCCTGAAGTTGGCCCCAGAATAGAATGCTGTCTCAGGCTGAGTTTTTGAAGGATGCAGAGATGCTGGCCCACTCCATTGCCTAGTTTCTGTACTAATGGTGTTTCAAACTTCCAGAAACTCTTAAGGGGATTCACATAGTAGGGGATAGAATCAGGAAAATGGCACAAACACCTGGATTATTGGGCACCAGCATTGAGGTAGTAGAAGGGTTTGAGACTTCAGGATAAGAAGCAAGTAATCTTTTCTTATGCTATGTACTATAAATGAACAGAGAACTAAGAATCATCCTCCATTTTCCAGCATTTGACAGTTTCCCCAGACACAACCCAGGCACTCCCAAAATTCCTGTCCTTGGTTAAATTGCTGGCTTGTCTTCATTGCATTTGTTTTTTCTTATCAGGTATCTGTGTACAAGTGGAGTATGATAACATCCATCCTGGGGAGATCGAAGAGACCATCATAGAAAATTCTGACCATGGCACTTTGGACCCTCACGCCAAAAGGACCACAGCTTCATTCCAGTTACACCATCCAAAAGGTAAGGTGTTGGCAGCTATTCAGACTGAGGGGGCAGGAATGGAAGAGGGCGTGTGTTTTTTTAAAAAAACTATTGAGGTTTTCAAAAGTTTTAAGAAGAGTTGTTGATTGTGACTAATACAGATGCATTGTGAGTGGGTAGTATATGACTGTCCATTACTTGTTGCAAAGTAATGTATTATGGAGAATGGTGCTTAGCCACTGCAGCAGTGTGTTTAAAATCAGATGGCTGTACGTCAGTCCCCGTTACATTCCTTGCAGGGTTCTTTTAAATGGATGCCTTCCTTCGTTAAGGCTTTCTCTTGAAACCTTAAATGGTGGCATTCTCAATAACTAGGTATACTTTTCTAGCACTTGGGTAGCCATTAGTTTGAACATGGCTTTCCAAAAAGGCTATCCCTGCAGTGTATGGCATTTATGGAGTGGTACACAGTCACACATGCCAACAACTGTTAGTAGCGGCATGAACAGATTGTATGATGTTGTTATGTGGTAGGGCAAGATACGCACAACCAGATAACATTCTTTAACACGTTGCTTGTTCATTTCAGTCGCTTGTAAACTTCCTGCTTGCAGGGAACAGTTTTAACAATTAAATCTGTCAAGGAACCCTTAATATCTGACACAGAAACACTCTGTGTTAGAGGGTTTTTTGTGTAGCAGTGCCCAGGACTTCTGGGGCCTCACTGTTCTGCATGAACTGAGCATGCATTATATAATACTCCCCTGTGGCTGCACAAAGCAGATGTGAGTCTTGGTGGAACTCTTTCAGGAAAGCAGTTTGAAAACCACTGGTTTCATGTCAATCACTTCTTGCATTGTTGCTTAAGGATAAACAGATATTCTCAACTTCCACTTTCTATTTTCCTTAGGTGAAGAAGGCGATACATGCCTCCGCTCTTCAGATTGTGCTGAAGAGCTTTGCTGTGCCCGTCATTTCTGGTCCAAGATCTGCAAACCTGTTCTTAAGGAAGGCCAAGTATGCACAAAGCATCGCAAGAAAGGTGCACATGGTTTGGAGATCTTCCAGCGATGTAACTGTGGGGATGGATTGACTTGTCGGATACAACGGGACCATACAGTCAGCAATTCTCCCAGACTACACACGTGCCAGAGACATTAGCTGTTGCTTTTTGCTAAACCTGATGGACTTGAGAGACTTTAATGAGGTGTGGGATGCTCTTGTTATGGAAAAATCGCCTCCAAGGACTTGACATGTTTTTAGAGTTTACACTAAAGTACTCCAGCATCTTGCCCCCTCAAACTGGAGTATGAGGCATGTTTCTTTAGGGAACTATTTTTAAACTTACTAATTACAGTAAATTACTGTGTCTGTAAATTCTTGGGAGTGGCACTTAACTGTACATGATATAGGATTTTAATTTTTCCTAAAGTGCTGCATGATCTTGTCTATTGTGACATGTGTTGTACACACTGGTTTTATTTTATTGAGCCTATAAACTGACGAGTGAAATAAATTTCTTTTTATCTATCTGGTGGTGATTCTATTAGAACTGTCTGGTACTTCTGTACAGCAATATCTGCTAATGTGCTGCCTCCATGAGTGCATAAATAGCAATATAAGAATGGTAGGGAGGGATTATACTTGCAAGCTAAAAAAAGTCTAAAACATATGGCACTCCTCAGTTTTTAATTGTAGGTGTACCAAGTTGTAACTCTAGGGACTACTTTCTATTGCCTTAACCTGTTCTGTGGAATATGTTGCATGATTCCTATTGGTACACTAACCTGACAAGCCTCTTGAGATGGACCAGACTGGAGTATGATTTTTATTGCTGGGTTCCTGTAACAAGCATAGAGAATTCCTAGCATCAAATATTATTCATCTCCCTCCTGAAGACTTCAGGGGTTTGAGCAACAGCAAAACCCAAGTAAAAGGGTTGCAGGAAATCGCCATCTTAATGTATTCTCTATCCCTACTAAACTGAGTGCTGATATCTGATGAGGTACTGTGCATGTGCTGTAAAACACACACATCTCTCTGTAAAATGCCCAGATGTGCTCTAATTGGAGGCATCTAGCATTACAGGACTCTGAAAGGTGTAGTTCTTGCACTCACATCTACTTTCTCCATTTTAACTCATGGCTGTGAATACTGTGCACTTAACTTGTATGAAGAGAACCAGATGCATCTGTCTCCCCAAGAGAAATCTGCATTTAGAATTTTGTTTCTAGAGAGCGGCGCACACCTGACAAATGGGCATCTAATATGTGTTCCTTATGCAAGTTCCCTTGACATTACTATGACTTCATTATTTTATATTCTACTTCATACAAGTTTCAAGGTAGCTAACAATAAAGCTACCACAATCAAGCTGGAGAGATGTATTATCTTCATCTCAAAATTCATCATTTAAGTGCATCTCAAATTTAACTAAATATAGATTTCCCTCAAGCATCCCAAGATCTCATTGCTGATGAGATTCATTTTAGTGGACTCTTGAGGGGATGGGGTAAATTCTAGGGTGGCCCTGTGGGCGCTTAGAGCTTTTTCCTCCATTGTGTTCCCTTCCAGCACACTTCTGTCAAAAGTCAAGAGATGAAAGCTAGGGAATACCAATTCTTCCAAGTTAATTTAGGGTTGGGAATTAATTTTAATGAAACTAATTATGATTGCACAGTGGAACTACTGAAGGTGGAACATTTTTAATACAGGAATGTAGCATCATTTGCAGAAGCTAGTCTGAACCATTGTCCCAACTCCAGGAAAAAGCATTTAGAGAGCTCTCCTTTTTAGTTTCCTCTCCCAAATTGATTTTGTTCATTCGTGTCTCATATATTTTTAAGCTGATGCCTTGGCTGTGTAGCCTTTTCTTGAGTATATATGATTTTGGCATGGTGCATCAGTCCTTCATAAAGGTTAAGATGGAAACAATCCCCACAGATAGCTATCAACTGCATTCTTTATTCAGACAAGGGCAGTTGTTGCTGCTCCTTTTATTTACATGTTTCTCCAGTGGATCTGGTTCTATCTTAAGAACCTTCAATATACTGACTTGAGCTTTGCTGTGCAGAAGTCAGGATGATTTCAAAGCACAAGAAATGTGATTGCTATATGGCACTGCCTTGTGGAGGGGTGGCCTGTACTTGAGAGGAAGTATTCATGTCCCCCTCCCTCAGCCAGCCTTCATCTGTCCCAGGAAGAAGCAGTTCTCCTCCCAGTGATATGTGGCCAGGATCTCAGAAAGATACAACCGAGAAGAGGAAACAGGAAACTGCTTATTGCAGAATGAAGAAAACATCATTTGGAGGGAAGTGACTGGCAGGAAGAAAAGCTATTAAGTGTTCTCTTTTCAAACCACATCCTCTTTCCTCTCCCAGCCCTACTGCCACTAACAAGGCTTCAGATCAGATTCACCTGTGCACCCTTGAGAATAGCAAGGGAATTTGCTATACTGGAAGAGAAAAATGTAGCTCTGGAAATCTAAATGAGAGAAGTAGGATGCTGCTTCTATAGGAACTTGTTAATTATAACAGACAGCTCAATTAGATGGGCACAGTGGCAGAAACAGCAAAATCTGATTCTCAGTCATATGTTGCAGGCTAAGCCTTTCAAATGCAGGACATTTAATATGTTTGTTTCTGGGAAGTAGTGTTTTAAGGATTGCAACCTAAAGAAATATATAGATAGTAATGTAGTGGCTAGATGGAGTCTATGCTTCTACCCCATTGCCCTGGCATTCAGATTATTCACTAATAGGCAAAAAACCTTGCAGTTTAAGAACGTACCTATAGCCCACAGATATTTCTATCAAACTTTAAAAAGCAGGGAAATTGGGCAGCTATAGTGAATGCACCAGGGGAGCAGGAGACCTGACCTCCACTCTGAGAAATTGGACTGCCCTACAAATTTGTCAAAATGCAAACACAATTTGGGTTGGTCCAATCTACCAATCTACCAATTTCTCTGCTTTTTAATCCAGGAAGTAAGAAATGGGATCCTGTGCAAGTTTGCTGAGAATGGATTGATCATTCACATGCTTATTGAGTTCAGTGGGATTTACTCCCCTGCAATCATGCCTAGGATAGGTGAAACTGACCATGGGGGATTGGGAGGGGAGGAGGGGGAGGAGGGAGGGGAGGAAATGCAGAGGGGAGGACTGGGAGGGGAGCAGGCAGGAGGGGGAGGGGAGGAGAAGGGCAGGTTTGATCATTTGCATGTTTATTGTTCAGTGCGATTTACTCCTGTGCAATCATGCTTAGGATAGATAAAAGTGAGCGGGGGGAGAGAGTGCTGGAGTGGGCAGGGAAGGAGGAAGAAGGAAGAGGGAAGGGGAGGAGGAAGGGAGAGCAGAGGGAAAGGAGGGGCAGGTCTGATCATTTGCATGCTTATTGAGTTCAATGGGATTTACTCCTATGCAATAATGGTTACGATAGGAAAAACTGACCATGGGGGAGGAAGAGGGGGAGGGGAAAAGGGCATATTGGAGGGGACAAAGGCAGGGGGAGGGGAGGGCAGGTTTGATAATTTGCATGCTTATAGAGTTCAATGGTATTTACTTCTGTGCAATCATGCTTAAGGTAGGTAAAACTGACCGTGGGGAGGAGGAAGGGGAGGGGGAAGGAATTGGAAGGTGATGGGGATGGGTAGGGAGGGGCAAAGGAAGGGGGAGGGAAGGGGCAATAGGGAGGAGATAGGAGGGAGGAGAAGGGAGGGTGGGTTTGATCATTTGTATACTTTTTGAGTTCAATGGGAGTCATTTCTGTGCAATCATGTTTGAAAATGGAAGCGGACTGCCTTCAAGTTGACCAGACTTATGGCGACCCTTTGAATAGGGTTTTCATGGTAAATGGTATTCAGAGGTGGTTTTACCATTGCCTTCCTCTGAGAGTCGCTAGGAGATGCCCTGTTCTCACAGACCTTCAATCAGAGTGAGTGACTGTTAAACCAGTCTGGCCACTGGAGCTCTCTCAGTGGAATAGCAGTCTCCTCTCAGCACCCTTCACAAACTACACTTCCCAGGATTCTCTGAAGGAAGCCATGACTGTCTCAAGTGACATCAAAGTCTGGTGTGGGTGTGGCCCCCTGATTAGCCAAGCCAAGCAGCTGTGAGTCTGGCTTTTAGAACACTGACAGTTGGTTCTTACTGAGCATGCCCGACATTATAATTGGTTTCCAGCCAAAATTTCTTAAAGTAATTAAAAATCAGCCAGACATTTTTTTTAACTTTTAAATGGCAGAAGATGAAGGTCAGAGTATGGGGCAAGGTTATTAACAGGATTACAGGTACTCTGTGAACATGGCTGATTTTTAATGAATTTCAACATATTATGAGAACTCTGACAGAAATAAGCCCAAAAGGGCTCTGGGGTTTTTCCCCTCTCTTTTTAGACTTTGAACTCTCTATTCTCTCTGACTGTATTGTGTATCGCCATAAAAATTGAGAGAGCTGTTAAGCAAGCATTTCTGAGTTCAGGACTATACATTTTGTAAGGTTTTGTTTTGAAATGAGCTTATGGGAAGCATCAGAATGGCATGAGGGGTATTTTCAATTTAACACTGTGGAATGTGAAAAATCCACGCTGGCTATAGTATATGGCCACTGTCGTGGCTATATAATACATCTGAGCACACAGCATAGAGATTGCTCTGAATGTGTGGCACCTGTAAGGCATGGTATAGGGCAGCGTTTCCCAACTAGTGGACCACCAGATGTTGTTGGACCACAATTCCCATCTTTCCTGACCATTGGCAATGCTGGGTGAGGCTGATGGGAGTTGTGCTCCAACAACACCTGGTGGCCCACTAGTTGGGAAAGGCTGGTATAGGGGCTTTAGTCTCCCTTTTTTATCCTTTTCATGTTTATCCTGAAAACCCATTGAGATCAATGGGATTTGCCTATTGTATCTTCAGTCCTATGCACCATTAGGCATGCCTAAGACTATTGAAAGCAATGGGTTTAAGCACACCTAATTCTTCATAGGACTGAGCTGTTAAATACAATCATTCATTTGATAGACTAGTTTGGTTTTACTTAAACCATCCCTTTAGTTTTGATATATATTTTATGGGTATAATCTGGTGACAAAAGGGTTCAAGTAAAGCAAGTGTGAGATGAATGGGTTTGCAAAATAAAACTGCTGAACTTTGCTCCTGTGAGAAATTCCATTTTTGGCTGCACCTATCTCTTAGAAGCCAATATAAATTATGCAAACCAGATTAACACATTGATATGGGTTATCTCCTAGCTGTGGCATCTTTTTGATGGCAGTTTTGTATTTAATAGGGACACCCAGCATAATAGCCCTGAAAACCTAATACAGTGCCCATAGTAGAACTTCACTTCCTTTGTAGTCTTTCAGACTAGCTTTTTTTACCATAAGCTTCCTTTTAGCATCTAACAGAACTTGAACAAAATTAAATCCTATCGTCCATCAAAATAGCAGCCAATACTGGCAATAGTAGCCAATGTCTTCAGTGTGGGAATAGATGTTGCTGGTGGGAGCAAGGAGCCACCTGACCTTAGGGGTTGCCTTTTTGTACATAAGGGGCCCCTTACACAGGATTCATTCATGAAGGGGCTTGAGAGACCAGATAATTGTTTCTGATTCTGAGAACCATCAAGCATCACACTTTTTACAGGAAGGAAAATGCAGTAGCATATCAGATATTATCAAGAACAGTACTACAAGAAATAGAAGATAAATAAAGATGTATCCCTATCAAACTGTCGTAAGGGATAGAAGGTGAATTGTATCTCCAGAAGACTGTGGAACAAGATATCACCAGCTTTCTGTCCTCCCATAACATCGTTTCTATAAAATCTTTCTACCCAACCTTTCCTCATGTAGTTCCAAGGCTGAGGCCTATAGCAACATCCAAGCCCAGGAATGCAAACATTTGTAATACCTATGGATAACTATTTTATTAGTCTCCACCCTCTTCTATTAGTGTAGAGCAGGAGTAGGGTATTGCATCTGACTGGAGGGGGGGAATCTCCACTGCCAACTTTGACATCTGGGTGAGACTGCACACCTGTTGATCATCTGATGTCATAAGGATGTTGGGCAACAACTTCAACGGGGCTTGCTCCCAGCACCTATCAGCAGGGAAAGTAAGGACCTTGGAAGGAGTGCTGATCATGCTAATCACCTGATTGGTACTGACAGAGCAACTTCAAGTCACCCCTTTGATGACCATTTACACATGTGGTTTGTATTCAAACCATGCCTGCAAACGGACAAGAAAAATAACAGTTTGCAAGTCTGCTTTGAATCCCAACTGTGCATACAAATGAACTTTGAAGGCACACTGTGATAACAGGAAGGGCCTTAGACTAATTGGGCATTTAAACTTTAGCAGCAATAGCGGTTTTGAAAGATTATAGGCATCCAACAGGATGATCCCCCCCCCAAAAAATGATCAAAATGCTATGCTAAGTGGATAGGGTGGCCAGGTGCTGATGATAAGGCTACTACACCTGTAGCTTGTCATGAGCCCTGCTGAAATCCCACCTTTTGCACAACTATTAAAGGTGCAGGAGGTCTGTACTCTTTTTGTGTACTTCTTGCCACCCAGTATAAGCAGATAATGCAGGCAGCAGAATTTTTATCAGGAATTGAAGCTGGGAGAAAAGACCACTGGAAATCAAAGCATTACCATAATCCAAATGAGAAATAATCAAAAGTCAGAATCAGTGTCTTCAGCAGGTGATTCCTGTACCTTTTTGAGCTGCCTATGCTTTTGTATGCTTCAACAGGGCCTCAACCCACCTTGGCAATATGCCTGACTCTGCAGCTTTAACAAGCTAAGATCAGAAACTCCCTGCTTTTATCTTCCCACCTTGCATGCCTGCTGCAGGGTGTACTGGAAGCAAATATCTGTTACTTGTTTCCTACATTGTTGCTCTGGGATTGTATTAGATGTCTGATGCATGTATGTATTCTCATACATAAGTGATGATATTAATATATGATTTTATGTTCAATTAGACAAATGTAATTGCTTCAGTTACAGTGATCTCCACCATGCTAAATCCCTGTGAAAACATATGCAAACATCTATATATCTGTCATCCGAGTCAACTTTGGATAGTTAGAGTAGGTCATATCCCCTCAACCACCAAGGTGGCTGAACCATTAGTCAAACTTGAGACGACTGCCTCAGACAGATCATTTTGGGCATCATGATGGCATCAAATTGTCAGTTATTTAACACATTATTATTATTGTATTTTTAATCCCACAGAGAGGTACTTTTGGGATTCTCTGCCTCAGATGCCACAGTGATACAGTGGTTCCGTTCCTACCTGTAAGGCTGTTTCCAGAGAGTAGTGTTAGAGAGGTCTGCCTTGCTCCATGGCAATTATTTTGTGGGGTTTCATAGGGTTGCATCTTTCCCCCAATGCTTTTAAACATCTATATGAAGCTGTTGGGGGCAGTCATCAAGGGGTTTGGAGCTTGGTGCCATCAGTATGCTGATAACACACAGCTCAATCTCTCTGAACCAGAGAGAAGCTGTGGCAGTGCTGAACCAGTGCTTGGAAGTAGTATTGGGCTAGAATGGGGGCCAATAAACTGAAGCTGAATCCTGACAAGATAGAGGCAGGTGGTTCTTGTGTCTGGGGGTTGGATATATGACCTGTTCTAGAGAGCATTGCACACCCCCTGAAAGAGTAGGTATGTAGTCTGGAGACACTCCTTCATCAGATTTGTTACTTGAGACACAGATGGCCTTGGTAGCAAAGAATATCGATTTCCAGCTCTAACTGGTCACCAGCTATGGCCATGCCTAGACTGAGAGAGCTGGCTACAGTTTTGTACATTTTAGTAACCTCCCGTCTTGACTGAGAGCCAGTGTGGGGTAGTGGTTACAGTGTTGGACTACAACCTGGGAGACCAGGGCTCGAATCCCCACACAGCCATGAAGCTCATTGGGTGACCTTGGGCCAGTCACTGCCTCTCAGCCTTAGAGGAAGGCAATGGTAAGCCCCCTCTGAATACCACTTACCATGAAAACCCTATTTATAGGGTCACCATAAGTCAGAATTGACTTGAAGGCAGTTCAGGCAGGCCCGTCTTGACTACTGTAATGCATTCTATATAGGGCTTCCCTTGAAGACAGTCCTGAAATAAATTAGTGCAGACTGCAGCTGCTGGTGTATTGGCTGGAACTTCTGTATGATGTCATATAACACCTGTTTTGCAGGACCTGCATTGGCTGCCTATATATTGCTGGGCCTAATCTAAGATGTTAATGTTAATACATAAATTCCTGTACAACTTGGGCCTTAGGCATTTAGAACACTAGTACTTCTCCACATATCAGCTGACCTGAGCCCTGAGGTAAAGGGGGGGGGGCTGTCTTGCTGTCTCACCAGCAGATGTAGCTTGCTGTGCAGTCATTGCTTTTGTAATGGTTCCCTGTTGCAGGATAGGGCTACCTTTACAGTGGCTTCCTGACTGTAGAATTTTGTCCCCCACTGATGGCCACAACATTGATGGGATTCTTTTGCCAAGTGAAATAGAATTTGTTAACCCAGGCTTTTATGGGATGTGTTTAGATTGGTCTAAGTTTGGAATAATTCTGTAATGTAGCTTTTTTATTGTTATAATAATAAATAATAATTCTGTATTGTAGTTTTATTATTGTTATATAGCTGATAGGACTTGGATGAGGAGGTTCAGGGAACGCTTATCAGATTTGCAGATGACAGAAAATTGGGAGGGATAGCTAATACTCTGGAAGACAGAAACGAAATTCAAAGGGATCTTGACAGGCTGGAACACTGGACTGAAAACAACAGAATGAAATTTAACAGGGATAAGTGCAAAGTTCTACACCTAGGAAAAAGAAAACAAATGCAGAGTTATGAGATGGGGGATACTTGGCTCAACAATACTACAAGCAGGAAGGATCTTGGAATTGATTATCACAAGCTGAATATAAACCAACAGTGCAATATGCTATTTTAGGCTGCATTAACAGAAATGTAATTTACAAATCATGTGAAGTATTAGTTTCCCTCTATTCAGCAGTGGATAGGCCTCATCTTGAGTACTGTGTCCAGTTCTGGTCTCCGCACTTCAAGAAGGATGCAGACAAACTGAAACAGGTTCAGAGGAGGGCAACAAGGATGATCAGGGGACTGGAAACAAAGCTCTATAAGGAGAGACTGAAAGAACTGGGAATGTTTAACCTTATTTATTTATTTATTGTATTTATATACCACCCCATAGCCAAAGCTCTCTGGGCGGTTTACAATAACTAAAAACATTAAAAACAAATATACAAATTTAAAAACACATCTTTTAAAAACAATTTAAAACACAATTTAAAACAATTTAAAACACATGCTAAAATGCCTGGGAGAAGAAAAGACTGAGTGGAGATATGATAGCACTCTTCAAGTATCTGAAAGGTAGTCACACAGAGGAGGGCCAGGATCTCTTCTCTATCGTCCCAGAGTGCAGGACACAGAATAATGGGCTTAAGTTATAAGAAGCCAGATTTCAGCTGAATTGGGGAAAACCTCCTGTTAGAGCAATACGACAATGTAGCCAATTATCTAGGGAGGTCGTGGTCTCTTCAGCATTGGAAGCATTGAAGAGGCAGGTGAACAGCCATCTGTTGGGTATGCTTTAAGCTGGATTCTTGCATTGATCAGGGGATTGGAATCGATGACCTTCTGCTGGGAGGAAGGGTGGGGTATTAATCAAATAATAATAAATAACTCAGTAAAATAATAAATATATATATAGTGATTTAAATTGTGTTTTATACATTTTAAATTTTAATGAGATGCTAAAATGATGTGTTAATGATATGTTGTTTTTTGGTATTGGAAACCATTTAGGGGTCACACTGAAAAGAGATGTATAAGTACAATAAATATACAAAAATAATGCATTTCGAAGGGAAAACTTGGCAGCACTATAATTTCAGTACTGGCTATGATAAGCTCTGAAAGCCACAGTCAGGCTTATGAGGAGACTGTTGGGTTTATGACTTAGCACTCTAGGCCTTCATGACAGGGGGAAAAAGAGTTTCTGGACAGAAGACCAAATGGAGGAATTAAAAACTCCTGCTGGGAGGAAGGGTGGGATATCAAACAAACAAACAAACAAACACATAAACAAATAAACAAATAAACAAACAAACAAACAAACAAACTGACACACTAGTGTGTGTATATACTCTGAGATACCAAAGGAAAGAACTGTCCTGGCCAACCTCACTAGATTCAGAGTCAGACTGGTGTGTTTTTCTCCATTATGTTTAATGTGGAATTTCAGCTGATGGCATTTCATAAATGTCTGCCTGTCTGCACATCTGCCAGTGTGTCCTTGGAGATGTGGATGGAGTCAGGTCAGGCAGATATTCCTCAGGCACTGTCTCTGGTCCAGCAACTGATTCCCCCGTCACACGGGGCAGCGGCTAGGCAACAAGGGATGGGGGAGAGGAGGAAGAGGGGCCAGCTTGTTATCAGACAGCAGCGTTTCTCCAGTTGGAACTGAAACTAAGGGGGTAGAGCTTTCACTGCCTAAAGCATTGAAGCCCTCTCCAATTTCAGCCTCTTGCCACTGTAACCCACTGGGTCCCTCCCCTGGGTCCCAGATCTTCTCATCTTGATCACTCCAGGAGCCAGGACTCTCTACAGAGTCCATGAGAAGTACCTCTAAAGAGTCTTGAAATGAGAATTGACTGGTGCTGAAAGGAAGACTTTCCGCAAGTCCCAGCAGCTGTAGAGGGAATGGGCTGACTGAATTGAAAGAAAGGGGGCTCAATGGCTCCTGCATGTGGGGTGGTGGTGGAAGGGAATGAGTGACAGAAGGGGGAAAGTTTCAGCTCTCTTTACCTCAGAACATTCTGATTATTCTCTCTCTCTCTCTCCCCTCCCTCCCTCCCTCTCCCTCTCCCCCACCTCTGAGAAGAAAAGGATTGCTTACCAACTCCTCCTCCTAGTCACAACTCACCATTTCCATCAGAGAAGGAAGGGTATATATATTTCTAGATGCAGCTACTGGGGTGGGGGCAGGTGAGAGGAAGACGTGATGGGGAGAAATTTGTCTGCTTCATATTTTAATGCTAACCTCTGTAATTTCACTTCCTGAACCAAAACACAGCTGTCTTTCAAAATTAACATTTCCCCAAATTATGTGATTCAGTTCCCCGACCAAAACAAAGGCACACACACAAAGTTTATATTAGGGGAAAGCGCACACAATGCTTACATTAATTAAACATAATGTACAAAAACACATTATTTAGAAGAGAATTGCTTGTAAAAATGCTATAGTGCTGTAAAATGCATATCAGATGTAATGCATATGGAAATATGTATGACTTCTGAAGAGGACTTCTTTTATTAAAAATATCAAGCTGCTGTAGAAGTGAGAACTGAACTTATGATTGGAAAAATGAGAAACCGAGGGAATCTGAAATTGACAGATTTGTTCATCCCTCAGAGGAAGCAAACAAGGAGCTTCACTTTCTCTATTCTCTCCATTTGTTTCAATTAAACCAATGCATAATTCTGGACCGAGTCACTCTGCATATAAGAAATCCTGTTTCAGTAAGGCCTCTCCTGCATTTTCAACAAGACTTACCTGTGATGTACTATAGCCTAGCTGTCATTGTGCCATAAACTTCAATAAACCTACCAGTGAGGAGCATGGCCAGGTGTTTGTTTATTTATTTATTATTTATGTTTGATGCATTGATGTTTTTATAGATCTTATTGTAATTTTGTATGTTGTATACAACCTTGCTGGATTTCTATGAAAATGCTGTCTATAAATACCCAAAAAAAGATAAGAGGACAGGGCTCCAGCACCTTTTCTAGTTATATAGAGGAGGGATTTTCAGCAGGCATCATGTGCATGACAAGCTACACCTGCTGAAATTCTCTCATCTACACAGCTTTCATGGGTGCGGGATCCCTGTCCTGTCTGTGTTTCAACTGGCCACTACTATCTTCAAAATTCAGTGGAGATACTTATATACTTTTAAGTATGTGTACATAGGGATTGTGACCTTACTAGTTTGGCATTTGGATAATGAAATTATTTCCTAAAAGTTTCTATGTCTGTTCAGGATGCTTGTAACTGATGGTGTGGTCACAGATGGAATATTATGTACTTTTATGGCCTTCTCATCTTTAAAAGGATGTTGTACGTGGGAATGGCAAAGCTGTGGTCCTTCAGATGTTGTTGGACTGCAACTCCCATCATCCCTGATCATTGACTATGCTGGCTGGGGCCAAGGGAAGCAGGATAGGCAGAGATACTCTGCTGCCTAAGGCAGAAGTGTCACTGACACCCCCACATACACAAGCATCTCCACCTCCCTCATTTGCTCTTGTTGATTTTTCTGCTACATCAATGGCAGCACTGCAAACATGCCAAGGTTCTCCAGGGCCATCTCTGCACTACTTTGCCCTGATGAAGGATTCTATGGAATGTAGGGTCATTCCAGAGCAAGACATTCCAGCTGAAGGGGCCCCAAGGAACTCCTACTGCAGCAAATACTACTAGTTAATATTTAACTGTTAAACTTGAAATAGTGTTTGCCACGGCAAAGCAACAGCAGCAGCAACAGAAGCAATCTCTTGGGTGATCTCAACCAGATGCATCACTCTGAGGCACCAGGGGCCCTGTAGGACTGACCAGGTGCCACTGGACGGCAGATAGGTGCATCACTGATTGCTTTGTTGCAGTGGCAAAGCAGTACTGACACTCCTAGAGTGCTAAATGGTGGGTGGGTGGTCTGGCCAGAGTAGGGTGTGTAAACCCATTGCCTTCCCAAATCCACCACCTGAGACAAAAGTTAACAGGAGGACCAGCCCTAGAGTTGGAGTCCAACAACATTTGGAGGGTCATAGGTTTCCCATCCCTGTTAGAAAAGGTCCAGAGAGGGGCAAACACAATGATCAAGGAATATGAGCGGCTTGAATCTCATTTTGGAATAAAGACAAAGGCAGTTTATGATAGTTATAAAATTATGCTTGGTTTGGAGAAAGCATACAGAAAAACCTTTCCCCTTCCCAGGGCTGGTGTTTGCAAATGCCAGGCCCGATTGGGAAACTTATTGCGGGCACTGATTTCCACAAAGCAGCGGAAACGGAAACAAGTGCTGCCGCTCAAGGGCAAATGCCAGGTCCAATTGGGAACCTTATGGGGGGCAATTTCCACGAAGCAGCGGAAACGGAAACAAGCGCTGCCGCTCGAGGGTTAAAAAAAGGCACAATTCTCCCACGAGCACGGGGCCCTGCTAAGTGTGGGGCCCAATTGGGCCCAATCGGTCCAATCGGTATTTTGCCGGCCCTGCCCCTTCCTTATAAAGGTATAATTCAGGTCTTCCAATGAAATTGGCAATAGATTTAGGACAGACAAAAGCAGTTCACTCATTGCATGATAAATGTGTGGAATTCACTGCCACAATATGTAGTGATATCAACTGGCTTAGATGGCTATAAAATAGGATCCGACAAATTTATGGAGCAGGATTGGCCTATCAATGGCTATTAAGCATGATGGTGAATGGGGTCTTCATGGTTCAGAAGCAGTATGCCACTAGATACTCTTTGCAAGGAGGCAACAGTGCCTTCATATCCTGTTCATGGGCTTCCAAGAAGTATCTGAGGGACTGAGGCCACTGAAGGACATAAAATGTTGGACTAGATGAATTTTTGGTCTTAACTGAGGGTGGTCTTCTTTTAATTCTGACATCTCCCCAGTGATCTGTATTACTTTTGATTTCTCTATTGATACTTTCATTTAATATTGATACTGAATTTAATGTAGAAAATAAAAGTATAGATATGAATTTTGTCAGGCATTAAAACTAAACATTTGTTGTAAAGATGGCTTCCCCATCTCCAGTGGAGGGCATGTACACCTCTTTGATGGCAATTCAATTGTATGTACCATTCCCTCCCCCCAAAAATTGTGGTGCCCCTTGTTCTGGATGTGTGATTCCTTTCTGATCAGGACTTAACACCTAATATGTGTCTTTTCCTACTTTAAATATAGTTTACCCCAAAATGTTCTAGAGGGTTTTGTGTGTGGGGGGGTGCCATTTTAATGTTTTCATATTGTTGTTCTTAAAAGAGTACTTGATAAAATAAAGACAAAACACCAAAGCAACCCATAATAATAGTTCTTTGTATTTACACAGTACCATTAACCATAAGATCTCAAAAGCATTTTGTGTTCCTTAAATATAAAATAAAATTAGCTACTAACTATCATTACCCGGAGGTTGCAGAAGCACTTAATCTGAGGTCACTTTAAATCTGCAAAGAATTTCTCCTGGAATAAGTGGTTTGTTGAAACTGCCTTCTGAAGTAATTTCAGTAAAAATGTTCTGTTAATCAAGCACTGAGTCTGTAATCCTGTGCACACTTACCCGAGACTTTGAACATAGTGGGATTCACTTCTGAGGAGTAAGGAGGACATGAATAATCTCTAAACCATTGGGTTTCCTCTGCAATGGAGCTTGGTTGAAAGCACTAACTGATTAAACTATGAGATTCATGGATAAATCACATCCTGAATATGAAAATTTTTGTTTGGTTGTAAACTTGAACTAGCTGCCTGCTGATTACACAGACTGAAAAATTTGGGCTGCCATTCATTGTACCTTTACTTGACACTAAGGTGACGATCCAGCGAGGGGTGAATACATGTAACTTAATTTTGAATAAACATCCCTGGGGTGAGACTGCCAATGGACACATTGTGCTTCAGAACATGGGCAGTATCCAACGGAGTTGTTCAGTTAGTGCAAGGACTAGAGATGTGAAAGCCTGGGGAAAAAGAATTAGGGGAAATGGCTGTGTGTGTCTGAATATTTCCTTTTTTTCTGGAAAAAAATATGCGAAAGGGAGGAGAATTTCTTTTTTGTAACCTAATTTCTCCATTTCCCCCTCAGACCTTCACATCTCTAGCAAGGACTTTCACCTCTGCAACAGGACTTCGTATCCCCACATGCCTCTTAAATCTGTTCTGATTTTTGCCCCAACTCTCTGATCTGAAGCAGATTTGGGGATGGCATGTGGGGAGGGGGGAAGGTACACAGGGAGAGAAGAGGGAAGGGAAGTTCTGTTGCGCAGCCAGAAGTCGTTGCACTAATCTCTGAACTACTTCACTGGATGCCACCTAATGCATTTAAACTCACAGGTGCGTGATTCAGGCAATACATTTAAACTCACAGAATCCCAGATGTGCCTTCCACAAGTGCAAGGCCTCTTCCAAAAGCAGAAAGGCTTTTTACAACTTAGCATAAATTTCTTGGGTGAGAAAACAGTTGAAATTTAGCTGTATACTTAGCACTGTGTGCTGTTCAGTCTCTTGTATTGTGCAAGCTCCTCTATAATGTCTTAAACAAGGCGTCCTGACAAAAAGCATTGCAGAATTTCATGCACAAGGTATGCATAACTCTCATGATGTTTGCTTGCTAACTCCGTGTTGTGTGAAGTCTTCTGCAAACTCTTGTGCTAGTTTGTCAAACACCTCCACAATTTCTTCCACTAGTGGGAAGAAATAGTCCTCAAACTTCCTATGTTAGGCTAGCCCATTTTCCCAGTAGTATTGCTTTTAGATTCGGTGGATGGGGGATAAACTACACATTACATGGGAGTTCTGGGATTCAATTTCCTAATTTTATTTTTAAAAGGAATTGTTATTGAAATGCATTTCAATAGTAGGAGGGCACTGCCAATTTAACCTTCTCTTCTGTTGCTTCCTGGTTTTTTGAAAATGTCCCTTCTACCTGCTTTTTATCCACAGAGGAAAATTACAGGTGCCTTGGTACGGTGAAGGGGACGGGGATGAACCCCATCTCCCTGCTGCTTTGAAAAAATGGGAGCCCCCTCATGTCTGCATTTCAAACAGGAAACCTCATTTAGTCAGAAGGACCTCATGTAAAGTACTGTGCCCAGTTCTGGGCATCATACATTAAGAAGGATATAGAGCAGGGGTGGGGAACCTTTGGCCTTCTAGATGTTGCTGAACTAGGGTTGCCAGGTGCCTGGCCTGAGACTGATCCTGTATCTTTAGGAGAAGAGAAAGTCAGCCAAGTGCAGGTGTTCTTGCAACATTGTAATGGGAAAAACCACAAGGTGGAATTCTCCCTTCCTCCTGCACAACTTTTAAAGATACAGAAGACCTCTTGGAGGCTGGGCCTGGCAACCAAAAGGTCTTCTGTATCTTTAAAAGTTGGGCAGGAGGAAGGGAGAATTCCTCCTTGTGGTTTTTCCCATTACAGAGTTGCAAGAACACCTGCACTTGGCTGACTTTCTCTTCCCCTAAAGGTACAGGATCAGTCTCAGGCCAGGCACCTGGCAACCCTATGCTGAACTATAGCTCCTATCATCCCTAGTCATTGGCCATGCTTGGTGGGGCTGATGGGTGTTGTTGCTCATTAATATCTGGAGTGTCAAAGGTTGACACCCCAATATACAGTATAGGTAAACTGGAATAGATTCAGAGGATGGGAATGAAGCTGGTCAGTAATATGGAAAACAAGTCCTTGGAGGAAAGATTGTAGTAACAGTGTGGCCTTCTTTACATGACATGGGAAGCCAAACTATGGCTTACCAGAATCATGTGAAAGTGTGGGCTTCCAGAGAGGAGCTATCAGCTGCTTTGATTCTCCCTATTTTTTACTTCTGCATTGCACTGAGCAAAGCTAAGGTTTGGCTTGGTGTGTCATCTGACTGAACCTGGGCTTGTGGTTAAACTCTCTCCTTGCTAGCCATGAGCTGTAGCCAAGAACAAAACGAGGCTACTGTGTTATGCAAACCAAGTCAGTATATTAAGCTTGAGAAGAAGACTGAGGGGAGATATGATGATGACACTCTTCAAATACCTGATGGGCTGTCACATGAGAAGATTTCTGCTGCCCCAGCAAACAGGGCTAGATTTAATGGGTTCAAGGCGTATGGATTTCAGTTTATCCTTAGCAGTTCAACAACGGAATTAATTATATAGAAGGCTGATGGGCTCTCCATTCTCTCCCTCTCTGGAGGTCATCAAGAAAAGGATGATAGACATCTATGGTTATCGAATCTTAGAGTAGGAGGAAATCTTGTAGTCCGTTACCTTTCTTGATGCAGGAGATGCATCAAGGAAGCGATGCATCTCTATCTGTTGGAGATGCTTGCCCTCTGGATTTCCTGCATCAAGAAAGGGAATGGACTCCAGGGTTTCCACCTAAACTAAGATTCTATAAGCATGGATCTCTGGTGCAATTTGGACCTTACAGCATTCATGGAAATAAATGTTATTGCAATTATTTTAATAATTACAGTATTCTCATACGTAGAGTTGTTAAATGATCCAGGAGGGGGAGATGTAGTTGAGCCTGCTCACTGATCTGTAGAAATCAGCAGAGGAAGCATTGACATAAGGCAGGGGTAGATAATGTGATGTTCGCCACATGTGGCTCAACTCCAACTCCCATCATTCCCAGTCAGCATGGCCAATGGTCAAGGATGATGGGAATTGTAGTCCAACAGCAGCTGGAGGTCACCATGTTGGCTATTCCTGACATAGCATTACCACCTATCTGCAGATAAAGCTGCTGTTAGAGGCACTGAGGTCAGGGTCAATTCAGTAAGTCGTCCAGAATCAATGGAATGATAACTCTTTTCTTTGCATTGGGATAACTGTTGAATTAAAATGCAATGAATGATGCCTCATAAGGAAGCATATGAAGAATGTTATGAATGAATGAAATTGCAGTCTAAATCACATTAGATATGTCCATGAAGTGCAGTTCAGGATACACGATTTTCCTCGTAAAATAGATATCACCCTACATACAACTCACTTGCATAGTGCATGTCTTGAATTACATCTTAACCACAGAGGGGAGCAGAACTTTTTCAGCCTTCATTCTTGATCTCACTAAGTAAGTGATATATACAGGTTTCAAAAAACGCTTCCAGTAAGGGAGAAAAAGGAGCAGGTGATTTGCTTTCTGGAAGCTGTCTGTAATGATTAAACAAAGGAAAAGAACAAGGCAAGCCACCTGCTTAAGCTGCTTTCTCCCTTCTTCTAATTTGGCTACAGGGCTGTGTAACTAAATCTTGATGCCATTTGAGGTTGGGAAATGCAGACAGGTGGCCAAATATCTAATTATTTCAGTTCTTATGAAAACTACTATTGCAAAGAGAGAGCATGGATGTTGTTTATTAAATCCCATCTTTTTCTTCAACAAAGGCATGACATCCCTAGGTAATTAAAAAAGATGTTGAATTTTGTTTATTTGTTGATATGTACTTGCTTTTTTTTTGCCCCTAATTAAAGGGTTTAGAAATGGTTTTGAAGGTGGGGAAATAGCTTAGGGGACATCTGTACTGCCTGTCTTGCTCTTTGAACACAGCCGAGAACAGGAGGAGGACACACTTAACGTCTCACACTTCCAGAACAAACAGAACCTCCAACTGAATCAACATTCTGGAAACAATTAAGTCATATCAGTGGTCACACCATTCTGTCTCTCTAGATTTCTTGCTCCTTTCTGGAGTAATTTAGAATGTAGATTCAGCATAGAATGAGGTGGTGACGGTCTGCTGTTCCAACATTCCTAGGGAAAAGTGGGAAATCTTGCATCACATGTTCTTGACTTGAACTTCACAGGGCATATCTAATGCAAAATTTGGATCAAACACAGTGATTTCATGATGACCAAGCTCTGCCATAGTATTATAGAAAGAGAAAACAGAAATTGTGGTTCCTGCTCTGGATTGTTTCAACACACCATTGTTTATAACTAGTTGCAGTTCTGAGTTCAGGTATAATCATAATCTGTGGTTAGCTTAAACCAGGAAGTTGATGCTTCTATTCTAGCAATCACAAAGGAGGGATGGGTAAAGCACTCACATCCTAGGCTTTATCAGGCTCATTCCTGTAACGCTAAGCTATGTTATGTACAAACTGGATCGCAAACTATATGCTATGTTTAATATTATATTGCTCAGGTGGTGTAGTATTTTTTCTCAATAATTCCATACATGGATACAATGTACCTGTACCTATGCATCTATACATTTGGTTCCTCCTTAAGAACAGCTGGTAATCTGATATGGGTAGTATTTGAACTTTAATACGAATTGCAATATGTTGTATTTTTAGTGGTTTGAGCAATAACATATACTTTTTGTATATTTTTCAAGTACTACAAATGTTAACAGACATTTACTTGTTTATTTTGAATTATACAAAAACCCACAGGTGTGGCTTTGCTTTTAAATCATTGCACAATTTCCTGCTGAAGAAGATCCTTTGAGGCTGAAGCACATTCAGGACTCTGATATCTTTTCATTCACACATACACCATACTGTTACATTGTCAGATTTATTGCTGTTATTGGTGGTTTCTATTAGTGTATATACAAGATCTTCAGGGAAGTCTCTAGACAGTGGCCCTCATTGTTCAAAGTAGGGATGGAAAGATGTGTAAATGTTGGCTTTTTCAGTTTCTAATTTTTCCAATCTTAAATTCAGTTCTCCTCACTGCTGCGCAATTTACTTAAAAAAATTCTCATGAAAATTCTTCAGCAGTTTAATGCAAATTTCTCCTAATATGTGTGCACATTTTTATATGCAGTTTTGACTAATGTACATATTTTTGCAAGCAATTTCTGATGCATGTTTGTATGTTATTTCCACTAATATATTCATTTTATGCACATTTTCCCCAATATATGCATTTTTGTAAACATCATCATATCATTCTATGCTAAACAACTCCAAATGTTTGCTGCTGTCCCGACTATAAGCTGCTTAAATCCCACAGAAGTCAATAGGAACAAATGTATCCCAATTGTTACTGGATGGTGGTGGTGATTGACTCAGTGGGTAGAGATTTGACAATGAAACTTACCTGAAAGTCATATACATTCACATGCTGTTATTACAAGCAGTTATATAATTTGAATATCATTCATTGTAAACCTTTGGGAGTGTGAGCATGGGCAATTGGAGCTAGTCCTGTCTTGTTGTTTGAGGCATTAAGGAATAATAAGGACTAGAAACTTACTTTGTCTAAAAATGAAAGCTAAGATCCTCAAGATTCTGCACAATTATCTATACATATCCATTGCGCATAACACAGAGACAAATAGTTTTATAGATGGACCTTCTGCATTTGCTCGCTACAGGAGATTGATTTATAAGCATCAATTAGATATTTGTCTTGAAAGGCAGACTGGAAAAACAGTGAAGGAAGGAGCAGGTTGGCTGAGAAGTAATGAACGGAACTAAAGTATTACTGCTGGAGACAGCAGCTGTCTGGTTTCTGAGAGACAGAGTGTATTAGCTACACAGAGGGCATGATTTCTGTAAACCTAATTTAGTTTTCTTTTATGAGACGATGAGACCTGGGGCTCTAGAAATGCAGAGGGATTCAAGAGGAAATGAAATTTCAGGTCTGACAGGTTCTATATGTGCAAGAATGATGAGTCAAGGAGTTTGTTGTGTCTGGAGATAAAAGATAACCTGATGCTATGTACAGAGCAGAAAGGACTATTGAACTGAGGATGCTGTGTTACCCATCAGATGGAGAAAAGATGCACTGCACAGATTGCTTAGAAGGACACTATGATAATATTGCTATCTCTTGAGGACCTTGCTGCTAAGCAAGCACACAACACATTTATTATAAATTTGATGTAGTGTGTTCCTCTTAACCCCATCCATTTAACGTCTTTTTTAAAAAAACCTGTACTGCAAAGCCTGCACCCTGTGTATCACTGTTCCCAAACAGACTCATTCAGTTCATCTTCTTTGCTTTGCTTTCCTTTTCCACTCTCCAGAACTGCTTTTTCATGCTTAACCTGCACGGGATGCATATTCTTTTTTTCTTTCTGAAACACCACAGGCCTGCACCCGCAGTTCTCTATCCACAGATCTTTATTTCTTTTATCTGCACCTTTTTGTTTTTTGTCACTCCATAAATTTCTCTGTGTGCCTCCATCTCTCAGCTACTACTTTCCCCTCATGCTAAAGGTCTTCCTGTACCCAATAACGGGCTCTTTCTCTCTCTCTCTGAATCTCTCTCTGTATTCCCATCTGTTTTCTCTACTCCACAGAACTATCTGCACCCCAACTCTCAGCACCCCCTTTCTTCAGACAGCAAACTTTTGAGCACTTAGAATCATAACATTGTCAGTATATTTGAATTATGCCAGATGTTTCATTTTGGGCATGGAAAATACAATGTTAATCAAATCCCAATGATTCCAAAAGTTTAATGAAACAAGGTCAATGGGACTTTTCTTTTTAAAAAATCATTTCTTTTGGCTAAACCATTCCTACATCATTTGGGACCCACCTCACAACCTATCAGCGATTTTAGAGAGCCTACCAGAGGTTAAATAAACCTTGATGCATGTACTGCTTGCCTGAGACTACAAAAATATTTTTTTCAGATGGATGTTGCAAACAAGCACCTAACAGGACACAATACATGGGGTGTTTTCACCTTGATACATCAGATGTTTTGCAGGGCTACCCGACATGGTTAACTATAATAGTTGTCTCCATACCCTCCAGTGTTTTCCATATGAAAGTTGGAACATACATACATTTCATATTCAATTTTCATACCAAAAACCACTGCCCCAGGTGTCATAGAATAGTAGAGTTGGAAGGGGCCTATAAGGCCATTGAGTCCAACCCCCTGATCAATGCAAAACTCCAACTTAAAGCATACACTTTCTTTATCCTAGATGTAGACCTTTGCACTTATTCCTGTTAAATTTCATTCTGTTGTCTTCAGGCCAATGCTCCAGCCTATCAAGATCCCTTTGAATTTTGTTTCTGTCTTCCAGCTATCCCACCCAATTTTGCATCATCTGCAGATTTGATAAGCATTCCTTGCACCTTCTCATCCAAGTCATTAATAAAAATGTTGAAGAGCACTGGGCCCAGGACTGAGCCCTATGGCACCCCCCTCATTACCTTACCCAGTTTGAGAAGGAATCATTGATAAGCACTCTTTGAGTGTGATTCTGTGTTCCCATCGCATATTGCTAAAGACTCTAGTCAGTATTCCATTTTCATTGACTATACAGTTGCTTTAAAAGTCAGTTGGATGTTTGTTCATGGGGTAACAGTATGCCAGAAAAACATAACTGTCCTACAATATGTAATCAACAGTTAAAAATATACACCAGCAGCTTCAGCTCATGAAATGGCAGGCTGTGTATGATGTATTGTTCACATGGATGCACTTATCTACATTTGCATTAAAGATTAGGTAACGCATCTACTCACTCAAAGGTTTAACTTCTTAGGGCCTTTGAAGAAGCAGCCGCCTAGGTGAAGCAAAGCCATTACATCCCACCACCTAGCCACCAAGATGCTGAGGCCTAGGTGGCCTAGACCTTTATTTCCCACCACTTACCCTCCACTTTGTCAAGAATGGTGTTCTTTTATCCCACCAGCTGCCAACATTTTAAACCTTAAATTAACATAAAAGCTTGATTTATTTATCCTTTTCTAGTCCCACAACCACCATTTGTTTCACACACGTCCTAGCCTTTTACCAATACAGTAGCTGGATATAGGTATGGGACAAAATGAACCAGAGATTCTTACTTAAAAGTAAAACAAAGATATAATTTAGTAAATCTTAGTATTAACGTAACATGTTTACTTGTTTACTATTAGATACAAGATTACCTAAGGTTGTTTTAAGAAAATAGCTAGATATTTGCTCTAGTTCCTTTGCCTACGCCAGGGGTGGGGAACCTTTGCTAATCAGAGGGCCAGATCTTCATCTCCCCCACCCCTGGTGGGCCAAAGTTGACAGGGGAGCAGGGCAGCCCACCTGTCAGTCACCTGACATCATAATGATGTTAGGTGATGCTTCAAAGTGAACCACGGGGCTTTCAAACACGGAAGGAATATGAAGCTTTAATTTAATATTTGCTTTTCTGGGAGTAAAGCTACAATGCTAATCCTACATACCTGGAATAAACCTCAATGAATTCAGTAGGACTTACTTTTGAGTAGACATGGTTAGAATTGTGCTGTAAATTAATGGGACTTTTGAGTGAACATAGCAAAGAATTGTGTTTGTGTTATAAATCTTTCTCTCCCCCTCCAATCCTATGTTTTAAAGCAATTAGGTGGGGCTTACTTAGGTATCACAGTTTTTATCATCTAGGAAACTAATACTGATTTTTTTTAAAAAATGTTCTGCAATGACCAACTGGTTTGACAATAAACTATTATATGAGGTGTATATTTTTACATCGTGTGTGTATATGGAGTCTTTCCAACAACCCTGTGAGGTAGGGTTGGTGAGTGGAAACCAAGGCACCTCACAATAAGAAATAAATCCCTTTAAAATCCAATAACCATAAAAACAAGTTTAAAAGTTGCAAAACAGCTTAAAGTGGCATGATTCTGAATTTTGGGTTGAATGAAAAGTCCCTTATCACTTGAGGTTGCAGTACTGTGCATGCTTCCCTGTTTGAGTAAGCCCAAATGAATATATTGGGACGTGCTTCTGATTAAACAAACATAGGATTGCACTATAAATATCTTTACAGGTTGTGTAAATAATAAACATCTTTGAGAGTCATTCTTATATAAATATTTCTTCATACTGTGTCCCCATAAGTATTTGATTTCACACTATGGTTGTAGATTATCATTTCTTCTACATTTTAAGTGTGCCCTTCTTCCTTGGGGTCGTCATGATTCCCTTCTGTTGTTTTCATCCTGAGGGGAAGATAAGCTAAGAGATGGTGAGTAGTCCATCATCAGTACACTTTATAGCTCATTTCCATTTTGAAAAAAATAATTAAAAGGATTTACATGCAGGCAAAGTTTCTTAAGTAGATCATCCACACAATACATTTAAACCACATCCAACTCACATTTAAAGCGAATGACTTCCCCTAAGAATCCTGGAATGTGTAGTTTTCCCCTCACAGTTATAGTTCTCATCACCCTTAACAAACTACAGTTCCCATGATTCTGTGGTGGGATTCATGTGCTTCAAATGTTGTTGAATGTGCTTTAAATAAATGGTGTGGAATTGCCCTAGGCATGATGTGCATTCATTAGTGAATTGAAAACAGCAATTTTAAAAGATACTTTTTTAAACAGGGGAAGGGTTGTAGCTCAGTGGCAGAGCATATGCTTTGCATGCAAAGGTCCAAAATTCACTTTCTGGAAAAGACTATTGCCTGGAATCCAGGAGAGCCAATGCTAGTCCATGTCATCAGCATTGAGCTAGATGGTACCAAATGGCTTCAGTCAGTATAAGGCAGATTCCTTGGTTCCTAAAAATGGAAAGAGACCCAAGGGCCACAGTGAATTCAAAATTTATTTATGTATTTACACACAGATATATCACTGAACACTAAAGTTAGGATCATTCAGACCATGGTATTTCCAATCTCTATGTATGGATATGAAAGCTGGACAATGAAAAAAGCGGATAAGAGAAAAATCAACTCATTTGAAATGTGGTGTTGGAGGAGAGCTTTGTGCATACCATGGACTGCGAAAAAGACAAATAATTGGGTGTTAGAACAAATTAAACCAGAACTATCACTAGAAGCTAAAACGATGAAACTGAGGTTATCATACTTTGGACACATAATGAGAAGACATGATTCACTAGAAAAGACAATAATGCTGGGAAAAACAGAAGGGAGTAGAAAAAGAGGAAGGCCAAAGAAGAGATGGATTGATTCCCTAAAGGAAGCCACAGACCTGAACTTACAAGGTCTGAACAGGGTGGTGCACGACATATGCTATTGGAGGTCACGGATTCATAGCGTCACCATAACTCGTAATCAACTTGAAGGCACATAACAACAACACTTTTACTGACAACATTTATATACGGCTTTATTGTAAAAAAAGTTCAAAGCGGTTTACAGAAAGAATTAGAACAAAATTATTGGCAAAAACAGTTAAAGACAGGTATTTAAAAACATTCAAAATAATAAAACCAACAATTAGTTAAAAACAAATAAAAAACATAATAGCTTCTATATGCCTGGATGGGGTTGCCAAAAAAAAAAAAAAGATTTTAGCAGGTGCTGAAAAGAGTACAATGAAGGTGCATGGCTAATATCAATAGGCAAGGCGTGCCAAAGTGTAGGTGCTGCCACATTGAAGGACAGATTTCTTACAAAAGCAAAACAAGTACTATGTGGAATCCACAACATGGAAAGCACACCTTGAACTTGGCTGGTAGCAAATCAGCAACAACAGATTTCAGATCAGAGATATTATGTGCTGATAGGGTTTCACTCATGTTGGCAATTGTGCCACAGCATTCTGCACTGTCTGCAGTCCCCAGGTCAGGTTATACTGCATGTGGATTTCTGTGACCTTGGCTCACCGGCTGCCAGGATTTTTTTAGTTTTGGTTTTTGGTTATGAATCCTGACTGGTTGTGGGATGCTGAGTTTTCTGCCTTACTCATAGGAATCTTGTTGTGTTTGGTATGGTAGTGCATTTAGGAAATTATCACTGTCTTTTGTTTTTCTTTTCTATTTGCATTTCATTTATCTTTAACCTCATTTCCTTACAACCATAGAAGCAACAATAGTAGTTCCATGCACTCAGCAAAACCCCCTTAAACCCACTGATGATGCACCTTGTTGGTTGCATGATGTGTTCTTGCCCAATACTGGTAAAAGAGAATTCACATATTTGAAAGTGTGACTGCAGTTGTTGTTCCCAAGCTGCTACCTGTGAAGGTAGACCAAACCATGTGTGTTTTCTCTCTGTCAGTTATTACCCAATTATGGAATTGGGTTGGTTGTCAAAGTGAGTTTATAGCAGCCCATAGGGTACACAGAAAAGGGTAGAGAATTTTCTTACTTTTACTCATTTCTCAAACTGCTTTCTGAAGTGAAGGTTCAAATCTGTAAAGAAGTTTGGAGCAGCCATGACAGGGGGCATGGCATTCCAAGCAAGGGGTTGCCAACCCTGCTTGAATATGGACATCTTTGCAGATAATCCCTAGTCAAGCTTTACTAACAGCACAATCCAAACTATATCTACTTAGATGTAAGTACTGTTGAGTTCTATGGGGCTTAGTCTATAGAATCCTGTATTTAGAATTGCAGCCTTCAGGGCATCCATCTTTACTCCTGAGTGCTCCTATCTAACATCTCCACAACACTAGGCTGCTTTCTTCCTACAATGCCCTTCTGGTGGCTGGCCTGGCCTGAGAGCTGTTAAACCCTTTTTGCTAGAAGCAAGTAGGCTAGATTAAATGTTCCCTACCCAGGGTCTATCTTTTTGCTAAGATTTGTATCTTAATTTCTAGTCAGAGAAATCTATCTATCTATCTATCTATCTATCTATCTATCTATCTATCTATCTATCTATCTATCTATCTATCTATCTATCTATCATCTATCTATCTATCATCTATCTATCTATCTATCTATCTATCTATCTATCTATCTATCTATCTATCTATCTATCTATCTATCTATCTATCTATCTATCTATCTATCTATCTATCTATCTATCTATCTATCTATCTATCTAATCTATTTATTTATTTGATTTATATCCCACCCTTCCTTCCGGCAGGAGCCCAGGGCCGCAAACAAAAGCACTAAAAACTTGAGAACATCATAAAAACAAACTTTAAAACACATAAAAACAAAACATCTTTAAAAATGTTTCTTAAAAAAAGCTTTCAAAACATCATCTAAGATTAAAAACATTTTTAAAAGGAAGGTTTAAGAACATATTAAAATGCAATTCCAACACAGATGCAGACTATTTTTGTTTTAATTGTATGCTTCAAGCAACTGTGGTTCATGCTTAATGATATTACTCGGGCCCGCCTCCGTGACATCACTTAGGGTTTGCAATGCTTCTGATCTGGCAACCCTAGTTCCAATAGGCCCATCAGGCAATGAGATGGTAGGAGCCCCTCCTCCGCACTTCTCTTTCAGACCTCTGCGGTCTGAGGGAGAAGCATGAAGGGGACTGAAGTCATGCTCCCATCTGCCTATTAATGGATGGGCAGACAGGAACACGTCTTCAAATGCCCTCCTTCCCTAAGACGTCAGCTGGTGGGTGGGTGAGTGTGGTTTGGGGAAAATGGCCTTGGGCTAAACTGGATCCCTTGTGAGGCATGATTGGCCCAGAGGCTGGCGGTTCCCCCCCCCCGACCTGAGACAATTACTCTTTCTACTTACCTGAGACAATTACTCTTCCCACTTAATTCACAGGCATGTCATGAGAGTTTTACCTAAAGTCTTCCCTCTGGGTCAGGGTTCACTTCTCTTAGGTACCTCTGTAGCTTTACCAAGGTCTTCACTAGAAATCTTCACTCTGGACCACTTCCACCTGCTGTCACGCTGGCATCAGCATTTCCAAAGGCTGCTACTGGAGTTATTCACCTCTCTCAGTCTTGGAGACCTTATTGGCCCTCAGTTCAAGTCATTTCAGCTCCCAGGTGGGTTTCTTGGGCTTCTTCTCCTACTATTGCTTCAGGCTCTATCTCTCGGCTTCTTTTGGCCTTGAGTCTCGCTGAAAGTGTTTACAGTCTACCAAAGACCATTCAACTGACCTACCCCCAGTGCTGGACCTGACCTTATATTCCCTTCAGCCAGGACCATCCAGCCAATCCGTTTGTTTCTGCTGAAAGCCCAGAGTCTCATTGGCCTATTATTATGGACCAATAGATCTGAATGAAATGTCTACTAAATGACCAACGATAAACTGGCCACTTTTGGATGCTACTACTCTGTATATAAAAAAGCCAAAAGCCAGCATTTATACTGCTATCTTCCTAGCAATAGGGAGCAACTTTTGGCAATTTCACTGTCACTTGGCGCAATACTTTGGCTCTGGCCAGGGTAAAAAACAAGTTTCTTCTTCTTCTTAACCTTAACTATTTACATTCTGGTCAGCATTTAAATCATTACAACATTCTTACAATAAAACCTCACCTAATAACAATATGTTTTCTTCACAGAGGTTTCTTCACAGAATCTGAACCTGGAAGAAAGGCTATGTTAGATACTTGCACTAAAAATGCCACCTACTGGAAGGAACAGGCAGGGTCCACTAAAGCCTTTTGCCTCCTCTCCAGGGGGAGGAGTCATTCCTCTCATCAGACTGACTGACAAAGCAGAAAACTCCTCAACCCCATGCTGACATTCCAACTTCAACTCTGTTGATCACTGGAACCTAACTTTTAAGAAACTGTACGGAACACAAAAAGAGAAAACAGGGAACAGAGAAGCACAGCAAAAACGGGTTTAACCACACTAAAGTAGAACAGCCACCTGCAAAACCCAGTGGAGAACATACATGTGGAAAGGACAGAAAAATGCCTAACCATATGTGTCCTCACTGTACTGATCAGTAGATTTCTGTCTCTTAAGATGGTATTTCTGGTGGTAATAACATCAGCCAAAAGGGTGTCAGTGTTAGAGGCCATGTCTTCCTATCCATAGTCTGCATTGTGTTTTGTTTCTCCATCCTACTAAGGGGGTGTTGCAATCTGATGCACTTTTATTTATTTATTAAATTATATCGTACCCTTCCTCCCAGAAACTTTCATGCCTCGGGTCAGTACATCTCCACGCCCCCAACCAAAAGACAGAAATATGGACCAGGACCTAAAAATATGGACAGTCTTGGGTAAATAGGGACACGTGGATTGCATTTGTCTCAATACATTGGCCTGTGGGCCAATACATATTGCTGTTTAGCTCATATGCACACTTGCGTGTTGAGCCCCAACTGTGTATAACAGAGAGAGTTCAGTTTATCTTCTGGGTTCTCCACTTTGAATCTATTCTATCTGTCAACCTGAATAAATACTCCATAGTTACCTTCACTGGGTCATCCATTTCTCTTAGGTCTGATGCATATATTTTTGCTGAAAGCAGTTTGCCAGTTGGCTGTTTTTCCCGCACAGATATATATGTTGCACTTAAATAAACATGATTATACCTTATGTGAAACTACAGTTTTCTTCAAATGGTAAAAATAAAGCATCCAAAGTTTTAGAGACTTAAATTAGATGTGGGTTGCCCAACAATTTAACTTCTAATTGGCGTGTGGTTCCTCTTCAGCAACGAACTGATCCTGTAGATTTATGGTCCTTGAACTGCAGCGGAGGGGTGAGGGGGAGTTATGATCTTTGCAAGTAGGACTAAAGCACATAGTGACTATTAGAACCTTAAATTATTTGTGCAAGTTAGCTACTGTCAATGTGTTTAAAGATCCAATTCTATACACACTTTCCTAGGAGTAAGTCCAACTGAGCACAGTAGGACTTAATTCTGAGTAAGCATGCACTGGATAAGGCTGTTACAGAGCAATCCTGATCCAGCCTCTGGAACGATCAGAGCAGTTGGATAGGGCAGGATGTGATGGAGGGTTTTTTGTTTTTAATTTTTGGTTCACCAGCTTCAGGCTGGCATAGCAGAGGGACCTGAATTGGTCTTTTTCTTTCTTTCTGGGAGCTGAGCAGGCTTTGGATCCATGAGGATCCATAACTGACCCAGCTCTGACCTACCACATTCTGGGACCGTATGCCCATTACCACCACCAGGAGCCTTGCGCTCACTTGGATGGTGTTAGGTCTCCACCACTGCCTTTCCACCATAGCAGCACCCCTTTCTGCCGATAGAAGCCTGTGGAAAGGAGCCCAAATATCTTCCAAGCCCCTCCAGCCATCAACATTGGGGCTAAGATTGCAGCCTTAATTATATTTTGTGCACAACAATGCATATGTCGATGCTTAGTCTCGCATTACTTCCTGACATACAGTAGATGCTACTGCTAGCATAGGTGGGTCACTAAATTTAAAAGCTGCTACTGGGGTGCAGAAGCTGATAAAGATGTTCCTGTAACAGGGGTAGCCAGCATGGCATCTCTTAGACATTGTCGGACACCAACTGCACAGGAACATAGGAAACTGCCTTATACTTAATTAGACAGCTGGTCCATCTAGCCCAGTATTGTCTACACTGAGTGGCAGCATCTTTCCAGGGTTTCAGGCAAGGTTCTCTCCTAGCCCTACCTGGAGATGCCAGGGATTAAACCTGGGACCTTCTGCATGCAAGGCAGATGCTCTACCACTGAGCTACAGCTTTCCTCCATCAGCCCAGCCAACATAGCCAACACCCAAGGATGAGGTTGTAATCCAACAACATCTGGAGGACAACACACTGGCTATCCCTGTCCTATAAGTTTATAATTTATGTATGGCACAATCATTTGCTGTGGCAGGTATTTTCCTCTAGGTAGCTCTTCCATTGTGGGGATACTGCATTTCTTGTGAAAATGTGAAACCAGCTCCCATCCCGCAAACCTATCAATTGCAATTTACGCTGTTGTGCGGGATGTGTTGTAAGTCAAAGGGCACCTCCAGACTGTCAGTATTTTGCAGAAGGGCTTCAAGCACATACTGGAAATTTGGATTTGTGCAATTAAAGTGGATTGAAGTGCTCTGTCATTCTAGTCCAACAAATCCACTTTTTAACAAAAAAACACATACATCAACAACAGATTTTTCTTGTTAGGAAAGTGATAGGGATTGAAAAGTGTAGGATGAACAAATGATTAATGGAAAGATGTGTAAACACCACGCATGCAAATCAGGATGAATGCTGGTTGCTATATAATTGCTCCATAAACAAACAAAGACTGGACACAGTCTAACCACTGTGTAAATTTTGTGCCCATCTAAACGACGGTATAATCCGCAATGTAATTGCTTTGTGTAGTGATTAATTCTCCATGGTCCATACGACGTTGCAAGGTGTTGCGGTTTTTCGAGCTCACAAATCTGCATTTCTGATTCCCTGGAAAAACTTATTTGCTTTCCTAAAGCGGAATCAATAGCATTACCTTCATGGAGCTGAGATGCAATGCTGCAGACTGTACTTAAATGGGCTTTCCAGGGGCAGTCCAGGGCCGTTTTCCCATCATTTTCCAAGCCCCTTCTCTCCTTCCCAGCCAACAGCACATTCGCAAATCTGTGCATGTGTGTGAATGTTCGAGACAGCACGCAAGAACCAATTGGCTCATATGGGCAGAGTGACAGGCGGAGCGTTGGGGAATACCGAAATGAATGTATTTCATGGTGCAAAAACAGTGGATTTGTTAATATTGAAAACAGCAAACAAACAGCCAAGGTAGGGACTCTCCTATTACAAAGTGAATACGGAAAATGTGGATTATCAAGGTATGTTTGGATGAGCCCTTTGTGCAAGCAAATCAGGATGAAATCAGGATGAGTCCAAAGATAATTAAAACAGACAGGGCCTTAATGATATTTGTGCTGTTTCAAAACTGTTTCATTCTGTAATTGTTTTAAATTTGTTTTTAATTGTATTAGAGACTGAGTCTGCATCTGCACCATACATTTAAAGCACATTACTATCTACAAATACTCTTGGGAACTGTAGCTTGTTAAGGGTGCTGGGAACTGTAGCTCTGTGAGGGGTAAACTGCAATTCCCAGGATTCTTTGGGGGAAGCCACGTGCTTTAAATGTGCTTTAAATGTATGGTGTGTATTCATGAGTGTTTGGACACAGAATCACTTACATGTACTGTATTGCTTAAATTGTGAATGCAGAGTCCTTTAAAAACATAGCAAATATTTTATTTATTTTAATTTGTATCCCTTGCCACTGAATGTGGAGGGGGAGGGCAGGGAAATTTCAAGGAGACTTGACAATATAAAACCTAAAACATGTTCAATTTCTGGCATCTCCAGGTAGGAGAGACTCCTGGATAAGGAACCTGGGAAGCTGGCATTTGTCCCTTTAGCTGGTATTGTCTCCTGGCCTCTGGCTGGTAGTGACCGTCCCAGCGTCTCAAGCAGATCTTTCCCAGCCCTTGCTATCTGATCCTTTTAACAGGAGATGCCAAGGTCTGAACCTGGGAGCTTCCTTATGAAAAGCACGTGCTACCACTAAGCCATTGCATGAAGATTAGACTTTGCACCATTGTAGCATTGACAATGAACACTACTAGTAATAGTGGTAGTAGTATAAAAACCCTTGAAAGCATTCTATTTTATAGGAATCCTTGCCACATTACATTTTTATGTCTGCAATTAAGATGGAGGGTATGGTGAACTATTTCCATGCCTGCTGCTGTTCCTTTCAAAACTGTTTTCCTCAAGCTAATGGTTTGCTCTGCAGAAGAAAAGAAATAGAGATGTGTATAACATCTTGGTATGCTTGTCAGGCATTAGTGACTGGTGTATGCTCGGTGGGGAAGTCTGCTTGTCCGTGTCTCCATAATGTGTGACCTGGCTGGGCCCATCGTAACTTTCCCCTCTCCCAGCAACTATATTCAGAAAAAAGAGCAGCAGCATCCATTATTGTGGGTCTTGCCATTCAGCTAGAATGGGGGATGCTGTGACTTGGTAACGCTAATTTGGTGGCTGCTGTATAAGTAAGCTAAACAACAGGAAGAGGAAATAGCTACCCAAAGCTTGCCAGCTGCCAGCAAAGTTCCAACCTGCTTGAATGACTTTCTAGTCCAACTTGCTAAAAACTGTGATCTTGAGTTAAAGATAGCACATTGCAAATAACATAGGGCAAAGGTTGGTTTGAACTGAATGGACCCTTAGTTTTAATTTACCAAACTTGGAATAGCCACATAAGTTTTGTTTATTTATGGCTTGACAGTACAAAGTGCTGGGCCTCTGCTGTAAGGTGCCAAGCACCCTCAATTTTCTAAGCACAAAGAGAGACCAGAAGACCCTTGATAGCAGGTTGCTTGTCTGTTTGGTGTGCACAGTATATTTAGGGATATACTGAAATGAGAGACTGTAGATGAAATAAGGGCCTCCTTTAAACCCTGAATGAATGCACCATTGGCAGGCTGGATTCTAGGTTAGGCCCAAAGCCCTACTAGAATTCAGTGTCTACTAAACTTCTGGAAATTAATGTTTGTATACCTAACCTTCCTCATATCCAGTCTGTCATACTTGCTTTGATCCCACATGCTCTTTTCACAGTCCCTGCTCCATGGTTTCCCACTCCAGCTGTGCCCCCATACAAATGCTTGTGTATTTTATACTTGATTCCTGTATGTCTCTGGGCTTCACCACTTCCTGATCTTAGCTTGACTGTACTCCAGCGCTGGAATCCATATTATTTGTGGATATGCAAGCTTCTACCATAATCATGTCTGAGGGTTGTTTCTTCCTTGTTTTGTTGCAATGCTGTCTCAGTACTGGTCCATGCAATTTCTGACCTTATTTCAGGATTTCTCTTTGATGTTGCATGTTTACTGCCGTCTCAGTCAAATGGACCTGGATCTCTGTTGGTGATCTCATGTCCCCTGTAAGTGCACAGATTCCAACAGTATACTGTTGGACTCAATTACCATCAGACCCAGCAACTGTGGATAATGGTCAGGGATTATGGTAGTTGTAGTCCAGCAATGTCTGGAGGGCCCCAGATTCCCCTTCTCTGATGTACAGGATCTTAGCAGGTCACTAGTGTTTTTTTGTTTTTTTGTTTGCCCCTCCTTATAATTATCTAGTTAGCCAATTATTAGGAATAGCTTGTATTGACATCTGAGGAGGCTATTTGCTCTAATAATAAAGCTAAAGGTGATAATGGACACCTGTGATCAGATAGTCTCCACCAGAGGCCAACTCTGGCAAGGTGGGTAGGATCACCAACCTGTCACATGACATCCCACCCACCTGTCATAATCCCTTGTGCAGGGTACCCAAGCTTGGGAACCAAAGTGCAAGGGGCATTACCAGCCCTGTGCTTTGTAAGCTTCCCCGTGGTTCTGCTTTCAATGATAGTGGTAGGAAGGAGAAGAAGCATGGAGATACTTGCAAGCCTTTTGTGAGCTTTCCTGTGCTTCTCATTTCCATCTCCAATGTTCAAGGCAGAGAGGAGAAGCATGGGGTGGCTCCAAAGAGCAGCTCTGGGAAGCAGGGTTTTGGTCATCCAGGGCCTCAGGGGTTTTTAGACCCCTTGCTTTTTGGTGACCAGGGTCTCAGTGGGGTCCTTAGGTCTCCAGCATCCTATGAGCCAATCAGCAAGAAAGGGGAGTGTGTTAGCCACTGAGAGGACATGCTTCCTTGTCCTTTCCTGCTGATTGGAGCCAATCAGAGTGAAAGGAGGTGAGTCAGCCGCTGAGAAGACTCTTCTCAATTAACACTCTCCCCTTTTATGCTTACTGGCTCCTAGGGATATCTGTTGTGGGAGAAGGCATTAACAAGGATCTCATTCTCAACTCAGCGGAAAAAGGGGGGAGAGGGTGTGGCTGCGACTAGCTTGAAGGGACCCTACACTTCTGAATTTGCCACTATACTACTGCTGGGAGGGAGAAGCAGTTTCCATTGAATGCAAATTGCTTCTCCCTCCTTCTCCTGCCCATCAGCTGATGGATGGTTGGGAGAACACCTTCTTCTAGCAAAGCAATAATCAGAAGCCCTCTTAAAGCTCCCAATTGTTCCTTTGAAGCCCTGCCCCACACTTGACATCATGTATGACATGGGGTGTAGGGCAGGTGGGCTTAGCTTCCCCAAAATGGCATCACAGGCCCAATGGGGGGAGCCTAGCTGGCCAAATGTGGCCTGCTGGCCAGAGGTTCCCCACCCCTGGTCTCCACATACACTTCCAAACATATGATCAAACAGTCTCAATGTTCCTCCCCGCCCCCCATCAAAATATGATGTACATTCCTTGCTTATATGCCTGTATTGAGAGCTGAAGAAGTCACAATGGATCTAGAGTTGATCAAGCCCTAGGTTGAGTCCAAAAACCTGGCCACTTGCCTGGGATGGTGAGAGAGGCAGTCTCAGAACTGCTAGGGCCTGCCTCTGCTGACATCATGAACAGAGAAAGGTATCGTGTCTGTGATCAATGCTATAACAGATAGTTGTAGCAGTGATGTGCTTCATGTAACTGTTTTGTTTGCTCTACTCATGCAGTTGTGAAAAATGATGACTATGCATAGGCAGCTCAGGTCACTTATGGTCTGGTTGCAAGATGTGCGAGATTTGTTGTTGTTGTTGCACTGTTTTATTTATTTTTTACATTTATATGCCATATTTCCTCTAAGGAGCACCAGGTGGCACACATACTGGCCCAAGATCATTTAGTGGGCTTCATGTCTGACTGGGATCCTAGTCTGACACTATAACCACTACATGACACTACACTATACATGTGCAACTGTTATAGTTATGCTATGTGTATGTTAATGTCACACTGTTTAATGTTCTTATGTTTAAAAACTGAAGAGTAAATTAGACCCCACATACTGTTTGTATAAGATTTCGTATTTTCCATGTGGCGTATGATTGACCCTGATGACTTTTGTGCATCTATATTGCTTTAATAGAAAAGGGCTCAATAAAAGGCATGATGTAACCTTGCAAATAGTGTCATGCTCAATAACTTCCACTAGACTTTAAATTGTATGGCTTCCCTGGGGTACATTTGACCCTTATATTGGATTGGTACAGTTAGGATTTTTTTTATTGATGGAAGGTTAATTTCTTACAATTCATAAATCATCATTTGCACATTGCTTTATGAACTATTCTTGCTCACAGATGTCACCTCCATAAAGAAAGTACATATTACTCCTGTACATTGCTCCCATGTGATAAAATACATGTGTAGTGAAATAGACATATAAGAACATAAGAAGAGCCTGCTGGATCAGGCCAGTGGCCCATCTAGTCCAGCATCCTGTTCTCACAGTGGCCAACCAGGTGCCTGGGGGAAGCCCGCAAGCAGGACCCGACTGCAAGAACACTCTCCCCTCCTGAGGCTTCCGGCAACTGGTTTTCAGAAGCATGCTGCCTCTGACTAGGGTGGCAGAGCACAGCCATCATGGCTAGTAGCCATTGATAGCCCTGTCCTCCATGAATTTGTCTAATCTTCTTTTAAAGCCATCCAAGCTGGTGGCCATTACTGCGTCTTGTGGGAGCAAATTCCATAGTATAACTATGCGCTGAGTAAAGAAGTACTTCCTTTTGTCTGTCCTGAATCTTCCAACATTCAGCTTCTTTGAATGTCCACGAGTTCTAGTATTGAGAGGGAGAAGAACTTTTCTCTATCCACTTTCTCAATGCCATGCATAATTTTATGCACTTCTATCATGTCTCCTCTGACCCGCCTTTTCTCTAAACTAAAAAGCCCCAAATGCTGCAACCTTTCCTCGTAAGGGAGTCGCTCCATCCCCTTGATCATTCTGGTTGCCCTCTTCTGAACCTTTTCCAACTCTATAATATCCTTTTTGAGATGAGGCGACCAGAACTGTACACAGTATTCCAAATGCGGCCACACCATAGATTTATACAACGGCATTATGATATTGGCTGTTTTATTTTCAATACCTTTCCTAATTATCCCTAGCATGGAATTTGCCTTTTCACAGCTGCCGCACACTGGGTCGACATTTTCATCATGCTGTCCACTACAACCCCGAGGTCTCTCTCCTGGTTGGTCACCACCAGTTCAGACCCCATGAGCGTATATGTGAAATTAAGATTTTTTGCTCCAATATGCATAATTTTACACTTGTTTATATTGAATTGCATTTGCCATTTTCCCGCCCATTCACTCAGTTTGGAGAGGTCTTTTTGGAGCTCTTCGCAATCCCTTTTTGTTTTAACATGTATCACATGTGATGAGTTAAATACAAGATTCATATAGTTTCCTACAGAGAAGTAATTTCAGTGTAGGAAATTTATGATGTGTCAAAAAAAAAAGTCCTGTGTAACTTGCAGCACTCGTTATTATGAAGCAAAAAGCCATCAACACCAATTTGGCTTTTATATAATTTCCATCTGTTTCTTGGGATGCCTCAAAGAATTTAAGCCCTGGAAAACATACTTATTATTTGAACCTGAAGCTACATTTATTCAATATATATATATATATATACATATATATATATATAAGTTTTTCAGTTTGGTTGTAATGAGCCTCTTTGTTGAAAACAAATAATATGTCCCTCCTGTAAAGTTTAACAGACTGAGTCGGACTGCTCAGAATTAAAATGATTTGAAAACCTAATCTTCTCAATTCCCAAAGCACGTCATTAGCCACTTTTATATCACTTAATGTTGCTAATAGAACAGAATCTAATGTTCTTCACTGACAGGAAAGAACACTGAACTTTGGGGGGGGAGCAGATTATTCTCATTAGTGAAAGAAGAAAAGCCATTAATGAACAAAAAGTTTATATTTATGCAATTATGCCTTCTGTAGAATCAGCATAAATTCCAATTTAATAATTAAGATTATATCTGGAGCAGAAAACCAAGGAGACAGGATAGTGGAGAATGTTTACTGGAACCTATGGAAATCAGTCTTTCTGTCAACTGTGATGTTTCTGGAATCTCTGACGGCAAAGTTCAGAGCAGGGGAAGTGCTGGCCTGAGAGTCAAATGCAGCCCTCCTGGATTCTTTGTTTGGCCTGCGGACTCTCCCCACCAGGCCACGCCCCCTCAGCAGTGGAGTCACCATAAAACATCATAAAACACAGCAACAGAAACAAACAACAATGAAACAGCAATGAAATATTAGTAGCGATAAATCATTTAGCCCAGGATAATATATTCCAAACAAACAAAACCAATTCAACACTAGATCAAGCAGCTACAATATAACATACTTTCCAAAAAAATGAGGGGGCTTGAAACAAATAGGTCTTTTAAACCTGTTTGAAGACTTGGAATCATACGAACCACAGTTGGAACAGAGCTCCACAAGCAAGGAGACACAGCTGAGAAGGCCTGCTTCCTCAAGTCTCATGCCCAGCAACCTAACCGATTTCACTGGTGAGCATATGAATTGATGTTGTTATGTGCCTTCAAGTCGATTATGACTTATGGCAACCCTCTGAATCAGTGACCTCCAAGAGCATCTGTCGTGAACCACCCGGTTCAGCTCTTGTAAGTTCAAGTCTGTGGCTTCCTTTATGGAATCAACCCATCTCTTCTTTGGTCTTCCTCTTTTTCTACTCCCTTCTGTTTTTCCCAGCATTATTGTCTTTTGTAGTGAATCATGTCTTCTCATGATGTGTCCAAATATGATAACCTCAGTTTCATCATTTTAGCTTCTAGTGATAGTTCTGGTTTAATGTGTTCTAACACCCAATTATCTGTCTTTTTTGCAGTCCATGGTATGCACAAATCTCTCCTCCAACACCACATTTCAAATGAGTTGATATTTCTCTTATCCACTTTTTTCACTGTCCAACTTTCACATCCATACATAGAGATTGGGAATATCGTGGTCCAAATGATCCTGACTTTAGTGTTCAGTGATACATCTTTGCATTTGAGGACCTTTTCTAGTTATCTCATAGCTGCCCTCCCCAGTCTTAGCCTTCTTCTGATTTCTTCACTATTGTCACCATTTTGGTTAATGATTGTGCCAAGGTATTGATAATGTTTGACAAGTTCAATGTCCTCATTGTCAACTTTAAAGTTACATAACTCTTCTGTTGTTATTACTTTAGTCTTGATGTTCAGCTGTAGTCCTGCTTTTGTGCTTTCCTCTTTAACTTTCATCAGCATTCATTTCAAATTATTACCGGTTTCTGCTAGTAGTATGGTATTGTCTGCATATCTTAAATTATTGATATTTCTCCCTCCAGTTTTCACACTTTCTTCATCTTGGTCCAATCCCACTTTCCGTATGATATATTCTGCATATAGATTAAACAAATAGGGTGATAAAATACACCCCTGTCTCTCACCCTTTCTGATTGGGAACCAGTCGGTTCCTCCATATTCTTACAGTAGCTCTTGTCCAAAATAGAGGTTATGCATCAGGACAATCAGATTCTGTGGTAACCCATTTCTTTTAAAGCATTCCATAGTTTTTTATGGTCTACACAATCAAAGGCTTTGCTGTAATCTATAAAGTACGGGGTGATCATTGTCTGAAATTCCTTGGTCCGTTCCATTATGCAACGTATGTTTGCAATGTGATCTCTGGTGCCTCTTCCCTTTCTAAATTCAGCTTTGATGTCTGGCATTTCTTGCTCCATCTATGGTAAGAGCCTTAGTTGTAGAATCATGAGTATTACTTTACCTGCATGGGATATTAAGGCAATAGTTTGATAATTACTGCATTCCCTGGGATCCCCTTTCTTTGGAAGTGGGATGTATATTGAATGGTTCCAGTCTATGGGCCATTGTTTAGTTTTCTATACTTGCTGACAAATTTTGTCAAAATTTGGACAGATTCAGTCTCAGTAGCTTGTAGCAACTCTATTGGTATGCCATCTGTTCCTGGTGATTTGTTTCTTCCAAGTATTTGGAAGACCATCTTGGCTGTAAGACCCTCTCCCTGCTTGCTGGACTCTTTCCACCTGGTCTGGAAGGGTGGGGCCTTGATTGACTGCAGGTTCAAAAGGGATCACTACCTGAAGATGCCAGAGGCCAACTTGACTGTGGGGTGTTGTTTAGGGGCTTCTGTTTGGGTAAAAGTTTAATTTCTGATGGTCAGTTTTTTGTTTTGCTGTTATTGGGATTATGCGTCTATATTTTATTGTTGGATTTTATTAGGAATTATAAGGATGTATTGTATGTTTTTTACAATGTTTTTGTTAACTTATTGACCATTTGAATTTATTTCTTACAATGAGTTGTGTAACTTTTTTTTCTGTTCATGTTGTGAGCCGCCTTGTGCATAAATTGTTATGGAAAGGCGGCACACAAATAAACAGTGATGATGATGATGATGATTTTAAGAGCAGCTTTCACTTCACATTCTAAAATTTCTGGTTCTTCATCATACAGTTCCTCCGTGAATGAATCTGTCATCCTTTTATAGAGTTCTTCAGTGTATTGTTTCCATCTTCCTTTTATTTCATCACGGTCAGTCAGTGTGTTCCCCTGTTGATTACTCAACATCCCTACTCTTGCTTTAAATTTCCCTTTCATTTCTCTAATCTTTTGGAATAGGGCTCTTGTTCTACCCTTTTTGTTGTCCTCTTCTATTTCTATACAATAACTATTGTAATAGTTCTCTTTGTCCCTATGTACTAGTCGCTGTATTGTTGCATTTAGGGTTCTAACTGTGTTTCTGTCTCCTTTTGCTTTTGCTTTCCTTCTTTCTTTAACCTTTAAGAGTTTTGTCAGTCATCTATTGAGGTCTTTCTCTCTTTTTGAAATGGAAATGAACTTCCTTCAAGTCGATTCCAACTTATAGCGACTCTATGAATAGGGTTTTCATGCTAAGTGGTATTCAGAGGTGGTTTACCATTGCCTTCCTCTGAGGCTGAGAGGCAGTGGCTGGCCCACGGTCACCCAGTGAGCTTCATGGCTGTGTGGGGATTTGAATCCTGGTCTCCCAGGCCATAGTCCAACACTCTAACCACTACACCTCACTGGCTGTCTTTCTCTGAGGTATTGTCTTTTTGCATTCTTCCCTGATAATCCCTCTGACTTCACTCCATAGTTCTTCTGGTTCCCTGTCACCTCAGCTTAAAGCATCAGATCTGTTCCTTATTAGATCGTTATATTCTTCTAGGAAGTTATTTAAATTGTATTTTGGCATTTTGATTGCTTTGTTCTTCTTCTTTAGTTTTACTCTGATTTTCTATATTACCAGTTCATGATGTGTACCGCAGTCTGCTCCTGGTCTTGTTTTTGCAGAAAGTATGGAACTTCTCCATCTTCTGCTACCAATTATATAATCAATTTGATTCCTGTATTGACCATATAGTGATGTCCACGTGTACAGTTGTCTTTTTGGTTGCTCAAAAAATGTGTTTGCAAGAAACGAATTATTGGCTTCACAATTAATCTTTTTCCTGCTTCATTTCTATCTCCTAGGCCCCATTTCCCCACAATTCCTAGTTCTTCTCTGTTCCCTACTTTTGCATTCCAGTCCCCCATGATTATCAGCACATCTTGTTTTGGTGTGTGATCAATTTCTTCCTGTACTTCCACATAAAATCTCTCCAATTCCTCCTCTTCTGCTTTTGCCGTTGGAGTGTAGACTTGGATGATGGTTATGTTAATAGGTTTGCTGTTTAATCTCATTGATATCACTCGCTCAGACCTTGCCTTGTAGCTCCTACTTGCTTTTGCTACATCATTTCTCACTATTAAAGCAACCCCATTTCTTCTTAACTTCTCATTTCCTGCATAAAATATTTTGTAGTTGTCTGATTGAAAATGTCCCATTCCTGTCCATTTTAATTCACTCATGCCAAGTATTGTAATGTTGATACATTCCATTTCTTGCTTGACAATTTCTAACTTTCCCTGGTTCATGCTTCTCACATACCATGTTCCTATTGTGTAAGTCATACAACTCCGGACTCTCCTTTCACATCTGTGCGCATCAGCCTCTGGGCTTTGACCCAGCTGCATCATTAGTCACAGCACTACTTATACTTGTCTTTTGTTCTTCTCCAGTAGCTCGGTGAGTGCCTTCTGCCCTAGGGGGTCTCATCTTTCAGCACTCTCTCGTGTTGCATATGAGCATATCAGTATATGCATATGAGCAGGGCCTCTGAAAGTGACCTCAAAGTGCAGACAGGTGCAAGTAGTCCTTCATGTAATCTGGCCCCAAATCATTTAGGGTTTTAAAGGAAGGAAAACAAAGCAGCTTTTTGGACAGGGCCCAGAAACACACTGGTAGCCAGTGCAACTGGAATAATATTGGTGTCACATTTGCCAACCAACATCTAGGAAGCTGCATTCTGAACCAGTCGAAGTTTCCAAACCATCTTCAAAGACCTACATAGGGGGCATTTCAGGACGTTTTCACCTGGATGTCACTAGTGCATGGGTAACTGAAGCTAGGTCCATCCTTTCCAGACACGATTACAGCTGGCGCATCAGCCTAAGCTGATAAAAGTCACACCTAGCTATTAGCATCACCTGTGCTTCCACAGATAGCACTAAATCCATGAAGACCCCCAAGCTGCAAACTTGGTCTTTCATGGTAATACAACCCCGACCAAGATCTGTTGCAAATCTCCATCCACAGTACCTTCATCTGGATTAAGCCTTGGCTTGCTTTCCCTGATCAATCCCAAAATGTCCTCCAGACACTGGTTCAAGAGTTCCACAGCCTGCCTAGGATGAGCAGATGGCAACAAGAAGCAGACTGGCTTGTTGCCCATAGATGATTTCTCCCAGTGATTTCATGTTGATGTCAAAATTTCAAAAAGCATGGGGGACAGAATGAATCTTGAGGCACCCAAGGCCACAGGATGGAACAGAAACCCTTCAGCACCACATTCTGGGAATGACCCTCCAGGAAAGACGGGAGCCACTATTCCACCAAGCCTCCCCAAGTCCAAACCCAGTTAAAAAAATGTTTACATGCATCTGTTACATGGCATGTTTGTATCCTGTGTTTAAAAAGGTAGGATGAAGAGCAATCACTAGTTTACCTGTTTTATTTTTAAGGTTTGACTTATAATCTAATAGGAGATCTGTCATTAGCATTCCACAGTATCCATGGAGAAGACGAAGCAGAATGCTTTCATTAATTGTCAGGTAATTGTGTCCTTTTTAAATTATAGTTAGGCCAATATATTTTTAATCATAACCCTCAAGCACTTATTAATCTCTTTCATCATGAACTCGTGTGGGCAAGGAAGGAAAATATATATAAGCTTCTTGCATAATGGAATGCAAGAAGAGAAGAGGCCTTCCTTCTATTCCCATCATTTAGATCCCTGATCATGTATGAACAAATACAAAACAGGAAGAGATGTTGCACGTCCAAGGTGTGTGGGATATAAAATCATAGTATTTATCAGCTTCATTCTGTGAGGTCATCATTGTCATGCTCTGCATCTAGTCCAGCATTCAGTCTGGCCAGCCAGATGCTCCTAGAATGCTCATAGGCAGAGCATGATGTAATAGCTAACAGAGAGGACCCTCTAATCCTATAGATATGGGCTGTGGTCTAGCAAAGCCTACATGCATCTGAGTTCTATTGGAATCAAAGAACCAGAGTTCTTTCATGAGTAACTATTAAAATTTATTAATAACTGAAAATTTGTGAGGTTATACAGGCCAGTTATTTCCAATGGAGATTTGAAGCACATTGTTTTCCCCTCCCCTGAAGTTTTATATGCAAAAGTCACAGCCTACTGGGGAGTATCAACTCTTTTTTAATGTATGGTTGATTTTTATTCTAGAAGTGCTGATTTGTGAATTTGCTTGTTGACAGATTTGTCATGTTTTGTTTCTTTCATATTAATATATTAGGAAACTGATGAAGACCTTTATGTTGAAAAATGCTGTTGGGCAGATTTTGAAATATACTACACAGGATTTGGCCTGTTAAGGAAGGACTCATTATTGATTTTGTATGGTAGGTTTTTTATTCAGTACCTTTTGGGCTTCAGTTGTACCCATGCATAATTGCCATAATACCATAATGTGCACATGATAGTTTGGACGAATATAAGAACTTTATATAACATATCAGACATGCGCAAATGTGCTAGCTCACTGTGTTTTGCACTGACATTTTTTCTATAATCAATTTTGAAAGTGTACTGCTGGTAGAGATAGTACCCAGAAAAATTTTCAGGGCAACTGGGAAAACACCTGTAGAGTACTGGTATAGCAATGTGTTCTGGAAAAACATGTTACAAAAATTTGTCCCTGCCATATACTTTCTACTGCTACGTCTGTACCATATAATGGCATTTAGAGTGAAAACTCACGAGCAGGGGTGTAGTCGTGGGGGGTCTCAGGGCATCTTAGACCCTTTCTTTTTTGCAATCAGGGTCCCAGCAGGGTCCCTATATCTCCAGCATCCTACAATCCAATTAGTATGAAAGGGGAGTGTGTTAGTCACCAAGAAGAGTCTTCTAATATGCTTCCTTGTCCTTTCCTGCTGATTGGAGCCAACCAGAGTGAAAGCAGGTGAGTCAAACACCGAGAAGAGTCTTCTTAGAGCTAATACTCTCCTTTTTCATGCTTATTAGTTCCTAGGCATTAAAAAGGACCTCATTTTCAACCCTGCAGCAAAAGAAGTGGTGACGGAGCATGGCTGTGACCAATATGAAGGGACCCTGCCCTTCTGAATTTGCCACTACACTACTGCTCATGAAACATGCATTTAGTGTAAATATCACAGCTGTATTAACTAGTACAAAAGATCTGCAGCAAGCACAAGCAGCATCGGGCAAGATATTATGCATAGGAGACAAAGAGCATCCTCATGCCTTTATCTCTGTTCTTGGGCAACACCACTCTGGCTTGAACCCAATCACCTGGGTTAACTAAGGTGAAATTCTCAACTCACCACAAAGATGATCGGGGCAGGGGGCTACTTCCCCACTCTGCCCCTACTGACCAGTGTTCAGTATGGTGGTTCCATGACATCCCAACAATGCCAGACCAAGCATCCCCTTAAACCAGGTGGCAATGTGAGATAGTTGGCCAGGTGCCTTTCAGCCAAGGGTGTCTCACAGTGTTTACCTTATGTCCACATTATTTCCCATCCTGCGGTAAATGCCAAGTTGTTCCAAATGACAGCCAATTAAAAGCCAAATTATCTCAGTTGGAAAAGTACAGAGTAGGTAAAAAAGGTTACCCCAAGGAGCTCACTTTAAGTTCCCAATTGAACCTTTGAAGCCCCGCATTCACCCCACATTGGACATCATGTATGATGTCAGGTGTAGGGCAGGGTGGCTCAGCTTTCCCCAAACAGCCTCGTGGACCAAATGAGGTGGGCCTGGTGGGCCACGTTTGACCCATGGGCCAGAGGTTTTCCACCCCTGCTCTAACATGACTAAATATGTAACAAAAGCATAGAGAATGGATCTGCCGGGAAGTCGTATCTAGTTATGATCTTCATTTCTTATAACAGCTCTCCCAAAAGTTCTTATCTTTGGGCAAGAACAAAAAGTATGGTTCATGTCACCGTTAATTGCTTTACACCTTCAACCTGCATTATTTAATCCCCCATAAATGTGGTTAAGTCTTGAGGGTGTTTAAGCGCCAGTGAAAGATGAATTAATTAAAAAAACTTTCAAAGCAGAACTAATTGTTTGCTGTGGAACATACTGCCATAACTGTTTCTATTTAGCTATAGGTGTTTCATGCCCCAGATCTCTTTCCATTTAGCTTAATACGTTTTAATGGTTGTATCTGGGTTCATAGTAATACAATACAATTTTGCTCAGTAATTTCTGAGTCTGATCTTTTATTGTTACAAAATCAAATTCTGGGTTTCCTTGAATGGGTCCATGTTTAACTACTAGGCAATTAGCGATATTTCATACTTTCAGATACTGGAAAAAATGTGAACGAGATTGCTGTATTCCATCATCTCAATCAATCCATAAATTTTCCACAAGTAGAAATCAAATAGCAAAGATGCTTCTTCTGTTTCTTCCTTATAAAATATAGCTTCTAGTGGGGACAATCCAGATTTTAGTTTCCTTTTGAATTTACTTGCTGTAGTGAGCAAAGCTTTTGTACGTGGGTTAGTTTTAATCAACTCTTTGTTTTGTTTTTTTAAAAAGTTGTCATCCTCCTCTGGACATGTTTCAGTTTGTTGCTAGCCTTTTAAAACTGCAATGCCCAGAACAAGTACTCCAGGTGAGGTCCAGCCAAAGAAGAATAATGCACTACCATTAATTTTCACAATTTGGGCACTATACAAACTAGAATTGCATTAGTCTTTTTTGCTACTGCATCACACTGCTAACTCATGCTTAGCTTGTGGTTTAGGTAACACACACACACACAATATAACATGTGCAAATGCCATTGCCATTTTCTAGAGCCATGGAGCAAGGAGATTTATTATTGAGACTGAGCAAGTTTGTTTCATTCCTGCTTCCAATAGGTAACTAGCTGTGGGTGTTCTATTGGGTCTTGAATACATCTGTATTGATTAAATGAAATGCAAAATGACAGTGCTTTGCTATCAATGGATGAGACATAATTTTGCCATTTGTTCTCTACAAAATAAAGACATCAGCCATGAAAATTCTAGAAGTGTCTCCTTTGGCTCCACCATACAGCCAAGTAATTGAAGAAAGAATAGAGCTGACTTTGATCTCTGTGAGGTGCTAATTTGAAAGATCTGGGGACTGTTAAGAACTTAGGAAGCAAGGAAGCAGTACATAAACAATGACCTTTATCTCGAAGGCCATTACTGACGCATTACTCTCTGGATACATTCATTTATGCAAGTTTTTGAAGACAAGACAATGTGTCAATAAAGGAATTAAACCAGACACCTTGAGTCCATCACATTTATCTCAGTTTGCTGACAGGAACAGTAGGTGACATTAAGTCACAGAAAATACTTCAAAGTCTCCTGGGCCCTGAGGTTTTCCACAGAAGCCAAACAACATTTACTGCTTTGGTAACAACAAACAATGTGTTGGGAGAATGCAGCTGGAAGATGAAAGCCTAGTCCGCTTAGCAAACACAAAGCTTTCACATCCAGTATTCTTTAACCAGATTGAATTCAGTTGTTTTTGGCTTTTGAAAACTGAAATTATTTCTAACTTTCATCATGACCATTTTGAAAGGAACACTTGCTGTATTTTTTAAAGGATGTAGCAAGTTCAAAAACTAGCACATTTAAAGCTATGAAAAGCTGGTGGATTTGTTTCTACAAATGCAGCATGAGGTAAGATTAAAAGGTGAGGATTGTTTAACGGGTGGGGATTGTTGTTGTTTATGTGCCTTCCAATCGATTACGACTTATGACAACCCTATGACCCAGCGACTTCCAATAGCATCTGTTATAAACCACCCGGTTCAGATCTTGTAAGTTCAGGTCTGTGGCTTCCTTTATGGAATCAATCCATCTCTTATTTGGTCTTCCTCTTTTTATACTCCCTTCTGTTTTTCTCAGCATTATTGTTTTTTCTAGTGAAGCATGTCTTCTCATTATGTGTCCAAAGTATGATAACCTCAGTTTCATCATTTTAGCTTGTAGTGATAGTTCTGGTTTAATGTGTTCTAACACCCAATTATTTGTCTTTTTCGCAGTCCATGGTATGCGTGAAGCTCTCCCCCAACACCACATTTCAAATGAGCTGATTTTTCTCTTATCCCCTTTTTTCACTGTCTCAGCTTTCACATCCATACATAGATATCGGGAATACCATGGTCTGAATGATCCTGACTTTGGTGTTCATTGCTACATCTTTGTATTTGAGGATCTTTTCTAGTTCTCTCATAGCAGCCTTCCCCAGTCCTAGCCTTCTTCTGATTTCTTCACTATTGTCTCCATTTTGGTTTCTCTGTAACAGTTGGGATGTCTGCAAACAATCAGCTTTTCTTTCCAAGCCTCCCCAATATACAATTTTAAATGATTTGTGGCAAGGAAATAGTCCTCAAAATTATGCAGAGCTTCCAAGATGCAATGAAATAGGGAAGCTGAATATGTTTTAATAAAGGAGTAGGTTCTCCTTTAAACAAATACTGTTCCGCTTATTGCTGTTGGTGTACAAAAGTAAAAATGGCAGAGTCTATCAAATAAAGACAATTTTGTTCTTCATCTAACATACAGGAAAGCTGAAACATCAGCCATTCTAAAATTGATTATGATAAAAAATGACAACAATAATAATTCTGTTACCACTCCTTTTAATAGCAAACTTAGGTGGTGAGTGTCAGCAGCATCCTGTTGTCACAGTGACCAACCAGATGCCTACGGGAAGCCAACAAGCAGGACTGAGCACAGGAGCACTCTCCCCTTCTGCGGGTTCCAGCAACTGGTATTCGGAAGCATATTGCCTCTGACCATGGAGGTAGTGCATAGCCATCAGGGCTAGTAGCCACTGATAGCCTTATCATCAAATGTATGATTTGTCTAATCCTCTTTTAAAGCCATCCAAGTTGGTGGCAAATCTCTGTCTTTTGTGAGAGTGAATTCCATAGTTCAACTATGTGCTGTGTGAATAAATACAGTAATACCTCGCATTAACGTACTCAATGGGACCAGAGCGAGTACGTAAACTGAAAATGTCCTTAAAGTGAAGCACTACCTTTTAAAACTTTTTTTTACCTCTCCTTCATGTGGAGCCTCAAAGCCCCGTGCTAAAGCCTCTGCTGCTGCGCTGCCGCGCCTCCCAGCTGATCGCAATGTGCCTCCCAGCTGATTTGCGGTGGCGCGATCATGTCTATTTCCACCTCTGCGCTCTAAAGCCTCTGCTGCTGCGCTGCCACGCCTCCCAGCTGATCGCGATCGTGCCTCCCAGCTGATTTGTGGTGGCGCGATCGCATCTATTTCCACCTCCACGCACTAAAGCCTCTGCTGCTGCACTGCGTTTCTGGAGAAATACAGGCATATGGAGCATGTATGTTATAGCGAGGCTACGTTAAGTGAAGCAACGTTAAGCGGGGTATGCCTGTACTTTCTTCTTCCAAGGTTCAGCTTCATTGAATGTCCACAAGAGAGGGAGAAAAACCTTTCTCTGTCCACTTTCTCTATACCATATATAATCTTATACTCTTCCGTTGTGTTGCCTCTTACTTGCCTTTTCTATAAACCTTTGGCCAAACTTGGAGGGGCAATGGGTTGATCTGCCAATCAGTCACTAAATCTGTTTGAAGCTGAATATTTTAAAAATGTACTCAAGCTGCTCCCAGGCTTTACAGTAAAAAAGGACCCCCAGTTTTCAGAAAAGAGAGGTGGAGACCCACTGGAACCAGCAGAAGAGAAATGTGTCTCTACTCTAAAAAGCTCCAAATGCTGTAACTTTCCTTGTTAGGGAGTTGCTCCATGTCCTTGATCATCTTGGTTGCCCTTTTCTAACTCTAAAGTATCCTTTTTTTAGGTGACAGGACCAGCAGTGTGGTGGCAAATTCAGAAGTGCAGGGTCCCTTCATGTTAGTCACAGCTGTGCCGCTCCCCTTTTGTTGCTGGGTTAAGAATGAAAGCCTTTTTAAACCTTCTCCCACAACAACAGATATCCCTAGGAGCCAATCAGCATTAAAGGGGAGTGTGTTAGCTGCTCAGAAGAGTCTTCTCAGTGGCTGACTAGCCTCGTTTCAGTCGGATTGGCTCCACTAATCAGGAAAGAACAAAGAAGCATGTTAGAAGACTTTTCTCAGTGATTAACATACTCCCCTTTCATGCTGATTGTCTCATAAGATGCTATAGACATAGGGATCCTGCTGAGACCCTCCACTGAAAAAAGTAAAGGGTCTAAGACCCCCTGAGACCCTGAACAACTACACCCCTGGAGAGGACCAGAGCTGTACACAGTATTCCAAATGCAGTTGCACAACAGATTTGTGCAATGGCTTTCTGATACTGACTATTTTATTTTTGATTCCTTTTCTGTGTTGAATTTACCATTTTTTACAGCTGCTGCACACTGGGTGATAATAATATGGGAAATAAGAAGTTCTTCAACACATTATGCACTTGTTTGCACCATAAATTTGGGCTAGTATTTTAGTGTCAGATGCCTGTGAGTGAAATTAAAGATGGTGTTATAACTATGCTGCAGAAGGAAAGAGTGGCATGCATGTAAGCAGAGCTTGGAAGATTACTTTTAAAAAGTAATAAATTACAGTTACAGTTACATGGCCCCCCAAAAATAGTAATTACCGTTACAATTACAATTGCTCTGAAAGTAACTGATTACTTTGCTTTTACTCAAAACTAATTGCTACAATTACATTTTAGTTACTTTTTTAAAAAAAATTGCCAAGGTGCTGGCCTTGGCTGCTGCACATCTAAGTAGCCTAAGACAACATTAAAAATAAGCACGCACACAAAGAGGGTAGTAGAATATTTTTTTATCTATAAGATTAACGGAATGGCATAACAGAATCTCACATCCCCTCACCCCACCCCCAGCAATGATGATACCCCAACACACACATTTTTGTATATATATATATTGCCTCCAGCACTTTTGTCCTTCCACTCCTGTCAATTTTTAAACAATTGTTTTCTCCACCCCATCTCGCTCTCCGCCTCCTCCCTCGGTGCCTCCTAAGCACCCATAGAGCATGAAGGAAGCACAATGCTGCACAGAAGCCCAATTTGAAGCACATGGTTTTTATTCACAAATCAGAGGAGCAGAAGACTTTCCCTGCTCCCCCCCAAGTAATGAGCAAAAGTAATGCTGGAAACATTACAATTACTCCTCAAAAGTAATAAAGTTACTACTCGTTCTATTACCAGCAAAATGTAATGAAGTTACCCACTCGTTACTCAAAAAAGTAATAAATTACAAGTAATTCATCACTTGTAACTAGTTACTTCCAAGCTCTGCATGTAAGAAATAAAGTAATTGCACATACCAAAGACCTCAGTATTTGTGGTGAAGCCCTCTCTCCTTTATCTGCTTCCTCCTTTGATGTGAGTCTTTGTATCTTATTTATTTATTGTTTCATTTATATCCCGCCCTTCCTCCCAGCAGGAGCCCAGGGCGGCAAACAGAAGCACTAAAAACACTTTAAAACATCATAAAAAGACCTTAAGATACATTAAAACAAAACGTTAAAAACATTTCTTTAAAAAGCTTTAAAAATCTTTTTTTAAAAGGGGTTAAAAACTTTATTAAAGAAAACATATTAAAAGCAATTCTAACACAGACACAGACTGGGATAGGTCTCAACCTAAAAGGCTTGTTGAAAGAGGAAAGTCTTCAAAAGGCGCCGAAAAGATAGCAGAGATGGCACCTGCCTAATATTCAAAGGGAGGGAATTCCACAGGGTAGGTGCTGCCACACTAAAGGTCAGTTTCCTATATTGTGCAGAACGAACCTCCTGATAAGATGGTATCTGCAGGAGGCCCTCACTTGCAGAGTGCAGTGATCAACTGGGTATATAAGGGGTAAGACGGTTTTTCAGGTATCCTGGTCCCAAGCTGTATAGGGCTTTGTACACCAAAACTAGAACCTTGCACTTGGCCTGGTAGCAAATGGGCAGCCAATGCAATTATTTCAGCAGCGGGGTGACATGTTGGCGATACTCTGCCCCAGTGAGCAGTCTCGCCACTGCATTTTGCACCAGCTGCAGCTTCCGGACCAACCTCAAGGGCAGCCCCACATAGAGTGCGTTACAGTAATCCAGCCTGGAGGTTACCAGTGCGTGGACAACAGTGGTCAGGCTATCCCGGTCCAGAAACGGCCGCAGCTGTCTTACCAGCCGAAGCTGCTAAAAGGCACTCCTAGCCACAGAGGTCACCTGGGCCTCTAGCAACAAAGATGGATCCAGGAGCACCCCCAGACTACGGACCTGCTCTTTCAGAGGGTGTACAACCCCATCCAAAACAGGCAACTGACCAATTATCCAAACTCGGGAACTACCAACCCACAGTGCATCTGTCTTGCTAGGATTCAGACTCAGTTTATTGGCCCTCATCCAGCCCACCACAGAGTCCAGGCAGCAGTCCAGTCCCAGCACAATGGGTCCAGGGTGGGCTTTTTCAGGAGTGGCCGGATCACCGCCTCTTTCAAGGGCAACCGAGGCTGATGCAGTCCCATTTCCAGGCCTGATCCCAGACTGGGATGGGTCAAGATAATCTGTTTCATCCAAGAATACTAATTGCTGCGCCACAACCCTTTCGATCCCCTTCCCTAAAAAGGGGGTATTTGCAACCGGTCGGCAGTTGTCACAAACCAATGGGTCCAGGGTGGGTTTTTTCAGGAGTGGCCGGATCACCGCCTCTTTCAAGGCGCCTGGAACCACTTCCTCCCGCAATAATGCATTGACCACACTCTGGATCCACTCGGTCAAACCTCCTCAGCAAGCTTTAATAAGCCAAGAAGGGCAAGGGTTGAGAGGACACTTTGCTGGCTGCCTCATCGCAAGCACCTTGTCTACTGAAGCTGTTCCCAAGAAGTTGCAGCAGACGTTGCACTGGACACCTCATTGGGGACTACTGTAGATGTAGAGGGGGCATCAAAACTGCTATGGAGGTGAGCAACTTTACCCTCAAAGTGCCTTGTAAACAATTCACAGTGGGCCTCCAAAGGGTCTAAAGCTCCATTTCCTGGAGTTGATGTCAACAGACTCCTGACAATACAGAAAAGCTCCACTGGATGGCTACTTTAGGATGCGATGGAGGCAGAGAAGTGGGCCTTCTTCGTTGCCCTCACTGCCACACAGTAGGCATGGTTATGATGTTTTACTTGTGCCCAATCAGCCTCACAGCACGTCTTTCGCCACTTGTGCTCTAGCCATCGTCCATCCTGTTTCATTGCCCTTAGCTCACTGGTGTATCAAGGTGCAGACCGGGCTCCACAATGCTGGAGAGGGCGCTCGGGGGCAACTGCATCAAGAGTCAGATGCGCCTCACTGTTCCACAGCGTGACAAGGGCTTCAACAGGGTCACCTGCTCTATCTACTGGGAACTCCCCCAGGACATTTAGGAATCCAGTGGATTCCATTAGTCTCTGGGGGTGGACCATCTTAATCTGTCCACCACCCCTGCAGGGAAGGATCGGAGCCATAAGTTTAAACATCACCAGGAAGTGGTCTGACCATGACAATGGGGTGACACCCGCCTTATCTCCAGACCACCCCTTCCTCCATCTGGAGCAAAAACCAAGTCAAGGGTGTGCCCTGCCCTATGCATTGGGCCAGTGATAACTTGAGACAACCCCATGGTCGTCATGGAGGCCATGAAGTCCCGAGCCAGAACACTAGAGGCAGTCTTAGCATGGACATTGAAATCACCCAGCACTATTGTTCTGGGCTCCTCCAACACTACAGCCGAGATGGCCTCTGCCAGCTCAGTCAGAGAAGCTGCTGGGCAGCAGGGTGGACGGTACACCAGCAGCAACCCTAGTTTACTGTCTCCTCAGCCTGACACCAGGTGCAGGCCATCACAGCCAGCTCCAAGACAGAGTGGTTTCCTCAGGGGTGCCCCAAGGGTAGCTGGGCTTTTATGCCTCCTGACCCAGCCAGCAGTTGATACAAGAGGCTGCAAGATTAACTGCAGCCTCTCTCTGGAGCCAGGGTCAGGCAGGGGGTCCCAATCCTTGCAGCACTTACCAGGGACTTCAGCTGTCTTGAGAGACAGCATCCCAAAGGAGCAAGGAGCAAGCACCCAGATGCTCAGATACTCACTCCCTGGGCAGGTCTTCTTCAGTCCCCTAGTGCTGCAGCTGTTCCCCATTGCTTTCTTGCATTGTTTCATCACAGCACTCTCCAGCATATTTTTTTGGGGGGGGTATTCCGCAACACATCATTGATACAATAACCATGTGTTAGTGGTGGATTAATACTGAACCAAATCATTCTACTTTATTAGTTGTTCTACAATGTTTCCCCGACATTAACTGTTGTCAGGAGAAGCACCCTTGCACAACACTGCAACCAAAGTGGAGCAAAACATAATTGAGGACATTTGTAGTGTAAAAAGGTACAGGTATTCAGCAGAAAGTAATGGGAAACTGATTGGAAACAAAGCAGCATGTCTGCCCCAAAACTGTTGTAGGCATGAACAGTACTGAAAGTGGGATTGTGTATGACCACCCCAATATCACAATGAACACAAATAATCATGAATTATCAATAAAAAGGATGTCTGGAGGAGCCATGTGTCTGTGTTTGCCAAAGGCCATCCTTTGCAGGAAAAATATAAAATGTACATATTTTAATCTGCCTTTCCTTCAGTGAAACGTCATACTCTGTTCACATCTACACTGTACGTTTAAAGTTCTCTTATACCACTTTTACTGTAGTTTACTCTTCACAAAGCTACAATTCTCAGCACCCTTAACAAACTGCTGTGTTCTACCTTTAGTATCAGAGCCAGTTTGCCCCTGAGTACCAGCTGTTGTGGAACACACATGGGGAGAGTGCTGTTGTGCTCATGTCTCAGTTGTGGATTTCCCAGAAGCTCCTGTTTGACCACTGTGAGAACAGGATGCTGGACTAGATGGGCCTTTGGTCTGATCCAGCAAGGATCATCCTATGTTATTATGCTGTTTGGGCTGGGGCACTAGTGCATAGCCCAGAATGCTACTAGCTCAGAGAAGATCCTGACATCAGAGGACCAATCTGGTGGCACTATATGGTTTAAAGCTCCAAAATCTACTGCTTTCTTTCAGTCTGGACGTCACAGAGGGATGGTACCAGCTTATCTCTCCAGGTAGTTGCAGTCATATTCAGACCTGAATGCCTTTCATACCTTTTTGTATTGTTATGGCTAATTAACAACAACAACAACAGTACTACTACTACTACTACTACTGCTGCTACTGCTACTACTACTACTACTACTAATAACAACAACAAATTATTGTCACTGTCAATTATCAATTTCATTTATAAATCACTTCCCATAAATCATACTTAAGTGATGTAAGAATCTGCACTTAAAAGGCTTGTTGGAAGAGGAAGTTCTTCAATACAGTAGGGCCCCTCTTTTCGGCATTCTGCTTCTTGGCGTTCCGCTAATACGGCAGTTTTCAATTATATCCATGTTCATTATGTTCGGCACTTGTTCCGCTTTTTAAGCGTTTTTGCAGCATGACACGCAGAGCTTGGAAAAGTTACTTTTTTAAACTACAGTTGGGCTGATGGGAGTTGTAGTTCAAAAAAGTAACTTTTCCAAGCTCTGACGATGCCCTCAGCAGCTGAGTCCAAGAAGGGCATTGGGCGCCATTTTATTGTCAGTGATTCAATCTGTTTACAGCATTTGTGCTCTCTGTGTCTCTCTGTATTCTGGCAATTTTCCAAACTTTCAAAGGTTAAGGTTATTATAGTGTACAATACTATTTATATTGTTTTGCGCCTCCCCAATCTCCGAGCAGTGAGATTTCCAGGGTCCTGCACTCATCCAGGGTTTGGTTTCCTTTGGGAAGAAGGTCAGCGGAGACTGCGGTGTCTTTATGAAATATGGTTTATTTATTTACACACATTCCAACCTGAGCTTAAGATGAAGGGGGTTCAAGGCATCAGCAGTCCAATATCCAGCTTTTCCATCTGGGTTGCAGGAGGCACCCCAAATGCCATGGTGCAGAGAGCCAGTCTCTTTACCTGCCTTCAATCACCAGCCTTTCTCTAGACCCGACTAAAAACACAAACCTCTCCTAGGCTCCGGGGGGGGGGGAGGCTCTCCTGAAGAGTTTCAATGACAAAAGGATCTTCCTGGCTCATTCATCAGTTGCTGGCACCCAATAGGCCCATTAACTACCTGGCCACTCTATTAGCTTAACAAAGGAGATTCATCTGACCAGCAGAGCGATTTCCTCATTCCAAGGCACAGGATTCCAAATCAGAGGCTGGAAAGGGGACCCACAGGGATCATCCATTCCAATCCCCATGCTCATAGCAATATATACTGTATATAAATATATAATAATTTATAATATATAAATATAATAAATATAATATAAATATAATATATATATATTATATAATATAATAATATATTATATAAAATATATAATATTGATTACAATGGCATCTAAGTGTAGTACTAGTGATAAAAATAGGAGTCGTAAGTCTCTTACTTTAAATGCCAAGTTAGAAATTATTAAACTAAGTGAGCAAGGCATGTCTATGGCTGAGATAGGCTGTAAGCTAGGTTTGACTCGCCAAACAGTTAGTACAGTTGTGAATGCTAAGGGGAAAGTGTTGAAGGAAATTAAAAGTGCTACACCAGTGATTACTGAAGTTATAAGAAAATGTGATAGCCTTATTGCTGACATGGAAAAACTTTTAGTGGTGTGGATTGAAGATCAAACCAGTCACAACATGCCTTTAAGCTGAGCCACCATCCAGGGCAAGGCCCTAAGTCTCTTCAATGCTATGAAGGCTGAGAGAGGCAGGGAAGCTGCTGAGGATAAATTCGAAGCTAGCAGAGGCTGGTTTAACAGGTTTAAGGAAAGAAGCCATCTCCACAACATCAAAGTGCAGGGTGAAGCAGCTAGTGCTGATGCAGTAGCTGCAGAAAGTTATCCACGTGAGCTTTCAAAGATCATCGAAGATGGTGGATATACTAAGCAGCAGATTTTCAATGTCAATGAAATGGGCCTATATTGGAAGAAGATGTCATCTAGGACATTTATTGCTAAAGAGGAGAAGTCAATGCCTGTCTTCAAAGCTAAAGAGAACAAGCTAACTCTCTTGTTAGGGGCTAATGCAGCTGGTGATTGCAAGTTAAATCCTATGATGATTTATCACTCAGAAAATCCTAGGGCCCTAAAGAACTGTGCAAAAGCTAGACTCCCTGTTTATTATTAATCCAATTCAAAAGCTTGGATGACTGGCGATCTTTTCTCAAATTGGTTCACGGGCTATTTTAAGCCTACAGTTGAGGCTTACTGCAAGGAAAAGAACATTCCTTTTAAGATTTTACTTGTTGCAGACAATGCCCCTGGCCATCCTAGAGCTCTAATTGGTTTGTACAAGGAGATAAATGTTATTTTTCTACCTGCAAATACAACTTCATTGCTGCAGCCTATGGACCAAGGTGTAATTGCAGCGTTTAAATTCTATTACCTAAGAAGAACTTTTGCTAAGGCTATAAATGCCTTAGACAGTAATACAGTACCTGGGCATAGACAAAATAAATTAAAAGCATTTTGGAAAGGCTTCATGATTTTGGATGGTATAAAAACTATTAGAGATGCATGGCAGGAAGTTAAAGCAACAACATTGAAAGGTGTTTGGAAGAAGCTAATTCCCACACTTATGGACGATTTTGAAGACTTTGAGAATCCAGTGGAGGAAGTCACTACAAATGTTGTGGAAATGACAAGGGAATTAGAACTGGAAATTGAGCCTGAGGATGTGGCAGAATTGCTTGTCTCTCATGACGAGACCCTAACAGATGAAGATCTTCTTCTGATTGAAGAGCAAAGAAGGATGTTTCATGAAGAGGAGTCCCATTGTGATGATAGTCCTGCTTTGCCTAGAGAAATGACAACCAAGGAATTGGAAGAAGCTATCAACTTTATAGAAACAGGAATGGCAGCTTTTGAGAGGATTGATCCAAATTTTAAAAGAAGTTCTAAAGTGAATGCAAGCCTTCTAAACAGTATTGCATGCTATAAAGAAATTCTAAGGGAAAGGAGACGGGAATTTATGAGGCAAAGTTAATTGCTTTCCTACTTTAAGAAAGTACCATCGCAACCTTCAACAGCAACAGCTATCCTTGAACAATCGTCAGTGTCAACATCAACAGCAAGAGCTTCATCCAAGTCTCCACCATCAAAATAAATAAGATTCGTTGATGAGTCAGATGATGGAGACTTGGATGTCTTGGAGTCAGATGATGAAAATGTGCCAGCTCCAGTGGCAACGGAGAAGGCTCGCCATGCAATGGTTAGCCATCCGGCCCCACAGCCCTAAAGGCTGAAAGGCAGTGGTGACCCCCGGCTGCAACACCAACTGTGTTGCACGCTCCGGGCAGACAACGCCAAGCACTCCCTTTGCCAAGCTGCTGGAGCTGGACACGGCGGTGCGGAGAATCACAGTACAAGGAAGCTCCTTCGCCAATCTTTGCGTGCGCAGGATAGAAGCACTGCAGCCAACACTCCAATATTTTAAGGTAAGCAATGTGTGTACTGTATACTGTATTCATTTTACTTCTGTATCATTTTTTAGGCCTAGTTCTATTGTGTATTGTGTAAAAAAGTGAAAAAAGGGCTATGTTCCACTTTTCAGCGACTTTCGCTTTTCAGCAGGGGTCTGGAATCTAACCCACCGTATGAGTGGGGCCCTACTGTAGGCACCAAAAAGATAGTTGTTCCAAAGGGTAAGTGCTGCCACACTAGCCAGGCATTTCTTCTTGATTAGGGAGATTATTTGTAAATGTGGTAGTTGATGCTTTCTCATTCAGAGCTAATAGAGCAGATAGGGCTTTGGTATTAGCCATAAGAACGTGGCTCCACCATGATGGGAAGGTGCGTGTGTGTAAAGGATCAAAAGAAGCAGAGAGAGAAGAATCAGTTGAAGGGGGGAAGCATCTTGGGATCAAGCTAGAGATGGCCCTAACTTGAAGTTGAAACTCATGGTTTGTTTGTTTGTTTTAAAACCCTGTGCCGCCCACCCCCAATTTTCATTGGGACAGCAGCGCACAAGGAGAGGAAGTTAATCCTCTGTGTCCCTGCTGTGGTCATGACAAAAATTCCCATCACTTAAAAATAGACAACAAAACCGGCACTACCACTTCAATGAACCTGTTTAGCAGCAAATTAAGCCTTGAGTTCATGGATCTGCTGCCTGATAGGAGTGCACGTGCTGCTTTCCAAAAGTTTCCAGTGCCCTTTCCTCCGATGGAAGCCAAATTTGGGTAGTGCCCACCTCCTGGATCTTTTCTCTCCTCAAGGACATGGGCTGAATGTAACAGTATATGTCATTACAATATCACAAACTTCCTTTAAATTTTTATTTCGTTTAACAGATATGTATTGTAGCCCAATAAACTGCTCCTTTGGCCTGGCAAGTAGATAAAGGGCTGCACAACAGGTTTGCAGAGGAGGACAGAGAAAGCAAGGGATGTAGCTCCTTACTGAAATATAGCTCCTTATAGCTCCCACATCTGTCTCAAGTGTCCTATGTTCTTACAACTTAAAACCAGAGAATTGGATATTGGGCTTCTACCCTTCCTAAGCCACCTATTTATCCCTCACTTCTACAGCTGAGTTATGTTGGAGCTGGAACTCAAGTCTGAACGATGGAAATATTCCTGTGTGAACACTTATGCAAATCTGAGGGACTGAAAGGAATGTGTTAGCACATTGGGAATGTTTATGGGCTAAGTTCCTTCCCATTCCTCTTCTCTTGTTAAAGCAGACTTTTTTTTTTGAAGAGTGAACTGCATGTATTTATACTGTCACTCCTGAAGTTCCAGTAGATTGCTATCTATCTGACAAACCTTTTCAACTTGCCGACAGGTGCTCCGGAATAAAGTACATATAATTTTAACTTCTACTTATGGTTGTCAGCGATTGACTCCCAAATGCTTTTTTTTAGTAAACAGCTTGAATATTAGACAGAATGGTGATTGGACTAACACACAATCTTTTCAATGATTAAATGTGAAGTTTGCCAGCCATGGCAAGCTTATGATTTAATGTGGTTTTAAGAAGTTAGGGCTCATCCATACATCTGTATAATCTGTAATGTAAGCCACTCGTGCCTGCATTAATTCACCTTCATCCATATGACATTCACCTCCAATCACTATCTTCCCAACTTTCCCCTCCCTTGATCTAGAGTTTCCAATATCAACTATAAACCAAAAAGGAAAGAAAAAAGTGATTACAAAGAGTTGTTGAGGAGGGATGCCAGCTGCATTGTCTTACATTTTCACCTCCTTCCATGCCTCCTGCTTCTGTTGGCTCCCAAACCCCTCTCTCTTCTGATCTGAGCCAATCAGCAACACAACAAGATGAGAAGGAGGGCGGGGGAGTTTGTAAACAAAAAAGGGTATGCCTGCAAGTATGGATGAGGGAACCATTTGATTTGAGTACAAAGACAGCGCAAAACAATTAGGTTTGGACTGAAAAATGGAAACGGTCTGCCTTCAAGTCGATCCCAACTTATGGCGGCCCTATGAATAGGGTTTTCATGATAAGCGATATTCAGAGGTGGTTTACCATTGCCTCCCTCTGAGACTGAGACAAGCAGGCAATTCCAAAAAGGAAAATGAGAATTTGTTGTTTGGTCTGCATGACCCCTTAATTGTTAGTGAACCAGTCTCAAAATTTCAAGGTCTAATATGAACTGTGATTGTGAGCCCTTAGGACAAGCTCTAGGCAAGTTGACACAGTCAATTTTTTCCTACACACAAATAGCCCCCATTAACTTTAAAAATCCACACACATGAGCCTGCAGATTGTAGACACCACCAGTATACATTTTAATGGCTGCAGTGACTGGGAAGCGCTAAGCTAGAAATAAGCTCGATTCAAGGTGCTGGTTTTAACCTATAAAGCCTTACATGGCTTAGGACCACAATGCCTGATGGACTGCTTCTCCCGACATGAACCCACCTGTACACTACGCTCAACATCTAAGGCCCTCCTCTGGGTGCCTACTCGGAGGGAAGCTGGGAGGCTGGCAACAAGGAAGAGGGCCTTTTCAGTGGTGGCCCCCAGATTATGGAATGATTTGTATGGTGAGGTGCACCTGGCGCCAACACTGTTATCTTTTCGGTGCCAGGTCAAGATTTTCCTCTTCTCCCAGGCGTTTTAGCATGTGTTTTTAAATTGTTTTTAAAAAAATTTAAAATTGTGTTTTTAAATTGTTTTTTGTGTCTTAAAATTTATATATTTGTTTTTATTGTTTTTAATTGCTGTAAACCGCCCAGAGAGCTTCAGCTATGGAGCGGTATATAAATGTAATAAATGAATGAATGAATGAAACACTAGTGCCCAGTCTTACTTTTGAAAATGTTTCCATTCCTTTTATTACTCATGCCTTAGCTCTACACTTTTTTTTTGCAACTGAATGCCTTTGTGTCTTTGGCAAATATTATGTCCAGGATGGGTGACATGCAGAGATTTGTTCATGCATATTGAACGTTTCCACTACTTCTACCAGAAGTGTTGATGGCTCTTCTGGAGTGGCATCTAATGGGGTCACAAGAGATTGCAATCAGAATTTTGTAGTACTGTGTACAGTTCTGGTTGCTGCACCTCCAAAAGAGTATTGTAGAGCTGGAAAAGGTTCAGAAAAGGGCAACAAAAATGATAATGGCTATTGACGACATCCCTAGAGGAAAGGTTGCAGCATTTGGGACTTTTTAGTTTAGAGAAAAGGCAAGTAAGAGGTGATACAATAAAAGTGTATAGAATTGTTTGTGGCATGGAGAAAGTGGATCGAGAGTTGTTCTCCCTCTCATATAACACTAGAGGCTCCCGGGCTATGGTCTGAAGGCACATGAGGCCAGCACCCTGCTGAAGCTAAGCAGGGTCAGGTTTGCTCAGTGCCTGGATGGGAGACCGCCTGGGAACTATATGAAAGCCACCTTGGGTTTCTCTCATGCAAAGAAAGGTGGGGTATAAATGTAATAAATAAATAAATAAATAAATAAATGGTAATAAATAAATAAATAAATAAATAATAGAACTCATGGACATCCAATGAAGCTGAATTTTGGAAGATTCAGGACAGACAAAAGACAGTACATCTTCATATGGAAAAATGAAATGGACTGCCTTCAAGTCGATTCCGACTTATGGGGAAGCCTATGAATAGGGTTTTCAAGGTAAGCGGTATTCAGAGGGGGTTTACCATTGCCTCCCTCTGAGACCGAGAGGCAGTGACTGGCCCAAGGTCACCCAGTGAGCTTCATGGCTGTGTGGGGCTTTGAACTCTGGTCTCCCAGGTCGTAACCACTTTATAGTGCATAGTTAAATTCACTCCCACCTCCCACCCAGAAGGAACCCTGGGCGGCAAACAAGGGACAAACTCTAAAAACAAATTTAAAAATATAACATCTTAAAATAAAACACCTTATGGCTGTGTGGGGATTCGAACCCTGGTCTCCCAGGTCGTAGTCCAGCACCTTAACTAAAACCTATTAAAAACAATTCCAGTACAGACACAGACTGGGATAAAGTCTCTATTTAAAAGGCTTATTGAAAGAGGATGGTCTTTAGTAGGCCCCCAAAAGATAACAGAGATGGTGCCTGTCTAATATTTGAGGGGAGTGAATTCGAAAGGGAAACTGCCACTACTAAAGGTCTGTTTCCTATGTGGTGTGAAACAGACCTCCTGTTCATATGTTGTCATGGAAATGGTCAACATTCCTCTGATATGGAACCGTTTTAGGTGTACACACAGGACTCAGCCGAAGTACAATCCTGAACATTATAGTTCAGTATTTTTAGGTGATTCATGTTGCTAAATGAGAGAATTACCTAGTACTGGATCATTCCTATTGCTAAATGAGAGACATCTGAAAGCGGTGGATAATTCCTTTGAATTAATTCTTTCCTATCCTTTCCATAAAGTAAATGCAGAGGCTGGAAAAGTTACTTTTTTGAACTACAACTCCCATCAGCCCAATCCAGTGGCCATGCTGGCTGGGGCTGATGGGAGTTGTAGTTCAAAAAAGTAACTTTTCCAAGCTCTGATTAAATGTGATGTGTTATGGAAGTGATAGGAGAGAAGTCCTGCTCCGCTCGCCCGAACGCAGTCTGGGTAGGCAGGGCGCATTTGCGGCCAGAGGATGAAGCCCCGGTTGCTGTATTGGAGGAGGGCAGTAGTTGCACATTGTGCACTGAGTGCGCGTGTGGGATGCTGAGTGAAGGGTTGGGGCATCGGACCTTATTTAAGCCTGTGCTGCCTCCCTAATCCTCCTCTTGGTGTGCTATGGCTGGACAGAAGAGGATGGAGTGGTGTTCGACAGAGGAGGACAGAGCGGTGTTCACAGGAGTGGTGGCAATTTTGTGCCTTGCATGTGAACGGCACCATTTTGTCGGGCACCGCGGGAATTCGTGCCTTTGGCAGAGGCGCATCCTGGGCCTTTGGACCATCCAAAGGCTTGGGCCAGGCTGGGATTAGGCTTTCCTTAACTGCTGGAGGCTGGGGTGTGTGGTCAATGTTTGGGGGGTGGTGGAGGTGACCTTTGGACTGGGTGTTGCATTTGCTATATAGGCCTGTGGGCCTTTTAAGCTACCCCCTCACACCCAGGGCAGATTGTAGGAGAGGAGGCAGCACAGGCCTTTCGGGCCTTTCAATTCCCTCCCCCCATACACCTGGGATAGGTTTTGGGCCTTTTAAGACCCCCCCCCCAGCCTGGGACTGATTATAGGAGAGGAGGCTGCACAGGGTTTTCGAGCTTTTCAATGCAGGCCCTATTTCCCCCTTTGGTCACCGAGGCTGTGAGTGAGTTCAGCCTGGGTAGGGTGCACAAGACGGAGTAGGGCTGTGGGTAGGCCCTGGAAGGCTTTATTTGGCATTGTGCAGGGCTCTTTGGTTAGGCTTACAGCCTCTTGCTAGGCCTGTGCCTATATTAGGTTTGAGGTACTATATTCTATTATTTTTATTACATGGTGGCTGCATTGTGGGGTGCAGAACTCTTTGGTTAGGCTTATGACTTCTTGCTTGGCCCAGGCATATATTAGGTTGAGGTAATTCATTCTATTATTATTATATTATAATGTGGCCTTATTGTGGAGCGCAGGGCTCCTTGACTAGGCTTACAGCCTCTTGCTAGGCCCAGGCATATATTAGGTTTGAGGTACTTTAGTATTACTATTATATTACATTGTGGCATTTTTGTGGGGCCTGGTGAGCCCTTTGGGCCTTTCATATTTGGATAATAACATTGTGCACAGATAATAGTTTGCTAGAAAATGTCTAAATTGCCATATCTTGACAGTGAGCCTTTTCCATCCCAATTGTCAATTTCACATTACTTGTTAACTCTTGAGACCGAAGATGCATTTATTTGAATTTGGTCTCATATCAAAAACAAAACATATGGCATTTTTATATTTAAAGAAAAACATGCAAACTTCTGCAGGGAATAGAATGTCTAACAGAAGATAATGTGGCTTAATTGGAGGATAGGAATAAAGGGAAAAGCCAGATTTACTTAATAGGCTCTTATCCTTATTTGACAGGATCTTAGACTCTTATTGAAACAGAGGCTGCCGTGACAGGATCTTAAGATTCTTATTGACACAGAGGCTGCCTTTTAAGGTCCAGACAGAATCTTCACCCTTTCCTGATGATCTTTACAACAACAACAAAACCTTCTTTGTTAGGACTTCTGATATCATTTACCTAAAATCACATATAGCATGCAACTTTTACATTGGCACATCTGTTTTGCTGCAGGGGTGAGACTGTGCTGAGACCATCAAGGGGCAAGCTTTTCCACCTGTCTTCCCCCACCCCTCTGCTTGGATCTTATCAGGAGGAGCTGCAGACTCAGATGTATTGCTGTTTTGCCCCCTGCTCTTAGTGACATTTTTCTGGGGACTGTCCTTTACCAAGATGACGACTGCTTTTTGTTTTCAGTTGTTGTTGCTTTTTAGAAATGTTATAATTATGTTGGTTTGGATCCTTGTAGATTGTGTTGTTTTGATTTGTATTTATGTTTTTCTATTTGTGTGTGAGCCGCCTTGGGGGCCTTTTTGGCCGAAAGGCAGGCTAGAAATAAACGCTAACATAACATAACATCTATTCTGATATGTGTTGGAAAACCCACAATGAGTAATCTGCCACAGTGGGGCCACATACTGGTGACAGCAACACATCCTCAGCATCTGTTGCTCTAGGAATTATGATATCATTTACATGAAATCGATATAGCATGCAAATTTTGAATTTTGAACATCTATTCTGATAGGTGTTTGGAAACCCACAAGGAGAAAGCTGCTACAGTGGGGCCAAATATTGGTGACAGCACCATATCCTCAGTATCTGTGCTTTAGGGGAACTGGGTTAGCTGAAATGAAATAGCAGCTGGTAAAGTGTACTTACTTATAAATGATTTTCTTTCTTTCTTTACAGAAGGATGTGTGAAACAGTGAGATATGAGGCCAAGGGCCCTCAAAGGGGTGAGAAGCAGCCCAGTTAAGCTCGAGGTACTATGGACCTTGCTTGCAGACTACCCAGTTTATGGGAGACTCGTTTTTGTTATGGGCTTTTCTTTTTGGTTTCCGGATCCTATACTCTGGCCCCCAGCTTGCCTTCATGGCCTGCAATCTTAAATCTGTTTTAGGCGTGGAAGAAATCAGGGAAAGATTGATAAAGATATACAGTGGGCATGGTTCTTGGCCCCTTCCCATCATCCCCTGCCTCTGCTCTCAGGATGCCCCCCTCCAGTATACTGCCCAAAGTGGCAACTGGCGAATTCCACCTAATTCACCACTTGTCATACCCATGGGGTCAGTTAGTAATGGCTTCATACCAGATAGCCTATGAACAGTGCGCTACACTTCATTTGACATGCTGCACGTCTGTGGCAGAGGTGCCTTATGGACAAGTGTGACATCTAATCTGCCTTTCATCTCCTGCTGGTATACATGGTGGATTTTGAGCTGCTGGGTTTTGTCTTTTAGGTCAATTCTATGTGACAGAGCATTACCTATGGGCAGCCCTATTTTGCACATGGAGCACTTCAGCTTCGTGGAGGGAGCAGTCAGGAGACGAGTGGGCTCAGAAGCAGTGATTTGCTGTTCATGGGTAGGGCAGATGTTTGGGTGCATGTTAGCACCTGATGTCACAGTTTAGAGCCTGGCTATGTAACTGGGGGTTCCCTTGGAAGCTGGGGAAATGGAGGATCCTGCCCCAGTGTTAACCTTCCTGGGTATCAAGATTGACTCTGGGGCCCGGGGCTGCAGGCTGCCCAGGGAAAAGCTTGAACTGTTGCAGATCAAGATCCTGGAGTTTTCAGGGGCCAGGAAAGTTTTTCCTTTCTGCCCTCCAGGTGTTGGGGGTCTTTTAAGGCAGGTTTATGATGCCATGGCAGGGCTTTCACAGGTTCAGGGTTATGGCTGCCTTATGCGCTGACTTGGCTGTGTGGCCCTCTTTCCTGCGGGGCTTCAATGGTGTTTCAATTTGGAGGGAGGACCAACTCAGGGAGGTAGAACTGCAAGTCCATTTGGATGCGTCAGGGCATTTGGTTTTGGGGGTTGTCTTTGGAACTTCCGGGTGCAGTGGTTGCTGGCCGCAGGCCTGGATTCAGGAGGGGTTAATTAGGGATTTCTCCTTTCATTAACTTTTCCCCAGTGTTTTGGAGGTCAACTTATGGGCAAAGAGGCTTTGGAACTCTCCTGACCATTTTTGGTGTGAAAACATGGCCATGGGCCAGGTTCGTAACTTCGTAATATCTAGGAATGCTAGGATTATGGCCCTTGTCTGTTCCTTTGTTCTCCAGTGCCTATGTTTTAATGTTCTCTTTTGGGGCATGGCATGTGCAGGGTATTGAAAATAGTGTTGTAGATCCGCTGTCACGGAATCAGTTGGAGAGGTTTCGGCAGTGCTGTGCAAACTGTACATTGGGAGATTGGGGAGTGGGGTCGGAGAAGGCCATAAGCCTATCCATTGTCCCAGCATGCTCACCAGCTATCAGAATGCAGGAAGAGATTCCCAGGAGTTCAGGGCCAGCAGGGGCTATGTGAAGGTGTGGCCTATTCCTGTGTGCTGGAATTCCTCATGGATGGTAGGAGTAAGAACCTGTCTGTCAGTGCACTACAAGGTAAGCTGACGGAGCTGTCCTTTAAGGCCAAGGCAGGGGGTTTTCAGGACCATTCGGATGACTTTAGGATATGCCATGTGCTGGCCGGCCGGCCTGGGAAACACCCACATACCCCGGATCCTCATCCCCTTTTTCACCTGACCCGCTACTGGGATTGTTAGTCAGGGGGGTGCCCTGTGGTCATCACCCTTTGAAGCGCAGCAGTTGCATGCTCCACACTAATTTTGGAGCCTTCTGGATGAGGAAGCAGGTTGCTGGGTCTAGGTCAGACTCCTTCCTATGAGCCTTCCTGTGGTCCGAGGTTAATTTTGAGGCCCTAGTGGTGCAAGGGTTGCACCATCATTGTATCCTGCCCCAAGACTGGACACCTGCCCTGTGAGGGCGTTATAGTGTTTCTTGGATACTTGAAGCTCCAGGCCTGGTTGTCTGTTATTCATGAGAATAGATGTCCTCTCACAAAGTTTTGGTTTAGCGCCACAAGGCCTGGGAGTGGACCCAATGGGGGTTTGGGACATGCTCCTCCAGAATTTGAGTTGCCTACACAACAGTGGAGTTACTTACCCAGCACAGTCTATTTTGGGTTTTTGTAAATGCAGGTACAGGGTATTGGAAGGTGGAATTATGGAGCATATAGGAAACATTCACTCCTGGGGTGAGCCTGGAGGTAAAGGACCCAACTGTTCACAATTGTTTCTGTTTTTAGCAAGTTGCTGGATAGGGACCGAGCAGATGCGCAGCCTACTCTGTAGCCATGGCATGATCTTATGGGCTGGCCTTGGGGCTGCAAACTCACATTGGTTCACATCTGGGCCTCAGATGGTGGGCCACAATTCGGTGAGTCGACAGAGTATGTGCTGCAATGGACTCCTACCCATGTTGTTCCAGCAAGGTTCAGTGCAGATGGTTCCACATGTGGTGGTCATTTACCTGGGTGGGAATGACCTTGGTTACTTAAGGGCAAGGCCCTCAGTTTGCAGGCATGTGAGGACATGCAGTTTGTGAGGCAATGATAGCCTCTGGTTGTCTGATCTGGTTAGGCGTACTCCCTCACAGGCTTGGGGGACCCTAGGGGTAGCTATAGGGCACGCAAGAGGGTCAACCGGCTGCTTCGATTGGCCCTTCTGGCACATGGGAGGTTGGCTTTGCATCACCCTGATATAAGGCACACGTGGGTTGAACTTTACAGGGCTGATGGAGTTCACCTGATGGATGCAGGGAATGCCATTGTCCAGATGACCTGCAGAGGTGTCTGCAAGACAGGGTTCTTGGCAGTGGGGTGAAGGAGGACTAAATAGAGATTTGTCCCCCTTTTGTGGCAGCAGGAAGGGAAGTAGGTAAGGACAACTAGGTGGCCCCCTTAGGCATCTTTGGAGGTGATTGGTGGTTCTGGAGGCCTATCTGTCAGGGCTTTACGGCCCATGGTCAGGATATGGGCTGCTTCTGTGGCCTACTTACCTCAATCACCCGGAGTTGTAGGTCCCGGGGGGTGATGTGGGAAGGCCCCCCTGTTCACCTACAGGTGTGGCAGAGGTAAGGGGTAAGCAGAATGGCTTGCCCTTGCCCCAGCAGGGGCTGGTCACCCGATAGCAGTATTGCAACAGATTGCTTATAGACAGTTCCCACACCTATGTTTTCCCTCTGCAGGTTAGTTTAAGGGGTTTTGTTTTTAGTTTAATAAAGTGGCCCTTTGTTCAACCCAGCTTGCTGTGTCTGTGTATTATTTCAACCCTCAACTGCAAGTCCCGCTATGCTTGCCTGAGCGCAGCCTGGGAAGGTGGGACATATTTGCAGCCAGAGGTTGAGGCTCCAGTCACCATGTTGGAGGTGTGCAATAGTTGCGCGTTGCACACTGAGTGCATGTGAGTGGGTGGGGCATCGGACCTTATTTAAGCTCATGCTGCCTCCCTAATCATCCTCTTGGCATTTAACGCCCATCCCGCTCTCCCATTGCTATAGTGTGTTCTGGGTCACTTCAGGGCCGAGTAGGAATTTTTATCCTGCACACCCTTGTTGGCGGGCAGGTATTTGCCTACTCCACACTGTGGTGGTGGGATGGAATCGGGTTAGCAGGCATTGTGTTTAATAGGTTATTTTGGCTAATTCGACATGGTTAAGTTTAATTCCCTGAGTTGGGTTTAGCTTGTCTGGCAACGTGTGTGGCAAGGTGTGGGAAGACAAGTAGATAAGGATAGCTAGGTGCCCCCCTTAGGCACCTTTAGAGGTGATTGGTGGTTGTGGAGGCCTTTCTGTCAGGGCTTTATGGCCCAAGGGCAGGATACTGGTTGCTTCTGGGGCCTACTTACCTCATCCACCCAGAGTTGTAGGGCCCCGGAGGGTGGTGACATGGGAAGGCCCCCTGTTGAAGGGTGAACAACATTTTGGCAGAGATAGTGTTAATTAGGGTTGCCAGATCCACTTAAAGTGAGACCCTAAGACTTAAGAACATAAGAAGAGCCTGCTGGATCAGGCCAGTGGCCCATCAAGTTCTCACAGTGACCAACCAGATGGCTGTGGGAAACTTCTGAGTAGGACCTGAGCGTGAGAGTACTCCCTATTCCTGCATTTTCCAGCAACTGGTATCCAGAACCATACTGCAGTTTTGACTAATGTACGCATTTTTGCAAGGAATTTATCTTAATATAATGCATTTTGTATTACCCTTTTACAAATGTATTCATTTTGTGCACACATTCTTCTAATATATGATTTTTTGTAAACATTCTGTAGTTGAACTGCATTGCAAAATTTGGATGTGTGAATTTTGAAGGATAGCTATGTTTCAGTTCTCACATTGTTTCGGAAAGTGCAAATTTGATAATTTTGGCTTTCAGTGTGGACTGAATCGAATTTCTCCCCCAACCATACTTTGCACCCACAAAGGTTTGCTCTTAGGGATACAATACATTTGTCCACTTGCAGAATTAAGTAGTTATGCAGTTGAAAGAGGAGCAGGCCACCCATACATCAATTATTATACGGTTGGTTTACAAAAATCCTTCTTATGTACTTTATTATTTTTAATCTCTTGTTTGCGGTTTACAATGTTCTGCTGTCTTCAATTTGTGGCCATTCACTAACCAACAGTTCTCTGCCAGAAGCTGTCCGGATTACAGAAGCACTTTTAGGCAACCACAGAGTTTTGGAGAATTGGGATGCAATGAAATATTTAAGTGGAATTGTTCAGCTGTTGGAAAAAACTAGGCAGTAGCACTCTAACATGGTAACATGCCAGTGAAGAAAAATGGTAAAATGCCAATGAAGAAACAAGCAGGACTAAACTTTCTGTACATAATGCAACAAATCTAATTGTTTTATCATGTTAAGTTCAACAGACTAAGGACCTATTCAGTCTGTGTATTGGTAAGATGATGATGGAAAGTGGATTCCCACAGGGCTCAATTATTTATTTATTACATTTATATCCTGCCTTTTTTCATGAAACTCAAGGCGGCTTACATATGGTTCACAGGCGGTCTCACATCCAGGCACTGACCAGACCTGACCCTGCTTAGCTTTAGCAGGGAGCTGGCCTTATGAATCCTGCTCGTCTCCATCATCCCACCTAAAAGACAGGTGGATGAGATAGACATAGCACTCTCTTCACATGCAGGTGCAAAAATAGAGGACTGGATTGCAAGACTGTTGTTGTCGAATGCTTATAAAGCACCTAAAGCTTTATATAGTAAGCACTACACATATATTAAAAGTAAGACAGTTCTTGTCTGCAGGTGCACATCTAAGAGATATGATACAAGAGGAAAAAATGGGGAGGGAAGGGGAAAGCAAGTGCTGGAGCAGCAGCACCCTCTATGGCCAATGGATAAAGTACATTGTTGGTCTTCCCCTTTTCATATTATTGTCCCTGTGAGGCAGCAGGTGCAGCCTCCCTAGGATCCTTGGTTTCCTTCCTTCAACTTTGCACTCCCAGGGTAATTGGAACAAGCATGCACACCTTTGTGTTTGTGTGGTGGTGGTGGGGATAGGGAAACAGGGCTATACAGGGTTGGGCTGAGCCCTAATTTGGCCAAGTAGATGGAACAATGAATGGTTCAGTTATGTGCCTTCTAGAATTATTCTACAGACTGGAGAATAAAACCTGAGCAACAGGTATTTCCACCCCATGCTTTCCACCTCAGGCCAATGCTGTGATGAGGTGTTCTTGCCCCATCATAGTGCTGGACTAAGTCCAGTGCTGTGATGACATGATTTTTCTCCCCATGTCAGTGCTTCACTTGGAAGAAAAGAACCTCTCTTCTCAACCCTGTGCTATGATGGGGAGGAAGATATGGTTATTTAAAATAACTTGGCAGGCCTGATGCAACCCATAGCGCATGGGTTCACCACTTTTGCTGTATTATGTCACATGAGCAAATGAATGTACCAAGCCAGATTTTAATTTTATCTTAAATTATTTAAAAAGAGTTCGGAGGTGGCAGTGGAGGGAACTGTGACACAGCAAATGTGTGGCATTTGTGATTGAAGACCTACTAACAGATTGTCTCAGAAGCTCATTTTAAGAATGTGGCCCAACTTTGTATACTATCGGTCCGGTATATGTTTACAAATATTAATACATTCTGCAAGATCCATTCTAATATTACATCTTGTGACATAATTCCATTTACGACTGCTATACTATTGGACAAATTCTAATTAATCCTAAATGTAATATAATGGGCTACTTGGAAATCAATCCTGTATTAAAGCATAACACATCTTAATGCAAGAAAAAATGTGGGAAAAGGGAGTTTTGAGTGAGGCACAGGAGGAAAGAAAAGGCTTGTACACTATGGAGTAAGACCTATGTTAAAGCTCATAGGACCAGAAAGTCAAGAAGGAAGAAAGGCAACCATAGCCATGCCCCTATAATACCCTAGTCTCATTGAAACATATGCTTCTGTCTGGGGAAGGACCACATCTGCTTCCTTGCAAAAGGTCCCTGGTTCAATTCTTAGCATGGTAGGGCTGTAAAAAGCTTCTACCTGAAACCCTGAAAAACGTCTGCCAATCAGACTAGAGACAATAGTGAGGTAGATGGACCAATGATCTGACTTGGTATAAAGCAGCTTCCTATGTTGTTTTTAAATAACCATGGTTTTTCCTTCTTTTCAAACGTGGACAAACTGTGATTAATTTTATTTATGGTTTGTTCAAACAAGCAACTTCATACTATAATCCTGGCTTGTTTGAAAAGAAATCCTGGTTAAATCTAACCACAGTTCTTGGTTCACACTTAATGACAAACTGCACCACATTGAAAATGGAAATGGATGGTTCTGATCTGCTTGGAAGCTACACTGAAGGAGAAGGTGGAGTGGGAAGCAGGCTCGTGCATATAACACTAAAATGCTGCAGCTAGACTGTTGGTGGGGACAACAGCACATAACTCTGGTGTTCAAAAATTTGCTTTAGGTGGCCATATGCTACTGTGTCAAGTTTAAGGTTCTTGCATTCATTTACAAGGCCTTAATAAGTTGGGTTCAGGATATCTTAAGGACAGCCTGAAGCTTATATCCCTGCCTAAACACTGAGGACTTCAGGGGAGTCACTGTTAATGGTACCCTGGTGGCTTAGATGCAGAGCTAGTATCCACTAGGAGCCCAATTGTGTATTGTGGGCCTAAATTCCATCGAACTCCCGCCCAGCTGTGATCACGGAAGCTGTTGAACTTCCACCATTAGGTGAAAACCTTTTCATTTCAGTAGGCATTTTAAGTGAGTTTTCTGATTTTGTGGTTAATTTTAACTGATTTTATCGTTAACATAAATTCTTATTCTTACATAAATTTGTATCCCACCCTTCCTCCCAGAACATCATAAAAACAAAACATCTTTAAAAACATTTTGAAAACAAAACATCTTTTAAAAACATTTATATTAAAAAAATCTTTAAAAACATATTAAAAAAATTCAATGCAGATGTGGAATGGGATAAGGTTTCCACGTAAAAGGCTTCTTGAAAGAGGAAGGTGTTCAACAAGCACTGAAAAGACAAAAGAGATAGTGCCTTTTCATACATTTTTGTAATCTTACTGTACACCACATAGAGAATACAGCGTTAAGTAATATATAAATAGTTGAAACAAATAAATTATGGTCCAAACAAGTCTATGGGGACAGCCTATAACCTTTCTTTATAGCACAATTCCAAGAATGTGTATTCAAAGTAAATTGTACTGGATCCAGTGGGTCTTACTCTCAGGTAAGTGCATCTAGAACTCTGCCTTAATGTAGGAGAAATACTTCTCCCCTCTTCCCTGCCTGCAACAGGGGTCATACTTCCTCTGAAAGAGCAGGTCCATAGTCTGGGGGTGCTCCTGGATCCATCTTTGTTGCTAGAGGCCCAGGTGACCTCTGTGGCTAGGAGTGCCTTTTAGCAGCTTCGGCTGGTAAGACAGCTGCGGCCGTTTCTGGACCGGGATAGCCTGACCACTGTTGTCCACGCACTGGTAACCTCCAGGCTGGATTATTGTAATGTGCTCTATGTGGGGCTACCCTTGAGGTTGGTCCGGAAGCTGCAGCTGGTGCAAAATGCAATGGTGAGACTACTCACTGGGACAGGGTATCGCCAACATGTCACCCCGCTGCTGAAAGAATTTCATTGGCTGCCCATTTGCTACCCGGCCAAGTTCAAGGTTCTAGTTTTGGTGTACAAAGCCCTATACAGCTTGGGACCAAGATACCTGAAAGACCATCTTACCCCTTATATACCCAATCGATCACTGCACTCTGCAAGTGAGGGCCTCCTGCAGATACCATCTTATCAGGAGGTTTGTTCTGCACAATATATAGGAAACTGACCTTTGGTGTGGTGGCACCTACCCTGTGGAATTCCCTCCCCTTAAATATTAGGCAGGCACCATCTCTGTTCTCTTTTTGGCACCTTTTGAAGACTTCCCTCTTTCAACAAGCCTTTTAAGTTGAGACCTATCCCAGTCTGCATTTGTGTTAGAATTGCTTGTTAATAATGTTTTTAACCCTTTTTAAAATATGTTTTTAAAGCTTTGTTTTTAATGTTTTGTTTTAATATATTTTAAGGTCTGTTTTTATGATGTTTTAAAGTGTTTTTAGCGCTTCTGTTTGCAGCCCTGGGCTCCTGCTGGGAGGAAGGGCGGGATGTACATAACTCCATTTGTGAGCAAATTATGTTTTTGTTATGAACAGAAGCTCTCAAAAAGCAGGAGTGTAGTGGCAAATTCACCAGTGCAAGGTCCCTTCATGGAGCTTCACTCCTCCCCCTTTTTTGTTGCTGGGTTGAGAATAAGATCTTTGTTAATGCCTTTTCCCACAACAACAAATATCCCTAGGAGCCAACAAACATGAAAGGGGGAAGGGTTTGTTGCAGATAGGTGAGCTCTGAAAGTTTTCACAAAGAAGAGAAAGGGGTTAATAAAGTACAGAGTTGTTCAAGGGCACAAGGCAGCTGGCCCTGAACAGAAAGTGTTTAAAAGCAGTTAGCAAAAGAACAGAAGTGTGGGGGAAGAGCTGTAGTGGGGGATGAGCTGTATTGGAGAAAGAGACTTGTATCATATTGAGCTAAGTAAAAGCTTCTATTTACAAGAGCCTGGTGTGCACGTTGTTACTCTGGCTAACTTGTTTATTGCCTGGCATCGGAGCTGTTTGGTCTATCGCTTCTACATCTATCACACTTTCACAAGGGTTATGGGCCCAGAATAGGCCATAACAGAACCAGCAGAAAGCACCAGTGGCAGAAAGAAAGAAGCCAAAGGAGACCAGCTGCAAGCGGCAGTGAGAAAGGAAGCTTGGCTGGTAAGCAGAAACTGATGAGAGGCTGTAAATTATGGCAGTGTCACTCTTGGCGGGAATGCCTCTGGAAAGGCTAACAGAGACTAATTACATGAGTTGGAGATTACGGATGCAAGCATTTCTCATGAAAGAAGACGTTTGGGAAGTTGTAGTTAATGACCCCCCCGCCATGCCACCTCCGGAGCAGTGGATCAGAAGAGAGGAGAAAGCGAAAGCATTTCTGATCCTGGGAGTGGATGACTCACAATTGATTTATTTACATGACAAACCGACAGCTAAACTGATATGGGCTGCTCTGGGAGACATTCATGTAAGGAAAACTGCCAGTAGCCGAATCCATATGGCGAGGAAATTATACCAAATGAGATTAATGGAGGGCACATCAATGTCAGAGCATTTACTAGCCATCAAGAAGCTATTCGCCGAATTACAGGAGAGGCATGTAGAACATACACAACTTCAGAAAGTTTATATTATATTATCATCATTAGATATTTCCTGGGACCCTGTCGTAAGTTCACTCGAGGCGATGAGAGATGAAAATTTGACGGTGGATTATGTGTCTGGCAAATTGATTCAGGAATGGGAGAGACGGCAGGAGGCGGCAGAAAGAGAGCACGTGGAAAAAGGCAACAGAAAGGACAATAAAACATTCTTCAAAGAAGCAGGTTCCAGGGTGTTTGGTGTGAAAGCCTGCTACATATGTGGATCCTTTTCACATCTACAAAGAGACTGTGGGTCAAGAAGAAGAAAAGCAAAAGGAAGACAACAGTCATGTGTGCAGCTGGTGAGTGTGGGCAAAAGCTGCGGAATCAATAACTGTGGGAATTGGGTGGTTGATTCAGGGGCAACACATAGCCTGGTTGCAGACCAATCCATGTTTCAAACTATGGTTCCCACCACAGAAAGTGTACTTCTAGCAGACGGTACACAGAGAACTGTGTTAGGGAGAGGGACTGTCAAATTATGTGAATTGCAAACAATCATGACGGATGTATTATATGTGAAGGGACTGGAGAACAATATCTTATCTGTGACAAAACTTAATGCAATGGGTTTTGACGTGTTGTTTAAACATGGGGTTTGTGAAATAAGAAAGGAGGACAAAGTATGTTCCAAAGGGAGATTAAAGGGTTCACTGTTCTATGTGGATTTGGGGACAACCAAGAAAGCAGCAATGGTGACAAACGTAAAACCTCATGACAATTGCATCCATTTGTGGCACAGAAAGTTAGGGCATGCTAACTTTGATACTATAAGAGACATGCAAAAACATAGTGCTGATATGACATTAAAGGAGTGCAGCAAGCATGTAGAATGTAATACATGTAAACAAAGAAAAGCCACAGTAGCGCCCATAAACAAAGAGGCTAAAAGTGAAACCAATGAACCCTATCAAACTATTCATGTAGATCTGGCCGGGCCATTTCAGAAGTCACAGGGGGGAGCCAGATTTTATCTGGTAATAGTGGATGATTTTACCAGATTCAGTACTGTTTACCTGTTAAACTCAAAGGATGAAGCAGAGAAGAAACTGAGGATGTTTGTGCGCAAGGTAGAGGTGCAACATGGCACACACATAAAGAGAATTTGCTCAGATCACGGTGGGGAATTCACTAGCAAAGCCTTTGAGCAATATCTAACGCAGAAAGGCATAAAACATGAATTAACTGCACCATTTTCCCCATTTCAGAATGGGATAGCTGAACAAAAAAATAGGTCTTTGCAGGAGGCAACAAGAGCCATGCTACAGGACTCAAACTTACCAAACGCGTTTTGGGGAGAATGTGTGCTATATGCATGTTACATACAAAACAGAGTGGTGCACAGAGTACTTCACATGACACCATATGAAAAGTTACACAGCCAGAAACCCAGGTTACAACAGATAATCAGGTTTGGAGCAGAGTGCTGGGTGCACATACCACAGAACAAGAGGAGAGGCAAATTGGCCCCCAGAGCAGAAAAGCGGTATTTGCTGGAGTTTCAAAATACTTATTATCGGGTGTGGCTACCAAAACAAAGAAGAGTAGTATTAAGTAGAAGTGTGAAAGTCCAGGAACAAGATTGGGATGGAGTAAGATATGTGGAACTAGAAAACACACACGAAAAAGAGACAGAGCAAGAAATAAAAGAAGAGGAAGAGGAACAGGCTGTTATGGACTCAGGGCAAAGCAGCAGACATGAAGCTGAGCCACAAACAACACTCAGGAGGTCTGAAAGGGCGAACTTAGGGAAACCTCCAGATCGCTTTCAGATAAACACAATAACAACACGTAACACAATCAACAGGCAATGGCCGATAGATGAGAATAAACAATGTACTGATAATAGGTCTGAAGAAGAAAGAAAGTGGGAAACATTGTATGTAGAATGTGTGCAAACGAAATGCTCATAAAAAAAGGTAACTGAATGTAAAACTGTAAAACATGTACTATGAAATGTAAAGTGAATATTCTTTGTGAAAAGGTGGGGGCTGTTGCAGATAGGTGAGCTCTGAAAGTTTTCACAAAGAAGAGAAAGGGGTTAATAAAGTACAGAGCTGTTCAAGGGCACAAGGCAGCTGACCCTGAACAGAAAGTGTTTAAAAGCAGTGAGCAAAAGAACAGAAGTGCAGGGGAAGAGCTGTAGTGGGGGATGAGCTGTATTGGAGAAAGAGACTTGTATCATATTGAGCTAAGTAAAAGCTTCTATTTACAAGAGCCTGGTGTGCGCGTTGTTACTCTGGCTAACTTGTTTATTGCCTGGCATCGGAGCTGTTTGGTCTATCGCTTCTACATCTATCACACTTTCACCACAGGGTTAGCTACTGAAGAGTTTTCTCAGTAGTTGATTCATCTCATTTCATTCTGATTGGCTCCAATTAGCAGGAAAGGACAAGAAAGCATATGAGTAAACCCTTCTCAGTGGCTAACACACTCCTTTTTCATGCCCATTGGCTCATAGGGTGCTGGAGACATAGGGACCCTGCTGGGACCCTGATCCCCAAAATGTAAGGGATTTAAGACCGCCCGAGACCCTGGACAACTACACCCCTGTCAAAAGGTAATGGATTTTTAAAAAATATATCACAATACAGATGGTTGTTAACAAATTGGAAGTTATAAAGAGTCAATGAACTGCATGATACTCACAGGTCCTAAATTGTCAATCCTCTTCATAAATAATATGTGCTGCAGAGTATTGTTAGGCTTTACACAGAGGCTTTCAAGGATGTCTTTCAAGAACTCAGTTGCAGTGGCTGTGATCCTATTCTGACCCACAGTTTTCAAAGTATGATAAATTTTTCTTACTATCTTATTTTGTTATTGCTATCATGCATATGCAGCCCTGCCCAGAGATAAGGAGCTCACATGCAAGCCATGACCCCTCTTTGGCATGCCCTCTGCTGGCTGCACATTCAGCAGAAGTGTGAAAGCCCTTGGCATCAGTTAGTGAGAATGGCCTTAAATCAAAGTACTCTGCCCTGTCATGAGGTAAGACAATCTGTGCCATTCCCCAAGGTGTTCTCAGTTACTTGATGGGTAAGTTATTTTCCAACTTTGCAAGGGAACAGACTGATAGAAGCTGGAGCTCTGTGCAAAAGACCTCTCAAGATTCTTTGTGGGCAGAGTTTTTATTTATTTCACCAAATGCCTCCAATTTCCTTCTCCCTCCACCCCCAGGTTTTGTGTTAAGTTCTGAAAGTAAAAGAAGCAGCAATTTGTGTCGGCAGCCTGGCCACCACTGTGCATCCTCCACTAGGCCCATGACCTAGTTCTTTTAAAGGGGCACTACTGACTCACCTTCCCCCCGAGCTGCTTTGTGTGTTCTCTGTTACATCAGTTGTGCATATGAAGAATTACTTGTGTTTAAACTTGGCATCTTCAGGTGGAAGGGCAGGTTATAAATGTAACAGATAGACAGACAGACTAGGGTGACATTTACCTCTTCATATGAAGTGATACAATTCCTCTGCTGGCTCAAGTTTTGCTTCTAAATCTAAACATGAATGTGCTTATAAAATCACGGGGATGGGATTACATAGCCGATTAGAATACATGCAGATAAACACCTTCTTATACCACAACCTTAAAAAAACCTGACCCTGCCATAAGCCATAACACAATTTCATATTACTTAGTAGGTTACCGTACCAGCTGCATCATATACAGGACTGCAAATTCACATAAACTGCAAAACAAGCAATTTTCTCAAGCTCCATGACAGAATGTAATTAATGAATTTGAGATATCAAGCTGCCAGGGGAGAGAGACTCTGTGTTTGCCATCAGGGGATGGCTGTTTCCACCTGCCTTGCCCACCCTCCAGCCCTAGGAGTATTCATAAGGGAGCTGCTTCCGGAAGACTTTCTTGCCTTCCAGGTTGAGGAAGAAGATGCAGGGAGATAGAAGAGATTGTTATATCAGCTTTGGGGGGTTGCTTTTGGATATATTGGCTTGAGCTTTATTGTTGAGTGTTATGCTCATGTACATTTTGATGTATATTATATGTTTTTTTAGTGTTGTAGTGATTGTTCTTTTTATTATGTATTGTTGTTATGCTACAGTATTTGGATTGTTTGTTTATGTAAACCACTTTGAGCACAGACTATTTGTGGAAAATGCGGTATATAAATAAAGTGACTATTGACTATAGTTAGAAAATTCTGGTGAGCTTTTATAGCTGCCCAGGTAAAATTTGTTACACTTAGGATGGTTGGGTTTTGTTTGTTTGTTACTGCTTGTCATCAAATATTCCAACTTCTGTGCAAAGAAACTGATATTTTGTTTTTGAGGAGGTACTGGTGATTACCAGTCCATTATGATGAACTTCTTTTGGCCCAATGTGAACATTTCAAACACTAAATATTTAAAATGGGGCAATCTTTTGGTTGATATGGTATACTTCAGTCTAATACATAACATTCTCTGAGAGCTAAAAGCCATGACTATTACTACAATGGGAAATGGAAATAAGTCAATCCTGACTTATGGCGACCCTATGAATAGGGTTTTCATGGTAAGCGGTATTCAGAGGGAGTTTACCATTGCCTCCCTCTGAGACTGAGAGGCAGTGACTGGCCCAAAGTCACCCAGTGAGCTTCATGACTGTGTGGGAATTCGAACCCTAGTCTCCCAGGTTGTAGTCCAGCACCTTAACCACTATACCACATTGGCAGATAGAGCTAACTGGAAGACTGAGATTCAGAATGAAATGGCTGAGGTCTCTATCGTCAGTCAATCTGAGATGATGCTCACATTTCCCCTCTCTGTTGGTGTATATTTGCTGTCACAGCCCATAAGGATGTTATTTACCATGTCCAGGGAATAAAACCTTGCCATATACTAGGGAAATCTTAGCATAGTATTTCTTGTGTCTCAGTTATTAATGGATGTATTTACAAAACTGAAGATGAAGGTAGTACCTTGACAGAACTCCCTGATAAATGACAGTGCAATCCGCTCCATTTCTATTCAAGCCTGAAGTAAGCCTCACTGAGTTCAGTTGGGTTTACTTCTAGGTAAGTGTGCATAAGATTACAGCAGGGGTAGCTAACATGGCCTCTCAAGATGTTGTGGGACTACAACTCTAACACTCTCTATTCCCATTTGGGTTTTCTTCACTATGAAGAGTGCTACTTGTTACAACTCCTTGGCGCCCCAGACCAGCAAAAGTATAGCAGAAGTGCTAGAATGAATGTAAACAGAGAATTACATTATTACAGATGCATGTGATATTATAATTAAGTAAGATTGCAGCAGAGCCAGTGGTGTATCATATGCGCCACACTGTCACCAAATCTGCAGATGTTCATCCTTACTTTTATTAAGCATGACGATGCCCAGCAGGATCTATTTTGCCTGATTATACTCAATTGGAGAAGAATAGTAAAAGGCAGGATAATTAAAAATATATGCTCAAACTAAGGATGCGTCTACAATTCCTTCGTGCTTTGAAATACTTCAAATTTCTCAGTTGGCTCATATGTATAGGGAACCCAAAGGATGTCTTAAATTCCGACATATGTCTTCAGTCTGTTTAATGTGCCAGAACAAAAAACATTGCTGAAGACCACCATGATTTGATCTCTAGGTGGTGGCTTGACAGAAAGCCCCTAATTTTTAATAGGCAATGTATGATGCCATTACTGTGGAGGAAACTGCTGCTGTGTCTTGTTCATGTATCTGGTAGGAATATTTTTTAACTGCGCTAAGTTTCCTCTCTCCCCATGGAGTAAAAGCTAGGAAGTCATCTCATCTGAGATCTATCTTAATTTTAGAAAATGATTTCTTTGAAGCACGCACACACATACAGAGCAGCAAGAGCAAACACAGACTGAACTATTTGCTGTCTTCCAATTAGGTGGTTTCTCAACTGACTCAATGGGTAAATTAAGACAGACATGTTTGTGTACAAAATGATAGCCATTTAGCAATAGTAGTGGCCACAAATGCAGAAACAAACAAACAAAAATAAGCATATGGATGGAAGCTGTCCATGATGCATTTAGACTGAAGATCAAACTGAGAATACTTTCCTTCCACAAAGGACAATAGCTGTGTTTCATTTTCCTTTCAGGCGCAATAAATAAGGGCCAATCTGTGTAATCAATCAGATTGACATGTGTAATCAATCAGACTTCCTCCTAGCTGCTAGTACTGGCAGCAGTGATTGGAGGGAGCCCCAAATCCCACATCCACCTAGTCCTAATTTTGCTCCAAGTGTGCGGGGGTACTCTCTCTCTCTCTCTCTCTCTCTCTCTCTCTCTCTCTCTCTCTCTCTCATATGCTGTTCAGCAGCAGTGCATTGCTCACTCTCTGGATGTAGATTGTTGTGCTCAGAACAGTATGTGCAGGGTGGTGGGGAGACGAAAGGTGGGAGGTTAGGGATGGATGTGTCAATTTCTGTTTCTCTAAGTTTCTCATTTTTCCAAGCTTCTGTTCACTTAGCCACATTTCCACATCAGTCTGATTTTTTTTAAAGAAAAAAGTCCTCATGAAAATTCATCACACACAATATACACACAATTTTGCTAATATAATGCCTTTTTTATATGTTTTTGTATCTTTATATAAAATCAATGTATCTAAACATGCAGTATAGCAGCACACATTCTCTGGAATTCCTTGCCCATTAACATTGGGCAAATACCCTTGCTGTACTGTTTTAGACGCCTGCTAAAAACATTTTTGTTTTGGCAAGCCTACTCAAATATGTAATCTAATTATATGGAAATGGAAATGGACTGCCTTGAAGTCAATTCCAACTTATGGCAACCCTATGAATAGGGTTTTCATGGTAAGCAGTATTCAGAGGGGGTTTACCATTGCCTTCCTCTGAGGCTGAGAGGCAGTGACTGGCCCAAGGTCACCCTGTGAGCTTCATGGCTGTGTGGGGATTCAAACCCCGGTCTCCTAGGTCATAACTGTAATTTTGAAAATTTAATTATATACACTTGTTTTTAAATCTTGTCGATTTTATCTGTATTTCTGAGAAACATTTTACATTGTTTTATGTATGCCACTTAGACATTTTTTATTTTTTGATTCAGTACTCTATACATTTTGTTAAATAAATAAATGTATAGAAAGAATCATTCTACTGGAGTATAGTGCATTTGTATAATATATCAAATCATACCAGCCTTGCATGAAAAATAACCAAGGGTAATCAGATAAATCACACCATCAATATTATGAACTTCATGTATCAATGAATTTATTTAGAATACATTTGCTGCTTAATTTCTCAAAATGTCTTACAAAAGATTTTTGGGAATGGAGGTGAAATGAACTTGGTCTTCATTTTGGTAATCGATAAGCTAATCTAATTTTCTGGTCCTGGACATATGTGCAGATCAGAACCAGATTTCTTACAATAGTTCCACACCACATGTTATCCCTATGGTGCTAGGATTAATCAGGGAGCTTGGTCTTCCCTGGTGTTACATTATATCACTGCCTGCTCTGCCCACTGAGTACTTCTAAGGCAATGGGGTGGGATTGAGCTGCTGGATCTCACTCAAGCACATCATGGAGGCAAGTCTTCCCTTGCTGGCAGTGACAGTTGCAAACAAAATATAAGTGTGTATATATGTCACACTCCTTTTCCACATTTCCCACATTTCCCTTTCATAATATGCTACTCCATTCTGCTGTTTTGGAATCATATCTAATGAGTTACAGATACATGATTCATCCTGGATATAATTGATGTACTCCATAATGTGAACAGGAAGTGAGAAAAAGTATGATGTGCTTGCAAACAGAGGATATTATAAACAAATATATGACTTGTATTTATAGGATTATTTATCTGATTATATGTGATTGTTTTTAGGGCCAGGCCTTCCAGGGGATGGAGGATACACGTGAACCTATTGTATCAGGCTCAGAGCCAGCAGGGGGCTCAACTCCAAATTCTATATACATATATTTAAAAGTCTCTAGCCCTTGTAGAATGAGAGTTACAAAGCAAAGCAAACTGACCAACTGCTTTGTGAGAAATGAGCCCATCCTGCTTTTCACTATATTTTGTCAATAAGTGAAGTCACATCTGTGACTGATCTTTAGAGAAGCCATACAGAGAAAAAAGTCTTGCAAATTCTTTGTCTGGAGAAGGGACTTCCTGTCTCATTTTGAAGACATTTGTGGTCTTTCCTGGTAGAGACGCAATTGTTGCCTCTTCTAGGGCTCTGAGCTTTCATTAAAGAAGAGAAGAGCAAGTCTCTTGTGCCCTTGTAAAATAAGAACTATAAAGCAAAATGTGCAGGTGAAATTCTAATAAATTATTTTGTGAGAAATAAGTCCACTCTCCCCTTTCAGTGTTTTTAGCCAATGAGGGAAGTCACAGCTGTGATGAATACTTAGAGAAATAGTAGAATCCCACACACACACTAGGGGAGACCAAATAATGGCTTCAAAATGAACCAGGAAATCTTCTCTAGACAGTGAAAGACACAACTTCCTGGATCACTTTGAAACCATGCAACAGCCCCCCCCCCATAAGTGAATGGTACCCATACCCAGAGACAACAATTGAGAAATCCTGCTGGGAGGAAGGGTGGGATATAAATCCAATAATAAATAAATAAAAGCAAGGATTTTGGTGTAGCTGCTGCAACTGGGCGGCATTTTGTCCGGCCAAAAGGAAAAGATAGCAGCAAATGCAGGGATTCCATACTCTAAGGACACAATCCAAGTTGTATACATGCTGGGTCGAGGGGAGGTGAATACTGCTGGCATAAGTCCCCCCTCCCGGTGCAGCCACAGGGCAGTCAGCCGAAACTGGCTCAGCCAGGGATCTGCTAGAGAAGTCTAGGCCCATGTAGGAAGCTGGAGCAAGGCCCTAAAAGGGGGCATTCTGGGGGGGTGTCAGGGGAGGCACTGGGGGGGCCTTCCGCTATATCCAGGTCCTATTTGGCCCCCTCCCACAAATCTCTGTCCCGGCAGCCAGAGCACCAGGAAAAGGGTGGCAGAAAGAAACATGTATTTTGTTTCCTTCTGCTGCACCTTACTATCACAACCAGTGTCCTTTCTTTCCAGAGGCCTCTGAACAGCAGCTGGATGTGGCGGCCCCTTCCGTCAGCTCAGCCTCCGCTGACTCCGCTCCCGCTGGCCTTCAACAAGATGGATTACTCTGCCCGTTGATTGTGACAGCTACACGGGGTGGGAGGTGGAGCAGAGAAAAATAGGGGGGTTTTGTGGGAGGTTTGTTGCTGCTGGTACAAACAATTACATGATATATTCATGCCAACTAATTCATATCCCTTTTGCTCAAAAAAGAAGAGAAAAGAGTTGCTATAGTTACTATTAGGTATAAATTGCCACAACAAATGCTCTTAGGATACGTTGCGTGTTTTTCAACACTGTAAAGGGACACCAGTGTAAATGGGGAAGGGGTGTCATCAATTACGTAACGTTGCAGACTGAAAGCAAAAACAGCAAATGCTGATTGCATGTGTGGGATTGATTCCATTGCGGACTTGGGATGAATAAGCGAACACAATTTCCCGTTTCTGTTTCCGGCAGAACTCTCCAGCATCCTTATGGAAGGCTGCAACTCCCAGCACCCCTGACCATTGGCTGTGCTGTGGGAACTGTAGCCCAAAACATCTGGATGGCCACAGGATGGGGAAGGTTCCTCTAAAGTTTTATTTTGCTTCCAATGACTAGTGAACCTTCCCTGGCTCTGTCTATTTTTAGCCTTAACCCCTCCCCAAACTCCCCCCCCCAAGCATATAGAAAATAAAAGTTGTTGAATGAGGATGAAGCAGCAAATGTGTATATATTAAGAGAAAGAGCAGGCAGGATCTGGATAATTAATGTTCTTTGTGGAATTCATCTCCAGCAAAAAGGAACAGGGGAAACAAAATTGTGGAAGTTCCCTTGTGTGAACTCAAACAAATAAGATAAGGAAAATTGACATATGAGTATAGGATGGAAAAGAAAAATGAATCAAGTTGTTGGAAATGGGGGAGTAGCTCAACCCTATACACAGCCAATGCTATAGAGGACTGAGCAGGGGGTTGGACTTGATGGTCTTGTAGGCCTCTGCCAACTCTATATATATAATGCCGCCCTGGGCTCCTGCTGGGAGGAAGGGCAGGATCTAAATCAAATAATAAACAAACAAACTCTGCTATTCTATGATTCCTGTTGTTCCAGTATTGGCCTTGGAACACAGCCCACCATCCTTGGGACTTTGGCTGAGCTGGAACCAGCAGCAGTTACTGATGGGCTTGCCACATGACAATGGAGTGCAAATCCATTACTGACTTCACCTGCTCAAATGTTTTTAATTATTATTACTGTCTTGTCAAACTGCAGCAGAAGTTTTTGTACCAGGCTCAACACAGTAATACTTTCAATAAAATTAGGAGAAAGGTGTTCCCCAATAAGAAAATGCATCCCAGGACTAATCAACTCACCTTTGGACCTTAGCCCTGGGAGGGATCCATCCAATTGTCTGTTCTCAGCATGTTTGCATGCATGCATGCTAACAATTATTTTGCCCTGTGTTCCTCTACAATTTGCTTTACTTACAGACAATTTTGTTCAGCATATAGCATTTATCATGCAAAGTCAGGCAGAAATGGCACACCCCCTTTCTGTTTACTCTTTGCTGCCACACTTCCTTTTACTATTAAATGAGCAGTTGGACACTTACCATCCTATTTAAAGAGATTAAAAAAATATCCAGAAGTGTTTGTTTACACTGCATTGGACCATGTGGCACTGAGTCCTTTTCAGTGGAAAGCTTGCTGTAACATTCTGCTTAATTGATTTAATTCTTTTGTAGTCCCCAACCTCCCCCTCTGTTTCTGTACAATTGCCAGAGCCAGAAGATTAGCCACATTAAAAAAGAGAGAAAAGATCACATCAATCTTATTAATTAGCAGCATCTGGAACATCCGGTTGAGATATATATCCTCTGTGACTAGAAGTGCCTTTTACCAGCTTTGTCTGGTTCGTCAGCTATGGCCATTCCTGGACAGGGATAAACTGACCTTTGTAGTCCATGCATTGGAAACCTTGAGGTTGTATTACTGCAATACGCTCTATGTAGGGCTGCCCTTGGCCCTCGTTCGGATGCTCCAGCTGGTGCAAAATGCAGCCGCCAGATTGTTGATGGAAGGATGTGGCCAACAACATCTGACACCACTTTTAAAACATCTGCACTGGCTGCCCATCTGCTACCAAGCCAGGTTCCAGTTCCTTGTATTAATTTACAAAGCCCTAAACAACTTAGGTCCAGAGTAACTTAGGGACTGCTTGAACCCTTATTTCCCAGCTCAATCACTGAGATCTTCTGCAGGAGCGGCTCTGGTTGTCCCCCAAGTTGGCAAGGCTCATTTAACATCAACACGAAATCGAGCCTTCAGTGTCATCGGGCCAGTTTTCTGGATTGCTCTGCCAACAGAGTTTCAGCAGGCGCCTTCTGTTTTAACTTTTAAGTGCCTGCTGAAAACCTTTCTGTTTTGCCAGGCTTATGCAGGCAATTAAGAACATGCTTTTTCGCAACAATTGAATTTTTATTTTATTCTATGGTTGTCGTTGTTTTAAGCATGTTGTAAACCACACTGATGTTGTTAACAAAATAGTGGTATACAAATATTATTATAAATAATTAATAAATAAATAATGATTGAAATAAAGGCAGCGTTCAGTCAGTCAAGGAGGGAATTGGAGACCTCTCAGCTTTTTATGGTGGCCATCACCTTGGACCACAAGGCAGGGGTTTCTGCTTCTACAAGTTCTTGTATTGCTTCAAGTAACTCTGACTATAGCTTTATCTCAAGTAAGACATGAGGTCTCCCTAATATTCTTGATCTTCCACAGGAAGCATTGGCCTCTTGAAATGCCACTTCTTTCTGAAATGTTGCAATACAGAGCTGCCTGTTGTTATTATTATTATTATTTGGAGGGGGAGTGGATATTCCCAAAAAGTTTAGAGAGTGCTTAGGTTATTTTGGTTCAACTGGGTTACCTTCTCTTTTGAGTTTAATGTTCAGTCATGAATATTTCCTGCTCCTATCCCCCACAAGAAAAGAACTCTTAAAACAAACTTATAGCTTATAGCTACATGAGCTGTTTATTTAATGTAAAGGTTTTGAAAAGGTTTAAGTGAATGCATTTTAATTTCACTCAGTTTAGTATTACTTTATAAACAGGGATGTAGTCGTCCAGGATCTTAGGGGTTTTTAGATCCCTAACTTTTTTTGGGAGCCAGGTTCCAGTGGGGTCCCTATGTTTCCAGCATCCTATGAACCAATCAGCATGAAAGGGGTGTATGTTGGCCACTGAGAAGAGGCTTCCTTGTCATTTCTTGATGATTCCTTTCAGAGTGAAAGGAGTTCCTATTAGTTTCAAATTCAAAAAGCCAAGTTGTGGAGAGTGAGACTTTTGTAACTGTAGAAGAAGAGACAGTGAATCCTGGTGATAGCATCCCATCTACATCATCAAGCCGTTTGGAAGCAGCAGGAGATAAATATGCAGATACTGAACTCAGTAATTCAAGCAATATCTCTTCCAGTGAGAAAGGACAGTCAAATGTTGACAGTAATAGAGAAACAGAAAGCAGTATTCAAGCCTAGCCTGTTTTTATGCTGTGTTATCAGCATGTTCCAGGCATATCTGTTCCCTTTTCTTAATCAAGAATCTGTTTCATTTGTGTATACTCTGCACATAGTTCTTCCCCCAATAGATTGGGGGGTGTTTTGTCATAGGGCCTTGATTAAAAGAACTAGTTTCACCTGGGTGCCAGTTTGAATGTGTGCTTTTTTCACCCTCCCAGCAGCCATGGGGAACATGTGGTTCTCTCATAGGGATGGGGAGAAATTCAATTTAGTTCACATTTAAAGGTGAACTCACCTAATTCACACTTTTTGAAACAATATGCAAACCAAAACACAACCATCCTTCAAAATGTGCATGTTTCTGAATTTTGCAATGCAGTTCTCTGGCCAAGAAATGTGTACAAAAATGCATATACTAGGATAATGTATGCATATCATTGCATGTATTCGTGAAAATAACATATAAACACAGATTATATTAGGGAAAGGTGCTTTGCAAAAATGTGTGTATTAGAAAATATTGCAAACAAAGTGTGTATATTAGGATAAAGCATTTTGGCTGAAGAAAACATCTTTTTATTACCTTTTTTGGATTTAACCCTGGTAAGGATTAGGGTGCAATAATCTGTCAATTCTGGTTCTCTCAGTTCCTCTTTTTATCTAATCTTATATTCATTTCACATTTCTGCAGCAATTTGCTTTTTTTTAAAAAAAAATAAAAACCTCATGAAAATTCTTCAGCATTTTAGTGTGAATTTCTCCTAATAAATACATTTTTGTATACACTTTTGATGGACACATGTTTGCAAGCAATTTATCCTAATGTAATGCATTTTTGTATGTTATTTTCACCAATATATTCATTTTGTGCACACTTTCCCCTAATAGTTGCATAAACTTTCTTTCGAATTTGTGACATGACAGACAATGACAGCCTCCATTTAAAGAATTACAGTTTGTTTTAAGAACAGGAGCAGTTCTCAGGACCCTCTGAAAAATTCAGTGAATAAGGCAGGGCGAGTGCACAACAAAGCCTTATCTGGAAGGGTGATAGCGCAGTAATGGCCATTTTAGATATGGTAGGAAAAAACACTAGCTATGTTGTAGTCATTCCAAACAGATGCAGAAGTGTCTCAGAAGAAAGTGAAAGATATTGTAAGACTCTATAGGAAGGTTGTTGTTGTTGTTATGTGCCTTCAAGTTGATTACGACTTATGGCGACCCTATGAATCAGTGACCTCCAACAGCATCTGTCATGAACCACCCTGTTCAGATCTTGTAAGTTTAGGTCTGTGGCTTCCTTTATGGAATCAATCCATCTCTTGTTTGGCCTTCCTCTTCTTCTACTCCCTTCTGGTTTTTTCCAGCATTATGGTATTTTCTAGTGAATCATGTCTTCTCATGATGTGGCCAAAGTATGATAGCCTCAGTTTCATCATTTTAGCTTCTAGTGACAGTTCTGGTTTGATTTGTTCTAACACCCAATTATTTGTCTTTTTTGCACTCCATGGTATGCACAAAGCTCTCCTCCAACACCACATTTCAAATGAGTTGATTTTTCTCTTATCCACTTTTTTCACTGTCCAACTTTCACATCCATACATAGAGATCGGGAATACCATGGTCTGAATGATCCTGACTTTAGTGTTCATATAAATGTAATATCCTGCCTTCGCTCCTTGGTCTCAAGGAGCTGGGAGTCAGGAGAGTGAGTTTTCATTAAGCACTCATGTTTCACAAAGCAAGTATTCTAAGGAGCTTAGGCGCTCATAGGAAATATGTGTTTAATTATCAACAGCATAAACCAGCAGCAAACTATAGAAATTAAGGAAGGAAGAAGTTTTATGTTCTCATTTAGAGGGGGTTTCCTAAGTTGTAGCACATAAGTTTGCAATCCCACTGCCATATATTATTTTTAAGGATGCAGCAAAAAACATATGCATTCAAGTAAAGGGCTTTTTTAAAAAAGTTTACCTTGTGCATCTAGTATCCTTTATCACCCCTGTCCTATGTAGGAATCTTGCAGTTATGATTTAACAGGCATATTTTTATTTTTTAAACATAAGCTACAGCAGCACTGAAGCCACTATTATCACATCAAAAATCCCCCTTGAATTCTGATGTTAGCCATAGCTGCCAATGGAAACTTTCCCCCTTTCCACCCCTGGCATTTTCAGTGTGACTGAAGTGCACTGAAGTACAAAGGATGACCCAACTCCCCACACAATTTGGTCCCAATCCTGTTCCCTCAAGACTGCTATTTAAAGTATTTTAAAAGTGCACATTAAAAATAAGAGTACACACATTTAACATCATGTTTAGTGTGACCATTTGGTTTGCATCCAAGTGATGTCCTCACCTTAATGGAAAGTACTTTTATTTGTGCATGTTGGGGGCATCCATTTTCACCAAACCCACTTAATCCCACCCCAAATATCTGATGTAGGACTTTCCAGAACCAAACTGGATAAGATGCAGAAGGCTGCATTAGAGGTGTGTGTGTGTGTGTATCAGTGACCGACCAGGAGAGAGACCTCGGGGTTGTAGTGGACAGCACGATGAAAATGTCAGCCCAGTGTGCGGCAGCTGTGAAAAAGGCAAATTCCATGCTAGCGATAATTAGGAAAGGTATTGAAAATAAAACAGCTGATATCATAATGCCGTTGTATAAATCTATGGTGCGGCCGCATTTGGAATACTGTGTACAGTTCTGATCGCCTCATCTCAAAAAGGATATTATAGAGTTGGAAAAGGTTCAGAAGAGGGCAACCAGAATGATCAAGGGGATAGAGCGACTCCCTTACGAGGAAAGGTTGCAGCATTTGGGGCTTTTTAGTTGAGAGAAAAGGCGGGTCAGAGGAGACATGATAGAAGTGTATAAAATTATGCATGGCATTGAGAAAGTGGATAGAGAAAAGTTCTTCTCCCTCTCTCATAATACTAGAACTCGTGGACATTCAAAGAAGCTGAATGTTGGAAGATTCAGGACAGACAAAAGGAAGTACTTCTTTACTCAGCGCATAGTCAAACTATGGAATTTGCTCCCACAAGATGCAGTAATGGCCACCAGCTTGGACGGCTTTAAAAGAAGATTAGACAAATTCATGGAGGACAGGGCTATCAATGGCTACTAGCCATGATGGCTGTGCTCTGCCACCCTAGTCAGAGGCAGCATGCTTCTGAAAACCAGTTGCCGGAAGCCTCAGGAGGGGAGAGTGTTCTTGCAGTCGGGTCCTGCTTGCGGGCTTCCCCCAGGCACCTGGTTGGCCACTGTGAGAACAGGATGCTGGACTAGATGGGCCACTGGCCTGATCCAGCAGGCTCTTCTTATGTTCTTATGTTAACTGTCCCCACTTGTGTAAGCAGAAGCACTTTGAAGCCACCATGGGACACAACCCATTCAGGTTCCCCCACCCCCTGAAATGTTAGAATTCTCAGTGTGCATATAGTTTGAAATTGTACCAAGACAGACTCCAAAACTGCTGCCTGCTAATATATTGAATCAGAAACAGAGCTGTTTTTGCCACTGGAAGATGATGCCAATAGTAGCTCCAGCGTTCATGACATTATGTGCATTGATTATTTGAAGCTAGTTGGAGCACCAGCCTACTCATCTATCCTCCGACTTTTCTGCTTAACAATTTCTGTTCTGGAGATGGCACTTTGGTGCATTTGTTACTAAGTCAGTAACGGACTTTCCAAATCATGAGTGATTTATTTGCTTCATCATAGTCATTGATTTCTTGGACAATGACTGATGACTGATGCTAACCTGTATTAGAATTGCCTTCAGTAACAAGTTCACTGCTTGACTATATCAATACACAGCCAACATCTTTAAATATATACATTCAGTGGTCTATTTGAAACAGATCTACTCATTTTTATGTAGTGTAAATAGCATATAGTGTTGAATTCAGCTAAGTCCTATTTGGACGTAGATCCATTGAAATTAATGAGCCTAACTTAGTCATGTACATTTCAGTGGATCTACTTTCAGTAGGACTAGCACTGAATATCACCTATAGTCTTTTTAAATATTATATGAATTTTTCATCATAAGTTCATATTTGTTCATTAGCTTGTGTGGATAAATGAATATGCAACAAATTATGGCTACCATTTTTCTCTTTTATGCAAGCAGTAATAAAAGGGCATTTCAAATGTATGTATTATGTTATATTCCTTATGGAAGGCATATACACTTAGGGGCTTCATCATTGATGGATTTTTATTTTATGGTTGCAAGCAACAACCTACAACAATCTAGTAACATTTCCTTCTGCTGGTCTTCCACACATAACCATATAAGTATTACATCACACATGTTCTTCCTCCACCATATGGACAACATATAATCAGGAAGTAGGCCATCATTTAACTGGCCTTGTCGGTAACATTGTTATATTCCTTTCATGGTGATCTAGCTTCCCCCCACCCAAGTGCAGGAATTTTATCAATAAATATACGGAAACTAAACATGTGGTTCACTATTCATACTGCAGTTGGCTGCATGGATCTGAAATTGCCCCCTTGCCCAGAACATCTTATCTATATTTTGAAAAAGTAATTCACATCTCTCTCTCTCTCTCTCTCTCTCTCTCTCTCTCTCTCTCTCTGTTATTGCTGTTATGTCAAAATTGACACCAGGGACCCATTATGGGGAAATGCCTGTACTGGGCAAGGGCTGTAGCTCAGTGGTAGAACTAGATGGACCGATGATCTTACTTATTCTGAAGCAGCTTCCTATGTCCCCCCTAGTTAAAAATATTGAACACTGAGCAGCTTGCAACAAGCAAGAATGGACTAAATGGATTTAGGATGGTATGCACAGGCCTCCTGATCCCTGTGATGACTTGTTTACTGCTTATACAATCACTCCACTTGGAATGCTACACCTATGGAAAAATAGATCCTCCCAAAACATTTACCTTGTAGGAGAGAGCACTACATTTTTCTGGGGTATGGCAGATTGTGTAGTTTTCTTGTGAGCAGACTTCTTGGGCAAGCTGTCCAACCTATCATAACAAGCCCACATTCACACCATACACTTATTCCACTGTTATTCCACTTTACAGTCATGGTTTAAACAGTCAAGAATCCTGGGATGTGTAGCTTGTGAAGGGTGCTGAGAGTTGTTAGGAAGCCCCTATTCCCCTCACAGTGTTACCATTCCCAGAGATCTCTGTGAAGAAGGATTGATTGTTAAACCACTCTGGGAATGGTAGCTCTCTGAGGGCAGTAGGGGTCTCGTAACGATTCTCAGCACCTTTCAGAAACTACACTTCCCAACATTCTTTGGGGAAGCCATGACTGTTAAAAGTGGAATAATTGTGGAATAAATGTTTGGTGTGAATATGGCCCTAGTCTGGAAAGCTTCTCTGTGAGTAGATAAACAAATTTGGGGAGCACGTTAGAACTGTGGGAATACCTTTTTCTTTCTCTTTTCAACTATATGAGTAACTCTGCTAACTTTCTGGTGTTAGAGTGTTTGTTACTAAAGCACCACTTCCCTTTGACTTCCCCACACTGAAAGCATTAAACAACTGTGAAGACCACACTGCCAGCGTTGCTCCCACAGTGGTACTTTTTAGTACTTCAGAGATATCCTGCACATGTAGAGATTAGGTACACTGAAATCTCCTAAGTAAGAACTTGTTGGGTGCTTTTTAATTCATCAACTTTGAGCTTGAAAACAACATGTACCCACACCTTTTAATGACTTAAAAGTTTATTTCTCAAACTTTGGTTAACAAACCTGGCATATGGTAGAGATGTGGAATCTTACTGAAGGCAGAAGACTATAATTATTACCAGTGCTTTTTTGGTAAAAAAAAAAAATGAGGTGCAGGTATTCATATCTTGATAAAAGCACTGTGGGTGCCACCATAAAATGGCCGGCATGGGTAGGAAAAAAAAATGTACCAGTACTCTGTTCTAGTGAGTACTGTCACACACAAAATCCCTGACTGTTAGTTACCATAAATATAATTGTTATGTTGTTTCAACCTGTTTGACTTTGTAGACCAAGTCATATCATCTGCTGTGACTCTCTCAGAACTGTTAAGAGTAGGACCAGATTCCATTCTGGACCAGCTTCTGGGGGTTATATGCCAGTGGTGGGAGTAACAAATGTAAATGTGTAGTAGGTTACTGTCTATACACACCATTATCTATCTTGCATCTAGGCAAGCAGAAGATGTTATCAGAGTTCAGGAGACATTATGAGAGTTCAAGCACACATTCTAGAAGGCAAAAACACTCACATAGGATGCAAAGCAAGGCTGGTAAACAGTGTGGCCTAGTGAGAGAGGGGATGGCGAGGGAGGGGTGTAGCCTGGAGAGAGTCTGAAATATCAGATACAAAGGCCTGGGTTGCATTCAGTCCCCAGTTCTGAAGTTTCCCACCCCTATGTCAGAGGTTCAATGTGCTTGTGGAGAACTATGCCATTTTTCTACAAAATTAATAAGTAACAGACCTCTAAATATCTTCTGAAAAGAGGAGAAAAGCTGCTGTCTCCTTCATTATTCCTTTGAATGACTGTGCTATTGTTAGGACAAACCATCTATATCAGCAGCAGGGTTGCCAGGTCAGAAGCATCCCAAACCCTGAGATTTCAGGAGCGGACCTTAGCGGTGTCAGAGAGGTGGACCCTAGTGATGTCATTAAGCATGTTACGTTAAGCATCAACCACAGTTGCTCAGAGCATACAATTCAAACAAAAACATTTCTCTGATTAGAAATTAAGATAGAAATCTTAGCTAAAAGATGGAGCATGGGTAGGGAACATTTAATTTAGCCTACTTGCTTCTGGGAAGAAGGGTTTAAGTGCCCTCAGGCCAGTCACTAGAAGGCCATTGTAGGAAGAAAGGAGCCTAGTGTTGTGGAGATGTTAGACGGGAGCGCTCAGGAGTAAAGATTTAGGGTTGCCAGGTTCAGGGCCTGAGACTGATCCTGTATCTTTAGGAGAAGAGAAAATCAGCCAAATGCAGGTGTTCTTGCAACACTGTAATAGGAAAAACCACAAGGTGGAATGCTCCCCCCTGCACAACTTTTAAAGATACAAAAGACCTCTTGGAGGCCAGGCCTGGCAACCAAGAGGTCTTCTGTATCTTTAAAAGTTGTGCAGGGGGAAGGGAGAATTCCACCTTGTGGTTTTTCCTATTAAAGTGTTGCAAGAACACCTGCATTTGGCTGATTTTCTCTTCTCCTAAAGATACAGGATCAGTCTCAGGCCCTGAACCTGACAACCCTAGTAAAGATGGATGCCCCTGAAGGCTGAAATTCTAAACACACTTACTAAGCCCCATAGAACTCAATAGGACTTACGTCTGAGTAGATATGGTTTGGATTGTGCTGTTGGTAAAGCTTGACTAGGGATTCTCTGCAAAGATGTCCATATCCAAGCAGGGTTGGCAACCCCCTGCCTGGAATGCCCTGCCCCTCCCTTTTAACATGGCTACTCCAAAGTTCTTTACAGATTTGACCCTTCACTTCCGAAAGAGATCTGAGAAATGAGTAAGAAGATTCTTTCCCCTTTTCTGTCTACCCTGTGAGCTACTATAAACTCAGCCAACCCAATTCCAGTGAGTAATAATTGACAGAGAGAAAACACACATGGTTTGGTCTACTTTCACAGGCAGCAGCTTGAGAATAACAACTGCAGCCACACTTCCCATTGTGTGAATTCACTGTTGTTGCTTCTATGGATGTAAGGGAGTGAGGTGAAATGTAAATGAAATGCAAAAAGAAAAAGAACAGACAGGGATTATTTCCTAAATGCAATACTATACCAACCACAACAAGATTCCTATGAGTAGAGCAGAAAACTCAGCATCCCACAACCAGTCAGGATTCCTAACCAAAGACCAAAACCAAAATAATTCCTGGCAGCCAGTCAGCCAAGGACACAGAAATCTTCATTGTATTACTTTCAGCACCTGCTAAAAACATTTTTGTTTAGGCAAGCCTACCAAGGCATGTAGAAGCTATTGTGTTTTTTATTTGTTTTTAACTCATTGCTGGTTTTATTATTTTGAACATTTTTAAATACCTCTTTAACTGTTTTTGCCAATATTTTTAATCCCTTCTGTAAACTGCTTTGAGGTTTTTTTTACAGTAAAGCTGTATATAAATGTTGTAAATAAAATACATAAATAAATTTTTGGAGTCACTCTGGCCCTTGGGTCTCTTTCCTCTTTTAAGGAACAAAGGAACAAAGGGATCTGACTTATACTGACTCAGGCCATTTGGTAGCATCTAGTTCAGTACTGATGACACAGACTAGCATTGGCTGGCCAGGATTCCAGACAGCAGTCTTTTCCAGAAATTGAATTTTGGACCTTTGCATGCAAAGCACATGCCCTACCACTGAACTATAGCCCTTCCCCAGTTTAAAAAAGTATATTTTAAAACTGTTCTTTTCAGTTCACTAATTATTATTATTATTGTTATTGTTATTATTATTGTTGTTATTTTATAATTATCTTCTATTTTATTTTTCAGAATATACAGAAAAATGAACAGTTAATCAACAAACATGGAGTACATTGTATATACAAATGATGTTGATAATCCAATCTTGTGTCCAAACCTTAATAAAAACAAAATGGCATTTTATAATTATTTTTCACTCACTGACTTTATTCTCTCTGTCGTTCTATAAGTTTCTCTATGTGAGTGTGAAAGATAGACAAGAAAAATAAACACAGGTATAAAAATACAATAAAAATAAAAGCAATACAATTTACAAAAATTCATTTAAATAACAAATAACATTATCATTATCGGCACCGCCAAGAAAGAGGAGGTGGTGTTAGCAGGGGCAGCAGCTTCCGAGAGGCAGAAGGGTGACAGGCATTTGTTACAGTGAAGCTGTTTGCTGTTTCAATGTTGTCTTCCTCTCCATGTCCTTGGGCTTGCTCAGCTGCTACTCCCCGGGCTTCTGCTGCTGCTGGTGGTGATGGTTTGTGTTGGGAGGCGGCTGCGGGAGCTCGGGCTCGGGAACCTGGGCCTTGCCCGGCAGGATCTCACATTGTTGGCTATTAATGCACTATTTCTGGCCACCAGAGGGCCTTGGCTAGTTGCTCAGGAAAAGCCAAAGCCATTTCTCTTGTTATTTCTCTGTTTGGTTGAACAAGACACCCCCCAATGAATGGACATCATATCTAGGGCAGATCCATACAATTCATTTAAAGCACATTCAACACACATTTGAAGCACATGAATCACGCTACAGAATCATGGGAACTGTAGTTTGTTAAGGGTGGTGGGAACTATAACTGTGAAGGGAAAACTACACTTCCCAGGATGCTTTAGGGGAAGTCATGCACTTTAAATGTGAGTTGGATGTGGTTTAAACGTATTGTGTAGATCTACTTAATAAACTTTGCCTGCATGTAAATTGTTTTAATTAATTTTTTTAAATGGAGATGAGCTATGAAGTTGTCTGGGTGACCATGGGCTACTCATCATCTCTCAGCCTAATCTGTCCCACAGGATGAAAACAACAGAGGGGAACCATGACCACTCCATAGAAGAAGGGTACACTTAAAATGAAGAGGAAATAATAATATACAACCATAGTGTGAAATCATATACTTATCGGGACACAATATGAAGAAATATTTATATAAGCATGACAAAGATGTTTATTATTTACACAACCTGTAAAGATATTTATAATGCAATCCCATGTTTGTTTACTCAGAGCAAGTCCCAATGTATTCAGTAGAGCTTACTTAAACATAGAAGTTTGCACAGGGCTGCAACCTCAAGTGATAAGGGCTCCTGCTGGGAGGAAGGGCAGGATATAAATCAAATAACAAACAAACTTCACTCACCCAACCCAAAATTAGGAATCATGCCACTTTAAGCTGTTTTGCAACTATTTATACTTGTTTGTATGGTTATTGGATTTTAAAGGGATTTATTTCTTATTTTGAGCTGCCTTGGTTTCCAGTCGACAACCCAACCTCACAGGTTGTTGGAAAGACTCCATATATACACAGACTTCGGTGATATAAAAATACATACACCCCATGTAATAGTTTATTGTAAAAACCAGTTGGTCATTGCAGAACATTTTTTAAAATATTTAAAGTCAGTATTAGTTTCCTACATAATAAAAGCAGTGATGCCTAAATAAACCCTGCCTAACTGCTTTAAAAATAGGATTGGAGAGAAAGAGAAAGTTTTACAACACAAACACAGTTCTTTGCTATATTCACTCAAAACTCCCATTAAGTTACAGCACAATCCTAACCATGTCTACTCAAAAGTCCTATTGAATGCAATGGGGTTTACTCAGGGTATGTGTGATTAACATTGCAGCTTTACTCCCGGAAAGAGAGTATAGGATTAAAGCTTTGTACTGGGAAGGTTTTCAAAACACTGCCCTCTTCAACAGCCCAGGAAAATTTAAACTTGTTTTGACTCCTATACACAAGATAGAAAAAGACTGAAAGCTATGTACTTACTCAATTTATGTGATTTTCAGATAAGCAGGAAAAAAACAACAGTTTTCTGGCCTTGCAATGAGGTCTACCTACTGCCTGGAGGTCAACAAATCACAACCCTGACTTCACTTGTTGGCTACAAACCTGAAAGGGTGGGGTTAGAGCAGCCAACTACCAGCTCATTAAACAGAAGTTGTCAGGGGGCTGATGTTTTGATGTATATCTCCTGAACCAGACCACCTAGAAACTTAATTTGTTTTTTAAATGAAAGCTGAGGGTCCGGAGATTAAGGTGACTCACTCAGAGACCTGGAAAAGACCCAAAAAATCCAGAGTCTCTGGGCAAAAACTAGAGACCTGGCAACCCTAATCAGCAGTGACTTCCATTAGCATAGTAGTGACAAGAAACAGAACAGCACATCAGTGGCTCCTGTGAGGCTGACACTAGTGTTATATATTGTGTTGATGTGTCCTTATCACTATTTCAACTGCAGTTGTATTCTTGGCAGTAGCATGCAACCACTATATAAGCACATGCATAGTTTGATTAAAACTAATTTAAGTACTAAATATTATTTATTATTACCTTATACAAGCTATACATTTACTTATTAAAGATAGTGTAGGACATAGGCAGTACAATAAACAATTTGTTTACATATTGTTTTGGCCACCGTCACAATTAGTTTTGATTAGTCTAATAAAAATATTATCAGTGCATCTCTGTAGTGAAAACTAATTCAGAGATATAAAATGTAAAATGGATATAAAAATGTAAAAGCTGAAATAAAATATAAAAATGGATATTTTTATACATATAAAATATGTATAAAATATAATATAAAAACAAAAGGTAGATATACACATGTAAAAATTGAACAAAAATTAAATTGCAACAACAAAGTGGTTTGCATAATGATCTAATATGCATAAAGAATGGTGATGGTAAACTATTTGTATTTATTCACTAATTTCCTATGATGTTTGGCCTTGATTTGAACCAGTATAATGGTTCAGATTGGATGATGTAAGGTGAACTTTTTTAAAAAAAAAACAAAAAACCAAACGAGGTCAGGAAGGGTTCTTCTCTGGCACATTGAGATGCTGGTGGCCAGAAAGTGAGCCAGTCAAACTGGAAGTGACATGGCAGGGGCGCAACATCGCTCAGCCCAAAAGAAAATAAATGTGGGCCAAAAGATACATTGGGTGTGAGTCGCAGGTGCTGAGAAAGAGGAGAAAAAGGTGCTGAGGTGGGAGCGAAAGGGGTGGCAGCACAGAGAGTGCTGGTGAAGGGAATCCAATGAAGGAGAGCGAAAGAAAAGTGGCTGCATGAAGGTAGGAGGGGAGCCTGGCATGAAGTAGAGAGTGAAGATGAGAGAGTGGAAGTGGGGGGACTGGTATGGAGGACAGAAAAGGAGTGTGAATGAAAGTGAGCATGAAATGGAAGGGGAACAAGGAGAAAGAGCAAGCAGAGAGCCAAGTAGCAAACAGACAAAAACATGGGAAAGTAACAAGAAGCAGGAGTAAAACATGAACTGAAGCAGAAATAAGGGAAAAGAGGATCACCCATGGTGAATTAAGAGAGGAGGGATTGCATCTGAATGAAAGGGGATGGCAAGCATAATCAAGGAGGGGCAGAAAAGATAAGAAGGAAGGTTTGTAGGTTTGTTTTAATAGTAAGTTAATATATTTTAAAGTCTGTTATGATGTTTTAAAGTGTGTTTAGTGCTTTTGTTTGCCACCCTGGGCTCCTACTGGGAGGAATGATTGATTGATCAATTAATTAATTAATAGGGTGGGACACCATACTGCAGTCGTGGGCTAAGTAATAGGAGTAAAAACAATCATAAGAGTGTGCCTGTTGATAAGAAGAACCCTATCTTGAAAGGGGAAGGGCATACTAGCTGGCTCTGAATGTAAGAGACACACTAGAGCTCTGAAGCAGTTGAGATCCACAAGGAAATAAGTAGAGCTTGAAAGTAATTTGTTATAAGTAACAAATTACTTGTAATTCATTATTTTCTTGAGGAACGAGTGGGTAATTCCTTTACATTTTGATTGTAATAGAACCAGGACTAATTTTATTACTTTTGTGGAGTAATTGTAATGTTTCCAGCATTACTTTTGGGAATTACTGGGGGGGGGAAGCAAGGGAACTCTTCTGCTCCTCTGATTTGTGGATGAAAATCATGTGCCTCAAACTGGGCTTCTGTGCAGTGTTGCTCTTCCCTCATGCTGTTTGGGTGGGTAGGACGTGATGCGGGAGGAGGTGCAGAGTGAGACAGGGTGGAGTGGAGAAAACAATTGTTAAAAAAAATAAATGGTGGTGGTGAAGAACGGAGTGGAGGGAAAAAGGAGCTGGAGGGCAAGAACATGGATAAAGGAGGAGGAGGCAGCAGCAGAATGGAGATAAAGAACTGTGGAGGTGAAAGGTGTGTGTGTGTGTGTGTGTGTGTGTGTGTGTGTGTGTGTGTGTGTGTGTGTGTGTGTGTGTGTGTGTGTGTGTGTGTGTGTGTGTGTGTGTGTGTGTGTGTGTGTGTGTGTGTGTGTGTGTGTGTGTGTGTGTGTGTGTGTGTGTGTGTGTGTGTGTGTGTGTGTGTGTGTGTGTGTGTGTGTGTGTGTGTGTGAATACCGTGTTTGCACTTGGCACACAAAGTGGCCACCACCACTCTTTGTAGCTACTGTGCTGCATTTGCAGTATTTTAACTTTTTTGCATCTCAGGGGGAAATGGTTGCTTGGGTGAGTGTCCCTTAGCTGGTAGCAGAGCAGGGTCCAGGACGTGGTTAAGTGAGAGAGATTATGCTTGCTGGTTGGGGGGGGGAGTTGCACTTGGTTTGATGTGCAAAGATCTGAGTAGTGGCCTCTGCGTCCCTCCCCACCTCCCTTACCAGCAGAGAGACCGCCATTGCTAACTTATGGATAAAAAGAATTATTCTACTACTTCTGTATGTGTGTGTTTATTTTTAATGTTGTTTTAGGCTACTTAGATGTGCAGCAGCCAAGGCCAGCACCTTGTAGGTTTTTTTTAAAAAAAGTAGCTGAAATGTAATTATAGTGATTACTTTTGAAAAAAGTAAAGTAATCAGCTACTTTCAGAGCAATTGTAATTGTAACGGTAATTACTACTTTGGGGGGGGCATGTAATTGTAACTGTAATTTATTACTTTTTAAAAGTAATCTTTCAAGCTCTGGAAATAAGGTAGGAATAATCACAGGCTGCAATCCTTAGGTCTTTGGGTGGGCATCCCAAGGGCCATAGGTCAAGGGTAGAGGTAGTGGTCTGAATTCAGAGAGGAAGATCTAACCTTGTACGGCCCCTCCCAACTACCATGGAAACATCTATCAGTGACTATAGCCTCACTGATGTCAGAGTCAGAGCTTGGAAGTAACTAGTTACAAGTAATGAATTACTTGTAATTCATTACTTTTTTGAGTAACGAGTGAGTAATTCCATTACATTTTGATTGTAATAGAACTAGGAGTAATTTTACTACTTTTGTGAAGTAATTGTAACGTTTCCAGAATTACTTTAGGGCATTATTTGGGGGGGGAGCAGGGGAAGTCTTCTGCTCCTCTGATTTGTGGATGAAAATCATGTGCCTCAAGCTGGGCTTCTGTGCAGTGTTGCTCTTTCCTCATGCTCTGTGGATGGGTAGGAGTCGACGAGGGAGGAGGCAGAGAGTGAGATGGGGTGGAGTGGAGAAAACAGTTATTTTAAAAAATGGATAGTGGTGGTGAAGAATGGAGTGGAGGGGGAAAGGATCCGGAGGTCAAGAACGTACATAAAGGAGGAGAAGGAGGCAGCAGCAGAATGGAGATAAAGAACTGTGGAGGTGAAAGATGACAACGCGTGTGTGTGTGTGTGTGTGTGTGTGTGTGTGTGTGAATACTGTGTTTGCACTTGGCACACAAAGTGGCCTCCACCACCCTCTCTGGCTACTGGGCTGCATTTGCAGTATTTTAACTTTTTTGCATCTCAGGGGAAAATGTTTGCTTGAGTGAGTGTCCCTTAGTTGGTGGCAGGGCAGGGTCTGGGAGGTGGTTAAGTGAGAGAGATTATGTTGGCTGGCTGAGTGTGGGAGGGTTGCACTTGGTTTGACGTGCAAAGATCTGAGTAGTGGCCTCAGCCTCCCTCCCCACCACCCTTACCAGCAGAGAGACCACCATTGCTATCTTATGAATAAAAATAATTATTCTACTGCCTCTGTATGCGTTTGTTTATTTTTAATGTTGTTTTAGGCTACTTAGATGTGCAGCAGCCAAGGCCAGCACCTTGTAGGCATTTTTTTAAAGTAACTGAAATGTAATTGTAGTGATTACTTTGGAGGAAAAGTAAAGTAATCAGTTACTTTCAGTGCAATTGTAATTGTAACGGCAATTACTACTTTTGGGGGGCCTGTAACTATAATTTATTACTTTTTAAAAGTAATCTTCCAAGCTCTGGTCAGAGTTTGATGTCAGTAGGGGCAAAAAGAGGGCATGCCAGGAATGGATTGGGGTCTGTGCCAGGGATGGACTTGATAAAGCTTGGCTCCAAGACATACCTCACAAAATGGCAGGAACCGCCAGCCCTGGAGCTAGTGTTGGAAGCAGTGGCAGGAAAATTCTATTTCCTTTTTGAAACTCTGCTTTCTCTCTTCCACTCTGCTGCTGTGTACCTGGCAGGGTTCTGAATTTGGCAGTTTGTCCACCTTCAGTTTTACCCTACTTGTCTCCCCCTCACTTTTGTATTGCTCTGTAAATGGTGCAAGTGCAGCTGAAGAGACTGATGTTCAAGCACTCAAGAAGCATAAGCACTGATTATGTACACTCTTCTGAATATTACACTTGAATAGGAATGGGGAACATAATTTTCTCAATGCTACCCTAAAGTGATATTACTCAAGTTTACTGTAGTTCTCAAACTCAAATGAAAATGTAAAAATATGAAATTATGGCTCAATAAAGGGCTTAATAGAATGTATTTTATGAATGCGGGGACACACAATGGTAGTAAAATTAGGGTTAAGGTTCTAGTTTTCTTGTACAAGGCCCTATACAGCTTGGGACCAGGATACCTGAAAGACTGTCTTGCCCCTTATATACCCAGTTGATCACTACACTCTGCAGTAGATTGCCAGGTTCAATCCCTGAGACTGATCCTGTATCTTTAGGAGAAAAGAAAGTCTGCCAAGTGCAGGTGTTCTTTCAAACCTGTAATGGGAAAAACCACAAGGTGGAATTCTCCCTTCCCCCTCCACAACTTTTAAAGATACAGAAGACCTCTTGGAGGCTGGGCCTGGCAACCAAGAGGTCTTTTGTATCTTTAAAAATTGTTTAGGGGGGAGGGAGAATTCCACCTTGTGGTTTTTCCCATTACAGGGTTGCAAGAACACCTGCAGTTGGCTGACTTTCTCTTCTCCTAAAGATACAGGATCAGTCTCAGGGATTGAACCTGGCAACCCTACTCTGCAGGTGAAGGCCTCCTGCAGATACCATCTTATCAAGAGGTCTGTTCTGCACAACATAGGAAATGGACCTTTAGGGTAGTGGCAACTGCCCTTTGGAATTCCCTCCCCTTAAACATTAGACAGTCTCCATATATGCTATCTTTTTGGCGCCTACTGAAGACCTTCCTCTTTCAACAAGCCTTTAAAGCTTTTTTTAAAAAATATGTGTTTAAAACTTAAAAAAAAAAGTTTTTAAATATGTTATGTTTTAATATGTTTTTAAGAATGTTTTGTTTTAATATATTTTAAAATCTGTTTTTATGATGTTTTAAAGTGTTTTTAGTGCTTTTGTTTGCCATCCTGGGCTCCTACTGGCAGGAAGGGTGGGATATAAACATACAAACAAACAAAATAAAACTTGGGCCCCTTTTACTCCAAAAACTCAGAAGTTGCAGTTCCAGTGCGTTTGATCTTGAAGTCAGTTTCATGCAGACTTCAGAACTGATTGGCCATCAATCCCGGTGCCACTTCAGGTGTATTTCATGAAAATGCTTTGCTATACGCTGAGGCAGATAGTGATTGGCCCAACTCTTTGCTGTGGGTGGTCCTACAGTGGGGAAGAGAGATGTGTCCAGCTGCGGGCAGAGTTGTTTCAAAACAAAGCCAGAGAAAATGGTCTGGCTGCTTTTGAAGCAACTAGTGAGTTTGCGGCCAGGATCAAAAGGATCCCCCCCCCCCGGTTTCCATCAGAACACAGATAGAGAGCAGTGGTGTAGTGACAAATTCAGAAATGAGGGTTCCTTCATAATAGTCACAGCCACACTCCCTCATAGCCACACCACCTTCTAAGATTCAAGAATAATCTGCCGAGCCTCAGCAGCAGGAGATAAATGTATAGACCCTGAACTCAGTGCTTCAAGCAGTATCTCTTCCAGTGAAAAAGGACAGTCAAATGGTGACAGTGATAGAGAAACAGAAAGCAGTATTCAAGCCTAGACAGATTATTCTTTAATCTTAGAAGGTGGTGTAGTTGTGAGGGGGCATGGCTGTGACTATTATGAAGGGACCCTGCACTTCTGAATTTGCCACTACACTATTGGCTAAGACCCTTTCGTTGGTGGCATAGGAGCTGCAATAGCATCACTCCTTCCTGCAGCAGCACCACCAAGTTAATATGAGAAATATCCATTCAGGAAAGGGCCATGCTGCAGTTCTTCCTCATTTGTCAACACATGACACTGCTATGGCCCTCCTGCCTATGATGGCTGTGTCTACAGAGAACCATCCTTCATTTGAAGGGCACTCCTTGTACAGCTGTTCAGTTCAAGTCCAGCTTAAAGAGCCATAAGAAGGGGGAGAGCAAAAGCCTTGAAGGTGCCCAACAATAGCACCTAGGCAGGCACAGGCACTTATCTCTTGGGCAGACTGAATACCCATAAAGGTCACCTGATCATAGTCTTCCCCATGATGGGGAGAAGTATTTTTCATTCCATTTAAATTACAGTAATGATTCCTTAATTTGCATCTTGTTATAAATTAGCAAATCTCTCTCCCCTTTGTCCTCTTTTTGGGGGTGCCTAAGTGGCCACTCTACTGATGCTGCTGGAAGGTAATGATGAGATACCAGGCCTATATTCCTCAACCATTTTGATCCCAAGAAGGTGTGGTTGCCTGTATACATCTCCTTCAGGATGTCTAGATCTTTTATTTATTTACAAAATGTTCATTAAGAGGGGAAAATCCCAGGGCAGTTTGCAATAAAAATTCTAAAAACAGAGAACAGTAAAACAAGATGGTAATAAATAACAGAATGAGATCTGGAAAAATATTTTAAAAAGTTAGTCTGGCAGGCAGCAAAATATAACTAAATAAGTACCAGGTGAGTGTTTCTGGGGAAGGAGTTCCATGAATGGGTGCCACAGGCAAAAAAATTAGTTTTCCTTTTTACATCCATTAGCCTTACGGCTTACCTCAGGAGGGCACTTTGAAGAGATCATCATCAGAAGATGGCATTCACAACCATGTTGCCTGATATGGAAGGAGGCAGTTATGTTTCTGGGTCCCAAAGCATATATTATGTGTGTAGCTATTTTTTCCCTTTCTCACATGCACCTTTAAGAGGCTAGAAGGGAAAAATAATACTGAAGCAGCCCTTAGATTCATGTACACATCAGGTAGCACAATAATCAATTCTATAGACCACTAGTGGGCCACAGTCCTGAAACCACTTACTTGTAACTAATAAGCCCACACTTTTATCCTCTTCTTTATAAAGGACGCTTTTCTACAATCAAATTTCACTGATGTCTGCCAGTGCAAGCAGTGAATGTTTTAATATATCACTAATCTAAAAATGTTTGAATTGAAACCTCTTAAATAGTAGGGAGTATATGTTGTGGACAGTTGGGTGTTCATTGTGCAATTGGTGTTTCTCATGCATGCAAGTTTTTTTCAGCAACCACACAACACTGTTGGAAGCAAAATGCCAGCCTATTTCCCCATTTAATCTGAATTTACACTTTCTGCAATAAATCTGATAACATAAGCACAACATACATGGACCAAAGGGTTTTAAGAGACTAAGAATTTCCCCTTGTAAGTAGCTAAAACCTGCACTGATTTCAGTGGATGTAGGATCAGATTTTTCTTCATTTCAAACCCATGTGTCTCTTTCCCTTTACCTATAATTATTGAAGCCCTGATTTCACTAGTTCCTCTGTCAGATACATCATGTAAGAAACAATTACAGCTCAAGACCTTGTCTTATATCATTAGCCAGAGCTCTGGCATTTGTGCCCACAACAATTTCAGTAAAAAATTGCTGTTCAGAAGCCGTCATGGCTAAAAAGCTAATACAATCAAAATCTCATTTCTTGATTTATATCTGCTATTTGGGCTCTTAATTTCCAGGGCTTACCCATTGATTTTGATGATTATAATGAGATCCAATACATTTAAACCAAAGGACATTGCCTCCATTCAGAGACTTCCGTGTTGGTTTTTACTTCTTTATGTTATGTTAAATAAACTTATCTTATTGTTCATGTTTGCTCTCGTCTTGGATTATTAATTGATGGGGCTGTGATGGGCTTTGATTTATTTAAATCAAAACAGGCCTATCTGGTTTCAGTTACTCTTCATTTAAGGTCACATAGACATCATTAGAAGTCTTACTGATACAAAGAGTATCTGGTTTGGATAAATGACATCTGGGGATGCATGGCACCAGTCAGCTCCAAAAACATCCACAGTGTGCCATGCATCATTAGATGCATACATATTTTGTCTATGGCACTAATAACCCTGAGTTGATGAAGAGGCTAGAAGTTGCAAAGCACAGGAAACTTTCAGCAGCACAGAGATCTGAAGAAGCCTTCTATCGCAAGGAGGCACACATTATTGCAGAGAGAAAGAGAGAGAGAAAACATTATACGATCATATATTGTTCAAATTTTAAAAATATCTACAACATAAAGATTAATGCATGCATAATTATTTCATCCATACTGCCAGGGCCGGTTCTAAAGGGCTGTCAGGTGGGGCACTGGCCCGAGGGCCCCTGGAGCTACAGACGCCCCTGAGGGGCCCCTATGCTCCCCTTCTGTGATCCACGGCAGGAGCCATGGATCGCAGGACAGGAGAAGCTTCCAAGCCGCCCGCCATCCCCGCCGCTTCACCTGCCTTTCTCTCTGCTGTTTTTTGCTCGGTGCACAGGGTTGCCATCAATCAAGATGGCGGCAGAGGTTTCCATAAGGGTCTGAAGCCTCTGCCGCCATCTTGGTTGATGGCAGCAATGCGTGTGCATGTGTGCCATCAACCAAGATGGCGGCAGAGGCTTCAGCCCCTTATGGAAACCTCAGCTTCCATCTTGATTGATGGCAACCCTGCGTGCGCAGTGCACACAGCCACAAAAAACAGCAGAGAAAGGTTGGTGAAGCAGGAGGATGGCAGGTGGCTCAGAAGCTCCTGTGTTGCGATCTGCGGCTCCTGCCGTAGATCGCGAAAGGGGAGCGGAGGGGCCCGTGGCAGGCTGGTGCCCAAGGGCCCCAGCATGCCTGGAGCCGGCCCTGCATACTGCCATATAGACTTTCCTCTTCTCCCAGGCATTTTAGCATGTGTTTTAAATTGTTTTAAATTGTGTTTTAAATTGTTTTTAAAAGATGTGTTTTTAAATTTGTATATTTGTTTTTAATGCTTTTAATAATTGTAAACCGTCCAGAGAGTTTCAGCTATGGGGCGGTATATAAATACAATAAATAAATGAATGAATAAATAAATATAAATACATTAAGGCCGCAAACTTATCTGGAAGTAAATACCATTACATTTAATGAGACTTCCAAGCAGACATCAATAGGTTTCACTCTAACTTTAGTTATAAAATTATTGATAATTCTAATGCTTCAAAAGTTATAACGCTAGCAGAGAAAGATGGAAAAATTCAGTCATGTACACTTTAGTTTAGATCATAGCAAACAAAGAACATGCAGATAATCTCTATGCATATCATTGCAGAAAGCAGTTAGTAAGCAGATATTATTTATTAACTTGTCTTCCTAGGTTAGATTTTCTCTTCCCTGTTAATGTCTTAGTTAACGTCTAAGCCTGGAGATGCTGTTGTTCGAACTCCCACATACCTCAAGGCAACATCAAGTAAAACAGTTAAATACAGTACAAAAATATCAGGAGATAAATTTGAAAAACAATACAAAATGGCACCCATGGCAGAGACCTATTCATTTCGCTGGGAAAGTTTGCTGGAACAAAAATGTATTCACTTTAAATATACATACATACATATATATATATTGGAGATGTTCATAATATATAAATAATTATGCATAAGATATATAAGAATAAAAAAATGTTGTTTTTCTGAAAGTGCAGATAGCAGATGTCTATCGTGTCTCAACAGAAATGATGTTCCACAGAATGGGCCAGCCACAGTGTAAGCCCTGCTTCGAGTTACTGTTGAAGAGGCTTCTGAGAAATTTGGAGCTTGCAGAAAAACTTTCCTGCAACTTCAGTGACCTACATGAATCAATGAGGGATAAGGCAGTCTCTCAAGTAAACTGGTCATGTTTGGAAAGTGGTATTTTAATTATAAACACATTTTGTGAAAAGAAGTCATACTGAAGTAAATGGGGCTTGCTTCTCTGTAGTTCATTCCAGATTGGATTGTGGGCCCATCCATACAACTGTATAATCTACATGGTATAGCTTTGTGTCCTCCTTAATTCACCATCATCCATATTTATTTATTTATTTATTTAAATAAATAAATAAAAATAAAATAAATAAATAAATCTACATGTTATAGCTTTGTGTCCTCCTTAATTCACCATCATCCATATGACGTTGCAAACTAGTCCAGATTTTTGCATTCACAAATCTGCATTAGAAATACCACCGAAAAACTGATATGCTTTCCTAAACTGATAATCAATCACATTGATGTCTGTGTGCTTGGATGAAATGCTGCAGACTTTCCTGCAATAGGCAGTCCATAGGTGTTCCTCCATGATATGCCAAGCCCCTTGTCTTCTTCCTACCCAGTAGCACATCCACAAACCTGCACATGTCTGGGAATTAAAAAATATAGATGTTTCTGCGCTCTTCTGAATAAGCATGTGAAAAGCAAAAAATTATTATGGATCAATCACTGAAAAGAGCTGGACTTAGGGGGAGTGGTCAATGCTAAAGACAAAAAAAAAAAAGACAAGGCAAAACAAAGGCCACATGTATGTATGCTTGGTATTCAGGTTTTCACAATAATCTGACCACAAACAGGACATGTATAGATCTTGAGGCCACCACCTAAATATGGAAAATGCGGATTTTACGGTTAGTTATGGATGGGTCCTGTGATTCTGTTAAGGAGTCCTTGTGATGTAGAACTACTTCTTAACATTGCCTCTCACTCCACATGTTGCATCGGTAAAGAAATGGCTGGGAGATAACTTGGAACAGTCAGATGTATGTCTAAGACATGTTCAGTCAATTGGAAGCTAAGATGTTTGCCAAAGACCACTTCCAGACTATCACAGTTTTGCAGGTGGAATTCACTTACCTGGAAATTCAGGTTGCCCAATTAAAGTGAATTTGCTGCTGTTGAACAATAAACATTTTTCCCCTGAAGAAGAAACCAACCCCATCCCCACAGCTTTTTGCAGTAAGGAAAGTGATGGGGAAACGCTGCACTGGAAAGTGTGGGAAAACATTCATCTATTTTGTTTTATTTATCTATTTATACCCCACCCTTTTTCCCAGCAGGAGCCCAGGATGGCAAACAAAAGCACCAAAAACACTTTAAAACATCATAAAAACAGACTTTAAAATATATTAAAACACAGCAACCATTAAAAACCTATTAAAACAAAACATCTTTAAAAACATTTTTAAAAAAGCTTTAAAAACATTTTAAAAAGGTTTAAAATATATTAAAAAGCAATTCCATCACAGAAGCAACAATTGCTTGAAATGATGGCATATAACTTCCTGCAAACAAATCAGAATAAACAGTGGATGCCACATAATCTTCCTGCCAACTTTGCACTAATAAATCTGGATGAATGCTCAATAAACAAGTTGTCTGAGTGTCAAGAGTGTCCAGGTTTAGAACTGAAGCTTCTGCTGCTGCCCCTTGTGGTAAACGACCTCATGCTGTTACAGTTCTATTATCCTTCCAGGTTCCAGAACAACTCCACCCGTTGGTCCTTAAATATCTAGCCATAAATGCTATACATGCTTCCAAGTTAGGCTTGGGTCTTTGTGTCTGATGAGTCAGATTCTGGCATTGTTCAGTGGTCAACTAGGCATTTCCTTTTTTTTTTTTCAATAATTTTTATTCAGATTTTCATAAAACATACAAGACAAAATCATAAAACATTCAAAGACAAAAAACAAAATCAAAAATAGTTAAACAAAAAGAAAAAAAGAAAAAAAAAACAAAAATAAAAAATAAAGAGTAAAATATTGACTTCCCATTTGTCAAAGATCAAATCAGTTATAAGTCTATAATATATAACAATCCTGTCTCTTAAGTCATATTATAAAATCACTTTCCTCCAGTAGTTATCTTACTTAATCATCAAATCTCATAAACATTACTTTATTCTTTCCACAAAAAGTCAAAGAGAGGTTTCAATTCTTTAAGAAATATATCTATCAATTTTTTTTTCCAGATAAGCATATCGATTAATCCATCTCATTACTAATTATGATAATCTTGTTGTCATAACCATAGTCATTTCCAAGTACTAGCTTTCCCCAAATTTCCTCGCTTTTCTCCAGTCCTAGATATGCTTAAATCTCTTGCAAGTTCTGCAAGTACTTCCAGTCGGCTGAGACTCATAGTTTCAGTATTCTGTGCTCCTGGCTGTCCATGGCCCCAACCTTCAGGGAGACTCCAGCTATATTTACAGACATGTGTATTTTTTGGCTACTTTTGGCTACCCTGTGGTTTGGCAAAAGTAAAACAACAACAGATATCCACAGCAGCAAATCATGGCAGTGAGAAAAACTGCAGCAACAACAGCTGAAATTGCTGCCAGATGCTGCAAGCTGTACCTGGGTACAGTCAGCTTAGTTCACTCTGACATTATCCATGTGATCCAAAATGTAGGGGTGATAATGAGCGATTGCATAGAGATTAAAAATGTGGCTGCTTACATCTATGAACTAGCGTTTAGATATCATGGGATGGAATGCAGGAAAATTTAATGGAGATGTAACAATGTGAACACAGCTAGCTATTAAAGCAATTGAATAAAAATAATCAAAACATTCTGGCTTTTTGGATCCAACTTAGTGAAGCTGTGCTAGATCTGTAGAATTTAATCATACACATTGATGCGCTTGGGTGTTAAGATCAGCAGGGCACCAGGGCAGGCCCTGTTGAGAGATCCACTGTCCCCTGTGGTTCAACAGGAGGTGGCACATGAGAGAACCTTCTCTGTGGGGGGTCCCAGTCCAGACGTGGAATGACCTTCTCGCCAAGGGGCATCTTGTGCCATCATGGGATGCTTTTCCACATTTAGTCATCATGGCCTGTTTCCATAGGCCTTTGCTTGAGTGGATGTCTTCCCTCTTCCTGAATTGCCACTCTGTGTTGCTGTTTTGTTAACTTTGTTATTAGTTAGTTTTATTAATTTTTTGGTTAGTGTCATGGTTTTCTCTCATCTTGGATTATTAATTGGTTTTATTTTATAATTTTAATATAATTTGTACTTGTTTTAATTGTGATATTTTTGTAACCTGTCCTGGAACTGCTCAGTAAAGGGGAGGCTATAATAATTAATAAATATTTTATGGATCTTGAAAAGCCGTACAGAGGAAATGATAATGAAAGATGTGAGCAAATTTTCAGTGATATCGCTCCTTGTTGTTCAGTTTTTATAATGTATGTTTCAGTGTCACAAGACAATAAAGAAACCCATAAAATGCTAAGATTACAAACATCTATATTCATAATCTCCCTGTCTTGATATTTCCAAAAATTCTTTCATTTTCTTAAAGCAACTGTTGAAGATGAGTTCATTAAGCAAATGAGAAAAATTAGTAGGTCTAAAAACATGTTTTTCTTTTACAATGTATGCTAACTATTCAATGATGACAAGGTAATCTTTGGAAAACTGCCCTGGTGGAGATTAGTACTACATGAAATAATTTCCTGGTTCCAGTGACTTATCAATATGGTTAATTCAGAATGGATTTAATGGGTAACTAAAATACCTATACATTGGAAAATAAAATAGGACAATCTCCTAGAGAAGTGTTTCCACATGCATCTTAGAAGAAAGGCTTTCTACTGGCAAATAGAAACATCTCCTTTAATCTTAGTGAGTACAGCCAATAAATGATAAGAATTCCAAGTATAAGGCAAGCCAGTTTCCCCAAGATAACGTCTGCAAGCTTATAAAAGCAAACGGCACAAAACAGAATTAAAACATCGTGCAGTATTTGCTGCTCACCACCCCCATCTTCTTTTAAGTTGTGGAGCCTAGTGTAATCAGTTGGTCAGATCACTTCCTGAAAGGGCTATTTTCAGTTTCGACAGGACGTCTTTCTGGATTGTCCCCCCTCCACTCCTGCTCGCTAATTGGAGGTCAGATTGTGTTGAGTTTATAAACTGGTTAATGAAACAGACATGACGTACATTGGGTGGATGGATGAAGTGGTCAGATTTGAGTTCAACAATGCTTGCATTAATCTGTATCTGTAATTTGTCATTGTGCCAACATTTACAGATCTTGAGGGACATAGTAAAGTGAAAATGCAGGTATAATTATTCTGAGAGTACTAGGGCCCCAAAGAAGAAAAAGATTAGGAATAAAATTTGTAAGTAAAATGCTGGTTTTTCTATTACATTTATTTTAGATGAGTGACTTAAGATGCTACATTATTGTACTGAATGATGAATTCTAATTGCTCAGAGCCTCTGGGTACATATTAGGCTTAACATATACAAAGTATCCTAGCTTGGCTTGTATAAACTCAGAAATATAGGCAACATATAATGGCTTAGGACATTGTCTTCATCTGTTTTAGTATTGTTCCAAACAAAATTCAGGATGGAAACAGTTTTCACCATCCTGATGGAAGAGCTATACAAGGAAAGAGGCAGGGTAAATGTGACCTGATTTATATTCTACCTCAGGGGTGGCAAATAGAATCCAGCCAGTGGGTCAGAATCTGAGCTCCCTCATTCCACAGGACCACAGAATCATAAAATCATAGAATGGTAGAGTTGGAAGGGGCCTATAAGGCCATTGTGTCCAACTCCTTGCTCAGTGCAGGAATCCAAGTTAAATCCTACCCGACAGGTGGCTGCCCAGCTACCTCTTGAATGCCTCCAGTGTCTAGTCCACCACCTCCCCTGGTAATTGTTGTACCATTCAAACAGTTAGGAGGTTTTCCTGATGTTCAGCTAAAATCTGGCTTCTTGCAGTGTGAGCCCATTATTCTGTGTCCTGCACTCTGGGATGACTGAGAAGAGATCCTGGTCCTCCTCTGTGTGCCAAACTTCTGGGAGGAAGGATGGGATATAAACAAACAAACAAACAAATAATAAGTACCTGAAGAGTGCTATCATATCTCCCCTCAGTCTTTTCTTATCATGGCTAAACATGCCCAGTTCTTTCAGTCTCTCCTCATAGAGCTTTGTTTCCAGTTCCCTGATTATCCTCGTTGCCTTCCTCTGAACCTGTTTCAATTTGTCTGTATTCTTCTTGAAGTGCCTTGTCCAGAACTGGACGCAGTAATCAAGAGGAGGCCTAACTAGTGCTGAATAGAGAGAAACTGGTATTGCATGTGATTTGGAAACTATACTTCTGGTAATGCAGCCTAAAATAGCATTTGCCTTTTCTTCAGCCACATTGCACTGTTGGTTCATATTCAGCTTGTGATTAACAACAATTTCAAGATGCTTCTCACATGTAGTATTGCTGATCCAAGTATCCCCCATCTTATATCAGTACACTTGGGGCTCATCTACACAGGATGTTACTGTGTGTCTGGTGCTACTTGCATCCCCTTTTAATTTGCATGGTTCACATGATGTTACCTGCAAACAGAAGCTATCAAACAGTCCCCCCCCTGTAAATCCGTACTAACCAAAACCTCTGATAATCCGAAAAGGGAAGAAAAAAATGTCTTCACTCCGTATCTCTAGGACTTGCAGACGCCGTGCTCCAATGCTTTTAGGTGGGTGTGTCAATCATTCCCCTCTCCCCGCCCACTCCCTGCTCCCCCTTCTTTCATTGCATTTCCTGTGAGCTGAAGAGAAACTTCCACTTCTCTCTTCCGTTCTTCAAGCTTCTTTTATGTTGCTGCTAATGGTGCCTTCCCCCCCCTAACTTGTGGACAAAAGCATAACACCGCTCAACAAAGATTTGTATTTCATCTGTATTGTACCAGTGAAAATACAAATAATCGCACTTCGAGATTGTTGTCTTTAAAAATGAAACTTACTGGTAAAACTAACTGATCATGCTTGGTTGCCAGGTAAATAGAGGGAGTGGAAATGTTAAATTAGAGAGCATGGTCTTTAGGAAACTGCGTGATTGATGCTTCCCCTCAAGTGTGACTAGAAAACACCATGTTTGCAGCTGGCATTGATCCCTTACTGCAGACGATGCCAACAGAAAACGGAGATAAAAACAGCCTCTTTAGCACAAAGTTATGCTCCCATGTGGATAAGTCCTTGGTTTCTTTTTCCTAGGTATTGAACTTTTCACTTATCCCTGTCAAATTTCATTCTGTTGTTTTCAGCCTAGTGCTCCAGTCTATCAAGATCCCTTTGATTTTTTTTCTGTCTTCCAGGGTATTAGCTATCTCTCTCAATTTTGTATCATCTGCAACTTTGATGAGCATTCCTGACACCTTCTCATCTAAGTCATTAATAAAAATGTTGAACTGCACTGGGCCAGGATTGAGCCCTGCGGTACCCTGCTTGTTACCTCCCCCAAGTTTGAGAAGGAACCATTCTATGTTGATGACTGCTGCAAGGCACCATGTATGGGGTGTCCCTTGAAAACGGCCTCCAAGAGGTCTTCTGTATCTTTAAAAGTTGTGCAGAGGGAAGGGAGAATTCCATCTTGTGATTTTTCCCATGACAGTGTTGCAAGAACACCTGCACTTGACTGACTTTCTCTTCTCCTAAAGATACAGGATCAGTCTCAGGCCCTGAACCTGGCAACCCTAAACTGAACTGCAAGAGTTTGCTGTTTCTAGTTCAAGTTGTTCATTTGCACCTATAACAGCTTAAATGACCTGGGAGCAGGATATTTTAAGGAATGCCTTGTCCCATACGAACTCCAGCTTCCTTCAGTTAATTAAAGTCAACTAGAGAACTACCATTTCAGGTGCTTTTGCTATCGGAAGAGAGATTGCCCTTAGAATGAAGACTGTATGACTCCCAACTGTGTTTCCTTTTCTCAACAGATCCAGGAGAGGTGGAATTTCTGCATAGATGCCTGGGACAACGATGTACTAGGTGAGAGTGAATAAACCAAAGCCCAATAATAGTGAACTGGCTGACTGGCCTGAAGTTGCTCGTTCCTGTGTTCTGGATGGAGCCAACTCCCCTAGATGTGTGCAAAGGTGCATAGTTTGGGAGATACTGCTAGGTTGGCATTTCTCCTGGATCCCCATATAGTTACTGTGTCCTCTAGCATTCAGGTTTTTTTTCTTGCCTAGGACAAACTCTTAAAACATCAAAATGAGAAATGATGAAAAAAAAGAGTAGTGATGTTGTTAACATAAACCACCTCAGGTTAGAGACTGACTCTGTGTAGTCCACAACCAAGATGAAACCCAATGGACTGGTCAGTCCAATGAAACAGCTTGCTTCATTTGTGGAATAAACTACTATTTGCTTGTATTCACCCTTTCCAGTGCCTGCTTTCCCAATCTTGCTTCCAAGTACATGGATGGATCGCAATTTCTGTCAGCCAAAAAGTCTTTGAAAGTCTTCCGTTCAGGCCCTCTCTGTGTCACATATCTGTTGCTTTACCCTGGCCTTTGTTTAGCCAGGAACTATTTTTATGTGGCACCCAGGTATAAAGCTAGGCAGCTGATACGATCCTGAATTAGTCAGTCATTCCAACAAATAGAAAACTCCTGCCTGGCATTCTCCAGTTCCTACAGATGTTTACTTTTCTCTTTCAGAACAACGTCTGTTGGCTCTAGGCCAGTTCAAATTCATGGAGCTTTTAGTGGGGAAAGGAAAGATTGCTGTTAGTACATCAGCTGAACAAGAGTTGATTGATACCTTTGATCTGAAAATGCATTGTTTATAAAGAAAGGAAATAATTATATTGCTTATTTGCTCATACATAGTGTAGATAAGCATTTCACCTATATTTTCCATAACATGGCATGGCATTTTGACATTAAGTACTATTTATGTGCCCCTTATCAGACCCTTGCTTATGATAAAGCAACTTAATGGCAGCTTCAGTACCTGTAATTGCTCAGCATACCATAGCATTAGACAGAGAACTATAATTATCAATTCTCTGAAGGAGACAGCCTTGAAGACCAAGGAACTAAAGTGTGCAGTATCTAAACTACTTAAATACAGGCCTTCCCTGATCCTTCATAAGGTTGGTCTCTTAGAGCTAGACAACATGAGTTCTAGTACATTCATTTCTTCCCATCTATTTACTATGCTGCTTGTATCTTTGGGGGCAGTTGTAAAGTCCAGGAAACTCTGTTCCAGGCACTCTTGAATGAAAGTGATTTTCTGTATCCATTTCAATCATGGTTCAGGCTGGGTTTTGACACTGAAATTGCCTGGAATGACCTATGCTGGGTGAGAGAAAGGGGAGTGCATCCCTGTTGATTCTGCTGGACCACATGGGCTTTTTGATACCATCAATCAAGACATCCTTCTAGAGAGGCTGTGCTAGTTGAGTGTGGAAGGTGGTGCTGGGAAATTTCAACTCAGCCCCTTGGCATTTGTACTTTGGGGTCCTACAGGGCTCCATCTTATGCATGAAATGGCTAAGTGAGGTCATTCAGAATATAGTGTCACCAGTATGCTGATGGTGTGCAATTCTGTTTATAGTTCTTATTGAAGCCAGGTGAGGTAATGGGCCTGGGTGAGAGCTCAGTCCAGATAACACAGGGCTATTGTTAGTGTGTGGTTCCTCCTTATGTATTTATTTACATTTGTTTATAAAAGTATTTATAGATCACTCTCTCCTAAAACATTAGGGCAGTGTACAGAAACATAAAAACATTTAAAAACAATATAAAACAATCATTAAAATAATGGGCTACTCAAAAAGCATTTTAAATAGCTGCATGGGCCTGTTGGCACAAAAAAGTCTTCAAGAGACTCCTGAAAGTCACAAATGAGTATGTCTGCTGAATCTCTGCCAGAAGGGAGTTCCACAGCATGGAATAGCAACACTAAATGCCCAACTTCTGGTTGAGGCCAGTTTGGCCCCTGTAAAATGGGGGACAACTAAAAGTGATATTCTGAATGGTCTCAGTGATCAGGCTGGGATATAAGAGCTCAGACAGTCCTTAAAGTATCCTGAACGCAAGTGGTTCAGAGCTTTGTATACCAACACGAGAACCCTTGAACCTGGCTTGGTAGCAGATGGGCAGCCAGTGCAGATGTTTTAGCAGAGGTGTCACATGTTGTTGGCTGTCTGCCCCCATCAGCAGTCTAGCTGCTGCATTCTGCACCAGCTGGAGTTTCCATACGTGGCCCAATGGCCCAAAGAGCACATTGCATCCACCCAGACTCGAGTTTACCAATGCTGGGAGTATAGTGGCCAACTTATTCCAGTCCAGATAAGGCCATAGCTGGCATACCAGATGAAGCTGGTAAAAGGCACTCGTAGCCACCAAGGTCACTTGGGCCTCTAATGACAAAGATATATCCAGGAGCACCCCCAAGCTTTGTACCTGTACCTTACAGTGCAATCCCATCCTGAACCAGCAACTGTTACGTTTCAGGTATATAGTAGTCAGTCTGTTGTGGATGGAGCTGCACTTCACCTAAAGGATCAAGTACATAGTTTGGGGGTACTTATTGATCCATCTTTGTTACTAAAGGCACAAGTCTCTTCTCTGGGTTGGAATGCCTGTTACTACTGTAGGCTGGTGCACTAGCTATGATCCTACTTGGGGAGATAGCTTGGCTTCAGTGATTATGCTTCTTTTTTCCTTTTTCTGTTTGTTTGATGCTGAAAGAATGATAGCTTTGGCTGTCTAATAAATTTAGTGACTAACTTAACTAAATAAATATTTCCTCCTCCCCTGTTTTTTTTTATATATAGCTGGTGACTGGTGGATGCTTCAAGCCACAAGGATCTGAGACATCCTTTGCCTTCCTGGATGGGGGTTGAAAAAGATAGCAGAGCAGTTCATATTTATTTGGCCAAAGATCTCAGTTTTTAGCAGCCGGCTGACAAGAAAAAAAATATTGGGACTGCTGCTACTTTTATGGAATGATACTATTCGAAGAGTTGTGTTGCTATCTACCCTGTGTACACATTTCAGCTTGTAAATAAGTGGATAGAAGTGAACCACAATAAGTCTCTCCAGTATTCTTTCCTTACAAGGAAATAGATGGTGTGGAAGGTATCCCTTGGAACTTCCTAATGCTCAGGAAAATGGAGAGCATGGAATACTATAAGCCATAGTACTGATAACTGGATGATATATGGCAGATGTCGGTTCATTCATTAAGATAAGGCACCACAGATGAACACATTCAGGCAGGCAGTATTAATGAGAAATGTTTAGTTCCAAATTGTCGGGAAAAGTTCACTGACTGCTCAACTGAAATCCATAGGTATGAATCACAGAATTGATAGCACATTCATAGAAATTCACTTACTAATGTGAAATGGTTGAGATTCATTGTACTGCTCAGTGAGAGAGCAGGCCCCATTTCAAGCAATCTTAAAACCATCATGTTTGGCTTACTTAAATTCAGCTGATAACTAGCAAGTGATTCAATGAAGAATAATCCAAGAGCAAAGAATGTTAACAAGAATGAGGACCCCTTTGCTATGTCTTGTTTACAGGTGTTAACAACAGATCTTTTAAAAAACAATGGCAAGAAACATTGATATTGTTCAATAATAAAATTATATCAAACTGTTTAAAATAAGCAAGTGAATAAATAAAACTACATCATTAAAACTTGTCAAATATAAACTGTGGCTGAATTCCCACATAAATAACTGAAAAACGTGAGCAGTACTCTTTATATGTAACATTGCTCAATGGACAACATCCTATAAAACTCTGCAATCCTACGTATGTTTAAAATGTACATCCAAAGTTGGAGGTGCATCGAAACAACTGTTTACCAAGTCATAACTTATCATGGTGGGAGTGTAACAGTTGGGACTTGGACCTCACTCAAATCCTCACTCAGCCCTGAAGCTTGCTGGGTGACCTTGGGCCAGTCACAGTCTCTCAGCCTAACCTACCTCACAAGGTTGTTGTGAGGATAGAATGAAGAGGGTGAAGAACTATGCATGCCACTTTGAGCTCCTTGGAAGAAAGGTGGGATAAAAATGTAATAATAAATAAATAATAAAATAAATAAACATTTCATCACATATCAACTGAAGCTGTGTAGTACTATTGTGCAATGGAGAATAGGAATATTCTTTTAAAAAATCTAGTCCACCTTCATCCTCATAACACCTTGTTCAAATCACAAGAGCCCTGTTCACATGTTTGAAATAATGCTTGAGAGCTTAAACTGGGAGTAAGAAGTGAGTGTGCTTATGGTGGCCCCACTCTCAATGTCCTTGCACATGCTGGGCATACCTGTTCCATCCCCAAACTGAGTGGGAAAGTCTGAAGGGGGTTTGCAAGCCTATTCACCCGGACATATTTACAAGCCTCCTTGTGATCAGAAGCCCTAATTATGCACTTCAGCTGAAGACACTTACAAACCCCCTTCAGACCTTCATGTTCAATGAGGGAAGATCAGAGCTGGAAGGAATTCTTTCATCAGTGGAACATAGGAAGTTGCTTTATACTGAGTCAGATCACTGGTCCATCTAGCCCAGTATTGTCAACACTGATGGACAGCAGCTCTCCAGGGTTTCAAATGGGGGTCTCTCCTAGTCCTACCTGGAGATCCAGGTATCAAACCTAGGACCTTCTGCATGCAAAGCAGATGCTCTGTCACAGAGCTATAGCCTTTTCCCCTTAAATGGAAACTTGCAGTTTGCAGCTTAGAGGACATAGCCCTGCAGAGGAAGCACCTTCGATAGGAGGAAGTGAACCTTGGATCCAATTCATTATATTTGAGGTTCAATTTTTCAGTGCTAATTCCATATTTCAGAAAGGAATGGCAGGGGCCTAAGCCCTGGAAAGCACAGGGATGCCTTATAATACACCATACTCATTATACAAATGTATGACAATATTCCCCATTTTGCTAAGCTAAAACAAAATAATCTAAATGTGTATCTGAGACACCCCCTTGCTAATCTTCAGATTTCTCCTCTTTGATAGAATGCCATGAGAAAAATGCTTTTAATGGTGGTTCCCACTACAAGCACATGGCTTTCATCTGGGCTATAACCACAAAAAGAAAACCACGTGTTTGTGGCTTGAGAACACCAAGAAGAGAAACCATGCTCATTGAATTTCAAGCTAAAGGAGACACACTATGAAAAAGTCTCAATTCTCTTGCATCACTGAGTTCTCACTATTATTAAACAAGATCAAACAGGTCCAGCCAAGATTAACATGAAAGCAATACATATGTTGGGGTGAGGGGAAGAGGGAGGATAAGGCATTGAAAAGGAAGTGTGGAAGCGAAAGGAAACAAAGTTTTGGGTGCAGCGATATCTACTTTGAAAAATCCACAATAATTGGCATCTATGTCACATTAATATTTCAAAACCTATGCCTTCTTGAAACCTGGTGTATTAAAATATGGAGCTCCAAGGAAATGCTGTTCCCAAATTGACTTGATATGGTCAATGACAAGAAGATCTCCATAAAGCCAGCATTGCAGAGATCAATGATCAGCAATTTAATTTTTCAATGAGAAAATGCTTGAGAATCTTGAAATACAGTGTGAGAGTGTCTGCGCTATGAGTTTTCACAATTATATTGCCATTCTGAAGCAGTTAGCCTACTGTTGAAAAGTGTATAATTGTATTATACAGCCACATTCAAATCTTCACCGAGGTTGGCTGTAGAGACCCTGTCCAAGTGCCTGGAGTCGGTGAGTGGCTGGATGGGAAGGAATAAGCTAAAGCTGAACCCTGACAAAACCGAGGTACTGTTTGTGGGAGACAAGGGAAGGTTGGGGGATGTTGACCTGGTGCTCAATGGGGTACAATTGCCCCTGAAAGACCAGGTCCGCAGCCTGGGGGTCATTCTTGACTCCCAGCTGTCCATGGAGGCTCAGGTCTCGGCTGTGAGCCGGGTGGCGCTGTATCAACTCCATCTGATATGGAGGCTGTGCCCTTACCTTCCCAACCATCTGCTCCCATCTGTGGTACATGCCCTGGTCTCCTCTCGCCTAGACTACTGTAATGCACTCTACGTGGGGTTACCCTTGAAAACGGTCCAGAAGCTGCAACTGGTGCAGAATGCAGCGGCTCGCCTGATTAAAGGCAGCCGCTGGCGAGATCACATCACTCCAGTGCTGAAGGAGTTGCACTGGTTACCGGTTGTTTTCTGGGCCCAATTCAAGATGTTGGTTCTGACCTTTAAAACCCTATACGGTTTCGGCCCAGTCTATCTGAAGGAGCACCTCCAACATCATCAGGGATGCCGCTCAACAAGATCAGCCTCAAAAGGCCTTCTCTCTATCCCACCAGTTAAAACAGCTAGACTGGTGAGAACTAGGGAGAGGGCTTTTTCAATTGTGGCCCGCACTTTGTGGAATTCCCTCCCAAATGATCTCCGCCATGCCCCCGCTATGATGAGCTTCCACTGGGCCTTGAAGACCTGGCTCTTCAGGCAGGCTTTTGGGGTGGGTTAGGTTTTATTATTATTGTTGAGATTTTTAATGTTTTAATGTATTTGTATGTTTTTATTTTGTACGTCGCCCAGAGTGGCTGGACAGCCAGCCAGATGGGCAACTAATAAATTTAATAAATAATAAATAATAATAATAATAGCCAGCATAGATTTTTTGCATTCCACAATGTTAAATTGAAAATACCCCCAGTGCCATTCTGCTGCTTTCCATAAGCTCATTTCAAAACAAAACCTTACAAATCCTATACTCCTGAACTCAGAAATGCTTACTTAACAATCCTCTAAGTTTTCATAGCAATACACAAAATAGTCAAAGAGAATAGAGAGTTCAAAGTGTAAAACTAGAGAGAAAAAACCCCAGACCCCTGTTGGATACCAGAGTTCTCATAATTTGTTGAAGTTAATTAAAAATCAGGCATGTTCACAGAATACCTGTAATCCTATTACTGACCTTGCCCCATACTCTGACCTCATCTTCTGAAGTTTAAAAGTTAAAAAAAATGCCTGGCTGATTTTTAATTAATTTAAGAAATGTAACATTGAAATCAATGATAAGCAAGGACATGCTCAATAAGAACCAATTGTCAGTGTTCTAAAAGCCAGACTCACAGCTGTTTGGCTTGGCTAATCAGGTGGCCACACCTATGCCAGACCTTTATTTCAGTTTAGACAGTCATGGCTTCCCCCAAAGAATCCTGGGAAGTGTAGTTTGTGAAGAGTGCCAAGAGTTGTTAGGAGATGCCTATTTCCCTAACAGAGCTCCAGTGGCCAGAGTGGTTTAAAAGTCAGCCCCTCTTCTGAGGATTGTAGCTATGCGAGGGGAAAAGAGCATTTCCTAGCAACTGTCAGCACCCTTCACAATCTATAGTTCCCGGAATTCTTTGGGGGAAGCCATGACTATCTAAAGTGAAATAAAGGTCTGGTGTGGATGTGGCCAGGGGCAGCTTTGGTTTAAATTTGGGCGGGAGACAACATGAGCCTGCTGTAGAATAAAAAGATGGGGGAATGCTGAAAAGCAATGATACTGTTCACAGTGTTTTCCTTCTGGAAAGGAAAAGAGCTTCCCCTCTGCCCAGTGCCCGCCCACCCAATCCCCTTCCATCCCCTTCCCCTCCTTCTTCCCTCCCCCTTCTTACCTATCCTAAGCATGATTGCATGGACGTAAATCCCATTGAACTCAGTATGCATATAATCAGTCCATTCTCAGCAAACTTGCACAATTTGGTAACTTGCCTCTGAGCATATGGTGAGTGATGGCGACACCTGCAACCAGTCCAAATAACAGAAACAAGACATGTGCTGTGCTTGTTTTAGCAGGGAGGATGCAACAATTTTAAAACAGTTGATATAGTTCAGATAGTCACTTTAAATATGTTTGATTTACTTTGCAATTTTAGTGAAGTTTCTTATAGAAAATCATTTTCTTTTGCTTCTGTTTCTGTGAATATGTGGAGTGCAGCAACACTTTGCAAAACAACAACAACAACAACAACAACAACAACAACATTTTATTTACGGTCAAAGACCCGTCTAATGTACATATATTACAAATCATACATAGTACATAAAAATTAAAATGGAAAACGGTACCTGTCAGTCACTGACAAGTTGTATACAATACATCAAATTAACTAGCTAAAACCTCGTCTCTTAGCAGTTGCGCAGCGAAAACAAAATTGGCAACTTTCATGGTAATTTCCTTGTTTAATCCTGAGATAAGATAACTAATCATGTTATCTGGAGCCATCGCAGAAATATTTTCCAACATGCTCGCTAAGAATTTGCGGCGTATTGATTCATAAAAGGGGCATTTAATTAAAACATGAAATAGAGTTTCGATGTTACCCATCCCACAAGGGCATAAACGTTGATCATAGGGAGTTCCTTGAAACCTTCCTACCAATATTAAAGAATGGAGGGAGTTAAATCTGGCCTTGGTGAAAGCTAAGCGAAGTTTTGGTACCGTGAGAAAATCCAGATAAGGGGCTTGGTGTAGAAACTTGGGCTGTAGTTTAAAATAGATGGGAGAGCATGTTTTAGAGGCCATGGTTATAGCGGTTTGAAAGTCAATGTCTTTTAGGCGGGACCGGATTTCAAATTTGGCCATAGTAGCATTTTGTATAGATAAGTACTCTGGAGACAGGCCAATCGAAGATAGTTCGGTCTTAAATTTTCTGTTCCAGCTTGATGTAAAAGGATCGCTCCAAAGGTATGATAGATAACCCAAAGGGTATTCATACGATAATCTGATCCAGTAATTTGAGGCCATCAACCATGCTTGGCATTCTGTGGAGGGAATTCTAACCTAAGGGCTGCCGCCGGGGCGCATCTTGGTACGCCCAGTGTGTGACATAAAAATGTTGTAAGTACAGATTCAGCTGAGGAGTTAAATGCATGAATCCATAATGGCACACCAAACAGAAGCTGCGGAATGATTTTTACTTGGAAGACCTGGATGGCTGCAGGCACGTACCTCCCCCCTTTCTGGAAGAAGTAGCGTAAAACATTTTTTGCGGTGTTACATGCCACTTTGCAAAACTAAAAAAAAACTCTAAAAACAATTGTGGAATAATAGCACTGACTGTTCTACTATAGCTGCCCAATTTCCCTGCTTTTAACGTTTCATAGAAATACCTGTTGGCTATAGGTACATCCTTAAACTGCAAGGTTTTTTTGCCTATTAGTGAACTTTCTTCTAAAGTACTTACTTTTTGATATGCATGAAGTTCATTATATTATGAATAGCATAGTCCAGGAATTCAATAAATTGAAATTAATTTTTAAAGGACTAAACAGGTAGTTTTTTTTTAAATCTATTTTTATCCTGTGATTTCCTCCCTCCCTACAAGGGTAAAGCTGCATTCAAAAGGCCTCTCCCCCATAAATATTTTAATTTATAGTGTAGTTCAAATGGCATCTGGGAAAATGTCTTATAGTTTATGTTCTGGGCAGGCAATAGTGTTAGTTGTATGCTTAAATGATCAAAGTGGTGATCTGCTTTACCACACTCTAGATTCTAGAGAAGTGCTACTTTATTAAACTGTCAGGAAAAGCAGGCTGAGGAGATTCATCGGTCCCCTTGAACTACAAGTAATTGTACTTTATGACCTTGGTCACCTGTGTGGATGAGCTGTATCAAAAAGCATGGTGGTTGACAGGACAGTGGTAATGGTCCTCAGGAACATGGCAGGGAGGCGGTGGTGGTGGTGATAGAAGAATGTGATGACAGGAAGGTAAAGACAGGCCCAGTATTAATACCTGGTATCCTTGGGTATCATGTTGACATATACTCTGACTTTCCATGCTGGTCATCTGGATATGGGAAACACTATTTAAATTTCCCACAATGTTCTGGAGTAGGGTTGCCAGGTCTCCGGTTTTTGCCTGGAGCCTCCAGATTTTTGGGGACCTCTCTGGGTGAGTCACCTTAATCCCCAGACTCTCAGCTTCCATTAAAAAAATTTTTTTCTAGGTGGTCTGGTTCATGAGATATACACCACAATGTCAGCCCCCCCTGTAATTTCTGTTAAGTGAGCTCATAGCTGGCTGCTCTAACCCCACCCTTTCAGGTTTGTGGCCAATAAGTGAAGTCAGGGTTGTGATTGACAAGGGATTTGTTGACCTCCAGGCAGTAGCTAGACCCCATTGCAAGGCCAGAAAACTGTTGTTTTTTCCTACTTATCTAAAAATTCATAAATTTTCAGTAATGAAATATGAGTAAGTATATAGCTTTCAGTCTTTTTCTCTCTTGTGTGTAGAAGTCAAACAAGAAGAAGACCAAACTAAGAAACATCAGGATTGGTTTGATGAGAATGATAGTGAGATTGAACATATCACTGACAAGAAAAGAAAAGCCTTCCCGATATGGCAGGAAGACATTAACTGTGCTGATAAGAAAAACATCTATGCCAGTGCAAAGGCTGAGGTCCAAAGAAGAACTAGAAAACTTAACAACGCCTGGTGGATAGAGAAAGCTCAAGAAATCCAGCACTTTGCAGATGCTCACGATGCACAGGGCTTTTTTAATGCCACAAAGGCCATCTATGGACCAACAAATTATGGTATTACATTCAATGAATGGTACCAAACTTCTTAAGGATAAAGGGTCTATTGCACTGTGCTGGAAAGAACATTACCATGACCCCCTTAATCGTAACTCTGTTGTGGGTAGTGAGCTGGCAAATTCCACAGCAAACTAGAGACGAACTTGCAGTATCCCTTAATTGGGATGAAGTCAGCAAAGCCATCAATCAAATGAAGAACAACAAAGCTAGTGGACCTGATGGGATTCCTGCTGAAGTCTTTAAAGAAGGTGGACACCATAATTATCACCCTTTTGAAGAACGGTGATAGAACAGATTGTGGGAACTATCGAGGTATCTCTCTTCTTGCTACCACAGGTAAAATCCTTGCAAGGATCCTTGCAAATCACCTCCTGGCGATCTCGAGGGTGTCCTCCCAGAATCTCAAAATGGTTTCCGCCTTTCCAGGGGGACAGTGGACATGATCTTCACTGCACAACTGCTTCAAGAAAAATGCCGGGAGCAGAATCGACATTTATATATGGCATTTATTGATCTGACTAAGGCCTTTGATATTGTGAATCGAACCGCTCTCTGGACCATCCTTCTGAAAACTGGATGCCCTGATAAATTTGTGAATATTTTGCGACTCCTTCATGATAATATGACAGCAACAATTTTGGATAACAGTGGCTTTCAGAGTGATCCATTCAGAGTTGGATCAGGTGTAAAACAGGGATGTGTCATTGCTGCTACCTTATTTTCTATCTTCATTGCTGTGATTCTACACTTTATTTAGGGGAAACGTCCTACTGGTGTGGAAATCACATATCAAACAGGTGGAAAGTTTTTTAATCTCAGTAGGCTGAAAGCAAAAACTAAGGTAATATCAACCTCTGTCGTAGAACTTCAATATGCCGATGATAATGTAGCCTTCGCACGTTCAGAGAAAGATATTCAAACTATCCTAAATGTCTTTGCAGAAGCATATGGAAAGCTTGGGCTCTCACTTAATATTAAAAAAACCAAAGTGCTTCATCAACAGGTGACAACTAATCCCTCTGTAGCACCATCAATCCAGCTTAATGGTATGAAGCTAGAGAACATTGATCACTTCCCCTGTCTTGGCAGCCATCTTTCTGTAAAAGCTGACATCAATGCTAAAATTCAACATCATCTGAGCTCTGCGAGTGCTGCATTCTCCCAAATGAAGTGTAGAGTGTTTGAGGATCAGGATATTCACAGGGAAACCAAAATCCTTATTTACAAAGCTATTGTACTACTGACCTTACTGTATGCCTGTGAAACATGGATCATCTATAAACACCACTCCCAACTTCTTGAAAGATTCCACCAACGCTGTCTCCAGAAAATTCTGCAAATTATTTGGGAAGACAGACGGACTAATGTTAGCGTTTTGGAAGAAGCAAAGACCACCAGTGTTGAAACAATGATCCTTCAACATCAACTTCACTGGACTGGCCATGTTGTTCAAATGCCTGATCACCGTCTTCCAAAGCAGCTACTTTACTCCCAACTTAAGGATGGAAAATGGAATATCAGTGGACATCAAAAGAGGTTTAAAGATGTTTTTAAAGTGAATCTAAAAAGAGTAACATGTGCATAGAGAACTGGGAAGTCTTGGCCCATAAACGTCCCAAACGGAGGTAAGCTGTTATCAAAGGTGCTATGGACTTCGAAGAAGCATGAATACAGGGCGAATGGGACAAACGAGCTAAGTGGAAGGCACGTAAAACAAATCCTCATCGTGACCATCTTCCATCTGGAAACCTATGTCCTCACTGTGGGAGGTGTGTGGATCCAGAATTGGCCTCCACAGTCACTTACGGACCCACTGTTAAAGATCTTATCTTGGAAGACAATCTTACTCAGTCACAAGTGATCACCAATGAAGAATGTTTTGAAAACCTTCCCAATATGAAGCTTTAATCCAATACTTGCTTTTCTGGGAGTAAAGCTGCAATGCTAATTCCACATACCTGGAGTAAACCCCATTGAATTCAATAGAACTTACTTTTGAGCAGATATGGTTAGGGTTATGCTGTAAATTAATGGGTGAACATAGCAAATAACTGTGTTTGTGTTGTAAATCTTTCTCTCTCCTTCCAATCCTATTTTTAAAGCAATTAGGCAAGGCTTACTTAGGTATCACTGCTTTTATTATGTAGGAAACTAATACTGATTTTATTTTTTTATTTAAAAAAATGTACTGCAATGACCAACTGGTTTTGACAATAAACTCTTATATGGGGTGTGTGTATTTTTACATCTCCAGTGTGTGTGTGTGTGTGTATAGAGTCTTTCCAACAACCCTGTGAGACAGGGTTGGTGATTGGAAACCAAGGCACCTCACAATAATAAATAAATCCCTTTAAAACCAATAACCATAAAAACAAGTATAAACAGTTGCAAAACAGCTTAAAATGGCATGATTCTGAATTTTGGGTTGGGTGAGTGAAGTTCTTTATCACTTGAGGTTGCAGTTCTGTGCATGCTTCCCTGTTTGAGTAAGCCCCATTGAATACATTGGGAACTTGCTTCTTAGTAAACAAACATAGGGTTGCACTATAAATATTTTACAGTTTGTGTAAATAATAAACATCTTTGATAGTCATGCTTATATAAATATTTCTTCATGCTGTTTCTGATTTCACACTATGGTTGTACATTATTATTTCCTCTCCATTTTAAGTGTGCCCTTCTTCCTTGGGGTGGTTATGGTTCCCCTCTGTTTTCATCCTGGGGGATAGATTAGGCTGAGAGATGGTGAGTTTCCACTGCCACCCAGTAAACTTTATAGCTCATTTCCATTTTTAAAAATTAATTAAAACAATTTACATGTAGGGAAATTTTATGAAGTAGATCCACAATACATTTAAGGCACATCCAACTTGCAGTTAAAGTGCATGACTTCCCCCAAAGAACCCTAGGAAGTGTAGCTTCCCCTTTGCTGTTATGGTTTCCACCATCCTTAAGCAACTACAGTTCTCATTATTCTGTGGTGGGATTCATGTGCTTCAACTGAGGGGAGAGAGACTCGGCTGCCATCAGGGGAGGCTGCTTCCACCTGCCTTGCCCCACCCTCCAGCCTTCAAAAGGGAGCTGCCTCAAGAGAAGGACTATGAGGGGAGAGAGACTCGGCTGCCATCAGGGGAGGCTGCTTCCACCTGCCTTGCCCCACCCTCCAGCCTTCAAAAGGGAGCTGCCTCAAGAGAAGGACAATGAGGGGAGAGAGACTCGGTTGCCATCAGGGGAGGCTGCTTCCACCTGCCTTGCCCCACCCTACAGCCTTCAAAAGGGAGCTGCCTCAAGAGAAGGACTATGAGGGGAGAGAGACTCTGTTGCCATCAGGGGAGGCTGCTTCCACCTGCCTTGCCCCACCCTCCAGCCTTCAAAAGGGAGCTTCTTTAGGAGGACTTTCTGATCTTTGGGTTGGGCTGTGTGGGTTGGGGGATAGCTTCTACTTTGTTGTTTAGTTTTATTGCTTCTTTTTTGATGTTTATATGCCTTTATTTTGTACGTCGCTCAGAGTGGCTGGGTTTCCAACCAGATGAGCGACTAATAAATCGAATAAAATAAAAAAATAAAAAAAATAAAATAAATACTGTGTGTTGAGTGTGCTTTAAATGAATGATGTGGATCTGCCCTAGGTATTCTGTGCATTCATTAGTGAATTAAAAAAACAATTTTAAAAGATACTTTTTTAAAATGGGAAGAGTTGTAGCACAGTGGTAGGGCATATGCTTTGCATGCAAAGGTCCAAAATTCAAACTATTGCCTGGAATCCTGGAGAACTAATGCTAGTCCTTGTACTGAGCTAGGTGGTACCAAATGGTCTGAATCGGTATAAGGCAGATTCCTTTGTTCCTAAAAGAGGGAAGAGACTAAAGGGCCATAGTGACTCTCAAATTTATTTAGAGTATTTTATTTACATTTATGTGCTGCTTTATTGTAAAAAACCTCAAAGTGGTTTACAGAAGGAATTAAAATAATGAAATTATTGGCAAAAACAGTTAAAGACAGGTATTTAAAAACATTCAAAATAATAAAACCAACAATGAATTAAAAACAGATGAAAAAACAGAATAGCTTCTACCTGCCTGGGTAGGCTTGATTAAACAAACATGTTTTTAGCATGTGCTGAAAAGAGTACAATGAAGGTGTCTGCCTAATGTCAATAGGCAGGGAGTTCCAAAGTGTAGGTGCTGCTACACTAAAGGATTGATTTCTTATAAGAGCAGAACAAGTACTATGTGTCACCCGTAACACGGAAAGCACACCTTGAACTTGGCCTGGTAGCAGATCAGCAACCAGTCCAGATTTCAGAGCAGAGATATTATGTGCTGATAGGGTTTCACTCATGTCAGCAGGTAGGCTAGATTAAATGTTCTAGTGACTGGCCTGGTGACTGAGGGCACTTAAACCCTTCTTGCAAGTAGGCTGGATTAAATGGTCCCTTCCCAGGCTCTATCTTTTAGCTAAGATTTCTATCTTAATTTCCAATGAGTGAAATGTTTTTGTTTGATTTGTATGCTCCAAGCAACTGTAGTAGATGTTTAATGTATCATGCTTAATGACATCACTACGGCTCACCCCTGGGACATCACTCAGGCTTGCCCCTGTGACATCACTAAGGCCCACCCCTGAAATCTCAGGCTTTGGGGTGCTTCTCACCTGGCAACCCTACTCTGGAACAGCATGACAGGGGTATTGTGGGAAATCTTGCCTGGTGCTGCTTAGAACACTGTTATCACTGCCACATAAGCCTGGAGGGGGCCACCAAACTAGAACAGGGTCTTTACCAGAGACACTGGCCAGAGAGCGAGATTTTGACCAGATTGCCTCTACTCTGACAGCATCTGAGTATCCTTTATTTACCCCATGAGATTTTGATAGTCTTTTTAATGTATTTTTTTTGCTAATGGTGTATTTTATCAGATTTGATATTTTGTTGCATTATTTGATTTGTGTTTCAATGTTTTGTTGACTAATTTCTTGTTGATAGATAAATAAATTGTGCACTATACATGTAGCTTATTAGATACTTAGTATATGTATTAAGAGATCACTGCACTGCTTTTTAAATAGAAAAAGCAACATTACCATATGAATGCTAGGTAATTTTATTGTCAACTTTGCTACAGTCAGAATGCCCTTAATGTGACTGCGTGTACCACCATAAAAAGTAAAAAAAAAAAAAGCCTGCTATTAAACCTTTAGTTCGAAACAGTAGTTGGGTCTCAATATGCTTTTCTTATGACTTTTAAGCAGATTTTATTTTATTTTGGATCAAAACAGTGCATAAAAACTTGTCCTTAACTCATTCCAGTATTTCATCAATTCAACTACTTTCTCCATAATTCATTTTCTCTACATCAAATTACAGCAATTTAATTTTGCCATGCAGTTTTCATCGTTACCAAGAGGAAACTTCAGCTCTGCATGAAATCATGAAAATCCATCAGAGATTTACTGAACACAAGCCCACTAAGGAATGTTTAGCATTAGGAAGTTGTTCGCCTTCTGGTAGAAACCACAGTTGGCAAATCTTGTTTAATGATCTCTCTTAATTACTACCATAGAAAATTTAAAGATTGAGTCTTTTGAATACAAAAAGACACCTTCCTATCATTTGAAGTTGTATATTAGAGTAATATCAATTACTGACCTGCGAAGCCAAATCATAATCATTAAGTCCCAAGGAAAATTGTGGCATTGTATATCCTGAGAAGTTCATAATTTTGTCCTTCTATAACTGATGCATTTTTATAGGGTGGAATTATAGGGCTTTTAAAAATTCATGCTGTGGTAAGCTACAGGTGGCTGGCAGTATGATGAACCACAAACAGGAGGCTCTTAAACACCACACAAATGGAAAGTCTCACAATCTAGCCTTGACAGGCTCAAGTATTAAAGTAGCCCAGTATTGCACTCAGCACTGAGCTTTCACATAGGAAATGTAGACTAAGTACACTGGCACTTTTCACTGGACCAACATGCAAGCATTTGACCTTCACAATTTTTTTCTACAGTCCAGGTTTTCAGAGCAGAAATAAAATTAGATATTGCATTAGATACTATCTAGCTGAGTCTGTTTGCTTTCCCTAACAAAAACAAAACAAAACAAAAACCATGGAGGTTGGCAAAGCTATTTGGACCTTCATTCAGAGTGTGCCTTAACTCATGCTTCCTTTCCTTGGCAGGGCCTGCACAATGAGCCCCCAGAGGTGGCGGCCATGCTGTGGCCCTGGCTCACCGGTACTGCGGCTTTCTGGGGAAGTGGGCTTTCCCTATTTAAAAAGGGGGTCCTGGCCTCTTCCCATCATACCTCCCCCACCCAATGTCCCTCAGAGTTAGGTCTCTTGGCTGGAAATGTAATTGTCAGTGGTTGACATGGCCAGGAAGCAATTTTGCTATGACTGATTGGCCTTTGGTAATGAGACTTTTGCTTTCCCCTTAGCAAGAGCTATTTTCATGTAATGTGTTTTTGCCAAATTGTGTTTGTCACCACTATGGAGGGAAAAGGCATAGGGCAGGGTCATTAATAGAAGAGAGGAAGCCCTTATGGAGTCTTGGGGGAGTGCCTAGGGCTTGGCCCTAGCTCCAGAGACAGCAGGCGTTGCTCCACTGAAGCCAAGTTACTAGCTAACAACGGCATGCTTGGTCTGCACCACAGTAGGCACCTTAAGCTGATAACTCCCCTGGAGGCCCCCAGCTGATTGGCTGGGTGTGGAGCATCAGAGAGCAGGCAGGCTGTTTGATCACTGATCCATACCCAGCCAACCCTGTGAGCTTGCTCTAAGTGTAACCAATAAAGTTGTGGCCTGATTTCACCTGTAACTGGACTGTGTCTCCCTTTGCACAATTCCCAAGGGTGAGGTACCATTGTGCATGCAGCAGCACTGCATTTCACAAGCTGTGTGACTCTCCCGCAATGCTGGACCATATGTTATAGGACATAGGAGAATAGTGCTGCTCTTTGCTTCCCGTAGCCACAGATGTGGGACAATGTTCTCCTGCACATGAGAGGGGGAGCACAGATTCAGTGGAGGAAGCTGCTGCTGGCTGTCTCAGAAAAGACCTCATAGCACACTTGTTGGATGAGCGCCCACACATTTAAGATGGGCACAACCATGCAACAGACAATAAAAAAGGTCATAAGGCTGGGATAGATGGGCTGGGAGAATTGTTGCATCAGTTATCATTCATGTCACAGACACTGTCTGTTGATGATACTCAAACAACCACCTTCCGTATCATAATCATGTTAGCAATAGTAGCGCCAGCTAAGATGGGCAGGATCAGATTTCCACTGTAACAGTATATCAGTAGAAGAGTGCAATGTACATATGCTATTCTTTTGCAACAGAAGCAACATCTTGAAGGGAAATATTTGGATCCTGTGCAACTGTTCATTTATTTTACAAAAAAGCAATTATGTAACAAGTTTGAACCATCCTTTGACCACAAATAGATGGACTTACTGAGAAGACTGAAGAAACAGACAGCCAAACAAACATATTTATATAGTCTCAGTGGCCTGATGTGGACAATCATTCAAGATTTCAAGTCAAGACGAACCGTTGAGTTTGTGTGCACTTCTTCCATGCTCTGGCTTTGGTGCAAAGAGCCTGTCTTGTATTGTCAGTGTTCCTTGTTGTTGTCGTTGCTGTTTACTAATTTATGAATCACTTTTCACATGTGTCTCAAGGTGATTTACAAACATACAATTGGTTATGTTATGACTAAACCAGAGTCTGGCTTAATATTGGGTAACAAACCAGGAAAACAAGCCAGAAGAACATTCAACATTAAGCCAGAGTTTCCCAGTTTTTTTATAAACAGCCAAAGCCAGTGCATGATGGAACTAGGGGAGGGATGAGAGAAGAGCACTCATTCCCACACTAATTCCCAGATCCCTAAACCATTGTCTGTGGTGCATTGAACCATCATTCAAATCAAGCCACTGAGTTCAAGTGAACTTATTTCCAGATCATAGAGACTGCAGGTAGTCAAAAGCTCTTGAAACTCCAAATGTTGCTCCAAAAACTCTGAGAGCCATATCTAAACCTATCATGCGTTCAGTGAACCCATCATTTCTTCCTTATTATCATTGCTGTTAAACTCATATCAAATACTATGCATTCTCATACCAGCAGTTTCAATGACACTTTAACTCTTAGGCATCATGCTCCAGACATAGTTGGATTTGGGGCAGTGTAATTTTTTAAAAAACTGTTTCTCTGAATGTGACTAGCCTGCAGGTAAAGATAGATGGAAGGAGGAAGTTGAATCTTTGGTAAAACGGGTCGAGGTCCACTCAGCCTTCCATCCATCCGTGGTTAGTAAAATTAGTACCTGGCATATGCTGGGGGGAAAAGAAAGGTCGGGGAAGGAACTGGCAATCCCACCCCATATATACGGTCTGCCTAGTAAACATCGTAAGAGGTCACCCTAAGAGTTGGAAACGACTCGCACTATAAGTGCGGGGACACCTTTACCTTTTAGCTCTTTCAGTTCTTAGGATGAAGGTACATTTCCTTATCACATTAAACCACACAATGGTCCCCTAGAGACAAGTCCCTATGACAATCCAGTTAACAAAAGGAAAAGTGCTTTGATTTGACCAATGCTTTTCTGTCCCTGTTCTATAGCTCTGTGTCAGGAATCACTGCAATTTCTGCTCACCCCACCCCACCTTTTCAGCACAACTAATAATGTGACAGGAGACTCCTGTACTGAAAATGAGAAACCCACTAAGATTCCAGAGCTGGGGTTTAATTTAATAGGTTTAATTTGACCAGAGCAAAGGAGCATCACGTCTAATCACTGATGGAGCAAGGAAGCCGAACTTACACCCATCTGCATATATACCTGCCAATTGAAGAGAACACTTCATATATCCAATGATGTGAACTTAAAGTCCGTGAAACATTATGCCACAATACATGGGTTAGTTTTTAAGGTGCCATAAGATTTGTTTTTGTTTTATTTTAAGGATTGTATGGTAGAAATAGTTAAAAAGAAAATGTTAATGTAGTTGTAATTGCTCTCAGGAATTTTAACTTGAATATTGTACACATGCAGGGCTACTTACAAAAGTCCAATCTGTAGCAATTTACATTTGCAAATCAAGGTTTCAGAACTTTGAATGATAAAACCTCTAGAGGAGGGAACGAAAGAGTGTGCTCTTCAAAAATAAAACAAAAATAAAAATTACTGTCTTGCTGAAAGTGATTTGTGACATGAGAATTCCTGCCCACCCAGCGTATGGAGTACTCAATGCTTTGAAATAACTACAGTTACTGAAATGTATTTTGGTGGTATTTTGGTGAAGGCCTACTGAATACAATAGGCAGAGTTAACAAGAAAAATCTTGCAAACTATATGAATGTGTGTGTGCACTCAGTGCATGGGTAAGCAAACAATACACACACAAATCAGGGTTGTTTTCATTCTTCCTTTCTCATATTTTACCAAAGCCCGTACTTTCATTTTTACCTGTCCAAGAGAAGCTAATCAATTAGATCAAAATGTGTTCAGCAATCTTGTGAATGACTTTCCTTCCCAATGTGGTGTGCTCCTTTGCTGACACGTGATCATGACAGGAGCCTTTAAAATACACCAGTTCAGCTTGATTGGCATTATTCTCAAATGTCCTTGGCCTACAATCCACAGAGTCTGCTTTCAGTTCCACAGAGATCATTCATGCATTAATGCCTTTGAGCAGCAGCAACAGACAGCAGGAGAGGGTGTAGTGCTGGCACTCACCAGACCCCTGATTGGTCATGTCACAGTGCTTACCAGGAAGTAGAGGGGAGGTGTGAGGGGGGCAAGGACTGAATTGACGTCACCACTGCATTTACACTGTGCTGCCCTCCCCACCACCTCACCTCTACCTCCTGGTAAGCAGCAACACAATCACCCAGAGGTCAGGTCAGAGGCACTGCCCCACGCCACTATACACTGCTGTCTTTGATCATGTGCCTTTTCAGAATTCAAGCTTGCAGCAGTTCCTGAACTCTAGCAGTGCAGCAAGGGGAATCTGCCAAACAACCAAAAACAGGAGTAGGGGTAACCAATGAGCAGTGCTAGTTCTAGATATTTTATTGGCTGGAATGAAGCCCAAATGGCAACCCCCCACACACACACAAATATGAGGGTCAACACTTTAAACAAGTTTGTTGCACCATCCAGATACCAATTCCAACTTTTCTCTCTTCCCCTTGCCCTAACAGTCACCTGGAGCACGTTGTTTCACCTTAATGCATGGCAGAACTGGTTCTGGCAACAAGACAGGGAGGTCAGGTAACCCATTTCCTTTGTCTGTCCTTTTACATCTTTTCTGTTCCCTCCCCCCTCAGGTTGTGTCACTGTACTTCTTCCTGTCCATGCAATACTACAACCCAATTGCACTGGAGCAGGTCTGACAACCTTTCTCCTATCATAGAGAAGTATAGCACAGTGGGGAGGAGAGCCTGGCTGGGAGTCCAGAGGCTGTGAGTTCAAATCCCCAGTCGTGTCTCCTGGGTGTGAAGGGCCAGCTAAAGATCACCCCCACAGGGAGTGGATCAGGGGTTACGTGCTCTGACACCTGTGCAGCCGTGGGCAAGCTGCATAGTCCCAAGGAGCCCAGTTGCCCCCCAGCTGGCAGTTGCAGACAAGGAAGGGGCTGGCTTGTGCAGCTGTGGCAAGCTGAGCAGGCCCTAGGCAGCTGGGGAGGACTAGCCTCAGAGGGAGGCAATGGAAACCCCCTCTGAATACTGCTTACCATGAAAACCCTAAGTCGTAGGGTAGCCATAAGTTGGGATCAACTTGAAGGCAGTCCATTTCCATTTCAGAGAATCCACAAATCATCCTCTATGCACCTGAGACTAAAAAAAAGGGCGTTTCATCAAGATCTTTAATTTACCAGCAGGCTATAAGCCCAAACAGCTCTCGAGAAAGCAGATTCAGATACTTTAGGAGAGGGTGGGATTGCCAACACCGTAATGATGTTACCTTTTCAAAACCTAGGGAAATTAACTTTGAAGAACCCAGTGGGTTACCCATCAAAAGACACTACAAATTTCCATTCTGGCAATTTTGAACATCTGGGATGGTCAACATTTGGATTCTAAAAACAAAGAAGTAATTGTTTACTTGCTAATAGCAGCTAGATTGACCATCACACACTTTTGGAAGTGCATAGATAAAGCAATGGTGGGAATTTGGTATGATAAAGTCTGGCTTCTAGCCATGTCAGAAAAGCTAATGCAAACTGTTTACTCAGAGGGATAACAAGAAAAGACACATTTTATCCAGTCTGTTTTGACTTTATTAAACATATAAATGAGAGTGCAAAGGCACCCAAAACACCAGTAAGTTGTATATGCAAGTTTATGGAACCCTTAATAGCCAAAATACTTGATATGGAAGATCAGTGAGCAGTACCTTGGGAACTCTATGCTGCATTTTATGGAACTTGTGAAGAGACAGAATAATCAGGCTAAGCACTGACTTTTGTTTTATATTTTATTTATTTTTACTTACCGTTGTAATTCTGGGAATTTCTCTTGTGTTTATTTATGATTTTTAATCTTTGGGTGGTATTCAATGCTAGTCCTACTCAGAGTAGACCCATTGAACTTAATAGACATGATTAGCTTAGGTTCATTGATTTCAGTGGGTCTGCTCTGAGTAACACCCCCCCACCCCACCAAAACAGGGAAAATCATTCATCACAAAACTTTCTGCTTTAAGATCACAGTTAAGGCCACTTCATTGTAGCTCAAGTTCCATAAAGCTGGAAAACTGGGAGCTATGGCTTAACACACGTGCCCTGTGATCAACAATTTTTTTAAAAAAATGTTGATCAACAATGTGCTTTTGGAGTAGCAAGTTACGGTTTTGTTCCCATGATAAGAGAGAGCTGGCATATAGCTCTTATGGAGAAATTGACCAGACAGCTTTCAGCTTTCTTAAGGTCTTGTGCTCACTACCTATAATACAGTAATTTAGTGGATTTCCTGCCTTTGACCCAGCAATTGGGAAACTGTTCTGTGTCTATAAAACAGAATAAATGCTAAATTCTCCCTCAGTAATGGATGTTTCATACAAGTATGTGTTAACGCCTCTGATTTTAAATAACAGTGCAGGGCTATCATTTCAGTCATGAATTGTTGCTTTATAAAAGGGCTTAATGCTTTGCCAAAACTCTCCTCACATTGTTACTGTCATTCCTCTGTATTTTCAGATATTATCACAATTGCCATTTTTGGAACTGGAACCTTAACATAACAAAAACATTCAGCTTTTAGAAATCTGAGGATTAGTCGATTAGTCTTTTAGTTAATCCTGGTATGTCAAGGAACCCAGAATGTAAACTTTGAAAATTACTGTAAAATGAAAGGCCTTTATGACATACCTTTTCCAGGAAAGAAATATACATATTTTTATTAGAGCATAACACTTCAGAGCTTGGAAAAGTTACTTTTTTGAACAACAACTCCCATCAGCCCAATCGAGTGGCCATGCTGGCTGGGGCTGATGGGAGTTGTAGTTCCAAAAAGTAACTTTTCCAAGCTCTGCACTTAGTAAACAGAGAAATGCTGTTATCTTACAAGCACTGTTCATCTCCTTTGGTTTCCAAGGGATCTGGGTAACAGTCAGATCCAGTAGAATTAATCTGAGCCTTGAAAAGCACAGAGAGCTGAAACAGGAAGTGGGAAAAAGCATCACTGTTCCAATTTCCTCTGTGAATTCTATGTACTTTTTAAGGAGAGAAAAATGTAACCATCAGGGGAAGACATCAAGGACACTATTTTACCACAGGTGCCATGTTGGCACCCCCTGCTGTAAGCAAACAGGTTTATAAGCTTCCAAATATTACTTTAAACCTACCTGGTTGTACTCATTGATTAATAAATACAAAGAGAAAAGAGGGAAGATATGGAAACCCTTTCCTGCAGTAAGTATTTCAAATTGTTATTTAGTGATGCTGAAAATTACTTTAAAGTAGTGATGCCAGACTACTGTAGAAGCCTGTGGTCTCTGATAACTGGATTCAAGTGAAATGAGTCCCATTTACAATGCAACTGAGATTTAAAAGGGTGAAAATATAGCAAGGTTATAGATGTAAATTTAAGTAAAAGCACTGGACCATGCATACTCACTAATAGCAGACTCAAACCAAACAATTTGCTTTGGACATCCAAAGACTATTAAATCCTTTCCCCCCCACCCCATATTTGATGGTGGGAGTCATGCAGAGAAAGAAGTGCATTCATGAAATGAATTGTGGAACTTAGCTATAGTTATGGATTTAAATTCATAACCCATCTAGTCCCAAAGAGCAAGGATCACAATATTATTAATGGGAAAAAAGAGAAATAAAAAAGGAGTATGTTAAATAGGCTGGAGAAGATACAAATGACAAGCTTTTGCTACTTTCTATAGAAAGGATGGGGAATGTGACTTCATATGTTGTTAGTCTCCCAGTCCCATTAGCCCCAATCAGCATGGCCAATGATCAGGAAAGCAGTGGTGTCACTAGGGTTGGTGTCACTAGGGTTGGTGTCACCCAGTGCGGTAACTCATGGTGTCACCCCCCATGGACCTCCTCCCGTACCAGACCTAGGGTGCCTAGGGGCTCTGGGTTAGGGTTGCCATATTCCAGTTACACAAATCCAGATAGGCTAATTTGCATATTATGCAAATATTTGCATATTAATATTTGGATTGTCCAGTTGTTTTGTTTTTGTGCCTAGAAATTACCACCAAAAACTGGGGAAAGATGTGAGAAATCTTTTTTTAAAAAAAAACAACATTTTCAGCCTTAAATGCCAAGACTCTAGTTTCCAACACTATGGTATGTTGACTGATTGATTAAGAGGATTTATATCCTGCCCTTCTGCTGTTAAAAACAGAGCTCAGCACAGCTTACAAATATAATAAAAACAATAAAAATGCACAATCAATATAAAAACATAATAAAAACACAAAATAGCAGCAAACATAAAGTAAGTCAGGGCAGCAGTACGGTTAACCATTACATATACGATATATTTCAGAGATGTGGTGGGTGGAGAAAAACAAGCCAAAATGTTAGGAAAAGGAGTCTTTCACACCACATGCTTAGTTCTAAATACTGTTGCAGCAAGTTTTACAAGTTCCTCCAGTATTCCACTGGTGCAGGCACTCAGACATTCAAAGTATCTGTATGTTTCTTAGGTTTTATAAAAGCAGAGCTTTGCTTAACTCAAAATTTCTTCTCCCTTTGATCAACCGCATCTACAGTTTCCACCTCCCTACTCAAAATGAAACTGGGCCTGGAAGTGTGCAACAACCCCACACATACCTTGCTAATTAGATTACCAATGCCAGGATGTCTGTCTTATCGACTACTCTCCTCCCCCCCTCCACCGGGCATCATGAAAGACCCAATCCTGGGCTCAGAAAGACAATAAATATCTGGTCCTCTTCAAAGTACTCATAAGCCTCTTGTTTTAATTAAAATAATAATTATAAGTTCTTGTTCTTATCACTAATGGGAGTTAATTATCTTGCATATGCTGCTCTTGCTGCTATGGCTGTAACGGAGTGAGGTTAAAGATAAGTGAAATGCAAATAGGAAAAAAACAACACAAAAGGCAGTAACACTTTCCTAAATGTAATACCATACCAACCACAACAAGATTCCTATGAGTAAGGCAGAAAACTAAGCATCTCACAACCAGTCAGGATTCCTAACCAAAAACCAAAAATAGGATAAATGAAGAAATATTTATATAAGCATGACTATCAAATATATTTATTATTTACACAAACTGTAAAGATATTTATAGTGCAATCCTAGGTTTATTTATTCAGAAGCAAGTCCCAGTATATTCAGTGGAACTTACTCAAACAGGGACAGAACTGCAACCTCAAGTGATAAGCAACTTCATTCACACAATCCAAAATTCTGAATCATGCCACTTTACACTGTTTTGCAACTGTTTATACTTGTTTTTATGGTTATTGGATTTTAAATGGCTTTATTTCTTGTTGTGAGCTGCCTTGGTTTCTAACCCTACCTCACAGGGTTGTTGGAAAGACTACACACACACACTACAGATGTATAAATACATACAGCCCATATAATAGTTTATTGTCAAACCAGTTGGTCATTGCAGAAAAATCAGTATTAGTTTTTAAAAATCAGTATTAGTTTCCTGCAGAATAAAAACTGTAATGCCTAAGTAAGCCCTGTCTACTTGCTTTAAAATAGGACTGGGGTGGGGGGGACAGAAAGAGAACACAAACACAATTCTTTCTTACATTCACTCCAAAGTCCCACTGATTTTCAGCACATTCATAACCATGTCTACTCAAAAGTAAATCCTATTGAATTCAATGGGATTTACTCTGGACATATGGGATTAGCAATGCTTTTACCTCCACAAAAGCAAGTATTGGGAAGGTTTTCAAAACACTGTCCAGGATCTGAGTCCTACCCACAAGAGGGGGAAAAACTGAAATGTATATACTTACCCAATTTATGAGATTTTCAGATAAACGGGGGGGGGAACCACCATTTTCTGGCCTTGCAATGAGGTTTACTAGACACTACAACAGGTCAACCAAACACGTCACTGATTGGCTGCAATCCTGAATGGGCGGGGTTAAAGCTACAAAGTGCTATACAGTAGTTTAAAAAAAGATTTAACAGGGTGGGTGGGCCTGATGTTTTTATGTATATCTCGAGAACCGGACCACCTAGAAACTTAATTTTTTTAAAAATTAAAGCTTAGAATCCGGGCCAGCTAAGGGGCAAAACGGGCGCTGGGTGGCATGCAAAGAATCCAGGTAAAACCCAGCTAATGGTAACCCTACTGTGGGTGACACCCCCTCTCATGGTGTCACCCTGGTGCGGTCCGCACTCCCCGCACCCGGCTAGTGACGCCACTGCAGGAAAGATGGGAGCTGTAGTAGTCCAACAACATCTGGAGGGCCACAGGTTCCTCATTTCATGTCTAAAGGATACTAGGTTAGGGACAAACAAGACAGGATGATGACACCAAACTTAACCCTTAAAGAGCCATGGTCTCTCTCTCTCTCTGTGTGTGTGTATGTGATCAAAAATTCATAGCCACTATGGTGGTTTCCCACTGTTCACAGGGAGAGGGGTTAACACGTTCCTCCTTGCTGCAGTCCAAATGAAAATCAATTCCTCCCCATGGTGGCTATCTGCCCCAGAAGGCAAGCTCACATAGACATTTCCTTTTGGGGTGGGGCTGTAAGCCTGTAGCCCGGGGGAGGCAAATGAGTGCACCCCTCCTAGAGCTGTGCTTTGCCCCCTTCCTAGGATTTTTTGGGAACTTGTCTTTTTAACTTTTCTTTATGACAGCCAGTTACAGCCTCCATGTAAAAAATGACAGCTTGTTTGAAGAACAGGGGCAATTTAAGAATAGGACCGTCTGAAAAATTCAGTAAATAAGGCAAGGTGAATGCACAACAAAATCCTGATCAGGAAGAGCCAGCTTTGCCATGACTGCCTCCAGTCGGGTAGTGGTGAATTTTGAAGTGAACAGGTGCATGATGACAGCCCCCATAACTATGATCCCAAGGAGTCCAAAGATGCAATCAGCTATTTGCAATCAGCTAGCCATTATATACGACATATTTACACAGAGAGAGAGAGAAGTAGAACACAGCAGTGCATGGTCCTCCAACCTTCTAGACCAGATTTTGAGGGGGCAGAAGAGGGGAGGGGAGGATGAAGTTCTCTTCTACAAGTGGAAATCCATTTTGCTCATGTATGGACAGGATTGAATAGTATCCACAATAATTCTCATTGAGGTACAAATATGGATGGATGAATCTGTCAAATTCAGTTTCTCTCAGTTTCTCATTTTCCCAGTCTTAAATTCAGTACTCCGCATTTCTGCAAGCAATCTGAGACGTGGTGTGTGTTTTTTTTTAAAAAAAGTCATGAAAATTCATAAGTGTTTTAGTGTGAATTTTTCTGTCTATACGGTTTTGCCTCATTTTCATATTTTGTACACAATCTTCTCTAATAGAATGCATTTTTGTATGTTTCTTTTCAGTAACGTATGCATTTTGGGGTACATGTTCCCCTGACACAAGCATTTGTGTACACATTGTTTGGCTGGAGAACAGCACCACAAAATTCAGACAAGTACAAATTTTGAAGGATATTCATGTTTCAGCTCACATATTGGTTCAAAAAGTGTGAAGCAGTTAGCTTCTCATTAAAGTTAAAACAGTTTGACAACTAGCATTAATAGACAAATTGACGCAAAAGCTGAAGATTGCAAAAGGACAAATACATTTGTTGCAGAGTGGTGGAGCTTTACTACATACTCCAATGCAACAGACAATAAAAACAAGGTTCCCAAGGCTTTTCAAAGGTGATCGTAAAGGTGATCAAACCATAATACCAACAGATTATTTATTTGTATGTTTAAGTGCAGGAAAAAGTATTTCATATATGATGTACCTCTTACTTTTTTAAACTCATACAGTTAAGAACAACTCAAATCATACATTAACTGAGAGTTATGATTTGAGTTGTTCTTAACTGTTTCAATTAAAAAAGTTAAGTAAAAAACATGAAAATGAAAACAAAATAAAATCTCCCCCCTCTTGGCACAAACCAGTGTCTCAGTTAGATCACTTGACAGATGGAGGAGAGGTGTCACATGACTGAATGCTGTTCCATCGCAAAGAATAAAATAAAATCCTCCACAATATAAACTAGGTATCAGGAAGGGTCCTAGCCTAACCTTCATCCCAACATGTATATTTTTTATGTCCAGAGGGGTTTTTTTTTTGTATAGAGGAACATACCATTTGTATGAATAAAAATGGGTTAAAATAAGGATGAGGACAAAAATAATTGGAAATGAGTATGCTGCATATTTATTAGATATTATATTGTACTAATCCATATTTACATGTTTGTAACTTTGTATTAAATTTATTTTCCACTCCCTGCCAGAAGGTTCCCCAAGGTATATACAAAACTCTAGTATCACAGCATCTCACTCTCTGCTTTTCTAAAGTCTGAGAGATTCCAATGAAGAAACCACACAAAGCTAAAGATAATTGAGATCATATGGGTTTTTTTTATCAAAGCTTCCTCAGGAAAGCAGTTTAAGTGGAAAATCCATAAATCCCTGTCTTGACCACAGTCTACCGGTCTTCTTCCATATTAACTTATTCCTTTAGCTTATTTTTCACTTTAATTTCTATAGGAACAGGAAAGTCCATAAGAATTATAATCAAGCATTTTTAATAAGCAGATCATCACACCAAAATAAGCTTGACTCAGCAAAACCAAACATAGTTAACCCTAGAAGTCAGCTTATCTATCCTGTATCCACTTACTTGGGAATAAGATCCATTGAACTCCATGAGACTTACTTCTGAGTAGAAATGTTTAGGATTGCACTGTTAAAGCATGCTGTAATATGACATTTTCTGGGAGGAAAGGCGGGATACAAATTTAATCAATCAATCAATTTTGGTTTTGTAAACCAATAATATTTGCTGAAGGCTGATATAAATCTATTAAATAAATCTCAGAACCCAAACCATACAGTTTTGAAATGTATTGTAGTGGATGTGTTTATTGAACGTCTTGGTTGTATCCAGTGGTAAGTGAAAGAAAAGCGTGTCTGCTTGCACAAAACAGGGCATCCGGTTTTTGTCAAACTGTTCTGCTGCCTCCTGTGCCCCTGAACAGCTGAGGTTGGAGAGTATTGGACTATCAATGGCAGGGGTTGACACCAAAAAGTGCAAGCTAATGGTTAATTTTATTTTAAGGCTTTAAATGAGTTAGTTAGGTGCAATATCAAAGGTCACTCATGGTACAGAGCTAATTAACAGCTCTGGTTGCATCCAGAAAGCCCTGGCTACAAACTGCACTAAAAAGAGTTATGATGTTGTGTAGCAGCCAACGGAGCCAAAGAAGTTTCCCTTCAGCCTGAGTTTCTTGCATATAAAAACTCTAGCATTTTCAGTATGTTTCAGTAGTTTTATTCTGTTCAAAGTCTAACCTGTTTTGGCTCCTTAGCCAAGAGGCTTTTGTCTGCAAACTGTTATTTTGCAGTTGTCTCACTGCTACAGTTTTGCACAGTGTATCTGTTTAAGACTCAGTAAAGCTTGCCCAGCCCTTCACCTTCTGGATCCAGACTGCTTTATTCAGCTAACGGGGGCGGTATGGATTATGTGGGAAAGTATGGATTATGGTGTGAAAGGCTGCAGTGGAGGATCAGCAAAAATCATGTACCTTCCCTGCCCAAGTGGAAGGACTTACCAGTAGCACAAAGCCACCATCACATAGGACCCCCTGTATGTAAAGGAATGGAAATGGGTAAAATTTGACATTCTGTAGTTGCTCCTTTTCTCCTCTTACATATGTTTGTTTTTATGTACACCGCTTAGAAAGTATGTACACCGCTTAGAAATGCAAGGAATGAACCGGTATATAAATGCTTTAAACAAATAAATATTTGAATTGATTGTGGCATCTATAACCAGTGTTGAACCATCTTGAAACAGTGTTGGGGGAATGATTAACACATTGTGAAATGAAGCTGAGGAACAGATGGAAGTAGTAACTAAACAGGGAAGATATGATTATGGAAGTACCTTGAAGGAGTCTGTATGTCTGCCGAGGGCAGGTGGGGGGGGATGATCCAAGAAGCAAACAACAGGAAGTAAGTTGCTTGCTAAAATTATCACCTTTGAGTCCATAAATCTAGAATATGTTTGTGCTTGGAGAAAAGTGAAAAATACCATTCATAACTTGCCATCAAATCTCATAATCACCAGCAGCACGATGGCAGTGAGGCATGTTTCTAAAATATAGAATTTAATAGTGTGATATCAGCCATGGAGAGCAGAGAGAACAATGGAAGGTTCAAATGCAGAAGCCCTCTGCACAGGTTTTAGATCAAATTTGTGTGTATTTGTCATAGTTCATTTGAAAATGGTTCTTTCTGAAGACTGCAGTAGAAAATTCAATGGCCTTTGCGTGAAAAGCTGATGCTGAAGAAATCGGATTGTTATCACTTGCACAATGGAAAGAGAAAAGGGAAAAAATAAAAGGGTAATTCATTTGATGCTCAAGTAGAGATTATGATGCTGGGATCAAAGGCTATAGGATTTAAGTGACAAAAGGAGGAAGGGGGGTGGCCCCAAGATGCCGGCAAAGAAGAATTACTTATTGAAGGATTCCAAATGGATTTATTAAAAAAAAGGAATAGAGCCCAACGCTTTTCGGCCACATAGGGGTTGGCCTTCGTCAGGGGCGAATATGAAGTGTGTCTCTGCAAAGGTGTATTCGTCACTCAACTATATTGTATTCACAGCCGTTCAGAGTTTCCCCTCTCCAGTTTTGTCTGAAAAGAATATCTCATTCTTCTACAATTGGGATTAATGATTCAGTATGAAGCAGATAACAGTGCTAGAATCAGTCTTCTCACTTCCAGACTGTCACCGTTTTGTGGGTGGGATTCAAGCACATACCGGTAAATTCAGGTTGGGCAATTCAGGTGGATTTGGCGCTCTTGTGCAACAAATCCACTTCCCCAAAAAACCAAAATGGAACTTTCTGCAATAAGGAAAGTGACAGAAAAAGCACTGGAAAGTGTGGTATAGCAATTGCTTGACATGACATTATATAACCTCCCCACAAACAAATCAGAATGATATCGTATAATTTCTCCATAAACTTTGTATAAACAAATGAGGATGAATACTCAATAAATAGGTTGTCTGGAAGTGACCTATAAACAGCACAACGTGATTTTTGCATCAAAGCAGTTAAGTACATTTTCTTAATATATTACATTCCAATTAAGAATATAATGTAGAATGTTTTTCACTTATGAGATTGCTACTAAAATATATTGTGTTTGTTATTTGGGAGTTGCTCTAGTTTGTATCTTACATATACCTTATGTTTTTACTTGGGGAATGTGCAGACCTGTAATAATTCTGCTTCAGGTTGTTCTCCAGTATCTCTATGACTGATTTTTTAAAACATGAGGGGAAAACCCAGCACTGGCTGCCAGTACATTACGAAGCTAAGTTCAAGGTCTAAATCCCTAAATGACCTGGGACCAGGTTACTTGAAGGGCTGCCTTGTCCCTTATACCACACCCAGGTCACTTCAGTCAGGGACTCCCCGAGGAGGAAAAGTTGCAGCATTTGAGGCTTTTCTTGTTTAGAGGAAAGGTGAGTAAGATGTGACATGACATAAGTGTATAAAATTATGCATGGCATGAAGAAAGTGGATAGGGAGAAATTTTTCTCCCTCCCACATAACACTAGAACTCGTGGACATCCATCCAAGGAAGTTGAATGCTGGAAGATACAGGACGGACAAACGAAAGTGCTTCACACAGTGCACAATTCAACAATGGAATTTGCTCTCACAAAAGGCAGTGATGGCTAACAAACTGGATGGCTTTAAAAGAGGATTAGACAAATTCATGGAGGATAAGGCTATCAGCGGCTACTAGCCATGATAGCTATGATCTGCCTCCATAGTCGGAGGCAAAATGCTTCCGAATACCAGGTGCTGGAAACCACAGGAGGGAAGAGTGCTCTTGCACCAAGGTCTCACTTGTGGCCTTCCCTTAGGTATCTGGTTGGCCACTGTTTGAACAGGATGCTGGACTAAATGGACCATTGGCCTGATCCAGCAGGCTCTTCTTATGTTCTTATGATCTTATGTTCTTATCTGGAGAAGACCTTCTAACAGTCCCAGAGTGAGTTCAGATTCACTTAGTTTCTACATAAACCAAGGCCTTTACGCATAAAGAAACTATTGTTCCTATTGACATCTGGTGGGCACCCAAAATTCTGATATTCTCCTGCTTGCTGGTGACATTTCTGTCTTGCCAAGCATTTTTAGAGAATTAATTTAATTCCATGTTCATTTTTTTTCTGTATTTTACTTAAAAAAAAAGATGTTTTAAGGCAGGGGTTCCCAAATTGTGGCCCATGGACAACCAGTGGTCTGTGGCTTCATTCAGGTGGCTAGCAGCATGTAATAAAAATCATACAGCATCTAGCACATGACATTACAATTGTTTCAACAGGTAGAAAAAAGTGGTCCACCAAGACACTCATCAGTTTTCAATTGGTTTGTAGGGAAAAGCTTAAGAACCTCAGTTTTAATGCTTATATTGTAAATTGCCATGATTTTTTTTGGATGAGTTGGTGGTTTAGAAACACTCCTATAAACCGAATAAATAAATAAAACATTTGTTCATTAAATTAAAGTGTGTGAATTGTTTATTCCGCCTGCACTCTTTGTAGTATTGTCTGTGCTATGCCCAAATTGGCTGTCTCTCTCAAGTCAAGAGGTGTGGCTCTCACTCCCCTCCCCACCTCTTTGCTCTTTAAACTTGGATGCAGTTGCAGAGACTTGTGTCTCGTATTAGCTTTAACTGCTAGCATTGTAGACCTACTGGCACCATTAACAAAAGGGGAGGTTCTGACACTCAGAAAAGATATTATTATTTCACTAGCCAACAAAGATTAAATGGGAAGCCCTATTATTACTGCTAGTGACACACAGATTTACTGTATGATTAATCACTAAAGTCAGAATCAAAATTCTGGCTGGCTACTGAGAGTTTTTCCAGAGCTCATTAAACCTGTCTTTTTTAATAGGGCTTGTAATTTATCATTTCTTATGATATCAGTAAACTTCTTTTGATTTAATATTTCTTGCCATCATCTCAGGACATAAAAGCGGGTGGGAAACCCTGTTTCAATTTCTGAAAACACAACAAAACAACTAAAACAATTACTTTCATCTTGGTTGCAAAAATGGTATTAAAACAAATCAAAATAAAACAGGCTCAGAGGCAAAACTGGTATGCCAAAGCAAGACAGGGCAACCCCCTCATTATCTCCCTCTTTTACTTCTATACTTTGTGGTGTAAACATTCATTAAACAACATGATCTATCCACCAAAAGCTGATTTTTGATCTGGCTGAAAAAGCATTGTTTTACATATATATCTTGATCCAAGTAATGTGTCTAAGGTGTCCAAAGAAGCCATTATTTTATTACATATCTTCAAAATATTGGGATATTGCACCACTAATTCTAATTCTTAATTTTTAAAACATCTGATAAAACAGAAGCAGATTTACCAGTTAAAACATATCATTGTTTGAAAGGTCTATTTGCAAACTTCTAAGATCCAGTAAGTTTAGGAACAGGATCCCCCCCCCCTCCATTTAGCACTAAGGCTGGGTCAGTCCATATACATCCTGTCCATTTAAGCAGAGACAACACCTCTGGTAAGTTTCTCTTGTAGAGAGGTTAATAAGCAGATAGAAGAACGACATCCCTGTACTTTTGACTTTGATGCTACGACAAGGGAGGGACACAGGAATGTCTCCTCATTGGCGTCAAACAGTCCCCCTGAAGCATGCATGCAATTTAAATTATTACAAGGCAATGTTACAAGTATGAACCCTGGTACAAAATAAAGTAATTACATTTAATTAGGCAGCCAAAAAGGGACAGCCAGCCACTCGCTGCCTTAGAGCTCACCTTTTGTTGACTTAACACAGGACAGGTATTGAATGAAACTTCAAAGTGCAAGTGGATAAACTGCCACTTAATTAGTGGAGACAACGTTAGAAAACACAAGCAAAACAACAACAAAATCCTCAATTTTTCTTTGCCAAGGAGTTCAGATAAAGACTGTTGTGTCTCCTTTGTGGATGACCCCACATTAGGACAGTTCTTCGGCTAAGAGTTTGATTATGCACTTACGTTCAAAAGGGAAGATTTTGGTTTTAATTAGAGTAGCACTTCAGAAAGGTGCTAGATTGACAGGCCTAAAGACTGGGGATTTCTGACTAGCTCAATGAACATTTTTGTCTGCAAATAAGTGGTTTAGGCATAAACCACTCCTGTCTGCCGCTACGATTGAGCACAGATACTTAACCTATTTGGCACTAAATTTGAAAACTAATAATCACAGGACGGTATTCAACTAAGTCTTACTCATTGAAATTAATAAACCTAAATTAGTCATGTTTATTAGCTTCAGTAGGTTTACTCTGAGTAGGAATAGCATTGGATGCCACCCACAGAAGCTACAAAATGCATAAATTAATTGTACTGGGAAGATTGAAGGACCCTACTAGATCAGTCCAAAGGTCCACCTAGATCAGCATCCTGTTTCCAGATAGCTCACTAGTAGGACATGAAGGCAACAACCTGGTATACTGTCATTGAACACTGAACATGATAGATCTAGCCTACTTAATATGTACAAACCACTCTTAAAGCCATCTGAACCACAAACCATACCACAGTTTCTGGTAGTGAATTCCTCACCCATATGAGCCTGCTCAAATTTTTAACTTCAGAGGTCCTGCCCTCATGTCTACCTCTGTTGGTCATAGCAGGCGGAGGGCGGAGTTTGCTAGAAGCAGCCTTCTGGGCCATTGGGAGGCCCGTGGAGGGCCAAATTAGTGGCACTATTATTCAAGGAGACATAGGATGGAACAAGGCAAGCAAAGAAAGCACAAAACAGGTTTGAGATACCCCCTAGAAGTTCGAAGCAGGACTTACTCTGACCACCAGCACTATCCTGCACCCATTTTTAGGGGCAGGAAAACAGTGAAGCTCAAAAGTGGCCTCAGGTGAGAACCAAATACGGTAGCTGCTTAGACATCCCTTGAAAAGACAAAATGTACCACCAAAATAAGATGCAGATTTGCATAACTTTTGCATAAACTAATTTACATGCATAAAGACAGCATTTAGATGTAGATATCACGACACAGTGAGACACGGTGAGACCAGAGTTCAATTTCGGAGCCCCCCTCGTAATTCTCGTCTCCGCTTTTATTTTACCTCCGCTTGGAGGCGTGGATTATTTTCTCTCCATAAACAGCCTATGACCTTTAACTATTGTATAACATCACGTACATACATAGTACAACAGCATTATCTACGTGGCAATATGCAGGCAGTTATTTAACCACTACAGATGTCAGTATCGTTTACAGCCATAAAGTTAACCACATCCTGTTTTTCCACTGGTCAGATCGCAATGTCTTGAGAGATAGTGTACTGAGAACAGCAGCGTGGTTTGCCAACGTATGCTGTTCATTCAGTCCACCCCACATCTCCCCCTTTTTTATTTTTTAGCAAAAAGTAATTACTACGTAATGGTCGCGGAGCAACAGGTGTACACGTCTGGAAAAGGTATTGTAAAAAACAGCATAAGCCTATACTTAAAATGAGTAAAAGAATAGCATATCTAAGAATCTGACTTAGCCATCCAGTGGGCAGCCAACTCCAAAGCCACTGCCACCAAGTTGTAGGGGCGTCCTGCAAAATGTTATTAGCTAGATCCTTCAAGTTTTTTACCTGTGTTCTGATTTCAAAACTGTTGTCAGTTAAATTAAAACAGCACATATTCTTTATAGTTTCGCACCCCAACTGATGTTGTAATAGCAGGTAATCTATAGCTGCACGATTATCCAAGATAGCTTGTCTTAATATACCCTGCTCTTCATTTAACAAAGCAATGGCTCGAGAGGTGGCATTTATCATCTTAACATAATTACAGGCTAATTTATGTAATTGATTGCTGTTACTTACTGCCAATGCAGGAAGTCCAACAAGGGAGATGGCTAGTGATACACTTTCTGCTTTATTAAGCAATTCCACCTTGTCATTACAATCAGCCGGCATGGCAACAGCTTCTCTTTTCCTACGTTGGGCTAGCAACTCCCTTTTATGAAGGAAAATGGGAACCAGTCGACTCAGGCAACAGATGGTATCAGAAATATTAGCGGGAACATAATTAAAAGTGGTTTCTCCACATGTCCAAAACCATCCACCTGGTAAAGGAATGTGTCCGTACATACTGGATATGTTAATGTGCTGTGTACAATTCCATGTGGGTCTCCCAACCTTTAGACATCCCTTCTGCACCTTATGTCGACTACAATTAACCATCCGAGCACACGTATTATTAATGGAATTTGCAACATGTGATGTAAATAATTGAAAAGCATTAACAGGCAGCTGGAAGGTTGGAGTTCCCCAATTCGAAACAGTATGATATTTAATCTCTGAAGTATTCATGAACCGCCCAAGTCCTGTAATGTTCCCAATATCCCCAGGTGCTTTGCATACGGGTATTAAACATGTTCCCAACATACCCATTTCCTGTACATGTTCAGTCATGCAAAAGTCACTCACATTTGTCATTCTTGCTAACTGAACCCAGATATTGTGTTGAAACCGCATCCCCAACTCCTGCCCCAACCTGTCAGCCCCGGCGCTTCCTAAAATCCAACAAATGCAAAGTACAAAAATAGAATTTGTATTTAAAGACGCAATTAAAGCAAGAATGGTATTCTCAGTTGTCTTGTCCACCCCGGCTTGTTCCATTGCTTTTTCTGCTTGTGTTGCTAAGTTCTTTATTTGGCCCCAAGTCACGGGAGGTTGCGGAACATTCCGACCACGCTTCCTGGAAGACATCCCAGTATCCTGAAGTTGCAGAGAAAAATTAGGGATGGGATTCTTAAGATTATCGTGCCAGGACATCGTCTTTCCAGGGCCGGATACACCTAGCAGGTACCCACACAGGACCGTCAGGCGTAGACACAGCCGCGTAACCTCGACCCCACGTTATAAGCGGAACTGGGCCTTTCCACTCTGGATTTGGTAGTTGCCGAAACTGCACCCGCGGGGCAGGTAGAGACTCCGACTGCTGAAAATGCCGCTGCGCTCGAGTAGAAAAGGAAAAATGAGTATTGGGAGATTGAGACAAATTTAAATGATTAATGGTAAACAACACTTGTGCCAGCCACTCCTCTTTGGTGGCCAATCCCAGTGGTACTCCTCCTTTTTGTTTTTGTTTAAGCAAATGCTCTTTAAGGGTACGATTGGTACGTTCGACGACAGCTTGACCTGTAGAATTATAAGGAATACCAAACAAATGTGTAATGGACCACTTAGTGCAAAACTGTGCAAATTGCTGTGAAACATATGCAGGACCATTATCAGTTTTTATCGTCTGAGGTTGGCCCATGATGGCAATAGAACGAATGACATGATTAATAACATTCTTAGTTTTTTCCCCTTTCTGAGGAGTTACCCATATGTATCCGGAATATGTATCTACTGTAACATGCAAATACTTCCATGGGGAGAAAGTAGGAAAATGTGTAACATCCATTTGCCACAACTGGTTAACTATGAGACCTCGTGGGTTCACTCCTGGTTCTGGGGATAGAGTTAACTGTGTGCATTGGGGACATTGTTGAATAATGGCAGAGGCTTCCTGGGCAGTAAGATGGAATTGCTTCTGGAGTGCTTTAGCATTTTGATGATGAAGGGCATGACTTTCTATGGGTGTGCAAAGGAGGGCACGAAGAGCCTGATCAGCATATTGATTACCTTCTGTTAACAATCCTGGGAAAGGTTGATGACTGCGAATATGAAATATAGCAAATCGACAAGACCGAGTATGTATGAGTTTTTGAAGTGTAAGCATAAGAGCAAGTAGATTAGTGTCCAGCATGGGAGAGACATAACTACCGGGTAATGCAAGTACAACATTCTTAACATAAAGACTATCGGTAATAATGTTAACCTCCTGATCTGCAAAAGTCAACAGCGCCATACTAACAGCGGCCAACTCAGATCTCTGAGCGGAAGTTTGGGGTAAGGTGAAAATTGTCTTCCAAACCCCCTGCTCGTGCCATGCAACAACCCCTCTAGTTGGACTGCCATCAGTATAGACCGTGACCGCAGGTAAGGGTTGTAAACTGATTACAGATTGAAACTGGATAGGAATTTTTTGTGTAATTTGAAGCCGTGGATCTGATGAGGAACGACATGAAATTGTGCCCAAATAAGAGACTAAAGCCCATTGAAGGTCATCAGAAAGCGCAATAGCATTTTCCCATGTGTAAAGTTTAAGAGGCAACGAAATTTCAACCGGATCGATACCTAATAATTGCCTTGATCGTAATCGTGCTTTTTGGATTATTTCTGCTGCTTGCATTGGCAAAGTTGTGATAGATGACTTTGGTGTATGGGCTAAGTAAAGCCACTCTATTATATGTGTAGCATTGGAGCCTGACTCCTGAGTGAGTGCAGCAAAAAGTTGGCTTCCATCAAATAAAACAAATAAAATCAGTGGTTTATTCAATATTTGTCGATCCACCCAAATAGCTTTTAACGTTGTAGAAACTAATTCTAGGGATTGCCTTGCCTGTTTCGTTAAAGTAATAATATCTGCAGGTTGACGTCCTTGTTTTAAACATTCAAATAAAGGCCCCATGTCTTGAGTGGTAAGTTTACAATATGGTCGAATCCAATTAATAGAACCCAAGAATTGTTGTAGTTCTACATAAGTTGGCTTCATTGACAAGGTAAGACAGGGCAATACAGGAGTGGAGTAGGATTGCATTAATTTATGTCCTAAATACAGAAATGGTTCTTTGAGTTGTACCTTTTCAGGGGCAATCTGCAACCCTGACTGTGACAAATGATCAGTAAGGTGTTGTTGCCACATAGATGGGAGGGTTCTCCCAGCCACCAAGATGTCATCCATATAATGGTAGACCAATAATGTAGGGTATTGAGCCCGAAAGGGTCGCAGGGCCATGTCTACAAACTGTTGACATAGGGTTGGACTATTTAACATGCCCTGAGGTAGCACTTTCCATTGATATCGTTGCGCAGGGCCAGAGTTATTATATACGGGAACAGTAAACGCAAATTTCGGTGCGTCTTGCGCTTGTAACGGTATTGTGAAAAAGCAATCTTTCAGGTCTATAATAGCTAAGGAATAGTCATATGGAATTAAATTTGGATTGGGCGTCCCACATTGTAGCGGACCCATGGGCACAATTAATTTATTTATTTCTCGTAAATCATGTAAGAGCCTCCACTTTCCAGATTTCTTTTTAATCACAAACACTGGGGTGTTATAAGGGCTATTACTTTCTGCTATATGATCAGCTTCCAGTTGCTCCTTTACCAGTTGGTGCAGAGCTTCTAATTTTTCTTTGGGTAAGGGCCATTGTTCTACCCAAATGGGTATGTCTGTCTTCCATTGTAAAGGAAGAGCTGCCTTTTGTTGGCTAATCATTAATAACAATGGTGGTCTGGAATTGCTCCAGTAAATCCCTTCCCCACAGATTTACTGAAATGTCCAAAATACAAGGGCGAATGTGGGCTATACGATCACCATCAAGAGCAACAACTTGTATCCAATCCTTACTCCGTTTTGAATCCTGAGCTCCGCCCACTCCCCACACAGAAGGGGCCACTTCTACTGGCCAAGAGGATGGCCAGTTATGTTCAGCAATTACTGTGACATCTGCCCCAGAATCTATAATACCTTCAAAAATAACATTGTTTAAACAATACTTACGAACCGGTTTCTCCCTGGTCACTTCTGCCAGTACTGCAGCTACCTGTGGATGGAAAGGATTACCTGAAATACTCACACTCGGCGATTTCGTCCTTGTAGATCCGAATCCACCAGTACGTTTTTGGGAGGAAGTGTTCGATGTGAAAAGACGATATGGCAATAACAATAGTTGCGCAAAAGAATCTCCCTTCTTCAACTGAAGGGGAAGGTGACTCCAATACTGAATATAAATAATTCCCTGATAATCAGAATCAATAACACCAGGTACCACCATTATATTATTCTTGGAAGCAGAGGATCGCGGTAGTACAAGGCCTACGGTGCCTTCTGGTAAAGGGCCAGTGAGTGTGGTAGGCATTAAAAGAACTGCTCCAGGCAAAGGAACATCTTTTGACTCTGCATGTATTAAATCAATTCCAGCGCTTCCTTGAGTAGCAGGGGTGGGTACACTTCCTTGAGATTCGGGGCTGGAAGCCTGCCCCAAGTTCAGTTTCCCTCAATAGGACGGGAAGACACATTGGTATTGGTAGTGGGAGCTGAACGACACTGATTAGCCCAATGATAACCCTTTTTACATTTCGGACAGATTTTCTTTGGCCGGTTTGTAACAGTGCCCCCACCTTTAAATGCTCCTCCGCCAGGAGCCCGACATTCCCTTCTGAAATGACCAGGCTTTTGACAATTAAAACAATTGCCTGTAGGTTTGTTACCCTGTCTTAATGCCCCAGCTAACAATGTCATGGCATGAACATGTGTACCTACCTCTGCACAAGCTTGAATCATGTCTCCCAATTCATATTGCGGTCTATGAATAATGTTTTTCAAAATCTTTTTACAGTCTGTGTTAGAATTCTCGTAAGCTAATTTTAACAATAATTCCCCTTGTGCCTGAGGGTTATCAACCTGCCGTGTCAGAGCCTCTTTCAAACGGTCAACAAACTGAAAATAGGGCTCTGTTGCTTGCTGCCGTACATTCGTAAAAGAACGTAAGGGTTCTTTCCCAGCAGGCACCTTTTTAAATGCTTTCTGTATACACTCAGCAGTTCGATGAAATGCGGCTTCAGGCAATACCCCTTGTTGTGCTATGGTAGCAAAATTACCTGACCCATAAATTTGCTCGGGAATGATATTAGCATCCCCAGCTGCTATAGCAGCATGTCTAAATTCTTGGTCCCAAACTACATATTGCGAAGGAGTCAAAATCATCCTAAAGAGATCCTTCCAATCTTGAGGGATCATGTTATATCCAGTAGCTACTCCTTCCAACATCCCTTGTACATAATTAGCCGTAATCCCATATTCTCTTACTGCCTTATTTATTTCTCTAATAACAGAAAACGGAAGAGCTGTCCAAGTTGCTATGCGATTATTAGCATTATTAGGATCTGGCTGATATGTAACGGGAAAAGCTGAAATTGTACCCTCCCAGTCTCCCATTTCTTCCATAGATAATAATCCTGAGGCTGCAGCCTGAGCTATGGCTGCTTTAACCTTCCCAGTAACCTGTTCTTGTTGAACTGGAGGGCTATATGGAGGAGCATTTACAAATTTCTCAATATCCTTTTCAGGTGTAGGTAAAGAAAGTTGGGGATAAAGAGGAGTTTTCTGGTCAGAATTGGCAAACAGCGATGTCTCTTTTATCCCTAAATGACTAATGGCCTCAGCACACTTTTGCCATAATAAGAGATGGTGAATAGGTGCTCTTGGTTCTTCATGTAATTTTCTCCCTATCTTTATCCAATCTGACTGACGTAGTGATCCTTGCTCTGGATACCATGGACATTGACATTGAATTGTTTTTAACAATGATTCAATGTGAGAACGACTTATAAAAGCTGAGGTATCCTGTTTTAAAATTTTTTGTAGCTCTTGTGCATGAACCTTCTGCTGAGCTGACAATTCCCCCCCCATACTCACGAATGGGAGCTGTACGCTGAGGTGCACCGTTGGCTGATCCTGCCAGTGGGTACGAGGGTGTTTGTTCTGAATCACGTCGGGGTCACCAGATGTAGATATCACGACACAGTGAGACACGGTGAGACCAGAGTTCAATTTCGGAGCCCCCCTCGTAATTCTCGTCTCCGCTTTTATTTTACCTCCGCTTGGAGGCGTGGATTATTTTCTCTCCATAAACAGCCTATGACCTTTAACTATTGTATAACATCACGTACATACATAGTACAACAGCATTATCTACGTGGCAATATGCAGGCAGTTATTTAACCACTACAGATGTCAGTATCGTTTACAGCCATAAAGTTAACCACATCCTGTTTTTCCACTGGTCAGATCGCAATGTCTTGAGAGATAGTGTACTGAGAACAGCAGCGTGGTTTGCCAACGTATGCTGTTCATTCAGTCCACCCCACATTTAGAAATAAAGATTCCATGGACTATAACCAGGGGACGTATCTGCTGTTCAAGGGATAACTGTTGATGGGCAACTTCAAGACCCTGCTCTCCTTTATTAGAGTTCTTTGTTTTAAACCAGACATGGACTGGACAGGCCTTCAAACAGGAGACCACCCTTGATGAAGTAGGCTACTGTGGAGTCATAGAATCTTAGAATCATATGATAGTAGAGTTGAAAGGGGCCTACAAGGCCATTGAGTCCAACACCCTGCTCAGTGCAGGAATCCAGACAAAAGCATACCAGACAGGTGGCTGTCCAGCTGCCTCTTGAAGGCCTCCAGTGTTGAAGAGCCTGCCACCTCCCTTGGTAATTGGTTCCATTGTTGAACCTGATGTTCAGCTGAAATCTGGCTTCCTGCAATCTGAGCCCATTATTCCGTGTTCTGCACTCTGGGCTGATTGAGAAGAGAGCCTGGCCCTCCTCTGTGTGGCAACCTTTCAAGTACTTGAAGAGTGCTATCATATCTCCCCTCTGCCTCTTCTCAAGGCTAAACATGCCCAGTTCTTTCAGCCTCTCCTCATCAGGCTTTGTTTCTAGTCCCCTGGTCATCCTTGTTACCCTCCTCTGAACCTGTTCCAGTTTGTCTGCATCCTTCTTAGAGTGCAGTGTTCAGAACTTGATGCAATATTCAAGATGAGGCCTAACCAGTGCCGAATAGAGGGGAACTAATACTTCAGGCAATTTCAAAACTATGCTTTTGTTAATGCAGCCTAAAATAGCATTTGCCTTTTTTTTCAGCCACATCATATTGTTGGCTCATATATTCAGTTTGTGATCAACAAAAATTGCAAGATCCTTCTCGCATGTAGTATTGCTGAGCCAAATACTACAAATCTTATAACTGTACACTAGGTTTATTTTTCCTAGTGTAGAACTTTGCACTTACTCTGTTACATTTAACTCTGTTGTTTTCAGCCCAGTGCTCCAGCCTATCAAGATCCCTTTGAATTTTGTTTCTGTCTTTCAGGGTATTAGCTATCCCTCCCAATGTTGTATCATCTGCAAATTTTGATAAGCATTCCCTGCACTTCTGCATCCAAGTTATAAATAAAAATGATGAAGAGCACTGGGGCCAGGACCAAGCTCTGTGGTGCCCTGCTTGTTACCTCCCCACATTTTGAGAAGAACCATTGATAAACACTCTTTGAGTACGATTCTGTAGCCAATTGTGGATCCACCTGATAGTTGTTGCATCCAGCCCACATTTAGCTAGCTTGCCAATCAGAATATCATGGGGCACTTTGTGAAAAGCTTTGCTGAAGTCAAGATATATTATGTCCACAGCATTCCCACAGTACTAAGGAGGTTACCCGATCAAAAAATGAGATAAGATTAGTCTGGTAGGATTTGGTTTTGATAAATGTTGTCTTCTAGTAATCATTGCATTACTTTCAAGGTGCTTACAGACTGACTGCTTTATAATCTGCTCTAGAATTTTCCCAGGGATCGATGCCAGGCTGACTGGTCTGTAGTTCCCAAATTACTCCTTTTTGCCCTTTTTGAAGATAAGGACATTAGCCCTCCTCCAGTCATCTGACACTTCACCCACCCACCCTGATTTTGCAAAGATAATAGACAGTGGTTCCAAGATTTCTTCAGCCAGTTTCTTCAATACTCTAGGATCAAGTTCATCGGGCCCTGCAGATTTGAACTCATTCAAAGTGATTAGGTATCCCTTGACCATTTGTCTGTCAATCTCAAGCTCCAGACCTGCCCCTCCAACTTCACATTTCCCAGGAGGGTCATAGACCCTGTTTTGGGAGAAGACTGAGCCAAAGTAAGTTCAGCTGACATACTACTTTGTGTTGTTTTTAATGTGCATGTTTTAAGACTGATCACACCTCTTTCTTTAAAAGCATCTGCAGGGACTCCCCTGTACAGAGCATGGCTTGTTTTTTGTTAAGAAAGAGTCATGCCCAGTCCTAAGCACACTATTTAAATGTGCTATTAAGGCAATGTGTAGTATGGCTCTCAGTTAGTATTCCAACTCATACTTTACAAATGAACTTTCCTAATGTTTTGAAGAGTATGCCTGTAACAGTTGGAAACTGACAGCATACTCTGAGTGTTAAGAAATAAAAGGAAGAGAACTCATGGTCCTATTTGTACAAATGCTATCTCATAAATATTTCAGTCCACTTTAATTAATCTCCTGAGAATTCTCATGTCACAGATTAGACTACTGCAATGCATTATGCGTGGGGCTGCCTTTGAAGACAGTTAGGAAACTTCATCTAGTACAGAATGCGATAACCAGATTGCTGACCAAGGTAGGTTGGTCCACACATATAACACCAATTCTGGCATGGTTGCACTGGCTACAAGTTAGTATCTGGACTCAATTCAAAGTGTTGGTTTTAACCTCAATATCTCAAGGACTGCCTCTCCCTGTATGAACCTCCCCAGACCCTGTGTTCATCATCTGTGGCCCTTCTTGGTGTTCCCCTTCACGGGAGACTTGGAAGATGGCAACTTGGGAACAGGCCTTCTCTGTGGTGGCCCCAAGGACGCATGCCTGGCAACTTCTTTATCCATGTTTAGGTGCCAGGCAAATGCCTTCCTTTTGACTCAAGCCTTTGGTATGCTGTCTTTGTCCTTTTTGTTTGGGTTTTAAATTTTGTATATTGTATGCTTTTAAATTCATTTTATATTGCATAGTTTTGAAATGTGCTGTAAGTCACCTAGAGACCACTAGGTATGAGGGGGAATAACAAATTAAATATATTATTATTATTATTATTATTATTATTATTATTATTATTATTATTATTATTTATACCCCACCTTTTGGCCAAAGGCCCTCAAGGTGGCTTACAAAGAAAAATAAACACATGTGTAGAAATACAATAAAAATACAATAAAAACAATACAATTTACAAAAAATAAATTAACAAATAATAATACAATAAATAATATAGTAAATATCTTTGTAGATAAATTAATCATAGCAAGCAATCATTCTGGGGATGTACATAAAAGGAAAAAACTTGCATTTGAGACCGTTTGAATGCAAACAATCTCTTTATAGCTGCATAAATGAGCAGTTAGGGTGACAGATTCGAAGGTGAGAAATGGCTATCAGTCATTTAGCCATGGTGAAATTGTCATCTCCCATGTAAAGAGAAAACACACTCACCCAACTGTGCTTTCTCGGCTTCCGTGCACAGAGCCACAGCAGAGCAGTGCGTCTCTGCCCTGCTCCAGGCTGTTTGTCTATACTAATACCCTTGGAGACAACAGCCTGCTCATGTCACAAACCACATCTGTCACCACAAGCTTTGTTTCTCTATCCCCAAGTTAATATTTTTTGAAGGAGGCACCAGATCATTCTTTCTCTTTCTTTTTCATCCCAAGTATGGAGTCTGCCTTTCTGTTGAGGTGGTTGGGAGATCAAAACCATGCCTCTGACAGTGATGGGTGGCCCTGACAAGCAAGGGTGACAGCATCAAATCTGTTAGACAAAGTTATAAAGTGGATCTCTGTGGCAGGCACTGCTGAATGCTCCAAATGCTTTCCCTGCAGCTGCTGCTACCGCCGAGTGCCATGCTTGGCTTGCAGAGCTCTTTGTTTTACTAGAACAAGCACATCCTCTTCGATGCTAATAAAAGCATTTATTTCTGTCATCACACTTCTTGATTAACAGCATTTAAGGACCCCCTGCTAATGTTATATTTGCCCACCACAGGAGTGCTTTTGGAAAAATTCCAGGGAAGACATATATGAAGGAGGGGGGGAAATGTCATGTCAAAATAGCACAGTCATATGTAGTGTGCCGCAGCATTCTGAAAGAGCAGGAACTAGCTAGAAACGTGCCTTGTTTCTCAGCTAGACCTCCAGAAACCCCCATTCAGTCAACATGTTGGCTTTAGCTAGATTTCTTCTACAGGGTTAGAGCAACATGTGGGGCAGTTCTAAGTTTGAGGGTCCCTCACTGCCCAAGTGCTGCCTGGTGGCCCCTTCTGATAGGCCTTAGCAAATTTGGCATTGCAATCTTGGCAGGTGACTATGACCCACCTACCATTTTAATCCATAGTGCCCTGATGCAGTGTCACTCTAGAGATGTCAGAGAATTCCAACAGAAACAGAAATGGGAGTGATAATTGCCATCATCTGCTTATTTGCAGGGGTGTAGTCATCTGGGGATGAGGGGGTTCATAAACCCATTACTTTTTTGGGAACAGGATCTAAGCCAGGTCCCTTTGTATGAGCCAATCAGCATGCAAAGGGAGAATATTAGCCACTGAGGAGAGTCCTTTTCCTTTCATGCTGATTGGAGCCAATCAGAATGAAAGGAGGTGAGCCAGCCACTGAGAAGACTCTTCTCAGTAGCAAACACACAGCCTCCCCTTTCATGCTGATTGGCTCCTAGGGACATTTGTTGTAGTGGAGTGTGGATTTGTGAGATGCCATGGAGAGCAAGGGAGATGACGGAAAGTGGAAAGGGTGTGTGACTGTGGCTATCATGAAAGGACCCTGCACTTCTGAATTTTCGGCTACACTACTGCTTATTCATCCCATGTCCGGAATGGAAATCAGTCCAGCAAATACAATTGGTATTTGCTGTTGTTGCTTTCCGTCCACAAATGATATACAATTGATGACTTTACTTTGCCTTTGTATTGTGTTTCCTTTGTATTGGAAGGAATGGAGTTAGCATTGTAATGAATGGTGTGCAATAATGTAATAATAACCTTATTAATGACATAATTATGTAAAATTTCTCCTTAGTGGCTAGGGAGAAAAATAAAGTAGCTTTTGCCAGAAACCAAATTGTAGCAGAATGAAAACAGTGCTGCATGCGATGAACACATGCAGGTTAGAATGTAAATCAATGCCTTCTTACAGTTTGGGGCATTGTAGAAAATGTAAAATGATTGGCTCTGCTGTGAGATGATCCCAAACCAGGGAGGGGTGTGGATGAGTGGGCCCAGCAGCACACATGTCAGTTATGGTGGATGCTGTTGGACGGCTGGAGCCCTGGCAGGTACCTGAGGGTGCTGGGTACTGACTCTGGGCCTGCGTACCATGGTGCCTGAGCTGTGAACCAGAATTAGTGGTTCCAGTCTTGCCTCTCCCATGAAATACAGTAGGTGACCTTATGCAGTTTTGTGTCTCAACCGAGCCCTTTTGTACTTTGTTATTTGGGTATAACAATACCAATTCAACAGATTGGTTGAAAGGATTATTAAAGTAATGTATTAGAATCTTTGAAGCTCTTTGCTAAGTAAGAGCTGTAGAGCATATAGTAATGCCCTGTAGAGCATACACTAATTTGGAATAGATCCTGCCAAAGAATCCCTTTTGGTGTTGCCATATTGGTATGGAAGCCAGTGAAGCATGTGTCCTTCCCCACACTGCTCCAGTTATGTCAGAAGCCCAAGGTCATGTCAGAGGAGACCATGACAAAGATCACAATTGTGATCTTGTTCACATGTACATCACAATTGTTCCCATTTCTAGGGCACTTAGGATTTATATATCAAAGTGACACTAACCTCTACAGAGACATTAAAAAGGGAGTAATTACATATCCCTCTCCTTCCTGTTTATCAGCAACCAGCTTCTGCAATGGAGATGGGGAGCCAGACGTTGGACTACAACTCTTTTTGTATGTGTTTTAGATTGCCTTTGAAGGAGAGGGGGAAATTCCGAAACTCATGACTTTGAGAATATTCATTCTTCTTTAGTGCCTTAGCTCTCTTGTTTGTTGTTTTGCACTACAACTCCCACCATCCCTGTCTATTGGCTATACTGGCTAGGGCTGATGGGAGTTGGAGTCGGGTTCTCTATACCTGCACTACAACATTGTTCAACCATGCTTACAGGGCACAGGGTACAGGGAGAAATGTGGGGAGATGGGAAGACTGAGAGGAGAAAAGGGAGGGATGATGACAGTGAAGATGTCTTCTTGCAGGTCTAGAGCATCAAATAGTTCCAGAAATGAGGACCAAAGCCATAGACATTTCACCCTTATCTCACATTTTTTCTTTGACAGTCAAATCAAAATGGTCATCTGCTCATTGTTCTATGTGTGGTATATCTGGGACACCCAGCTTTGTAAGACGTGTTTGGCCAGCATGGCTGCCCATTAAATCCAGTCTGTGTCCCTTCCTTATTTCACGGGTAACAATGCCAATAATACAGACACAAAGAACAGATACATCCAGTGTTATATCTAGTACAAACCTTCATTATGTCAGAAAGGAGTATTAATTGGCCAAGAACATAACATTTGGTTTACGGTCCTTCCATTTTTTAGAGCATCTCTAGTATTTGTTTTCGTCAAGGATGTCCAGTTGGTAAAGTCATCTCTATATACTGTTGGATGTAGTCCGGATTAACTGTGGTTGCAAATCTAAAGAAGTTTTTTTTTATGTTTTACGGAGCAATTGTATACATATAATAGATGATAGATAGATAGATAGATTGATTGATTTCCCTATGGGAAATGTGGTTTATCCCCCTACAGAGGTATAATTCCCAGCACCCTTAACAAACCACAGTTCCCAGATTTCTTTAGGAAGCCCATGTGCTTTAAATGTGGTTTAAATGTATGTTGTGAATGTGACTGGATGCTGATCTGGATGTGCATTCAGAAGTGAATGTTCATTTGGATATGCATTAGAATGCTCATTTGGATACACATCTGAGTGTGTATCCAGCTAAAGGCAAAGCATCATGGATAGACCATGTTGACACTCTGATGTGCATTTGGGCTGTGCATCCAGTTTGCCCTGTGGCCCATTAATCCCTCTCTGTTTAAAGGATTCTCGAGGGGAAAGTTTGGCTCAGAGAATGCACATGTTCTCTGAGCACAAATGCACCCACCTACCCACTTTAGGCTCCTGGAGGAAAGCAAGCAAGCAAGCATCTTTCTTTGGCCTGATTCCTAACTGAGATGGATAAGGGCACGTGCCAGTGCACTGCAGTTTGCTGCCAATGTTCACTGGTTCATGAGAGCAGTGCATATTTATAGCCCTAATTCTTGCCAGTTTTAGGAAAGCTTGAAGCAGCTTCAAAAAACCCCAGACAATGCAGCATTTTGCCCTCATATCTTGGGGGTCCCTTCCACCTCTAGTGTCCAATTCAAGCCACTGATCCTTCCTCTTTTTTGGTGTTTGGTGCAGATGCATATAGGGCACACCTTTTCACTAATAGGGGCAGTGATATTGCACATATGGGAACCACCATCCAAGAAGGAATATTGCTATGCATGTGTGGAAATGTCAAGAGTAGGCTCCAGCCTTCAACTTTTCTTTTCTGTCACTCTAGTTTAGCAGTACACAAACATAGCAGTCATGAATTACAGCAAAACAGTTGTGTGATGCCGTGCAGGATGAGCCATTTAACAATATCAGCCCAGCAGCCATGCAGATCCAGGGATGACAGTGGCTCAAGTGGTTGCCCTGGACTGCAGTGTAGACCCAGCAGGTGTGATGTACTGCAGAGCTACTTCAGGGCAATTGCACATTTATACAAAGGTGAACCTGTTCCATGCAAAAGCAGCAACGCAGACATGCTGCACTTCTGCAAAATGAAGCTTTGCCTCACTAACTTTTTAGAATGCATTGGCTAGTACAATAAAAAAAAAAATTTTGGGGGGGGGGAAATATCCACAAACTGGTATGGAGGCCTGGCTGATATGGAAGACCAGAGCTGCACAAGCTGTAATTCAGCAAACCAAATACAGCGTGCCATCTATGTTTTTCTGGCCCCCAGACAAAAAACAAGCTCATTGCAATTCTGTTGGCCTTCCATTCATAGCCACTATATTTACCTTGGAGGGTTGCACCGGACATAGACAGTGGACTTTCAAAAAATGTTGGACAAAGTCCAGCACTGCAAGATTTTAAGAAAACATAAGTCCAGCTTCATATTCTGTTCCAAAATGGACAGCATGGGTGGTTGCACCTGCTGTCATCCTGCTTGTACTGTAACATGTGATGATATACTCCAAATGGACATATCTGTGGAGGGGAATCATATAATTCCTCCCTTCCGAGGATGAAAGATAGGACAATTCCACTTCCAGGCATATGAGGGTCCATGTAAGATTCTCCAATGTCACATATTTAGATAATGAGCCATAGAAGGGAAAATATTTGGGATATTTAAGATAATATTCTATCTATTGACCACTATGGCCAAATAATCTTTGTCCTAAAAAGCATCTGACAAGCCCCCTTAGATGGGTCTTGGCATGATCCAGCAGCATAATTTTTATGTCCTTGTGTCTTTACTGACATGAAGTAGCCATGGTGAGTGATTCATTCAGATTTAAATCAGTTTTATGTATCCTGCCTTTCTTTTGATGGTGTACTGGTTAAAAACTTATTTCCTGTGTAATGTCTTCTGCAATTCTGTTTATCATTCCATAGAAAATCCTACTTTTAAGTTTCATGGTCCTTTAAAGCTCATATTTATGATTTTCATCATGGACTCTTCAGGACAATTTCTACATTCCTTAACTAAGCAAATTTTCCTTTTATGTCAATGACCCCGTCTCTTGATTCTTAATTTTCAAATCTGATGCTTTCCCAACAATATTTTCCCATTCTAACATGCTGAGCTTTACAGTAACTTTACTCCCACCATTAACTACACTAGAAGATAGCTGTTCCTTCTAATAAAATAAATGCACGTGCTATTCTTGAGCAAATCTGACTAGTTTTCAATTCATTAAAAATATTGCACACACACAAAATCTGGTTATGGGATTATAGCCCAGTTTGCGAAACCATCGCTTGGAATTCTGAGGATGAGCCACAGCAAGCTGCTCCCCTCTTCTGCTCCGCTTTGGCTATGAGGAGGAGAGCTAAAGGTTTTACTTCCGTTTTAAATTAACCATAGTATAGCATGTCATCTAAACCTGGACAAACTGCGGTTACAGGCCCTCCACTGGCTGGCAGACAGGTGGGACACAGACCTGAGGGCCCCTGGGGCTCAGAGGGGCCCTTAGGAAGGTGGGGATCCCACATCACAATAGTGGTGGGTGTGATCTGTGGTGCACATCAGCCCCTTATGCCAGGCTGCAAATCAGCCACTCCCGCAAACTGAAGCTGGTGCAGATTGCGGAATTCGACCCTCCCATGTCATGCGAAGGCATATGCACATAGTAGGGTTGCCAGGTCCATGGCCTGAGACTGATCCTGTATCTTTAGGAGAAGAGAAGGTCAGCCAAGTGCAGGTGTTCTTGCAACTCTGTAATGGGAAAAACCACAAGGTGGAATTCTTCCTCCCCCCTCCCCAAATTTTAAAGATACAGAAGACCTCTCGGAGGCCGGGCCTGGCAACCAAAAGGTCTTCTGTATCTTTAAAAGTTGTGCAGGGGGAAGGGAGAATTCCACCTTGTGGTTTTTCTCGTTACAGAGTTGCAAAAACACCTGCATTTGCTGACCTTCTTTTCTCCTAAAGATACAGGATCAGTCTCAGGCCAAGAACCTGGCCACCCTAGCACACAGTGTGTTAGCATGCTGATGCAATGACGTAGGATTTGGGGTGGCTGGGCCTATTTAAGCCCATGCCAGCTGCATGGGGCGATATTGGTACCCAAGAGCCCCACCATGCCTGGCACCAGCCCTGCGTGGTTAATCTTAAATATGGTTAGCTGAAGCCTGAAACAAGGTAACTTCATAAATTATGGTTGGAAGTTGGCTTGTTTCAACTAAGCATAGTTCTTAAAAGTATTCATACCCCCCCCACGTTTTAAACAAAGAACGTTTAGGACTGCATTCATCACTGTCATTCAGTTGATGAAAAGGCAGAACAGGGAGGGAAGCAATTTCCATGGATTTTCCCCTCCCTCTGCAGCTCCTTCACTCTCCCCCAAATCTGCTCTGGATGGTCCTCAGAGCCTTTTGAGCAGCATTAGGGGCTGGGGTGGGCATTTTCACTGACAGAAGCTGAGCAACATCACTGGTTACAAGCCATAAAGTTTATGTTCTATGTTCAGAACTGGAAAAAACCCTAATAAAAGTATGAATAATAATAATAATAAACCTTATGGTTAGGTGAAATAAGTTTGAATTATAAATATCGGGAAAGGAAGTAGATAATAAAGATAGGAAGAAGATGGGATCAAAAAATGTAAGGATATTAGTTTGCAACAATGAAGTATATATGATAAGTGTAGAAATATTCTGATCCAGTTGGCTCAGAATACTAACACAGCCTACGCATAGACACAATTTAGATAAACAGTTTATCTGGATTTGTATGTCATGGTAAAGGCAATGTATTTCTGTATGCCAGATGCTGGAGAAAAACAGTTGCAGAGGTCTGTTGCTTGAGAGCATCCTGGAGGCATCTGACAGGCCACTGTTGAAAGAGGATGCTGGACTAAGTGGAGCCCAGGTCTGATTCAGCAAGGCTCTTTTTGTGCCCTTAAGCAACTTCTTAATGAAACAAAGAAGGCCCTTAAATTAGTAGTTGCAGCTTGAAATACAGCAGGATAAATCTCATGAAATGTGACTCCTTTTTATATATGTGTTTGTAGATCCTCATAAAGGAGAAATGCATCCCTGATTTCCCAAGCACTCTTTTTTGGAGGCATGTTGTTGTTATGTACCTTCAAGTTGATTATGACTTATGGCAATCCCTCTAAGAGCATCTGTCATAAACCACCCTGCTCAGATCTTGTAAGTTCAGGTCTGTGGCTTCCTTTATGGAATTGATCCATCTCTTGTTTGGCCTTCCTCTTTTTCTACTCCCTGCTGTTTTTCCCAGCATTATTGTCTTTTCTAGTGAATCATGTCTTCTCATGATGTGTCCGAAGTATGATAACCTCCGTTTCATCATTTTAGTTTCTTCTGGTTTAATGTGTTCTAACACCCAATTATTTGTCTTTTTCGCCATCCATGGTCCATTTGGAGGCACATACTTCTATAATTTAATAATAATTTTGGGGAGGGGGGATTGTGGCTATGTTAAACCTATGTATCAGTGACTATATGTACTACTTGCAGAACTAAGCAATTGTTGTTTATTTCTGTTTTAAAATTCAATAAGAATTATTTTTTTAAAAAAGGCATTCTCCTCTGAAGACTCTTCTCCTATGTTTCATTCATAAGTGCACAGACCTTGTCCTCCATGCAAGTTAATTGAAGTGATTTTTGTAAGTGGCAGATTTTCATTTTGAGTATTACTTAAGACAATAGTTTCTTAAAACAGTAATATTTGTGGGTGTTTTCTCTTAGTCTCCAGTCTCCAGGATCCATTGATAGCATACTGGCATCTGAATAATTTACATTACTTAAGATAATATTTTCTCTGTGTTACTAATTCCTCACAACCTGCAGAGGATACAGCCTCTCTTTCTGGTGTGATGAATTCCAGTCCTAAATTCTACAGTTCCAGACTTCAGCAAATATTGTAGCTTAACTACAAAATATTGCAACCAATACTTATAGAGAACCCCCCCATCTAGAAACCAGATGCCTTTGCTTGTGAGTCACTGACTGAAAAATATGATAAGAGAAGCTTTCAGAGAATCTCAGCAATGTGTGGACTACAAAGGTATTACAAGATGTTTTCTTTTGGGATTCCATTAGATCAACCTTTCATCTCTTAATCAATCAGTTTAGATCATACATGTACATGTTTTAAGTGTCTTTTATAAGTTTAAAGCCTTTGAAGAATGCTATCCAAAGGACACCAGCATTACAACAGAGCTTGGAAAAGTTACTTTTTTGAACTACAACTCCCATCAGCCCTAGCCAGCATGGCCGCTGGATTGGGCTGATGGGAGTTGTAGTTCAAAAAAGTAACTTTTCCAAGCTCTGCTTACAATATATTACAACATATAGTTCATATTAAGTACCAATTTTTATGTTCCTGTTAGGGTTAGTCCTTGAACCTGAGACCTCTTTAGATGAGGGACAAGGGGAGCAGGGTCCTTTAGCACAGGGCTAGGGAACCTTTGGCCCTCCAGATATTGCTAAACTACAGTTCTCATCATCCCTGATCATTGGCCATGCCGTCTGTGACTGATGGGAGTCGGAGTCAATCAACATCTGGAGGGCCAAAGGTTCCCCAGCCCTACTCTAACAGATTTCCACATTGCTATCCTAAGAAGCCATCAGATCTGGTCACCCCATCACAGGACTGTTGGTCCTCACACCAGCTACTGGGGTTCCTGGATGGGTCTCAGACCTTCCCCCTATCTCCCTGAGGGGCACAGAGAGATAGTGAGCCATGTGGGAACTTCAGAGCTGCTGCCCACACATGAGACTATGAAGCTGTTCGGGAGGAGGTGGAAGCACATGGGAACACCTGCTCAGATCAGGGCCTTACTGAGAGCCAGGAAAGGGCGGAGCCTCCAGCTCCTATATAAGCTGCCAGTCTAAACTGCTTTATTGCTGAAACAGCAGCTTTCATCCCAGCTTTACACTTCTTCCTGACCTGGGGAAATGGACAATTTCCCCAGTGTTTATGTCCTTATTTAATTTATATTTTGTATAAGAAAAATAGTTTGTATGCATTATGCTAAGCCAGAGAAGGGGGAGCATGTAGTCTTGCAGTTTTGTTGAACTACAACTCCTATTATTCCTGGCCATTGGCCATGACTCAAGGCAGCATACATGAGGTTCCTAGGCACTCATCCAGGCAGTGACGAGACCCAGAAGAACGTAATCTTCAGCAAGCATTACCCTTGGAGCCTCCCCGGGACTGGAAAAGAAGATCCTTATTATAATTCACTAATGGGCAAAAAACCTTGAGGTTTAAGAATGTACCTATAGTCCACAGATATTTCTATCCAACTTTAAAAAGCAGGGAAATTGGGCAGCTATAGTGAATGCACCAGGGGAGCAGGAGACCTGACCTCCTCTCTGAGATATTGTACTGCCCTACAAATTTGTCAAAATGCAAACACAATTTGGGTTGGTCTTTCACAGTCCAATCCACATCCTAGAAATCTGTGTCAAAGACATAGCTCTGTCTATGTGCAGAAGTCAAGCCATTTTCCTATCACTCCTTCCTTTGGGTGCTTCCGGATAGGGACATAACGTACAAACGGGTCACTGAAATATCACCAGCAGGTGGGTGGTAACAGGGTTTTTTAAAAACACTGCTTTTCCCCCAGAAAGGATAAATATGAATTAAATGAAAAAAATATAGATTGGCATTTTGCTGCCAACAAGGTCATATGAACACTGCAAATACTGACTGCATGAGGAGCACTATTTCCACAATAAACACCCATCTAGAAGTACCCTTTGTTGTCTTTGGAACACGACCTGAGAATGAGAAGGAAGACCGGCTCTTGATCTTTATTTCATCTGAGCACTTTTTGGTGTCACTTTTGGACATGTAACAAATATTGAAGTGATACATTTAAGCAATATAGGACATATGTTACAAAAGGTTCTTCACTTCCTAACGGCAATATTTATATGGAATACATACAGGACAATTTGAGGTAGCGCAAGATTTTGCTTTCCAAAGCGGGGTTAGCATTTCTTTCCACATTAGTTGAAGTTGCATTTACAGCTCTTTAAATTTATGCTCTGCAAATCCTCCAAACCCGAGTTAAACATAATGGTTAGCTAATCCCTATCCCTATCCAAACGCATAGCCGTTCTCAAAGCATCTGCAGAAAAAATGTGTTGGATGCATTTATCAGCAGGTTATTCGATAACCTTGGGCCCGTCACCGCCTCTCAGCCTCAGAGGAAGGCAATGGTAAACCACCTCTGAATACCGCTTACCATGAAAACCCTATTCATAGGGTTGCCATAAGTCAGAATTGACTTGAAGGCCATCCATTTATTTATTTTATTTTTATTTATTTATTTATTAAATTTATATACCGCCTGACTAGCAATAGCTCTCTGGGCGGTGAACATAAAACAGCATAAAAATACAATAAAAATTTCATTTTTATTCCTAGAACAATACAAAATTTCTGCTGGGAAGCCTTTAAAAATTCTGGCACATAGTAACAAAGCTTTATGTTGTGCAAAAGATAATTTTTGTTATGGTCAAAATCTTCAGTAGCTCATTCAAAAAAAGATTCCGTTTAGAAGGTAGGGATGAAAGAGAATAAATGACTAAATGTATATTCTGAGCAGGCCCAGAATTTGGCAGTGGTGGCAAGGGGCGGGAAGGGATCATTGAACATAACTGGTATTTTGTTGAGATTATCTTGTAACATTATATGTGAAACTGATCCTTGCATTTTGTTAATTGTTTGTTTTTCATTATATGTTGAATTGTTCTAGGATAACTAGGGGGGCTCTGTTCCCTGCTCGCTCTGCTTGCCAACCCCCAACCCCACCAACCCCCACCTTTCCTTGCCCTAATCTGAGCACTATCAGGAGGTAGGAGAACAAACCATCCAATCTGGTAGTTGCTTGATGCCCTTTTAAAAATACTTAGTTACTTGGGGTATTGGCCTGCTTTCTTTAGACAAGCACTGAAATGGCTCTGGGATTAGGAACTCTAAGTAGAGTATCAGCTAATGTGATAACAGAATTCCTAGGGTAGAAGAGGTTTGGTGTGCTAGCCTGAAATTTCAGCTCTCCAGTCCTTTACAAAAGAACCTTATCTGGGAACAAGAGAAGGTTTTAGCTCTGGGTGGAGGGGAGGTACTGCAGAAAACCTTTGCCAGGAGCACTTGGCAGAATCAACTCAAATAGAGAAGTTCCCAGACAAAGGGTCATTTGGTTGACTAATCCAGTCATCCTGTTCACTGCAATCTATGGGAGTGTCACTGAGAGCAAAGACATTGAGGGCAACATTTATCAATTTCTCCAAGCTCTGCAATACCTGTGGTTTCATTGCAATCAATGAGAGTTTCACTGAGAGAAAAGCTAAACATTAATGCACTTGCTTCTGCAGCAGGCTTTGTATTTCATTGAGTTTCACAGCAACCAAGGAGTTTCAGCAAGAGTAACATGAAAGGGTTTGTTTTTTTTTGCATGTGCACTTAAAAGGCACCTTGTCTGCTGAACATAGATGGTGCATACTCAGATTCCCCCTCCCCAGGTTTCAGTTTTCCCCATAAAAGTCATTCAGCATTCTGTGTCCTTCTCAGTCCTCATTGGGGTGTTTGGGGGAATCTCCCCCTTTAGGGGGTTTGCCTAAGGATTTTTAAAATATTTTGATAAAAGCTGGTGCTCCCTCCCCCATATCAGCTGATACCACTCTCTTTTGTTTTGATTGCATAAAACAGTGACACTCATCGTCCTGAACGCTGGAAATAGAAAGAATGATTGCTTTAATGTAATGTTTTATATTAAAAGACGGAAAACACATTTATTAGAAAGAAATACACAGAGACATTTGCCTAGAATCTAGGTAAATGTCTCTATGTATTTATAACTGTGTCCCATCTTTGAGACTGTCATAATACTATGGCTAATTCATCTGTTCTGGTTCACATTTAGAGATGGAAGGATGTCTGCATTGCAGCTTGCTAATTATTTTTACAATGGCAGAGGGCAATAGCTATACAATAAAGCTTCCTTTCCCAGATCCCTCTGATTTTTTAAAAGCTTTTTAAAGAGGGATGTCTATTTAAGCTCAAACACATAAATTCATTAAAGGTATATTAAGCCTTTGTATCATTTTGATTGTGACATGGAACTTCCACTTTCAGCTAAATTGGTGGGGAAAATGCTTGTACTACAATAATTTTTGGCTGTAGAGAGGCACAAGCAGGACAGAGGGCATACATAGTTAAACAGATGATTTCCAAAAAGAGTCCCCCCCCCCGCCTTTTATGAGAGTAAGTCTTTGCTGGAAAAGTTAATAGAAAATCTCTCAGGAATGCAGGCAGCACCCTCTGCTGCCTAGATCTGGAATAGACACAATATGGGAAAATAAATGCTCCCAAAGAAATGACCTTGATCCAGCATTACATGTGCTCAGCCCCAGTGAAATGAATTTATGGTCATTAACATTAGTCAACATTGACCATATAAGAAGGAGTGCAGGACTGAAAAATAGTGCTCTCACCCTCCGAACAGATTGTCTGTCTGTGGATGCATATAAAGAGTCCTCCCTCCTGTTTGGGATTGTTCTCCCCTTTGGGAAATAAGCATACAACATGAATTAGTTCTAGAATTACCAACTTCCGAACTAACTCCTAAAAGCATATGCCTGTTCCAAATATTTTTACAGGATATGAAATTCTTTCAGGTTTAGACACTTGCAGAATCAATCAGTGCTGCAGAATCAATAAATGCCAACATGATTTTAAGAGTTTCTTCCCATTTCTGTGCTGAAGGAGTTATGATAAGTCCACAGTCAGAAAGTGAAAGCAGTGTAAGATTCAGATGGGGTAAGACAGAAAAAGCTGACATTTTATGCAAGGGATCAGTTAGTCGTGCTGATGGTGGTGGTGGTGGGGAATGTGCAAGTTTATAAATTTAGTCAGTATTGCAGGTTCCTTTGTATTACGGGCATATATTTAAGTTTTGGCTTAAAGAAAGGCTATCAATTACTGCTCAGCAAAGCCAGCCCCACCATTAGGTAGAGTGAAGCAGCTGCCTCAGGCAGCAGATGCTGAGGCATGATAGTGACGTGTTAGAGGACAGAGCTGTGTGTGCCACATGCTCTGCCCAATGCTCCCTTAAGCTGGGCTCATCGCCAGTGCAGACATAGGATTCAACTGCCAGTCTGTGGAATGGTCTCTGTCCATTTTGTCCTTTGCCTCAGGCAGCAAAATATTTTGGGCTGACCCTGCAGCAAGGATGGGGAACCTGTGGCTCTCCAGATGATATTGGTCACAACCCCCATCACTCCTGACCATTGGTTGTGCTGCCTGGGACGGATGGGAGTTCAAATCCAACATCTGGAGGGTCAGAGGTTCACCATCCCTGATTTACAGCATCACAACGTTTTGATGGTTTGGTGGAATTGGTTAGCTTCATGGTTTCCAATGAGTTTTAATCTAGTTAGGTTCCATTTGTGTGTCATCCCTTCATCTTTGCCTTTAATTTAAAAGTTCGACTTCCGTCTTTGTTGGCAAACCTGATGGCGTTTTGAAGTTCATCCTGGCACTGGACTCTTCAGATGGGCGGCAATACCAGCCAACAGTGCTAATTACCAAATTACTGTCACAGAACTCTCTTGGAGAAAGGAATGTGGCACAGCTGATACCCTTGTGATTTCTCATAAACCACATTCTGTCTCTTCCATAGCGTACTATTATTCTGCCAGTCACAGAAGCAGGCTGTCATAAATCATGCACTCAGAATGTTTCCTCTAAACAAGATGATGGTGCAGACCCAGGATGCGAGTGTTTTGAAGCAATAGAGCCTGAAGGCCCAGGCATTACAGCAAGACAGGGAGAGCCCTAAACAGAAAAGCCTCTCTGAGAAATATGTGCATGAGATCTTCTTCTGGGGTTTTCTGGGGCTAGGAGGGAGAGGGCAGGACAACAGGGATGTTGGAACGGTGTAGGAGCCCATTTGGCAATCCCACGAATGTGCCCACACAACACTGACCTCTCTGCTGCCTCTCCTCCATCTGCGTGGCCAGGTGCGTGGCACCACCCCTCGTCCCCAATCTTTCCTGCTGTGAATGTTGTGAGCTGGCCACAGACCCAGAAGCCTGGGTAGCTCTTGCATCTTAGGGCTGGTTCACGCGGAAGTTTAGTACGACTCTGGTGCTACTTGTATCCCCGTTAAATTTGCATGGTTCACATGATGTTGCAGGCAAAGAGAAGGCAGAACAGTTTTTCCCTTTAAATCTGCATGAAAGCAATCAGGGGATAATGCAAAAAGTGAAGGAAAAAACTTTTCCGCTTCACTGCCCTCCTCCCATGCAGGTGCTTTGCTCTGATTTTTGGGGGGGGGAGTAGATAGTCACTTTCAGATACTCCCATTTCTCCACCCACTAAACTCTCCACAAATTTCATTTTATTTCTGGCACCTTAACAAGGCACGTCCGACTGACTGCTCCTGAACTCCTGCAGCCCTCCTTTCTTTCACCCCTTACTCCCCCAGTAAAATGCCTTCCTTCACACCTGTCTTTTCTTTCTTGTTTCTTGTAAACTTTGGCACAGTTCAAACTCTTTCCACCTAAACTCCCTTGGGCTTTGCAGAAGTAAAGCAGCGCCACCGTTCTGCAGGAAGGAAGGGAATGTTGGGCTGCGAAGTGTGTGGCAGCGGCGGCAACAATGCCCTGGTGCGATAGAAACGGGGCAGCCCAAAGTGCATAATGAGTTACTCTGAAATCACTTTTATGATCCAGGCTATCAACTTTGGCAGCTGCACACAAGTGTGCACACATCTCTCACTCGTCCGCCATCACCTGTTCTGTTCCCAGAGGAGGGGAGAGAGAGTGGGCAGAACAGGAGGAGGAGGAGGGGAAAATCGTTGGCCTTACATGGTGAAAGTGAAAGGCAAGTTCTGCTCCATGTGGAGTGACTGTCCCTTAGAAAACAATCCTGCACACTGTGCAAGCATTTCTTCACACCATGAGGTGCTACTTTTCCCTCCCAGTTTGCTGCACACCACCCAGCGGAGAGGGGAAAGGAACAGTTCCGGGGTAACCTGAGTCACCTCCACATCTCCCCAAAGCCACAACGTTCCCTAGTCCTGGACCATTCCTTAAGGACCCCCCCCTTGCTCACATGCAGACAATCCTGCAATTCTTGCAAAGCAATATTTTTTTATCCGCCAGTTACCGGCGATGTAACAGAAGGCACACACACACACTGTCTTTCACTATTAAAAATTGCATTTAATACATACTTAATACTTAATTTAAAAAGGGGTTTTTTTTACTGGAAATGAAACTGACAGAAAATAGTTTTTTGGGTCAATTGCACCCTCCATGCTCTCTGGCTTCAGCCTGCAATTGCCAAAAAAAACGCCTCCCCTTCTCGATTAGCAATATGGCTACTTCGGAGGGAGTAAACATGTAAGTTTGGGGGTGGGCCACAAGGAAACAGCGATACTAAACCTTTCCAGATGAATGCAAACTAGTGTGAATACAAAACAGCAGATTGGAAGGTAGGAAGTGTGTGAACCTTCCAAATCGATCGCGATGGAAAAAGCTGTGTCTTTAATCCTAAATTCAGCTCTCAGGTGAACCAGTCCTTAAGCTGCTTTACTGGTGCTCTTAGGTTGCTTGTGCAGCTGGGCAGGACTTGCATTTTGGATTGTGGGTCACTTACAATGATGGCGTGGGGGCCTCAAGGCATTGACTACCAGGAGGAGTTCCTGGTGGTGGTGGTGGAGTTCCAGACCATGTCAGTGGCAATGTCATACTATGATAGTCTTGATCATATTATAATCTGCATAGCCTCTAGTTTCTGAAACTAAGTGCTGTATGGTATCTTTGAAGCAAAGAAACTAGAAAGCAAAGTCTGCCCCCTGCAACCTAACGGGTACTCCAAAACCAAAATGCAGGGAAGGAAAACATTTAAAATGATTCTAAGATCTAAACTGCCTGGGCAAATAGGAAGGTATTCATGTGGTGCCAGAAAGTTTGTAATGTCACCTCCAGATGTGCCTCCTTGGGGAGAGCATTCCAAAATTAAGACCCCACCACAGTAGAGGTCCTCTTCTTTGTAGAAGTATAGCATACCTCTCCTGAAAATGGATACTTGGACAAAAGTCTCTGCAGAAGATCTTAAGACCACAACAGAATGGTATATTTGAGTCCCAAGCCATTTAGGGCTTTAAAAGTAAGCACCTCCAGCACCTTAAATTGAGTCTACAAGTGAATAGGCAGCCAATGCAGATCTTTCAAAATAAGTGCAAGATAAACAACTGTGGCTATACCCATCAAAACTCTAGCAACCAAGTTGTCCACTAACTGAAGCTTTCAGGTTGTCTTCAAGGCCAACTACACATACTGTATAACACATTACAATAATCCAGCTGGGAGGCTACTAGAGTATGGATCACTGTGGGCTATCCCTGTCTAGAAACAGTTGCAGCTGGTAAGCCAGCCAAAGCTGGTAAAAGATAATCCAAGCCCTTGCGTCCACTTGGGTCTCAAGTGACAGTCCAGAACAAGATGAACACCAATTTTCCAAAGCCAAGAACAACCCACCCATAGTGCCTCCATCTTGTCAAGAATCATTTTCAGTTTATTCATCCCATTACTGAGTCCAGACTGATTTAGCTCTTGCAAACTTTCCTTTTCTTTTTCATGGAAATCTCCTCAGTATATTCCTCTCTATATGTAGTTTGGTGCTTTCCTTTTTCATCATTCTTAACACATTACATTTGGTGGTGTGTCTCTGATTCCCACACTGATCGGGAGCAACTGGATGGGTGAGAAGTATATAATGAGGATGGTGACGACAATGGCGACTATTTTGCTATACACAAATCATTTGTTATACAAAAAAGATTTCCAAGCAACTTGCAGGGTTCCAGAGCATAAACATAAGTAAAATGCATTATAATAAAAACACATGCAATTCATAAAATCCACAGAACAATCATCAATAACGGCAGCCAAAAGCTTCAGCAGCACATCTAGAGCAAACAACCCCATCATAGTTCATAAAAAACCTGGGGGGGGAGTAAGTTTTAACCTGGTACTGAAAAGGTGTCAATGAAGGCACCAGGTGTACTTCATTAGGGACTGCATTTCACAAATGGGGAGCCACAACTGAAAAGGCCCTCTTCCTTGTCATCATCCTCTGAGCCTTCCTGAGGGTCTCAGAAATATGGGATTAGGATGGAAGGGGGACTAAATGGGATTGGGAATTAGGATCATGGGGAAGGGGATCTGGTATGAGGAACAGGGAGTAGATGAGGGCCTCAGACCAAAAGACCTCATAAGAAAGAGAAAGTATGAATAAATTTTATGAATTATAGCAGAATTGGGAGAAGAATCATCATGAACATTGCAGTATGGACAGGAAAAAAAGAAAGATGGAACTTTAAATCTACAAGATTTCTAATCAAAATCTATAAGATGAGAAGAAAAAAGATCCAGAACAGACAATGAAGAAAAAACAAAAAAGTTATAAACAATGAACAGTAGGAACCTTGAATTTTTTTTAAAAGAAAGAACAGGGTATCACCAGGACTTAAAACTGATGCGAAGAAATCTAACTCTGCCACTATGTTTATTAGGACAAAGCAGCTATGGAAAACAAAAGATCAGTGAAAGATAGTGCAGCAGGAATAACTATCAGAAGGAGATAATCAAGTATTAGACAAAGAACAAAAATCCAAAAGACAATGGAACTCAGTAGAAAAGAGAAGAAAGGGTATTGAAATCAGATTCCAAGAAGTATTAAAGCTTGGGCAAGGAGGGCCGAGATTAAGATAAATGTCAACAGATGATAAAAGTGACAAGCCAATAAACAAATAAGAAAAGACAGAAGAAAGCTGCTTAACACCAGTACAACTAGATTGGGCAGAAAATGAGGGTGGATGTAGATTCTGCAAGTCAATTGACAATAGACATTCAAAAGAAGGCACTGAGAAGGTCAATGGAAGGGGGAGGGAACTCATGCTAATTTACTGGAAGAGAAAATGTGAACCTGTCTTTCCCTAATACTCAACTGGGGAACAGTGGTTATTCTCAAAATACATTGAGATGTATTAGATTCTTTGATACCTATCATTGAACTGCTATTTTTTTATTGTGATAAATTGTGTAAGATTATGAGAAGATAAGAAGAGAGTTTCTGGATCAGGCCAATGGCCCATCTAATTCAGCATCCTGCTCTCACAGTGGCCAGTCAGATGCCGATGGGAATCCCGCAAGCAGGACCTGACGGCAGCACTGTTCTCCTCACTTGTAATTCCCAGCCACTGGCGTTCAGAGGCATACTGCCTCCAACAGTGGGTGTAGACTACAGCCATCATGGCCAGTAGCCACTGACAGCATTATCTTCCACAATCTTTGACAGTTTGGCAATAATAATAATAATAATAATAATAATAATAATAATAATAATAATAATAATAATAATAATAATAATAATAATAATAATAATAATGTGGGATAGCAAAAGAGCTGCTCAACAGTGAGGAAAACGGCTGATGCTAAGGCAGCCACCAATAACTTTCTGAGCTTGATGTGTCTTCCTCCAGGCCAGGCCAGGCCAGCCTGACCAAAAGCACAATACCAGAGACGCATCCCACCTCTTTTCATCCTATCCTTTTCTAGACATGCAGTGGAGGTTGGTCTGTTGGGGCGAATGGGGCTCTGCCCCACCAACCTCAGTCTACCCTCAGCCAGCTCCCACTTGCCTGCCTTCTTACTTACAATCAGTCCAGGGGGTGGCACTGCCTGTCAGCTTCCTTCTCCTCAGTCTCAGTGTTGCTTTGCAGAACACAGCAGGGAGGGGGGAAATGGGGACAAACCCAGAATGAGGTAGTTCTGCCTGTCATTGGCTCTGGCTCCACCTACTGTTGGGCTCCCTGCCTCCCGCCCTACCAGTCCCAGTGGGCAGCAGCCACCACTGAAGACTTTCCATGGCAAATTTAGACAACGGAATGTAACGCAAAGTTAGAAAATCTATTTTGTTGTAGCCATAGTGATAGAAAAACTTCCAAATTTATTGCCAAATACAGTTTCCAGTAAATTGTGCCCTGTTTTCATCTACCTCAGTAATATATGATTCAGGAAAGTAGCCTAGCTGAAGCTGCCAGGGCATCTCAGACTCACAAGTAGATCCCACAGAAACCACAACAGCTACATTGGAGCCAAGCAAGTAAACACCCAGCTGCACTGGTGAGAAAATAAATTCCAGAGCTTGGTATCTGCATCCTATTAACTTCCAAGCTTGAAAGATTATGACTGGTTTTCTCTCTGCTTGATGTATAGCAGCAAATGCCATTGCTACCAGGTTTAATGGATAATACCTAGAGCTATAAACTTGCAATGGAAGAAGCCTGCTTTTGTTGTTTGTATATTCTCCAGCAAGCAGCCTGACAATTCATCTGAGAAGGATGTGTTGCTGCTTTTATTTGGAAAAGTCTGGTTCTGTGACGGCTTCTGCAAGCAGAACTGCAGACTGCTTGTCAGCATGTGTGAACAAGAGGAACCCATTCCCCACTTCTGCAAATGCAAAACTTTATTCAAGCGGTATGACGTTATCAAGCCTGGCAAAAGCCAGTTTTGTAAAAGCATGATTATTCATGATTCAGAATGAGAACAATTAAAGGTCTTCATGCACCTTAACCTGATCATATCCCATACACTTTTACATGCATATATAGCCACAGAATCCCCCTTCCCCTTGCCTGATTTTTTTTTTAAATCAATTGCTTCAGAGCCCTGGAAGACAGAACATTTTATCAAGTCCCCTTTAGCATTAATGTTTCCATGGTTGCCTCTTTACAGTTGCCTTTAAGCAGCAATGTGCCTTATGGCCAGCAAACAATGTGTGTCCTCCTAAATATGAGTTTTCACAAGGCAGGGGTTCTGGAGATGTCCTGTCTTCATGGCCCTTAGAACCCTCCCACATGAAATGGGAGAGATAACAGGTCTAAGGTAGCCATGCATCCTCTGAGAAAGGGGAAGAGGAAAGATTGTCATTGTAGAGATTGCATCTCAAGCCAACCATTGGCCAGAGGGAACATGGAAGAAAGCTTCTCACACCCAGCCTGAATTGTTGATATGAAAAGCCATGCACAATCTTGTTGTGTTATAGTACATTATCTGAAACGCTTACCTTGTTCAGGGTCAAAGCACAAGGAATATCCTAGTCCTTACATCAGGGAACATCACACCTGGGGGCCAAATGGAGCTTTCCAGACCTCAATATCTGGCCCCAGGTCACACCTCTTGTCAATCCTGCTACGCACCAACCTTGACTGTTTTTGCCTGATTGGAATTTGTCCTTGAATGCTGATAAAGTTTCGTGCTGGCCTGGATAGAGGATGCGCAGGTTGTGTGTGTGTCTGCATGTACAGAAACTAGCCTACCGTACAAAGGGAACATTTACAGGTGTTGCTTTGCCTGCTTTTGCCTCTGGCCCTGCCCATCACTACCATGTGGCCCCTGGAAGGCTGCCCAGAAAGGAATGTGGCCCTTGAGCAGAAAATGGTTCCCCATCCCTGCCTTACAAGCTGATTAGATTGCCCTGAGGACCCTGGTGTTATGTTGTCTTCACACAAGGTGAAGCCTGGAGAAAATCCCAACATCTCCAAGTATGGTGCCCTTACTGTATAGAGTCATGTTCTAATGTGTCCTCCCCATGGAGAAGTATGTATTTGAACTTGGTTAGAACAATTTTCCCAGAAGGACAGAGCTTTGCGTATTACAGGTATCTACCAGAGAGGTTTTTAAAAAAGTTGTTTAAATGTTTGGAGAACTAGTGCATGTTTCATGGTTCCCTCTACAACAGTAATTCTCAAAATTTTCCCCTCCGCAGACCACTTGAAAATTCCTGATGGTCGCGGCAGAGCCCTTAATGGTTTTTCTGCTTGTTGTCATAATTGTAATGTGCTGTGCTAGATGCTGTATGATTTTTAATTGCATTTTATTGCTTCTTACATTTCTTTTATTGCATTTTGTAGAATTACAGTCTGTATTCCACAGAATTCAAACTGTAATACAATAAAATACAATATGAGAAATAAAAGAAGCAATAAAATACAATCAACTATCAATCTGAATATTTAATGTAGACATTCTGCAGACCACCTGGATGAAGCTCCCGGCCCATTGGAGGTCCATGAACCACAGTTTGGGAACCCTTGCTCTAGAAATCCCTTATTTTGGAGTATTTTGGTATAGCCCCCACCTTCCAAACCTCTGACTTTCCATGAAGCCTGCCTGGTCTACACAGTACCATCCTCAGTGATGTTGCTGGGCTATGAGATGGGGCCAGCCAAAGCCAAGTTGCTGCCTGAGGTGGAGCAGAAATGCCCCCCCTTCTCAAGTCAATGTGCAGAGTACCCAAGGTGGTGCAGGTATGTTGGCACCTGAGACAGAAAGTCCGAGGAGTGCCTCTCTCCCTCCCTGGCAGTAAAAGTACAATTACAACCAAATGTAAGAGTTGGCTGCCCTTTCATGACACCCCTAAAATTAGCTGTCTGAGACAGCCTCCTCACTCTGTCTAATGGCAGGACTGGCCTTGGGAGATCACATGAGGAGGGATCCAGCTGTTGTCCTAGGCTGTGTACACACTTACCCATTTGTAAAGGTGTTTTTCTCAATATGGAATTGTGCGTACACATTCTCAACATACTGCTTTCAATCTCATTTGATTCTAGATCCTGCTGTCCACAAAGGTGGGTGTGATTACTTGATACACATCTGAAAACCCTCCCCTCGATTAGGTTATCCATGCCTTATCATTCCCACACACGCCCCAGATGAGTGAAGGGGTAGTTGCGATTCTGGTATCCAGCAACCCTCAATGTCATTGGGCAGGTGTGGATACAAACCCCATTAGTTGGGACAGCCTCCATTCATTCTCAAATCAATCCATGGGGCGGGGGGGGGTAATACAGAATCAATCTGCATTGAGCTTTGATTTTCCAGAATGAAACTAGATTGTGAAAAAGGCCTTTCTGGGAGCATAAAACCAGACTGCATGTGGATTAGGTAGGAAAAGATGTCAGTGTGCACTGAATGTAGAATATTACATTGTGTGTGCAACGCCCACGTCTCCTTCAGCATCATCTTCATGTTAGATTGACAGTAAAGAAAAAACATCAGCATGGTAGTACCCCTGCAGCATACCTGTGCTGGGGTATGTTCCTGTACTTGTGCAACAATTGTGTGCCTTCACTCACTAGCCTCCTTAAAGCTGCTCTGGCAGCACAGTGCCAGAAGGCAGAATCAGAGTAAGATCTTGTCTTAAAAACAAATGTGCTTTTGTGGAATAAGAGGCTGGTGGTTTGAACTTTGTTGTTGGGACTAGTGGGGTAGGCTTTGATCATTGTTCTTACCCACTCTGGGATCACAAAAGTAATGAAGGATGTGATATACATCTAATTAATAACAATAAATAAATTTTAAAAATCCAGTTCAGTTATACACTTTTTTCAGTCCTATTGGATTCAGTGGAAAGGCTTGCATAACTGTGCGCTGGATTGAAGCCCAGATGATGGGGAAAGGCTGCAGCATTTGTGGCTTTTTAGTTCAGAGAAAAGGCGAGTAAGGGGTGATATGATAGAAATGTATAAAATTATGCATGGCATGGAGAACGTGGATAAAGAAGAGTTTTTCTTCCTTTCTCATAGCACTAGAACCCATGGGCATCCAGTGAAGCTGAATGCTGGAAGATTCAGGACAGACAAAAGAAAGTGCTTCTTTACATGGTGCATAGTTAAACTATGGAATTCACTCCCACAAGAGGCAGAGATGCCACCAACTTGGATGGCTTTGAAAGAGGATTAGACAAATTCATGGAGGATGCTATAAATGGCTGCTAGCCATGATGGTTATGCTCTGCCTCCACAGCTGCAGGCAGTATGCTTCCAAATAACCATTGCTGGAAACCGCAGAAGGGAAAGTGCTCTTGCATGCAGGTCCTGCTTGCAGGCTTCCCATGGGCAACTGGTTGGACACTGTGAGAACAGGATGCTGGACTAGATAGGCCATTGGCCTGATCCAACAGGCTCTTCTTATGTTCTTATGATAAAAGACAGTTGTCTCAAACTATAGCCCAGGATATGCCCCAACATACGAAAGAGACTGTTAAGAGACAAATAAAGTACTGAAGTAAATGTATATATTTTCATATGTATGAACATTAATACAAATCATCAAAACTACTTAAGGAACTCCATGAGCACCATTCAAATCAATGGGGCAAAATCCTGGGAGGGTCATTTGAGTAGTGGAATGCCTTGCGTAAATAAGAAAGTAACTGTTAACATTTTATTGCACATGGAATAATCTGGAAGATAGGAAGTCCCCCCCCCCAAAAAAAAAGGTTAGGAAATGAAGTGCTCACAGATGACCAGCTGGCAAGACCTTTTATGGCCAAAAACGAACACTTTTTCATGCCTGCTTTCAACTGCTGCACACAAAAAATTACCCTTCAATTTTCTTTTGACAGAACAGTTATAAAATCTGTTTTAGAATCAATTCATGATTATAAACCAGCCCATGAAATCAGACACAGCAACTGCCACTCTGCATTGTTATGGCGAGCTTTCAAATCACAGGCACAATGGTTTTAATCGTTGGCTAATAATAAAAATATATTTTCTCTTAAATAGAAATCTAAAATTAGAAAGAGCTCAGCCCAGCCACTGTCCTTGTATGAACACCAAGTTCCTATCCAGTAGTTTTCCCTTGGTTGCTGATTCATTAGTTCCTTGTCCTGTTGTGACCTCTTTTGGAAAATAAGAGTATTGCAGCCAGCTACAATGAATGCATTTTTGTTTGATTGATATGCTCATTGAGGGTTTTTCCCTTGGCTGACCCTATCCCATCATCCTACCCACTCCTGTTAGTTAAATGGAAAGCAAAAGTATGAATAAATAATAGTAACAGTGTAGCTCATGAAACCAGATGGGCAGAGAGAGCATTAAGAAAGTTCCATTCTAAAATAGCTGGTTCTCTGAAACCAGCTTACTTAACCTTCTTCAGGTTAATTAATCTTCAGAGATGTGGGAATTTTAGGACCATTCATATTACTACCACGTTTTCTTCAGCCTACAGTCTCTCTGTCCCATTCACCGTGAACATACCATCACCAGTGTGGTATAGTGGTTAGGGTGGCAGACCAGGACTAGTGAGGCCTGAGTTCAAATCCTCAATCTGGCCTGAATGTTACTATTTCTCAGTTTAGCATATCTTTCGGGATTGTTGTGAACATGAAATGGAGAGAGATGGGAGACCAATGTGTGCTGGGTTGAACTCCTTGGAGGAAATGTGGGATATAAATATATAGAATCCATGACACTAGTAAATAAATAGCACAACCACAGGTAAATGGCACACCTAGCTGGGAGGCCGCTTGAAGAAAGAACAAAGGCACCACAAATGTGTGAATTGGCCACTACAAAAGATAAATCAAGCATCTGTCTGTTTTTATTTAAATTAGAGTGTTTATCTCACCTGTTATATTTTAAACAATTCTTTGCTTCCAGAGTTCAGAGGACTGAGGGGAGTAATTCTAGATCAACACCCTTCCTCCTTTATCTAGCAAACAAGGACAAGGTGCAGCCAACTTGCAGAGAAGGTGGAATATCTCCCATGAGTTTATGTTCAAGCAGAATCCTTGTAATGAAAATTGAAAATGAAATGAAACGGACTGCCTTCAAGTTGATTCTGACTTATGGTGACCCTATGAATAGGGTTTTCATGGTAAGTGATATTCAGAGGTGGTTTACCATTGCTTTCCTCTGAGGCTGAGAGACAGTGACTGGCGCAAGGTCACCCAGTGAGCTTCATGGCAGTGAGGGGATTCGAACCCTGGTCTCCCAGGTCATAGCATAACACCTTAACCACTACATTAATGCCCTTTCAAATCCACCTTAATTCATTTGCAATCCATTCAGTTTAATTCAATCACCATGTGGGGATAATTCAATAAAGATAAGTGATGTTGAAAATCATCAGTGTGCCATGGAGACAAAGAGGGAAATGAATTACCTCCCTCTTTTCTTCTGTCTGTGCCCTGCTTCTGCTTCTGTCATGGCTACTTGGGAGGTAATGGATAGGGGAGGGTATTCTTAAGGATAGAGGCTGGCATCAAAGGTCACTGAAGTTGGGAAAAGCTATTGGAGATGGTGGGGAGGAAAGCTAGGAATAATTCTCTGGTTCAGATTTTTGATTCAAGCTTAAGAAGAATTCAGGGGCTTTAAAAGGCCATTTCTCATTTGAAGCAGGTTTTAACAAGCTCCCACAGTCCTTATTGGAGCCCCCTTGCATGAAGGCTTATATAAATGACTAAACAACTGGGAAGATGCTTTCTCATCTTGAATCATGTAGTAAAGAGAATTTTACAACACCTCAGTTTGCAGATGTCTGTAAACTATGTAGTGAAAATCATAACTGCCCTCTATTGCATACTTTGCTATGAGTCTTCAGAGCAAGTGTCAGAAAATATATTGTGGGAAATGAGCCAATTTATGACCAATATGCCCCAGTAAAAAAAAGTTTTTGATTAGTGTTTTAACAGTGACAATGTGGGGACAGCACTGCACTTCCCTGGGGAGGAAATTCCACAGTTGGGGCGATGCCACCAAGAAGGCCCTATGTCAGACTACTGCTCCACGGGCTATGTTCACAAGAGTGATCACAAGCAGGAACTCTCCTGCTGATGTCAGAGCAGATGTAGGTATTAGGGGGAGGCACTCATTTATGTACTTAGGTCCTAAGCCATTTAGGGCTTTGTATGTCAGTACTAGTATCTTGAATTGGATCCAGTAGCTCAGAGGTAGCCAGCACAGAGCTTTGTGAACTGGTGTCATATGGTCCCATCTAATTCCCCCTCTTAACAGTCTGGCAGCCATGTTGTGTACTAGTTGCTGTTGCTTCAGTTAGACATAGACTGTATTGTAGCAATCCAACGATGAGCTTATTAGAGCATGGATTACTAAGGCAAGACTCTCCCAGCCCAGGAATGGCCATAACTGGCAAATCAGCAGAGCTGGGTATCTGCACCCAGAAGGCCACCTGCACCTCCAGTGACAGCTTTGAATTGAGGAGAACCCAAACAAATGATGTCTGTGTTCCTTCTACGCTAGTGTGCGTGTGTGTGTGTGTGTGTGTGTGTGTGTGTGTGTGTGTGTGAGTGAGTGAGTGAGTGAGTGAGTGAGTGAGTGAGAGTGTTAGAATATAGAGGTGTCTTCTCTTCATCAGTTTCCAGTGATGGAGAGGAGCACCATGTAGGTGGTGATGGTGGTTCCATTGTAACATAAGCCTGAATGGTCAGGAAGGTACTGCTAGTGGGTGTCCAATTGGTAGCCTGGAGAAAGCCCTGAAACAGGATATTTTGATGCAAGAGTGGGGGTGGGGATCCATAGGATCCAAAGCCCTACAGATCCTGCAAGGAGCCTGATTCTAACGCTGCTGTACTGTGCCAGCCTTGAATTTCTCCAAATGGCCACTTTTGTGCAAGATGGGCAGTGGCGGCTGGTGGCTCCATGTCACTGGGCACCTAGGAGCTGTCCAAGGTGCTTTCAGCTTTCAGCACCTTGGACAGCTTCTTGAAAGTTCAGACTAAACCCCAGAGTGGATTCCACTGCCTACTGACATGGAGCCATCAGCTACTACTGAAGATGGGGGATCCATAAGTGTTTTGATGGTTTTGCTTCTTGTTCCCAGCAGGCCTTGGCGCAACCTGATACCCACATAGCACCTAGAAGAGCCTCATTTCAATGTCTGTGTTCCCCTCCTCCAGTCCATCTTAAGCTTGTGAGCAACTGCAGACTCCATGGCTTCAAGATCAGCCAGATTTTCCTCTCTCCCACATTGCTCGGTTTACCAAGTAGCCTGATGGAGAGTTCTGGGGAAGTCAAAATCTTCCACATTATTTCACGATGTTTTGGTGGGCTCTAAGGCTTTGTGTTTTATTATGTATGTCTTCTTATTATAATTGTTTTAATTTTTTCTATTGTGTAATTATATATTGTCTGTTATGTTCTAAGTTGTAAACCACCCTGTGGTGTCTTGACAATGGGTGGTATATAACAATAACAACAATAACAATTGCCTAGGGAGGTGGTGGGCTGTCCAACATTGGAGGCATTCAAGAGGCAGCTGAAGAGCCACCTGTCAGGTATGCTATAATTTGGATTCCTGTATTGAGCGGGGGTTATATGGCCCTTCCAACTCTACTATTCTATGATTCTGTGAACAAAGTGGGGATTTGGACTTCTTTCCCCAGTTTCACCATCTCTTCTTCATCCTTGCTATATGTTTACAGTCAAGGATAAATGCATCCCTGAGGCATCCTGTGAAAAGTCCAAATTCTTAAAGCAATTTAGAGTGGCAGCTTTAGTGCAGTGCAATAGTTTGTATCAATCCCTACAATTACTCTTTAAGCCCTCAAGCACCAGCAGTCAGGCTTCATCCTGTCTATATTTTACATCAACAGAGAAGATTTATTTATTTACTTTTGCTAAGGTTGTGAAATAGAACATCTCCTTAAAGGGTTGTCGGCTGTAAAGACTAGGAGAAAAATGGATTGTGAATCATTCATTAGCAAGCAAATGAAAAGTTCAGCACGAATGGGCCATTTTGCTGAACAGTCACTTTTGTTTTCCAATGTAAATACAGTAAGCCTGCATACACCGCTTGTGGTGGCATTTCAGTGTAATTTGAAGCTATGTCATTTCAAGCTGTGACACTGATCTCAGTGAGGGTAGGTGAAGCAAGAGAAAGGGAAAAGATAGACCCTAAAAACCAAGGAATCTTCACAATCATTTACTTCAAAGATAGTCATCAGGATTGTTAAACTTTTTGGAGATGGCCACAGGCCTACTGCCAGGAGGCAGCCAGGTTGGCACTGGCAAAAGGGCAGATGGCCTTGGAAGGTCCCCTCCCTGATGTGACCCAGCTGTGCTGCCATTCACCACATTCCTGCTGAGCCCTGGATTCTTTTCATTGGTGGGTGACAGTGCTACTCCCATTTGTGGTGGCCACATTTTAAGTGACCCCAAATGTAATGCTCCAGCCCATATATCTATGAAATGTATTTATTTCATAGATCTATAGTCTTGGGATGTAGTCAATATATAACATGGTATTTTTCTTCTATAGCCATGTATTATTAATGCCTTTAAAAGAGATTGATAATTATAACATATGATAACCCTATGTGAACAAAAGTTGTGATGGAAGCCTCTTTGAATTGAAGTTTATAATAAAGGCTTATCAAACAAAAGTGGGCTCTTTTTAACTGTGTAATATTTGTCTAAGGCATCACACAGTGTGACAACAGCATTCCATAGTGGTGTGTGGGTGGGCGCGCTTGGTGTGGCAGACAGATGAACGAACGAGTGAGTGAGGCTCATGTAGGTTGAATGAGTGAGCAAGTATTGTAAGCAAGGAAGGCAGGCGAGCAAGCGAGGCATGTGTGCATGAGGCGGTTCAGTGAGCAAGCAAAGGAAAAGCTAGCAAGATGGTGGCAACCGGCTAAGCCACAAAGGAACAGTCAGGACAGGTTGGGGCAGCTCCTTGGCAGCCATTCTGCTCTGCCCCCACTATCACCCCTCACCTCACAGACCATGCTGTTACTGTTTCTGTAGCGAAGGGCGAGGAGGAGGGAAGCAGCAGTAGAGCATGATGGTTGGTGACTGTTCCTGTGTGGCTCATCTCAGCTGCCCTTCCTCTACTTCCCTCCTCCTCATGAGAGAAGGTCTAAAGGGGGGGGGAGGTTTGGAGAGCTGTGGGGGTGGGAGGAGAGGTGGAGATTTGGCAACCTACAGAGGGGGAGAGAAGATGGCTTGGTGACCTGTAGTTGGGGAGGACAGCAGGAGGCTTGGTGATCTGTAGGGAGGGCAGATGAGGACGCATGGCAACCTGTAGATAAGAAGGTAGAGTAGGCTTGGCAAGCTGTAGAGGCAGGAAGGAGGCTGGGCTAGGTCTAAGGGGAGGGGGAGTTTGGCGAGGCCTGGGGGCAGTAGGGGGGTTGGCAAGGGGGTGTTGAGTAGATGGGATTGGCATTCCTGGAGTTAGGCAGTGGGGTGGGTAAGCAAAGCAGGAAGAGCAGCAACCTCTGTTTAATAATATTCTCCAAAATGTCTGCTTTAAACTGTATTTGCAGTTCCACCTCTGTGGTTTCTGTGATGATAATGAATGAATGAATGAATCTTTATTTTTACCCCGCCCTTTTTCCAAAACTGGAACTCAGGGCGGCTTACAAATAAAAACTACACATAGGTAAAAAAAACATACAAAAATATACAATTAAAATAGAATTAAACTATTTGTAACATTAAAACCATGAAACATACACTTAAGATACTAAGACAATTTAAAACATTAAGAATAGGACCACAGAACAATACAACAGACCGTGTGATGATAAAACAGATTATAACATTTAATTTGAGAATAATGCTATTGTATGCCACAGTTTTAAAATAGCTCCACTGTGCTAAGGATTTCTACTTGCAATTTGGTATGTCGCTATAACGAATAGCATTGCTTTCCCCTTCAGAACAGAAGTGATAGCTGCCCATAGGGGGAAATAATAAGAGAAAAGGTAGCATTAAAGATGGAATTTCACAGTCTTTCTAACCCAGATATTACTTTATATAAAAATATGATTTTCTAAGTTTCTAAAGAAGTTTATGTTGCACCCCTGCTTCCTCACCAACTCACTTTTGTTAGGACATGGGTTTTTATTTACCCTTCACACTACCCAGTATAGCAATGCTATTCAAAATTCCCTTCTAAGTTCCTTTTGGGTTGTTGCTATATGGTTCAGGTATAAAGGCAAATCTCCACTCCCCTGTGACACTTTGTCCCTTTAATGGTCACAGTTATGAGTTTGGCTCCTGTGACCTGATACTAAACCCTCCTTCAAGGGTTTGCTGCCATCACGGACACTAAGTATCTGACTCAGCCTCTGGCAAAGGCAAGAGGAGCTTATATGACAACAAAACAATATTTATTTTATAACAGATGTATTTGAAAAGAAGCACGTTCATTTGTCCATAAGCGTGTGGTTTCATTAATTGTCTCAAGGTCTTAAACTTAAGTTACTGTATGTTCTTTAAACACTTTCAAGCCCTTCTAATATTCCTACTCTAGCTCCACCCTCACACCATCTAAATCCAAAAACAATAAAAACGCAGACCCTACACTCTCTTACTCTAAAGCCCAAGCCTCTTCAACTAACCAATTGCCAGAACAGTCACACACTCAAATATATGAACCTTTCACTCTCAGTCACTCAGCCAATCACTATCCACACACTCATTCCCCCTCCCAACACTCACCACCTATTACCTAATATACTATAATATAACCCACTTGCCATAAATATTATTATATAACAGCATGAAACATTAACACAACAGCATGGAACATCACAGTTTACAGTTACCAGTAGTTGATGTTCTGGTGACCTCCTGTTTGGACTACCGTAATGTGCTGTATGTGGGGTTGCTGTTGATGGTCCGGAGGCTGCAGCTAGTGCAGAATGCAGCTGCTAGGCTGGTAAGAGGGGCAGCCTGATAGGATCATGTGCCATTGGCAGAGCTTGGAAAAGTTACTTTTTTGAACTACAACTTCCATCAGCCCAATCCAGTGGCCATGCTGGCTGGGGCTGATGGGAGTTGTAGTTCAAAAAAGTAACTTTTCCAAGCTCTGGATTGGTCCTGAAAGTGCTTCACTGGCTGCCAGTGAGCTACTGGGCCCAGGTCAAGGTGTTAGTAATGTCACATAAAGCCCTAAACTGTTTATGATACATGTACCTAAAAGAGTGCCTTCTCCAGTATCAGCCATCTCAGACCCTATGTTTGGTAGGTGAGGCCTTGTTGTTGATGTAACCACTGGGGGCTGCTCAGCTGGTGTTGACCTGTGGCAGAGTGTTTTCAGTGGAAGTTCCTCATTTGTGGAATGCCCTCCCTGGTGAGATGTGTCTGGCTCCCTCATTATTGAGGAGGAATTTGAAAACATTCCTTACCCAGTCATTTGATGGCTGAAAGACACAGTTCCTGGTAACCCTGATATCACTGGTTGAGAAAACATTTTTAACTGTTCTTCGAATGTTTTTAACTGTTTTTAGATTTTTAAAAATTATTATTGATGGGTTTGCCACCCTGAGCTCCAGGAAGACGGGTGGGATAAATTGCATGACTGACTGACTGACTGACGGAAGGAAGGAAGGAAATATTGCAGGTGGTGACTGCAAAAGTGTGGGTTATTTATTTTAAACAACTTTACCTCATGCTTTAATCAATTAGACTTCCATAGTGGCTTAAACAAGGTCAAGAAAACAAGGTGGTCCCTGCTCACAGGTTTACAATCAAAAAGGCACAACATGAAAGGAAAAAGGAACAAGGAGGAACAAGTTCAGGCATCAGTTTTTAACAATGACACACTAAATAACATTATTTTCTACATTTTGAAATCATGGTACGCTCAGCACTTGCTTAGATGCATTCTTAAATTTATAGTTGCTTCATAGTTTCCAGGGCTACGTCCTGGTATAAAAATCAGGTTTTAGGACTAGGTCCTTGAAAAATCTGGCTCAAATTATACAATAATATAAGAGCTTGTACATGAAGGCTGCAGGGGTCAGACTGCATTCTTCCACTGGAAAGACTGGACATTGTAGCTGTGAATGAAATCCATGTGATTTGTTCAAACTGCTTGAAATTTTGCATGGATTATCTACATCATGACTTCCAAATTTGTAGGAGTATGGTCAAATTTCAGACAGATCCATTGAGAAATTGCCAAGATACAGCAAATCTCTTCCTGGGCATATGTACAACCTTTTTTTTTTTTTGCCCAGGCATAACATAGTTTCAGTTTTGTCCCACTTTGTGCCTTTAGATGCATCCAAAGCAGGAAGAGTAGTGTGTTGCTTTTCTTGGTTTGATAAAAATTAGTTGTGAATTTATCAATTTATAAAAAAATTAAACCTTAGTGCAACTCAGCACAATTTTCAGGGAAACATCCCAACTGTTTAGGGAATGTTCAGATGACCCCCTCACACACTGAAAGAATGAAGGGGTGGGGAATAATGAGGCTGCATGAGCTAGCATGCAACATCCATGCCTTCTCACCATCTGTGTGTTCAGCCAGTGTATCATAGGATTCAGCCAGCCATTCATGTAGAATTCTTCCATGCAAGAGGGTGGTGAGCAGACGGAGCCACAATATCCCTTGAATAGTGATGTGTTTGTATTTTTATTGATTAAAAACCCATCCTGGATTTTTTTTGAAGGGTGGGATAAAATACTACTACTGTAATAGAAATGCATGTGCCCATTTGCTAAAGCTGCACATCTGGCCTCTCTGCCCCTCAGCAAAACTTGGGATACTATGTTGCAGATAATGTTCCTTTCTTCATCTCATAACCATTGTCCCTAAAAGGTTGGCATGTTGAAACTTTTCCTAACTGTATTATTTCCACAGGCTATGATTCATTATTAAAACATAAATGGCACAAAAGGTTTTTCCCTGGAGTTCGGAAACCTTGAATCCAAGAGCCACACTTTGGCTCAAATGAGTCACACTCACTAGGAGAATGGGAGAGAAAAGGTTCTGTAAGCCGCGGTACTTCTTAATTATGAAGCCCCCAATTTATTTATGTGCTAAGCAGCCCCACGCCATGAAGCTCTGCCAAGACATTAACTGTTCCTGTATGACAAAACCCAAGAGCTCCACTATGGGACCCGGCACCACTAATAGGTAAGATTATCAAGATGTATCAATCGGCAGAAACAAGCACAGCAGGCAGTGTGTAATTGGCTTTGGCGGCACAGCTTGTACAATGTGTGGCAGGAACAGGAAGGAATGGCAATAAATGTCTCTTTTGCTGTTTCTTATGGTGTTTTCTATGGCAAAATAAAGTTACTGTGTCACCACAAGACAAACACATGCCACACCATGTTAGGCTGGTGAGATAACTGCTCTGCAATGGCACCTTCGGCTGTGTCTTTATACTCCCACATTAGGAGAACCTACACTGTGATTTGGTATCATGCCAGGGTCTGGAATAGGTGATGCTGTTGTAGGGAGAAGCCTTACCAGGGCTTCTCACATGGGAAAGGGCTGAGCTATAGCTGCTTCTATGCTGCCAACATAATGTATGTATGATGGGGCTCTTGGGCTGCAGTCCAATACACACTTACTTGGGAGTAAGTCCCACTGAACCCAATGGAGCCTACTTCTGAGTAGACATGTATTGGATTGCAGCCTGAATTGATTTTTTCCATTCCACTTGCTATCATCGGTTGCAAGTGATTTGTAGCAAAAACAAGCCAACAAAAGAGTTCCAAAATAGGAGTGTTACAAAGTTTTCACTCACAAAATGGGGAGTTTAACTTTCTTATGCTAATTTGCATCTTCTCCTCTCCTCAATTTAAAACTTCCATGCCCTTAAAAAAGAAAAAGGAAAAAAAGGCATTCTCCTGAGGCACTCTCAGCACACATCACCATGCAGCCAATCTAATTCGGCTTGATCACAGTATCACAAAGACAAATCAAAGTGAGGGCAGGGAACATTGCCCTCATTCCGAAGAAGATTTCTGATGATGGCATGACCCAGATCAGAGTGGGGACAATGCTTTCTACCCTCACTCTGAATGGTGTTCCCCATCACCTAAAATGGCTGATGTGTTTCACCAGCAGCAAAGCTTTGTTTGTGTGTGCAAAACTTTGCTCTGCCCAACCTCATGTGAGCTCAGTCCTGTTACAAAAAACAATAACCAACAAACAACATTGTTATGCTGCCCTGGAATATTTGAATGTATCTTACTGCCCAAGAGACTCTGCTTTAAAAATCATGTCCTCTCTTAGAAACTGATTCTAAAATGTATACACTTTTTAAGTTCTGATTCAATAATTCACTAATACTGACAATAGTTTTTTTTCTAAATGCAAATATCAATCAATCATAATTCATGATGCTTAAGGGATATGTTGATTTTCACACCTGTAAATAAAGATGCAGTATTATTTTCATCTCAAATGCACTTTATCACACTGATCAGTAATTAAGAGACTGTTTTGTGAGAACAGCCCTCATATATCTTTGCCAATGCTCTTCCACAGCTGTCTGCTTCATTATTTTGCTTTATAATACACACTAAGTATTCTGTTCTGTGTGTATTACTTTAAAATTTTAAATTCTGCACTCATTTTATGCTAAGAAAAGACAACACAACTATAATTATGTCAATTCTGTATCCTTTATCCTAAATTCAGCATTTGCTTTTGAGTTATGTTTTGCTGTTTGTACAAACTATTGGCTATGATTTTGACAGTGGAGCATAAAAAGTGAAAACGTTGGATCCTTGGTCTTAAGAAAATTACAACTTATGATGGTCCTCTCTTACATGCAAGCCTTCACTTGATGCTGCAGTCTTCAAGTTATAAACATGCATGTATTATAACACTGCCCTTTGTGCAAGAGAAGCCTTAAATCTATATGAGATGAATGAGACAAGCAAGCATGAAGTGGGAGTTCAGGGTCAGGGTCAGAATAGGTAAGATGAGGCAATTGTGATCTGCAGGCTTATTAAAGAAGTGAGTTTGAGATGGATCTGAATGTAACTTTAGATATCCAATAAAATTCAGTAGGAGGAGGTGCAAATGGCTTCCTTTCCCCCTAATTTTGGGTCTCATCTGGAAAGATGCATTGAACAGGGGGTCGGACTCGATGGCCTTCTAGGCCCCTTCCAGCTCTACTGTTTTATGATTCTAAGATGGTGATGCACATTCCCCCTGTGGACCATTAACTCTGCATCAAATGCACCACTCTTCAGAAGTGTGGGAAGAGAGTGGGAATAAATAAACAGTGGCAAGAGAAAAGTTGAACAAGAGAGCATGGAGCAAAGGTGGAGATAGGGGCCAACAAACTTTAACTGGCCTTGGTAGACAGCTAAAATTTATTCTCACCCTGGCTCTATCCCACCTCCAGTGGGAGGCTACAAGGTCTTCTAGACATGCTGAGTTCAAGATCCTGAGCAACTGAGGTGAGGGGTCTCTATACTGTCCTCTGCAGATGAGAAGGATGGGTGCTCATCCCCATCACAATAAGGCTCAGACACTCAGAAAGCCCCAAGACATCCCAGGGATTTTAGAGTGTCTCCAAGGTTCATTTCAGCATCAGGGAGAGCCCCTGCCATTCTCCTGTGCTTCTAGAGTCAGTGCAGCATCAGGGAGAGTCTAATGATTCTCCAGGTGCAGGAGAACATCATGGGGTCTCCTTGATTATGTGCAAAAAAGCTATCACCTGCCAGTGGCAAGCTGGCTAAATGTATTTGTGGACCCTTGGTTGAAGGAGACTAAATGATGGAGAAGGGAAATTCAAGGACCTGAACACAAGAGTATTCTTCCGTCCTGCAGCTTCCAGCAACTGGCATTCAGAAGCATGCTGCCTTTACCTATCTGCCGTGTACGGTGTCCTACCAGCAAAAACCTTGTTTTTTATTCCCCTTTCAGACTATATAAAATGGCTGGGAGGTGTTAAACACCTGGCAGGCCTCAATGCATGGCTGGTAAATTGTGTCCAGCTTCCTGGACCACAAAGTTATGTAGGCCCCCTTTAATGGAAGCAGCTTAAACTTACTGATTTAATGCAAGCATGCAGAACCTCTAGCTGACTTGTGGTTCCATTTGTGAGCTTCCAATTGAGGTTTATCCCTGATGCAACCCATGCTTTTGGCAGGAAGCTTTGCAACCCTTTTAAAGAGGGCCTACCAAGGAATAAAGAGAAGGACACTTAAGAGCGTGCTTCCAATTCTCCCTTTTAAGATGAATCACTTGATCAGTTTCAGGGGGATGTCCCCGACTCCCTGCCCACAAAAGTGGCTCAGAGAAAGTGGGCTAGATCTAGACCTGGCTGTGATCAGATTTACTTCCCTAATCCTGATTTAATAGGATGCCAAAAAAAAAAATGGACTGCCTTCAAGTCGATTCTGACTTACGGCGACCCTGTGAATAGGGATGTCATGGTAAGCGGTATTCAGAGGGGGTTTACCATTGCCTCTCTTTGAGGCTGAGAGGCAGTGACTGGCCCAAGGTCACCCAGTGAGTTTCATGACTGTGTGGGGATTCGAACCCTGGTCTCCCAGGTTGTAGTCCAACACTAACCACTACACCACACTGGCTCTCTATAACAGGATGCAAGTAGTATTGAAATTTTAAAATGAGATGTCTTCATGTTTGTTTTGCAATTTACACTAAATCCTGGCCATGACTTGGACAGCGAAGGTGAAGCAGTGGCAGCTGGATCTTCCCTTGATTTCACAGCATCTAACCTGGAAGCCTCTCTCTCACTCAATATGAGGCACTCTGTGTACATATTCAAAGGCACTTTATGCTTATATTGTTGCGTTATATGTTCAGGTGGATTTGAATGCAAAGTCCTGGTGGATCCAGATTCAAACTAAGCCATGAACTTAAAACTCACATAATTGGTCACAGGGTTAATCAGGGATTAATTTTTTTGCTAAATTGCACAGATACTGGATTAAATCCATTTTAGCCGGTTTGCGAAAGCTGGCTGTGATACCTTGCTCTGGATATGCTTTCACTACTACATTAAGATGTGGATAATAATCCTTTTTGGAGGATATTGCATTACTACAGTGAGTATTTCCACAAGTGACCTTGTAGAAGCAGAGGTGAATCTGCAGATCTTTTCTGCCAATCTGATTGTGCTATATGCAGAATTACTTGGTTAAGTTTGAAACACGATCACTGACACTGTAGGAACATTGGGCAAGGTTCCAACAAAACAGGGTAGAGTTGCAAGGAAAATGTCAGAATTTCATATAACCAATTTTCCTGATTACAGTACATTATGGTATAACTTTATGCAATTTATTTGATATTCCCAGACATTTTTTTTGTCCTTGACAGATCATTTTTATACAAGCTAAGCTTATTAAAATTTCAGTGCTCATTGGGCTAGCAGCCTGTCACAGCATCCTTTGGCCTGGAATCCATCTTGTATTCTTTAACCTAAAGGCAAGCTGTAGCTGAAAATATATGGATCTGCATTTATTGCCCGATTACCTTTTATGCCTTTTGATATCATTCAAGTGCCTGCATCATTCCCATTTTAATTCTGGCCACTGTTGCCATAAGGTAAGGAAATTATTGATTAATCATAAAATTTGCAGACAAGGATATTATATAGAAACAAACAAAATGGATGCATGAGAGGGAAAAGGCTTAACCAGAGATGACAGAAATTAAAAAGCAAGACTGATTATCACAAACATCCCTGCTGTAAGCGATTTTGTATTATCTTTAATCTTCCATTCTATGCATCTACAAAGGTTATTGCACTATATAATGAGTATATTGCTGATACCAGGGGCCTGATTCATGTTTCACTTAGACCAGTTTTATAGCTTAAGAATTCCATTAAGCCTGCTCCTCAGTAGTTGTAAATTTACGAAGCTCCATTGGCTTCAGCAAAATTATGCTGATTTAACCTAGCTGAGTGTCTTATTCATTGGAGATATTTCTAATTTATAATACTGTGAGATCTGAATTGTTCCCTTTGTATGTTACACAGCTCTTATGAATGGGAGATTTTTTTTAAAAAAATGCACCCCGGATATACTGTGCAGCACGTTATGCTGTAAATGTAAATGGGTTGTATCCAGTGAGGGCTTTGCCTTAGCAGAAGTGCTTTTGCTTGTGCAAGTGAATTTTTATTGATGCCCCAAGCCACTTTTGCTCCCCATCTCCCTGAAAAGCTGTTCCTGAAGACTGTGAGCTGATGGGCTTTCCCCCCACTTTTTTCTTTTTCTGATTTTCCTTTTCTGTTTTTCTTTTTGTTATGAAAATTCAGTAGTTTGGGGGGCTGTCTTGAACAAAAAGGAAAATGTGCAGTGCTGCCATAGGCAGGGAGAATTAGTGCTAATTAGATTCCCCAACAAGCACAAGTGGAACTGTTTTCCATTCAGGCAAAGCCAGCAGTGGCTACAATCCACAGAGCCTGAAGCAGGTAAATAATAAGTACATAATGGTGATCAATTTGATATGGCTGGTCCAATTCTAACACTGCAGGGTTTCCATACATTTACCTGCAGGGTTGTAGATCTAGGAGTAAAGAATATAGCCCATAGCTAGACGATGAGAAGGAACATCTGAGAAAGAAGGAATTCCTTAATGGTCACGTCACATATCAAAACTGGGCTGGCTTATTGAGAGCAAGTTGAACCAATCTCTGTGGTTTTGCATATGCTGAAGCACATGAGTGGCTCAAAAAATGTGAATTGGGGCAGAACCAGTCAGGTCAGAGGCAGATAAGGGCAGAATACAGTTCATCATGGGTGCAGCCTGGAAGGTTCTAGAGCTTACCGGCTTTTCAGATCCTCATCTTGGTTGCTAACTTGACACAACTCAGCCTTTTAGGACTGAAGTAAATACACGTTTGAATTATGTGCTGACAGTGTGATGAAGCAAATCTCACAGCTGCTTCAGGTGATGTGCTGAACTTGGCAAGAATCCATACAAACCTCATTACCATCCTACCAATTTCACCATGTGAAGTGACCCTAGAAAGGTCTTACTGGCTTCCCAGGAGCTGGGAGCTTCCCAGGCAAAGCTTTAGCATTAACAATAGAGAGAATAAGTGGAGCAAAGCATCAGCACTGCCAAATGGAAGCCTTGAGTACATGTACATTATCCGATATTGCTATCCATAGTGTGTAAAAGATGATACAAACTGGAAAGGATACAGAGATGAGCTGTAAAAGTTATCTGTGACATGTAAAGGATCTTAAGAGAGTCAACATGTTTGTTTCAAACAACATTTGATTAAGCTGTTTGGAGGAGGGAGCACGTTCCTTCTGAAATAAATGGCTCTTCTAGATTTGTGAGGAAGGCATAGCAAGAGCCAACTGATACGTTCTAATTAGAAATAAGGCACATTTTCTTTTCTTTTAAAAAATAGAACTGATTTCCAAGGCAGCTAGTGATTTTCTTCACAGTTTGTTGCCTTCAAATAAAGACTAAACCTTCACAAGGGGTCACAAAACATAGGGCAGATTTTGCAGTGTATAGCAATTGAATTTACCAACCACGAGTGGCTGAGTCTCAGCCTGAAAAGAAATTAGACAAGATACATTAAGTGTGTAGGATTATCAGTAGGGTAAATGGGTACATGTTTGTAGGCTGAAACAGTAGTGGCTAGTGATTAAGCTTTCATGTACTTTACAGGCATGTCAAACAAGTGTGTGACTGTTGCCTTCTTAGCTACAATCAGTTTCTGTGCCTTTAAGTAGGGCTTTGATGATTATTAAACAATAACTCCAGAGCCAACAAAATTAGTCCATTTTAATGATATTTGTTCAGTGAGGTCGAAGCCTGTCAAAAAGAGTTGTTGGGAAGAACAATTAATTGGTACAAATGAGTGCAAATTCTCTGGATTCCCCCCCTTTTACTTTAAAGCATTTTGTTCAAAGTGTACAACTTATGTGCATGATACAAAGTTCAGATGGTTTTCCTCGGTGACGATAAAAAGCCTACTTTTATTATAAATGGGAGTAAAAATTAAAATGAAAAAGAAGGGTCACAGTTTTGTCATTGGTATGTGGAGGTTGTTCCAAGGACCCATCCAGAGTTCCTCGTCATCTGACTGTGTGTGATCACTGGGCAGTTCCAAAGGCTCTTTGATGTCCTCATTGTCGACAATGGACTCCAGCTCTTCTGTGCTTTTCAACCTGTTTCCCCCTGATTTTGTTGCTGTGTTGTCAGTGTCTACAGCAGAGGATGCAAAGGAAACAGTACATGGTCTTGTGTTCAGCTTGTCACTAGATGACACCCCCGTTGAAAATGTGTTCAGCGGGACGTTCTCCTCGTGTGTCACTGCTAGCTTATCAAGTTTCTTGAAATGTTTCCCCAGCCTCACGGGGGATGTGACCTTTAAATTGTTTGAAAGGCAACTTCGCCGGGTTCTAATAACCGATCCATTTTGAGCAATGTAGATGTTGCCGTTGATATTGGTTTGAATGTTGGGGTTGCTGAGACGATTCCTCTGATTTTCTGGGGCACTGTCCTCTCCAGTGGAGCTGGTCTCATACTCTGGATCAACTACCAACTTGATCCTTTTCTTCCTTGCCCACTGTTCAATGACAAACAGAGAGAGAGAAAATGAATTATCTATTTCATAGGTGTGCGTGTTTTTTAAAAAATGCATAGCCTTGCCAGCTCCTTTGTTTTCACTAGAAAATAAACTTAGGTAAGTGAGATTTTGGTTATAGAATCAATTTAGCTGCACTAAGTTATGTTTGATGGTCCTGTTAACTGCTGTGTCTTAAGATTAAAGCAATGAATGCCTCAATATTTATGTTTTTCTTTCCAAAATGAAATAAAAGCTATTTAAATCAAAATCTATAATAAAACTGAGAAAAAAGCAGTAATCCCTATAAACATTTTAAACATCGCTTGCTCGGTGGGTGCAGGAAAACCCTTTATTCATGACCTAGGACGCAACTAGGATCTGGATTTTGATCTCAGAGGGTGAAAATTACAAGGCTGCTCTAGGCAAAGGCCATTTCAGAATAGGGTTTGCCAAGGTGGTGCCCTCACTGGACTACAACTCCCATCATGCCTGAACATTGGCCATGCTTGCTGGGGCTGACAGGAGTTGGAGTCCAACAAGAGTTGGAGTGCCTCAAGTTGGTGGAAGCCTGGGCTAGTATCTTTATCCTCTGATTCATACTGCATAGTGAACTGAACATTTCGGTTTTGAATTTTTATTTGCATTTGTCACTACAGGAGTTAATTCCAATATGGGGAGAAAAACAAAATAACTAGGGGAACTAATCAGGCTAAGGCATCTCCCTGGGAAATGGTGGAATTGTTATCTGCAGATTGATCTGCCTCCCTGCATAAGCCAGTAACTGATCCAAAGCTGAACAAAGTCTGGGCAGTGATTGTGGTGACTTTTCCTGGGGCTGACAATCTATGATTTAGTTGTCTCTGAAATTCATTCAGCTGACGCAGTAGCTTACAAATGGTATCTTATCTCTTTACCTGCTTATTTCCATGATCAGATACTGAATTTACATGCAGTTCTCTCCAAGACAGCTGCACTCTGAGACAGAATCGGGCGCTCAAAGTCATCACACCATAAACACAGGCAGATGAACTGGCTTTAGATAGCAACGGGATTGGTATGTATGCTAATAGGATAAATATTTGGAAATGTATTATAATGTCCTTCTAGAAATTAATTGCATGAAATACTGTGTGGTAATGTCAGCTCATGAAGAGCACTTGTCATTTCTGCTTCATTGGGCTCATAGCAAAAGCAGGAGTATTTTAGAGTGCAGCAATATTCATTTCTGAAGCAAGTGTAGAGTGTGGATGTTGTGATCAAGGGAAAAAAACCCACATGAAACCATGATTATCCTCACATGATTTCTCACAGCATGAAATTCCAGTGTGTACAAAGATTTCCTCCGTGGTGCAGAGTGGTAAGCGGCGGTAACGCAGCCAAAGCTCTGCTCACGGCCGGAGTTCGATTCCAACGGAAGGAGGAAGTCAAATCTCCGGTAAAAGGGGTCGAGGTCCACTCAGCCTTCCATCCATCCGTGGTCGGTAAAATGAGTACCCGGCATATGCTGGGGGGTAAAGAAAGGCTGGGGAAGGAACTGGCAATCCCACCCCATATATATGGTCTGCCTAGTAAATGTCACAAGACGTCACCCTAAGAGTCGGGAACGACTCGCACTATAAGTGCGGGGACACCTTTACCTTTACAAGGATTTCCTAATTTACATTAATGGGATTACAGTAAACAAACCTAAAATTTGTAATACACTAGCTAAAGATAAGCACAACAGGTTCAATATAATTATTAATTACCTCCATAATTGGCATCCCCCATGTGGGCACTAACCATGTAAATTTAATGAAAAACCATCAATCTAGTTAATGAGTAGTTTCCATGCTAAATAATGAACCTAGCTATTAGCAGTTTGGATAGGCATAGAATTTATGCAAATAGCTCTACAGTGAAAAGTTTTTTGTTTCTTGATTTTAAAAGGAAGTTGCTTTCTAAGGCACAGACATCTTTAGAAAATACAAATCATGCAGTGGTAGAAACAGTCACTCCCTGGATATTTAAAGAAACAGCTAGTTCACACATGCTTGCTGTTGGCTTGATAACTGCAGCATCAACTGCTAACTTTTCTGAATGAATGAATCATTTGAGCAAACACTACAGGCAGAATGTTCATAAGAGCTCAAACCAATTCAAACACAACCTTATTCAGTGGAGTTCACATTCCATTAAGAATTGGGAAATGCTGAGAAATCAAAAAACATTTCTCATTTGTACAGACTGAACCAGTTCATTCATTCATTCATTCATTCATAATGAATGAATGAATAATAAAAGTTCTGTAAAAACGTTTTTGTAATCTGGGAATGCCACCCCATTATCCAAATGTGGCTGTAAACATTTTTTGTTTATAAAACAAATAGAAGGGGTGGCAGGTACTTACTAGTTTCCAAATTGTGTCTATCTGACTGGTTATGCTGAGACTGGTAGAATGTTCTCTAAAACCTTTTTAAAAAGCAACACAGAGAGCACAGCAAACCAAAACCACACCTTACTGCAAACTGACTACCTCCTGTTCCACCTACTGTCTTCTAAAAGGATGTGGAGTCACTAGGAGTTTCTGACTCTGCAGTATCTGGGATCTCTTTATTATCATGATCTGACTGTCCATGGTGTCCTGTGGGCACTTTCTTCCTAACCCTCTCCCTTTTCACGACATCTTCTCTTTCTGTCTCACTGGCCTCTGGATCAATTTCACTTTCACTCCTCCCTCTCTGTTTGCTGGAGGTTTCATTGTCATCTGACTCCTCTTCTTCCGCAGCTGACAGCGGCTCTTCTTCTTCTTCTGATAGTTCTTCTATCGTGTCCTCTAATTCACTTCCACCTGCAGATGATCGGTTCTTGAAACTGGCCCTGGAGCTCCTGCTTTTCCTTGTCCTAGGAGTAACTTCACTGCTGATCGAGCTCTGCAATGATGAGGACACCTTGGAGTCTGTATCATCGCCTTCAGTGGTGGAAACTTTGCTCCGAGAATCAGATGTTTCATCTTCTGAGCTGCTACTAGATGTGGATCCTGATGAATCTGAATGCTCTTCGTCAGAGTCCACCGTACTTTCGGTGGTTTCATCTTGGTCCAGTGTCACTTTCAAGTAATCTTTATCAGACTGGGATGCAGAGGTACTACTTACTGATGACGACGATGACGATTCACTTGATGAAGATGACTTTCTTCTCCTTTTCTTCTTCACGTAGTCACTGTCTTCAGACTCGCTTTCCGCTGTGACGCTAATTGAAATTCCTGACTTTGATTCAGATTCACTCACTTCCTCAGAAGTACCACGCTCCCGAAGTTTCTTGGAAACACTAACACGCTTAAGAGCACGGCCAAGCTTTTTTGTTGATGTCACATCACCTGCTGATTTCTGGAAATAGCTCCCCTTAATAACCATGCTGTCTTCTCCATCCGCTTGGCGCGCAGCCACCAGCTCAGCATAATCTGAATCTTTCCCTTTCACTTTCTGCAGCATCATTGGGAATATCTTTGCTTTTTTCCATGGAGAGGATGCTGCCTCAGCTGTTCCCGGCCTGTGGGTGCTAACTGATACTCGGCTCAGTTGCATCACTGCTCTTAGTTTCCTCCTTTCCTGGCTGGGGCCTTTTCTTACAGCTTCCCCTTCACCTACTGCACTAATAGCTACTTGAGCCCCTGGTCTCTGGCTTACACCTCTCCTTGGAACAACTGCACCTGGACTTGTGCCCTGCAAATTATAAAAATAATTATACACATAAATATACAAATAATTTTTGGAAGACTGGCTGGTGTGAAAACCTGTTACCCTTGAATACATTGGGGTGGGGGAAAATGAAGAGTTAACTTGCAGCATTTATCTAGAGTCAAAAATAAGCATATAGATTAGATTCCCCCCCCCCATCATCTCTGGAAACATCTAAGGAACAATGAAACTGCTGTTCACCGCCCAGAGAGCTATTCGCTATGGGCAGTCTATAAATAAAATAAAATAAAAATAAATAAATAAAAACTAAAAGAGTTGAGAGTCTTGTGACTCCAGCTTTTGGCTTGCAGTGGAGGCAGGAGCAAATTCTATGGCAGAATAACTTGGATCTTCTGCACACTTTTACATCAGAACTTCTTGATAGTTTACTGTTAAAGGGGTTTTAAGATATGCACTAGTTACATGATCATTGAAAACCTTTAATTTAATAAAATGCAGATCATCATTCTGGCCACTAGAGGATGGTACAGAGCTGGAAATGAATAGAAGATATTAAAGAAACAGTTTTAAAACTGTTTTTCTTATAGACCCATCTAGGGCTGCACACAAAGGACTTCTTGAAACTCTCCACCCAATTTGTGAGTAGGTGTGTATTGCAGAGGGGACGCCTCGGGACTTTGTTGCCTTACTTTTTCCACAGCTGCCCCCCTCCAATCTGCCACCTCTCTCCCACACCCACCATGGTGAAGGAGGAGGCAGGAGGGGAGGGGGCTCCCCAGCCAAACCACACAGCAGAGGCTTCTGCAACAGCTTCTCCGAGCAGGCAGAGGCGGAAAAAGAAGAGGGGGTGCAACACCGCAGGGCAAGAGACAGGCTGCTGGCAGAAGCTGGCAAAAAACTGCTTAATTCCAGTGGGGGGGTGGTGGAATTAAGCAGATATTTGCCCGTCCCAGGCTACTGCCTGTCTCTTGCCCTGCAGTGTGGCAGTCTTCCTTCTCCGTGGGCTGGCACTCCTGGGGAGGCTATTGCAGCAGCCTCTGCTATATGGATGTGCCCAGGAAGTCCTGCCTCCTCCTTCTCCATGGTAGCAGGGGTGGTGGATCTGCAGCAGCACAGTGTGAGTGTGTGTGTCTACATATGTGAGAAAGAGGGGTGGCATGAAGGAGAGAAGGAGTTTACTCGGGGAGGGTGGAAGGCACTTGCAACCCCAGGAATGACTATTTTGACTTCAAATCACCTGGCCTAGGAATGAATTGGACGTTGTGCTTGCTTCTTGGGTTTTTTACCCCCTCCCAGAGGTGATGAATCAGTTCAGGTTTCAGAAGAGGAGGAGGGGCACATTAGTTGCAAAGCATTGGAAAGGGACGAAGAATTGTGCCCTTTCTCTCTCTGATAAAAAGAGGCTTTAGAAGTTTGTGAGATCTTCCTGTCTTCTCCTCCCTCAGATTCCCTCCCCCCATGCACCTGAAAGTATTCCTGATGCAAAGCATTATAATTTGCAAACACAGAAGGAAAACGGGTGCTTCTTGCCTCGGTTTGTTATATGAGCAACAGATTATTCAAAGCAATGTCTTCCCTTCTCTTTCAAACTCTGCCCAGACAAAGTTGCTCTCTTGCTCTCTCTCTTGTTAACAAATTTAAGATGCAATCCAGCCTAACCTGGGACTAAGTTCCATTGAAGCCAATGGAGCTTACATCTGAGTATTTCTGTACTGGATTGCAGCCTTAATCTGCTCCCTGTGGGGAATGGATGCTGCTGCTGTGGGAAAAGCGAAAGAGGAAGCCATTTTCTCAGCTAGGAAGGCAGTCGCACAGTCTCTCCTCTTTGTCCTAAAGTCTTCCCCTTTTGTTGCTGCCACTACAAGTGGCAGCAGCAACAAGTGTGTTGGCACCCTGATCACAATACTCCAAGCCTCGAGTTGCCAGGGCATTAAGGGAGGAAATACCAGCTGCCACAAAAAATAGTGGAGAATATTTGTTAAAACATTCTTCAAAAAAGAAAAATGTCAGATATTTTCTCAGAAAAGTGTCTTCTGAGAAATTCCAGCGCATCTCTAGGCCCATCACAGACATTACAGATGTGGTATAGTTGGTCGCCAGACCGCAGCTAGTAATGTACACAATAGATCACACCGGTTGTCTGGATTGTATCCTTACGCGCCATGCCAATACCAGCCATCCTGAGGGAGGTACAGAAAGAAACCTTGGTAACCCATGTGACTATCTTTTGCATACATTACTGCTGTGTTGTGGAGCCACATGGTGTGGTTTTCCAGAAATAACCAAGCTTGGTGACATATTAATAGGGTTTCAGTCATGGTACAAGATCCAGCCTGGCCTCTGTAATGCTTGTAAGAAGGAATGTCACTGAAAAAGTAGTGAATACACCTCCTTCCTGCCAACCATCTATATCTGCCTCCTATCCTACTGGGAGGTCATGCTGGAGGGAGGTTTGGAACAGGCATAGGGAACTTGCAGCAACAATCAGCCCCAGCCAGCACGTTCAATGGTCATGGCATGTCCAATCCCAAAAAGCCTGGAGGGCCATAGGTTCCCCCATCCCTTGTCTAGATTCTCTGCTTGAGAAATGGGATATGAAAGGTGGAGATATGAGACACGTTTCTTTGATTCCCCTGATTCTAATCTTCACATTGTGTAGAATTGTGCCAAATTCTCCAGTAGTTTAAATATATACTTTTTTTATGAGACCATTGGCTTTAATTTTGACTTTATGCAAGTGACTCCCTCATTTTAAAATATATCTCCCATGGTATTCTTCTTCTTTTGGGCCTTTTTGTTTTGCAGAAATCCAAATTCTGACTATGATGACAAAATGACATGGCATCTAAGGTAAGTTAGCAGAAGGAAGATCAAGAGAGGAAAATGTTATGCCTCTCCTTCTCTCAGTAGCCTCCTTCATGTCCAAAAGACATCCTAGAGCAGATTTCAGGAGAAATCTGCTTAATTTGAGGTAATTTCAACCTCCCACAGCAGCCCCACCTCCATCCCATATTAATCAGGAAGTCACTCCTTGACTCCAGAGAGGCTTTTGGGATGCAGGTGACTTCAGGGAAGAAGATGGGATGCAAACACTTCCTTTCCATGAATGTCCTTCCATTCACTTCCTTTAGGAGCCATGCTTTTTTAAGAATGCAAATAAAAGTGCTTACTAATTGAACACGTTATATTAAAAGGCTCAACATATTTTAGAAGGTCATTATATTTGGAACGGGAAGAAAAACCTACCTCTGCTTCTGCTGTAGTTCCCTGTGGGCTGTAATAGTAGCCACTATCACTCTCCACAACCGCTTCACCATATTCATCATACATTCCAGAAGGAGACAACAATCGGTGACGACTTCCGTATTGAGGCAATTCGTACCTGGGGGGAAAGCCAGGTACAGACACGTCTTCTATGTTTGTATCCATGTGGATTATACTCGCAAACACACAGGAACTCATCTGTCATCATGAATTTGCTTGCTTGCTTGCTTTTTTTTTTTAAATAAAGATAATGTTTAGGTCTCCAGAGCCTGTGTTCTTTTCATATGGTTTTGGCCTCTGACAGTTTAACCATCTTTTATTCCCTATGTGGTATCTTCCTAGCTTTGGTGGCAGTGGGGTAAGAGGAATATTCTTACTATAAACAAAATTGCCCTCCTGCTTTCCTACCTCCAACTTCTTTCTGTATAGTTGTTTTGAGTGACTGAAAAACTGTTAGGGTCACAAAGACCCTTCTTTTAAGCCCAATGAAGTATGGAGAGCACTTCCTAAGAGTGGCTGATGTGACAGTCACTGTTGCATTACTGTATTCACTTCCAATAGTTAATCACAACTAGGGATGGACAAATCTGTCAATGTTGGTTTCTCTTTTTCATTTTTCCACTCTTACATTCAGTTATCCACATTTCCATATTGGTTTATTTTATTTTTTAAAAAAAGCACAAAGTCCTCAGCATTTTAATGCAGATTTCTCCTAATATACTCATTTTTGTATTCAAATGTTCATAATATAGATTTTTGCAAAACAATTTCCCCTAATATGATGCATTTTTGTATGCCATTTTTACTAATATATGCATTTTTATGTTCACTTTGCCCTAGTATATGCATCGTTGTACACTAGAGAACTGCATTGCAAAATTTGGACAAGTGCACATTTCAAAAGATGGCTGATTTGCATATTGTTTTGGAAAATGTGAATTAGGTAGGTTCACTTTTAAATGTGAACTGAATCAAATTTCTTCCTCCATCCTTAGTCACAACTTGCGACTACTATTTCAAGCTGTACTCAGGCCTGGCCTTGGAAGCAGCTATAGCTGGTTCTGAATATGGTGCTGACACGGTTTTCACTCAAGACACATTATATCTGTACCCCAGCTACAGTACTTCTGTAGCTCTTCCCCTCTACAACTGAAGGTGCTTGTTTTCAGTGTGAGTCTATGTGCTGCTTTGAGGTCGCATGGTCTCTACATGCATGGGATTATGGCGGAATCTGAAGTTATAAAAATAGCCACCACCCACAATGAAATGCCCAATAACATTGTAATATATTACACTGATGCCATCATAGGGGTTTTGGCCTTTCTTGATGATTTAGTTCAGGTAGAGGATCAATTAATATTCCAGCTTTACAAGATTTACAGGAAGAAATCCAAAGGCACAACAGAAAGGCACAAGTATAGAACCATGTGTGACATGCCCAAGGGAACAAGCAAACTATTTCTTAATATAAAAGGACTTTCACAAGCTGTTTCTGAAATGGCCCTGGGACCTGCTGTGTAAAGAAATCAAGTCTACACCCCCTCCCCTTGGGCATGCCTAAAGTAGTCTTTTAGATTCCAGCTATGATGTACATATACATTTGGGAAATAATATAGAAAATGCAGAATAAATAATACCCATGCTCATAACTGTAGTAATCTTGCCCATAATACTCTTGGCCAGGATCAATACCAGATTCCATAGAAAGTTCCTGTATACCAAAAAGAAAACAGAAAACTGAGTACACGAATCCATAGACTGTTGATGTTAAAGAGCCCTGACTTCCACTGTTGAAATGGGCAGGAGAAGAGAGAAAAGGATTAAAGTTGCTTGGTCTTTTTATCCTGAACTGTTGGCGCTGTTATAATAATATGAATCATAATCCAGTTTTTTTCTCCCTTTAGTGCCAGTGCTCAGATGTGGGGAAAATAAAAGTTCTTCTGTGGTGCTATTCAGCATCCTAAACTGGCAGTGGGGTTGAGGCAAGGTCATTGGGCTCTTTAAATGCATTTTTGGACTGTGCCTAAGTCTATTCCGATTTACAAAAGGATCTAGTTGACAGATGGTGTGCATTCAGGCTAATGCTGAAAGAACAATACTTTGAATGTGGTATCATATTTCTCTCACAAAAAATATATATGTTTTGCTTTCCTGCCCCAACTCTGCTAGCATTATTGCTAAATAAAAACTAAACCAAAGAGAGAGACCCTTCTATTCTCAGCAAGTTGGATCTTATTCATATGATATAAATTGCAACTTTTTTGGAGTTTTTATACAGTTATGTAATTTTTTTTATTTTGCAGCTTATTAATAATACTGTATTTGAAGAAACCCTTATGAGTCCTTGCATATGGAAAAATTCAAGACAAGAATGCAGTGGTGCAACTAGTTCATTTAAGACCAGGTGTGGAGAACATTTGGCCCTCCAGATGTTGCTGAATTACAATTCCCACCAGCCCTAGCAAGCACGACCAATAGTCAAGGATAATGGGAGTTGTAGTTCAGCAACAACTGGAGGGCCAAAGGTTCCCCACACCTGTTTTAGACCTGGACTTAGTTGTCTTATGGGGACTCCCCATAAGACAATAGCCATGTGTATTGCTTCAGTTGTGGAGTATACCATTGGCATTTCTCTTCTCTTCTCTACTCCGACATCCTATGCCTTATAACTGCTTCTACAGTCTTCACATCTTAGAGCCCCTATATTCTACCATACAATTCATTTCAATGACCTTTTGATCTAAGGGTACACTTGTCATTCAAGTCAATTACAACTTTCCCATTGGTATTTATGAAACTGGACTGTACCTCTTTGGCCTGATTCAGTGATAAGCTAGGTCCTTGAGGCTCTAATGCATACATGGGGCTCTCCATCCATATGCAATCATTTCTTCAAAACAAAGAGTTTTGTGGCATCTTAACAACTATCAAGTTTATTGTGGCCTATGCGTCATGGACCAGAGTCCACTTCATTAGTTATAGTGGTATCGTATTTTCCCAGGCATGGGTGTAAAGAGGAGAAAAATGTTAGCAGTGACATCAGAGAGAAATGTAATGTAGGAAATACAGATAGTGATAATTATGCTAAAGCTTAGATGTATGTAAAATACAATTACTATTCACTGTAATGTTTATTTTAAGTAGTATTGATAAGTATCCTGGCATTGATCATTTCTCTATGGCAGGGGTACGTGAACCTTTAGCCTTCTAGAAGCTGCTGGATTGTAACTCCCATGATCCCTCACCATTAGTGGCACTGGCTAAGGCTGATGGGAGTTGGAGTCCAACAACACCTTGAAGGACATCGGTTCCCCATTCATGATCTAAGCACGCTTATTTTAACTAGGATCCCAATGGATGGCATTGCTCAGCAACTAAACTTATAAAAATACCACAAACTAGACTGTTTTAATATATATTAATACATATATCAATACTTTGAAATAAATTTTAACAGTTGGAGGCATTACATTACAATAACAAAACTCTGTCAGACTTATTTAGAGGGCTATTATGGTCAATCATACGCAGTTTATGAATGTATGGGACCCTGTCAGAATAAAGTCTTCTGCCTGATCCATTATGAGGGTAACACAGAGCATCAGATCCCTTTCTAACGAGGATCCCCCTAGAAGAGCAGGATTCTTTTTAAAAAAAGATTTTTAAAGCTTTTTTTTTTAAAAAAAGATGTTTTTAAAGATGTTTTGTTTTAATATGTTTTTAACATAATATATTTGTTGTAATATATTTTAAAGTCTTTTATGATGTTTTAGACTGTTTTTAGTGCTTTTGTTTGCCACCCTGGGCTCCTCCTGGGAGGAAGGGCAGGATATAAACCTAATAAATAAATAAATAAATAAATAGAAGAGCAATGGCAGACATGCATGGTGATGGCTGAGGCTTCTTCTAGTTTTTTATGCACACCACTTCACATCCTGTGTGTGTTCTCATGAACACATGGAGGTTCTGAAGGTAGGTTGCTTTCTTCATTTTGACAAAGGAGACAATTCTTCAAGGAGCTTCCAGTTCCATTTTAGTGAATAAAGAAAGATTTTCCAGAGGGGGTATGCAATGTCAGTCTGTTGCAGCAAAAACAACAAAGAGCCTTGTGGTATCTTAAAGACTACACATTTATTATGATTTCGCACTGGCTATACAAAATAAAATGGCTGACATAATTCATGACATGAATAGCCCCTGTCCTGAATCACATCCTTACTGTTTCACCATAATAACCATGAGTTGTTATAAATTGTGCTATACCATGCAATGTCTTAGTCTGATCTCCTAGTTTGTTCTGTTTAAAGGCAGTAAGGCCTGTGTTTACATCTTTTTCATGGGGATGGGTCCCCAGGATCAAGACGTGAGAATGTGCAAATCTGACAGCATGTGTAATTGGTGAGTTGGCCAAAAGACATGACATGTATGCATGATTTGCCTCCAATACATGAACCTTCCTTCTCTTTAAAGTGTGGAAGAATCAAGCATGTGTGAATCACCAATACAACATGTATGTCAGGGGTGGACAGACTTCAGGCTTGCAAGTTCTACTAGAACCCCGAGATCTATCAACCTGCTGCAAGTGACATATCCTTAAAATTAAAGGATGTGGGCCCAGAAATTTGTTTTGGGTACCAGAACTGAATTGAACTCACAGTCCTTCCACACAAAAAACTACTCCTCTGGGTAAACCTCAAACTTGCTTCATTCCAGCAGTGGGGGAGCCATTTTGTTGTTGCTATTGTTAAACAACTGGTAGTTAGAAATCTTTGCCGATCTTGTGCAAATCACCCAGAGATCTACCATTAGATGCAGGGCTGCCTTCTTCCCACTCCTGACAAACAGTCTTCACTCATCTTACACAATATTTAATTTGTGTGGGGCTAGACACAAGTGCTTCCAAAATTTGGCTCTGGCTTTCATTTCATGGAAGATTATACTATGGTCTGAACCTCAAAAACAAGTCTTATCTTAGATAATTAAAGCAGTACCATGTATAAATATACTTTACAAAGAATTAAGTGTATTGTTTGTCCTTCTAGTAAAGTTAATGGAACTTATTAGGATTATTAGAGCATAAAGGATCTTGATAATTATCATTCAGATCCTTGAGTGTAGCTTATACTGCAGTTTAATTATGTTATTTTGGACTAAAAGGAACTTGGGACAGTTTCAGTGATAGCAGAGAGGCTACAGAAATACATCAACTTCAAAATTACACAACTGAAGTCAGCAGGCTGAACTGCATGAGACTACATACACTATTGCCAATTAAGTTTGTCAGTTAGTCTTAATAAATATATAGAGAAAATACTTCTTTTCTCTTTCAGTGGTAAAGACAGATAAGAGTCAAATGTATAAATGTGTGTCAGAAGATATTCTGACATGAGAGCTTTGAAAGTTCTAGAAGAGTAAAGGGAAAAAATGGTACCTCTGGTCTAAGAAGGGAAGGCCTCAGCAATTGCTGTTGCTGACAAAGAAAATTGGAAAGAGAAACAGGTTTATGAGAAAGACTGAATGGAAAATGCAAGTAATTTATTTTGAGGTTGAAGGGTTAACAAGGTAACCTTTAAGCCAGCATAACAACAGTATTTTTGCTTATGGCTCTAATAGCTGCAATGTTATTCAGAGCTCATTTAGTTCCACTGCATCTGTGACTTTTCTCCAGGCAAAACATAAAGCGTCGAATCCATGTGTGTTAAATTCGGCTTTGCTGCCCTGTAGTTGACCAAGTCCTCTACATGCCCTAAAAATTCTGGTCTCTAGGAAACTGGCTGTCCCAGTTGTCAGTAAAGCTATCTTCTTAGTAGACATTCTATACTCATTCTGAACAGATTCCAGAGTAGGCAACACGTCTCATGTCAGTTTTGTAGAGTGGCCATATATAGCTTTTTTCCTTAAAAACCCAAGTGAATGGTGACTGAATAAGGCACGCGTTCATATTTATTTTTGGAGGGAAAAGACTACAATCAAATAATTGAAGTGATATGTGTATTTTGACCTCTGAAATCTGTCCCAAGTACAAAATGTCTCTTGTGGCACAGCTGTAGCTCTCTGAGCCTACCCTCTCACCTGTCCATGTGGCTGTCTGTCAAGATTAAACTGTCAGTCCGATTGGTTTTTGTCAGTGCAGGCTGGTGGCTCTGAAGTCAGTGGGGCAGTGAATCTGTTTCGGGTTTTAGCTTGAACTTTCAAGGAGTTTTCAGCACCTTGGACAGCTCCTTGAAAGTTTAGACTAAAACCCATAGCAGAGTCACTGCCCCACTGACATTGGAGCCACCAGCTTCCACTGTTTTTTGTACAAGGCATGGGAGGGAAGGTGCCTTAATGTCCTTCATCTCAGGCAGCAAAATGTCTTGGGCAAGCCAAAAGCAGCTTGTAGGCATCAAGAAGTTTCTCTACTAATACTCAACCCCTCCACAAGCATTCATGTAAAAACTATTTTTCAAAACATAATTACCAAGAGTATATAATCACTACAAAAGCTGGGAGACTATTTCACAAACCAGGCACCAAGCAGAAGCCAGGAATGCTGCATTTGGAAATCCCTGAGAGGACTCCACTTGATCCAGCTTTGTGGATCCTCAGCTCTCACTGATAATGCAGCTTAAATGTTCTATTCAGTGGATTAAATAATATAAACTGCAATAGACAAAATTTTCCAAGCTATGCTGCAGAAAAGAGATGCAAATAGTAACTTTTTACTAAAATATAGGGAGGGTGTGTCTTACCTCTTGCTGTGCATATCCTCGCCTGAAATTAAGAACAAAAAAATATGTTAATTCAGCTATTAAAGTTATGAATATAAATAGGCATTCCACAAACCCCTTTTTCTTCAAAAGATAAGAAATTTAAAGGCGTTACAATACAATGTTATGGGCTCCGCACCACACACCACTGAATCCCGCAAAACTAGTCGAAAACAAACAATGAGGTTTGTAGATTACGTAACGTGCTTATGAGTGGCCTCCTTGGCTGTGCTTCAGGTTTCTAATCCAGAAACCACAGGTTCTTGAGACTTAATTTGGCCCACTACTGTGGGAGGCAACCATTTCCCTCCACCGTTTAATCACTGATTAAAAAGGGGATTAAAAGCATTAACATGTGGTTGGTTCTAGGGCAAATCCCTTGGGAATAATTATCAAGATATTAAGGAACAGGTAATTATGGCAACAGTATGTGAATATGCCATAAATATCTTAAGTAGAGAAGTAATGTGAATTTGTATTGATTACTACTGCAGACAGAATAATAAAAACTTGAATCCGAAATTGACCAAGGAAAGCAAGTTTCCTTTGACATGGGCTGGCGGTACTGCATCGTAATCATAGGTCTCTTGAGAATTTTTTTTCATCTACTTTCCCTTGGGATCCAAAGAAGCAGAGGTGGAGGATCTATTTGTAGTTAGCAGCATCTGGCCATTCATCAGGTCTTCAACCCACCTCTCCCCCTCCATCTACTGCACTTCCAGTAAAGTCAGGAAACATCTAGGAATGGCCTCCATCAAGTCACAATGAGCTGCAGTCGGGATGGAACATAGTGAGAGTTTCTGTGCATGAGTGGAAGTTCTTGGGCATTTGCAAGGATCAATTTGGACTTAGGCCATGGCAACCCAGGGTCACTTAATGACACATTTCCAGTCCAGGACATAATGATTTCATTGACGATTGCCTTTTTAGGGAAAAAATGACTCTGAATAATAGAATATGCATCTCAGAAACTATTTTCCTGTAAGCAGCTCTTGGACCACATCCTTGAAAACATCCTTGTTTTTAATGTTTATTTTTGTAAGTCACTTTGAATTTCACTTTTCTGAAAAAAGTGACTAATAATAACAATGTTAAAAATGGAGGATTGGAATCAGATTTAGTTTGCTTAGAATAGACCTATAAATGGGACAAGTTAATCATGACTAAACACCACTGATTTCAATAAATATATTGAAAGCTGCATCCAACCCAGAAAAAAATATCAAAGCATCTTGTGAATTTGCATGATGAAACTACTGGGTAGTAGCATTCAATGCTTCCCCTCTATTGACAGAAGTCATCCATCAGAAATTGCTTCCCTTCCCCATTTCATTTTCCATCAGCAAAAGGGAAGGATTGGATACTACCCACTGAATGGAAAACATTTAAATGGATCCTAAATTCTGCTAAAATCAATGGAACTTGTAATGCTATTCTATGTAGGCTTACTAAGATTGTTCAATTGCAACCCAGATACTAAATCTGTATATTTAAATAAAATGGGACTGCAATCTCATACACAGTTCCCTAGAAAAACCTTTTAACAGAATGAGACTTACTGAGAGATAACTGCACTCCCCCTATCCATTTTTCCATAGACCTTTGGTTCACCCCATGCTTCCTACTGTAGAAAGCTGGACTCTGGGTGTTCAGCAGAATGGATGGTGGATAAACAAAAGGGCAGGAGATGCCACTGCTGTGTTGCTTGCTTGATTTAGACATTTAAAGAAACAGCATTCATTTCTAGGATGTGATTTTGAGGAGTTAATATTTCCTAAGACTTCTGCTGCACTGAGTTCAATGGGATTCAGTTCCCACTAGGGGACCAAAGGACCTGTCAATTTTGGTTCTCATTTTTCCAGTCTTAAATTCAGTTCTCCACATTTTTTCAGCAGTTTGAAATTTTTTTATTTAAAAAATCCTCATGAAATTTCTTCAGCATGTTAACACACATTTCTCCATGTGTTTCAAAACACATTTTATATGCAGTTTTGATAATGTACACTTTTTGCAAGCAGTTTCTCCTAATATAATGCATTTCTATATAATATTCAGTTTTACGCACATCTTCCCCTAATATATGCATTTTATAAACATTGGTTGGTTGGAGAACTGCACTACAAAATTTGGATAAGTGCAAATTTTGAAGGATGGCTATGTTTGGTTCTCATATTGTTTCAGAAAGTGCAGATTTGATAGATTCAGCTTTACATGCAAACTAAATCAAATTTCTCCCCAGTCACTAATTCCCAGTAGCTGTGCACAGGATTGCCAGCTTAGGCATTTAATTATGTGTTTGGGCCACTGATTTTAGTAAAATCTAAGAGCGCTTAACTTCCTTTGGACTGATCTCTTCATGTTTTATTTAGAACAACTTTTTTTTCCTGATGTAGACATGCTTGAGACAGAGTGAATGCTCAAAATTATATTAAGCCTAAACTAGAAGAGAAACAGCAGATGAGGGAAACAATTTAATTACACCCAGGGGGGAAATAAAGAACAGTCTGGAGGTTCACATTTAATTTTTAATATTACCACCCACAAAGCCTTTCTATTAGCTTGTGCAGTAGATTATCACAGGTAAATTATTGCTGTAGTCCATTTGATAGGAAAGTAATGAACACCTAAAATGGAGATTTATCACCACGGTTATCAATGACTTTTCAAAGCCTACCTAAGCAGTACTGCTTTATTCTTTTGTATGCAGAGGTGTAGTTGTCTAGGGTCTCGGGGGGTCTTAGACCCTTTACTTTTTGGGAGCCAGGTCCCAGCAGGGTCCCTATGTCTCCAGTGTCCTACAAGCCAATCATCATGAAAGGGGTGTGTGTTAGCCACGAAGACTAAAGGAGTATTCAAGTCTGGCCAGATTATTCTATAATCCTACAAGGTTGTATAATCCTAGAAAGGAGTGTGGCTGTTGCTATTATGAAAGGACCCTGCACTTCTGAATTTGCCACTACACTACTATTTGGATGCCATGTTCCATTGCTGCCTTGTGGTCTTAAACCCTGGCTGCCACTTCTTGGTAAAGTGGCGCTGAGGAGAAAATTTGTAGGACAAACATGGCAGACAGCAGAAGGAGAGTTTCTTCCCTGTTCATTGCTCTCTGGCCCCACGCAACTGTCCCCCAACTGGGGTTCCACATTGATAGAACCATAGATCTGAAAGCTTGGCTAGAAAAAAAAGGGGCTTGGGAGGAGACAACTTGTAGTGAGAAGCAGCAGGCAGGAGAAGGGACGCTTCTCCTTCCCCTACCCACTGCTCTCCTCCTGGGAACCCACCAGCGAAGAGAAGATTCCAGTTATATGTTCACAATGGAAATATGAGTCTAACATTCCAACTGGGGGGGAAAGTGAATGGGGGAAATTGCAGAGGTGGAGGAACTATTGGATGGAGAGAAGGGTTCAGGAGTTTGCCACCCACCTGCCAGTCCTCAATAACAAATCATTCCTTGCCAATGGAAATGGGCTTCCAAGATGGCAATGTAGGAGGACGCTGTGTCTTGAGCTCCGCGGCTTATCTTTTTAGAGATTAGATTCAACACTGCTTAAATACCGCATCATATCCCCAACACTAATTGGTTACGAGTGTTTGTTTTAGTCTTCGCTGGCTGAATCTGGAGGATTGTTTTGTCCAAAATAGAGTCTTATCTTTTTTTACCTCTGCTTTGGCTCGAGATATACTTAGAACTACATCAAGTCAGTCAGTAGCAATAGCTATAATAGCATTCCACTAACATCAGTAATATCAGAGAGTTGTTTAATCAACTAGATCCTGGCATGTATTTGTCTTAATTTTGCTATTGTAGAAACTAGCAACTCACAAGCTACTACGTTGTTATTAAAGTGGAAACCTTGAAATATGGTGTATACCAGAAAAGACTACAGAAAACTGGGAATTGTGCCTTCCTTTGAGCCTACTCCTTAAAATGTGCGGTGTAAACAAACAAAAATTACACACTTTTACTCTTCCAAGGAGGGAGATGAGGAAGGCAAGGGAGATAAGGAGGAAGGAGAGGAATCTCCCCAACACCCAAATTTAATCACAGATTGGTTGTTAGGCACTAAAGGGGAACTTCAAATTGTTAATGAAGATCTATCTCCCATAAATCTTGCATTAGAGTTAGTTCTGGCGGAGAACTTGACCCCACAAGGGGTAGCTCAATCACTTGAGAATAGCCAGTTAAATGAGCTAAACAAACTGAGGCTAAAACAAATTGCAGAACTGTCCTGTAGTGAAGAAAAAGCTAATAAGGGGCCTATCTGCCAAAAAGAGATGACAAAAGGAGAGAATCTTCCAATTAAAGGAGATATTTTGCCAAATGAGGATTGGCTGTTCATGATAGTGAGAGATATAGAACATATTAAAGCTTTTTTATCCGAATGTAATAAGCTTCTAACCACATTTGTTGAAGTTTTAAAAAACTTAGGCTCAAGATGTGAAGGTGATAGTTCTGGGACTCTGATTAACAAAGGCCCAATACAAACAACATAAACAATTAAAACAACTACGGGGTGTAATAAGGAACTTAAGAGAATGACTAAGAAGAGATGGAGTAGTAATGTAAAGAAGAGCAAGAATATAAAACAGCCAAAGACTCAACGTTGCAATAAAATGGACTCTGAGAAACTTTTGTTTTTAGATACCAGCCCAAAGCAGAAAATAGAGCTGAAATGCAAGAAGAAAACTCAATCTGACCGAAATAAGGGTGATAACACCAATTCTCTTCTTGAAAAAGCAGCTGTTCTCCCTCTGCAGCCTTTAACAGATAGTTCAGCGCAGGATCAGGATCCTGACCTGCAGGACCCATGGGCACCTGTGCTCTTGGAACCTAAACCATCTCAGAAGATGGTGGCAGATGACAAATGGCTTCTAGTGCTTTATCAAGGAAAACTGGTTTTATCTAATTATCCCAAACCTATAGGCCTTCTCACACAAGATGAACGTAAATTTCATCTTTTAAAATATTTGGAAGGAACTCTTCCAGGCTTGTTCACCATAGACGACATAATTCAAGTGGAATATCTATATTACAATTATGTTACTGCACGTGCTGTGGTTACTTTTAGTGGCTGGGGTAAAGCCTGACTCATATTTGAATGTAGAGATACACTCTCTACCAGTGGTATATTAACATCCAGAGTTTTTGAGAATTTAGCACACACACCCAGGCTTTAGTTGCCTATCCTCTTACACACACAAAAGGAGTTTTGGCAAAGGTGGATAGTGGGCCAGAAATTTTTTTAATTGAGTTTGAATCTGCCGAGGAAGCTCCCCCACCTTATAAAGACTTAGATTTACAGGTCAACGAGGAGAAAAACTGTGCTTGGACCCAAGAATATAGGCTAAGGACCAATAATGGGATGGATTTGTTCAACGAAGAGGAGAAAAGGCTTTAGATTCTTTCTGTGCTTATTATGCCGCCCGACAAGATCAGCCACTCAGGACCTTCTCTCAGTCCCACCAACTAAAACAGCTAGGTTGGTGGGGACTAGAGAGAGGGCATTTTCAGTGGCGGCCCCCACTCTCTGGAACTCCCTCCCATACGATCTTCGGCATGCCCCTTCCCTGAACATATTCCGCATAGCCTTGAAGACCTGGCTCTTCAGACAGGCCTTTGGGACTTCCGGGGAGGGTTAATTTTTAGGACAAATTGCCTATTACTCTGAACTGTTATTATTTTACTGTCATGTTGTATTTTATTTGTATTTTATTGTGATGCATTATTGCAATTGCATTGTACGTCGCCTAGAGTGGCCATCGGCCAGATAGGCGACACACAAATTAAATTATTATTATTATTATTATTATTTACCACCAGCAGCACAAAATGAAATTGTGTCAAGACTTCAGATCTTGAAGACCCATTTATTAAACAGGCAAACGAAATGTTGGAGTGGTTCCTATATTGAGAAAGAATACCGAGCGACAGAGGATCTTGCTCCACCACAAGATGATAATTCCAAAGGTGAAGAGGGAGTGGCACAGGGACCCCTTGAAGATAAGAATCGTGCCCTCCATGCCAGGTCATAGCAGAAATTAACCTAACATCAATTAATACAGAACAGGGCTATACTGAGAAGGAATTAGTACCTACCATATCTAATGTAAAATCTGTAGCATTCTCATCTCAGACTTGGACAGATATAAGATATCTAGATGAAGAGGAAAAGGGATCTCCGCAGAAGGTGATCGTTTATACGGGCTATTCATTTAGCCCACTGCATCTAGTAGTCTCAAATGTCAGCAGGTTAGATCCAACTATAGAGGCAATTGATCATCTGGACACTGAACTGGGATCATCGACTATAGCACCTAAAGTGCAGAATTCACCATCTAAGCAATTAAGTGCCAGGAGGCCATCTGCTACACTTTGACAAAGAGTAAACCAACCAAACTGTCAGCTAACAATTCTCTCATGGACTATCTCAGGATGGAGGAACAAAGCTGCAGACCCATCTTTTTTGGATTATATTAAGATGCACGATATTATTCTTTTACAAGAGACCTGGGTCAGAGAAGAACTCGATCTGAATGGTTTCACGGCCCACTTGCTGGAAGCAAGCCCAAGCGCCAAGAGGGGGTGTCCTAAAGGAGGTTTGAGTATGCTGGTCTCTACAAACATCTGAGCTACTAACACCAGATCAGGCTCTTTGGCTGGGTTTGCTACCTCTCTAGCCATTAAGTTTAATTGGTTTTGGTTATTGGTAATAAATGTTTATTTGCCTCCTCATCGTCAAAAAAAGTTGGTGAAGGACACTGGGTCAAGACTAGAAGAATATATTGCTAATCTGACAGTTTTATACCCAGAAGCCCTTGTGATTGTGGCTGGAGATTTTAATGCTTGACTAGGATTGAATGATGAGGCTCTGTATTCTTATTTCCATGAAACCCCATCTGTAATAGATAAGGCTCTTAATTTACCAGTTAGACAGTTTAAAGATAAAGGGTGCAATTATGTTAGGTTATGTCTTACACAAATGCTAAATAGACTGGATTTAGTAATGGCAAATGGCAAGTGGAAGGAGACAGAAATGTAGAATTTACCTTCTTATCTGGGTTCGGAGCATCTACTATTTATTTTTTATAGTTTCTTATGATTTGCTAAATGCAATATCCAGCTGTGTGGTAGATAAACATACTGAAAGTGACCACCTGCCCCGGTCATGTCTTTGAACTGTGGCAATCAAATTATTCATGCTGACCAGGAACCCATCTTGAATGAAGAGATTGAAGCAAGAGCTGCATGCATCAGGTGGTCGGCTAAGTTGGAGAATGATTTAAAAGGGATGCTATGCTCAGGTAGGAGTCTTCGTTAATGCTATGTCTTGATGTCAGCGGACTCTGTGCAAACTGTTCTTGAGGCTTTCCAAGAACTGATTTTGGACTTACAAAACTAACTCATAAGTCCTTTGTAAGGAAACATAGCTTTCCCTGTAAGTCTAAACCTTGGTTTGATCAGGAATGCATAACTATGAAATAATCTCTGAACGAAAAATATAGATCATACAGAGATAGGACTCTATCAATACTGCCCATAGAATGGATGGAGCTGAAGAGGAGGTATAAAAATCTAATTAAGGGGAAAAAAAGACAGGCACAGAGAGAGAACTGGCAGTATTTAATAAAAGCTTCAAGGACAAAGGACTCAGTTACCTTTTGGAGGATGGTCGCTAGGAGATGGCTGAAAACATCAGTTGATTTGCAGTACCATACTTCTGTGAACTCTTGGGAATTGCACTTTAGCAGTATTTATGCAATGGACCAGAAAGGCCACCAGACAGCAAAGGCTAATATAAATGATTTCCCAGAGTGGCCACCTGTTAGTTATGGAAGCTGGAAATCTCATTGCCAAACTGAAACTGGGTAAAGCACCTGGGAATGATAACATTCCTCCTGAAGTATTTAAAGCTAACACGGAGTGGTCGGCCCCAGTATTGGCAGCATTATTTATGAGCATTGACCACTGAGCATGTATTCCAGATGATTGGGGGCTTGCCATTATCATCCCAATTTATAAAAAAGTTAAAAGATCTGACCCTGTTAATTACACACCCATTAGCCTGCTGAACATTATTAGCAAGCTATATGCTAGTCATCTACACGAGAAACTGCAGAATTGGCTGGAGCAAGAAAACATTTTGGTAGACGAGCAGGCTGGATTCAGGGAGGAGTGTTCTACAATGGATCACAGACTTGTATTACAACATCTGGTGGAAAAATATACAAATAACCTTGGGGGAGCCCTCTATGCAGCCTTTATTGACTTTAAATCAGCTTTTGACCTGATATAGACTTTGGGGGAAATTTGAGGCCACTAACACTGATAGACATTTGCTATCACTTATACGATGCCTGTATGAAAATACTCAATTACGTGTAAGATGTTATAGCGCTGGCCATCTGTCTAGGCCTATTCCCACTTTCAAGGGAATTAAACAGGGGTACATCTTAGCTCCCACTTTGTTTAACTTTTATATTAACTCCCTGGTCAAAAGTTTAGCGCTGGTATGTTCTCACCAACCTAGATTGTCAAACAGTCCTTTGTCTATTCCCCTTTAAGCAGATGATGCAGGTCTCTTATCTTTGACAAGCATTGGTCTGAGGCGCTTGTTGAGCGCCCTAGACAGCTACTGTAAAAAAGAACTACTGGTAATTAACTATGACAAATCTAAGGTTATGGTTTTTACCAGGAAGACCGACGGCAGGTAAATGATCACCCAATCGAACAGGCAACAACCTATAGGTATTTAGGAGTGACATTTCACTCATCAGGAACATGGAGACTTCAAGCAAAAAATGCCACTGCTAATGCGCAGAGGAGTATAAAGGCCCTCCTTTCCTTCTTTTACATTAAAGGGAGGCAGCATACTCCATCTGTCATTCAGGTGTTTGTTGCTAAAACTGTAGCTCATATGCTGTATGGTTCACAACTATGTGCTTATGATAACTCTGCCCCTTTCGAAACTGTGCAAACCAAACTTTTTGAGATCAATACTTGGTATTCCAAGTTGTGTCCCCAATCCTATCATGCGATTAGAGGTAGGGCTAATTTCGATAGAGGCCCGCATATGGATGTGCAAAATAAAGTTCTGGCTAAAAATAATGTTCTCACCAGTGGGACTGGCTCCACTCACGTTAACTGACGCTTTCCAGTCAAAATGGAAAAAGACCTTAAATATGAAATTACTAAGTTTAGGATTTTCACCTACCACTATTCTAGCATTAGCAAAAATGTGCATTTTCCAGCGAATTTGGGACATTGAATTCCAAAATCATTTAAGTTTGGCAGCATCCTACCCTGATTTTAGACATAGGGGCATTTGTACCTGCTCATTATTTGGCTAATCTGACCATTCCCAAATTTAGAAAAGCGTTTACATTAGCTAAGTTTAATGTCTTACCATTGGCACTTCTGGATGGCAGGTTCAAAAAAATCCCTTATAGTGAGCAAGTATGCCCTTGTGATGCGGGGGAAGTAGAGACAGTGGGTCATGTTCTACTTTATTGTGTCTTTTATCATGACCTTTGATTCTCTCTCATTACCCTGATTTTACAAAAAATTCCCGGTAGAGATGATGCATTTTATCAGGAGTATCTCCTGTCTGATCAGAATCCTCAGGTCACAGTTAAAGTGGCCAGGTTTTGTGCAGCAGCCATTATAAGACGGAGAGCAATGATAAAGCAATAGCACACATAGGCTTTGTAACTGGCTTTTTATCAGAATTTGTTTAGTTTTGTGGATGTTTGAATTTTAATTATACCCTATTGTTTTAATGCTGTGTATTTATATGCTGGTCTTTGACCGTAATGAATTTACTACTACTATTCCTTGCCAAAGCTACTTTGCAGAGAAGTAGTGGTGATGGTCACAATTTTAAGACACAAGGTAGCAGCAGAATGTATGATTCCACCCACAATCTCCGCAACCAATATTGCTTAGATCCCAAGAACCAATTTCCAAAGCACTTCCATGTTCACATGAGGGCAGATAGCAGTTTCTCAAGACCCAGTGATGCTGTTCTGGATGACACAACCTACAGGGGTTTTTTTCAGGAGTTGTCAGTGTGAAGAAGAAGCTAATTCACCTGTGTGCACATGTTTCTGTGCTCCAAGCCAAAATACTATGTTGCAGGCAATGTAAGCAAAACTGTTGCTTTAATTAAGGGGAGAGGAACCTGTGGACCTCCAGATGCAGTGCTGGCCAAGGATGATGGGAGCTGGAGACTAACAACATCTGCAGGACCACAGGTTTCCCAGCCCTATTTTGTTTGATATTCACTGAATTGAAATATTATCAAATAAAACTGTTCCTAATAAAAACAAAATAATACATATCTCATTTAGTAATATGTAAACTGTTCATAATAATAAAAACAAAAGAATATGCATTTCATTTTTATTTTTATACAATAGACTTGGGAGATCACTCTTTTGGAAATATTTGCCATTGTACTATCCTGACACTTAAGGGCAAACTGGGGTTGAATCGAAACAGATGATATTTCTTATACACATGTAGTCGTTGTTAGAAAGAAACATGATTTACCAGTTTCACCATTCTCTTAATTTGTGCTCCGTATCTGCAATCAACAATCTTGGATGTTCAATATAATCTGAATTCCAGGTTACTTCTGCTTTCAATCCTCTTTTTTTAAAACAAGGCACATTTCTAGTCACTATTACTGTGAAGAAACACTTGATGGCATTGATGGTTTTTGCTAAATGTGCAGATTACATGGTAGTTATAGTGTCTGGAAGAAAAGAGGTACACCTGTCTCCTGCACACTGCCAACATTTCCCCTTTACTATTCCATAGCTGAGCAAAAAAATCTTAAAATTCAAAGAACAAATGATACATAATCATGCCCCCCATCAGATGCCAAACCATTGCTGTACATATCTACTACTTCATGATACAAAGAAACATTATTTGCACAATTGGTTGCATACTGTCCCTGCAATGTTTTCCTGATATAGATTTACAGGAGCTCCAATTTGTCAACTAGCAGTTATTGGACTGGTTAGATTCCTATGTGTATTTGTCTTTGCCTTACTTTAACACGTTTTAGTTATTATCTTGTAAGAAACCAAAAAGATAGATCAAAATCAAAGGCAGTAAACAGAATTTAGAATTAGAACATGCTATCTTTAACTTTTGGCTTCTGAGATAAAGGTTTACTATTTAATGCTTGAACGATGCTGTTTGTCTCAGTTTTTGATAAATACACAGGCTCTTTTCAAATGGCTCATGGAAAGATAATTGGTTTCTCTTAAATCAGTTCCATTCTACCCTTGCTCTAAAAAATAAAGTTTTGAAGAGAACTGAATGTGTTATGATAGCCATAGTAATCTTTTCCCCTTCTGCTATGGTCTCTGATCAAGCAGTGGTTCAAAAATGGCTTGCCATTTGGAACAGTGTCAATGGGATTTTATTTGCAAGTGGCTACAAAACCTGACTGAAGATGTGAATTGGTCAAGGATAATTCACAGCCCAACAAAAAAAATTTTTTTTTAGTTGCCAAGGATGTTTGAATGACTTTAGGGCATTTTGGGGGTGCTAAATCCAAAAATGACATTAGTTTTGCCGAATTGGCTCTAGTTTTTGAGATAATGGATACCCCTCAAATGACGATTGTACCCCAATACGACCTGTAGCTGATGACATATGCAGCAGGGTTTGGTCTGTCTTTTTACTCTTGAACATTGTTTTGCAAGTTTATCCATTGCATATAATATATTGATACTTTTTTTGTTTTTGAAGAGGAATATGAGTTCGTCACAAAGAGGCTGCTTAAACAATCCTAATGCATTCTGCTACATTTGTGGCGAATACACTCTGCAAAAACAAAGAAAAAACATCACTGACTTTGTAAAACAAGCATATCTTGCTTATTTTGGAGTGAAGCTTGGAGATCAAGATAAGTCTTGGGCTCCCCATAAGGTTTGCAAAACCTGTGTAGAGCGCCTACGACAGTGGAAAAATGGAGAAAGGAAACGTTTAAACTTTGGTGTGCCTATGGTGTGGAGAGAGCTGCAAAACCATCACGATGATTGTTATTTTTGTGTTGTGAATGTGAAAGGCTTCAATCGCTACAAGAAACATAAGTGGGAGTATCCTGATTTGGACTCAGCAAGGTGACCTGTGCCACACAGCGAAGACGTTCCCATACCAGTGTTTACCTCACTGCCTGACCTTCCATTGTCAGATGTTGAAGAAATGCTGGACGTGGAGTGTAGCACAGGTGGTAGTCCTAGAAGTGGATATGAAGAAAGCTTTTCAACACCTGAGCAGTTCTCCCAAAAAGAACTCAATGATCTGATATGAGACCTCAGTCTGTCAAAGCAAGCATCTGAACTTTTAGCATCCAGGCTAATGGAAAAGAACTGTCTATAGCCAGAAGCTAACATAACAGCTTATTGGACAAGAGAGGAGGGAGTTCTTCCATACTTCAGCCAAGATGAAGAACTTGTATACTGCAATAACATTCCTGGACTTTTTCTCCAAATGGGACTACCGGAATATTGACCAGAAGATTGGCGGCTTTTTATAGACAGCTCCACCAGAAGCTTGAAATGTGTTTTATTGCACAATGGTAACTGCTGTGTGCATCTGCTCACTCAACAAAACTTAAAGAAGAATATGAAAATATCAAAATGATCTTGCAGAAGCTCTGCTATCATGAGCACCAGTGGTCTATTTGTGTTGATCTAAAGATGGTGAACTTCTTGCTTGGGCAGCAGAGTGGATACACAAAGTACCTTTGTTTCATCTGTTTGTGGGATAGTAGGGCAAAGCGAGATCATTGGGAAAAAGTGACATGGCCTTCAAGGGAACACATGACTGTAGGTGCAGCAAACATCATTAACAAGCCATTGGTTGACAGAGAAAAAATCATTCTCCCACCACTCCATATCAAGCTTGGACTGATGAAGCAATTTGTTAAGGCCTTGGACAAAGATGGTGATTGCTTCAAATACATTTGTAGATCGTTCCTTGGACTGACTATGGAAAAACTAAAAGCAGGAATCTTTGATGGTCCTAAAATTCATAAACGCATCAATGATTTGAATTTCACTAAATTTATGAATGATGTTGAAGCTTCTGCCTGGTGCAGTTATGTCTCAGTTGTCAAGAACTTCTTGGGTAACCACAAAGCAGGCAATTATGAAGAATTGGTTCAAAACATGCTCACTAACTTTAAACATTTGGGTACTAATATGAGCATAAAGGTACACTATCTCCATAGCCACTTAGACAGATTTTCGGATAATCTTGGTGATTTTAGTGAGGAACAAGGGTAGAGGTTCCATCAGGATATAAAGGTGATGGAGGAAAGGTATCAAGGCAGATGGGACAGACACATGATGGCAGACTACTGCTGGAGCCTCCAACATGATTGCCCTGATGCCCCACATAAAAGAAAATCGTACACACAGCATTTTTCTATGCATTAATTGTGATTATCTGAATCAGCTTACTTTGTTTTAATGTTATTGTATTGAATACAATGTCATTAGGTATTTCATGTGTTTATTTTTGTATGATTTGAGACAGTTTCCATGTCATTTGTGGGTAGGCTATGCCTGACCATTAAATTTTTTGAATTTGTTATGTTTTTCAATGGGGGCATCCATTATCTCAAAAATTAGAGCCAGTCTAGCAAAACTGATGCCATATTCGGAATCAGCAACACAAAGATACCCTAAAATCAATCAAACATCATTGGCAATAAAATTAGTGTTGACCATTATTATAGTAATGGTAAACTCCTAAAATATATCCAGGACACTGGTCTTCTGAGTGACTTCAGAAACCACAAAGATACTTTACGCTACACACTGTGGTTACATTCAGTAGGAGATCTCTCCATGGCACAATTTTTTATACTCTTATTTGCAGAGACAGGGCACACTGAAAAAAGTTCGTGTACTTGCCCTCTGTATAGTGTGTTTGCACATTCCAAGAAATGCTTAAACAGGAAGTGGGATTCATTGACACTCTCAGACTTTTATGAAAAGCACTTTGCATTTACTCTGTACAAGAAAGTGATCATGTGCCAATAATTAAACTATTAATTATTAAAGTAATAATTTAATTTAATTTATATCCCGCCCTTCCTCCCAAACAAAACACTGAAAACACTCTAAAACATATTAAAAAGACTTTAAAATATATTAAAACAAAACATCTTTAAAAACATATTTTAAAAAAGCTTTAAAAACATCTTAAAAAGCAATCAACAGACACAGACTGGGATAAGGTCTCTACTTAAAAGGCTTTCTGAAAGTGGAAGTTCTTCAGTAGGCACCGCAAAGATCACAGAGATGGTGCCTGTCTAATATTTAAGGGGAGGGAATTGTTGTTTGTGTAATAAAAAACAAACAAACATTCAGGCAGTACCCAAAGCTGAAGGGGGGAAGTGTGATGGTTTCAAAACTGGAGAAAAAAGGAAGTGGGATATTAAGGCCAGACTTAACTGTGCTCATGGGAAAAGAAGTGCGCTGCTTATAGACCCACTGGAAACTTAGGGAGAGGCCATCCTAACCCATCCCATTTTGAGTTTGCTCTATCGAAAATGATAATTTATGTTGAAAAGTTAAAACATTTCTAGTGCTTAAAAACAGCCTTCTGAATGGCAGTGTTCATTTCACCCAGGAGATTATTTTGAGCTTTGTGTGGCTGAACTAAAGAAATCTTTATAAACAGGGTTATTGTGCATTGGCTGACCCACTTGCATATGGACGGCCACACATGATTAGAGATTCATTATTCTCCTGACAAGATTCGCTAGAAACTAATTTTGAAAGGCGATGGCCATTTGGGTCTGAATAATTTCATGCTTTGAAAAATATGTGCTTTTGTAATAGATTTCCAATGTCTCTTCTGGTCTGCCGATATCAACCCTTCAAACCCACATGCCTACTTTCCTTACAGTAAGTGGCTTTATTGAATCGAAACATACTTTACACATTATATACCCTATTGTTAAGGATCTCAGCATGATGTAAGGCTTCCTCTTCAGTTTTATCTTGAATGACAGCAACTGAGGCTGCAATCCTATATCCATTTACCTGGGGATAAGTCTGGATAAATTCAGTGGGGCTTACTGTTGAGTAGACTGCATAGAATTCCACCGTGACAGTGCAATCCTATTCATGTCTACTCAGAGGTAAGTCCAACTGAGTTCAACAGGACTTACTCACAGGCAAGTATATACAGGACTGCAGTCTTAAACGCTTTGCCCCATGCTGGGATGTACCACAAATTTTCACAAGGGGGAAGGACTGAAAAAATGTACCTGGTCTAACATGAAAAATAAAAAAGGTATTTAGAGTTTTGCTTTAGATTTTCTGGCCTTAATGGATATGGCTATGGAAGTAACACAGCCTGTGTATTTGCTGCAGCACCCACTTAATAACAGGTTAATTCACTAACAGGAAAAAAACCTTACGGTTTAAGAAAGTATCTATAGCCAGCAGACATTGCTATCAAACTTTAAAAAGCAGGGAAATTGGGCAGCTAGAGTGGAAGCAGGAGACCTGACCTTCTCTCTGAGATATTGTACTTCCCTACACATTTGTCAAAATGCAAGCACAATTTGGATTGGTCTTTCACAGTCGCTTGGAATAATTTGGTAATATGTGCCTCTGAGCATATGGGGAGTGGTGGCAACACCTGCTATCTGCAAAGATGGAGAATTACATTTTTGTATGTTTGTGGGTGTTCTTACTTTTCTTCATTCCTGTGTTACTACTGTTTCTACAGAGAATCTAATCTAGAAAATTGTATTTCTCTCATTATTCATCCTAGAAATTGTGTCAAACTTGTTTTTATTAATTCCAAAGCCTTTTTATTGGTCAATGTCATATGATGGTAAAGACAGCCTTTTGTGTTTCAAACTGGAAGTTATGCTTTGTTTCTATTTTGGGAGCATTAACAGTTGAATCTGAAACTGCAGTTTGATGTAAAATCAGGCTGATTACAATAATGTTGCTACTTCTGCAATGAAACCTGCTGGAAAAAACAAACTTGGCCTGCCCAGGATGCATGTTTTCAGCTTGCTATGCTTAAGGAAAGGTGGACAGCACGGTCAATTAAAAACATAGAGCACACCTAGAATTTTTCTAGAATATATTTCACCTCCCACTGTTTTATCTTGTGCAAACTGAGACACTCCTCATGTCCATTGGAAACTATTCTACAGAACAGTCAGTGCCATTATTCCACAATTGTTTTTGGAGCTTTTTTTTAGTGTTGCAAAGTGTTGCTGTGCTTCACATATTCACAGAAACAAGCAAAAGAGAATGATTGCAAAGTAAATCAAACATATTTAAACTGACTATCTGAACTATATCAACTGTTTTAATATTGTTGCTTCCTCCCTGCTAATCAAGATCAGAACAGCACATGTTTTGTTTCTGTTATTTGGGTTGATTGCAGGTGAAGGGGGAGGGGAAGAGATTGGTGGGTGGGTACTGGGCAGAGGGGAAGCCCCTTTCCTTTCCAAAAGGAAAACATTGTGAATAATATCATTGCTTTTCAGTGTTTCCCCCACTTTTTTATCCTACAGCAGGCATATGTAGTCTCCCACCCAAATTTAAACCAAAGCTGTTACTGGCCACATCCACACCAGACCTTTATTCCACTTTAGACAGTCATGGCTTCCCCCAAAGAATCCTGGGAAGTGTAGTTAGTGAAGGGTGGTGAGAGTTGCTAGGAGATGTCCTGTTCTCCTCACAGAGCTTCAATCAGAGGGGCTGACTGTTAAACCACCGTGTCCACTGGAGCTCTGTCAGGGGAATTGGAGTCTCCTCTTAGCACCCTTCACAAGCTACACTTCCCAGGATTCTTTGGGGAAGCCATGGCTGCCTCAAGCGAAATAAAGGTAGTCAGTGGTCCTTCAGATGGTTTTGGACTCAATAGTCCTAGCTGTCATGGACAATCATCAGGACTGATGTGAGCTGCAGTCCAACAAATCTGGAAGACTAGGTTCCCTACAGCTGATAAGCAGCAACTTCATAATTTTCCAGTGGGCCCTGCCTCAAAGAAAACTGGTCCTGAGAAACAGCTATGGGGAACTTGTACTCCAGATGTTTTAGAATATAGTTCATACTGACCATTAGAAATGCTGTCTGAGGCTGATGGAAGTTGGAATCAAAAAGCAAACCTCCAGTATAGGAGGACAGCATGCCTCTGAATACCAGTTGCCAGGTAGCACAAGTTTTGCCAGCTACACAGTACTGCAGAATTGTGTATAATTCCGATGACATTCTGAAATAATGAAATTAAGCAGTTTGAGACTTACAGATTAATAAACCTGTTGTCTCAGGAGTTTCTGCTGTTCCTGAAGATGTGCTATACACAAGAGCGCTCAAAAATGTTAAACTTCTGTTATAGCAAGAAAAAGAAACAGAGTGATTACTGTACTCCCTAGACATTTGGCTGCTATTGCTACTCATGGCATAAGCTGGACTTGAAATCAACTCCTCTTTGAATAGGAGACTTTATTAAGCACAGAACATTTCTAATGTGTCAGCAGAACTCAAGTGATGAAGTTCACAGAGCTTGGCTCTGGGACAAAATAGAAACTACCTTCATCAATTTTTGATTGAGTCATCCATACTTGTCCCAAGAGCTGCTGGATAAAAAGGCAGACTTTTTAGACCTTTAACTAAAGTACCCTTCTAATGACTTGTCTGTGCATGTCTGATATTAGCCCAACAAACTGGTTCTAAGCTTTTAAAGTTCTCTCTGCATATATGTTTTTGGCACTGTTCATTAACACTTTCCTCTTAAATTCTGGTTTTAGCATAGATATTTGATTTGAAGGAACAGGAGGAAAGATGTGGTGAGCTGAACTCACATCTTTTAGGGCCAGACCAGATGCAACAAACAAAGATCTGTGATCACATCTCCCAATATTTCTCTCTCTCTCTCTCTCTCTCTGGTTCTTTTGTAATGGTATTATAGACCTGCGGGAGGTGGCTAAACCATTTCTCCAGTGGAAATCATCCTGTTTCCTAAGCCCTAGATGATCAGAAGGTAGATTGGTCTCTACTGGCAGATTTCTGGATGATTTGCAATAGAACACCAAGGATTTCTGATTCTTATTTGTTTACGAGCATCAGCAATAAAAGAAATGTTCCCTTCTCTGTCTTCTTAAAATTAGGCTACTGAGATGAAGAAAGCTTAGTGGGAAAACCAGGAGTGAATTTTGTGTATGACAGGACTATGAGTTCAATTCTGGTGTGGAGAACACGTTCCTAGACTGTGCATGTGATCAGAGGTATAATTCTAAGAGCGTGTTGTCCCTCCCACTACTATTTATTATTTTACACCTGGCTCTGATTGGTGGACCTCTGCATTTTAGTAAAAAGAGAGAGAAAAAGAAGATACTACTTCTGAAGTCTGCTTGTCCCTGCAAGCAAGTCTGGCACAATATGAATCTCTCTCTCTTTTCTTCCTCTGTGGCTAAAAGCAGCTGAGGGAAAATGTTCAATTCTCCTCCCCCAGAGCTATTTCCCTGATCCAAATCTTCTCCCCCTCTGCCACTTTTAACCAAAGAATGACAGAGATATGATCACAGATCTCCAACATCTCACCTACTTTGGCCTTTAGCCAAACTCCTTTTCTCTTACCTACCATAAAGGGCCAGCTAGCCAATTTAATACAATCAAAATGTAATAAGTATGTTTCATTTGAAGTACTGCAAGCCAAACTATTGCAAAATCTACCAGAACAAAATGACACAAACGTAAAAAAATCCTCTTTTTGTGATAATGATTCAAATTGCTTTATTAGATTTGATGGAATGAAAAGAAAATTCTCCGAACAAAGTAAGTTGAGCATGTTGCATGCAGAATGGAGAAACACTTTATTTTAATAGGAAGGTGTTTTTTTGTAAAACAAATGCTTTTTACACAGACTAAATTACAAAAGTGAAGTCTCAGAATATGCAGCGTCAGTATGTAAAAAAGTAATGAAAGGCATGCTGCGGATAACAGAAAGAAGGAAAAAAAGGTTGAATGACAAATAGGAGAACCTTTTTCAAAGTTGCATGCCTGCCTCCATGGCACAAAGCTCTCCAATCTACAGAACAAGATGATACATTATTGTAATAACTTCAGCTTTTCTTTCTTCTTTTGCTGAGTCTGTTTTGCCTCCTATCATTTGCTTTCCAGTGACAGCCAATATTTTACAGTGAAAAGTTAAGACCTGTCCCCTGGCGAACACTTTTATGTGAAAGCAATAAAATGCCACATTTCCTTTTTGCACTGCAGGATAGTTGCTTTGCTTCTTGATACAAACACTTTTGACAAAATGATGCCAACCAACCCCCAACCCCCAACAAAAAACACTTTGCATTACAGCTGTGCTAACATGTGCCTCCAGTACATTGATTTTAATTTTGGAATGTCCGGTTTGCCTCATGAAATATTTCACAGCATACTAAGAAATAAAAGCAGTACTTAAAAAAAAAAGTAATTGACTCTAGCGCTCCTTTATGGAAATAATCAAACATCACAAAATCAAATAAACTGGACCAGCTGAAGAAGGATGTGATGAAGGATTTGCAGGCTGCAAGGTGAGGAAGAAAATGGAAGAGCAGAAACTCTCGGTGATGATGACAAAGCAGATGGGCTCTGGAACCCATGAGGTATACGGGCGAGGTGTTTTGCAATGGAACCAGGACATACATTAGACAATGTACACAGAGCTTGTCATAATGCAGTGGACTGGGATGGAAATCGTTTTTCAAGTTCCTCCACTATGCAGCTGAAGTTTCCATTCTGTTGGCTGTGCTCAGCCTCAGCCGCAGTTTCAGTACTTGGTAGTTCCGGTGTTGCCATCACCTTCAGCTTGGCTATATGTTTAGGTAGAATGTGTTTTTTTGTCTATTTGGCTATACATATTGGCCACTGATTTTTCAATATCTGCAAAGTTCTGGATATTTTTAAGAATCCCCTTTAGCTCCTGGTGAGGAGGGGCAGGTGGCTCAGGCATGCAAGCCTGTGGTGACATCACTTCTTCTTTGGAGGGTGACTTAGTATGTTTTGCAGTGGACAGGAGCTGGGGGCTTAGAGTAGATGAGGAAGATGACAAAAAAAGTCTGGGAGGAGGGTTAGGAAATGGAGGTGGCAAGGGGGGAGGAGTTGGCGGCAGTGGAGACGGGGAAGGTGGTGGGGGAGGAGGGCTTTGGGGTGGATCTGGAATGATTTCCTTTACTTCAGCTTTTGGTTGAGAGGTGACAAGATTTTGGTGAGTTGGAATTTTGATCTTAAAGGAAGGAGGAATGGGCTTGTGACTTGGTGGAGGGGACAACTGTTCAGGAGACTCATGATGAGTGATGATTACAGAAGGTACTATAGATGTATTGAGTTCAGCCACCTCAGAACGAGGTATGAGGTTGGAAAAAGAAGGTGGGGGATGGTCTGGAGATGGAAGGAGATTTTCGGTAGTCAACTCTAATGAGCTCTCTCTGTCTTGGGTGTAGCTGCTGTGTGTTGGTGAACGCAAACATTTCAGATCTTGGGATTTCACTTGTTTCATTTCTTGCAGAGCCTGCTGTTCAAACTGCCTTGCTTTGTCTTTGACTGATATCTTTGTGCCAATTATCTTTTTGAAAATTGGACTGCTAATATCAGCTCTGCTGTGCTGGATTTCAGCCCTTTCATTCTCTGCTCTGATTCTCTCCTGCTCCCACTGAACTGGATCCATAAGACTGCCCTATTCAAAGTACTGGACACATGTCTTCTGGTAAGACGGGTTGGCAGAGTCCATGCCCGATGTACACCTCTCAAAGGGCATCCCAACAGAAAGTTTTTCAAGGCTAGCCTCCGAGGAGAAAAGGCCCGCCGAAAATCTTTTCATTCTTGCAGGAACCCAGAATAAGTGGAATCCTGGACTGAGCCCTCCATGTACAGAGGGTTCTGAGTTGTTAATGGGTTCTCATCAGATAAAAATGTGACATTACTTGCAGATTTTGGAAGGTTATTATTCAATGTTCCATTAATATTAGACTGCTTGTGGGCCTCAATTGCACGAGAGGCAAAGTTGCTTATCGCTCTCTGGCGGTCTCCTTCTTCTAAGACTGATTCCCCCCCCTACTTTGTTGAAAATGGTAGAAAAGAAAAAGACTTGAAAGAAAAGAAGATAATCACAGGTAAAGAAGCATGCATGGACATTGATTCTCATGAGAAAATATAATCTGAATGCACTGAACAAAAGGCAATAACAATTAAAGCCTTCTAAGGTTATCTAGAAATCTAGATCTATATGTAATTAATCTATATGCAATTAAACTAAAAAGGCAAGACACTTGGGAAGTGATTTACTTCTTTACCAAGGGAAAGAGACCTAAAAAGAAGATAAATAAGGTAAACTTTAATCTAAATGAATTTTTTATATAAACAAGTGCCTGACAAAAATTAGTATTCCTACTTTCTCCTAAAAACTAAAAAAAAAAAAAAATGACAACGAGGTGTTCAATGAGATCTATTTGCGTTCACATAGTAACTAGGTCCATGCATATAATGTGTTTACTCAAGCTTATGCATCAGAATAAGGATGAAATAGCACCAAAGAAATAAAATATTATTCAAATGTGGATTGTGTGGGCACATACAAAGTGCCGAAGAAGCAATAAGGAATTTTACTATCACCCCAATCCACTGATTTATTTTAGGGGATCTGAGCTACATATGGAGTCAGCCACAGCCAAGGCTTTACTATTCATTTGAGTGGAGGGGGCAGCTTCATGTTGAGAGCTGCCGCTTGCATTGGAATGAACAGAGACTTTGGGTACATTAGTGCACACATAAGGATCTTGAGTGGGATGTTTAGGTTCAAAATGAGCTAGACCACTCCTTATGGTCCCTAAAACATTCATTTTCTAGCTCAAACATCTAGAAGTACTCACCAGATGGTTTAAAACCAACACATTGTGCATCTGTACTCCATATTCCTAGTGGGTTCAAGAGAAGGCATCTACAGATATGGCAACTACCTAGTGGGGCTGTAGTGGGATGTGTCACTACAGAAAGGGCCCCTTCAGTAGCACCCCCCCATGGCAGTTGCACCATGTGGTCTGCCTGTGAGACCAATTGAAAATTGTGTTCAAGCGAGTCAGCTCAGCAGTATTTCTGTGCACGACCTACACATTTCATTTCTAAAGCATTTGTAGGAGCAGTGATTGGTAGTTATTCTCTATGCTTGCTGTTAATGAGACCTTTTTTTGCATAGTCTAACTGCAGACATGATAAACTGAAAAGGCTGCACTTTGGTGATTTGATTACTACAAAGCTTGAGCTAGTTAACTGTGATCAGTCTCACTGGAGTTAATGAGCCTTCCAGTGAATACAAATTTTCAGGCTGCAGCCTCTCTGTTTTAGAAGTGCCAACAATGGAAACAAGTTGCAGGGAATAGAATCTGCCAGAAATTACTGGTGTCCATACACAGTGCAATGACAGTATTTTTAGCCCCTTATCCCTACTTCCCTTTGGAAAGTAGTAAATTGAATGATTTGGAAGATAAATGTCTTCTAGATGCTACACTACTGACAGACTACTAGAAAATCATTACAACTCTACAACCCTCCACTACTGTTTCCATCTGCTACATTACACACAATGGTGTGAGTTTACTTACTGATGCCTACATATCCAAAGACAGAGATAAAAAGGAAAAAACAAGATAAAATCAAAACAAAACATATTTTGAAATGTTAGTCATGTACATCATGAGTAAATTCAATGAGAAAACAAGACTTGAAAGTAGAACGAGTGATACGGGGAAATCAGAAAAGTAATTAGAAAGAGATGTCTTCTTCAAAGCACCTATTACTTACATTTGGAGAGATCACAGAAGCACTGATACTTCAATTTCATATTGAAGAAATTATTAAAATGATGCAAGATGTTGTTTTACGAAAACAATTTCATTAAAGATAAAACACAATTAACAAAGCACAGTGTCCTTAAATCCATAAAGTCTCTCAGTGACTTCTCTGTGCACAGTAGGTCTTCTGAAAGAAGTCCCAAAAGCAGTATAAAGTGCCGGGCTGGATAAAGGGAACAATCCAGTGCATGTTCCAAACTGCTTGCACAGACTCTTGGGACTGTGGCCAATACCCAATCTATGTCTGGACATTAGGACTTCTGTACATGTATACAGTATTCCTCACCCCCTATGACAACTTTGTTGTCTCTCTTGAAACTGTCTCCCTCTCGTTACTGGAATTTTGCATTTTTACAGGATTAAACAAGGAATGGAAAGGAGCAATGGCTTTCTTTGGTCAAGTCAAGTGAATCTATAGTGACGATAGCCTTTCTTCACAATTGCCTGCAGAAGCTAACAACACACATACACACTCTTGAAATAGAACAACAATCAATCAGATTAATTTATACACATGCACTTTACATAAATGTACCCAGACACTATATTTGCTAGTCATACCTTCCTTCAATTTTTGTTCAGCACTATACAAAACTTCTGCCAGGTGTGTGTGTGTGTGTGTGTATGTGTGTGTGCGAGGAAGTGCTGATGTATAGCTGCAAACCCAACTTATAAGAAAGAAAAAGCTTCCTATGCTGTGCTGCTAGTGGACGGCATCACATCCTTATACAGCTGGGGACACATCTCAAGTAATGAAAGGCAGTGTAAGACACTGGGAGCAAACAGCCAGGATCTCGCCTTCTGCATCCCTAGTACACTAATTCCTGAGCAAGATAGACATTCTAAGTTTTGTGTTTCGAGAATGCAATCTCTAAGATGTACTACCACCAGCCTGCTTAAATATCCCTTACAGCCGACTCCACATGCCAACCCAGACTGACCATGTCCCATAAAACCCTGACATCAGAACCAAACCCCTAGTCCAAGTAACATGTCAGCAAAAGTAGCAGTGCAGAATCCAGATGCCATGCCATGCCATGCCTTGCTTTCTTCTCTGAACTGGACTTGACTTGACATCACTGCCTTTGCTCTATCAGATCCTGAGCTGCCTTCCCCAGAATTTGGCTTGGCTCTGACTATACATCCATCTCTGCCTCCTGGGCTGACAGCACCCAATGCCTAGAGTAGAACTTTACCGGGTCCTGATGGGAAGTTAGATAGACTGGCATGTAGTGATTAGTTTGGATACAGTGACCAGTGAGGAGTGCTAGGATCCACAAACCCATTTGCTATCAGTCTCCCATTCCAGTTCTCAGGATGTGGTGACTCCTGGTAAGTAGTGCAACACCCACTTCCTGGCACAGGGTCTGCCTGGGCAATCTCTCATCCCACCATAGCTTGGCTCTCCCCAACCTGTCCAGACCTGAAAAGCTGCAGATCCTTCTGAAAGGTGCGGCAGCAGCAAGTGATATTGTGAAGGCATGGCATGCAACAAGCCATTGTGCGGTAGGAAGGAAGGCTTACATGTTTGATATGTCCCTGGTGGTGAGATGTTGGCAGCTCTGCATACCCTAGGCTAGAGTCCACTTGCATCACATATGGAGGCCACTATACCCAACTCTGACTGAACACAGGCTAGAGCTCATTTTTGAGCCTATCATGTGGCAATGATGGCAGCAAAGAAAATTAACTTCTCTGCCACCACTGCGTCTGCTCAACGTTGTCCGGTGATGCTTTTCTGGGTGGCATGGGGTCTTTTGGGCTCTGGCCGAATATTAGACTCTGAGCCCTCAGTCGTTCATTGTGACATGTTTGAGAGACACTTTGCAGATAAAATTGCTCGCATTCGGACTGACTTGGACTCCTCATTAACTACAGTTGTGGTAGATGTCCCTGAGGCTTCCTCTGGTCATTCTTCTATGGATACCTTTCAGCTTGTAAAGCCTGAGGATGTGGACAGGATTCTGGGAGAATCGAGGGCCACTACTTGTTCTCTTGACCCTTGCGCATCCTGGTTAATCAACTCTGCCCGAGTGGAAGTGGTTGACTGGTTGGCATATTTAATTAACATCTCCTTAAGGGAAGGTTCTATGCCAACATTGTTGAAGGAGGCTGTGATAAGACCTTTGTTAAAGAAGCCTTCATTAGACCCTGCAGATCTTAACAACTTCCGCTCAGTCTCTAATCTCCTTTTTGGACAAGGTGATTGAGAAGGTAGTGGCTGCTCAGCTCAAAGTTTTCCTGGATGAATCAGACTATCTAGACCCTTTTCAATCAGGCTTCAGGCCTGGTTATGGGACAGAGACTGCCTTGGTTGTCCTGTTTGATTACCTACACCGGGCATCAGACAGGGGGCAGTGCATCCCTGTTGGTGCTGCTGGACCTTTCGGTGGCCTTCAGTATGATCAACCATGGTATTGTTCTGGGCTATCTAGCTGGGATGGGATTGGGAGGCACTGTTTTGTGGAGGCTCCAGTCCTACTTGTTGGACAGGACCCAGAAAGTGGTGCTGGGAGACTACTGCTCGACCCCCTGGCTGTTGGCCTAAGGGGTACCACAGGGTTCCATTCTGTCTCCCATACTCTTTAATATTTATATGAAACCGCTGGGAGAGGTCATCCAGAGATTTGTAGTACAATGGCATCAATATTCTGATGACACTCAACTCTATCTCTCCCTACCACCTTATTGTTCAAATGTGCCCTTGAACTGCAATAATACTAGGGTTGTGCTCCATATTTGGCTGAGATCAGGGCTATGGGGCGGATTGGGAGGGCTGTGCACAGCCCTAGATAATACCCCTTGTTTGCCTGGATGGAGAAAACTGTGGATGTAGAAACCGGTTGTTTGCATCGCTAGGATGTCCCCTACTGTACAAAAGTAAGAGCTGCTCTGACCACTGTTGCCTCTGAGCCCACCCACCATTAGTATGGGAAGAAGATTGCCCATGAAAGAATGTGGTTCTCAGACTGAAACTGTTCCCCACCCCTGCTGCTGTACAGCATACCCTTAATGTTTAGGAGACTATTTATAGCTTGTTAATTATCCTCTCTTCTTGAAGAGAAAAGACTTGAATTTACACAGGAGTATCAACTGTAAACTCTGAAGTATCAGAATGATACCTTGAATTACTAGTATTTTAAATGACACACTTCACTGAGGACTTACATGGTGCTGTCACCAAGTTCTTCGTAGAGATTATTGGCGGGAGTGCTTGTTGGTTTACCAGCTGGTAAGGCCATCTGGATTCGAGCTGTCTTTGCACATTCAGCTTGTCTCCTTTGGTGAATCACATGGAAAAGAAATGGAGAGTGACCCAATGGCCACGTAAGGGATATTTATTGCTGTTTTTCACCTCATAATTGGTTACAACAATAATAAGAGGATTTGAATAAATCACACAGCAGAAGAAAATCTAGTTCCTTGTTCAATTTTATTTCTGTTACAATGAAATATCCTATAGAGAGAATTCTGGAAGGGCTGAAATATAGACTCTCACTCTGAAATTAACACCTGAGATACCTAAACACGCAAGTGAAGTATATCCCACTATTTTCAGTGGAGCTTAATTTCCAAGTAACTTTGCTTTGAGAAATGATACATTTGTGTTACAGAGCAGATACAACTGGCTTATCTCAGTGTGTACTGCTGACTTAACAATCCATGTATTGATTAGCCTGCGTTAGGAAAATACGCTGGGATTTGCTCTTAATGCGATTATGCTATCAGACTGTTCATCCCCCTCTCATCCCTAGCCATGTTCAAGACTCAGCAGTTCATAATAAAGTGTACTTGCTTTATGCACACAAACACACCATGCAGCACAACATAACATGCATAATTTGATAACTTCTATTATACACTATAAAGGCAATATTCATGAAATTATCTTGTCCCTTTTAACATCTGGACATATGTATGTAATCTTTAACTGTATTGCTTTCCATAGATTTACTTCAGTAGACATTAAAAGCCGTGCATGGAAACCTGCATTTGAATATAACTTTTCTTTTCAGCATCCAATAGCTAAGGGATGGGGAACCTGAGGTCTAGGGACAGCCCTCCAGGCCTCTGTATCTGGCCCTTGGGACTTTCTGTAGGTCACACTCCCTCTCCTCCAGGCCACATTCCCCACTGACCCTGCTCCGTATCTTCAAATGCCTTTGCCCGGCTGGAATATGTCCTTAAATAATGATAATGCCTCTTGCTTGCCTGGTTTAAGGATGGAGAGGGTCTGTATGGAACCATCTGACTTTTGTGCGGTTGAAATGTAGCATATCAAAGAAAGACTTGTGTCCATTGCTCCACCTACATTTCCCCTGGCCCCACCCACCCTTGGAATGCTGAGAGAAAGTTGTCCACAAGGGAATGTGGCCCTTGGGCTGAAGAAAGAACTCGCAGCCCTGCAATAACCGCAAGGAACACCATCACTAGGTGAATGCTGATTTTGGTGGTCAGGAGTGTCAGGGAACCCACAGGGAGTGTACCCTCCCATCACAATGTAGACTTTGGTGGAGATTTAAGATGGTGGAAACACACATCTAATGCTCTAAATTTTAGTGCTTTTTATCTGAGACTTCAAGACATATACACAGTAGGAACTAAGTGCATTCCTCTTGTATACTTTGCTTTTCCTTGCAAAATGGTCCAAAGCAAACTTTTAGCAATCTTTGACTTTCTTATACAAATGCATTTGAAACAAGGTCAAAAATAAATACTTACTCTTTAAATCTGTTTTGTTATGCAGAGTGATAAAATAGAGGAGAAAAAAGTGAGTTTCAGTTAATCAAAAAAATCAGAATTGTGAACTCTAATAAATTTCATAAGGCATTGAACTTAATTGTACCATTGTATTAGGGCTAAAACATTAATCGATTAGCCAGTTTACCATGCAATCCTATATGTGTTTGCTCAGAAGTAAGCCCTATTGCGATTTATTCCCACGTAAATGTGTATAGCATTGCAGCCTGAATGAATAAATTAAAAGTCTTTTTAATTAACTAAAACAGCATCACTGATAGGGCTACCAATTCAAATTATTATTTTATTATAAATATTTATAAAAACCACAGATGGCAAAACCCCATCTTAAAAGAATCACCGCCAGTCATTCTTACACAGCAGCGAAAGCCTCTTCTAAGGCAGAAATTGCTGTCATATAAATGTCCCATTGTAAAGAAAAGAACAAGCTTCTTTTTCTTCTTTAAAACAGTCACATGTGAGTTGGCTACAGCTCGTGGTTAAGGAGGAAAATGATTAACTATGTACAAATGACATGCTAAGCCAAACCTTGGCTTAGCTGCTGAGTCATGCTAAGCTAAAACGACCAGACAACAGCAAAGTGGCTGGAAGCTCCTCTCTGGGAGCCAGCATGATCACAGTCATGGCAGCCAAAGTTCAGCTTATTATTATGTGTAAAGCAGGCCATAGCATGATCGATTGGCTTACTTTCTACCAAGGCTTTGGTGCACTGGCTTAGGGCTAGCAAGGGAAGGGTTCCAAACAGCCCTGACAAGTTCCATAGGGGATGGATCATGCCTTATAACTGGCTTTTCAGTTGTCAATTATTACTTATATTTATGTAATCTTTGTACAATAACCCACAAAGGGATTTCCAAGAAAAATAGCAATTATTAACTAGGCACTGTCTACAAAACCAATAATTAAAACAGCTATCAATACTAGAGTTGTGTTTTCAAATGTTAAGAGACCAAATAAGAAGTAACTTTTATAATTACCTCCTATTTTAAATTATACATGGAATATAAAGATTTTTTGAAGGCCGTTCTATATTTTGGGGTACATTGTGAATGTGCCACATCCTATGATTAATTGATAACCTGTGGTTCATAATGCTTTCTTCTTCAGTGCACGATACTGAAATTTCAGAGGTGTTACTTAATAGAAATGAGCAGTGATAAGTTCTTGGATTATTTATGAGCCATACAAGCAGGCACTGAGCAGTGCTATAACAAGGCTAATTCACACTGGAAAATAAGCAGTGTAGAATTCATATAACTTTGCTGTTCTTTTTTACGATCTACAAAAATTAATTCATTGAATATTAAACTGATCAGTGGGCTGGAAAGTATCGAAAAAATGTAGCTACCAACACACACACACTTTTAACATAAAGCAATTCTTAATGTTTCCATTTTATGTACACCAATGATGACAGTCATGTTAATTTGGCTTTAATCTTTGCACTAAGTAGCAAACCTGAACCGTTATTTTGCCAGCTTTGATATTTGTTGATGAAGGCATAAGAAAACCTTAAGAAGAGGGAAATAGACATATTTCCTTATTATTTAATCACAAGGGTTTAGGAGTTCTCTCAAATTTAGCTTTCATTTAGATCTATAGTATCTCAAGTGTCATCAAGGATACTTTAGGTACTGTAGAACTCACAGGAAGGAAGTAAATGGAAACATGGATGAGGAAAACCTGCCTTGCTTACACACTAGTGCAGAAAACTGATATATGTGGCAGCTCACTGAAAAAAAACAGGATCACAGTACTAAGGTTCATTTGAAGCATACCAGCCCAAAGCAGAAGGCAAGAGACCTTCTAAGTATGTGAGGAAAGGATTATGAGATGGAAGGGGTGGGGGGAGGGAAGGGAAGAGTCTGGACAGAGTACATATTGTCAGTCAATGTATGCTGAATAGAAACCCATGACTCATTTACTCCAGTATTATTCAGCCTAGATTACAGCAGTCCTCTAAAGTTTTGGGAACAAACCCAGAACCTTATTTGCAAAGCATATCTTCCACTTCTGACCCATGGCCCTTACCCTCAAATGGTGAGATGGAGACAACAGTCAGGCCTCTGCTTTTGAGAAGGATAGAGCTTTGAGCTGTTCTGTAAATATTCTTAGTGAGGAGGGCAGATGGTGGAGTTTGGAGTCAACTGAATCGCTACAATACTGTTTCTCCTGTGTACCACTTCCATGCAGCCAGGCCTTCCTGTAGGGCTGAGAAGCTACAGATGGCGGGAAATGGGATTCTAGCTCTAACACTTCTTCTAGCTGACCCTCTGCACCTGAGTTCTCAAACTTTTACCCCCACGGTCCACTTGAAAATTGCTGACGGTCTTGGCGGACGACTTAATGATTTTTCTGCCCGTTGTAGCAATTGCAATGCGCTGTGCCAGATGCTGTATGATTTTTAATTGTATTTTGATTGCTTCTTTTATTTCTTATTTTGTATTGTATTTTATTGCACTGCAATTTGCATGCCACAGAACTCAAATTGTAGCACAATAAAATATAACAATAAAAGAAGCAATCAAAATACGATTAAAAATCCATATGAATATTTATTGAAGACATGCTGCAGACCGCCTGAATGATACTCATAGACCACTGGTGGTCCACAGATGGGTTTGGGAATCTCTGTTGTATTTGGTCAGAGGAAGCCATGGCAGCCAGACAAACCAGGATACCTTTTGATTCTCACTTCCCAGGAGTTGTCATGTGGTGGCTTCAACACTGGGGTGGTATTCAATGCTATTCCTACACAAAGTAGACCCATTGATGTTAACAGACATGACCAACTTAAGAGCAATAATTTCAGTGGGTCTACTCTGAGTAGAACTTAATTGAGTAGAACCCTTGGTCTTTTGTGTTAGAGGGTGGGGAACATTTGCCCCTCCAGATGTTGCTGAATTACAACTCCCATCAGCCCCAGCAAGCATGGCCAATAGCCAGAGATGAAGGGAGTTGCAGTTCAGCAACATCTGGAGGGCCAAAGGTTCCACATGCCTGTGCTAGACCCTAAATATCCTGTTCTCACCCAATTTTTAAAGCATTTAAAAAATGTTGCTTATAGGGCTGTTGGGCATGCTGGAAAGTGCAGTACTGGTGAGACCTCAGCCACCTGCCATCTTAATTTGCTCAGACTTATATTTGCATATATAAACATATGCAGATTTATGCAAATTCATTCCACCGTCCTATGTGCTGAGTCTTTAAATACCTAGCAATGCCCCCTCCACCAATCTTTTCCAACATATATGGCTTATATTTTCCTACAGTTGTCTATATTCTGGTCATGTGATAGTTTCATGTTAGGTACCCACATGATGGGGCTCCGTCCATGGACCTTTAAATGTTACACATTGTGGTAAAAATGCTTCAGATAAATAAATACATTGGTACCATGGAACAAACCCACAAAAAAGTAGCAACCTTCAACTGGCAGAACTGTCCAGTCAAGCATTCCTGATGTTGCTGTGTTATTTGTCTCATTTAATTACCCAAATAGTCAACTCATTAAGTAAACCTTTTTAAAAAATGATTAAGATCCGTAGGATTATACAGACAAATCTGTATATGAAATAGGCCTTTCTGCTTTCTCAAACACTTGCTTCCTCGCTTTGCAAAGAAAACAAACGATATCAAAATGGTAGGGTTCCTCAAATGCGTACGCTGGAAAGAAGACCAAAAATATGAACCATGCCACCAAGCCTGCTGTTATACGGACTTTCATCTTTGAGTACTATGCAATCCACAATAAAAGAAGGCAGTATACTTACTGTCTGTAGCTGACCATAACTATTAAGATAGCAGGCATACAGCAAAGGATGATGATGACAGCCAGAGCCAGCAATGCCCCTTCTGTGTAGCCTACAGCTTGTGCCTGCTTTTTGACATTGGCCACCACATCTGGAGTGCGGATTTCCAAAATACGTCCTCCTTGCCCAAGGTATGGCTGAAATTCTTTATTGATATCCAGAAGCTTGCCATCCAGAAATCTTCAGTATTAAAAATGATACATTAAGAAGGTAACAAGTAAAACCGGCAAGATCAAGGTATACTGTGTATACCAGCTTTCTAAAACCTGGTGTCCCCTCCAGATGTTTTGGACTTCAACTCCCAAACTCCCTAGGGTTTGAAGAGGCTGTTCTATACCTATTGAAGGCTGTATCAGATATTATTTAATTTTGTATTTACTCCAAAATTAACAAATTTGACATACCTAAATAATAAGGGGAAAAATACACAGCTAAATAATTGGGGGGAGGGGAAATAGAGCGGAAAACAAAGAAAAATATTTATAGGAAAAATATTAACTTTCTGATTTTTTTCAGTGCCCCTTTGTTTCCTGAGACTGCTTTGTTTGTGTGTATGTGTGTGTGGGGGGGAACAGTTTCTTCCTCCTCCTTTGCCCTCTCCGAGCTGCATTTGGTCTCACTGCCATGTAATCTGATTGGCTACAGTGACCCACAGGATTGCCATTTAGAGGTGTGACATTTGTGATAACAGAATGGTCCGAGATAACATCATGACATCATAACAAAACCACATTGCCCTTGCTAATCATATTGGGACAGCAGTGAGGGCAAAGAAGGAGGTATAAAATGGAGCCAAGACACAGTGGCTATGAAGGTAACAAAAGGGCATCAAACAACACTGACACAATGCAAACATTATCATAAAGAATGGCAAAAATAGGAGATGGAATCCTATTCAGCAAAAGTGCTATAACCATTCAGTATTCTTTGTGAACTATACTTGGGACCCTTAGACTAGTACATTCAAGTATAACTCGAGAAGAAAGCCTCTTACTGCACACTAGATGCTGCTCATGTATAGATGTCATTTGTACTGATGGAAGAACATGAAGGAATTTTGCTTTGCCAGCAGTATACCTTAGGGAGATGTAACACTGTCTCTGTTAAAAATTCAATAAGCAATATCTCTACAAACCTCTATTTTAAGTTTTTTATAGCTTAGCAATGCATTTTCCACTCCAGATGAAACCTGGAATACTGTACAAAATATTTTTAAACATCACATATTTGTATAAAGACAACATGCATGAGAAATTGTCTCTTTTTTGTATTTATACAAGATAATGCAGGTATATAATATTTGATACCTAATGATTCTTTTCTGGTACTTGTAATGGAATAGCTATGTAGCACACAACTGAAGTTACTTTAGCAAGTAACTTCACACATGCCTTCTGAACATTCTCAAGCCAAGTCAGTTCAAATTCACAATTATATAATTGATCACAAGATTTTGCACACTTCCCTGGAATAAAACACTACTGAAATCAATAGAATTTAGGGTTTGAGTCAAGAATATTAGATAAAATTATGCAGGCTTCATTCTGTGTGAGCATTTCAATTAATGGGATGTACCACAATCACCTAATATTGAGTGGCTATAGACTGTTGATTTACTGAAATAGGTAATCCTAGCCAATTTTATGAATTAATGTTTAGCTCAGAAGGCACAGTGTACATCTGACAGCCTGAGGCCTCCCATCTCTAAGCCCTACTTGGGGAAAACAAGTGACACTGATATGTGCTCGGGATCATGGAACTGAGTAGTGAGTACAGATGTATTTATAGAAAATGCAATATATAAATAATTGACTGTGACTATTAAAAATTTGTTGGTTGCAGCCTGACTGCTATAACCCCTCTTTAGACCAGTGACTTAGTTCAAGTCTTCTTCTGCATTTTACTGCTTTCTCAGAAACATTCCCCTAAAAATTGGCTTGCTGGATAGCTCTCCTGCCTCACAAGTACAATAGATGGGGAATCTGGCCCCCTAGGTCCAGTCTTGGCAGGAACACAATACCTTCATATTCATATGACTACTGGTCTGGAGTGTTTGCATCTTGTGTTGTCAGCAGGACTGGGGATTCCGTTGGTGTACCGCCCACCCTGCTGCCCAACATACTCCCTAGCTGAGCTGATGGAGGGGGTCTTGGATGTACTGCGGAGATCCCCCAGACTGTTGGTTCTGGGGGATGTCAGCATCCATGCCAAGGCCACCTTATCCGGGGCAGCTCAGGATTTAATGGTTTCCATGACAACCATGGGACTGTCCCAACATGCCATTGGCCCAACACAGGTAGCAGGGCATACTCTAGACTTGGTTTTTGCAACTGGACATGGATGAAACAATATAGGAGATGGCTTGAGTGCAGATGAAGAAGAAATCCTGGTGGATGCAGTTACACACTGGGAAGTGCCTATGACAAGCTGTATTTAGGGACAGTGAGGGCAGCAAAAAACCCACAACAATTTGCTGCCACTATCAAATCATCAATCTGTTGCCCAGCAGAGCTCTTCAGAATTGTCCGAGGGCTATTACATGCTAGCCCCAAGGACATGGTAGAACCATCTGAGGCCCGCTGTAATGCATTTGCTAGGCACTTCCAGGATAAAATCTTTAGCATCCACCAGAACTTAGACTCCAGTGTTATAGCAGGTGAATCAAGTGGGGTATCCAGAGCACAGCCTTGTCTCACTTTCTTGGATGAGTTTCAGTTGGTACAGCTTGAGGACGTTGACAAGGAGCTTGGACAGGTTCGTGCAACCACTTCTGTCCTGGATCCTTGCCCTTCTTGACTAATAAAAACTAGCAGGGATGGAACAGCTGGCTGGGCCAGGGAAGTGATTAATGCCTCTCTGCGAGTGGGGGTGGTCCCTGGCTGCCTGAAAGAGGCGGTAGTGAGTCCACTCCTGAAGAGACCCTCCCTGGAGCCAGAAAATCCTAATAACTGCAGGCCGGTAGCAAATGTTCCATTCCTGGGCAAGGTCCTTGAACAAGTGGTGGCAGGCCAGCTCCAGACACTCTTGGATGAGACCGATTATCTGGAACCATTTCAGTCGGGTTTCAGGCCTGGTTTTGGCATGGAAACAGCCTTGGTCGTCCTGTATGATGACCTCTGTTGGGAGAGAGACAGGGGGAGTGTGACTCTGTTAATTCCCCTTGACCTCTCAGTGGCTTTTGATACCATTGACCATGGTATCCTTCTGGGAAGACTGGCTGAGTTCGGAGTGGGAGGGACCCTGGACTCTCCAGTATGGGGTTCCACAGGGGTCAGTTCTGTCCCCTATGCTGTTCAACATTTACATGAAACCATTGGGTGCGGTCATCCGGAGCTTTGGAGTGCGTTGCCATCAGTATGCTGTTGACATGCAGCTCTGTTTCTCCTTTTCATCTTCTTCAGGTGAGGCTGTCAATGTGTTAAACCGGTGCCTGGCTGTGACAATGGACTGGGTGAAGGCTAACTGAGGCTCAATCCAGACAAGACTGAGATGCTGCTAGTGGGTGGTTCTTCTGACTGGATGATGGATGTCCAACCTGTCCTGGATGGGGTTGCACTCCCCTTGAAGGAGCAGGTTTGTAGCTTAGGGGTTCTCCTAGAACCATCTCTGTCACTTGAGGCTCAGGTAGCCTCGGTGGCATGGAATGCCTTTTACCAACTTCAGTTGGTGGCAAAGCTATGCCCCTATCTGGACAGGGATAACCTGGCTTTAGTTGTCCATGCTCTGGTAACCTCCAAGCTAGATTACTGCAATGCACTCTATGTGGGGCTGCCTTTGAAGACAGTTTGGAAGCTGCAGCTTGTGCAAAATGCAATGGCCAGATTGGTAACAGGGACCAGACGGTTCGAACACATAAAACCAATTCTGGCATGCTTGCATTATCTACCTGTATGTTTCTGAGCTCGATTTATGGTGCTGGTTTTAACCTATAAAGCCTTACACAGCTTAGGACCACAATACCTGATGGACCACCTCTCCCGACATGAACCCATCCATACACTATACTCAATGTCTAAGGCCCTCCTCCTGGTGCCTACTCGGAGGGAAGCTGGGAGGCTGGCAACAAGGGAGATGGCCTCAGTGGCGGCTCCCAAATTATGGAATGATCTCCCTGACGAGGTGCGCATGGCACCAATACTGTTATCTTTTTGGCTCCAGGTAAAGACTTTCCTCTTCTCTCAGACATTTTAGCATGTGTTTTTAAATTGTTTTTACTTTTTTAAAAAATGTGTTTTTAAATTGTTTTTTGTGTTTTAAAATTTGTATATTTGTTTTTATTGTTTTTAACTGCTGTAAACCGCCTAGAGAGCTTCAGCTATGGGGCGGTATATAAATGTAATAAATAAATAAATATTCATATTTGAGTTTCTCCTTACTATCATGCAACCACATTTTGTCTACAGTGGACAAACAATTTTTTGCATAGTTCAGAATGTTGTTGTTTTTTTTAAAAAAACACCCATGGTTTGATTGTGATTCCTAGTTCTGGTTTGCAGGAAAACAATGGTTTGCATAAACTATGCTTTGCTAAGAACCAGGAATTATAGGAAGCTATAGGAGCACATGAAGGGATGAGGAAGTGTGCTAACCCAAGGCTCATGCCCTTTATTTATAGCCCCCTGCTGCAAAAAAACCCCCCTTCTTCCTGATAGTCTCCATTCTCTGAATGATAGTCTTTGGATGGGAAGGCCATGAGGGATACAGTGAGAAAACGCAGGTGATTGAAGGACCAGTTTACTCTTCCAAAGAACCATGAAGGCCATTTCTAAAATCACCCTGCAGGTTCCACTGGGTAAGAAAGGTAATTGAGTTCCCTTCAAAGCTTCCTACTACAGGATGAGGTGAAGGAAAGTAATGGAGTAGCTTTTGAGATTAGGATAAGAATCTGAACTTCTCTGAACGGAACCTCTGGAGGTTCCCAGCCACAAGCTAAAACATGTTAATGCTTCAGATTGAAACCCTCACGTCATTTCTTTCCTTTACGTTGCTAAACTGGCACTTGTTCACCTCTACCCCAAAGCCAAGGAACTATTCCCTGGGATTTTGCTGATTTACATTTTTGAAAGCTTTTGATGAGGCGTGGGAGAAGTCTGATTGTGTGAGCACAAAATTGTTTAATTAGGTTGCTTCCAAGCTTGTGTTAATCGGGGGCTGTTCAAAACAAGAACTGGCACACTTTCTTCACTTTTTTATTTTTTAAAACCTTTTTTTAGTCTAAAGACTGTATATTAAATTAAGGCATAATTATGCAAAACGATTCCTCAGCCCTGTATTTGGGGATGTGGAGAACAACCAGATTAACCCAAGATGTTAAATCTTTAAAATCTACACTAAAAGTGGTCTCATATTATTGGACAAAAGTGTCTGCTGAAAGTGTTGATGGTATAAAAATAATTCCTTTTTAATACATGCTGTGATTCTGTGTACACTTACTGGGCAGAAGAAGACATGATTCACTAGAAAAGACAATAATGCTGGGGAAAACAGCAGGGAGCAGAAAAAGACGAAGGCCAAACAAGAGATGGATTGATTCCATAAAGGAAGCCACAGACCTGAACTTACAAGATCTGAACAGGATGGTTCATGACAGATGCTCTTGGAGGTCACTTATTCATAGTGTTGCCATAAGTCGTAATCGACTTGAAGGCACATAACAACAATGTCCAGATAAATATTTGTGGGATCCACCTGTTAAACCTAAGAAGACCCCCGCTAGATCAGGCGAAAGGCCAATTTAGTCCATCATTTGGCTAACCAGATACCTAAGGGAAGCCTGCAAGCAGGGCCTGAGTGCAACAGCACCCTTTCCACTTGCAGTTCCTGCAGCTGGTATTCAGAGACATGCTGATAGTGTTTAGTTCTCAATGAAACTGATGAACCAAGCTACTGCTTAAAAAAACTCACTCTAGGCTGAAATCCAAAACATATTTTATTTAGAACCAAGTCCCATTGAAATAACTTCTGACTAAACTTTGCTAGGACTGGGCAGCTAGTTTATTGAGGGTTGCAGTTTCTTTGGGTGTTGGGAAAATATTGATACTGGGCCAGCTCTTTCGTTGCTGCTCTGTTTGTGTTTATTTAGTTGGCTCCAGTTAAGCAGCTGAGGGGAAAAAGCCACAGGAGATAGGATGAAATAAGATTGGATAGCCTCTCATAGTCCAAAAGGAAAGTACAGTTGCTTTCAGGTGCCTGTAGGTGTTAAAAAAGAGGTGGTTCTCCTGTTGAAATATCACCTGTGATTTATGTATGTAAAGCTGAAAACAACAATTGTGTAAAATGTAATGAGGGTTGTGTACACGTAGTACATTTGAAAAACATGACTTCCCCCCCAAGAATCTTGGGAACTGTAGCTTACCCTCACAGAGCAATAATTCCAAGCACTCTTAACAAACTACAGTTAGCAGGATTATTTGGAGAAAGTTGTGTGTTTTTAATGTGCTTTAAATATATGGTGTGTATGCAGCCTAGGTGAGCAACAAAGGTGCTTCCATTTCCAGGTATGGAACGTGACTGGTACATATATTCCCACTTCTAACCTAGCTGGATCCAGAGACAATGGAGGATTCAGAGCTAATATTCATATTCGTAATTCCCCAGATAGCCTTGTAAGATCCCTCAACCAAATGGGGCACAATTAAATCTAATACACACGGAATAGTCATCCCTTTGTCTATTCCTGATGGGCCCACCATCATGGGATCTGATAAAAACCAGAACACCTTTGGTGCCACACTAAAACATCTCTAGCCGTAAAACCATAAACTTCAAGCTGATGTTCAAGACATAAAATTTCAGAATGACTACCATGATTTAGGAGCAATTAAATCACACTGATCATAAAGGCCATTAATTATCTATATCATAAATTATTAAGTGGTTTCACTTAGTCAGACAATTGTTAGTATAAACATTGAAAAACATCCAATGTTCAGATGCATACCAGATATTGTCCTATATCTAAGAGATTTAGTATGTTATTCTGTAGCTGAAATTTATTGTATTTCATGTATTCAGATATATTGAGGAATGTACCATCTTGCTATATTTTAAAATAGTTAATTTTTTCTGACAATTAAGCTATGAATGTTTCATAAAATTATAATCTTAAAAGGAACATTTAGCATAATATTTCTGCATTTTAGTATAAAATAAGTCTTCCCCTAGGAGAGGCTCACTCATGCTTGCATCTCCAGACAGCCTAGTAAGATCCAGGTAACTAAGCAAGGTACCTCACCTCTGAATCAGATAGGTTGCATCAGCAGTGTGTTATATCTATGCAATATATGAGGATTTTAGATGTTATGCTTTAAGATATGTAAAGCCTTAACTTGCTTTTATTTTGATTCTATGCTGATTAACTTTTATTCTTATGGAATGTTTAAATAGTTTTATAACTAAAGGCCATTCGTTTAACTGATCTTACTTGTCTGAACACTTTCTCTCGAATCCTAAATTTCCTGTGTGCTAATACGAGGGGGGGGGGCTAACTCTCTTCCCTTTGACATGGCATTTGTTTCAAGGAAAGCTAAGGTGCAGGTTAACTGCCAGGCTCACAGCCTGCTACATAGACAGCACACTCAGACTTCTACCCTAAACAGAGCAAATCTGTCACAGCTGCCTATGAAGACAGTGAGATCTGCAAGCTACCAATCTCCAGGCAAGCTTCACAATATCAAGAAAATATTGCATTTCAAAAATATTTCTACATTCCGTCTAATTAACGGAAATCAAAGAATTATTCTAATAAAATATCCTATTGGATACATGATTAAATATTACTTTAAGGACATAAAAACAGGATATAACAGGATGAAAGAATGACTAGAGACCAAGATACTACAACTGGTGCTTTCTTTGGGGGGTGGTGGTAAAAAAATAAGGTACAGTACACATAGCATGATAAAAGTGCTGTGGGGGCCAGCACAAAATAGCTGCCATTGGCAGCAAAAAAAGAGGTGCCTGTACTCTGTACTGGTGAGCGCCATCACAAAAAAGGCACCAACTACAACATTGTATACATTTTTATTGGGTATCATAATCCTGCATACAAGCATGCATGCATATGACTATTCCATCTTTAGTGATAACTGTGTGAATGCAATTGATGATTGCCCAGATATTCTTTGTTGTTGTTGAGGGTGGGTGGGAAGGGAAGGGAAAAAGTAAACCAATTTCACCAAGAGGTTAGAAATATAGAATCATAGAATAGTAGAATTGGAAGGGGCCTATAAGGCCATCGAGTCCAACCCCCTACTCAATGCAGCAAACTAAATTAAAGCAAAGCCAGCAGCTAGCTGTCCAGCTGCCTCTTGAATGCCTCCAGTGTTGGAGAGCCTACCACCTGCCTAGGTAACTGGTCCCATTGTTGTACTGCCCTAACAGTTAGGATGTTTTTCCTGATGTTCAGCCAAAATCTGGCTTCCTGGGATGATTGACAAGAGATCCTGGCCCTCATCTGTGTGACAATCTTTCAGGTACTTGAAGAATGCTCTTCTGAAGGCTAAACATGCCCAGTTCTTTCAGTATCTGCTCAGGGGGTTTTGTTTTCAGTCCAGATATCATCCTCGTTGCTCTCCTTTGAACCCGGTCCAGTTTGTCTGCATCCTTCTTAAAGTGTGGAGTCCAGAACTGGATGCAGTACTCAAGATGAGGCCTAACCAGGGCTGAATCACACGATTTGGAAACTATATTTAATGCAGCCTAAAATAGCATTTGCCTTTTTTGCAGTCACATTGCACTGTTGAAGAACTGCACAATAAAAGAGAGCTTATGTTTTCTTGTTTTGCTCTGTATGTTCCAACATTTGTCCCTTTCAGTCTTTATGTTTGTTATCTCTCCATACAATGATAGACTAGAAAGCAAATTTTTCACTTTCTTATTCAGTAACTATTTCCAACCTCTCTCACCACCCACCATGTGCCTATTTACTACATCTCTTTTTAATAGCCACATGCTTTTCTATCTCACTTGTGCTGTAATTCATCCATACAAGATTGGGGACTCTGGGGCATAAGACTCCTCTAATAAATCACAATTCATAAGATAGCCCATAAGTATTTACTTCTTGGGCGCATGACTGACAGATTGTTTCATTCCATCACAGAGCGCTATGGCCTGACTATCCTTAGGGGAAAAGAGGTACCATAAATTGTATGCAAAGCATCAGCAGGCATCAGTGGATTTGGATAAAGAATAATGATTTCCCTCTCCTTGTAGATACAGGGGAATGGAAATGGGGGTAAAATACAACAGTCTTTACAAATGAAAGAACACACACCTACACATTTGTTATGCCAAATGCCCTAAACTTGCTGATTGTTAATGTTTGTGCAACTGCTTGCAATCCCAGACAAAGTTTGTGAAAGTCTAAAAATGCAGAATACCTCACTGCATTTTGACAATCACCTAACCATGATTGTTAGCATTCATATGTATGATTGAAATAAGAGGTAGGGAGGCATGTAGGTAGGTAGATAGGCAATATAGATATCTTTCTGAGCACCAAACTCATCTAGGATTGTCAGCATTCACTACAGCTGGGGCAAAGCATTCAGGCCACACTTTTTTATTTTGTCAGTTTCAGGAGGTTGAGAATGGAACAAAAACAGCCCCCAATATAGCAAAGATTGTCAAAGTTTGTCTGAAATTCATTAGTATGTGTGCGTGTTACCATGATTTAAGATGAGTTAGCAAAGATATTCGTACTTTTCTCCCTTTTCTTAAACAGGAAACAAAGATTTGCCGATGTTTCAAGTGGTGGTGGAGCTGCCGTCAAAACAGCCTATTCCCAGAATGGCCTAATGGGAATGATGCTTTGGCACAATGTAGCCTCACTTCCACGGCATTCTGGGGCAGGGGAAATACGGCTTCCTCACTGGCCAGGGAGAAGAGTACACTCGAACTCTTGTCTCTGACTTCTAGTTTTCTAGCTACAGGGAATGCTTTCATATGGGAGAGCACTCAGTGATGCTCCACCTGTAATCCAGGTACAGCCCAGAACACAGGTTTGTCTCACCAGAGTCATCTTCTGGTGTCCCGTGCCATGTGATTACAGTTGTATAAAGGGAGAAACTGGTATCACACTTTCTGTCCCTGCCCCCAATACTGTATCCTCATTGCCCAATACTTTTACTTCTCATGTGTTGTGTCTCCCAAGGTTCTAAATCATGTGGGGAACCAACATTCTTACAGCCAGCTTCCTGCTGCATACATTATCATTACAATAGGCATGGGTGCACAGACTGAGTAATCAGGACATAGAGATGGGGGATAAATTCAATTCAATTCACATTTAAAGGAGAATTTACTTAATTCACACTTTCTGAAACAATGTGCAAACCAAAACCCTTCAAAATTTGCACTTATCTGAATTTTGCAATGCAGTTCTCCAACCAATACATACCAAAATGCATATATTAGACTAAAGTGTGTACATAAATGCATACATTAGTGAAAATAACATACAAAAATCCATTATATTAGGGGGAATTGCTCTGTGAAAATGTGTGCATTAGGGAAAAGTGGATCTAAAAATGTGTCTAGTAGGAGAAATTTGCACAAAAATGCTGACAAATTTTCAAGAGAACATTTTTTGACCAAAAATTATTTATTTATTACATTTATATACTGCCCCATAGCTAAAGCTCTCTGGGTGGTTTACAGCAATCAAAAACAATAAAAACAAATATACACATTTTAACAAAAAAACAATTTAAAAACACAATTTAAAAAAAATTAAAACAATTTAAAAACACATGCTAAAATGCCTGGGAGAAGAGGAAAGTCTTGACCCAACACCAAAAAGATAACAGTGTTGGTGCCAGGCGCACCTCATCAGGACATCATTCCATAATTTGGGGACCATCACTGAGAAGGCCCTCTCCCTTGTTGCCACACTCCCAGCTTCCCTCGGAGTAGGCACCCAGAGGAGGGCCTTAGATGTTGAGCATAGTGTACAGGTAGGTTCATGTTGGGAGAGGCGGTCCATCAGGTATTGTGGACCTAAGCCGTGTAAAGCTTTATAGGTTAAAACCAGCACCTTGAATCGAGCCTGGAAACATACAGGCAGCCAATGCAAGCGGGCCAGAATCGGTTTTACATGTTTGAACCATCTGGTCCCTGTTACCAATCTGGCCACTGCATTTTGCACAAGCTGCAGTTTCCAGACTGTCTTCAAAGGCAGCCCCACGTAGACCATTTCCACAAACAGATGTGGAAATGTGGAGAACTGAACTTAAGACTGGAAAAATGAGAATCCGAGAGAAACCAAAATGGACCTTTTCACCCATCTCTATGGCCCTGCTCTCCTTCCTTGTGCACCTGCAATCACATGAGGGGAATGAAACCTGAACAGAGCTCAGCTGCTGGAGAAAACTAAGCCCATGTTCTTACTCATTTTCAGCTCTGGTATTCAATCTAGCTGGAAAGAACGCTATATTTCTGTGAAGTCAAATAGAGCGGGAAAAACTAGAGATAGGCTTATTTTCACTGCCTAGAAGCTGGGTAGTATTTATTTCTACATCTGCATTGGATGGGCAACCTTGGAGTTACACTAAGTCAAGACAAAGCTGGTGTCAAATCTGAATGTGGAGTGCATTGTATGGGCACTCCAAACTTTCACATGAATCTTATGTGGAACGTATAAATATTATGCTCATCTATCAACAGCCTACAGATACCTAATGGTCTGCATGTATCTCAGTGTTATGCAAAAGGGGCAAAAACCATTAATTTTGCCAGTCAACATAGTTACAGCATGAACAAAAATAACTATTTTGCAAACCAGATATTCAAGATGCTGACCACAAATGCCACAATGACGATAAAATAACTTACTTGAAAAGCTCATTCCTCATTATAGCACGGTTTGTTTGGGGGTCAATTGCGTAGATCATAAGATCAGATTTTGAATAATCTTCTTCTGAATAGCCATCTCCATATCTGCGAGCACCAATAGATTCTACCACAACTTTTGCACCAGGAATCTGGTCTTGAACGTAGCGTTCCAAAATCCTGATAATGGAATACAATGGAAAAATCTTCTGTGACTTTTGGGTATGATAATGTATGGTTAAAAATGCATAAACCCCAAAATGCTGTGAATGAACCCCAATTATTTTTAAATGAAGAACTCCTACGGAAAACTCTAGCAACACAGAAACAGCTCTCACAAGCATTGTGTCCTCAACAGTCTTTCTTTGTATTTATAATAGCACTGGGGTTTTAAATGGCTTTTGGGAAATTCCAATTATATTTTAAAAATAAAACTATTAGTATAGTTTGACCTCTTCATAGAAAGCTAATAAATTCTCTCACACAAAAAATATGCCCACAATGAGTTGCAGCAGAATATTTCATTGTACATACAATATGACATAACATAGCAGGCAGCAGTGCATCTAGTATTCCTAAATACATAAAGTAAGCTTTGTACCAGTGGGGAAAAAGCAGACTACAGAGCTGACAGGTTTACCACAGTATGATTTAAAACAAACAAACAAACCCGCAATTAAACCACAAGCATTATATAGAAACTAACAAATTGCTGAAAAATTGTTTAAGCAATGTACCTGCAAAAATACACAATGTATCAGGGACACAGAAAACATAGTTCACAATTGGCCTACATCTAGCAAGTGAGATCTGCTCAAAGAGATAGGCTTCTGCAAGTCCAGTGATACATATCAAAAGGTGCATCTATATTATGATTCTAAAAAGTGTTCAAGGTAGCAAAAATGCAATAGAAAATTAAAGTAGTAAATCAAACATAAACATCTATAAATTAAACTGTTACAGCAGTAAAAATTAGAGTCAGCAGAAAAATAGCAACATTTTGTTGTGGTGGTTGAAAAAGCAGCATCTGAAAGACCTGTTGAAATAAGTATGCCTCGGCTGTTCATCGAAAGGCAAGATTTCCTTCAGCAAGGCATTCCTTTGCCATGTTACTACCACAGAAAAGGCCCTGCCCCTTGTGCTCACATGCTGTACTTCAAAGAAGTACAAAGAATAGGATTCAATGAACAAATGGAAGGGTCAGGCAGATTCACTTGGGTGGAGGAAATTCCTAAAACAATGACTACATTCTGGATTGCACTGTGAATTAGTACTGACTTAATTTAGTGCTTAAACACTTGTCAGATTGAAAGGTGGTAACTGCATTTCTGGATCAATGATGAGAGGTGTGTCTTCTTAATACTATTTCCAGCCAATATTTTTCTATCCCTTTGTTGGATCACTCCATAGAGCAGAGGTGGCCCTCCAGATGGATGCGTATCAGCTCCAGCCAGTATGGCCAATGGTCAGGATCATGGGAGTTGTAGTCCAACAGCATCTGGAGGTTTAGAGGTTAGCCACCCCTTCTACAGTGTATAGACCTTTTTTCTCTTTCAGTATCTGACTAATGGCTCTGGAAGTCAATGGAGTGATTTACTACTATTTAAAATCTTGCTATGTGCTTCTCTGGATTCTCTTGGAGATAGGGATGTCAGAGGAAAATGGACTATGAAGTGGAATTCCTTCTTTTCACCCATCGTGGCATAGAGTCATGCTGTGAATGTTCTCTACAATGAACTTTTTTTTTTACTATGCGGCACTGCAAATAGATATATAAATTGCTATGCAATTTATGTCATTTATATATTTATTGGTATATAACTGCTGCTATCCTGACAGGGGCCTCACTGCTTCCCCCCCCAAAATGTAGTTTCTTGATTTTGTGTGCATGTAAATTGTTTGTTACTAGAGGTGGCCTACGAACAATAAGGATGAAATCCAAACCATCTCAACTCAGAAGTCCCATTGAATGTTTGTAACCTTAACCCACTTCCTACTGTGAATTTTTAAACCAGTAGAATGCATCATTCATTTTTGTTCTTTTCACATGGAAAGGAGTTATCTCTTTTGTTACCTGCTGATTTTATCTGTGCTCCTCAGTTAAAGTCTGAGGATTTCAAGCTGTCATACACAAAATCATATTTACCACAAACACTTAAAACATATATTAGCTTGAGTGTTATTTCAACTGATGCACACACACGACCATTTTCTGTATAAAGTACACATTTATGAAATAAAATGATGCATTACAAAAAATAATTATATAAATTAAATTACACTGAGTGAAAGAAAATGCTTGTAAAATGTTTCATAGGGTGGTATTCAACAAACACATCCTGTCAGCACAAGGATTTCCACTTTTGTAACGGGACTTTCTCCCCTCCTCCTCTCACTGCACGCATCCTGCACCTTCCCCCCAAATCTGCTCTAGAGGGTGGGGGAACCCTTCAAAGTGATTTGGGGAAGAGAGGGGGGAATGTTCTATCATTCAAGCAGAGATCCTTGTGCTTGTGTACACAGCGCTACGTTGGTCACATAGTGCTAGGCTGGATACAACCCATATAGTCTAGAACACAAAAAGCAAAACATCAACAAGGTACTAAACTATCCCTACCTTGGAGTCAGTTCAAATGAATTAAATGGATTTTACTTCTAAGTAGAGATGGTTAAGATTGCAGCCTTAGATGGCTTTGTGATGGGGCATTAGGAACACACATGGAAAAGTAACTGATTTGTACATAAGTGTTGATGACTGAGACATGCATGTCTATTAAGCACTATGATATACATAAAAATATGTGTATTGCCACATAAGCAGATGATGAGATGGAAGAAAGACTTGTGCAGAATAAACTCAGTGGAACAGAAAATACCAGATGAAAGTGTGAATGAATGTTGGAACCGATTGAGACATGTGAGTCCTGCTCTGTTTGGAGCTATTTCAGACAAGAATTATTATACTTATGTCCCACTCTGCAATGGGAGTCCCAGGGGTCTCCTGTCCAAAGGACTTACAAGATCCATGCTCACACTTTCAGCAACACTGCAGCACCAGCAGCCCGTCATTATTCACTGGGAGCCTCTCTGGGGAATCTTACATGGACCCATTAAACCTTTCTGGGTTCTGACCCTGACCTTATAATAAGAGTAAATCCTCATAGTCTGAGTATACTTTCTGCACTGGAAAGAAGTCTCCTTTTTTACTTTGAATGACGGTCCTGCCCATTTGGTAGGGGCGGGTTTGCCTACACCCTATTTCTAGGAAGGCTCGGGAAGGTTCCAGAAATTGTGTAAGAGGTCAGGTGGGGTATCTTGACCAATGGGGTAAGGGTTTTGAGCGGCTATATATAGCCTGCTCCGCTTTAAGAGCGCGCCTTTTTTGCCTTGCGGCACGTTAAGAAAAGGCTCCTTGGGTCTCCTGCTGCTGACCGTCTTTGGTGAATTTTCCTTGTAGAGGTTTCCTGCTTTCTACTGCCGGTACCCTCGTGCCTTGTTTAACTTTGCTTTCTCATCAGCTGAGAGGCGGGTGTGGGGCTTGCCTATTGGCGTTAGTGCCTCGTCTTACCTACTTCCCGGGCGTTCTTTCTGTTTGTTGCAGCCTTCCTCTTTTTCCCGCGCGTCAGCTGGGCAGCGGTGTTTGACCGGCTGCCTCGGCTTGCCGGCTGGCTCTGGCGCTGCGGCGCTGAGCCTGCACGTGGCTGCTTCCTGGAGTTCTCCCTCATCGCCTTCCTTTTGTTGGGCCCCCTTTTCCCGCGCATCAGCTGTGCAGTGGTTGCAGTGTTGCTTGCTAGCTCTACTGCTGCTGCGCTGAGCCTGCACGTGGCTTTCTATAGGACTTCTCACACTTTGCCTTCTGTTGTTGGCCCCTTTCCATTTGTCAGCTCTTCCTGGAGCTGGCTGTTTGCAGGTGCGTTCCAGCACCAATCCCACCCCATTTATTTCAGGGGCCTTCCTTGCACCCTATTGGGGCCTTGCTAGAGTGGGTTTTAAGCAAGTGCTTTGCACAAGCAACCCCCCTTTGTGGATGGTAACCTTCATTAACCCCCCCTCCATTCAGCCTGCTACATAATTCTTCCACCCCTTTTTGGATTGTGGGGAGTTGGGTTGTTTACCCCTCCCCTTAGCCCCCTCCCTTATTCCTTTTGCCTCTTTCATGGGGGAGGTGTGAGTTGCTCACAAGGGTGGGGGGTGTCTGCTTGTTTTGTCTTATTAATTAATTATATATAATATTATTTTATTATTAAATATATAAATAGATACGTACATGAATTAATTTTCAGATATTTCTAGATATATAATATCATTTTATTATTATTAAATAAATAAATACATGAATTCATTTTAATATTTATAGATATGTATTTAGATTCCCCCCGTTCCTTTTGCTTTTTTCGTGTAGGAGGGGTGAGTAGCTTGGAAGGGGGGGGGTGTCTGCTTGTTTTGATTTCTTAAATTCTTTATTATATATGGAATGATTTTATCATTATTATATGAATAAATACTTTGATAATATATAAATTAATTTTAAAATCTTTATAGATATATGCATAATCATATATAGATATATGAAGCTTATTCTGGCAGGTAGCATTGCGGATGTAGGTTTTAGATTGATCTTCGTTGTTGCTTATCCCCATATCATTTATTTTATATACTTAGTTCTGTTTGTATTCCTGCATGCATGTTTTGTATTTTAAAATGATGTTCTCAATCATGTAGCTTCATAATTTGTTGCATTTCTTATGCATGGAGGAAAAGTATAGATGCTTCTACAATAGCGTCTCTAAAGGGCAATAGTTTATTTTAAGGTGAGTATAGAAAAATCCCACATATTTCTTTTGCGGTTTTTTTTTTAAAATATGTGAATAGGTGTGATTCCGAGAAAGGTAATCTATGCTATGTAAGCTTATAGGAAATGCTCTGCAGCCAGGTGAACTCATTGTTGTGGCGTTCTGAGCCAAGCAGAAAGGAAATGCCCTACAGCCAGATAAACTCATAGTTGTGGCTTTCTGGGAGCCAATATGTTTAAGGTTAATATATATCTTTCCTGTAGTTTTAAATGCTCTGTTGTATCCCTGAAATATCTAAAATGAAACATTATGCTTAATTTGAGATTGACAGTTTATTGGTCCTTGATTAAAGTGCTCCTCTAGCATTAGGTAAATCTTTATTATGACGCTTTTCCACGGAATTTTAAATCAATTTAACTTTATTCCACAAATATGAATTGTATACTGCTTGTTTCACAAGATACAGGTACCCTCTTCAATCGCATCTATTTCATGGCAGTCTCGTGTACACTGGGCGCTGCTACCAATTTTCTCAAGCAGCCGTTCTTTCTTCAAAGAACAGAGGACTTCCTCCTGTAGCCTGAACTGCAGGTAAGTTTTGATACAGGCTGTAGTTGATAATTTGGTGTCAATTCAGGAGCTTGGGCGTGCCAAATAATGGCTGGCTGCCTTTAGGTGCCTGGGGGCTCACTATAGAATTTATTTTCTTGGATTATCTTCCTACAGTGCCAGCGGTACATATGTGGCCTTCTGCCCTTCAGATCTGCATGATACGTTCAGTGCAGCACTTGGCTATGGTTATGGGGTAAATCCCCAGACCCTCAACGCTATTTGAGCTATGCGCTTTGTGCATGCGTTTATTCTGCAAAGTATAATACAATATCTATTCATCACTTGGTATGTCTGGGTTTACGTGCAGTCAGGAACCCATTTTATGAATATCATAAAGGGGTTGGTTACATTTCACTCTAATGCCACCTGATCTTATGAGGCCATTTCCCCCCCCCCAATGAACGAATGATGTACACCTTGTTGCAGTTTATTATCTACTAAAGAGGGCAGGACGTTACCATTGGGAATATATCTTGCCTCCTTTCTGCCTTTGTCATTAATTTTCTGGCCAAGTGCATTAGGGAACCCATTTCATGAAAACCAAAGGGTGTTAGTTGCATTCCACCCTGAGACCGCCTGGTCCTATGTGGCCATTTGCCCCAGATGTGCTATCGATACTCCTGCCTTCGATGATTCTTAGTTCCCCCCCCCCTTACAGGACAGTTGTCCTGGGCGGTGGCCTTAATAATATTTTCAGTGAGCCTTTTGCCCTGGAAAAATTAGCTTTCTGGGCAAGTCATTGTAAAATTTGAGCCCTGTGCTTATATTGCCGTGCTGTTTTTTTTTTTTTTTTAAGCGCATACGCTTAATATGGACCAGTGGGCTAGTGACTGAGTGGTTAAGCTGAGGGGCTGCCCATCGCCCACTCTGTCTCTGGTTTCCCTCAGATAGAGCTTTTTCTCTGTTAGGCCAGTGGGCCAGTACTATCTTTTCATATTCATTAATGGCTATGTATTGATTTAATTTTGATTATTGCTATGTTGTTCGTATGGCCATTATGTTTAGAGGTTGCATTTCTTTCATACAGGAGCGGCTGCGACAACTGCCCTAGCGGGCATGCGTTCTGGAAGTATTCTGATATTTATGCTATATTCAAAAGGGCAAAATTAATTCTGTCATAATTATCGCTTGACACTCTCTGCGCTGGCCTTTAATCCAAGGCAAGAGGAATGCAGGATCATTCTGTAGATTTAGGGTCAGAAAGGTCCTTGAGGGTTGGTTGTGTTCCGCTCCCAAGGCCACTGACTGGAGGAGGCTAATCACACCCGATGTCCTCCTTCAGATCCTGCCTTTATTTAGGTCAATGTGCTCATCTCTGTATGAGTCGCACCTGTTCGCCGCAGTAACTCTGACGATGTTCTATGGTGCTTTTCGCCCTAGTGAAGTATTGGTTTCCTCAAAGCGCGATGTGTCCTGTAGTGCTTTATGCTGGCGATTGCACGTTAGGTGAAGATTTAATGAGGTTTTCCTTAAATGTCTTTAAGACTGATCAATGGGGCCATAGCAGTTCTGTATCTTTATTTAGTTGCCAGGTACCTGAACTATGCCCAGTTTCCGCTATGCGGCAATTTTGTGTGTGTGTGTGTGTGTGTGTGTGTGTGTTTCAGGCCAGCGGGCCAGCGTTATCTCTTATACATGCAGATAGTTCTGCCCTGACTCAGTTTCAATTTTGGGCCGTTGTTCGGTGGGCCTTGTTGGCCAGTGGTTGCGATGCTGGAGTCTTTGGGCTGCATTCCTTTCACATTGGAGTAGCTACGGCCGCTGCCCTCGTGGGCATGAGCATCGAGGACGTCCAGACGATTGGCAGGTGGCGTTCTTCAGCTATAACTTCTGCCCTTGCTCCCAGCTCTCAGAGGGCATACCAGCGTGCCTTGGGAACGTTCAGGCGTTCCATGCCAGTAGTGCTTTGCCTCCTGTATGGCCTATCCCTGTTTCACATTTGCTGCAGTTTAAGTTACATCTGAAAGGGCAATCTCATTCTGTTTCTACCATCGCCGGACACCTCTCTGCGCTGGCCTTTATTTCCAAGGCAAGAGGATTGCAGGATCATTCTGTAGATTTTAGGGTCAGAAAGGTCCTTCAGGGTTGGTCGCGTTCCGCTCACAGGCCCGCTGACCGAAGGAGGCCAATCACGCCCGATGTACTCCTTCAGATCCTGCCTTTATTTAGGTCTCTGTGCTCATCTCAGTATGAGTCGCACCTGTTCGCCGCAGTAACACTGACGATGTTCTATGGTGCTTTTCGCCCTAGCGAAGTATTGGCTTCCTCAAAGCACGATGTGTCCTACCGAGCCTTTTGCTTTGGCGATTGCACGCTAGGTGCAGAGATAGTTAGGCTTTCCCTTCGAGTCTCTAAGACTGATCAAAAGGGCCGTGGCAGTATTATTTCATTGAGAGTTTGCCAGGTCCCTGAATTGTGCCCAGTGGCTGCAGTGCGTTTATTTCTGTCAATGAGGCCAGCGGGCCAGCGTTACCTCTTTATACATGCGGATGGTTCTGCCCTGACTCAATTTCAATTTGGGGCCGTTGTTCGGCGGGCCTTGTCGGCCAGTGGTCGTGATGCTGGAGTCTATGGGCTGCATTCCTTTCGGATTGGGGCGGCTATGGCCGCCGCCCTCGTGGGCATGAGCGTTCAGGACATTCAGGCGATTGGAAGGTGGCGTTCTTCCGCTTTCAAGTCTTATGTCAGGTATTGATTCTGATGTATTGTTTTTTCTTTTCTTAGGTGTGCTGAGCCTTCCTGTGTCTGCGAGGGTCGTCATGTGTGGCCACTCTATTTTATTTTGGGCACATCGGAGAGCCTTCTCTATGCTTGCTGGGACACAGCTGCAGCTTTCCGCTAGAGCAACGGTTGGCTGGGAGGCTCAGAGGGGCATGCTTTGGGATGCGCTCATGCCTTTGGTGTGTCGCCTTATGGCATCGTTTAACCGGCCACATGTGTTGGTGGTTCATTTAGGGGAAAACGACTTGGTGCAGCGGCCAGGTATGGATCCGCTGCTTAGGATCACCCAGGATTTTAATGCTCTCATCCAGTCATACCCGGACCTTGTTATAGTCTGGTCCGACATGCTGGTGCGACGTGTTTGGAGGGGTGCAATGCACCCCAACAGGATCGACAGATCCAGAAAGTGGGTAAATAGGAAAGTTAGGAGTTTAGTTTTGTCATTGGGTGGGGCACATATTCCTCATGACAGAATCCGTTTTCATGCACCGCATCTGTTTCGAGATGATGGTGTCCATCTTTCGGATATTGGGTGTGATTTGCTATTGGAGGATTTTAGGTTGGGTTTGGGGGCTTTGTTTTCTTTGGGTTGAGGGGACCAAGCTTCAGCTGATCCCCTCTTGTGGCGTTGGATTCGGGCAGGTGAGGTAATTGGGGTTAAAAATGGAGGTGGATGAGGCATTTGGGTAAAGGGCACTCCCTGGTGAAACATCAAGGCGTAATGCCTGGTGTGGATCCGGGGGGTGTCCACATGGGACCGGCTTGCGCATCATGGTGAACGCCTGTATGGTGGGGCCAGGATGCGGAGGTTGGAACCACAAACCTGACTCCAATTGCAAGGAGGGAGAAGTTTTCCCACATCCTTGTCTGGGGAGTTGCAGTACGATGTGACTGACTTGCCTCCTGGTTTGGAGGGTCTAGACCCTCATAGATAGGTTGAGCCTCACCTGCCCGAAGGATTTGAGATTATTAATTGGCGGATTGGAATTTGATTGATTATGTGTTATATTTTAATAAATATAACATTTCAACCATACATGTGTCACGAGTCTTCCTTGGTGTGTTGGCAGTGACGGTCCTGCCCATTTGGTAGGGGCGGGTTTGCCTACACCCTATTTCTAGGAAGGCTCGGGAAGGTTCCAGAAATTGTGTAAGAGGTCAGGTGGGGTATCTTGACCAATGAGGTAAGGGTTTTGAGCGGCTATATATAGCCTGCTCCGCTTTAAGAGCGCGCCTTTTTTGCCTTGCGGCACCCACCCACCCCTCCCTTGTCAGTATGGGCTCAGCTAGTCGCCTGCGGGGGCTGAGTAGGAATTTTTTTTTGGAGATTCTGATTTCAGAATCTCTTTGGTTTTGCCTACTCCATACTGCTTGGGTTTGATTCATTTGGCTTGTTCCGGGTGGGTTGTGGTGATTCCGGTTTGGCTGGCATTGGATTCGGGCAGGTGAGGTAATTGGGGTTAAAAATGGAGGTGGATGAGGCATTTGGGTAAAGGGCACTCCCTGGTGAAACATCAAGGCGTAATGCCTGGTGTGGATCCGGGGGGTGTCCACGTGGGACCGGCTTGCGCATCATGGTGAACGCCTGTATGGTGGGGCCAGGATGCGGAGGTTGGAACCACAAACCTGACTCCGATTGCAAGGAGGGAGAAGTTTTCCCACATCCTTGTCTGGGGAGTTGCAGTACGATGTGACTGACTTGCCTCCTGGTTTGGAGGGTCTAGACCCTCATAGATAGGTTGAGCCTCACCTGCCCGAAGGATTTAAGATTATTAATTGGCGGATTGGAATTTGATTGATTATGTGTTATATTTTAATAAATATAACATTTCAACCATACATGTGTCACGAGTCTTCCTTGGTGTGTTGGCAAAGGCTTGCTGTGACAAAATATATAAACTATTCTAGAATATGGTAGGCAAAACTGTAGCAGCACAACATTGCCACTGGTGGAAAGCTCATCTGGTTGACATCAATACGTGTCATCTCCGCCCCCCTGCTTGTTCTCTGAATGTCATTTAACGTTTTAAGAGAGTTTGATGCTGATTATTCTAACAGTACAATGATCTTAGCACAAGTTTCAATACAGAACTTCAATATATATAAAAACAATTATTTCCAGCTGATTCAATGAGCAGTATGCCTTTGTTCAGTGTCCTCTAAAATTTGACCTGTCAGAGAGAAACTACTAACAAAGCGATTGCTTTTCATATTCATTTTAGACAGAACAGCAAGTTCTTTGTGGATGTTTGCTACACGCTACATCTAGTAAAAAGGAGATTTACAGGATACATAGTTACAGGAATAACTATGTGAACTTCAAACATTGTAATAATGGAGAAAGCAACTATTTTGATAAGTGGTTTAGGAAAGTTGCTGAATGAGATAGTGATGAAAAGTGAACATTGATTTTATATATATATATATATATATATATATATATATATATATAAATAAAAATATCTGCCACAGCATTAAGCAAATGAAAGTAATGATTCTGCATTTTTAACATGCAAACACACACATATATGTATGCATGTATGTCCTATTACCTTAAGAGAACAGGAATAATGCATAATCCTCCTAATATGGTTATTCTATAAACATGGAATGAAAAGGAGCATCTTGCTGAAGACTATTTATTTATTAAATTCCAACTGTTCATGGCTTGGGGACCACATTGCCAAATCAGTCAGTGGGCAACACCAGCAAAACAATCAAATGTTACCTCATACTCAAAATATACATTATTCCTTGTCCTGATGTACTTTCCCTATTTCTATGCATGTGACTGTGGACTTAGGGAGGAAGATCAATGATTGGAAAACATGGTGACGAAACAAAGGTTTTTAAAATTAAAATCTCAAAAAGCACAATCCTGCTTGTCTTGCACATGGAAAGCAGGGTACAGAAAGCTTATTTAGAGGCTAGTACTGCTGTTCCCTGAGAGCCAGTGTGGTGTAGTGGTTAAGGTGTTGGACTATGACCTGAGAGACCAGGGTTCGAATCCCCACATAGCCATGAAGCTCAGCCTCATGAAAACCCTGTTCATAGGGTCACCATAAGTCGGAATTGACTCAAAGGCAGTACATTTACATTTTTACTGCACTTCCCAAACTCACATTGCTGCCTTGTTAAGTGGCCATGGCTGTGATCTGCAGACAAGAGTGTGAGATGTCATAGGGTATCTCCTCTAAGAGAATGCTAGCCTGTGACAGTGAGTGTGTGGAGAACAGCAGTGGCCAGGCACTGGTAACACAGTGAGCGGAAGGAAGGTGTATACTAATCTCTAGTATACTATCCTCTAGTGAAGCTGCTCAGAATTATAGCACATTGGCTAAAGCCCCAATTCAAATATCATCCATGGCTAAATTTGGATGATAAGATAACACGATATGAATGAGTCTTGTGCCTCCACATCAAGCTGCTTCACTCCAAGCCAAGGTGTCTTCTATTACCTATAGCCACCCATTTCGTATCGAAATTGGGAAACTATGGTTAACGGCTTCAGAACAAGCAAGAGACGAAGCCATGATTTGAAGGTGTTAGCCACTGTTTCCCATTTTGGATGAAGTTTAAAAAATGCTATAGCTAATGAAAGGCTTATTTGTTTGATGGCTTATGTGAAGGGAGGAGCAAAACAGTTGTGCGGAGTCGCACAAGGCTTATTTAGTCTATGGGACAAAAAGTGGTATATAAATAAAACATAACATGTTTGTCCAAACATGGCCATTGGATAGCCTCCAGTAATCAAGTCTCTCTCAGCCTTACATCCTCTCCCACACCAGTTTGTAATATCAGGATTACTAATACTGGAAAGACTTCAAGAGGTGATGGGCTGCTATCCCATTCACTCTCTCTGCTTTCAACCACAGTATATTACTATCTTCTTCTATTCTTTGTTTTTGGGGCAGTGGGGGAGGGGGAGAGATACTGTCCTGGGCTCCATTTGGAGGAAGAGCAGGATATAGCCTCAATAAATAATCATAAATAATCATCTTCCTGGAGAGTGCAAGAGCTAAGCTTTCCTCATCAACTGCAATCTCCAGAAAGATCAAGATTAGGCTTGAAAAAAGCACACACAGAGGTCTTCTCTGGCACCCACAGGGCCCATCCTCCCTACCCTGCCCTGCTGAAATTAGGCTTGGAAGAAGTCTGCTATTGTAGCTGATTGGAGGCTTTTTAAAAGTCTAATTGCAGTGAGAGGACCTTTTTGGTTTGTGGAGATCACAGCTTGAGATAGAACAGTTAACCCTTCCTTCCCCAGCTGTGTCCTCCCCCCCTCCAAAAATGCTCCCCGCAATTAGGATTGAAATAAGGGTTTTCTCAATTTGAACAAGGGGAGAGGACGGGGGGCAGGATCCTGCACATGCCAGAGAATGCCTCTGCAGGCACATGTGTGCCCACAAACTCTGCATTGACCACCCATGAGAAAGGAAAGGTTCTCTCCTTGAAGAACAAGAAAGCATGTGTTGATTGTATCTGTTTTTTAAAATCCACCTCTGAAGACAACATGATGCAGAGCCAATTTATTTTCCATGTTAACAAAAACAGGCACTCGGCTATTGTTATTTTTTCAACCAACTTTTGGGATATAATATCTTTTCACGGGGGTACCCCATTCATCTGTAGAGAGATTAAATAAAATTACATTTTTTGGCCTTTCTTGAACAACACTTTAGTCGTTTCCTCTCTCTCTCTCTTTTGCACTACAATTATATAGCAATGCTCTCCAGGAGATCAGGTCTGCATGCTGACTTTGCTAAGGTTTTTGCATCAACATCCCTTATTAGTGTAGCTAGCAAAGGAGCTTTCAGAGGCAAAGCACCTAGTACATTTATTTTTCCTGGGCTCCCTTCTTCTTTCCTCCCTCCTCCTTAACCAAACAGCAGGAGGCGCCCTCTCCCTGGGGAAGCAGCATTCTGCTCTTCTCTCTACAGTGCCTAAGCCACCTCTTCCTTATGCATGTCATTCTAAACTTTAAAGCGGGGTTAACAATTCAAATCACTGGAAGTGCCACCTTCAGCTTTTTATCAGCTCAGGAGGTCCACATTGCCACATTAAATGCAGGAAGAGATTTTTTTATTTTAACTCAGTGCTTTCTTTTAAGCAATTCTTTATTAAATTTCTCTCTTCCCCTCCATAGATTAACCTTTTTTCTGCTGACAGTGCACTTTCCATTCTCTTTCTTCAAAACTGCTACACATCTGCACCCCATTCTGTTTTGCCTCTTTGTGTGTGTGTGTGTGTATGTCATCACCCACATGGTCTCCCCACACTTGTTTCTCACTTTCCTCTCTACATCCCCCAGTGGTCTCTTGTCTTCCCCAGCACCATAGGTTTTTCTAGTCCCTTCCTTTTTCTTCCTTCTGTGTTTGCCTGAATTTGGTAGCAACATCACAAATGGCTTTCACTCTCCTAGCAAGTCACACACTGAGAGAGGCTGGCCATGCAGGATGCCTGACTAGCAGCAACAGGTTGGAGAAACAGCTCTGCCAGCTAAGCTGGCCTCCTGTAGGTCACTGCCAACGGAGGGACAAAAATGTCACTCTGCCAGTGCAGAGCTCCACTTCCGCCCACCAAATGGGTGGGCAGAAGTGCTGCCAGTTGGACCTCCACTCGCAGAAGATCCAAAACTGGAATGTTCCAAAGGTGGGCCAGAAGGAAGAAGAAACAGCTGGTTGAAAGCAGTGGTTAATAATAGAGGAGTCCCAAAACACTGGAATGAAGTGAAATGTGAGAGCTGGTATATCTGTTGCCTTTGCCACAGAGAGTGGCATCCTCATGATATATTTTCCAACTCCAGGCGATATTGCAAAGCAGTTGACACTATGATTTGAGGCCTTTATGTAGTTAGTTTCTCCCTTCACCATTGATGTTAATGGTCACTTCCAGTGGAGGTGGAGAAACTTGCTACATTGTGGCTTCAATTCATTCAGTGATTCCACCATTGAATGTGAAAGTGTATCTGCAAAATTTGTCACAAGTACACCTATCTTAACAGTAGAGTTAATGCATGAAGCTATAATTATTCATTCATTGTGGGGAGACAGAAAGCCCAACGGAAGTTTCAGTGTTTCATTATGCTAAAAGCTCTCCCCGCCAATCACTGAAAACTGCAATTTACTGAGAGATTATTATAATAGACCCAACAAAGCCCTAACACTGCATATTGAGATTTGCTTCAAGATCTTCACCATGCTGCCTAGAATCCTGGATTCCCGGTGGAGGATCAAAGGCTGAACATACATGTCTGATAAGGATTTAAAAATATTAATTCTTCATTCAAAAACAGATATTGTAAAGCCCTAAGAAATGACATAGGATGCAGCTTCACAGCTAACTATAAAAGTCACAGATAGCTGTAAAATCTACTTTTAACTCCCAAATGTTGATATTGTACATTTTCAATTTTTGTTGTAAAAATAGTTTTAGGAGTTAATATTTGGGGTCAAAGGAAGGTCAGTCCATAATTGGGAAAATTTGATTCATGTATCATTTGGGGAAATGAAAATTAGGTAGGTTTGCATTAAAATATGAACCGAACTGAATTTATCCCTATCCCTACCAAACATGAACCAAAAATGCAGCTGTCTTTCAAATTTGCACTTCCTCTAATTTTGCAATGCAGTTCTGCAACCATAAAGTATGGTTGCATATAAATGCATAGTTTATTAGTCAAAATAACATTCAAAATGCAATGGGGAAAAATGCTTGCAAAATGTGTATATTTGGAGGAATGTACACAAAAATGCTCACAGACTTTCATTAGGACTTTGAAACAATCACAACCTGATGCAGAAATGTGGTGCTCAGAACGTAAGACTGGGAAAATGAAGAAGAAGAAAAAAGGTAAACTGAAAATGACAGATTCATCCATTCGAAACCAGACAGGAAGGATGCTTTTTGCTAGCTGGTCTAATTTTTCTGTGAAGTGGGATGTATTTCTTTAGCCTCAATATTCCTGGCAGAAGTATAGGTTGTGCAGCTCCTAGGATATGAGGAGTTTGGAATAGATTGCACATGTAATTTCTCAGATGGGGCTATGCACATATAGCTCAAGTATGGTTCTGACAATATGACTGTACCAGGCCAGATTTGATCCCTCATTCCCATTCTCTGCCCCTTACTGAATAGTTGAACTGTGCAGCTCAATGTTTCTAACCAGGCTTCTACACAGGCTTCACTTTTGTTACAAAGAAACTTGGCTCAGCTGGAACTCTGCACATGGCCAGGAACTGTGTATCTGCTTTGGCTTTGCTCTGAGTACTGAGTGCAGTGCCATTGCAAAGTGACAGAGGAAACGGCATTGGTTTAAGCTAAATGACTGGCTGCCCGCAGTAATTCAGAGTAGGATTGAACAGGGACATAAGTTGCCATATGCATCAGAAGCCTAATTAGTCCCTAAATCTTTGCCATATTTAATATAAGCATACCCCCAAGGGCAAGTATCTTCCCCCGGTATTGGATGGAGTCTAAATATGTATTTCTTGGGGAAGTGCCACCCCTTCTCTGCATGAGGGACACCTTAGTCACCCCTTCTCATGATCATCTTGCCATGTGCATTGACATGCCTGCTAATAGCACAGCACTTAATTAGCATTTCATGTCCCTTCCATCCAGTACTGTCATTAAGGCAATCGTCCTTTGTGTTTGAGCCAGCATCCACCAGGAAGCTTCTCTCCTATAACTGGACACCTCACATGCTCCCAAACTGTCCAGTCTTTCTGCCGTGAGACTGGTCCATACTCACCGCTTCTCCTCTTAAACCTTCATGATCCTGTGGATCCTATGGAAGAGGAACTCTTTTTGACTCAGCTAGTTTCTTCCTGTTTACCTCCTATCCTAGTCTCCTTGTCTCTCAGTTGTGTTTGTCATTTTCCTCAGGATTAGCAGGTCAGTGATATTTCCGCGATATGGAACTTTGTTAGGAGGGTTCTAAGGAACTTAGGGTGGAATCTTTCAACAGACAGAATCAGGAAACTGTCTTGAAGACTCCCTGCCCCCTCAAATGAACTGCTGTCACAGCCATGATGCAAGAAACCATCTCTTCTTCCACTTTCTTCCTTGGATCAGGCAACTGTTAGTGTCTCACATTTTCCTCCGATGTCTACATTTTCCATTTCATAAACATTGCTGTCTGTATTTATTTGTTACTTATTATTACATTTATATCTTACCTTTCCTCCAAGGAGCTCAAGATGGCATACATACTTCTCCTCCCTCTCCATTTTCTCATAATAAGAACCCTGTGAGGTAGGTTAGGCTGAGAGATTGTGACTGGCCTGAGGTCACCCAGCAAGCTTGATGGCTGAGGCGGGATTTTAACCCTGACCTCCCAGGTCCTAGTCCAACACTAGCCACTATACCATGTTGGCTCTCACCTTGTTATAGAACAGAGTTGTTACAGAAGCCCCAACCATTTGTATTCAAGCACTCCACAGGGGTGTCTGGGATTCCACAGCAGTCCTGCCAGTTCCCTAGTACCTGCCCCACTCGATATAAGGCAGCTCTCTTCCCTCCATCTCTATCTCTGGAACAGAAGTATAAGCTTATGATTCAGATCATGAGGGTTTGGGTAGCCTGTGTAACTTGTAACAACTATCTTATAGACATGAACAGATCTGCTAACAAATTGCTGCTTCAGATGTATTGGCTGCATCCAATTAAGCTCTACTTAAAGCAGACCTGGTGAAGTCAATGGACCTAAGTTAGTCATGCCCTTTCATTTCAGTGGACCTACTTAGAGTAAAGCTTAGTTGGATACAACCCTGTATGTTTGAATTAGGGCCACTGTGCTAAGACCGTGGGCCTCTCAGTTTGTGTGCAAAGAAATGAGTTTATTCAGTCTCCCTGTTACCCTCACATTGACATTTCTGTTGCTAGCGGAAAGAAAATGCCAATTCCTGACTACTCGAGGGATGGTACATGCCATTGATGCCACACCTTCATTGCTCTTGAGTTTTCTGCATGGAATGCTAAGTGAATGTCCCGAACAAGTGGGCTCTCTTATGACACAACTCGTGATAAGCAGCACAGATCTCTCCTCATATGACTGCTCATACAGTATATGATATTTTTCAAGTATCATATATACTGGGGGAGATAAACCTCAGGACCAGATGCCAAATGCAGTCCTCAAAGCCATTCTAGCTGCCCCTAGGACTTTTTCCAGGCCACAGCCTCTCTCTAGCCACACCCCCTCCTGGCCTTGTATTTGCCTAGATGGAATGTGCCCTTCAACTATGATAATGACTCTTACTTCCCAAGATGGAGGATAGAGACAGGTGTGTCATTGTACAAAGATAAAATTTGCATTCATTGCTCTGCCCACTTTTGCCTCTGGCCCCACCCACCACTGGCACATGGCCCTCAGAACATTAGCCAGAAGGGAACACAGCTGAAAAAGGTTCCACACACCCCTGATGTACACTAATAGTGAACCCAGTTCCCTCAATGGGATTCTTGTGTAGCCAAAACAGCATCTTCCATGCACAAGTGGAAGGTATCAGCAGGCTTGGAGGAATCCCAAGTTTTGCAGAAGTATAAAAAATCTTTAGGAAAGAAGGGAAGAACCCCAAACAACCTGCTGAGGACTGAGCATGCTCACTGGCCATGGAATGCTTGCGACTGACTGCTGACAGGAGGGGCTGGAAAACCAGGGAATGAGCAATGGACCTGAGCATCCTGGCTGGTTGGAACCTCAACAGAATTACTCCACACTGCAACATTTTGTTGCAATCCCCACTTGTTTATTATGTTTTATTCTTTTTTTTTTTAGAATATATGCTCTTGCATTTTACTTTACCAGTAAAAACCACACATTCAGTGATTTTTATTTTTAAAAAGGTGGTATATACCAGCAAAGTTCAATAATTACAATAGCACTCCACACATACATAATTATTTCAAGTGTTTATACTTGGCCTCTCCTACACCATAGCAGTCATCTATCCAGCTTCATTCCCCCCACTCCCTGTCCCAGATTTTTTTAAGAAGAGAAACGTTTAGAAGTGACTATCAGTATTCCTTGTTTAGACAGTGAGTGGTTAAAAGATAGATTGTGGAGAAGAATTGAAACATTCTTAAGTGCATCCTATTATAGTAGCACAACAATGGCCAAAATGAGACTTCTTCTAAAATTAATTTATCTTCAGTCTCACAGCTGAAAACAATGCGTCTACATTGAAAAAGGAAATGATCACCAATGTTCTTATTGTAAATAAGCTAAGCAGTAGTTTCTTTAATTTAATCCGAGAAGTAATTACTCTCTGTATGAACTAATTTATTGTTGCTTTGCTGAAGAATGAATAAAATAGTTCTTGACATAGAAATAAATCATAAAATCCTAATACCTTTAAGTAGGGCTACAAATTATCTTTGGTTAAATCAGTATATTAATCAACAAAAGCTTCACTTTATTAATCACTGAGGATCAATTTTAATATGTGGGAACTGTGAGTTAGCAACACATTTTTGAGGCTCTTTTAGTGCTGATGTTCTACTATGATAAGGAATGAATAAAAATGGAAGATGTTTTTTAACAAGGATTTTTTTAAGGAAGAAAATTATAATTAATCTTACACAACCTTTAGTGTCTCCAAAAGACATCTATATTGAGGTTTTAATAATAACCACCTTTAGTTAAATGTAATTAATTGGCTAAAAAGACAGAACAGGAGGATGTATTTCACAGAATCAGCAAAACCCTCTAAAATGTGGGATTTACTGGAGCAATTCCTACCTTTTCGAATTCCATCCCAGGAGAGACAGACGTACATCCCTATTTTGCATCTGTTTATGATTCCATATTAATCTGCAGTTTTTAAAAAACCAAATCCATCTAAAAGTCTGTATTTAAATAATTACTTAATTAAATATGTATTTTACCCCAATGTACACATTTCTAAAAATATTTTATCCTAAAATAAGTGTTTTTCACACATTTGGGTACATTTTTGTTGCAACAACTGTATTGCCAAAAAAGAAAAGAAAAGGATAACTCTGAAGGATTTGTGTATTAGTGCAGGAGGTGTAAATTAGGCTAGTTCACTCAAAAATGCAGACCAAACAAAATTCTCCTGCATCCCTACTACCACGTTCCAGGCTGTCAGGCCCAGGATGTGACTCAGGAACCAGACCAACGGCTGTAGTTAATTCGTGTTTTATTAGGGTAATGTCCAAACAAAGACTGCGTTTTCTCATGAAGCAATACAGGGATACAGGTCCTGCGGCATTGGGAGAAAGTTGACAGAGCAAGGGACTTCTTCCCGCCTGTTCTTTAAGAAGGGGCCAAACGGGCGCGCAATCTTTCGCTCCTCCTTAACTGCCCCTCAGGTACTGCCCGCCTTCCCCCCCTTCTCTCCTGTCTTTTCAGCTGTCTGCGTGTGCGCAGTGAGGGGGGAAGCATCACCCCCTCCTCTTCTGAAGTTTCCGATTCCAGGATGGGGGTTAGGGGAGGGGCTGATGGTAAACTGCCTCCCCGCTTTTCGGCTGTGAGCAGCCCTCCCTCTTTCCCCTCTTGCTCTGAGCCTGAAAGAGGGGGAGGCGTGAGAATGTCCAGGGAGGGCTCAGGCTCCCCGTTGCTAAGTGACCTTATCACTGGCAGTTCCTCTGTTTCGTCTTCGCTCCAAAGGGGGGAAGTTCCTCCCCCTTCCCTCTGCCATCCATCCGAATACTCTTCTCCCAACTCTCCGGGATCCAGCTCCCCGGGATTGGGACCCCAGCTCTGCCTTCCGACACCATCCCCCCTCCCAGGCTGTGCCCCCCTCCCCTTGTCTGGCTTGGGATGGTGGGGAAAACGTTGATGGAAAAGTTTTACCAATTCTGGAGCATGCACATCAGCTGCATCTTCCCATGATCTGTCAGCCACTCCATAGCCTTTCCAGTGAATCAAGTACTGCAGCTTGTGGCGTCTGATCCTGGAATCTAAGATCTCCTCAACTTCAAACTCAAGCTGCTCATTTACCAGGAGCGGAGCTCCGGGAGGTTCCTCCGGCCGTAACTCACTGGGAGGGGCGGCTTTCGTTAAGAGGGATCGATGGAACACAGGATGTATTTTAAACGTGTCAGGCAGCTTCAGTCGGTACGCCACGGGATTGATTTGAGTTTCTATTTCGAAAGGACCCACCCTCTTGTCTTGTAATTTTCTACATTTGCCCGGCATCTGGAGGAAGCGGGTGGACAGCCATACCTGGTCTCCCGGTTGAAGGGGGGGGCCCTCCTTCCTGTGCAGGTCAGCAACTCGCTTGTACTCCGTTTTGGCTTCGTTTAACTGCTGTTTCAGTGTCTGTTGCGCAGCTTGCAATTCCTTAAGGAAGTTCTCAGCTGCCGGTACCAGCATTCCTTCTGAGCTGCTTGGAAAGACTTTAGGATGGAATCCATAATTAGCGAAGAACGGGGTTTGTTGAGTGCTGGAGTGCAGAGAATTGTTGTAGGCGAACTCTGCAAAATGCAAATATGATACCCAGTCAGTCTGTTGATAGGACACATAACTTCGTAAATATCTTTCCAAAACAGCGTTCAAGCGTTCCGTCTGCCCATCTGTCTGGGGGTGATGGGCGGAGGAGAGTTTTAATTCCGTCTGCAACTGTTTCCACATTGCTCTCCAAAATTTGGCTGTGAACTGAGTTCCTCGGTCTGAGACTACGCTGTTTGGCAATCCATGCAGCCGGTAGACTTCTTTTATGAATAACTTGGCCGTTTCTTTAGCCCTGCACAAGGAAGAAAGTGTGCCATTTTGGTAAGTAGATCCACCACTACTAAGATGGCTGTCATTCCTTGAGACTTGGGTAGATCAGTTATAAAATCCATGGAGAGGTCCTTCCAGGGTTCGTGTGGGACAGGCAACGGTTGTAACAGTCCTGCTGGTGTCCCTGTTTGTGTTTTTGTCCGCAGACAGACAGAGCAGGACTTTACATAACTCTCAATATCCCGACGCATTTTAGGCCACCAGAAGTCCTTGGCCACATTCTGAATGGTCTTGTAAATCCCAAAGTGTCCCGCTGTGATGGAATCATGACACTGCCGTAGGATTCTGAGCCTTAATTCCCCTTCTGGCACATATCTGGTGGTTTTGAACCATAACAGTCCATTTCTCCAGTGAAAGGTTACTTCTGAGTCTTGACCTTGTCCCGTCTCCTGCTGATATTTTAGCATGTCTGCATCTTCTTGTTGTGCCTTTTTGAGTTCCTCTTCCCATGAAGGCTGGCATACTCCCAACGTTAATTTCTCTGGCGGGATTACGTACTGAGGCTGGTCCTCGGATTCACTTTCTTTGTATTGTGGCTGTCTGGATAAGGCATCCGCTCTCTGGTTTTTGGCTTGGGCATGGTAAGTAATCTGGAAGTTAAACCTAGTGAAGAACTGGGACCATCTTATCTGTCTCTGGTTCAGCTTTCTGGCTGTTTGGAGGCTTTCAAGATTCTTGTGGTCGGAGCGCACTTCAATTCGATGAGAGGTCCCCTCTAGGTATTGTCTCCAGTTTTCAAAAGAGTCCTTGATGGCCAGCAGCTCCTTCTCCCAAACTGTGTAGTTCTTCTCTGCAGGCTTTAACTTCCGAGAGAAGTACACACAGGGGTGCAGCTCCTTCCCTTCTTGGTCTAATTGTAGCAGGACCCCCCCGATGACAAAATCTGAAGCATCTGCTTCCACTACGAAAGGGCGGTTCGGATCAGCAAAGCGCAGAATGGGCTCAGTAGCAAACCTTCTCTTCAGCTCCTCAAAGGCCTTGGTGGCGTTCTCTGTCCATTGAAACTTCTTCTTCCCCCTTAAACAGTCAGTCAGAGGAGCTGTTAATTTGGAAAACCCTGGAATGAACTTTCTGTAATAATTGGCAAACCCCAAAAACCGTTGTACATCCTTTTTGGTGACAGGTTGGCCCCAGTCCAATATGCAGCTTACTTTCCCTGGGTCCATCTCCATGCCTTCCGCTGAGATTCGATATCCAAGGAAGTCTAGAGACTTGAGGTCAAATCCACATTTCTCTAATTTAGCATACAGGTGATTTTCTCTCAGTCTCTTCAACACATGCTGGTCGTGGTCTTCCTGGTTCTTTGAGAACACCAGGATATCATCTAAGTAACAGATTACATACGTGTCCAACAAGTCTCTAAACACGTCGTTCATGAATTTTTGAAAAATTCCTGAACTTCCACAAAGCCCGAACGGCATGACCAGGTATTCATACTGTCCGTAAGCGGTCAAGAATCCTGTTTTCCATTCATCTCCCTCCTTCATTCTGATCAGATTGTACGCTCCTCTCAAATCCAACTTCGTGAAGATTTTTGCAGAGCGCAGTCGGTCCAGCAACTCTGAGATCAGGGGCAGCGGGTAGCTGTTGGGGATGGTGATCTGGTTCAATGCGCGATAGTCATTACAGGGTCTGAGTTCCCCCCCCTTCTTTTTCACAAACAATAGTGGCGCTCCAGCAGGGGATTGTGAGGGGCGTATGAATCCTCGCCTCAGGTTTTTATCCAGGAATTCCTTCAGGGCCTCCCTCTCATTCTCTGTGAGAGAGTAGATTCTCCCTGATGGGATGCTGGCTCCTGGCACTAGGTCAATCGCACAGTCGTAAGGGCGGTGGGGGGGTAAAGTCTCTGCCTCTTTTTCATCAAACACATCTTTGAATTCTTCATACTTTGGCGGCAGGGTCTCTTGCTCGATCTCTTGCACTGCCCCCGCTAAGGTGTTCTTGATTCCTTCAGGTTGACAGTTATCCTGGCAATACTGTGAGGTGAACCACACCACCGCCTCCTTCCAACTTATTTTGGGTTCATGCTTTGCTAGCCAGGGCATTCCCAGAATCACCTCAAAGTTCGAGAGATCTGACACATATAGCGAAATGAACTCTTTGTGCCCAGGGATTTGAAGTTTCACTTCCTCCGTGGCTTGTGTCACCCCTCCTGACTTCAGGGGTCTCCCATCGATAGTCTCCACAGCTAGGGGAGCATCCAGTTTCCACTGGGAAATTCCATGACGCTTGACTAACTTTGCATCAATAAAATTTGTGGAGGCTCCACTGTCAATTAAGGCAGTGGAATTAAACACCACTCCTCTGGAAGTTGTAATCCGAATAGGAAGACCAACACCCCCTTTGAGGGAGGTTGGATCGTTGGGGGGCCTTTCTACAACGCTGCCCCCAGTCCACCGGCCTGCACGTGGACTGGGTGTTCTAGTTTCCCGACGGCTGGGCTTTCCCCCCTTTCAGTCCACAGTCTCTGGCCACATGGCCCAGCTTTGAACAATAAAAGCATAAATGTTCCCGGCGTCGTCTTTCCTTTTCTTCTTCCGACAGTCTTGGCCTAGCCCCTCCCTGTCCCTCAGTTGCATTACCTGCCATCCCTGCAGTGGGAAGGGTCTTGTTGCGGGATGCCGAGGCTGAGTATCTCGGGACCTCCTGCTTCCTTTCCAGGCGCCTTCCTTCCATCCGGTGATCTATCTGTAGGCATAGCCGGATGAGCCCTGGTAGGTCAGCGGGGGGGGGAGGTCCTGGCCAACTCATCCAGGATTTCAGCATTTAATCCACTCCGGTACATAAACATCAGGGCGGCGTCATTGTAACCAGTTTCCTGGGACAGAATTTTAAAAGCGTTAGTGTACTCGGAAACAGTCCCTTTAGCTTGCTTCAGAGCGCCTAGTTGCCGCGCTCCTGTTTCAGCCCTTTGCGGGTCTTGAAACATCTCGGTCATCCCCTGTATAAATCCTCTGTACCTTCCTAAGACAGTATCCTTTCTCACGAGATACGGAGTCACCCATTTTGCAGCTTCTCCCTCCAGGAGGCTAATCACGAAAGCTACTTTAGCCCCATCGTCTGGAAATTCCGTGTGCCTGACATCCAGATATAACTCACATTGAGCCACGAAGGTTGCCAACTGATCACTTTGTCCCGCGTATTTTGGGGGCAATCCAATGGGAACCTTTACTACGGCAGCTGGAGGGGCTGTTTGCATCTGGTCTATCGTGGCCTTCAAGGTTTGATTATCCGTCTTCAGCGCCTTGACTGCTGCTAGCAGGGCTTGAACATCCGTCTGCAAATCAGCTACCTTAGTCCTCAAGAGTTCCACTTCTTCCGTCTCAGAAGTGGGGTTCGTCTCCCCCGCTGCTCCCTTTGACATCTTGTCCCAGTCAAGTGAAGAGAGCGTTGAGGGTGATTTAGGTGGCTCTGTCAAGCTGTCAGGCCCAGGATGTGACTCAGGAACCAGACCAACAGCTGTAGTTAATTCGTGTTTTATTAGGGTAATGTCCAAACAAAGACTGCGTTTTCTCATGAAGCAATACAGGGATACAGGTCCTGCGGCATTGGGAGAAAGTTGACAGAGCAAGGGACTTCTTCCCGCCTGTTCTTTAAGAAGGGGCCAAACGGGCGCGCAATCTTTCGCTCCTCCTTAACTGCCCCTCAGGTACTGCCCGCCTTCCCCCCCTTCTCTCCTGTCTTTTCAGCTGTCTGCGTGTGCGCGGTGAGGGGGGAAGCATCACCCCTCCTCTTCTGAAGTTTCCGATTCCAGGATGGGGGATAGGGGAGGGGCTGATGGTAAACTGCCTCCCCGCTTTTCGGCTGTGAGCAGCCCTCCCTCTTTCCCCTCTTGCTCTGAGCCTGAAAGAGGGGGAGGCGTGAGAATGTCCAGGGAGGGCTCAGGCTCCCCGTTGCTAAGTGACCTTATCACTGGCAGTTCCTCTGTTTCGTCTTCACTCCAAAGGGGGGAAGTTCCTCCCCCTTCCCTCTGCCATCCATCCGAATACTCTTCTCCCAACTCTCTGGGATCCAGCTCCCCGGGATTGGGACCCCAGCTCTGCCTTCCGTCACAGGCATGACTTCAGAAAAATCCAGAAATCCATACAAGAAAGAGCTTTACCAAAGCTAAGCTCGGGCAAGTTCCCTTACTGAGCTAAAGCTTAGACAGAGACTTTTAATATACTGTCTGCAAATAATATCCTCAGTTTATATGACTGTAGAGAGGGCTGGGGCAGGGCTGTTACTAATATGGACTTGGAGGAGGGCTCACGGAAAGTATCTAGAAGTTATTGTCTGTAAATGCTATGGTACAATAAGTGTAGGCATCCCAAAGAATCCCCTTTCTCCCAAAATGCAAATGTGAAAACTTTGCAAAGAGGCTTAGACATGTCTCCTGCTTTGTAGGAGCTAAAGATATGGGACTCTGCAGAATTCACTCTATAGTTCACTTATAGCACAATGGTATACATATCTACTCAGAAGTAAGTCTCCTTGTGTTTAATGGGGCTTACTTCCAGGTACGTGAGTACAGGATGGCAGCCTAGGCTTTGACAATGGGGAAAACAGGGTTCTTGTGCCTTTAACACCTGTATGGCAGGCAGAAATCCAACAACCAAGCTTTTTCTAGTATGGAAATACAATTTGGGGAAAATCTTGACCATGACTACTCTCATGACTATTTTGTGTTATGCCATGCTGCCATCACTGCCGTTTTGTGACTGGTGCCCCCAGCCCTTTCTCAAAATTTGAAATATGCCCTCTGGTCCAAAAAGGTTGGCGACCCCTGGTACATGACAACGGGCTCTACCTAAACTTCAGTTTACTTAGGCCTTCAATTTAGAGCTATACCTAGTGGACTAGTGCAGAGTCCACTCAGTTCTTTGGAGTCTTAAAAACTAGTGTTGGTGGTTGGGTGGGTACACAGTTCTGTTGAAGCTGTGATTAGGTTTCCGGACCAGACTGGTTCCAGGTGTGTAGGGGGTCCTTGGCAGTGTGTCCTGGTGGGCTTCCCCAGTGTAGACTGGAACCTCCAAGCTTTTCTAGTACCAGCTGGGGAGTAGCACTGGCACTTGAAAACCACAAGAGGTGGTGGAGATGACAGCAAGTGTTCTAAACAGAGTGGTGATGGGACCAAGCAACAGGGCTGCTTGTATCGCCACAGTGAGAAGGACCTAGTCAAGAAGGAACAGCAGTAGCTCTCCAAAGAATTGCAGGGGTCAGGCCAGACTGGAGTAGGACTGACAGTAACAACAGGACTCTGAGTGGCCCGAAAGTTACCAGCTAAACATCTTAAAATGCCCTTCAGGAGCAACACTAAGTCCGGGGCATTGTAGGAAGTTAAGATGGCAATCAGGAAACTACTATGCATTTGAAGCACCACAAGAAAAGGAAATTTAAAGGGAGTAGGTGGCGCAGGACATGTCCAGGACAGACAAAAATGGATGAAATGTCAGTGGCACTCAAGAGCACACACAAATGAAAGCCTGTTTCAAAAATAGGGAAAGTATAACAAAAATGTTTAGGCTTAGGTCTTCTTTCTTGGCTTGTACCTTAGCCTTATGTTTCCTGTTCTGATTCAGAAAAGATTGAACAGTAACATTTTAATCATAAACATCTTCCACCATTTGACTCTGTGAGATGTTTACACAGTGAACACATTTCATTACCCTATAAGCTGATCCTTGCTTTGTTCCACGAGGGTAGGAGGAACATTTGAAACGACGACTTGCATATCCAACTGGTTGACTACAGAGACCTGGAAACAGAGAAGCAAAATGCACTTGAGCCGGTAAAACATACATTATCTCAAAATGGGAAAGGCAGCATTATGATCTCCTGTGAGATCCTCCACCTCCACCTGTAACCGCCATTGGTGTAGAGCAGTGATGGGGAAATTCAGCATGCAGAAGCATGGTTAAAGCAATGCCTAGAGGTTGCAGGCTTCTTTCACCAGGAGCTATTCAATGCTAGTCCTATTCAGAATAGACTAATTGAAATGAACAGGTAGGACAATTAATTTCAGTGGGTCTACTCTGAGTAGGACTTAGCTGAATGCACCCCATTAAAATCAATGAAATTTAAAAGCACTTAAAGTTTAGCAGGATTGCATCCTTTGATGGCTGGTTTCCCGAGGCCACACCCCTCACTGGCTCTGCTTCACACTCTCCTCGCATGTTTTTGCCTAGCTGGAATGTGCCCTTGAAATCTGATAATGTATCTTGTTTGCCTGAATGGGCAGAGAGAGGTGTGAGAGAGTGTGTGTATAAACCAGCCTACTGTACAAAAGTCAAATTTACATTTGCTGCTCTGTCGACTTTTGCCTCTGACTCTGCCCCCCATTGGCATGTGGGTCCAGAAAGTTGCTCAGGAGGAAATGTGACCCTCGGGGTCAAAAAGGTCCCCCATCCCTGTTTTAAGCAGGACGCCTTCATTCAATGAAACTCGCATTTTATAATTAATATACAGCTCACATTCCGTTGCATCTGATCATCTTGTACCTTTGCCTGTGACACAACACCAGTTAATTCAGTTGCAACTGGGATGGTCACCAAAAGAAAGGAAATGCATCTCCAAAAAAAAAAAAAGGGGGGGGGAGACACAGATCTGAATAAATTTTGCATATGCTGATTTACAGGTATATAATTACTATAATTTAAATAGAAATACAGTACACCTAACCACAGTGGGTAAGACTGTGACCAGGAGACCTATGTGCCTGTCTGCTGTCCATTTGCTGCTGATGGACAACTTCAAGGTCTCTGCCCTCCTTTCTAATGGCTCTTCATCTTTAAACAGGGTTTGGACTGGACTACCCTTCAAACAGAGAACTGCTATCTATAAAGGAGGACACACAGCCACCCTAGTTGCAACAGTTTGCCTACATGTATATGCAAATTAATCCCCCACATTACGTACGGGTAGTGAGTACAGGATTTGAGGCACAAAACTGTCTGTCAAAGATATTGTCTGTTTTTGAGACAAAACTATTTATCATCTCTCCCCTCAAGCTCTGTTGCTCAGAACAGCAAAGGCAGCCAGTTATAGCAAGGGAAGCAGAGATGGGAAATCTCAGCTCATATTTGCTCCTGTCTATGCGAGACAAAACAAGCACAGTGAGAGTTTATCCACGTGTACACTGAAAAAGTGATCAAGCTGTGTTTTTCTTCCTTCCTTCCTTCTCAAAAGCAGAATGGCATCAGTTGCAAAGATGGCAGGAGGGAAGGAAAGGAAAATGTACAAGCAGAGGACATTCTAAGCAAGTGGATGAAAGTCATCTCTTTCTCTCTCATACAGAGCCTTGCTTTCTCTGCTCTCCTGGATGGGAAAGAGCAGCAATCAAGTTGCTAAATGGAGACACACATCTAGAGAATTCTCTTCTCTAGCATTCAGAAACTAGCCAGGCACATGATGGTAAACACTATTAGTGACATAGCATGCAAATCACAAATGATCTACAGTAGTACCAACAAACTCTGGTTCAATTCTAATCTATAGCAAGCCATCCTGTATGCAAATAAAATACAAAAACATGTAATCTGCAAGACAGGAGGTTCTATCTTTCCACAGATAATGACATTCCATGGCAATATACTGAAAGATGTGAAGTATCTTTGCTGTGTTAAACAGACTGCAAAAATAAAGTGTTTGCAGACACGCATACCACACAGGTACATATCTCAGGGAACCAGACTTTCATGGCATTCAAAAGAATGTGTGAGAGCTCAAACTGTGATGGGGGTGTTGGGACATGCACATTGACCAGGCCTTAGGGAGATTCTAATCACGTTTAGCTGAATGCAGTAAGAATTCTCCCATTGGGAGGAAGATTCTAACCTCCACATTGTTGGGGTTAGAATCCCCATCCAGAACTTCATGCTAAATGTATGAAGGTTGAGTGAAGAGCTGTTGGAGCCACTCTAGCTCTGGATTTCCTACACAGAGCTGAGGATTGGCTTGTTTGGTCTACAAGGTCCCAACTCTATGATTCTATGCTGACTGGCAGCTGCTCTCCAGGGTGTCAGACAAGTGTCTTTCCTAGCCCTGCTTGGAGATGCTGAGCATCAAATCTGGGACTTTCTGCATTCAAAGCATGTGCTTCATCACTGAGCTACGGCCCTTCTGCTAGAAAATCAGCTGCTTCCCCATCTGCACACAAAGATAACTCCATAAACACCACCTACGTTGCACAAGAGTGGGATGAAAAGGTAATACATTATATATAGATATACTGGATAATTATATGTGCAAATATCTGAAAGTTATTAAACTCAGAAGTAAACTTCAGGGTAATCTACTCAAGGAAACTAAAGCACTGAAGTGTTGGTGCATTAGTCATTCTCAACACACTACGACTCTAATTTCATTTCCTACAGATGGTATTTAAATCTTCATATATTTAAGAGAAGATGAAAAACAACCCTTCCATTCTGCAGCCACATATCCCTCCATTGAGACATGATGAAAACCATGGCAAAGGCTCTGGTAATTACAAGCAGTAGCATCTATTCTATTGAAGAAAAAATCCTAAAGCCATTTCTCTCGGCCGAAGCTATTATGAATCCTTTCCTTTGCTCAAATATACCATATGTAAAACCAAGAAGGAATAAAATAATAGACAAAGCTAACAGGGAAATAAATCATTTTAACTAACTGAGGGAAAATGACTATGCAGATATTACACTTCAAAGCTTACACTTTCTTAACCTTTACTCTACCTAACATGATGTTTTTCTTCTCTCCTGTCTCCCTAAGTAATAAAGAAGTGTATGGCCATGATCCAGCCGAAGGGAAGCACTTTTAAGCACTATTAATTTCAATGGAAGAAAAGCATGCTCTTAAAATGATCACGCCCTCTATTTGCAATTGTCCTTTAAAGCAAATAACAAACACTTGCATACTACATTTCCAATTTATATCTATGAGAGGTGTGCAAGAAGGGATAAATCGTTTGTAGAACCTGTAAATTTTGTGACCCAAGCACAGTATGCACAAAGGTCCTCAAATTTTGGCTTGGCTCAGCAGCCAAGCCATTATAAGTAGTTGATGCCAACCCTTTCCCTACTCTGAGTAGCAGACGGAATGCAGAAAGCTTGGGTGGTGGTGGTTGGTTCTCTCATGTTGTTTATTACAAGGGAAAGCTTTAGAGAAAACAGAAGGAGCTTCTGTCTTGCCCAAAGCCCAGGTGATATGAGATTATTTGATGAGAAACTGTTCTGAACTCAATGGCAGGGGCTACACTGCCTGCCCCCTCCCTCCTACTGACACAAATTCTGCAGTTTGGATCTTACCAGTATGGTGCTGTGTGCCATCAGCTCCATCTTGTGCACAATGTCTCAGGTAGTGGAAAAGCAGCTATAAAATGTCAAGGATGGATCCAGCTTGCCAGTGACTAGAATGATGATGAGTGAAGTGACTTCTTTGCATGAGTGAGCTGGGCCCTGTTACCACTTCTGGATGCACAATGAAGCCACTGCAAATCAGTGGCCTTCACACTCCATCCAGTAGTTCTTGTTCACGCTCTACCCCCTTGTGGGCAATGATCATGAGCTGTCTTTGAAAGGCGAAGTGACTTGGCACACATTTTCTCTAAGTCTGGAGACAGAGACCCAATTAGGTTGCCAAGACTTTTTCATGCATTCCAGATAATTCAGAAGATGGGAGAGGAAAGTCTCAGGTCAGGCTTCTCTAATGCTGGATGCAATCCTCTGCAGTTCAACAACAAATTTAGGGCAGGAGAACTTTGTGTGCTGATGGGTGTTCTGCCTAAGGTAGGTGTTTACCAGATCACTAGCCCCTGATGATCTGATAAGCAGATTGGTGGAAGCTAGTCCCTTGTAGCACCAAGTAGACAACAGGAACAGGGAGCCTGTGTTTGAATCAAACTGATGCAGGCCTGGTCTTACAGCTATTGCATCATCAAATGGAATCAGAACCATAAAAAACTACGAGGGCAAATGCCTGCTAGAGAAGTGATCTAAAAGAAACTTATCCTTGCTACAAGAAAGAGCCTCCAAATGCAGATCTTCATTCATACTTACAAGTACATCTGATTTATTGCTCAGCCCCTTTCCATAGTTGTCGGTAGCAATGACATGAAACTTGAAATAAGATCGTCGCATGTTTTTGAAGAGCATAGCAGTTTTGATCAGCCCTGTATATGGTTCGATCACAAAACCTTCCTTGCCATCCTTGATTGGAGGAACAATCAGTCTATACTGCATAGCACTGTAGTTGCCTGTGTCTTTATCATGTGCCTGATAGGTAAAAAATAGAAGACATAGAAACAATTAAGTTAAGCATGCATACTGAGAAACATTCACCTTGGCCTTTATAATCAATCAATTTAAAAACTAGTCTAGTGGGCACAATGAGAATCAATTTGACTGCATACTGTATTTGTACTATTGGAAATTGATTTTTAGTAGCATCATGACTTCCACAGATATTTAGATCAGGGTAGAGAACTTTTTTCAGCCTGAGGTCCATGTTCATTTGTGGACAACCTCCTGGAGACAGCGTTCCAGAAGTGGACAGAGAAATGGATGTGACTCTTACATTTCTAGAATAGCCTACATTTCAACCACATAAAAGCCAGAGGGCTCCCTCCATCTCTCTCCCACACACCCACACACCCCACCTCTCCCTTCATCCTCTATCTAGGCAAGAAACAGCCATTATCACAGTTCAAAGATATATTCCAAACAGAAATAAAGCACTAGAGTACTGTGTGGAATGTGACCTGATGAGAGGGGTGTGTGGCCTAGAAAGGGCCCCAACAACCAGACAGAGAGATCTGGAGGGCCACATTTAGTCTCCAGTCCTGAGGTGCCTCACCCCTCATTCAAACTTTCAAAAACAGCATTAAGTGGAAAAAAGCAAAGCCCTACTGTGAAATTTTTGGTTTAAAATGCTGCCTAGAGCCGTTATACGGAGAAGCAAGAAAATTCTAGATGCATTTACCATCCTTGCCCATTTTCCCACAAACCTATGGAATTATGTAGTCAGATTAAGAATTTTTGGAAAAGTTATGGCTGTGCTTAAATCCCTTCTATTGCAATCAATAGGATATAACAGTGTTTTGGCTAGTTCATGTCAATGACTAAAACAGACTGTTAGAAATGTTAGAATTACTAATAAAACTGGTTTGTTCTTTTTGTCATATAAGCTATCATTATGAAAAGCTGCATGATATATATCCATGTTAGCACGCTAAAAGATTGGCATGAAAACTCCTGTTCACTCAATTAAAAGAAAACATTTTGGGGGGAAAGTTTGACATATGAATAAACTTTCCCCCCCACTTATCACTAGCATGTGTTGATTTTGTCAGCTATATTTATTATTCTCATGTATTCATAAATCCTTAAATTTAAGTTAAATGTTTTCTTCTGTTTCAGAGAGACCCTGAACTCTGCCAATGATGTCACACACCAAAGTCCTTTTTAACACAAGGCGGCAAGGGTGCTTGCTATCCCTATAATTTGTCGTGAAGGTAAATATTTTTGTCACTTCATTAAGAGAAGATATCTGAAGCCTCAAGGATTGTGATATGCCTGTCATAAAAGAGAAAGGATTGCAGTTAATTTTAATGGCAGTATATCTTTGCTTTTGTTTATGTAGCAGATATAAATATGCAGATGTTTTCCCAATTGTTTTATGAATGAATGCTGAGAGATATTATATGCCCTTTGTGTCAGAGGCAAACTCAACTGTAACAATTAGGTGCAACTTTATCTCTGGGTTGCAAAATTATAGCCAGGGTGAAGCACACTTTAAATGTGTTTTAAAATGTCGACCCAGTGTGCTGCAGCTGTGAAAAAGGTAAATTCCATACTAGGGATCATTAGGAAAGGTATTGAAAGTAAAACTGCCAATGTCATAATGCCGTTGTATCTATGGTGCGACCGCATTTGGAATACTGTGTACAGTTCTGGTCGCCTCACCTCAAAAAGGATGTTCTAGAGTTGGAAAAGGTTCAGAAGAGGGCAACCAGAATGATCAAGGGGATGGAGTGACTCCCCTATGAGGAAAGGTTGCAGGATTTGGAGCTTTTTACTTTAGAAAAAAGGCGAGTCAGTCAGAGGTGACATGATAGAAGTGTATAAAATTAGGAATGGCATGGAGAAAGTGGATAGAGAAAAGTTTTCCTCCCTCTCTCATAACACTAGAACTCTTGGACATCCAATGAATTTGTATGTTGGAAGATTCAGGACAGACAAAAGGAAGTACTTCTTTACTCAGCGCATAGTGAAACTATGGAATTTGCTCTTACAAGAGGCAGGGATGGCCACCAACTTGGATGGTTTTAACAGAGGATTAGATAAATTCATGAAGGATAGGGCTATCAATGGCTACTAGCCACGATGACTGTGCCCTGCCGCCACAGTCAGAGGCAGTGTGTTTTTGAAAACCAGTTGCCAGAAGCCAGAGGGGAGAATGCTCTTGTCCTCAGGCCCTGCTTGCAGGCTTCCCATCAGCATCTGATTGGGATGCTGGACTAGATGGGCCACTTGCCTGATCCAACAGACTCTTCTGAAGTTCTTAGGTTCTTAAAATTTAGAATGAACATATAAAGCTTTCTAAAACATGGACTGCATGTCATCATAGGCTCCCTGATTGCATCTATGAAGGGACATGCTGAGTGTGCATGGGTTATTTCATTTCATAGCACCATGGTTTAGCATCACTAAGAGAACGAGCTCTGTTAAGCCTTGGACTTACTTGCTCCCCTTCCTCTTCTCCACTGTGTCCAAACTCTGGAAACTGTGGTTTGTTTGAACTCTAGATAGTGAGAACAAACCAGGATCAAATCTGGATTTCAGAATCTAATTTGTATACTCTAGAGTTTAAATCAGCCTTTTGGAGCCTTCCAGATATTTTGGACTACAACTCCTATCAGCCCCAGCCAGCACTGTACTTGGAGGAATGTGTCCTCCCACACAAGCATGCCACACACAAATGTCATTGGCCAATCACCTTCTTCAAACACCATTTCTATCACAGGTGAAGTTTCTTATGGCAGGAGAGAGGACCTTTTCGGAAGTAGCACCCAGTTCTCAAATGCTACCCAGGTGGTATGCATGACACAACTTTGCTATCTTTTAGTGGCTGAGGGGCGGATGGAGCTCATTTTTGTTTACACAGACATTTTAAAACATTTTTACTATCTGAACAGTCCCCACACCATTCAACAAGCTGCTTGCAAAACTCAAATGAACTTCAGGAACAGCCTTTGACACAGTGTGAAGAGTTTCAGCCAGCAAAAGAAGTGACAATTTACCACATGTGTAGAAGTGCTGACAAATGGCCTAATGGGACGTTTTGGATTGCAGCCATTGTCATTAGATTAACTCAATTCATTGACAATTACCTCTGAAGATATGGCATCTTTAACCAAGTGTTCCAAATAATGAAAACTGATCTACTAACACTGTTTGCATAAATATGCAATCAATCAGAACCTAATCATTGAATTGTCAAGACTAAACAGAAGTGGCAATGGACTGAATCGGAGATGGAATGTGTTTCTGGTTTTCTTTTTTTTGCCTAGCAATCCATCCCCCTAACCATGAACTGTTCTGAAACTAATCCATATGTTCAACCAGCTTTGTGGGTGGCCAATTGAAACAAAACACATGAGTAGGCAAATACTTGAAAAGGGACTGGTGCTGCTGAAATGATCCCAATCCTTGTAATTTGTCAATTTCAAATCCTTGTTGAAAATAAATCCTGGTTAACATTGAAATGGACTGCCTTCAAGTTAATCCTGACTTATGGGGACCCTATGAATAGGGTTTTCATAGTAAGCAGTATTCAGAGGGGGTTTACCATTGCCTCCCTCTGAGGCTGAGAGGCAGTGATGAATTTACATCAGAAAGATAAGCGACTGGAGGATAGGAACATGTGATCCTATGGCCTACTTCCTTGGCCATGGTTAGGAATTGGGAAGGTTACATATGCATTAACTTAAATTGGTGATATGATTAAAAGTGCCCAAGTCATATAGACATACAAACTAGTAGAATGTGGCAACTTTAGATAAATCTTGAGTGAAAGCAGGGTGCTTCAGAGTGATTTTGGACCTGTACCAGGCAAAGTGATGTCTATACAAAGTTCCTGGAGTCAAAGCATGGAAAAACCTCATGGTGCCTTGGTTCCTCAGCACCAAACAAACACTACAGACAACTGATATAAGTGAAGCTAATGACTTTAACCTTACCATGTAAGGAAAATGCCAGAGTGGAGTGGAATAAACAGCAGAGTGGGAAGAGGAAGGAGGGAGAGCTTTATTATGACTGACAGATCAAGCTTGTTAACAGATAACATGATTTTATCCAGTCTCTCCAGTCTCAGTGCTTTAGGTGAGGAAAGTGAATCCCTCTTAGTTCTCTCCCCTCAAAATCTTTTTTTTTTGTGCCTAGCACAAAAACCACTGAACCAGTTTGTCTTAAATTTGGGAGGATTATTATCTGGGGGTACTGATCTCATGTCTGCTATTACTTACCCACAAAACATTAAAGGAGATTAAAAGAATCCCCAATCCAAAACAGTAAAGGCTGCCTTTGTGGGAAAACCAGTATAGTCAACCATCTTAAATTTGGCAGGATTCATCCCATTAGGAAGGGCTACGATACCTACAGATTTTATCTAGTTATGATTTATATATTACATTCATACCCCACCTTTCTTTTCATGAGAGAAACCCAAGGCGGCTTACATATGGTTCCCAGGTAGTCTCCCATCCAGGCACTGACCAGACCTCACGGGTCCTGGCCTCATGTGCCTTCAGACCATAGCCTGGGACTATGAGGTTCTATATAGTTCTGCTGGGGAATAAAGTTATAGAATTTCCTTTAAAAAATAAAAATAAATGTGCCCAGCACAAAACAGGATATATTCAATATAGCACTAAGTTGAATGTTCCATCAGTGCCACCCTGGGCTCCTTTTTTGGAGGAAGGGCAGATTATACATTTAATTCATCATTATCATTATTATTATCATCATCAATGCAAGGATAACTCCTTGTGCAATGGAATGTTCTTCTCTTCTCCCACCATGCACCCTCGAAATCTGTTTGGGTTTTCCCTCAACCCTCTGGAGCAGATTTGGGGACAGCAAGGTGGGTATAACAGGGGGAAGACAGAGGGGGGAAATCCAATTGTGCTAGCACAACAATTTAGTTGAATACCACCCTAGTTCTACTTGCCTATAATTTGGCAGGCTTAATCTATTATTGAGGGCCTACTTATGCCTGCAAATTTCATCTAATTCTGTCAAAAGGAAAAAAAGTTATAGTTTTATGTTTTTAAAAAAAATCTCAATAGCGAATGGGGGGGGGGCAACAAAGCCTTGAGTTTTTTTCAAAGGGGACTTGGACCTGGACTGCACAATGAATCTGGTAGCTTCAAAAGTGTTTTGGGCAGAGGCAGACTGTTTTCTGATGTGCCAGATCGGGATCTGAACTGAATCTTGTGGTTGGTGTAGACCACAAATACAAATTCATATAAACATATGATAATGTAGAGCTGACTCTATATAGTGGTGCTTCAAGCCACTGGTGTTCTAACCATGCAAAGAGGGGAGCTACCTTTCCATTATTTAATTTCACACAGCCAGGGACCCTTCCATGGGTGCATGAATCAGTCCTCAGTGAATCTCAATCTAATGTTATCCTCATTAAGTGTGTGTGTGTGTGTGAGAAATGTATGACTTTCAGATGTTGATGAACTACAACTCCCATAATCTTTGACCATTAATCATTCTTGCTGGGGCTGGTGGGTTGGAGCCCTAGAACATCTGGAGGGACACAGGTACCCAGATGGTACTATAATGTATGAACAAAACAATTTTAAAAATCAAATAGATGCAAGGAAAAAAGATACAATTGCTGGGTGAACTAAATGAAGGAAATACTGGTTTAGGATGTATAGTTAATCATCTGGGTTGAGAGAAGGTGAATATCTGGAACCCAGAATATGAAAGTAATAAATAACATACAGAAACTCCCTGTATTTTTTGTTTTTTCAAATCAGCATGGCAACCTGCAGGAATGTGCTTAGTTTTTACCCTTGAAGGACACAGATGCATAAGATTACTCAAGACAAGAAAAAATTCTTCAGAATTTATAACAGGAAGACAGCCTATGAGGTCAGTAAATATGAAATATACAGCTAGCTCTGGAGATAGTGACAATACAATGATGAAAACAAGTGGTATTTTACTGGTTTCAAAACAAGACAAAAAGAAGAATATAAGAAATATGGGAACAAATTTGCTCACAACTATGTGAGAGACAATGCATTAATGTCAAAGCATTAAAAATACTGGAGCAGCAGATGTAGCTTTTAAAACTGAAAATATACATCAAGCTGTCAATTCCTGCAGGGAGAAAAGTGATCTTGTTATAAAAGCTATTATATTTTGCCGGAAACTGTGATTGAAACATTTGAATTTGCCATCTGCTTTAGTGGTGCTAATGTTGACTAGGAAAGTCCATTCATTTTATGAGCCCCTTCAGTATGTAAGAATTGAAATTAAGAATGATCCTATGAGGAAGGCTGCAATGCACAAAAGGACTGATAACAGTTTTTCTGCATCAAGGAGCTATTTTAACTCAAGCTCGCTTTCTTAAAAAGAAACAAAAAGACAAAAAGAAATAGCAACTGATAGGAGTCATTGCTAATAAAGTGAAAAATTTTCAGCAATCTTCAGGCCCTAAGCAACATTTTGCTGAGTCCACAGAAAAAGTAGGGTTAAGGGTCAGTACAGTAGTACTTAAAGCCCCAATAAAAGCAAAAGAAGTGTGTATTTCTAAAGTGACAGAGAAACTGCATCACTTCATAACTTTTTGATAGCATTTTTATTGCAAAATCAGAAAGAATTTCATGAAGCTATAGCTTCTTGAAATACTCTTAGCAGTCCAGGTCAAAGTTCAAAATTTGGTATGTCTACTGTATCCTCCAATTCTTCCCTTTAAAAAAACCTGCCTCTTTGTGAAGCCCTAGCCACTCTTACTCTCAGTTATAACAAAATGTAAATATGTGTGATTCCATTTGGATTTATAGGGTTGTCATAAGTTGAAATTGACTTGAAGGCACATAGCAACAACAATACCTTGTTGCCCATGGCACTGCTGTGAATACTCACCACGCTTAGCTTGTATAAAACGAAAATGTTCATGGACAGCCCAACTGCCTACATTCCCACATGTATATGTATCTACCAACTAGGGATAACACTTAATGCATCTGATGAAGTGGTTTCTGTTCTCCCCTCTCATCACTATAAAATTTAAAACTGTAAACACTTTGAGGCACAATCTGTCTTTTTCTTTTATTAAAGTCCTTTTTTAAAACCAATTCTTATGCACCTTGATGTAACAAGTAAATCTTTGCTCATTAATGTTAACATTACAAAATATTATGAGGCCTGAATGCCATGTAATAAATAGATTCAGACAATTGAAATTATATACATGAATCTGATATACATAAATTTAAAACAGTTTTACTTATCATAGTTGGACTGAGAGCTTTGTGGTACCTCTGGGCATTAGTACAGAGCACTACCTGTTACAATCTACCCACCAGTTTCACAGACGGAAGCAGGTGAATTTGTTAACACTGGAAGGGCTCTAAAGGAGTCCATTATTGAGAAAGCTGTGCTTAACCCTTTCCTTTGTACTTGTCAACATAGTTTTGCTTAATTTATTGTGTTGATTGGTGTAGTATCAAATACCATAAAAGCTCAGTACTTTTACTCAGTAGTTTTCAAACTCCCTATCTTCAGTGAATCTTGTCCACATAGATTTGTCTCCTGATAAATTCCTGCACATCTGCCGCAGAATCCCAGTGTATTGGAGAGGATTCCTGAGCACGTTCTGGGGTGCATACTAAGGCCAGGCCTGTTGACCCTCACTATCACCTGTAGTATATGCACTCTGTATTCCTCTGTAGCAGTGTGTGGCAGGGAAAGATGGTTACCATGAGCAAGTTCTTATTCGAAAAAGCTAATCTGCCACTACTATTGAACTTCTTTGTGTGCTCAGCACATAGCCAAGTAGGGTTTGTGTGTGTGCACGTGTGTGAATACATCCAAAGTGGGTTTTGAAATGGTCACAACTCTGTTAGTTGAAGCTCACAGAATTTGGTGTGGCAAAGGGCAGGGTTCTAGTCAATGAGCAGCCTACCTGTGGGCTGATACTACCATCCCTACCCTTGCATGATCTTCAGGCCCCCTACAATGTGAACCACCACTGAGGACCCCTCATGCAACTTCGGAGTCTGGCAGCTATCCTGAGGCTGAGACGTTATGGTGACACCCCAACGCCTCTTAAGCGCCCCCCCAGTAGAAAGCAGGGTGCCCACTTGCTTACCTTAACTATGGATCCGATCCAATGCCTGCAATGTTAGAATAACATAACAGCAGACAACAATGATGCTATGGGAGAGCCAAAACCCCCACAACACTGTGCCCAATCATGAGTCATGACTGTGGGTAAAATACCTTCCCAGCCCTATCAACGTCTGTGATTAATCTATGTCCACAGCAACAGGAAAAACCACCTAGTATATAGGGGTGGATGGGCAGATTGGTGAGTGCAATGCCAGAACCCCAGGTCCACATATATGGCACAGAAGGGAATTTTTTTCTCTCTCTGGTCTGCTCCTTTCCCCTCTAGAGTGCAGTACTGCCACTGATTGGCTCCTGAGGAGGAGCCTTCTCTGGTTGTGGCGCAGCTGAGCAGAGTGCTGTTTGTGAGCTTACCTGCAAGCTGCCACTGCATGCCCAGCACAATTATTTAATTTATATCCCACCCTTCCTCCCAGCAGGAGCCCAGGGCAGCAAACAGAAACGCTAAAAACACTTTGAAACATCATAAAAAGACAAAATGCATGAAAACAAAACAACGTTAAAAACATTTTTAAAAAAGCTTTAAAAACATCTTTTTTTTTTTAAAAAAGTTAAAAACTTTATTAAAGAAAACATATTAAAAGTAATTCTAACACGGACACAGACAGGGATAGGTCTCAACTTAAAAGGCTTGTTGAAAGAGGAAAGTCTTCAAAAGGCACCGAAAAGATAGCAGAGATGTCACTTGCCTAATATCTAAGGAGAGGGAATTCCACAGGGTAGGTGCTGCCACACTAAAGGTCCGTTTCCTATATTGTGCAGAACAATCAGGCCTGCTCCCCACCCCTAATGCAGCGACACAAAGAGGGATCCAGGACAACTAATGATAAATCTCAAAGAGGAACCTCAGAGTTGCCAGGAACATTGTTAGACAAAACTACTGTGTTTTTTTTCAAAGTACAAACAGAATAATATAAAGAGCATATTTTGACCTCCTGTTACTCCTTGTGAGAAAACCAAAAGAAAAGGTTAGGGGGGAAATGGGTAAAAATTAAACAACACCAGAATACAATGTTATAACCAGATGTTAATGCTCAGGAAAACAATGAAGCAACAGGACAACAGTATTAAATTGAAAGATCAGTCTTTTAATTAATCAACCATAAGATAACATGCATTAATTATTCCTTGTAGAGTAAATTGAATGCATTGAGAAGAATGAGGAGATAGGGCTAAATAATGTGGAACATCCAAAAGGTATGTGAAGACACAATTGATATGCAAAACACTAAAATCATATCATGCTAAGTAAATCTCATGCTTCAAATCCCCTAGATTAATAGCTGCAATTATTGCATGTTTATATTTAATTTACTTATTTGCCACAAAAATGCATGAAGTAACATTTAACCTTACAATGACAATAAAGAATGAACAGCTGTTCTTATTTGAAATGTCTAAAGAAATAAAATTATAACAAAGATTGTCAAGAAAAGATGGATATAACTCTAGGGCAACTTATTCTGTTGATGCCTGGATTTTTACAGGAAAACTCCATCCATCCATCCCTCCCTCCTCCCCCAAAGTTACATTCTGTTTTACTGCTTCAACCTCAACTTCCAGATGAAAATATTTTCTTGGCTTGGTTGGCTTTCCCCACCCATGCAGCTGGGAGAGTGAATGTGCTGAATCACTGCAAAGGGTGGTCATTCCATCCAGGACCAGTCATAACATGCAGGAGAAGGAAGCATTCTGTTTCAGGTAATACTGAGGTGGGCTTGGGGAATAGATGAAGGCAGAAATTAACGTCTGAATGGTGAACAAAGACTCTTGGAAGTGTTAGCTAGCAAGGGGGGCACTTGGGAACCATTCTGGGAAGCAAAATTTCTCGGGGTTTGCATAAGCCATTCCTATCACTTGCTTAACTGTCTGTTCCTGTTCTGCATTAATTGATTGGAGGTCACCCAATTGATTGCTTTGTTGGCGTGGAAAATATGAGTGCCTCAGAAGCAACCCCACTGGATCTGAATTCTCCCTCTTCTGAGGTTTATGTTTGTTATAAAAATGTATCTTTCCCTAACCTTTTAGTTGTGCAAATTCTTATGTTAATTTTGAGTCAAGTACTGGCATCCAAAATCCATTGAAGTTGCCTTGCTGCCTCTGGGACAAAGGCAAAGAATGTGTTCCCTGCAGATACGCATTTCTAAATACATTTAACCCTGAGAAGAAACAAAACATGTTTGTTCTTCTCTAATCCACAGGTCACAAAGCATCTGTTTGAAAGGGGTGATAACTTTAAGGACAGGAAGACAGGAAGAGTGAAAACACACTTTTTGTTCTTTTATTACGTCTGTTTACAGCTTTGTTTGACGACCCTGCTTTTGATCTGTTTACTGTTTGCCGTGCCCTGATGATCTATAAAATGTTGATGTTTCCTAAATAAACTCGTCCATCTGACCATTGCTGTTGCCCGGTTGGACTGGGAGCTGCTTTGTGCGGGTGGAAACTTTGGCCAAAGATCACTTGTGTGTGAATGTGTTTTCTTTCCTAAGCCTGGTTCAGGGTCCAATCCAGCTCGTGCCTTACCTGGGGAAGGAGGCACAGTGAGATTGATATTGAATCTCACCCAACAGCTTTGTCTGGATTTCTTTGTTCAACTTTTTTTAAATGACTTACACAATTTTTATGTAGTTTTCTTGAAATTATTCACTACATCAATTCTATAGTTATATCAAGATAAAAATCGTATTTCTTCAAACTGTATGGCAAAGGGCATGTGAGATAGAAAAGGACTGAAAGAGTTGCCATGACACAACCTGAAGATTTCCTCTCACCATTAACTCAGGAGATGAGGCAATGGGGTAGACTAAAGGATTGCACAGGATTTGCCACTATTGCATAGTCTTCAAAGCTAGTGGCAAATTTAAACATAAAATGGAATCACCACGTTTAAATCTACAGGTAAGATTGTTTGATGTGCTCTTTCAGGTATGCTACAGAATGAAATTATTTTAGCCATTGTGTGCTTTGCTTTTTGTTTGTAAAATGGCAGGCTGCTTGGACCATGAGAGTCAGAAGTTCACCCATGAAAATAACATGCAAGAAAGAGAGAAAAAAGAAACCTAACAACTTAAGTGAGGCAGGTGATGATGGTAAGAAAACTAAAAAATTAGGGAAAACACAAACTGAGTTCTACTGTTCTTCTGATTGGCCAAGACTTTGGGAGGCTGACTATATAAGTAAAGCTGGCAAATAAAATTAAAGTTGAGTTGGAATTAGAGGGCCATAATAGATCCAAACTCTAGAAACAGAAGAAGCTAAACTAGGATAGGAAGCATAGTAGCAATATTACTGTTTAAAAGCCTCTGAATTGCCCTTTGAATAACCTCTATTAATTGTCTTATTGTCAGTCTCTGTTCCTGCTTGGGGGGGGAGGGGATATTAATTACTGATTTCCTTTTATAATCTTTTATCTTTTCACTATAGCAAAATATATAAATCTGCAAAAAATATGAGAGGAAATCAGTAACTGGAAGAGCAATCCTAATCCCCTTTGCGCTGGGGATGGTGGCAGATAGGGTGGAGATGTCCCTCCATCCAGCCCGGCTGGCCTCCCATCAGACCACCCGTGGAGTGATGCTAGTATTAATCCACTGGTGCAGAGCTTCACTTTCACTCATCAAACATGTGGGTGGGCAGAAGTGGCATCAACAGGTCCCGCCAGAGACAGCCTACAGAAAGTCCTGAAAAGGCAGGTGCAGCAGTCTATCTCCGCTCCCGTCACTGTGTGCAGCAAGACTGTGGATGCAGTGATAGGCCTGCCACACCATATAGTTGCATTAGACTGGGGGAGGAGTTAGGATTGTTTCCTAAAGCTCCCCCAGGGGCATCACTACCGGGGTGCGGAGGGTGCGGCCTGCACCCGGGTGTCACCATGAGGGGGGTGACACCCAGAGCCGCCCCGTCCCGCCCCGTTGCCCGGCAAGGCTGCTCCAACTCCTCCTCGGAGGCGGGTGGGCAGGCGAGACCGGGAGCAGCGTCAGCGGGGCAAGGGAGGCACGCCAGTGTTCCCAGGCCTTCTCCGGCTGGGTGCCCCTCTGGCGCCCGCCCTCCCAGGGGCATGGATGGGATGGCTGGCCCCGAGTGCGCATGCGCATAAGCCCAACCACCTCGTCCATGCCCCTGGGAGGGCGCGCACCAGAGGTCCGCACCCCCCTGCACTCCTGCTAGTGACACCGCTGAGCTCCCCCTTTCAACTTTCAGTATAATGCACTTAAGGCAGGCTATTCAAGGGGCAATAAACAGGCTATTCATCAGTAAACCCACTTCCAACTCAACAGGAAGCTGTAAAAGAGAAGAACCTAAGTGGGAAACTTTAATTAAAGGTACAGAGGCCTTGGAAAGCTATGACAGTGCTTTGTCTGATAACAGTTGACAGGTTGACACAGCAATTGTGTTAATATTTTTTTAAAAAAGAAACACAAATGAGATCTGCCCGATTTGCTTTAAATTGTGTCTAAAAAAACATAGGAAGACAATGAAGAATGAGGCAGAAAAACAGAAGCTTCTTTTGAGAAGAAAACTACTGAGAATGGGATACAGGTTTTGTCATAGCACTAGAACAAAGGATGCAAATTCTCGAGGAAAGGGTAGAAGCAAGGTTTTGTTCCCCCACCCTACTAAAAATGGTGTAAATTTTGTGTTACTACACCAAAACATATTCTAAAACTATTTATTTTAAGAATTTTAAACAAAACAGTGATTCTAGTCTTCACATTTTTAATTATTTTTGTCTACAAAAACCATTTTAATAAGAAACATACCTGGAATAGATATCTAGTTAATGCAATATTTTTTCACTACTTCCCTGGTCATAGGAGTTGTATCATAAAAATAAATACTGTCTGTATTATACTTCTGGTCAAATTTGTGCAACTAAAAGATACGGACAAAATATCAGATCTGTTTTCACTTTTATATTAAAATAAAGGTGAACAGAACAAAAGCCCTGTCTTTCCCTTATCCCCCATATAATCATAGAATAGTAAAACTGGAAGGGGCCTTAAGGCCGTTGAGGCCAACCACTTGCTCAATGCAGGAATCCAACTTCAAGCATACCTGACAGTTGGCTCTCCAGCTGCCTCTTGAATGCCTCCAGTGTTGGACAGCTCACTACCTCCCTAGGAGATTGGTTCCATTGTCATACTGCTTTAACAGTTAGGACTTTTTTCTGATGTTCAGCCGAAATCTGGCTTCCTGTACCTTGAGCCCATTATTCCTTGTCCTGCACTCTGGGATAAGTGCAGGATCTTGAGAAGAGGTCCTGGCCCTCCTTTGTGTGACAACCTTTCAAGTACTTGAATAATGTTATCATATCTCCCCTCAGTCTTCTCTTCTCAAAGCTAAACATTCCCATTTCTTTCAGTCTTTACTCATAGGGCTTTGTTTCCAGTTTGCTGATTATCCTTGTTGCCCTCCTCTGAACCTGTTCCAGTTTGTGCATCCGTCTTAAAGTGCAGGGTCCAGGACTGGAACCATTTTAAATTAATTGCAAGAAGGATTTTTGTTTGCTTAGTCCAAATTATATTTAATAGTGGAGATGAAATAATGCTGTACAAAGACCTGCATTTCTGGTTAGTTACAATGTTTATATGTAGCAAATAGAATGACTGTGCAGACATTAAGGCTATATAACACAATTTCTTAGGATTAAAAATTTCAGAGATTAATTTCTACTTAAATGTTTGCTCATCAGATTGAAGTCATTTTTCATGAATCTGTGATAAAAAAGGCACACAAATCTGTAGCAAATGAAATTCAGTTTATAAACATGAAACTGTGGCATATTTGATATACATTTCTTGAATGTGATCCACATAAATTGCTACACTAAAACTTAATAACTATAATAACTAAATCATCCAAGACTATTAAAGTGACACTCATTACAGTGAAAATTGTTTATACTGACTTGAACTATGTACCGGCCTCAAGAGCTTATCTGTTTAACTTCATGCAAATTATATCCTTTACAACTTGCAATGCATTCCATACCAATAAGGCCAAGATGCTCTCTTGCAAGTTGAGTGACAGAAGCATAACTAAATACAAAAAGGGACATGTAAGAAATGTATGTGGAATATTTCATAGTGTTTTCCAATTAAAAATTATCAAATGAGATACAGGGCATTTTAAGCATGTTTATTTAGAATTAAGTCCCACTAGGTTGTATTCAGTGTTAGTCCTACTCAGAGTAGACTCTTTGAAATTAACAGACATAGTCACTTAGGTCCATTAATTTAAAAGAGATTACTTTGAGTATAACGTATGGATGAAAGCTACAGAGTTCAATGGGTTGTACTTTGAGGAAAAAGCACAAAGGTATGCAGTCCTTCACTTGTGCTATGATAGTGCACAAAGTGGGAGAAAAAATGAAGTGGGATGGTTAGGCCAGACTCAGTTATGTTGACCTGAAAATGAGTCAGAGAGCTTCCCACCTCATTTTGACAGTTAGCATGCAAAGGTTCTAGTGCAAGCACAGAGTACACACAGGAGCTGCCCCTTCTTTCCTGGGACTTGGAAAATGTTAGGTGCACCAAAGGAGGATTCCTAGGCTCACAGAAGAGAAAATGGGGCACCTGTGCATCTACATGTGCATCTCAAAGCCCCACAAACCACTGGGTTTAGCGACCCATGTCATAAAGAATACCAGAATGGGTACAAGACAGAGTCGTAGTCTAAAAACCTATAACTCCCCTAAAACTGGGATCAATACTATCAAGAAAGCCAGGAACCAGGGATGGGGAGAGAACTTGCAGCAGCCACATACATTCAGGACAGAAGAGGACACTAGGCTTGGAGGTCCTCTTGAAAGCCTATTACCGTGAAGAAAAAAATGAGGATAATGTTTGAGAATTTTTATGCAAATGTATTTGCCAATATGTAAACAAAATCTCCAATTCTTGTAAGAATTGCTGGAGATTAATTAGAGACAGAATAGAGAAAGGGAGTGAAAGCGCTTGTATAGGAAACACTTGTAGTTTGAGAGACAAGAAGTGTGCCACTCTATGTGACGTGACCTTTCAAGCTACTATTTCCAGGGTTTCTTAGTTCTTGTAGGCGTGAACTTCCTTAACTGATCTTAAAGTGGCCATTCATAAGGAAAGGAATTTTAAAGGAAGACTGTAACATGAGACTACCGAATTACTATTAATCAGGCAATTCAGTTCTATGACCTGTACCATGAATTGCAATGAAAGTGTTCTTTCTGTTTTATCACACTGCATGTGTAAATTAGTGTACCAAAATTAGGATGTCTTACCAAATATTTTTGTTATTACCAACAATTTTTTTGTGAATGGCCATTGTCCCTACTTTCTGAATTCATTTCCCTTTGATCTCACTGTTTATAACCTCCCTATCCTCAATCACGTTTATATAGATCCACACTTATAACTCAAGATGACATTTCATGCATCTGATGCAATGAACTGTAGTTCACTAAATATACATGAAGTAAAAAATGGTTAGTCTTTAAAGTGCCTTGAGACTTTTCATTGTTTTTGCTACAGCAGACTATGATGGCTGCCCCTTTGGAAATTGGGATTAAAGGATTAACTAGGGAACTATCAATGGAACGTGGCCTGTGGATTTAACCAGTGGGGTTAAAGCTTAGAATCTTTTTCAGGAAGGCAGTAAGAAGTGTCCAGATCGATCAATTGATGTGTAAATGGCAAAAAACTGGCTTTTTGCAATAGCAGTATTCCCTACTGCTACTCATTTGGTGTCTGTCTGAGATCCAGCTTGCTTGCGTAGGAGTTGCTGGATTCTTGTTCCATATATTTAGCTGCCTTTGTTCCAAGCTGTTCCTGTTGTTTGCAGACATTTTAATCTCAAGAATTCTTTTCTTTCAAGTTTTCAGTTGCCATTCAACACCTTGGACATTTTTCTTAAACCCAATTCATCTTTTGCCCCTAAGATTACCAGCAGCAGTCCTGAATGAGACACAATACACTCTCAGTCCTTGTTCCAGGCAACCTGCAGCCTCCATTTGTCTCTGATAGTGTCGTTCATTATTAATGGTTTTACTTCTATGAGGTGTCATTTCGTTCTGTATTGTGCCTTCCTAGTTTCCTTTAATTCTAAGTTGCATGATCTTAGTTTGGCTTTTTTTTAAAAAAAACTTTCCTGAGTCTCCAAAATACAAATCTACTAGAAAACAGACAGTGTAAAAATGATACCTCCTTACTCAGCAGATGTGGCTTACACATTCATAATACTGCTCACTGCAAGAGTAAAGAAGTTCTTGCAACTTCTTAACTCAAAGGGCTCATCTACACGGTAGTTTACTGTATGTTTGGTGCTACTCACATCTCCTTTAAATTTGCATGGTTCACATGATGTTACTAACAAACAGAAGCTATCATGCAGTTTTCCCCCTGGAAATCCATACTAACCCAATCAGCTGATAATATGAAAAGTGGAGAAAAAAGTCTCCACTCCATTTCTATAGTGCTTGCAGATGCTTTGCTCCAATGGTTTTAGGTGGGTGTGTTAATTGTTTCCCTCTCCACGCCCATAATCTCTTCCTCCCTTCTTTCATTTTGTTTCCTGTGGATTGACAAGCAATTTCCAGCTGCTCTCCTCTGTTCTGCTGGCCTTTTTTATGTTGCTGCAAAAAGTGCCTTTATTTTCTTCTACACCTAACTTGTTTGCAAAAGCTTAACACTGCTCAGACAAATATTTGAATTTCAGCTGTATCCCACCAACCATTGGCAGGGAAAACACAGATATTCACACTTCAGGTTTTTTTAAAGGAATCTACTGCAGCTGGTAGAACAGACTGAGCATGCTCGGTCACCTAGCAACCAGAGAGAGTGGAAATGTATAATTAGAAGGTTGGGCCACAAGGAATGCCAACTTGTGTGAATGGGAATGTGATTGGCAGCTAACATTGAGCAGGAACTGCGGACGATGCAAATCTATAATGAAGGCAAATACAATGTATTTGCTACAAAGAAATGCTCCCACATAGATGAGCCCTATGTAAAATAGCCATGCAAGAAGAGACAGGGTTCTATTCCAGGCATACAGTCTGGCCTCTACACTAGGCAAATTTGATCCTTGATCTATAAATGAAGAAATAATATTTTAAGGTCTATAATTTTAGATTCATTTCTGAACATCTCAACTTCTTCCTATACCATGCTTTGCTGTGCAAAGAAGAGTTCTAATCCTTAATTTCCCTCCCTCGTTAGCTGAGTATGTGGGGAGGGGATCCCTTCCCTCTCCCTTCTTTCTTAATGTCGATTCCAGTCTGTCTCCTCCACTGGTAAAATGGAATGGAGTAGAAGAGGGCCAAACTGGATGACATGTTTGTTTGTTAAATTTAATATCCTGCCTCAATGTGCGTTTATGAACAACTATCTGCCTGGCCTGGGATAACTAGCAGTCCCTAATTCCTGACCCCCACCCCATCCCAAAGCAATTATATTTAAAGTAAAAAACAATATTATATACACATTAAAGGAACACCTAGTTTGGCACTGAATGTTTTTGCAAATAGGAGTTGGAGGAAACAATGATGAGGGGGACAGCACATCCTTGTCATCTAAGTGAAGGATAGCAAGTAAGTCTGAGGTCACTGATCCATCATGAGATGAGATCACTGAGGAGTGTGTCCTGTATTATTTTCAGGCTCATTCCTGGAGTGAGTGGCTTACAATAGAGCTGGGGTAAAGTATAGGATGAATGGTCCTTTGTAAGTGTTGAGTGTGGTTATTCCCATTTTAGCTTACAGTGCTGCTGTGTGTGGAAGGTGGATGGCTGGGTGAGATGCTGTGGTTGGAGGTTCTCCACAAACCTGTATGAGAATTTTGAATAAAACCAGAACTTTTGGGGGGCTCTAACTTAAAGTTTCAGAATTGGTGATCTGACACTAGGGGTGGGGAAATCAGTCTATTTCTAGTTCCTGTCAATTTTCCATGTTTTTTTATAAGTCTATTCCACTTTGTTTCTGCATAATCTCCATTTTTTTACAAAACAACTGCCTGAAAATGTATATTTAAATACATATTTTATTTATTTATTTATTTATTTTATTACATTTCTAGACCGCCCTATAGCAGAAAGCTCTCAGGGCGGTGTACAACAAATAAAATCACAATTAAAATATGAGCAAGTGTGAAAAATATAACATGATAAAAATCCGAAATAGAATTGCCATGAGTTTATAAATTAAAATCCATATTAGGTTTAAAATTAAATTTAAAATGTTTAAAAAGCCTGGGCGAAAAGGTAGGTTTTTACCTGGCGCCGAAAAGATAACAAAGAAGGCGCCAGGCGTATCTCGTCTGGGAGGGCATTCCATAGTTTGGGGGCCACCACTGAGAAGGCCCTAGATCTAGTTGTTGATCTCCAGGCCTCTTTATGAGTTGGGACCCGGAGAAGGGCCTTCGACGTCGAGCGTAGTGAACGGGTAGGTACATAGCGAGAGAGGCGTTCCACCAGGTATTGCGGTCCGATGCCGTTTAGGGCTTTATAGGTAAGAACCAACACTTTGAATCTGGCCCGGAAACATATCGGTAGCCAGTGCAGCTGCGCCAGGACAGGTGTTATATGGTCAAATTTCTCTGTCCCAGTGAGAACTCTGGCCGCAGCATTTTGCACTAGCTGAAGTTTCCGAACCGTCTTCACAGGTAGCCCCACGTAGAGTGCATTACAGTAGTCCAATCTAGAGGTTACCATAGCATGGATAACTGAGTCGAGATTCTCCCTGTCCAGATAGGGTCGTAGTTGGGCTACCAGCCGAAGCTGGTAGAATGCATTCCGTGCCACCGAGGCTACCTGAGCCTCAAGTGACAGGAGCGGATCTAATAAGACCCCCAAACTACGTACCTGCTCCTTTAGGGGGAGTGTAACCCCATCTAGGGCAGGTCGAACGTCAACCATCTGGGCAGAGGGCCCTCCCACCAACAGCATCTCAGTCTTGTTAGGATTGAGTTTCAGTTTATTAGCTCTCATCCAGCCCATTATCGCGGCCAGGCAGCGGTCTAGTACATCAACAGCCTCACCTGACGAAGATGAAAAGGAGTAGTAGAGCTGCGTATCATCAGCATATTGCTGGAAACGCACTCCAAAACTCCTGATGACCTCACCCAGCGGCTTCATATAGATATTGAAAAGCATGGGGGACAGAACTGAACCCTGTGGGACTCCATATTGGAGTACCCAGGGACTCGAGTAATGTTCCCCCAGGATCACCTTCTGGAGACGATTTCCGAGATAGGAGCAGAGCCACCGCCAAGCAGTGCCTCCCACTCCTAAATCCGTAAGTCGCTCCAGAAGGATACCATGGTCGATGGTATCAAACGCCGCTGAGAGATCAAGGAGAACCAACAGAGTTACACTCCCTCTGTCTTTCTCCCGACAGAGGTCATCATACAGGGCGACCAAGGCCGTTTCTGTACCAAACCCCGGCCGAAAGCCCGATTGAAATGGGTCCAGATAATCAGTTTCATCCAAGAGAGCCTGGAGTTGGCGAGCGACCACACGCTCTAGGACCTTGCCCAGGAATGGAACATTTGCTACCGGCCTATAGTTGTCCAAATTATCAGGGTCCAAGGAGGGATTTTTAGGAGCGGTCTCACCACCGCCTGTTTCAGGCAGGATGGGACCACTCCCTCTCGTAAAGAGGCATTAATCACCTCCTTGGCCCAGCCGGCTGTTCCATTCCTGCTAGCTTTTATTAGCCATGAGGGGCAAGGATCCAGAGCAGAAGTGGTCGCCCGCACCTGTCCAAGCACCTTGTCCACATCCTCGAGCTGTACCAACTGAAACTCATCCAGTAAAACAGGACAAGACTGTGCTCTGGACACCTCATTAGGATCAACTGCTACAATAATGGAGTCAAGGTCCCGGCGGATGTTTTTATTTTTATCCCAAAGTATGTATATCTAAACATATTCATCCTAAAATATGTGTTTTAATGTATTTGGGTATGTTTTTGTGCCAAGAACTGTATCACATAACTTGAAGGAGTGCAAAATCTGAAGAATAATTATGTTCTGATCTGTGTATTAGTCTACGAGTCAAGAATTAGGTCAGTTCACTTAAAACTGTAGATCAAACAAAATTCTCCATTCCTATTTGGCACCACTGAATGCTGCCTGCAAGTGTCTCCAGAGTTTCCTCATACGAATGGAAACTAAACATGTACTACTGCCCCTGGAAATTCTCACCCCCTTGGGAAGCATGCCACATACATTATTTGGAACTAGGCACTTAACCTATTGATCATTTCATACCGATTTGTATGATCAGTGTGATCATTTCTTACTGATCTATATGTGGGCTAAATATCCAGTGTTACATGGCATCTTGTTTTCCAGACTAACAATGCTATAACAAATGCTACCATGCCTCAGTTTTTCTGAAAAAGTACTTGTGATCATTGCAGTATCTATGCATAGTGTTATTTGATAAGCTTATATGCTTTGAATATATAATGCTTTAAATACTGTGCACTGTGATAGTTATATTTTTTGGGAAGAAAATTTTTATTTGTATGAACAATCATTTCAACTTGCATCAGCTTAATAACATTCCTCTGCCAAGTTCAACAGAAGGCACTTCCAGATTAACCATATTTTAATAGTTTATTATGTTTTCCCTAAACTGAGGATTAACAGCTCAGTTCAGAATGCACTATACTCCCCTTCAAAACTTTGTGGTAGTGCCTTTGTGTCTTAATTGGTTGTTTTCAAATTTTTGCTCAGATCTATCATTGTCAATGACCTGCTGTTTTACTGCTAAGAAACTCATAGGCATAGCAGTAAGGAGGGAACATCCATACCTCAGCAAAGTTTTACAGCATCCTTTTTTCACTGTAAGAGATCAAGTACCTCTTTTCTTCCATCTTATTTTAAAGTGTGCACATTTAATGATTTTCCCAGTTAAATCTACAATGGCATGGCTTTCTTTTACATTCAGATGCAAGCATCTTCAAAACTAAGTATAAGTATGCAATGAATTTCCTGGATACTGATACTAATGCAAATTTTAAAATTCAGAGACAAAGTGATATAAGCTGAAAAAGCTTGGTTTGATTTTAAATTTACCCTTTTGTCCAATATAATGAGGACAATTAGAATTCAGAATCCTAAATTACAATGTAGAACTGTAAAGAATTTTTAAACTAGAAATGCCCTTTTTCATTTCTGCAAACATTATTTTGCAGTTTAATTACATAAAACTTAATAGTCTAAACATAACATGATTGTTTTACAGTTACTTTTTTGCTCCCTTTTCATATGCTGCCTTGTAATGTCATGTAATAGTAAAGGAGAAATAAACTGGATGGTTGTTACTCATTTCATGATTTTATGTAACCTGCAGGTTTAGTTGATTGTACTTTCTTGCTGCCAATTTAGAGACAATTATTTGGAAAAGGCACAGCTATAACTTTCATTTATAGTCATGTACATTCTAAAACACTTACTATTTGGCAGAAAAAGTCAATCCACTTGGAAAATGTCCTAGGACTGATGGATCAAGTAAATTGATCTTCTTTTGCCTACCATAGTCCAAGTGTGTGATGATTTTTGTATGAACCTGGAATATATGTACAATTATGCTTGTTTTTGTGATTGCTGTTTCAATGGTTGATTCAAAAATTATTGACTATAAAGCCACAGGGTTCCTCACTCATAGCCTTTGGACAATCTGATCTATTAATAGCTATCCAATATAGACATCCTGTTGTGTTGTTTTGTATGTTTTTGGTATGTGTTTTTGTGACTGCAACTGCTTCTGGAAGAAAGCCAACCTATATTTCTGATTATTTACTTATTGTGCAATCCTAAGCATGTTTATTCAGAAGTGAGTCACATTGACTTCAATAGGGCTTATTCCCTAGGTCAGGGGTGGAGAACCCTTTGGGCCTGCTCTGCCCACCCCACAGGCAAACTGTTACAGGTAGATGTGACCACCCACCTGTCAATCATCTGATGCCAGGGTGGAGGGATGGGTCTGCTTTGCCATCAAAGCAGCACCCAGCAGGATTGAACTCTCTGCTCATCAGCTGATGAGAAGACGGTTCAGTCCTGTTCTCTGCAAGGGAGTGGTTTGCTACTACATGCCCTGCAGGAAACATGCTGGTGAAACAGTAGTCAGAAGGATTGAACCCCATCCCCATCAGCTGATATCAGCCAGTGCCATCAGTTGATTGGCAGGTGGGTGTAGTTTTGGGGAAATGTCCTTGTAGGCCAAACTGGACCCCCTGGTTGGCAAAGATTTGCCCATGGGCCAGAGGTTCACTACCCCTGTCCATGGGTAAATGTGTTTAGGATGACAGTGCTGATTTCTATAAATTTCTATAAGGCGATATGTGGAAGAACAGATGTAAAAGGTCAAAAATTAGTCAGAACATAAGAAGATGTCCATCTGCTCCAGCATTCTGTTTTCACAGTGGCCAACCAAATTCTTATGGGAAGCCCACAAGAAGGACCTGAGCGCAACAGTGCACTCCCCACTTGCAAATCCCATCAACTGGTATTAAAAGACATACATCAGTAGATGACACAGAGGGATGCTAACAGCAGAGATAGACATCAGTAGATGATGTTCAAAGCATGGTAGTAGCCAATATAGTTATTTTAGAGTTACAAAGAAAGCTGGGGTGACAATTAGGTACAGAAAGAAGTAGTCATATAATCTTAAAGTCAAACAAAAGTCACCATAGCAAAATTCCTAAGTTTTTATCCTATGAGATGATAACTTGAGTTTTGCTAATCAATAGTGCCTACTCCGAAGTAAGTTCCACTGAATTCAACCCTGTGAAGTATTACAACTGAATTGGCCAAAGCTGGGTCAACCATCTCTTATAAATGTAACATGCTTTTGTAGATAAGAAATGCCTTCATCCTTTTTAACAAAGCAAGCTGGAGGGGAGAAATGATGGACTTTTTTACGGCAACTTACTATAACCAGGAACTGATTGTAACTAGAATTTACAACAATTGTTTAATTCTTTGTGATCTCACCATTTTTAGTCTTCTTTTTTTTGCAATTCCAGTAAAATTGTGTAGAAAAGCAAGAATCTGGAGTGTCTGAACACCACATGGGTCTGAATCAGGGAGAATGGAATATCTGTTCAAAGGAAATAATTCCCTGTCACATCAGGATACAACCAACTTGGTAATGTGGAAAAACTCATTCAAAAGTCATAAATTTGGTTTACTTTGCTTGTTAATTCCATGCACTAGATAAAGCACAGTATCCAATGAAGTGTTTCTGCTAGTGCAAAGAATTTGCCACACCTCTCCTCTTCCCATGAACCCCCAAATCTGTTTTGGGTTTTCCCCACCCATTCAGACCAGATTTAGGGAGGGCGAGGAGAGGGAGAGCAAATTTCATTTTGCAAGTGGAAATCCTTGTACCAGCAGAAGCTCTTAGCTGAACACTGCCCCCTGTACTTGGAACTCTGCATGTAAGCAAAGTGACTATCTAGTAGAGTGTCAAAATGAGAACATGGAGATAATCTATACACAGAGTTTGAAGTTCTTTGCAAGATAGCACACATTCCCATATGTGGTGTATCCATTCATTTTCTCTGTGTGAGCATAATTTAAAGAGACAGCGAAGGCAGGAAGAAAGATCAGGTTGTTGCAAACCAAGGCATTCATTTCAGAGTGGACTTCTGTTAAGGATGTATTTGCCTGCCAGTAAACCCAAAGCTGTGAAAGCAGTAAGTAGAGAATGGGTTCTGTGAGAACAGATAGCAGATCAGGCATGCAAAATTATCTGATTTGGAACGTTTTCTTTTATTCTTAAAGTAATGCTTGTGGGGATTATGTTTACATCACAGCAGACTAAGCAGTGGACTGACAGAAGATACCATTTTGACTGTCATATAAAGTTGTTGCATTCCACATATGTTCAGCCTTTACAGGCAAGGAAAAAAGCCAGTCTGAAACAGGTCAAGATAATCAGTCTTCTCCAAAAGCATCTGCAGCTAAGTGGTTGTCACCCTCTCAAGCAGGATCTTGGGAAGGTTTTTTTTAGGTTGCACAACTGTTTGTTTCACGATTGTGGGAATCAGGCCCTGAGGCAGCGATAATCACTCCCAATACATAGTCAGTCACCTCCCCCCTCCCCAGACTAGTATTTATTAGTCAAGATGGGTAAGGGGCAAAATGACAGTGTCTGCAGATATCATGTCTGCATTCTTGGGCTGCAACAATTGAAACTGATCCCATAATCAATTACCAGAGGATACTCGGAACTTGAGAGTCTTGAGTGTGTTGCAGAGTGGCGAGATATCTTGCCACTGCTTCCCAGTCTTTCTTGGTTGGCAAGCTGGTTTTTCTGCATAGGTATCCCACTGCTAACACCACGTCTGGTCTGGTTATTGTGCTGATGTATTGGAGTTTTTCCTATAGCTTGTCTGTAGCTTTCATTGTCTTCCCATGGTTGATTGTTCTGGTCTGGTTTCAAGTATCCTACTTCCATTGGTGTAGGTGCTGGATGTGCATCCTTCAGTCCTAGACTCTCAAGTAGGTCTTGAATCTTTTGGTTTTGGTTCAGAAGAAAGGATCCATCTTCCTCGCTTTCAATTTGTATTCCAAGGTAGTATGTGATGTCACCAAGACATTTCACTTCAGCTTCCTTGTTTAGATTATTTACTAACTCTTGCTTGTCTTGTGGACTTGTGGGCGGTGACTAGATCCAGGGCCTTTTCAGTGGTGGCCCCCGAATTGTGGAATAGTCTCCCCGATGAGGTACGTCTGGCGCCGACGCTGCTATCTTTTCAGTGCCAGGTGAAAACCTTTTTATACTCCCAGGCATTTAAAAAAAAATTAAATATTCTATTTTTTTAAAAAAATGTTTTATAGTGTATTTTAAAACAGTATTTCATTACTGGTATATTCTGATGTTGTTTAGTTTTTGTTCTTTGTTTGTTTTGCTTTTTGATTTTCTTATATTTGTTCTATTCATATATTTTCTTGTTTATCCTCTATGTACACCGCCCAGAGAGCCTTTTTGGCTTAGGGCGGTATATAAATAAAATAAATAAATAAATAAATAAATAAATAAATAAAATAAATTAGTAAATCATCTATATAAATCCATTTGTTGTTCTTGAATCTGCTGTACAGGCATTTGTCTGCTTCGCCTCTTTGAAAGCCTTGTTTCAAGAGCATTTGGTTCAGTTTGTCATTCCATGCTCTTGCAGCCTTTATTTCTAGATGCTCTACTTGCATCTTCCTGTTGGCAGCAACACTCAGGAGTGTCCTGATTGTTGTATGCTTGACTACAGTTTCAGTCTCTTTCCAGGTCTCTGGCTCTGGAAGTTCATCAGCTCTTGCAAGGTAGGACAGTCTCAGTGGAGGTACACATCTGTTGGTGCGGTTAGAGTTCTTGGTCCAGGATTCTCTACTACCCCTTCTGGCTGTGCAGGTTCCCCTTCTTGTTCTGATTCCTCACTGTCCCCCAGTGCTGGCATGTTGCTGTAATCTGTAGTACTGTATGGTATTTCTACTTTATCTTCTTCACTGTCGTGGTCTTGGGATGGTGCACTTTCTGGTTGAAATGCACCTTGACCTTCATCAAAGTAGACAGCTCTTTGGATTTCAATCCTTTCTGTTTTGGGATTTAGGATTTTGTATCCCTTTTGTTTTGTAGAATATCCAACAAAGATTCCTTCTTTTGTACTGTTTGGTTCTCTTCTGGTGTGGTATGTGACTGTACACTTTTGATCCAAACACCTTTAGATGAGCCAAACTGGGTATGCATCCATGCCATAATTAGAATGGAGTCTTGTTGCCATTCGTTTTTGTTGGCAAATGATTCTGTAGATAGGTGGCAGTATACACTGCCTCTCCCCAATGTTTCTGTGGGAGATTGGCATCTTTTAGCATTGATCTCACCATCTCAATAAGGGTTCTAAATTTTCTCTCCGAGACACTATTTTGTTCTGGCTTGTGAGGTACAGTGGTCTGATGCTCAATCCCATGTTCACGCAGAAACTGCTGGGTAGCATGAGACACGTATTCCCCCGCATTGTCAGAATGTAGTATTTGTGGCTTTCTCTGGAATTTAGTGGTCACCATTGCAATATACTCTTTGAGTTTCTGAAGCATTTGCCCTTTCTCTTTCAGTATATAGATTACAGTGAATCTTGAATAGTCATCAATAAAACTAACAATACATCTATTTCCACCATTTGAAGGAATTGGCATTTCACAAATGTTGTTGTGAATCAACTCTAGGGGGCGCTTAGTCTTCCTTTCACTCTGCTTAGGAAAACTTGGTCTTGTCTCTTTAGCTTTAACACAGCACATCTTCCCTTTCCTTGGCAGGGTTCAATTTTCATGCCTTTTACTAAATTATTCTTTTGAAGGGTATTAATCTTTGCAATGTCTTTGTGTCCAAGCCTTCTATGCCATAAATGCGAACATGGCTTGTTACAGCAGTCCTTCACAATATTAGCCTCTGGACTTTGCTGATCAATTTCATACATTCCTTTTCTCTTAGTAGCTGTGCATATAATTACACCATCTTGAGAAATTGTACAGGATTTTTGTTCAAATAGCACTGAACACCCTTTATTGGTTGCCTCACTGACAGAGATCAAATTATTAGAAATTCCTGGAGTCCAGAGCGCATTTTTAAGGTAAATCTCTTTGGTACCACTTGGCATCTGGCAAACCAGCTTTGCATTCCCTTCCCCTTTTATGGGCACTTCTTGTGAGTGAGCAACTTTAACTGAGCCTCCACATGGGGTTAGACTTTCAAATAGGGTTCTTTCATTTAACATACGGGCAGTTGCTCCACTGTCCACATATACTTTATTATTATTACATTTTTCAACATGAGTTACTTGTAAACTGTTGAAATCTTTCTTGTCTGTCTTTTTAAATCCTTTATTTTGTCCTTCAGACTTCCCTTTCCTGTCGCACTGATTTTTAAGGTGAGTCAGCGAACCACATAGAAAACAGCCCTTGGCTCTAGCACCTTTTGATTGCTTCTTTTGTTCTTCAAATCTGCACATGACTGGCATTCGGCCAGAAGTCTGTTTACTAAGGAATAAGGAAACACTGTCCTTTCCTGCAGCATCTCTTTCGCTTTGCTGAAAGAACTGCTCTCTGACTTCTGATATAATTTCATTTAGAGTCTTTTGCTGTTGTGGCAATATGAGGCAGAAAGTATTGATTGATTTTGGGAGGGAATCTAGAAACAGAGCAATTTGGGTCAGCTCATCCAATTTTGTGCTGCATTCTTGGATTCCCTGATTCAACACCATAAACTTAGTGAGGTGTTCTTCAAATGAGTCATCTCTCATTTGCAAGTTAATACAGTAGGTCCCCACTCATACGGCGGGTTACGTTGCGGACCTCCGCTGTAAAGCAGAACTCATTGAATAGAATGGGGCTCGATGCCCGAAAACCGCTGTAAAAGCGGAACAAGTGCCGTATGAGTGGGGCTTTAGTCTAATTGCATCTGAGACCGCTGTATTAGCGAAGCGCTGTAAAGTGGGGCCCCACTGTAAGACTACGTAACATTGAAATTAAATGCCCTTGACTTTTTGGCTGGTGGTTAGACTCCAGTGCAATCCACATTTCTCTGGCATTCTTACAGTTAATGATCAAAGGGATTTGTGAGTTACTCACACATTTGACAATGAGGTCCTGAACTCGATCCAAACTCTCTTTGTCTCCTCTGAGGCTTCTCCTCCTGGTTCTGGGCCTTTGATTACTTCCATTAGCTTCTGTTGCTTTAAGTGACATCCCATCCGAAACGACCACAACTTCCAGTTTCCAGGTGAGAATTTATCAAGGCTTAGCTGTTGTTCCATGGTAGCCATCGTTGAGAAAAAGGCTTAACTCTTTACTGACTAAACTCGGAAGGTCTTTGCTAGCTTCCTTGATTCGCAACACAAAAGCTCCTTTAATTACTCTGATCTTTTGCATGGCTGGGGCCCATGACCTGTTGCAGAGTGGCGAAATTGGGAATGGAGAGACTGAGTGAGCCTTTATGTGTTTGAATCTTTGCTAAAGATTACACCTTCCCTGCAAATTAGTTAGACAGACACTTTAAGCTTTAAAATAAGAAATAACTACTTTATTCTGGAAGTACATATTTGATAGGAAAGAGTCCTATATCTCATGCTTGGAGGAGAGGGAGAGACAAAGAGAATATGTATGCTCTCCCTCTCAATAGAAAGAAGTAGGAAGGAAGAAGGAGATGTGGTCAACATCCTATGCATAACAGTCTAGCAGGAAGGGAGAGACAGCAGGAGATCAAAGGATAGGTATTAGCCTAGCAATCAGGAGGTCTTCTCTCTAGCTACCCTTTTTAACCCCATGCAGCCTCAACCACAAATTGGAGTTGAACCACATATTCCAACAGAGTGGATATGAGCAATTTTATTCTCAACGTTCTTAGTGCATTTGTCAGAGATGGCTACCGAGGGTTCAAGGTTCATCCAACACTGATTTCAACAAGCCTGTCACCACTCGGAACAGCTCAGCTCAAGAGGCAAAATACCCCCCCTTTTGCTTTCCTCACTGGCACAAAATAGCCATGATTATGTGCTCACACATATGTTTGGTAATGTTTGTTTCAAGATTTATAGCACTGGCGCTCTAGCTGTCACCCAAACTTCTTCATCACCTGAAACTCCCTAGAGAACCAGGGAGCTACCTGGCCTTTGCAGTGATGGACAGGGAACCTAGGCCCTCCCCATCACACCATTCCACAGTCAGACCAGGGCCTCAAAAGAATCACCACCTCTTTCAGCCGGAAATCCTCTGGAGCACTCAGGACTCCTTCAGGCTCCCTAACTCTCCAAGGGTAGGCCATGTTAATTAACGCCCCCACTCCTACAGGGGGTATTGGTACCATCAGCCCAAATCTCACCAGGAGATTGTCTTAACTATGACAATGGGGTTATTTCAGTCCTCCCCAGACTATCCCCTGCCTGCTCTATTGCAAAGAGTAGATCTAAAGCATGTCCTGTCACATGAGTTGGGACACTGATGAATTGAGACAGCCCCATAGTTATCTTCAGGGCCATATAGGCCTCAGACTGTTAAGGTGATCCCATATAGATTTTGAAATCCCTCACAATAATAATTCAGGGGTTTCCCAACACCACACTGGAGACCACTTCAGCCAACTTAAGCAGGGAGGATGCTGGGCACCGGGGTGGGTAACATGCCAGCAACATCCCTGCTCTGTTGCAGCCCCTCACCGGGAACAAGCATTCAAATCCAGCATGTGGCCAGAAAGTCTCCTGTGATGGAATCCATATGGATGATGGCAACATCCCCTCCAGCCTATGTTTGTGCTGTATTGAGTACCCAAGTAAGATCCACAGGCACCCAAGTCTCAGTAATACACACCAGGTAGACCCCTTCTTCCACTATAAGTCACATATGATTGAAGTTTTATTATGGACCAACCTAATTTAAAAATAGTATTACAAGGCTGGAGGGGTGGCTAACAAAGCAACCTAAACCTTGTTGGCTAGGAGGGCCCCAGAAGGGGGACAGATCTTCCCTCATGTTTTGCTCAACTGCCTCAGAGTGGCATATTATTCTCTGCCCCGTATTAAACTAATTTTGTCCAGCAGAAAAGCCCCTGAACCTATTTGTATGTAACTTGGCAGGTTTTATTCATTCTACCATGTCTGCAAATTTCATTTACTTCTGTGAAAAGGAAGAAAAAATGATAGCCATGTTTAAATTTCCCAGTAGTGAAGGGGGGGGGCAAAGTGAACATGGACAGTCAAGTTGAATTGGACAATCCATGAAGCAACTTAGATTGAGGCAGTCACATAGCACCAAATCTGGATCTAAACCAAATTTTGTGGTCAGCACACACTCCCATTACCTACACAAATCTGATTGATTAGGTAGAGTTGTGTTGTTATCCACTTTACTACATTTCCCAACTGGCTGAGGTCACCCATGTGACTGATCCAGGGAGTATTTTTTTTTCTTGTATTACTTTTCATCAGGTAATCAAAATAGGAGAACATCTGGCTTAGTCCTTATAGTGATTTCTTTGAGCCTTGATAATTGATTCCTTCCCACCACCTTTATAAACATTTTGGTAATGACTACAGTCAATCCAGCGACTGTACATTTCTATAGCACATTTATGATAGTAAAACATTCTCAGTATCCTCTGCCCACTCCTTAAGCAGTTATGACTAATTTCAGGGTTTGCTTTCTTGAAGTTTTTTGTAGCTTTTGTCCCAGTGGGCCTCTTCTCTTATGGTGCTACTATCAGAGATGGTGAGAAAATATGAATTATGAGAACTTCCCCACATCTAAATCTTTAAAGTTAACATTATGAGGACTACCCTGAGGAAAAATCATGGGTGTCTAATAAATTGCTGTCATTCTCCATTAGATTTCTAGCTTCCTAAATCAGGCCCAAATAAGAGAGAATTCTTGGTAGGTCAGGCTTCCATGGCCACTTTTCAATAAGCTTGTCAGCAATTTACACTCTTCGTCATGTTGACTCCACAAAGTGCAATATGAAGAAGAAAGTAAACACATATGGGCATTGGATCCTATGGATCATCAAAGACTTGTAGTCATATGCAATCTCTTAATAAACATGGTAGTTTGTATGGTACTTTTCCCTGTTAATCCTCCCTTCATTTGCAACATCCTGGTATACAAATTTAAAAACCTAATATGAACATCAAGTAAGAAAACTGATTATAGAGCAATTATACATCTTTGTATGTATGGAAAAATACTCAAAATATTTTTAAACAAAAGTTCCCAAATACCCCTAATAGTGCAGTCATACTGCTATAGCAGTGTAACTGGTACCAGGAAAATTACTCAGGGGACCACAGAAGGGACAAAATTATTTTGGGGGAGGGTGGAGCTTTGACCATGTGTCACATTTGGAGAGTGCCGCTGCCCAATTTTGGCTGATACTTCTTCCCACAGCATCTCTTGAAGCCCATTCCACACTGCTTGCAACTTTCTGGGGAGGCTTTTCACGGGGTGCAGGTGACTTACGGGGGAGAAGAAGAGGAGCAAAGACAAGAAAGTTCCCCTCCATGAACTTAACAGCATTCATGGTTCTTAGGGTCCAAGTCTTCTTCTCTGGAGCAAAATAAGGATGCTTAGGATTCTGACTTAGGACTGGGGAGTGCTCCTCACACTCTTTACCATGTCTCTGGTGCCTATGATGGCTCTGCCCTCTTCTTTCAGAGAAGCCCTCACCAAAGAACTTTCACCAAAATCTGACACTGGGTTGTACTTTCGACACTCCACAGCTTCAGTGGGCCCCAACGAATCACTGGATCCTCTGACTGTTCTTATACCTGAAATCAACTCACCCCTTGGGTTGCAAGGCAACACACAAGTGCCCCTATATAGAACTGTAAGAAAGTAAAAGTCAATATAACAGTGATGGTGGAGACTACTGCATTTGGAGCTGCAATTTTCCAGGGGATAGCCCATGGCCACTAGTTATAATCTCATGCCAGCACCAATAGCTTAGCACCGCAACTCTAAACATGCACAAAGGCTATAAGGGGTTAACCATAAGCACACCTTTAAAATATCTTATTATTGTCTTATTTATTTATTTATTACATTTATATACCACCCCATAGCCAAAGCTCTCTGGGCGGTTTACAAAAATTAAAAATATTGAACATTAAAACAAATATATAATTAGTAATTCAGTATAATTAGTAATCAGTATAAAGTAGTAATTCAGTATAAAGGAGCAACTATAATTCATTATTTAAGAGTAAAGTAATTTAACCAGTTGTGAAGTATCTATTGTTTTATTTACAAGCAAATCTTCAACTGAAATCTGTATGTATACAAAGCGGCATCCTTGCATCCTGATAGACTTGATGGTAAGTGTTAGAACAGGGAGCCACACTTGCTTTATAGCTACACCTTTTAAGATGTCCACATGAACATATTTCAAAGATTAAGTATCCTCAGCCTCAGTAGTGTATTTGTTTAATGGGATTCTCACCTTCACTTTCATCACAGAAGAAAACATTCTAGCATCTTCAGACACACCACCTATGTAGAGCTTTTTTGTGAAGATAGGCGCATGGTCATTTTCATCTTGTACTTCAATGAACACCTTGGCAGTATTACCTACAATAAAAACAAGACATTAGCAGAATTTGGCTACATTTAATGCTGTTCCCTAAAGGGCAAATCTGAAGAGAGACGCATAAAAGGAATGAGATTTACAGCAATAATACCCTGATCCTAAAGGCCTACATAGGCACACTGTGCACATTGGACACAGTGACCTGCTGCTGATGTTACTACTGTTTGAAAGGGAGATAACAACACTTGTAGTTAGTTACCAGAACCAGCAGGGGATAACAGACAGAGAAAGTAATCCTTGTGTTCCTCTCAGTCTTTGTAACTAAGAAAGCTACCTTGTTTGTCTTGCCCCTCTTCCCTCTTCTTCACCAGATCACTCTCTCCTTTGTTCTCTGACTATATGTAAGGATGTGCTCTCGCTCAGACATGGCTTTGTACACTAGAAGTAAACAAACCTTTAACTCTGTTTCTCACCTTCACCTGTGGTCTCAACAGACTGTTTATTGTTGCAATTGCTGTTAGACTTTGCTGACTTCCCATAGCTACAGTGATAGTCTGTATGAGATTTGCTGGGCTATGCATGTCCATTATATAATGTTTCTTCAATGCATGGAGTTCTGATGATGTAGCTTATTTATTTGATTTATATCTCGCCCTTCCTCCCAGTAGGAGCCCAGGGCGGCAAACAAAAGCACTAAAAACACTTTAAAACATCATAAAAACAGACTTTAAAACATATTAAAACAAAACATCTTTAAAAACATTTTTTTAAAAGCTGTAAAAAACATCTTTAAAAAAAAAGTTTAAAAGCATCTTAAAAAGCAATTCCAACACAGACACAGAATGAGATATGGTCTCTGCTTAAAAGTCTTGTTGAAAGAGGAAGGTAGAAGATAACAGAGATGGCGCCTATCTAATATTTAAAGGGAGGGAATTCAAGGGTAGGTGCCACTACACTAAAGGTCCATTTCCTAAATAACAAGTTGCTAAAATGTCTACAAGGGCATTTAAATGAAGTGTTCCTAATGCTGCCTTTATGTCTATTTGCTATTTCCTTAGCTACGGAATGACTTTGTGTAGTATCACTGCCCTGCATATGACCATGGTCATGGTAGTGGTCTTTTATTTTATTTATTATTAAATTTATATCCCACCATTCCTCCCAGAAGGAGCCCAGGATGGTAAACAAGCGATAAAACACTAGAAACATCTATAAAACACTAGAAACATCTATAAAACATATTTAAAACAAAGCATATTGAAAATATTTTTTAAAATCTTTAAAAAAAATTCCAACACAGATGCAGACTGGCATAAGGTCTCTATTTAAAAAGGCTTGTTGAAAGAGGAAGGTCTTGAGTAGGTGCCAAAAAGATTACAGAGATGGTCCCTGTCTAATATTTAAGGGGAGGGAATTCCAAAGAATATGTGCCACAGTTCTAAAGATCCACTTCCTATGATGTGAAGAATGATATCTGTAGGAGGCCCTCACCTGCAGAGTGCAGTGATCAACTGGGTATATAAAGGGTAAGACGATATTTCAGGTATCCTGGTCCCAAGCTGTTTAGGGCTTTATACACTTTATATGCGGTACCATGTTGGCAATGTCCTGCTCCAGAGAGCAATCATGCCACCATATTTTGCACCAGCTGCAGCTTCCGGATCAACCTCAAGGGCAGCCCCACATAGAGTGCATTATAGTAATCCAGCCTGGAGACTACCACTGTGACAACAGTGGTCACATTATCCTGGTCCAGAAATGGCTGCAGAAGTCTTACCAGCTGATAAAAGGCATTCCTAGCCACTGATCACCTGGGCCTCTGAACCTGCTCTTTCAGAGGGAGTACAACCCCATTCAAAGCAGGCAATTGACCAGTTATCTGGACTAGGGATCTACCTACTCACAGTGCCTCTATCTAGCTAAGATTCAGAGTCAGTTTACTGGCCCTCATCCAGCCCACTGAGTCCAGCAACTGGTCCAAGGCTTGCACGGTCTCTTCCAATTTGGATGTTACTAAAAAATAGAGCTGGGTATCATCAGCATACTGTGACACCTTGCCCCAAGTCACCTGATGACCACTCCCAATGGTTTCATATAGGTGTTAAACAGCACTGGGGGGAAAATGGCACCCTGAGGCACCCGACAACTGCCTGGGGACCAAAAGACCATTCCCCCAATGCTATTCTCTGAAACCGACCCTGGAAATAGGATTGGAACCACTATAAAACAGTGCTTTCGATACCTATCTTTGTAAATGTCGGCTCAGAAGGCTACCATGGGTGAATGGTATCAAAACCTGCTGAGAGATCAAATAAGGTTGAACTCCGCATGTCCTTCTCCCAATAAAAGTCATCCATCTGGGCTGCATGGCTGATTCAGTCCCATAACCATGCCTAAACCCCGATTGGAATTACTTTTGCAATGGCATAGATCCAGGCTGCCATGCTAGTTCATGCACCCTGCTATTTTACGGACATCACACACGATCTTATAACTTACTAAATTTATAACCCACCCTTTCTCCCAAAGGAGCCAGAAGTTATGACAGTGCACTGGTATAATAGTGACTGCAGTTTATTCTGAGAACAGCCTGGAATATCATAACATTGGGTTATTAATCACACAAAGACAGTTTCTTTGCAAAGGAGTTGTGGGGGTGGGTGGGTAGGAAAGTGTTAGAGGTGAAGCTTTAATGGACTGGAAGAAGACCCAAGGATGTAGGATTTGTGAGGTTTGTATCTTATAACACAAAATGAAGAGACTGACGAGGGCTGATGTGGGACCAGTCACAGCAAGCCTTTGTTTTGTGTTTCTCTGGCCTATAAAAGTCTTGGTAGGCATCTATGTCTCCAAACTCTGGCATCATCATTGGATAAGACTAAAGCATTCTAATAAAATGAAATCTGGTCTCGTATTAGTAACTACAATTTGGTTCCCAACGTGAATTGAGTATGAGCAATCATGCTAATCCATACTAAAATGGATACCGAATTCATTGCAGCCACACCATAGATCTTAGATGTGAAAGGATCTCCTTTTCAGTAACCATGAACCACGAGTGCATAAAGCTTCAACATCAATATGAAAAGTATACAGCAATCTAAAGAAGAAGAAAAATACAACCACAAACAACCTCATATCACTTTCAGACTCCATAATCAAAGAAGTTGACACATTGTTGAAAACAGTGAAAACTCAGATTCCTGAAAGAAATCCCATTTGCCAGTGAGAAATGATTTCCTTTCAGAGTTGATTCTTTTCCATGACAGAAAGTTATGGTTGTTTTTTTTAATAGTGCTATATATGGGACATGTTTTCTTCATATCCGTCACCCTGATTATTTTGGTTTCTTTTGTTTTCAAGTGCATTTCTGAACAGAGTTGCATAGCTGTCACTGGATTGGAAACATACCAGTTCCTATATTGGCAGAGGCATCAACAATATTATGACTTCTGTAGTCCAACCACTGGGAAAAATATAACTTCATAAGAAACACTTAATCTGATACTTTATATACATGAGAAGATAAACATAGAATTGCCAATACTTCAGCAGAATATCCATTTATTCCATTTCTTTGTAGATGTCTACAGTTGTTTTTTTAAGGGACTGGTGTAGATATGCTCTTAAATGGGAAAATATTCACTAATTGGCAAAAAACCTTGGGGTTTAAGAACATACGTATAGCCAACAGATATTTCTATCAAACTTTTAAAAGCAGGGAAGTTGGGCAGCTATAGTGAATGCACCAGAGTAGCAGGAGACCTGATCTCCTCTCTGAGATACTGGACTGCCCTACAAATTTGTCAAAATGCAAACACAATTTGGGTTGGTCTTTCACAGTCCAATCCACTTCCCATGTAGCTTGGAAGACTATGGTAACATGTGCCTTTGAGAATATGGGAAGTGGAGGCAACACCTGCAATCTCAAAAAATGGAGAATTACATGTTTGTGGGTGTTCTTCTTACTTTGCTTCTTTTCTGTGTTACTACAGTTTCTACAGAGAATCTAACCTAGAAAATTATATTTCGCTCATTATTCATCCTAGAAATCTGTGTCAGATTCATTTTTATTAATTTCAAAGCCTTTTTATTGATCAGTGTCATACGATGGTGAAGATAGCCTTTTGTGTTTCAAACTGGAGGCTATGCTCTATTTGTATTTTGGGTGCATTAACAGTTGAATCTGAAACTGCAGTTTGATGTAAAATCAGTCTGATTACAATATGTTGCTACTGATGCAATGACTCTAGCTGCTGGAGAAAACAAACTGGGCCTGCCCAAAATGCATGTGTTCAGCCTTCTATGCTTAAACTACTCCACTTAAGGAAAGATGGTCATGTTCAATTAAAAACATAGAGCACACCTAGAATTTTGCTAGAAAAATATCATCTCCCTCTGTTTTATCTTGTGCAAACTGAGACACTCATGTCCATTGGACACTATTCTGCAGAGCAGTCAGTGCCATTATTCCACAATTATTTTTGGAGCCTTTTTTAGTGTTGCAAAATGTTGCTGTACTTCACATATTCATAGAAACAGAAGCAAAAGAAAATGATTTACTATAGGAACTTCACTAAAATTGCAAAGTAAATCAAACATATTTAAAGTGACTATCTGAACTATATCAATTGTTTTAATATGGTTGCTTCCTCTCTGCTAAAACAAGATCAGCACAGAACATGTCTTGTTTCTGTTCTTTGGGCTGATTGCAGGTGTTGCCACCACTCACCATATTCTCAAAGGCTATTATTGAATTTTAATCCAGGAGGTATTTAATCCAGGAGATAAGAAATGGGATCCTGTGCAAGTTAGTTGAGAATGGATTGATCATTTGCATGCTTATTGAGTTCAGTTGGATTTACTCCGATGCAATCATGCTCGAGAATGAAATGAACTGCCTTCAAGTCAATTCTGACTTATGGCGACCCTATGAATAGGTTTTTATGGTAAGCAGTATTCAGAGGTGGATTAATATTGCTTCCTCTGAGGCTGGGAGGCAGTGATTGGCCCAAGGTCACCCAGTGAGCTTCATGGCTGTATGGGGATTCGAACCCTGGTCTCCCAGGTCATAGTCCTAGGATACGTAAAACTGACCATGGGGGAGGAGGAGGGTGGAGGGGAGGAGGGGGATAGGGAAGGAGGGGATGGAGGAGAGGAAGGGAGGGGGAGGGAAGGGGCAAGAGGGAGGGGATAGGAGGGAGGAGGAAAGGTTTGATCGTTTGCATGCTTTTTGAGTTCAGTGGGATTTACTCCTGTGCAGTCATGCTTAGGATAGGTGAAATGGGGAGGGGCAGGGAGGGGAGGAGGAGGGCAGGAATGGGAGGGGATTGGATGGGTGGGCACTGGGCAGAGGGGAAGACCCTTTCCTTTCCAAAAGGAAAACATTGTGAACAGTATCATTCTTTTTCAGGGTTTCCCCCACTTTTTATTCTACAGCAGGCACATGTACCCTCCCACCCAAATTTAAACCAAAGCTGTCCCTGGCCACATCCACACCAGGCCTTTATTTCACTTTGGACGGTCATGCTTTCTCTCAAAGAATCCTGAGAAGTGTAGGTGGTGAAGGGTGGTGAGAGTGGCTAGGAGATGCCCTGTTCCCCTCACAGAGCTTTAGTCAGAGCAGCTGACTGTTAAACCACTCTGGCCAATGGAGCTCTGCCAGGAGAATAGGAGTCTCCTGTCAGCACCCTTCACAAACTACACTTCCCAGGATTCTTTGGGAGAAGCCATTACTGTCTCAAGTGAAATAAAGGTATGGTATGGGTGTGGCCCTCTGATTAGGCAAGCCCAGCAGCTGTGAGTCTGACAGTTGGTTCTTACTGAGTATGCCCAGCTAATCATTGAGTTCTATGCTAAATTAATTAAAAATCAGCCAGGCATTTTTTTTTAAACTTTTAAACTGCAGAAGATGAAGGTCAGCATATGGGGCAAGGTCAGTAATAGGATTACAGGTACTCTGTGAACATTGCTGATTTTTAATGAATTTCAACAGATTATGAGAACACTGACAGAAAAATGTCCAACAAGGATCTGGTTTTTTTCTATTTTTGCACTTTGAACTCTCGATTCTCTCTGACTGTTCTGTGTATCACCATTAAAATTTAGAGGGTTGTTAAGCAAGTGTTTCTGAGTTCAGGACTATAAGTTTTGTAAGGTTTTGTTTTAAAATGAGCTTATGGGAAGCATCGAATGGCATGGGGGTATTTTCAATTTAACATTGAGGAATGCGAAAAATCCATGCTGTCTATAGTATACAGCCACTCTTGTGGCTGTATAAACAGTGTAATTAAAGTTCACTCTGTTACAAAAGTTTTAACAAGTCAAGAGACAAATGGCCATTTTTAATATGTCAGTAATGTGTAGGACCACCACAAAATGATTCTTTCAGAGCTTTCTGTTGCAGACACTCCAGTGTTGCCAAGCTTCATAATAAGCAGCACTGGGCATTGGGAGCAAGGAGTGGGGATGGTTGAAGAATCACACTGTAGTGGCTTATCATAAAACACACACGTAACAATTGACATTTGGAATCAGAAAAAATATACAGGGGAATTTGAGTAGTGAGACTAGATTTTTGTTCATTTTTGTTCGTTGACAAGCTATGGAATTGTCATCACCAGGTGTCATGAGATAAGGGCAGGGTGAGGGAAAGAAAAGGCAGAGGAGAAGCAAGGTGGAGATTATCCATAATCAGGAAGAAAACAAGAGCAGAATCTCCTTGTTGTTCAGAGATTCAAGTAGACATGACCCAGAAAACTATAGCGGCGAGAACTACCGATTAGTGATAAGTAACTATATGGCCAGAACCGATGGTTCACTGGCAGAACTCCTGCTCGACATCCTTCAGTCACATGATCGAGACCCAATGGAGCCTTGACAGAAACAGAAACTGAATGGTTCAAGACATCCTTTTCTGGTCCTCAAGAGGATGGGATGGGAAGGAAGAGTACAGAAAGGAGGCAAGGCAGGTCAATTGCTACAGTATGAAGGAGAGCTTCTAGTAAGCAACTTGCTTTAACAAAGGCTGGAGGTGACCTGAGGCCTTTTGAACTGCTGCCTTCAATCCACTTCTTCTATGTTCCTCCCCCCACCCCTCGAAGACAAACTGCATATGCTTAAAGGGCCTGAAAATAGACACTTCCACTCTGTGTCCTCCCACTTGGTGGACTAGCATGGGCTATATGGGAGGCATTTGGTTCCCCAGCCCAGGAAAAGATGCCCATGAGAGTCCTGGCTCCAGTTCTACAAGTCCTGGTATGGTGGGATTCATTTCAGTAGGCTCCTGTCTGCCAGCCTCCAGGCCAATAGATCTCTGATCCAGTGATCAGGCTCAGAGTTAGGGACCTGGTACAGCTCCTCAGCCAATGGTCCTGTAGCCTCTGATTCAGTGTGCTGGCTGCTGCTGTATTCCAGGGCCAAGACCAAATACAGAAATTAGAAGCTGGTATCAGTTTTTCAATGTTAGAAAGATATTTCCTGCTATGAACATTAAAAAATGTGTGAGATTTTAGTTCTAACTTCAACACTGAATGGAACAACCTTGTGTTCCAATGCTCTATCCAGAGTAGGGATTTGCTAGAATTCCACCCAATTCGGATTTGGTACCAAATTTTCCATTAATTTGCTTATTCTCAATAGCTGAGGGTTGGATTTTAATGTAGTGAATTTCCATGGTTATTTTTGAAAATAGACTTTAAACAAAATCCATCTCTAAAACATTGATTGTAAGAATGATAACTTATCAATATTTCCTTTTAAAATATCAATATTAATATCAATATTTTTTCAGAGCAGAAAAAACATGGATCCGTAAAAGCAGCAGCTAGGGGATACAGGGGAAAAAATTGAATTGATGCTGTTGACCATTGAACTGTACTGTCACTGAGTTTATTTTCCATCAAGTCTGCAAGTCTGGAAATCTGTAGCTAGAAGGAGTTATGTCTTTGCCCAGTCTGGGAACGGACAGCCAAGGCCGTTGCCATGGTAGCATCAAGATAGACTGGGAGAGTTCTAGCAGCTATCTGTGTTGAGCTGAGTCTTCTGTATATTGCCTCTGAACTGAGAGGTTGTCTTCTGTGTTTACCTTTGGAGAGAGATGTACCAGAAGGGGGGGTGACTGAAGAAACTCTACATGTTTTTACTCTTAAGCCTGTTGGCCCTAATGTCTTAATAAAGACTCTTAACCTGATCTAATGCATCTGAGAAGTTTCTTGCTCAACTTAACTCCAACGTAACGTATGCTGTGTCACGCAAGAACCGCCACCATCAACAGATGCAAGCCTGTTAGGTTGATGGAACACTTTCGAACCAGCACTGGCAAACAGATCCCATCCCTAATCCAGAGTCCTGCTGGCTTCCTCCAGCCAGGATGGGAGTTGAGAGTTCCCTCCTTCCCTCCCCATAATTTTTTACTTTTACTGTTTTACCACCTCTTGTGACACCACTGGGATGGAAAATACCTATGCCAGTTCCATACTGGCATAGGCCAGGGTTGTTTCCTGTGGCCATGTTGGGGGAATGAGAAGGATTTGGATCCAGTGCATTCAAGACTGCCTGTGACACATCCTATTTTGACTCGTACTGCCAGTGGTAGATCTACACCCATAAAGCTTTCCATGGGCATACTGGAGGTTCTTTTGCCCCATCAGAATGTCCATCAGCCAGCCTTCAGCAGCGGTTAAGATTGCTGTTAAGCCTCATTCACACCATACATTTTCCCCACTATTATTTCACTTTAAACAGTGCTAAGAGTTGGTAGGAGACTCCTATTCTCTTCACAGAGCTATAGTTTCCCAAGAGGTTTAACAGTCAATCTCTCTTTCCAGGGAACTCTGGGAATTGTAGCTCTTTGAGGTGAATAGATGTCTCCTAATGACTCTCAGCACCCTTTACACACTACACTTCAAGGTTTTTCTGGGGGAAGCCACGACTGTTTAAAGTGGAATAATAGTGGAATAAATGTATAGTGTGAATGTGGCATTAGGAACTGCAGCATTGAAATTTATTTATTTTATTTTTGAAATGTTTTTGTTTTTGAAACATTGAAATGTTCTTGGCTCGTCCCTTACTACAGTTAATTCTTAAGTGAAAGAATATTTTCCACAATTACAGTGCCTTGCAACAGTAATCAGACCCCTGACCAATGCTCATCACCACATCACAGTTCTGGCAAACTCCAGACATGCTTTCAGATGGTACTTTTTGAGTAATGGCTTCTTTCTTGCCACCCTCCCATACAGGCCAGTGTTATGCAGAGCTGTTGATATGGTTGACAGGTGCACCATTACTCCACTCCCAACCACTGAACTCTGTAGCTCCTTCAAAGTGATTGTTGGCCTCTCTGTGGCTTCTCTCACAAGTCTTCTTCTTGTTCAAGCACTGGGTTTTGAGGGGCAGCCTTTTCTTGGCAGTGCCTGGGTGGTGTGATGCAGCTTCCACTTCTTCATTATTGATCCAGCTGTGCTCACTGGGATATCCAAACACTTGGATATTATTTTGTACCCTTTTCCTAATCTACGCATTTGTATTACATTATCTCTCTCTCTTCTGTAGAATGCTCTTTGGTCTTCATTTTCCTTCAGATCTACAGCCTGACCAATAATCTTTCAACAGTGGGGTTTTGATCCTTTCAATGTGACAGCAACTTCACAGATGGAGGCCGATGGTAAAGTAATTGTGTCCTCGATAGCGTAATTTCTTTCATCTGTGTAAACTGGGAGCTTCCACAGCACAGGGGTTGAATTCTTATGCAAGCAACATGTTTCAGTTTTTTATGTTTCTTACAAACATTTCCCAACATAAAACCAATGTCACCTTACAATAACTGATTCTGAATTTCAGTGTTTCAAAATAAAATATCATACAGAATGAAATTACAATGTACCATTTGTAATTCAGTAATATGAGAGCATTGGTCAAGGGTTTGATTATTTTTGCAAGTCACTGTATATCCTGTATAAGTGTTCCTGATTTACAGAGATTGTAAATAACTAGTTAATGACAGGAGGAAATATTAATTTAAGTTCAATGTTTGCAGGACAGCATAAATTTGCATACTATATTTAAAATGTACAACAGGACATAAGAAGTGAACTGTATTATAATTTCTAAGTATGGTTTTCTATTAAAAGGTTAGATATAACTGAATCGACTGTCAACTTTTTAAAAGAGGTAAGCAAGCTTAAACGTTACAATGAAAGACAACTACCAGTACAACTAGCAGACCTTGACTGTGATTGTTTCCATTACTTCTAGGCCATGGACAGAAAGCCCAGACTTGAGTAACCTTGGAGTATTTTCAACATTACTTAGCCCAAAATATTTTTTCAAATGTCAAGTAATCTCCTCTGCATAATTAAAATTATTCTGCTATTTCTGTCTCTTTTAATTTCTGACATTAAACTATTAAAGCCTTTAGTCCCTATAGTTATTTATATACATACATTAATCTACCTTCCAGCTGAAACTTCAGTGACATTTAATTTCATTAACACCTTCATTTCAGCTCATCAGTTCATTTTCATACATGGCCTATATTTCATTGGCTTTGGCAGTTTGAGAACACAGCATCTGTGAGTCATTCATCATTTAACTCTTTCCTTCTAATAAGATTCCAAACAATCAGCAGCTGACTGCAATAAAATAATTACATGTCAAAATATAGCTATCGGTTTGTCTTCCGGTCTGGGTTAACAGATGCTAAAATCCCAGTTCTCATTCTTCACACAAGCAGATACAGATGTGAGAGGGAGATAGTTGTTTTGACTATAGGGGCAACAGCAAACAAAAACAAAACCACCATATGTGACTTAAAAATATCCAATCTATCTATATATACCCTAACTCCTAACATACTTTAGTGTCACTCTCTAGTAAGACCATGAAATGGAATCCAGTGCGAAGCTAGGGAGATGAAGGGTACAACGTTTTCGTGAAGGAGCAGGCTCTCGTCTCAAGGTTCTTCAGTTATATAGGGAAAACATAAGAAGTATAATCCTGCCTCTTTTCCCCAGGATTGTTTTTAAACCATAGAAGCTTTCACCCCCCTCCACGAGTTATGCTCCAAGCAATCATTATCATGTGGAAGGAGAATGCAAGGTTCACCTCAGGGTTCTATACCATGGTGGGAGCTTACCTGTGTAGAGGAATGTCCCCTCTACAGACATGCCCTTCAAAAGAAATGGCAGAGGGTTGTAGTTGATGGGGACACAACAGTGGGGGTCGGGTCAATGCATGTGGTCCCTCTTTACATCACCCTATGCAATTATTATTAATCATGTGAGGGGAAATAACTGAGTAGGGTTTTTAGGTTTTAAATATCAGGCTTTATTTTCAATACAGAAACTGTGCAACCTCTACAAATGAGGAAATGGCAAACTCTTCCTAGCATCACTTTACAATCATGCATTAATCTATCTGCTGCTGTAGAAACATTGGCTTGGATCTGAAGTTGTCATTGGCTTGGATCCAAAGATATCCTTTTGCTGGCAGAAAGTCTCTTCCACTCAAGTTAGGGTTATTTCTGACTGGGGATGGAAAGATCTGTCCATTTCTATTTCTCATTTTTCCAATCTTAAATTCTATTCTCAATCATTAAGGATCAGATTTCAATGTAGCAAATTCCCGTGGCTATTTTTGTAAACAGACATTTTTTTAAAAAAACAAGGTCCACCTCTAAAACATTGATTGGAAAAATTATAATTTACTGATTTCCTTTAAAAATATTGACAATTCCTTCAAAATATCAATATTTTATCGATATTTCCATCAAAATATTGAATTTCCTTTAAAAATATTGATATTAATATTAATATTTTTTTCTGAGCAAAAGAACCACCCTGGATCAGTAAAGCAGAGGCTAGCAGATACAGAACAAACTCAAATAGATGCCAGCCTGTTAGGTCGACGGAATGCTTTCGAACTGGCGCTGGTCAACAAATCCCACCCCTATTCCCAATGAAAAATATTAGACATGATGCTGCATCTGCTTTTGATTTACACTGGCACACCCATACTTCTACATTATAAAATATGTCTTTAAAAGAAAAGCATGATGAATGATGCTTCTAAAACATTTTGCACTCAGTAAAGATGATGCTGGGATAATACAACAGGATGTAAACAGGCAACATGATAGTAATATATAAAATGTTCTACACTTTTAAGACTTCATCTGGATGTGAATGCTAAAGTCTTACTGAAGTCAAGTGAAAGATTATAGCATGGGCTGTCAACCAGTGCGCCCATGAAATGTCTCAATAAATGTCCCCTCAAAAATCCACAATGCTCTTTGTTCTTCCTGCTCAATTTCTGTTTGTACTGGTCCTGGTACTATTCAAAAACAATCCACTGTCTGTTCAGACAGCAGTCTTCCTAACAAACGATGTCCTTGGCAACTTGTCCACTGACTAACAAGGAACATTTCAGCCATTTTGGACCATTAACCCTCTCCTCCCCAGCTCCCGAAACATACAATTATATGCACGTGACAAATATTTATTGAGCTTCATGGGACTTAAATGGTCTTAATTGGTTTAATTGATGCTATTCAAAAACAATCTACTGGCTTTTCAGACAGCAGTCTTCCTAACAAAAGATGTGCTTGGCAACTTGGGCATTGACTAACAAGGAACATTTCAGCCATTTTGGACCATTAACCCTCTCCTCCCCAGCCTCCGAAACATACAATTATATGCACATGACAAATATTTATTGAGCTTCACGGGACAATTGGTGCTATTCAAAAACAATCCACTGGCTTTTCAGACAGCAGTCTTCCTAACAAAAGATGTGCTTGGCAACTTGGGCATTGACTAACAAGGAACATTTCAGCCATTTTGGACCATTAGTCCTCTCCTCCCCAGCCCCCCCAACATATAATTATATGCACTTGACAAATATTTATTGAGCTTCGTGAGACTCACATCTACTATGGGGGCACCCAACTCCTCCCCCAATGGAATTTCCAGCACAAACAGCTATTCTGTTCCAAAGTGGGCTAACAGCAGATGGTTATTTCTCTTGCAAAGACTGCTTTCATTAAATCGTGGGTGAGCAGCATAATTGGATGGGTATCAGCAATCATTTATTTAGCCAGGATTTATTTAATGATTTGCCAGGATGTTCTTGCACGTTGGCAGGTAAAATAAACTAATAGTTTAACTTAGTTTTGCTTTAAAAACCTGGCTTGATCCACGAAGATTACAGTACTTTAATGACAAATCTTGCTTATCATTTCAATTCATCAGTCATCTGCCTTCTAAACAATTAATCAATTGTTTAATCTAGTACATGTAAATACATTTGTTTATTCCCAAACTTCAATAAATCTGCCCTGTTGACACAATGAAGGAAGTGTAAAATAATTACATTGTAGTACAATTTAATAATCAAGAGCTGCAACTTAGCACATTGGCCATTCTTAATGGGAGATACAGAACATGATGCCAGCAGAAGAAACAGAGCCCTCTTCCTTGCGACTCCTGAGTCTCCCCACCCCCCAAAAAATCGCCTATGGAGGATTCCCTCCAAAAGTCTGTTATACAAGCATTTATTTTTGATATTGTGAGAAAATTACATTGCCTTAAAATGTGTGGCAGCTGCCGACCCATGTCTCCTCCCCATGGATTCGGACGATATTTAGTTGAAACAGTGATGGCCACCAACATGGATGGCTTTAATATAGTATTAGACAAATTCATGGAAAAGGCGGCTTTTAATGTCTACTAGCCACAATGGCTCTGCTCTGTCTCCAGTGTCGGAGGCAGTGAGCCTCTGAAGACTGGTTGCTGGGATTCACAAGTGGGGAAGAGAACTGTTGTTTTCAGAACCTCCTTGCTGGCTTCCCATAGGCACAGAGAATGGACTAGATGGGCCATTGGCATGATCCAGAAAGGCTTCTCTTGCGTTCTTAAAGCAGACACATGATAGGACGTCACTGCATTCAGCAATCCCCTAATATCTGTACGTAGCTGGCAATGAAGTTTGGGCAATGACATAATAGAACCGAAATAGCTGAAAAAAATGAAATCAAATAAATGAACTTGACTAGTTCAATAAGCTATTAATTAAACTGATGAAAGCTTTCCAGAAGAGTAGCCATGTTAGTCTGTTGCAGCAGAAACAAGAGAGTGTCTTTTGGTATCTTAAAGACTGACAAGTTCAGTTTTTAAGATGCCACAATTCTCTTGGTTTACTTTGGCTAAAGCTTGAAGATCTAATTCTAACACAACTCATTATTCATCAGATTTTCAGACATGTTCACTGCCAGGGCTGGTGCCAGGCATGACTGGGCCCTTGGGCATCAGCCTGCCTGGGCCTGCAGTGCCGTACAGCCAAATACTTCCTCCTGGTACAGGCAGTGCGAGGCTTAATGAGGCTTAAATAAGGCCAGCCTGCCCCACCTACCTCTTGAGTCAGCATGCTCACATCTGCTGTCAACCAAGATAGAGGCAAGGGTGTCAACCTCTGAGGGACGCCCCTGCCTCCACACTGGGTGATGGTGTGTGTGTGCACTGATGCTCTAACATGACAGGTAGGTGGGGCAGGCAGTCTTATTGAAGGTTGCACTGTCTGCACTGGGGAGGTGCCTCGGATTGTCTGCTTCATGATCTGTGGCAGCGTCAGATCATATGACCCAATGCTGCTGCAAATTGTGGAGCAGGAGTATCACCCTACCACCTAAAGGAGGGGTCCCTCTGGGCTGCAGGGGCCGTTGACCAGGGCCCAACCTGGCCACCTGCTGGTGCTGGGCCTGATCACTGGCCTAAGCAGAAGTAATAACAAGACATACTCAACATTTATTACATATGTACCAACTGGATAAGTATATATGGTTCATAAGCTGGTCAGGGCCAGTGAATCACCCTGATTCCTTACTCTTGGTTAAAAGCCTGGCAAGAGTCTACCCTTCCCAACGCCCACTCTATCACATGCATGAATTCTCCCATACTTCCCATGTAAGCCTTAACTATGGTTAATGGTAACATTTGAACCTACTTTAACTATGGTAATTGCAAGCAAGTTCCCTCTTCACTGGGGTTTCAAACCTGCTTCAAACCATGGTTAAGATGGCTAACTTAAGATTGTTAAAGCCAATGCAGATGGGGGTAGCATGGGGGGGGGGTTGTTCAGAAGAGGAGAGAGGCTAGGGGGAGGAAGTGCCCAATCCACGGCCCCTTCCAATCTCTTAACCATGTTTAACAGACTGAAAGTGTTACATCTGCACCAGATCTCTGCCTAATTCCCATACCATCTCTGGAAAAAACAGAGATTCCCCAGTGTGAAGTTGATCTTGCAGATACACAACTCAAAGGGTGGACTGGGATTCCTCTTTAATAATAACTCGAGCCTCTGTCGGGTATGTGTTAACTTGGATCCTGCCTTGAGCAGGGTCTTGGACTCAATGGCCGTATGGGCCCCTTCCAACTCTACTATCCTATGATTCTTCTTCTTCTCAACTGAGCTTTTCTCTTGCTGGGATGTCTGCTCACTGATGAAGAGCAGACTCCCTTGTCAGAAAGTTTCCGGTAAGGAAACTGAATTTGATCTCTGTATTGTACCCATTTTTGCCCATGCTCACGCTTTTCTGTGTCTGTGAGCAGATGGAGAGGCCAAGTTTGAGATAGGATACTGCCTTCTACCTTTTGCCCTCTGCCTCTCTCACTGACCAGGTTCAGCTGCCTATTGATTCCATGGGACAAGCAGCAGCATGCTTGTAGGAGTGTGCATTAGCAATAGTTACAGACAAGGAATTACAAACTTGTTTCCAGTCATGCCATATGGTGAATTGAGCACTATTGTTGCTTAGTTGGGAGTCATATGTAGTTCTCATTCATGTGAAGCTAGTATTCCAGCTGTTCTGGGAAATAACACCAATTGCCACATGTAACCTTAGGAAGTAGCATAGATTCTTCATCACACCTATTCATTTAAAGTAGGGATGGGGAACCTGTGCCTCTGTCCCTCCAGATGGAGTTGTTGGACTACAACTCCCCTCAGCTCTAGTCAGCATGGCCAATGGTCAGAGATGATGGGAGCTGTAGTCTAACAATATCAATGGAGTGCCCACAGGTTTCCTATCCCTGATTTAAAGGGAACTACCAGTAAACATGTTTTTTTGTACTAGATGTGTACTGATATATAGGAAATAGAAATTTTAAAACAGCACAGATCTTTTCAAAAGCAATATGTAGCAAAGTTGCCTAATTTCATCATAAAGGTGGGGATGGTGGGTGTCAAGAATACCTAACTTTGAACTAAAGTTGGTCAAGATAAAATGGTTCAACCAGAGGGAATTCTGGAAGCTTTGTTGATCCCTGGAATACTCTGCTAGAGAAGTCCAAGGCTTTAGTGCCAGACAAGCAATTTGCTAATGTCAAGAAGATGCAACTGAACCTTATCTGTTATCTCTTATCTGCTTCCTGAGATCAAAGTCAGGGAGAGTTGGTATTGCAGATGAGGACAGCTGGGTGGGACTGTCTAGCCCCCCTTATCTTCAAAGGAGGTTATCATGGAAGGGGCACCTAGGATGGCTAATTGGTCCCCTCCTTGTTGCCAGCTAAACCCCATAAAAATGAAGGGTGATCCTTCAGTTACTTGTTCCCATTCTCTTATTCCAACTGCCTTGACCTGCCTGATGATGCTGACACGCTGTTTGGAACCAGGCATTTATTGAAGTGAGTATAGATAGGTTAGGCTAAGTTTGTTGTATTGATTGTCTGTTTGAATCTCTCACAGCATTATGCAAATGTATCTCTTGTTTAGCCAGGTTGAGGGCAATCAGCTTTAGAGGAAATATATGCTGCTCTCTTTTTGTATGTACCTTTCTTTTCTTTTAAATAAACTACCCTTTTATTAGTGGTGTGTATTGCTTGGGGCTTCTGACTCTAAATTCAGTCCTTGTTCACTACTACTGTCAATTAGTGTGAGTTAATGCCCTAGAGCAGAGGGTGTAACAACAGGTCTGCTCTAGGATCTCTGTTAGTGCTGTGAATTCCCCTTATTCAGAGTGGAAGCTAATAAAGACGTGGTGGCAGTGTACCCCTTCCAGGATTGGTATTTGGGTGTAACTAATCCTGGGAAGGTAACAGTTTGCCTGGGAAGCAGTGACCACAGGGAATTGGGGCTGTTCTCAGAAGCAAAGAACCCCCTTGGGGTGCTGAGGTCAAGGGACCCCAGGGGGGCAATCTTTGACAGTGGGGGAAATCAAACACCTTTTTTTGCAATTTGATTATCTACCTGAGAAATACTCATCACTTCTATTTGCTTAGTGCTTGGGGACGGCAATTGTTCTTTGAGGAGATAAAAAACAGAAGTGAAGATAAATTCTCTGTGTTATACTATAGCAATAAACAACCTCCTAGTCAACAGCTTACACAACAGAAAAAATGAGATAGCGATCAAAGGTAACATTTACCTAAGATGAAGATTCCACTAGGTATCATCTGCCAACTGGCAACACCTCTATCTTTGAGGACTTATTTTTCAGCCATATATTTGTATCCATGACGATTTTCAGAGTGACAAGAGAACAGCCTGAAGGCTTCTTCCTCTGAATCTCTGCCAACAACTGCTAAAGCTGGGTATCACATATAACAGGAGTGATAATTCAAGATATGATAACAAAGTGTGACCACTACCTTCAGCAGTTGTACAATAAGCAACCATCCAGCATTACACCTATGGGGTCATGAGAACTGAATTGGAAAATAAACAGCCTCCTTCTTTCTTGGATGTCTTAAAGCTTGGATATGGGAAAATATATGGCAAAATCCCTTAGAGTCTACTCTATAGAATATGAGAGAACAATGTGGTCTACTAATAAGGTAGAGCCCCGCTGATATGAACAAGATTGCGGCTTAGTAAGTGATAATCATGTCACTAAGCTATAAAATATTTTGTATTTTATCGTGCTTTATTGTACGCCGCCTAGAGTGGCCATTGGCCAGATAGGCGGCCTATAAATTAAAGTTTATTATAAGTTTATTAAAGTGCTAGATTCTGTGTCAGGACTCTGCTGAATGAAAACTCCTAACCGCGATTGAATCACTATTTCCCATGTGCCATAACTTTAGTGAAAAATAGTACTTACAAAAATGTTGTATTTTATTACACATTTCTCCTATCCTCTTCATTGTCTTTGTCCTTCTTTAGATTTCCAAGCTTCCCCTTCAAGCCAGGCATAGACTTCCTGAACTTCTCCACTCAACTCCAACCCAATGTTCTTTCTTTCCCATCAGACGAGTCAATTTTATATTGCTTCCTTCTCTTATAGTGACACCCATATGCTCTAGATTCGAATCCAGCAGAATGCTTTGAAAGTACAGTTCTAGTGGGATCCACACTTTCAAAAGGCACCCTTTTATGGTGTGTGTGTGTGTATGGATAGATGGATGGATATATATACAGAGTGTGTGTGTGTTTGAAAGAGAGAGAGATGCCCCTCTCTCTTTCTAAAGTTCATAACATGCCACACCATCTCTCTCTCTCTCCCCTTTACTAAAGAGAGAAGGAAACAACAGTGTGGGGTGGTAATGAAATTAACAGAGAGAGGGTGTGGTATGGCTCTGGCACTTCCCACCACTGCCAACTGCCACCATTATTTTAAGGTGGAGCAGGCTTGTATCAGGGGATTGGAAATGGGAGCACTATCCCCCCAGAGCTGTGCTTACCCCCCCCCCAGGATTTTTTGGGAAAATGTCTTCTTTTTAATTTGTGACATGACAGACAACCTCCATTAAAGAATAGCTTATTACAGAAGCAATTTAAGAACAGGATACTCTGAAAAATTCAATTAATAACGCAGGGCAAGCGCACAACAAATGTCTCATCTGGAAGACTTGCTGCAATTGCAGGTACTCTTGGATGAAAGAGATTATCTTGACCCACTCCAGTCTGGGTTCAGGCCTGGTTATGGGACTGAATCGGCCTCGGTTGCCCTGATGGATGACCTTTATCAGGAGAAGGACAGGGGGAGTGCAACCCTGTTATTCTTACTTGATCTCTCAGCGGCTTTTGATGCCATTGACCATGGTATCCTTCTGGGCCAACTTGGTGTGACGGGTATTGGAGGTGTGATGTTCCTATATTAATGTATATATGGTAAGTGTTGGTTGTTTAGAAGATACATGGTAAGTGGAGTGAAAGAGGAGGGGGAGTGAATGGGCAGTAGAATGCTAGATGATTGGCTGAGTGTTTAAAATGGCTGAACATATAAAAGGAAGAGTGAGAGTGGAATCTGGGGGGAGAAGAGAAAGAGTGGGTTGCTTGGTGGGGTTTAGAGAGTTGGTTGCCAGGAGAGAGTGGAGAAGGAGGGGGGTGGAGTTCGGATTAGTATTGAGTAAAACCATATGCTTATGTGCCTTAAGAAGAAATCTTGTTAATCTTGTTAGCTTTGTTATCTTTCAGAAATACTTAATTTGGTTTACCAAAGGCCTGATCCTTGGCTGGGGTTTCACAGACCAGAAGGGAGGGTAAGGTAATGACCAAGGCTGAAGGGAAACTGTAACAAATGGTGGCAGCAGTGAAGAGAATAACAATACCAGTATTCAGAGTCTCTGGGAATACTAGTATTAGGACGTGACTGGTGGTTGCCTAGCAGGGGGATCTGTTGAGATCTGTGCTAGAGCGGGGAGAGAAACAATAAAAAAGGACAGTCCGGACTGGTGGAGTCCCTGGTGGTGCCTAGTGACAGGCAGTAGCCACGCGCAGGTAGGAACCTGACAGGGAGAGCCAGGGAAGGGCGTCACAGAGGCACTGTTTTACAGTGGTTCCGATCCTATCTCCAAGGTCATTTTCAGAGAGTAGTACTGGGTGATTGTCTTTCAGCCCCCTTGTAGTTGTGCTGTGCAGTACCGCAGGGTACCATTTTGTCCCCCATGTTGTTTAACATCTATATGAAGCCATTGGGAATGGTTATCCGGAGATTTGGGGCGAGGTGTCAGCAGTACACTGACAATACCCAGCTCTATTTCTCTGTAACATCCAAATCAGGAGAGGCCCTGCAAGCCCTGGACCAGTGCCTGGACTTGGTGGTGGGCTGGATGAGGGCCAATAAACTGAGTCTGAATCCTAGCAAGACGGAGGCGCCGTGGGTTGGTGGTTCCCAAGTTCAGATAAGTGGTCAGTTGCCTCCTTTTGGATGGGGTCGTACTCCCTCTGAAAGAGCAGGTTCATAGTCTGGAGGTGCTTCTGGATCCTTCTTTGTCGCTAGAGGCCCAGGTGACCTCAGTGGCTAGGAGTGCCTTTCACCAGCTTCAGCTGGTAAGACAGTTGCGGCTGTTTCTGGACCAGAATAGCCTGACCACTGTTGTCCATGCACTGGTAACCTCTAGGTTTAATTCCTGTAATGTGCTCTGTGTTGGGCTGCCCTTGAGGATGGTCTGGAAGCTGCAGCTGGTGCAAAATGAGGCGGCAAGACTGCTCACTGGGGCAGGGTATCGCCAACATGTCACTCTGCTGCTGAAAGATTGCATTAGCTACCCATTTGCTACAAGGCCAAATTCAAGGTTCTAGTCTTGGTGTACAAAGCCCTATACAGCTTGGGACCAGGATACCTGAAAGACCGTCTTATCCCTTATATACCCAGCCGATCACTACACTCTGGAGTTCCATTCTGCACAACATAGGAAACGGACCTTTAGTGTGGTGGCACCTACCCTGTGGAATTCCTTCCCCTTAAATATTAGACTGGCACCATTTCTGTTATCTTTTCGGCACCTATTGAAGACCTTCCTCTTTCAATAAGCCTTTGAAGTTGAGACCTTATCCCAGTCTGCATCTGTGTTGGAATTGCTTTTTAATATGTTTTTAAACTTTTTTTAACAATATGTTTTAACCTTTTTTTTAACCTTTAAAAATGTTTTTAAACATGTTTTGTTTTAATGTATTTTAAAGTCTTTTAAATGATGTTTTAAAGTGTTTTTAGTGCTTTTATTTGCTGCCCTGGGCTCCTGCTGGGAGGAAGGGCGGGATATAAATAAAATAATAAATAAAATAAATAATAAATAAGAAGAAGTGAACAAACACACCCTATATTATTTATTTTCTCTCTGCCCTTCTCTAAACTTACAGTATGGACAAGTTTGTTTTCAGGTGGAATCTAAAACTGAGATACCTAATGCAGCATCAAAGCCAAGCTCAGGAGCTCACTGTCTTTACCAAAGTAGTTCAGTTCATGAAGAATCAGAACACAGGGACAGACTACAGGTGAAAGGGGAATGTAGCTAGAGGCAAAGTCAAGCTTTTGACTCTGGAATTCCTGGGGCTCTCTCAAAAAAGGGTAAGACAATTCAACAGATTAAATTTCATTCATGTAAGCTAACACACTCTCTGGATGGAGGTGGAATGATGGGTAAGATCGCTACTTTTTTCTTCCCCTGGCCTGGCCCTCACATACTCTCTACCAGTATGGCTGCCTCATGCTATGCACCTCTCCCCCCTCAATGCCCTACCTAGAAATGTGGATGTCCCACCTAATAAGGAAGGCTGGCTACAGGGCTGCTTCTAATATTTCTTCTTAAAAAATAATTACAATTTCTGCTTTTGCTTCATATTCGTTTCATTCACTGATTCACATTTTAAGTGAGGTAAGTTATTATGGGCAACTTCTGTGGGATTTCAAGATTATTATTCTTCCCATTCTTCCTCTAGCAACAATTCGCAAATGCAATGGATACAATAGTGACTATAGTAACTTGCATTTGAAAACTGTTTTTAGAAACATGCTCCTGAGAATGGGTTTTTCCTTTAAATATGTCCAATCTGGAATCAACCATATTTCTAGCACCTGGAGTTTGCTCCTCTTCTTTCTTTATTTTTTTTCTTGGCAGTGGTGCCATGTCTGGGTTTTTGTGTGTGTGTGCTTTGTTGCTTTTCTTTTCCCAATTATCAGCTCCAGATGAATTATAACTGTGTCAACGTTTGTCTTCTGATCTTCTCTGGAAGATCATTAGCATTTAGATATATCTATCATATATATAAGTAGGAAACAACTATTTATACATGATAAGGAGAACTCTTGGGTCATACACTTTTGACAGTTTATATGAGACACATCAAGAATGGAATGTAACTCATATCAAGATAAACTATACAGATCATTCAACATGCAATATATGAGCTTCAAAAAAGGTGGGGGAGGGGAAGAAGGTAAGTGTGAGCTGGAAATTTGGTGGATTGTTCACAAGCATTATTGTGCAACCTTCACACCATCCTTAAAAATATTTACATGCTTCACAGTTGTCAGTAACATTGCATTCATTCTGACCATGGTGAATAAAATAATGAAGGCAGGAAACACTCTATGTACTCAAAAAGTGCCTGTTTAATGGAATCCATGTTTATAATAAATTTGAACTAAGTTTTAACATTGGCCCTCTGGGATTAGTAGGGTCTAAAAGCCATGCCAAAAGTATTTTAATTGCTTCTTCAGATATATGTGTCAGGTTGTATTCTTTCTCTAGCATTGTGGGCATTAAATTATTTCAGATACGCAACTGCTCGTGAAGTAGCATCAGCTGTTCCTTAAAATACTATACTACTTTTATGTTACTTTGTAAGGAAAGGGATGAAAATAAACAATTTCATACTTGTATCGGAAGTCATTGGTGCAAAGGAGCAGGAATGCTGCCACACCAGCTATTAGAAAACTCCAGTGAATTAGCAGCATGCAAAGTTGAAGATTCAGGACCAGGGATCAGTTGCTACCCAACCACAAGAACCGGTGTTATAAGCAATATGCATTGGTCCTTAGATGGGAGAAAGGCAATAAGAATGCAGTTACCTGAGCATTTTTGGAATTTGGTCAGAAAATTCTTGCTGGCTCTGGGGAGCATAGTTCCCACTGTTGCTCATAACTCAGCTATTTTTTTTTTTAAAAAAACACCCTACATTTCCAAGAGTTCCTACTGATAATGGAAGGTTCAAGCTTGCTCACACATCTTCATTACAAAGAACTGGACACTTTGAGAGAGTGTTCTGCTATTGCTTCTGTTCCGTATCACTTGGAAGTTTGGAAATGTATGGGGAAAGAGGAAGAGCAGGGAAACGTTGGCAAGCGGGATGGAGTGAGCGAGTAAGTGAGTAAGCAAGTAGTAGTAGCAGTAGTAGTATATGAACTCCTGCAGTTGGTTCTTCAGAGAATTCTTGGGAAAAGCCAAGATTTTCCTGACAGTTCTCCAAAAACAGCATGGATAACCCCAGCTCATAGTAGAACTGGGAAGATTTTGTTTATCATTATGAATTAATTTTCTATTGCAATTAGAATTCAAACCCACACTAGGCCAAAGGTTCATTATTGAAGGTTCCATTCCTGGGCAAGGTCTTGGAACGGGTGGTTGCTGGCCAGCTTCAGGTGCTATTGGATGAAACTGATTATCTAGATCCATTTCAATCAGGTTTTAGGCCCGGTTTTGGCACCGAGACAGCCTTGGTCGCCCTGTACGATGACCTATGTCGGGAAAGAGACAGAGGGAGTTGATTCTCCTTGATCTCTCAGCGGCTTTTGATACCATCGACCATGGTATCCTTCTGGAGAGGCTCGCAGAGTTGGGAGTTGGAAGTACTGCTTGGCAGTGGTTCCGCTCCTACTTGGCGGGTCGTCTCCAGAAGGTAGTGCTTGGGGAACATTGCTCGACACCGTGGGCTCTCCAATATGGGGTCCCGCAGGGGTCAGTTTTGTCCCCCCTGCTTTTTAATATCTACATGAAGCCATTGGGAGAGGTCATCAGGAGTTTTGGAGTGCGTTGTCATCAGTATGCTGATGACACGCAGCTCTACTCCTTTTCATCTTCTTCAGGTGAGGCTGTCGATTTGCTGAACCGTTGCCTGGCCGCGACAATGGACTGGATGAGAGTTAACAAACTGAAGCTCAATCCAGACAAAACTGAGATGCTGTTGGTGGACGGGTTCTCTGATCAGATGGTGGAAATATACCCTGTCCTGGACGGGGTTACACTTCCCCTAAAGGAGTGGGTTCGTAGTCTGGGAGTCTTTTTAGACTCTTCCCTCTCACTTGAGGCTCAAGTAGCCTCGGTGGTTAGGAATGCGTTTTACCAACTTCGGTTGGTAGCCCAGCTACATCCCTATTTGAGTAAAGAGGACCTTACATCAGTGGTACATGCTCTGGTAACCTCACGTTTGGATTACTGTAAAGCGCTTTACGTAGGGCTACCTTTGAAGACAGTTCGGAAGCTACAACTAGTGCAAAATGCGGCGGCCAGATTGCTGACAAGGACCAAGCGGTCCGAGCATATAACACCTGTTCTGGCCAGCTTGCACTGGTTGCCAATATGTTTCCGGGCTAGATTCAAAGTGTTGGTATTAACCTATAAAGCCTTATACGGTGCGGGACCACGATACCTTGCGGAACGCCTCTTCCGATATGAACCGGCCCGTGCACTACGTTCTGCTACGAAGGCCCTCCTCCGGGTTCCAACTCACAGGGAGGCCCGGAGGGTGATGACAAGATCTAGGGCCTTCTCAGTGGTGGCCCCCGAACTATGGAACAGGCTCCCTGAGGAAGTACGCCTGGCGCCGACTCTGCTCTCCTTCCGGCGCCAGGTCAAAACCTTCCTATTCTCTGAAGCATTTTAAGTTACACTGATTTACTTTTAAAAATGTTTATTGTATTGGATTGTTGATTGTATTTTAGTATTATTTTGTTATTCATTGTATTTTTATGCTATTTTATGTTCACCGCCCAGAGAGCTATTGCTAGTCGGGCGGTATATAAATTTAATAAATAATAATAATAATAATAATAATAATAATAATAATAAGATGCCTAACAAGAGACAAATGGAGCTCTCCTGAAATAGAGGCTGAACTGTGTATGTGTGGGGAAAATCCCTGTACACACATCAGAACTTCCTGCAACAGTAAATAGCATCCTAGGGTATATTCTCAGTTTGTGGAGATCCTAACATGCTGGAAGCAATGCGTGGATGGGCCCAGACTGCTTCCAGTATGGTGGTCACCCCCTGATTTATGCCACTCCAGACACCTGTCTAGTTTCTCTATGTGGCTGACTGGCTTCTGCTCACAATCTAAAAAGGCACTGAGAAACAAAAGGAAGGGGAACAATGAAAATGATAAAACAAAACATATTTAAACTATACATTGCACAGAAATATTGCTGTTGTCATCTTACAGATAAAGAGGTATTGAAATTATAATGGAGAAGGAAAAAAAAGGACTAATGCTGAGAGATTTCTCCTGTCAAAATTGCAGAGCTGTTGTGGCAGACAGCCACTGACCGGAATGAAAACTGTTATCTTCTTAATTTCTAAAACTGGCTGAATAAGGAAAAATACTTCAAAATATTGCTTTACTTTATTAAAATATATTTCTGACAATAGAGAATCAAAAACATGGCCTTCTGTTTTCTAGAGCATATAGTCATCTCTGTGGAATACAAGCATCATCAACTATTTATCCACTGGGGAATTTCAGGGACACCCAAGGAAATAACATGGAAGAACTAGCAACTGTATGTGATGAGTGATATTTTCTGCAAATGCTAATTTTAATAAGAAATGCACTCACTCACTCACACACATCAGTCTTTGGGATCATTTCTGGCATATCCACCTATGAAAATGAGAAACATTACAAGGATATGCCCTGAAGCAAAAACATAAAATGAAATCCATAACATTCAAGTTGTCTTCATCACAAAATTTATTTTAATTACCATGCAATTTATTATTATCTAGAAGGCTGATTAGCCAAGTGTTTTGATGTTCTCAGAAGACAAGTTGCCATGACTCCTAATGCTTTGGTTTATGGTTATTATGGGTCAGAGACAAAATGGGAAAACTGGATTAATTTAAACAATTGCTTACGAGACATACTGTGCCTTTTCATTTCTTTGAGCCTCCCTCTACATCCTTATCCAGCTAGAGGCATATCTTATGACAGAAACATCCTGAAACGAAGCAATATTTTTTGTTGTGTTTGTAAGGATCTAGGAAGCGTCCATACAAGGAACAGGCCATTTGTCCATTTATCTCAGTATGATCTACTGACTGCAGCTCTACAGAGCTTCAGACAGGAGTCTATCACAGCCATACCTGGAGATGCTAGGTCCTTTTTTCATGTAAAACATATTCTCTATTAGTTGCCTATGGCCCCTTAATGTATTCACATTAATTGCATGATGTCATTATAATGGAAGAATAGTCAACAATATCAATAGCTGCCCCATTCTACAGTAATGAATATATAATTCCAAGGTTTGATTACTGTTCAGTTCTGCATTAAATTGGAAGAGAAATACAACTTTGCAAAATATTTCAAATCACAGCCTTGACTTGTATATAAAATACCCCAAAGGAGAAAGAAAAAGAAAACTGACTGTAGGAAAAAAATCTTTAGAAAAACGAAACTGTACGTTCTCTTTCTGTCTGTAGAACAGCAATGGCTAACCTATGGCCTTTGATGCTGCTGGATGCCATCTCTGACCATTGGCTATGCATCTGTGGCTGATGGGAGTTGGAGTCCCACAACATCTTGAGGGCTACAAGTTTCCTACCCCAACTGTATAAGAACAGAGAAAGTCCATCTAACCAAATTAAACTCAAAGACCAGCTCATTGTTTTGTTACTTAAGCCCATTAAGTTTAATTAATTGGAATGAAGCAAGCAAATCATCATAAATTAAATGGCCATAAATTTTAATCAATTTAAGTCACCAGTTAATGTTTTGTTCTTTTATTTAACTTCATGAACATTTAATTATGGTTATTGAAAACTTCAAAAGACTTTAATTCTTTACTGATCATATACCAGGAGACGTTCTTTCATAAAGTATTCATGCAGAACATATTGCTGTATCACTGGACTAAAACTTCCAGTTTTAATTACAATTCACACTTTTCATTTAAATGATACTTGTTACTTGTGTTAAGAAACCTTTTAGAAAAGTTGCCAATTCAAAACATTTTCAAGTTTGATAAGTTGAGCACAAGTCAATATTGGAAAATGCATGGAACACTGATAAACATATGAAACATATCAAACATATGAAAGCTAGACAGTAGAATATTTTACTTTGGTCATATATTGTACTGTATAGGCTTTTCCTCAAAGGAAAACACAATATTACTTTTTAAAAAATATATAGGCACAATCCATCCTTTATGGGCAGTAGAGATTAGTCCAGTAGTGTGAATGGGGTACTGCCCCATCAGCCTGTCTGCTCTCAGCCAGCCCCTACCGGCATTCTTACATACAATCAGACAAGGTGCTCAGTATTCCCCTTACAGAACTCAGTGGGCAGGAGGATGAGGGCAAAATTATAATTAGTTGGCGCTCCCTGTCATTGGCTCTGGATCCAGCTAATGTTGGTCTCCCTGCCTTCTGCCCTACCAACCCCAGTGGGCACCAACCACCACAACTTATATGCACATGTGCATACCCCCTTTTTTGGGGGGGGGGCTTATGCTACTAACAATCCTTGGAGGAGAGGCATCCTGTGGCAAAACGGTGGTGGTAGCAATTAGGGCCTTACCAAACATTGCTGAATCATCAGAATCACCAACATGTATCCTAGTGGAGGTTGGGCAGCTGTTTGGCAGCACACCCCCCCGGATCCTATAAACTGCAGGCCATCCTGAGAACTGTTAGAGCTGCACAACATCAGAGTCCTATATTTTAAAACAATATGTGGTATATTTTATTAGGGGACAGTAAGTAGTGCTATATACCGTAAGTAAGAGCCATGGGCATTCTTATAATACAGTTTAGATGCAGTGGCCTGCATCTTTCGCTGTACTATTCTATCTGGAGCTGCTGCCAATTTAGCATACAAAGGTCTTGACTATCAATTTAACAAAATGGCAAATTAATTCTTAAGGTAGTGGGTGAGGGGTGTGGCGGGTGAGGGGGGGAAAGAAAGATGACTTTTTAACGTAAATATCCAAATACATAAATAAGTAAGAAAACTATGGAAGTAACTTACTTTTGGATGGCACAGGTAAATTGGAGCGGACCACTTGTAATGAGTCAGCTTGCACACGAAGTAAATAGCTTTTCACAGTTTCATAATCCAGAGGTTTTTTGATAGATATAACACCTGTTCTGTTATTAATGGCAAACACATCTGGAGCGTAGCACACAAAAAAGGAAAAACAAGTTTTAGTGACTTTTTCTCCCCACCACTTAAAAAGTGTATTTTATTCATATATCATACAAAACCACCTGGGACAGTATTACTTACCATCTTCATTTCCTGAAACAATGGAATAGATAATTGTCTGATTCAAGGCAGCAGCAGTTACAACAACAATCTGAGTTCCCTTGGGTGCACCTTCGCTCACAGGAGGGGGCCTGCAGGATTGGACAAAACAGATTGCTCTTTCTTATTGTCATGTCCTGAGTACTGAACTAAATTACTCAATAAATGCAAGATTTTCTTCTGCTTTAAGAGGTTGAAGAAGAAACTGGAAGCTATGTGCGACTTGGGATCATGTAATTCCAGTGGTTGGCTGGCAAGAAATAAGGAAAAATTAAGCATACAAAATAATTCTGTGACAATGGCTTAAATCAAACATTAGAACAGTGACATGATTGTGCCTAAATTTGCTGCTGCACGGACAGGGCTCCAAGTGAATATGAAAACATTTTAATCCCTTTCACACATAGGAAATTGCATGGGGAAGGGATTCAGTATTCCCAGAGTCATACAATGTCCCCAGTCTTGTTGCAGAAAATTTTGGTGGGCAATCCATGCCACTGACTCAATGCTTTAATCTTGTCTAAGATTAATCTCGTCCTCTGGAATAAAAAGATTCTGCACAAAGGAAGCTGCATAAGCTTGTCCAAAGATGTAACTTCAGGACTAAGTTTGTACTAGAAATAATAATTTAGTTGCTAGTTCTCTTTGTTGAACAAAAATGACCATCCAGTAGAGATATATGTTGACAAATGTCACTAGAAGTTTCTCTTTTGAAAGTCCCTGTTGTCAAAAACAGGTCACAAATAAATATGCTTGGCAATAAAATGCTGTTTTCTGCACCTTGGCCATGAAACCCTTATTCAGTTAGATCGTCCTGAAAGAAAAAAAGATATGCTGAACTCAACTTACCTACCTCCACCATTTTGCATGACATCATAGGTCCTGAGGTTTATAAGAAACATTTCAAATCAGGTCAAGCCTCAGTCCTGATCATTCTGTAAATGCCTATGGCAAACATGGATGGATTATTCCATTGCTCCTGTTTGATGTGTCTTAGGGACATTACTCATTTCCCTTTTTATATTCAGTTCACATATCTGATAACAAAATACATGCATGCCCAGAACTTAAGAGGTATATATATAGATCTATAATTAGGTTTAGGTCTATTTAAAAACATCAGAAACAACTTCTGGGAAAGACTGAATTTGTACAAAAAGAGAGACATGCCTAATTCTGCATGTATGGGTCCTTTACATTTCACAGGAAACCACATAGTTTGCATTTAGTTAAGTTTATATAACAGAATGCAAAATACAAAGTGAGAATCAGCTCTAACTCAGCTCCAGTACTCTACCTCAGCTTCAGTATTCCTGTGAATCTGGTGAACCCGCTGATGTGTTTGCACTGTGCTGACCTCAACCCTCCCACCCAGTGAACAGTAGTAACGTGACTGACCAGAGGTCAGCTGAGTGCTCCCACCCCACCCCGCTGTCTGCTACTGTCTGTGAACTGCCACTTTGATCTCACTTGCCACCTTTGTGGTCCATAGTACACTCTGATTATTTGTTAGTACCTCACTGGGCTCCTTTGTGAGGAAGGGCAGGATATTTTTTTCTTTCTTATTTCTTTTTTTGAAATAAAAGAAATTGTCTTTATTTTTATTTTTCTTTATTTTTAATATGCCACTTTTCCACAGTAAGCTGTGCCCAAAGTAGCTTGCAACAAACATTCAAAATACAAAGCAACAAAACATAATAAATTCAAATAGAACAAAACCCAACACTTTAGCAAACAAAATAAACTCATTAGAAAAAGAAATAATCTAGATTTAAATACAAAGCAAAAAGAAAGAAGGCTAACAGACAATAGAGCTCCAGGTGCTTATTTTGCTGCACCTCAGTAGCCTGGCTTAGGTGAGGGATATAAATTTAATTAAAAAATTAAAAATAAACAATAAATAATAAACCCATTCCTCTGCTACTACTAGGTATGGCCAGTGAGCTCCTAAAACTCTTTCAGCCTAATTCCCATCATTAGTGAATAATAGGAATGGGGTTTACTGCCTAGTTCCAATCTGTTTGTATTCTGATAGTCCATTGTTCGATCCCTATCTGCCCTTTTTTTGCTCACACTTGCCGATTCGATTCACTGGTGTGTGTTTTTTTTGGTTGTGAAAAAAATGTGTAATTTTTACTGTAAATGTTTATGTAAATGATCAAGGTGTTCCACATGGTTTATTTTTTCTTATTTATCACATCTACACACTATTGCAAATGCATCAACTTAGAGAAATTACAACGATAATTACTTAAAATTGAGAAAAAATAAAAAAAAAATCCATGCCAATTACAGCTGCAACCTGCTGCAAAAAAATCTGTGCTGGTTACAGCCTCAGCCCACTGCAAGAAATCAGTGCCAGTCTCAAAAGATAGCGGACTGTTGAATTCGGTTGGAATGTGGTACTAAGTCCAATTCAGCGGATATTCTCCCCCATCCCTAGTGAAGAATGAGATTACTTTAAAATATCAAGCCCTATGTAATATATTTAGGTCTCTCTGTAGCCCATTTCATACATTGCTCACAAATAGGTAAATCACAGACGCAAGGTACAGTAGGAATGCACCTCTGGTATCACATCTATCCTCACACACACACGTACTAGTGTTTGTTTGAACCAAGCTGAAAGAAGAAGGCAGCTGCAGACAGGAAAACAAGCGGGAGCAGCAGCGGCTGAAGTCTTGTTTTGCCTGTGGGGCTCGTGGGCATCTCCAGAAAGACTGTGCAATCAAGCGAAACTCCAGGGACGGAGGCTTGAAGCAGGGAAGTGTGAACTTTGTTTGTAAACAGTCTCAAGATTTAGCACCTGTTAATTGGCTTCTTGACAGTGGGGCAAGCCATATATTAATCAAAGACAGAAGTTTGTTTTACACTTCAGAAAAAGTGCAGGATTTTGTGCAACTTGCTGATGGATCACATAAAAGGGTGGAAACCCGTGGACTGGTGAAATTTGATAAACTTGGGATAATGTCAGATTGTTTGTTTGTTCCGGAATTGGCTCATAATATTTTATCAGTCAGAAAACTGGTAAGTTGTGATTTTTCTATATTTTTCCACAAAGACCAATGTTATATAATGAGGGGAGATCAAGTGTGTTTGCAGGGAAGCCTTAATGATTCACAGTTTGTAATAAAGAGCAGTCAAGCAGGGTGTGCTGTGTTAAACGCTGAGGCACAGGTACATCAGGGCTGCGTTCATGAATGGCATCAAAGGCTGGGGCATGCAAACCTTGACACGATTAAGAAAACCCCAATGCATAGTGAAGACATGCGTTTAAGAGATTGTGGACAGTTAATGGATTGTGATTCTTGTCATAAAGCTAAAATGACTATTGCACCAATTAACCAGGAGGCTGAAAGAACCACAACAGCTCCCTACCAGCTAGTTCATGTTGATTTATCAGGGCCAATAAATGCTTCACGAGGAGGTGCGAAATTCTTTATGGTACTGGTTGATGATTTTTCGAAATACACTCATGTTTATTTGCTTAAGCAGAAAAGTGAAGCTGAGCAGAAGCTGAAACTTTTCATTAAGAGAATCGAAACTCAACATGACGTCACTGTGAAAGCGATTCACTCAGATCAAGGGGGGGAATTTACGAGCAAAGCGTTAAGTGACTTCCTTGAGAGTAAGGGAATACGCCAGACTTTCACAGCTCCTTTTAGCCCGTTTTCCAATGGATCTGCTGAGAGAAAAAATAGGGTGCTTCAGGAAGCAATGAGAGCCATGCTGATGGATTGAAGTTTAGGGAATTCCTTCTGGGCAGAAGCAATTCTTTATGCGAATTACATTCACAATAGGGTGTTACACAGTGCACTTGGAATGTCTCCTTATGAGAAAATCACTGGCAGAAAACCGAAAGTACAACACATTCAAAAATTCGGGGCAAGGTGCTGGATCCACATTCCACAGGGAAAAAGGAGGGGCAAGCTTGCGCCCAGAGCACAGCAAGGTTTTGTTTTGGGATTTCAGAATGCATATTTCAGAGTTTGGTGTCCAGAAACACAGCAGTTACTTCTGAGCAGAAGCATTAAAGTCTCAGAAAAACCTTGGGATCAAAGGGAAACAGTTGTTCTTACAGGGTCAGATGACACAGAAAAACAATCATTTAAGCCAGATCTTGACATTAAAGTGGAAGGCACACAAATACCTCTCAGAGATGCTTTGAATGAGCTCATTTGTGCAAAACGCAGATCAAAGAAACGCAAGGCTGAGGAAATGGAAGCTCCTGCGCAGGCTTTGCCAAGCACAAGCACAGATGGGGGGGCAGAGAGAGCAGAAGCTCTGGTACCTTTAAGACGTTCTACAAGAGTAAACATAGGGAAACCACCTGAAAAATTCACAGTGGGGTTAGTATCCAGTCCTGGAATGCATAAATTGGTGGACATGGATCCTGACACTTTGTATTTGACATGTGTACAGCCAAAGTTTGATTGAATAAAATTCTAGCTAAATGTACAGAGATGTTCTGAAATGTACTGTAATGTACTGAGATGTAATTTTGAACTGTACTGAAATGTATTGCAAGATGTATTGGAGAAATGTATTGTTGTTATTGTTGTAATGAGTTACAGACATGATGGGAAAATGGGGGGATTTGTTGACCATTGAACCGCACTGTCACTGAGTCTGTTTTCCATCAAGTCTGCAAAACTGTAACTAGGGGGAGTTATGTCTTAGCCCAGTCTGGGAACGGACTGCCAAGGTCGTTGCTATGGTAACCATCTGATAGACTGGGAAAGTTCTAACAGAGTCTGTAAGTTGTGTCTTCTGTATTATGTCTCTGAACTGTGAGGCTGGTCTTCTGTTTTATGCCTCTGAACTGAGAGGTTCTGTGTTTACCCCCAGAGTGACTGGGGGTGACTGAAGAAACTCTACATGTATTTACTCTTAAGCCTCTGGCCATAATGTCTTAATAAAGACTCTTAATATGCTCTAATGCTCTGAAGAAGTTTCTTGCTCAACTTAACTCCAACGTAATGTATGCTGTTTCACGCAACAACACACACACGCCAACAACTAGTCCTTCCCCCTGCTGCTACTCTTATGTAGACAACCTCTGCAAATGTCCACACTCAACATCTGGACAGCAAAGAAGAAGGCTCAATGAGGGATGTAATGAGGGACGCAATGTTGAGCTGCATGGCTCTGCTCCCCTTTAAGATCAGAATAAGAAGTTCCTGCTGGATCAGACCTGTGGCCTATCTAGTCCAGAATCCTGTTTCCCAATGTGGCCAGAAAGATGCCTTTGGGAAGCCCACAAACAGGACATGAGAACTAAAACCTTCTCCCATTCTTGTTCCTCAGCAACAGGTATTCAGATGCATGCTGCCTCTAATCATGGCATTAGCATACAGACGGCATGACTAGAAGCCATCCTTTTAAAGCCATGTAAATTGGGGGCCAACACCAACCTGTCTTGAATCTCCCACCATTCTTTGGATGACTCTGCATTCTAGCATTATGAAAAGGGAAAACAACTACAACCACCAGTAACACACATTTCTATGCATTTTATCCACATTGCATAATTTTATAAAATTCTACTCTTGCCAAACATTGTAACCTTTCTTCATATGGGATTTGCTAAGCCCCCCCCATTTCTGTTTACCTTTTCTACCATACGTATCCTTGACTGCCATACACACAAATAATGTGTCAGGAGATATAGTCTTCGCTAGTATTGTGGCTAAAAAAGAGATCCAAACAAAAGTGAAGTTTTCAAATTTGAATTCCATATTAGTATGATAACCTTTTCATTAAAGGAGAGTAGAAATGTTTGCTACTTAATTATCAATGAATACTTAATATGGTATTTGGAAATGCAGAACCATATATTTATTTTGTGACTGACTTCTCTCATAGAAGCATTTGGGAATCTTTTGATCCTAGCCTACTTGTAGCACTTCCTTTTTTTAGTAACATCTCTGTAAATCCTATTCAGACATTGTTGAATTCTGTGGACTGAGAAATCAATATCAATCAGGAAGTGCTTCCGCGTTCAGTATGGAGAATTTGAAGGAAGTGTATAAAGAAACACCAAAATTCATGTTCTTTGTAACCTTATAGTAATTGTGCCTTATTGATTTAACTTCCTTGAGTTAACAAACGCAATCAGGTTCAAAGAACAACACATCACTTCAATGAAAAAATACTTTTGGTCCCTAAAGAAACTTTTGTCAAACATGCACACTAAATTGGTAAAAAGGATAAAAGGACTCGCTAGCTAATCTGTGGCTGTGTTTGTCCTGCGCATTTTAGCTCACATACCTTCTGTGTTTTTTTCTGAAAAGTTCAGTTACTAAAAGAGAGTATTTTAGGAGAATATTCCCCTTCTTGCATTAATTGCATAAAGGGGCTGTACATGGGAAGAGTGAGGCTGTATTGCTGGCTCTGCTCCCAATGTCTTACAGCTCCTCGGCCCCACCCCTTGGTGCCTATGACGGGTCAAGTTATGAATGCAAGTCCTGGCCGTCTTGACATGCCTGCCTTCTAAAAATCAAAAAGTAGTAATCTATCTCTTTGAATTGCACTAGCTCTTGACACCACCCTCCAAGTACGTAGAATCTGGACATTATGACTGGCCTAACTACAATAATTGTTGTCTACTGAAACCTTCCAATATTTGTAAAATGCTTTCCAATACAATAGGCCCCACTCATATGGCGGGTTACATTCCAGACCCTGCTGAAAAGCGAAACCTGCTGAAAAGTGGAACTCCGTCAATAACATGGTGCCTGACACCCAAAAAATGCCATAAAAGGGGAACAAGCACTGTATGAGTGGGGCCTTACTCTGATTGAATACCGCCGTATTAGCGGAAAGCCAAAGCGGGGCCCTACTGTAATCAGTTTTAATATACCCTGTAAAGTGTAAATGTAATAAATATATAAATTGACTTTCCGCCTCACAGTTCCAAATGCTTTTTTAGGGGTTAGCATGCAACCTGCCATCTTTTTTTTTTTTTTAAACTGGACTTTGCAACTGGGACCAAAATCATTCACTTCAGGGAAAGAGCAAACCTGGAGCCAACATTTCTTTGTCAAGTGCAATTCCACAGTGTCACTGACTCAGTCCTTTGCTATCCTCCCCTTTTCTTTTCAGAATCCACTGAAAAGGTCACAGCTGGGGTAGCATCCATTTTGTGTCAAGTAGAAAAAAGGGATAGCATCCATTTTGTATCAATTAGGAAAATAACACGTAGTAGTTATAGTGTTGGACTACGACCTGGGAGACCAGGGTTCAAATCCCCACATAGTCATCAAGCTCACTGGGTGACCTTGGGCCAGTCACTGCCTCTCAACCTCAGGGGAAGGTAATGGTAAACCACCTCTGTATAGTGCTTACCATGAAAACCCTATTCATAGGGTCGCCATAAGTCGGAATCGACTGGAAGGCAGTTCATTTCTATTTTCAGGAAAATAACACACAGTGTAAAGAAATACTCTATTGAACTAAAACAAACATTAATATTGGTTCTTCCCCCTTCAAATAGATACATTTGAATAATAAAATTAATACATTTATCTGCAAAAGAGGTCTAAGATTTGCCAGAAAAACTTGGTCATTGTTTGCTAGGGATGGGGTTCTCTAGCTGGTTCCATTTTAGTTCTGACAGTTCGGCTTTCTGTGCTGATCTGCCATTTTTTGTTCCCATTTGTTTTCACAATTATCAATCTGCTGTTTTTTTTAAAGTAAGCAAACAAACAAACTAGCAAACACGTTGTTTCTAATGAAAATGTTTATAAAAATGCTTATGCTGTTGGACCTTGTTTCACCTTTTCTTTTTTTCTATTAGGCAGATAATCGCCCATTGAGACTCTCTCTTGCCTCAGGGTAACCGATGTGTTGCTTAAAGATGACTCCCCTCCATTTCACTTTTCTTGTTGTTTCACAGTACTTTTGATTTTTACTGTTGAAAAGTTGACCATCACTGCTTATTTTAACTGCTTTTTGGGGAGAATTTATAACTATGTCACTCACTCACACACAACACAATCATTCTCTCTCTCTCTCTCTCTCTCTCTCTCACACACACACACAGAGAGAGAGAGAGAGAGAGAAGAGAGAGAGAGAGAGAGAGAGAGAGAGAGAGAGAGAGAGCAGATTCAAAAGCCAGGGGGGGGAATCCTACCCAGTTCTGCTCTGTACTACAATATAATAAGTGGGAGGAAAAAAAGGGTGGGTTGTTGGCCATCTTTGAGAATTAACAAAACAAAGAGAAAATTAGAGAGAGGTTAATGGATGTAAATGCCGATTGTTATCACCTAGACAGCCATTAAGAATACATCAGTTTAGAGGAAAGCCAATAATGAAGACAATAACGTAAAATTTGGAGCAGATTTTTTTTTAACACCATGCCAATGACAGCCATGACCTGTCACAAGAAATCAATGCTAGTCTGAAAACAGAGCAGATTGTCAGATTTTGTCAAAATCTGGTAATAAGTCTGATTTAGCGGTATCCTCTCCTATCCCTGTTGTTTGCAAACTATAAGAATCCAAACAACATTTCTCGATAGGAAATCTTCAAATGTCAGAAACCCACTGGGTATATGGGAGTCTGGGAAAAGAGACTGAAACACTGGCAGATGCTGACAGCTTTGCTTTTTTGTACCCACTGCCACATACATATCGTGACATATCCCCACAAAGTTACACTCCCCCTCCGCTTTTGTAAAGCATGTTTAAAGCTGGATCTTGTGCATGCACATGATGTGCTGATCAAGGCATGGGGACAGAACATGCATAACATTCAAGCATTTTCTACTTATCAGTTGTGTTAGCCCTTCTGGAAATTGGAACAGACACATGAACAGAGACCTCGATGTGGCCCTTTTCATATCATGTGGTCTGGGACTTTTGATATTACTTTCCTGGTAAGGTAAGGAGCCATACTGCAGTGGCTCCAATTCAAAATGGAACTTGAAAAGTGGCCATAAGGTTAAATCTGTGTTCCGCTCTGCACCAGAGCATAAGGTGATTTTGTTATAGAGAGCTGAATATTTTAATTTACAGCATTCATGTTTGCATGCCTTTGTGTTTGCACGTGCCGCACCACACCAGTAAAACGTCTGCAATATGCTGAATTGCCACCATTCATTGCTTCCAGAAGCCCAATTTAAATGGTTTCTTTCTCTTCTGTGCAATATTATTTGCAAGGCATGTTCAGTAGGATTGTAAGCCTTTTACTATGCCCCCTCTTCACACTTGTCATCCTGGTTCATGAAGTTTTGACCTTTTCAGTGATATTTAACTCGGAAAAGATGACAAGGAAGTTTAGATATTATTACAATGAACCACTGACATAGCCTATTATCCTTAAAGATAAATGTCAAACTTCATTCTGATGGGCTTAATGTCATCAGGTGCAATGCATCCTTGTGTAGTCCTTCCAATGATTCAAAATGAAAGCTAGAAGTCAGTATTTTTGTCAGGAATTCTTTGGAATCAAAAGAACGGGAATACATACTATACTCTTTAAATAACTCTTTACCAGTTAAGTATTGTGGCATAATTGCCAAGATGAATCAGATATGGAAAGGTTATTCTGTTCTCTGAAATACAGTGAAAAGTTGGGGTCTGCCCCTAAAGAAAGATGATGGATTATGAAATTCATATGCTAAGTTTATTTGATTTTTTAAAAATGATTTTGCTAGAGGATGTTTGCTATTAAGGATTTATTCAGCAATCCTTACCTTTCTTTTGATAATAGTAAGAGCTAGAAAAACTTTACTTCTTTGTGAAAGTCAGATGAAAGTCTCCCTTTACTGTAACAGTTGATGCAGAATCTTGCTATGATTACATGCCTCATGTCTTTTGTATTAAACTCCCTTAGGGAGGTGTCCTGAGATTCATTTATTTGACTTTGAAAGAAGGATGAGAAAAACAAGTATTCTTGTATAGAATTGTCTAAGGAATAATACTTTGATTTGTTGTGCCTTTTTGAGTATCTCTGAAGAGAAAGTCCTGCTAGTTTTCTTAGTAAAAATGGTTTGGTTTGTGAGAAAAAGATGTTCTTGTAGTAGTGAGTGGGCTTGCGTGTTCCAATGAACCCTGTGAGCAATGCTGTCGGGAGTCATGTACTCCCAGCAGGGTCACCCATGGCGGTAAGGACAAGGGAGAGGAACCAAAGAAAGATCCAAGAATGTCCTCAATGGCAGAACAGGTGGAGGATAACAATGTGTAATTTACAATAACAATGTGTGAAGGTGGATGAAGGCTGCAGCAGATAAAAGACTTCCAATCGTTGTGGTATCCCATGCCATTGAATCAAAGCCTTTTTCTGTCAAGATTGTGTGTTGATCGTCGTGCGCCAATCTCCCCACATAAAACAAATTCACACACAGGCGTCTTCCAAGCAAATCTATCTGGAAACTTATGTCCTCACTGTGGGAGGTTGTGTGGATCCAGAATTGGCCTCCACAGTCACTTACAGACCCACCATTAAGGACCTTATCTTGGAAGACAATCTTACTCGGCCACGAGTGATCGCCAATAAATGAATGAAAAAATGAATGCTCAAATGAGGGCCACACAGAGAATGAACAGGGAATAGAAGTGACAGAATTACTAGAAAGATGCTGGCCTAGTTTGCACAAAGCACTAAGCCATGCTTTGTTTAACAAACCAAGAGTTAACTATGAGTGTCCCACACAGATAATAAAACAAGCCATCATGGCTTGTTTCTCTAAAGTGTGACTTCTTTTTGCAGCTGCTCGTCTCACTCCTTTGTTCTTCGGTGACCATCTATGGTGGGGCAGTCAAACAAACCATGGTTAATGAAGGGGGCGGGGTTCATATATAACACTACCCACAGTTAAAATAAACCAAAGTTCATATGTCAACAAAAAAACATGGCTTCAGGTTGTGGTTTGTTGGCACGTGTCTGGAAATGGGAAGAGAAGAGAGTTGATCCTGCTGGTCAGTCAGTGTCATTCTTGTGAATTAGAAATCTGTTCACCGGATCATGCATATAGAAACAAAGCTTGTGTAACAACAACATCAACTGCTGAACACCATTATTTTTGATATTTCACCTTTTTTTGTGAGAAATAATATCCTTAATAAGAGTGTTCCTTGAAACAGACCAGTTTCTCAAAATGGAGCCTAGGGCTTAATATGCTATTCCAACGTATTTGAAAGATGCTTCTATTTTCCTTTACTTGATATAAAATGCTTGAACACCTGTTAAATGTGCCCACAGGCAATACTTAATAGCTATTGATTGCACTCTTTAGCTAGCAATTTATTGCCTACAATTGAAGTCCATGGCTATTAACTATGACTTTCTAGTTATAGAAGAGTCTAGTTACAGAAGAGGACAAGATATGCATTAATTAACAAAAATCCAAGGTACCTTTGAACTCTTGCTTTTTTTTTTTAAAAAAAAGGATAATTAATCACAAGAGAATGCCATTTCTAAAAAAACAAAACAAAAAGACGATAATTTAACAATTTCTGCTTTATGTTTACTTTCCCATCTGGCCTTTACAATTTTGTAAGGGTGGAAAGCGACAGAAGGACTTCTATTATTGTTTTTTCAGAAAGTTTCCTTATTCTTAGCTCTCCAAAGTAATTTTGCACATGTACAGAATTACAGTCATAGATATGCTAAAAACATGCCATTGTCAAATTCTCAATAAATTCATATTCAAAAGAGCACATAATTTAATGAACATCCTCTTTGTTAAAACACCTCCTGATGTGTTTACGCCTATCATATCCTATGTAAGCTTTGTTCTTATTTGCCTGACACTCTGATTACCTGAAAATGTCTGATGCAAGCCATGTCCAATGCAAAATGGATCAATGGAAAAGCATTAGTATTCAGAACAAACAATACAGCACAATAGGGATTTTCCATGCAATAATAACTATAATGAACACATATTTTAACTTAATCAACCATGCGTTTTATTTTTGTGTGTGCTCTTACTCATCCTATTAAGCCTCCCAGAATTCTGCCCCTCTCTGTGCATAATTTTTTTGTTATGTTTTGATGTGAATCTTTTGAGCATAGCGCATATGTTAAAGTGATATATAGAATCAGAGAATCATTATGAATGGAGTGGCTATGACTATAATACCATTATGTCTTGTATTATGATGACGCTTTCATAGTAAATATAGAACAACACAATCACTTTAGTTCAGTTGCTCTAGTGTGCTGTAAGAGATCTGAGGTGGGCATGGAGCCCATGGAATATCCTTACATACGTACTGTTGGTACACATTGTTGACAGGCTGCTATTAGCCTATAAAGCTGGGAGACACTCCACCTCAGTATTGCCCATATGATTTTAAAATGCCTTCAGTTTGGTTCACTTTGCAAAGAGGCTGCTTAAGACCTGATGGGAAAAGTAACTGAAAGAGTTATGTTTGTCATCTCAACTGAGATAATATTGCCAGTCATATGCACGTGACATGACCTTTAGCAATCCAGTCAATATGATCCAAAGGTAACTTGTAGTTTTGCCAAAAGTAAAAAGTAGTTTGACTCTCAGGAGAGGAGCCCATTGTTCAAATCTAAATTTTATCAAGCCAAAAGTGAATACCACCACCTGTCTCCACAGAAGAAAAACCCACCACCTTCACCATATGACTCACATCAGGTATGGAAAATGAGGAATAACACCTCCTTGATCCAATCAGTGTTGGGTTCTCCTTTGAGGCTTTTGTTTAAGAAAAGTATAAAAACTGGACTCAGAGCCATTTTTTGTTTTGGGTTCTGGTTACCCAGTTCCATTCTACTGAATATCACTCTGCCTGAAGCCATTTCCTTAATCGCTTAACCAGTCAGAACCCAGGGGTCTGACTCCCCTGCTTTTCCTCCACTATCTCTGGATCCTGCCTGATGAAGCAAGGGGCTCTGCTTGCTGCAAATGTTTCAAAAGCCCTTGGCCGGGCACCACTGCTTTTACAGCTTTACCCTGGATTTTTGCTAGCTATGGCAGAGATCCAAAAAATCATTTTCAGGGCCTGCCTGCTGCATATTTTGTGTCCCTGCCTGGCCGCGGAGTTTCAGTGTGCCCCAGTTCTACTTCCGGATTGCCTTCCAGGGCTGAGAAAAGAAAGGTAATTGCATGAAAATGTAAACCTAAAGGCCCATTTTCACCTTCATAAACAGTTAACATGTTTTTTTATCAGTTAACGTAATTTCCCAAAGTTTCATTATCTGGCACTAGTTTTTCAAAATGGCATTTTACACATAAGTAAAACAAACAGAATCGTTGCATGCAAGATGACACAGAATTTCTTTATTTCCCCCCCAATCTTCAGTTAATGACCTCTCCAAGAAAATAGACACTAGATTAATGACCTTTTATTATACTGATAGTTTTGCTTTCTCATTTGGTAAACTGAGAAGAGATTTTATGTTAGGAACAAAACCAGATGAGTTTAGGACAATAAAACGTATGTTGGTTGAGCATTTATGCTGGTCACAGAAACAAGTACTTTTATTCCTCCTCAACAAATTAAAAAAATTGTAAGTTTTAACTTTATTCTCTTCTTTGAGTTTGTAAGCATTAAGAAAATATGATGAGATATTAACTGAGATGTGTTTTACATGCAACAATTTTTGTAACCATTTTAACACCACAATATGCAACTTACATAGCATAAACGTGTTGTCATGTGTGTCATTTAAATCCCTTTTTGGACTGCTGTAATTATTTCCCCAATAATTTAATAATTATTAGGCCTATTATTTGTACCATACTACCAATGCAGGGTACCTTACAGAATTTTAACAAAAAGAGACAGGTCCCTGCCCTCAAGAAGCTTACAATCTAAAAGGCAAATCAGACAAGGGCAGGAAGGACATATGGTATTGCTTTTAGAAGAAACATAATACAATTATATGTTAATATATTTAACAATTAGATAACGTTTTAGGTTAATTCTCAGTAAACTTCAGCCTAGATTTGGTTTATAAAAGGATTGAATTGATATTTCTCTAGTAGACCCCCACCCACTTTCTTGAAGCATGTAGAAGTTTCTACTAGCTTCGTTTCAGAAGTATCAAGGAGGCAGGCTCATATTGATTGGCTCCCCCTAGCTGTGCTGAATAGGTGGGGTCAGGGAGTGCCAACCTTTCTGGACAAGAGGGCACATTTCATATTTTGAGAAAGTGCTGGGGGTACCAGTCACAAAATTGCTGTCATGAGGGTGTGGCATAACAACAAATGGCTACCATGGGGTGTGGCATAACACAAAATTAGAGAGTAGTCATGCTGAACCTTTCCCCATAAATGAATTTCTATATTAGAAAAAATTAATTTCTGCCTGCCATACAGCCGTTAAATGATAAGTGTTGGACTGGAAAAGAAACAAATAATTAGGGTGTTGCCACAGCCAAGTGTGAATTCCTGTGGAATTCCCACACAGACTTGATTCTGACCTGCAACTTGTTAATGCACAGTACAGTGACATATGCACAGTGTCTTGCTTTTGGAGGCATTTATTTGTAGATGTCTGTCACAGAATTGTCACATATTACATGGGTCAAGTTATGTTGGTCACAGGTCATTTGCCAGAAAACCCTTTTTCACATTACCATAAATTTAACACTTGCCCATGAAATATTAGCTGTTTATATATGTTGCTGCAAATGGAATTTATTTTCTGATTCATACTTTTAGGGAACACAGTTGTTTAAGTTATATATAAATTCTTCAGGTTGCAAAACCATAGCATTGCTCACATCTTTCAAAACACAGTAAAAAGGAAATATGTAAATTACCTGTGGCATACTTCATGATTTACTTTTTCAGGGAAGATCAATCCAGTTAAAACACAAATAGTTTAATGTTAATTGGAGTTCAATTAATATTAGCTAAAACACAAAATATGATGTAAAAAAGCTTACAAATGTGAAGTTGGTCACTACAGAATTGCCCAGTATGTCTTGCTCACTATCCTGCCTCCTGGAGGTCCTTTCCCTACAAACTGTAGCATCCACATCTGCTCCCTCATCCTATCTTTGAATGTGTGTGTGGCTCTGTGTCCATCCTATGGTCTTCCTTGCCCAGCTGCACATGACTGAGGCCCAGTCTGCAAAGTGAGCCCAGAGAGAGAAAGGGCAGGCTAGCATGCCTTCCTCAGTTGTGCTGATCTCAATACCCCCATCTCCTCTTATGCCTTGTGTGCTTGCTCCTTCATGTGTGTGTATGTTGTGCATGTGTTGGCTTAGTTATGATTAATCTTATTTAGTTCATTCCCATAACAAATAAATGTATATAACTACTGAGCTATCCCCATTGATGTTGTATTCCCCATTGATGTGTTAAATGTGTATATTTTGATGTGTGCTCAATAAATACCCCCCTTTTAAGACCAATATGAGTGGATAATTTTCCACAGGTAGCCTGCCATCAGATTGGGTACTACTGCCATCTAGCGTCCGAAGGCAAGAATGCACTAGAGTTAAAACCTGGGCCTCGGGCCCCTCCCACTCCAGTCTTCATTCTTGCCTTTGTCTGAGGCAGGTTAAATTGTTGGACAGAGCGATAGATAAGTCTTTATTCCTTCTTCCATTTCACCTTTTTTCACCTGTTTGTTTCCCTCCCCATGTTGGTGTTCGGAGGGTGTGCAATTTTTTCTTATTTTTTCCTAGTATATTGTTCCTTATCTCTCCTTGGCGTTATTTTTTCCCCTTTTTGTTTTCCCGTTTGGGATTGTTTGGGGGTGCATCGCTGAGGCTACTTAAGCGGCGGCTGCTGCTTTTTTGTCGGGTGGGGGTCCCGCGGCTGTGGATCCCCCCCCTGCTCAGTTTCGGCTGCCTTTTCAACCCTCCTGGGGCCTTATTTCGCTGAGGCTGCGGCTCCCTCGCGGGCTCTCCACCCGTTCCCGCACCCCAGGACAGCGTTTTTTGGCCTATGGCTGCTCTTTCAGCCCTCCTGGGGTCTTATTTAGGCAACCCCGATATCGCGGCCGCCATTTTGTTTTTTGCACTTTTAAAGTTTTTTCCTTTCTGAGGCTTCTTGAGGCCCTATAAGGCAGCCTCTTGTCCCGGCTGCCTTCTCAGCCCTGTTGGGGCTTTATTTAGGCTCGGCTGCTTTTTTTTTTTCAGCCCTCCTGGGGTCTTATTTAGGCAACCCCGATATCGCGGCCGCCATTTTGTTTTTGCGGCCGCCATTTTGTTTTTTGCATTTTTGAAGTTTTTTCCTTTCTGAGGCTTCTTGAGGCCCTATAAGGCAGCGTTTCATCCCGGCTGCTCTCTCAGCCCTGTTGGGCCTTAATTTAGGCTCCCCTATTCTAAAGTATTTCTGCATGTGAGACCTGTGTCTTTAGAATGACCTATAGTCAAGAGATACCACACCTTCCCCATTGTGTGTGTGTGTATCCCCTTATGTGCACCACTATTTGAGGCTTAGTTTTCGTCAGTGCACTTTGGCGGTACCGCACCTTCCCCATTGTGTGCGTGTATCTAGCCCTGGCCATGCTGCACTTTTTAAAGAAAAGCATCCTTTTTTCCTGGCAGTGTAATTAGCGGTCTCGCACCTTCCCCATTGTGTGCGTGTACTTAGCTAGTGGCCAATAATACACCTTTACTTCTCACTTACTTTTTGGAGTCCTGATTGTTTAGTGGGGCACTTAATATTGGTGGGCGTACATCCACGATCTCAGCACCTTCCCCATTGTGTGCGTGATCCAGACTTTGATCTCAGCACCTTCCCTGTTGTGTGCGTGATCCAGACTTTGACATGGCAGATCAGAACCCAGAGGTGCCACAAGCTTCTAAAGCAGGTTGTCAGGGCATCGCTTCATCTCTACGCAAGCCACCTAAACACAAGCCCGCTAAAGCCTTAGCCAAGACTAAACACCTGTCTGGCCACGGGCCGCCCAAGAGGGCACGCTACGTTGCACCCCCGCTCCCGGAGAAGCCTCTGCACGCAGCGGTGCCTGCGCTCTTTCAGTCTCCTGAGTCCTCAGAGGATGAGTTTGAAGGCTTCCCCAGCCAAACCCCTCGCCAATCTGACCTGACTACATCAGTGCAGCCTCATGCGCCTCCACAGGAACATACTCTACCCACACCTCCACCTGCAGGGATACAGCTGACTCCAGATTTTCTGCTACAGTTACAAGAGATGCTTGGGTGCCTATATCAACCTCAGCCTCCACCTCATGTATCCTCTCAACCTGAAGTTTCGTGGCAGTCTACCTCTGCAAGACTACCGAGCTGCCACGATGATGCCCCGCTACCCTCACCTAACCCATTTGATGTGGTCAGGGGCAGAGTAGGCGTGGAATCCTCACAAATGGAGGACTACTTAAACCTTTTCCAGGCTGACCCTGATGAATGGAGTGGAGAATCTGACCCAGATGAGGACTACTCTTACCGCCTTTTCAACCCGGCAGACATCATTCCTCTGTCTCGCAGAGTAATGGACACCCTTGGCATTCAACCAGAACAAACACCACCGGTTGCCCCTCTGGTGAAGGGTGCCAGAGTCCTCAAGTCGCCTAGATCAGTGGATCATTTTATCCCTGTGCCAGATCCCATTAACAAGCTGGCCAGAGAAGAATGGGCCCGCCCTCTACATCCGCACCGTTCCTCCACTTTGGCCAACAAGCTGTATACCCTGGCCCCGGACTTCATGTCATTCCTGAACGTCCCGGGGGTGGACCAACCCATTTCCAATCTTGTGTCTCGGTCTCTCCTCCTGAAAGAAGGAGACTCCCAGTTCAAGGATCCCTCGGAGAGGCGGCTCGACTTTGTCCTCCGAAAGATCCACGAGGCATCCGCCCATTCCATCTGGGCCTCTGCTGCCGCCTCCATCTTCTCACGGGCCTCCATGATGTGGCTAGATGACCTTCTGGATGACCCTAACCCAGATCCCGCCAAGCTACGGAAGGGTCTACTCAAGGTACACAAGACTGCTGCATTTGTGGCTGATGCCACGTTAGACGCAACCCACCAAGTTGCACGGGTTCTGGCGGCTGGCATTGTTGCTCGTTGAACCCTATGGCTTCAACATTGGGATTCTGACTCTACTGCCAGAACTAACTTGTCCATGGGCCCATACTCGGGCGCTATGCTCTTTGGCGACGACGCACTTAAAGCTGTCCTGGTCGATCCCAAGGACAATCGTAAGCCTGCCTTAGCCACAGTCAGAAGAGACGACCGCAGACCATTTCGGCGGTTTACTCCTTACTGCTCCTTCCAGCCCTTTCGGAGAGGATGACCTGGTGGACGAGGACGGGATACCAGGCCTACAGGGCACCCTGGCCCAGACAATGTTTCCAGCCCAGAGCCCAATACCAAGGCAGGCAAGCCGCTTCAGCCTCTTACGGCAGAGGAGCCCGTCAGCGCAGGCAGTTCTGACACTTTTCCCATTGGAGGCAGACTCTCCTTCTTCTCCAGCTCCTGGCTCACTCTGACACAAATCTCTTGGGTCAGGGCAATCTTCACCCAGGGGTACAACATAGAGTTTTGGAGGGAACCCCCGGACAGATTTTGCCTCTCCCCCGTCTCCAAGTCACGCAGGGCGGCTATGCAGGATGCCCTACGCCATCTTCTAAACATAGCCGCTATAGAGACAGTACTTCCATCCGAAAGGCTGCAAGGCGTGTACTCCGTCCTCTTCACGGTCCCCAAGCGAGATTCCTCATGGAGGGCGGTCCTAGACCTCAAGTTTTTCAACCGCTTTGTCAAGTACCGCCGCTTCAAGATGGAGTCTCTGGCGTCTATTGTGGAAGCTCTACAACAAGGGGATTTCCTAGTGTCCATCGACCTGAAGGACGCGTATTTACACATTCCAATTTGCTCGGATCACAGAAGATTCCTGAGATTCGCACTAGGCCACCACCATTTCCAATACCGTGCCATGCCATTTGGCCTCTCCTCGGCTCCTCGAGTATTCACCAAGGTGATGGCCACCATGGTGGAATCTCTTCGCCTACAGGGGGTTCACATTTATGCCTATCTCAACGATCTCCTCCTTCGAGCATGCTCCCGGGACCTGGCCAACAGACAATTCCAGTTCACCCTAGACGCCCTAGACGCTCACGGCTAGCTGATCAATGCCGAAAAGAGTCACCTGCAGCCAACCCAACGCCTCCAGCACCTGGGGGCTATACTGGACACCTCTTCAGCCATGTTTTTCCTGTCCCCAGATCGTATTGCCTCCATCACAACCATGGCAACCTTACTGATACATCGCTCAAGGGCAGATGTCATGCTCCTGGCGCAGTTCCTAGGGTCAATGATTTCCACAATTCACATCGTCCCGTGGGCTCGACATCATTCGAGACCTCTACAATGGGCCCTCCTACCTCTTCAGGCGGACATCACCAAGTCCAACCATCGTGTGATTCCGCTGGACCCATCGTTGAAGGAATCACTCCGCTGGTGGGTAGCGACAACCCACCTCAGCAAGGGGATGCCTTTTCGGGACCCAGCCAGAGTCCTAATCACCACAGACGCCAGTCTGTCTGGCTGGGGAGCCCATTGCAACTCCACCTTCGTTCAGGGCGTGTGGTCCACTCAGGACCTAAATCACAACATAAACTGGCTGGAGCTCAGAGCTGCTCATCTGGCCCTTCGACGCTTCCAGCCTCTGTTCTCTCTACAACACGTCCTCATCCGTATGGACGTTTGCGTGAAATCTCATATCAACAGACAGGGGGGAACCAGGTCCAGGGTTCTACAGGAAGAGGCGACCCGAATCTTCGACTGGGCTGAGAACCATCTATTGTCGTTACGAGCAGAACATCTCAGCAGGGCTCTAAACGTGACCGCCCATTGGCTCAGCAGGCAACAGATCAACCCGGGGGAATGGAAGCTTCATCCAGCAGTGTTCCACCTCCTCCAGCTCCGGTTTGGCCCTCTCTCGGTGGACCTCTTCGCTTCCAGCCACAACTGCCAGCTGCCTTGTTACTTCTCGAGGTACCTAGAGCCGAGGGCGGAAGCAGTGGATGCGCTGACGACACCATGGCCAGACGGGCTTCTGTATGCCTTTCCCCCGATATCCCTCCTGGGCAGGACGTTGACGAAACTCCGACAAGAAGGGACTTGGATTCTTCTAATAGCACCATACTGGCCTCGCAGACCTTGGTTCTCGGACCTTCTCTCAATGTCAGTTGTGGACCCCTGGACCCTCCCGTTCAGGCCGGACCTTCTCACCCAGGGACCAGTTTGGCATCCAGACCCGACCTGGCTGAGCATGACGGCCTGGCTTTTGAACGGACACAGTTGAATACTGCTGGACTTTCTCAGGGGGTGATAGACACTATCTTAGCATCAAGACGACCGTCAACTACTCGCATTTACCAGAGTACTTGGCGTGCCTTCTCCAACTGGTGCACTTCCAAGGGTTTTTCAGCACCTCACGCCACTGTACAGCATGTTCTACAGTTCCTATACAGAGGTTTGGCATTGGGACTCCAACCAAACACTCTGCGCCGCCATGCCTCCACCATGTCCTCGATCTTATCCGTTTCCTCATCGGCCGCCCCCCTGGGAGCTCACCCGCTCATCAAACATTTTTAAGAGGGGCTGCCTGCCTTTCTCTGCCTGTACGCCACCATTTTCCTTCCTGGAACCTCTCTAAGGTCTTGCAAGCCTTACAGCGCTCTCCGTTTGAGCCCCTTGCTTCAGTACCCCTCAGACTGTTACCTTACAAAGTTCTTTTTCTCGTTGCTATTACTTCTGCAAGACGAATTTCGGAGCTACATGCCTTATCATCGGCCTGTCACCTGTGCGTGTTTCACAAGGACTCATTAATTCTGAGGGTTGACCCATCCTTCTGTCCAAAGGTCACCTCAGTATTCCACTGTGGCCAGGATATTATACTTCCTTCATTCTGCCCAAAGCCGGTCCATCCCCTCGAAAAGGCCTGGCATTCGCTGGATGTTAGGAGAGCACTCAAGGTTTATCTCTCTCGCACCCAAGACATCAGGCAGACAGAAGCATTATTTGTATCCTTTCACCCTAGGTCTTTGGGAAAAAAGGTTTCTAAATCCACTTTGTCCTGTTGGCTACGAGCCTGTATTTCTATCGCATATCAGTCTCTTAATCTGCCAGTGCCGTCTAACATCACGGCTCATTCCACCAGGTCAGCTGCCGCTATGGCGGCATTCCTAACTAATGCTCCTCTTGCTGACATATGTAGGGCGGCGGTATGGGCTACCCCTAACTCCTTCGTGAAGCATTATAAGATTGATCACTATGCTTCGGCTGACGCCTCCTTCAGGAGACATGTCCTTCAACATGTCCTTTCTGATTCGTAAGCTGTTTGTAGTCCCTCCCTATTAAGGGGCTGCGTTGGTACATCCCAATCTGATGGCAGGCTACCTGTGGAAAATGGTCCATTGGACTCACCTGAAGGGTGATTTTCACAGGTACACCTGCCATCACGTCCCTCCCTTGTGGGGGATTTCTAGATAAATTATGCTATAAGTTTAGTGCTCTGTTCTGTTCTCACTTAGTTAAAACCTGTGTTTTTGGTAGCAAGTTCTATGATGTTTCCTGTTCCGATTTTCCTACCTCTATTTTCCTTGCTGCTGCGGCCTTTGGCCTTTAGTTCCTTTCAGATATACCACTTCGGACTCATCGCAAATGAAGACTGGAGTGGGAGGGGCCCGAGGCCCAGGTTTTAACTCTAGTGCATTCTTGCCTTCGGACGCTAGATGGCAGTAGTACCCAATCTGATGGCAGGCATACCTGTGAAAATCACCCTTCAGGTGAGTCCAATGGACCAATCTGTCAAGATGCTCTGTTGCCAATGTCTAAAGAACCTAATTCACAAGACTGCTGGAACATGTGTATGTGAAACAGAGAAGACTTGCTAATAGCATGAAGAATTTCTGGTCATTTAACAGGACAGGACACCCCTTGCTTATGTAGAGTTCTATGTGTACAATTTCTGTTTGCCTCTCCCTAAACAGCCTCTGTTGGCTGCACGCAATTCATCTCTACATCAAATGTATTTCAGTCATCCTATCATTCTCAGTGCAGAGACTAACCAGAATTACTTGCACAAAGACAGGGGTGGGGAACCTGCGGCTGGCCCTCCAGATGTTGTTGGACTGCAACTGCCATCAGGCCCAGAAAGCATGGCCAATGGTAAGGAATGACAGGAAATCAATGGACTTAAGTTAGCCAGGTTCATTGACTTCAATGGGTCTACTATTAGTATGGCTTAGTTGGATACAATACACATGCCTGGCAAGGAAATATTTGTCTCTTGGTGCAAAATTTGCTTCAAGCGTACATGATATTTTTCACAGCCTGCATGATGAAATACTTTAAAGAATAATTTCCCTCTCCTCCCCCCCTACTCCGGTGGACCAATTTCCTTAAACTAGTATTAATGACAGAAATGGAACACATACTATACCTGTATTCATCCTGGGTAAACCTTGGAATTACTGAGGGTTGCAATACTGAAATTTCTACAGTGGTGGTGTTGAACTTCACGGGATCACCATCATCATAGGCAATGACCACAAGCTATTAAGCACACAAACACAGTGAACACTTTATGTATCAGTTTCAGTTTTACACAGTGTCATATTGCACTTAGGGTTATATCCAATGTAGCAGTAAGTGGTCATCCCATATGCACAATATTTAAGCTTGTGTAACGGAGCTTCCCCTCTCTGTCCATGCATGCCCTGTATCTTCCACAAATCTCCTCCTGAGAGTTGGGAAAATCCAATATCAGACTGGGGGAGGTGGTGAGGAGAGGAGGAATTTCTGTTACACAACTGTAAATCCTTGCACTAACAGAAGGAGTTAGTTGGATGCTGCCCTTAGATTTTTTGTGAGCTTATTTGTTTTTATTTAAAAGCAAAAATAACAGTGAAATAAAACATGGGCAATAAACCTAACAAAAGCTAAACTTTTTAAAAAACAAACTATTTGTAGAGCTTAATACTATAAATATTCCACACTATAATGAAAGATTAAAGTACATAATGCAAAAAAAGAAGTGGAAGGAATCTCTGAGATATGCAGAAGTTGTTTGAGAAATTCTTTATTCAGTTCTCTGAAATCCTTTTTAATTCCCTTAAAGCTTCGGCTATGGGGTGGTATACAAATGTAATTAATAACAACAACAACAACAACAACAACAATAATAATAATAATAATTTTGGATGTTTCACCTGAGGTGTGTGAACATACAGACTTCTCTTAACATTTCACTTCAGGTGAAATTGAGTGACAGCTCTAGACAGTTTCCACACCACTAATTATCCTCTTTATTTTTTAAGTCAGGGTAAAAAATAGATACCTTTTCCTAACTTTCCAAACAAAGAACACATTACCTAGGGACATTTACTGAAGAACAAGATGTGTGCTTTGTTGCATATACTGTACCACAGTGGGCCCAGGATACACCATTAGTTTTATTCAAGGCTAGCAGATCTATAGTCTCTATCAGCTTAAGCAGAACACCTTTTGTGGACTGGGAACTTCCATGTAAGAAACTGGGTTCTAGAACTCCAAATTGGGTTCTAATGCAAAATGGAAGTCTATTACATTTTTTGAAGCAAAGCATTCAGTTTTACTTTCAGTCAATCCTGAGTGCAATTATTTGAATCACTACAGATAAAAAATATCAGGGTAAGGAGATAATGTGTGTAAAGTGCACTGGTGTTATAGTATCTCTGAATTTGGTTTCTAGTATACTTTATATAACATATAAGAATAGATGCCTGTCTTGATTCTGTCTTGTCAAAATGTTATCTTAGTTCTGACATGCAGGACGATCTTTTGTGCATTTACTCAGAAGTAAGTCTCACTGTGTTCAATGGGACTTACTCCCTAGTAAGCATGCTTAGGATTGCAACCTAAGTACACATCTGCAATTTTCAACAATTTGAGAATAATACTGTATTTTACGGATTATTTGCCGCTTTTCTGAACCTGAGACACCAAAATGCTTAAAAGCCATAAAGTCATGTTCCTTCCACTTATTAAAAGTGAATGGTTTCATTTCTTTCATAGTTTCATACACATATATAAACAAGCTAGAAAACCATGGCAAACAGATGGTATTTTCCATGAAGACAGATGAGTGGGTTAAAGTAGTCAGACTCACTGAGAGATACCTTTTTTGGGGTTTGATGGCATGTTTTTCAATTAAGAAAAGCTGTGATTAAAAAGGAGCTGTTTTAACTCAACATTTCAGGCAAGAATAATTATCATAACCTGAACCTGTTCTTTATTCAGAAATAATGAGACAACACACATCCCCCAAATTATGCTGAATTCAATTTTTTGCATTGGAATCTGAGCTTTTAAAGTCGCAGTGTAATTTGAAATCCTACAGACAGAAACTGAGTAGGAAACTTTAATTAACATAATGGATCTCCTCATCAAACAACTGCTAAGACAACAGAAGGCATGAATAATAAGAAAAAGTAAAAGAATTACAGACATCTTCCCAATTTTATACACATTTATTTTGGTGAAGATCCCACTGGTTTAATTGAAGCTTGCTTCAAATTAAGCAGCTTGGAGACAATTCATACAATGATCTGGGAGATGGTGGATTCATTAATCCTGTGATGCATAAGTACTGTACAGCTACCCCATCAGTATCCACGTGATAGATCAGTCTTGTGCAGCCCCCCACCATTACCACTTTTGTAGGAAAGGCCCTTTCGTGGGACCACTTAATGGTGTCAGTGCTGCATGTGGAGTTGTCTTGTACTGACAACTGTATGATCTACTGCACTGACAAACAGATATATTGGTTGGGGTACAAGAATTGCTTCACTACCCAAATATCAGAACTTGTGATTAAGAATATTATAATTCTTGCTGAAGCTGAGCTGGTCAAGATACGGTCAGTGCCTGGGAATGTCATATGCTCTGCGTTTCATGATATAAGAAAGTTGAGATATAAATGCATCAAATAAATTATCTTGTTCATAACATATTCATATCCTGTTCATAACATGTGGTAGGATATGAATGCAGGAACTGTAATGCAGGTTATTCATCTGCTACTGAGCTTGGGAAGCCTCCAATGTCCAGGGGTCCTCTTTCCTACCCACAACAGGTGCCCCAATACTTTCACTGGGGGAATCATTGGGGAGTTGCAGATCATAGCAGTGGAGAATATTATGTGTTACTTTCTTTCCAGCTATATATCTTATTAACATAGTTACACAAAAAGGGATAAGCCAACATGTGCCACAGATGGATATGCATGGGCTTGTCTGAGGTAAACTGACTCCATGTAGTGTCAGCATAACAACATAAGAAGAGTCTGCTGGTTCAGGTCAGTGGCCCACCTAGTTCAGCATCCCTTGTCATGGTAGCCAACCAGATACTTATGGGAAGTCTGAAGGGACCTGAGCACAAGAGCACACTCCCCACTCATGATTCCCAGTAGCTAGCATAAGAACATAAGAAGAGCCTGCTGGATCAGGCCAGTGGCCCATCTAGTCCAGCATCCTGTTCTCACAGTGGCCAACCTGGTGCCTGGGGGAAGCCCGCAAGCAGGACCTGAATGCAAGAACACTCTCCCCTCCTGAGGCTTCCAGCAACTGGTTTTCAGAAGCATGGTGCCTCTGACTAGGGTGGCACAGCACAGCCATCATGGCTAGCAGCCACTGATGGCCCTGTCCTCCATGAATTTGTCTAATCTTCTTTTAAAGCCATCCAAGCTGGTGGCCATTACTGCATCTTGTGGGAGCAAATTCCATAGTTTAACTATGCGCTGAGTAAAGAAGTACTTCCTTTTGTCTGTCCTGAATCTTCCAACATTCAGCTTCTTTGAATGTCCACGAGTTCTAGTATTATGAGAGAGGGAGAAGAACTTTTCTCTATCCACTTTCTCAATGCCATGCATAATTTTATACACTTCTATCATGTCTCCTCTGATCCGCCTTTTCTCTAAACTAAAAAGCCCCAAATGCTGCAACCTTTCCTCATAAGGGAGTCGCTCCATCCCCTTGATCATTCTGGTTGCCCTCTTCTGAACCTTTTCCAACTCTGTAATATCCTATTTGAGATGAGGTGACCAGAACTGTACACAGTATTCCAAATGTGGCCGCACCATAGATTTATACAACGGCATTATGATATCGGCTGTTTTATTTTCAATACCTTTCCTAATTATCGCTAGCATGGAATTTGCCTTTTTCACAGCTGCTGCACACTGGGTCGACATTTTCATCGTGCTGTCCACTACAACCCTGAGGTCCCTCTCCTGGTTGGTCACCGCCAGTTCAGACCCCATGAGCGTATATGTGAAATTAAGATTTTTTGCTTCAATATGCATAATTTTACACTAGTTTATATTGAATAGCATTTGCCATTTTTCTGCCCATTCACTCAGCTTGGAGAGGTCTTTTTGGAGCTCTTCGCAATCCCTTTTTGTTTTAACAACCCTGAACAATTTAGTGTCGTCAGCAAACTTGGCCACTTCACTGCTCACTCCTAATTCTAGGTCATTAATGAACAAGTTGAAAAGTACAGGTCCAAATACCGATCCTTTCTACAGCCCTCCATTGGGAGAACTGTCCGTTTATTCCTACTCTCTGCTTTCTGCTTCTTAACCAATTCCTTATCCATAAGAGGACCTCTCCTCTTATTCCATGACTGCTAAGCTTCCTCAGAAGTCTTTGGTGAGATACCTTGTCAAACGCTTTTTGAAAGTCTAAGTACACTATGTCCACTGGATCACCTCTATCTATATGCTTGTTGACACTCTCAAAGAATTCTAATAGGTTACTGAGACAGGACTTTCCCTTGCAGAAGCCATGCTGGCTCTGCTTCAGCAAGGCTTGTTCTTCTATGTGCTTAGTTAATCTAGCTTTAATAATACTTTCTACCAGTTTTCCAGGGACAGAAGTTAAGCTGACTGGCCTGTAATTTCCGGGATCCCCCCTGGATCCCTTTTTGAAGATTGGCGTTACATTTGCCACTTTCCAGTCCTCAGGCATGGAGGAAGACCTGAGGGACAAGTTACATATTTTAGTTAGCACATCAGCAATTTCACCTTTGAGTTCTTTGAGAACTCTCGGGTGGATGCCATCCGGGCCCGGTGATTTGTCAGTTTTTATATTGTCCATTAAGCCTAGAACTTCCTCTCTCGTTACCACTATTTGTCTCAGTTCCTCAGAATCCCTTCCTGCAAATGTTAGTTCAGGTTCAGGGATCTGCCCTATATCTTCCACTGTGAAGACAGATGCAAAAAATTTGTTTAGCTTCTCTGCAATCTCCTTATCATTCTTTAGTACACCTTTGACTCCCTTATCATCCAAGGGTCCAATCACTTCCCTAGATGATCTCCTGCTTTGAATGTATTTATAGAATTTTTTGTTGTTGGTTTTTATGTTCTTAGCAATGTGCTCCTCAAATTCTTTTTTAGCATCCCTTATTGTCTTCTTGCATTTTTTTTGCCAGAGTTTGTGTTCCTTTTTATCTTCTTCATTCGGACAAGACTTCCATTTTCTGAAGGAAGACTTTTTGCCTCTAAGAGCTTCCTTGACTTTGCTCGTTAACCATGCTGGCATCTTCTTGGCCCTGGCGGTACCTTTTCTGATCTGCGGTATGCACTCCAGTTGAGCTTCTAATATAGAGTTTTTAAACAACTTCCAAGCATTTTTGAGTGATGTGACCCTCTGGACTTTGTTTTTCAGCTTTCTTTTTACCAATCCCCTCATTTTTGTGAAGTTTCCTCTTTTGAAATCAAATGTGACCATGTTGGATTTTCTTGGCAATTGGCCATTTACATGTATGGTTAATTTAATAGCACTATGGTCACTGCTCCCAATCGGTTCGACAACACTTACATCTCGCACCAGGTCCCGGTCCCCACTGAGGATTAAGTCCAGGGTTGCTGTCCCTCTGGTCAGTTCCATGACCAACTGGTCTAGGGAATAGTCATTTAGAATATCTAGAAACTTTGCTTCTTTGTTGTGACTGGAACACATATGCGGCCAGTCTATGTCCGGGTAGTTGAAGTCGCCCATTACTACCACATTTCCTAGTTTGGATGCTTCCTCAATTTCATATCTCATCTCAAGGTCTCCCTGAGCATTTTGATCAGGGGGACGATAGATCGTTCCCAGTATTAAATCCCTCCTGGGGCATGGTATCACCACCCACAACGATCCTGTGGAGGAGTCCGCCTCTTTTTGGGTTTCGAGCTTGCTGGATTCAATGCCTTCTTTCACGTATAGAGTGACTCCGCCACCAATACGTCCTTCCCTGTCCTTCCAATAGAGTTTATATCCAGGGATAACCGTATCCCACTGGTTTTCTCCATTCCACCAGGTCTCCGTTATGCTCACTATATCAATGCTCTCCTCTAAGACCAAGCACTCCAGTTCTCCCATCTTGGTTCGGAGGCTCCTAGCATTAGCGTACAGGCACTTGTAAGCAGTGTCTCTCTTCAAGTGTCTTTGGCACTTTTGGTTTGGCCTGTGGTAATTTTGCCCTTCCGAATTGATATCCTGTGGCCCTGCTCTCACAATGCCTACTTCTAGGCCTACCCCTTTTAGAATTTCATCATTTCTTTGGTCTTTATCCCAGAGGGGAGGTTTATTCCTTCCTCAGCTCCTGTCAGGTTTCCCCCCTCAGTCAGTTTAAAAGCTGCTCTGCCACCTTTTTAATTTTAAGTGCCAGCAGTCTGGTTCCATTCTGGTTCAAGTGGAGCCCATCCCTTTTGTACAGGCCTGGCTTGTCCCAAAATGTTCCCCAGTGCCTAACAAATCCAAACCCCTCCTCTGACAGTGAAAGCAGAACACACCCATCGTGGCTAGTAGCCATCGATAACCTTATCCTCCATGAATTTGTCTAATCCTCTTTTAAAGCCATCCAAGTTGGTGACCATTGCTAAAATGGATTAGCAAAATTATCCATTACACTAAAGCTGGGGTGGCTAATCTTTTTGGACCAAAGAGCTGCATTTGCCCATGGCCAAACCTCCAGGGGCTGCAAGACAGCAGTGGGTGTGGCCACCCCACCCTCTCACATGCACACACATACAGAGGACATATAGCTGTTCCAAGCAGATCAGTGGGTTATCATCCCTTCCTACTCATCAAATGACGTATCTGATGACAGGGGAAGGGGCAATTTGCATCCGCATCAGGGTGCTGAGCTGGGTGAAGACCCAGCATGGTTCTGATTTAATTTTTCTTTCGTTTTGCTGCCACTCAGTGGGGTTGTGGAAGACCAGAATAATTTGCTAGGGGGTCTGATGGAGCCCCCCAGGCTGGGGTTAGCCACCTCAGTGATAAAACATGTGCATGCTATTACCTTAAATAATGTACTGGGCTCTTCATTAAGGTTCACTCGAGTTACTACACGCCCAGAATCTTCTTCAACATCAAAGATACTTGCACTGTAAGGGAACTGGACCACATCTACTTTATACCTCACTCGACTTGCTGGTGTCCCCTGTGAGAAATACAACACATTTGTTATTGTATACAGCATGACTGGAAAAGAAGAGTGAAACATTAAGAAGTATCCCAACATTATTATGCTGACTTTTTTTTAAAAAAAACCCCAACCTATATTTTATTGTATTTTATATACAACAAGTGGTTATTTCTGTGTCTGCATACACAGCAGAAATATTGCAAGGATGTCTTCCACATGCATTTGGCAACCTATCCCAGTTTACAAACCTATAAGGGAGATAGATGTACAGGTTGGATATTTACGCAACAAATATTCATGTGTGAACTTGCAAACATGTGTATGTACAAAATAAGAAAGATAACCATAACACAATTTTGGAATTTATACAAAATAAAATCACAACACCAGAAGGAGTTCTTTAGGAAAGGTGATTGGTGTTGGAGCTCCGAACATGGCATACACTTGCTCAGCCTGGCAAGACTCTTGGAAGTTCTGGCTTTGGATGCCTGTCTCATCAGTCCCTCAGTCATTGACCTGTACAGTGTAAAGCCATAACTGGGGAATGAATGCAGTTCCTGCCTTATTTTTATATCCACTTTTCCTCTGCAGATCCTCACAAACCCTCTCACTCACCCTCTCCTCGACATGTTCCTGGACAGATCACAAGGAATCCAATAGGTATAATACTGCAATGCCCAGTTCTCTCCACACCAATCTTCTTCTTCTGCTGCTGCTGCTACTGCTACTCCTCCTCCCCTCTCTCTATGTGTCACCTGTCAGGATTCAGCCCTGCTCAGACCTTGAACCTGAGATTTCCTCAGATGAAAAGGAAGGGAAGCAGGACCCTACAAAAGATCTCCACACTGCCAATGACATTGAGGGGCTCATTGGATCTGGATATTCCTGCCCCAAAACCTAATATCCCAACACCAGCTAGATGGGGTCCTGGCCAGCTCTCAGACTTCCTTATCTCCTCCAGTGCCACAAAAACAGACAAGATGGCAAGCCAGGAAGGGATTCCAGAGTTTCACAGAAGCATCTGGCTAGCTGCACGTGAGGCTGCTTGGAAGAAGATAGAAGTACATGGATCATGACCTGACTGGGAACAAAGTTCTCCAGCTCCTATATAACCTCCCAGTTTGAGCGGCTTTGTTGCTGAAGCAACAGCTCTCATCCAAGCTCCAACATTCCTGACCTGGGAAAACAGTCACCCCTTCTTTTTCCTTGAATGCCAAAAAATCTGTGCAGTTGCTCTAGGTTTGTGCTGCTCATCTTTTTCTCTTCATATCTCTTTCTTTCTGTTCTAAAACAAAGCTTCAGTTTTTGCCTTTTATTTTGCTTTCAAAATAAAACCTTCTTTTGGTTTCATCTCTGCTACTCCCTCTCAGGTACCTTACAAAGGCAGTCCACTATCTAGACTAAGGCTGTAATCCTACACATACTTACTGGGGAGCACTTTTCATTGAACCCCTTCTACTTCTGATTACATATGTATAGGATTGCATTGTAAACTTCTTAAAGGTACAGATGCTGTACTCCTGTGTATTTTGGTAAACATGCTAGTTTCTGGGCCAAGTCTACTAGACTGACAGCAACCTGCCCACTGGCAGAAAGAAGCAGAGCCACCATGGGAAACATTTCCATAAACACTAGAGTAATTCCTTCATCCCAGTCATTTGTGTTTTGGAAAAGCTTATCCCTAAACAGAATCTTGCCTGAAAAAAGGTTCTACACATGTAGAGAGAAGTGTGTCCCAAGCAAGCGTAACAACATAGTTTAGAATCTGGCCTGAGTCAGACAATTGACAATTATTTCTGTACTGAAATATTTGGCTAGTGCTTTATTATTTTTGTATTGTATGGGGCTATTGACTGTAAGCTGCTTTGAATATGGGAGTGGCCTATAAATGCCATGATAGCATAAATTTGTACTTTATAGCATCAATAGATCCACTAGATAGCTGATGATACATGCCTGGTAAGCAAATTCATGTGCTGATAGCATAAATTAAATGCCACATAGAACTGGGATAGATTTCCTCCTAACTTCTCCCTTTCCACACAGAAGCATTTCATGGACCCTATGATTTGGGACAGATTTTAGTAGGAGGACATTAGCATTTCACATATTAAAATGAATCATTTGCAGAGCACTTGCAGCTTTATGATATTTATCTCAAAATGCATATTCAGTGCTTAGCACAAATAACTAACTTGAGGACACAATCACCAAATCAGTTATTCCGTATGCTTTCACCTATAAACCAATTGAAACTCCTGAAATATTAAGCACAAGTCAGTCAAGTATTGTAACTGCATTGCTAATTATATCAGGAATCAATGTTGGCTTTGCACCAGAGGACAGAAGTTGTGCAAAGCAGGACATTCATTTTATGCTTAGCCATTCTACTCACAGTATTCCCTCCTCCCACCGAGTTGATCCTATGGAACTGTATGGGATATTGAAAGGAGGGCTGCAGTAGCTAATGGGATCAGTGAAAATCAGATGCCTCACCTTATGATTTTCATAAAAGCCATCATTAGATACAATCCAACGAGTGTTTCAGTTTAACCTGGATGCACATAGCAAAATATTTTCCTTCAAACTACAGAAGCATGTAAGGAGACTACCCCATCATTGTCATGTGATATTCTTATCAATATGCTTCTGAATGGTGAGATCGACAGAGAAAATGCCCTCGACAGTGAATGATGGTAAACAATTCCAGGGACATTTTACTTATTGATCTCATGACAAACAGATGTACTTTGAAGTCACCTTTCCAACATAAAAATCATGGGGGAAAGTCACTTTGTCAAAAATGATAATGTAAGATCAGGCCTCTGATAGCAGAACTAAATTATATTTTTCAACCTGCACCTATTCTGAAATATTCTGGTCCAAGGGAGAATTTTTAAGTCTGAAACTATGCTACACTGGTAATTAATATATATCAATCTAGCATTTTTACCTATTGCACCTTGACACTTTATGTTTATCAAAATAAATCGGAATGTTTATACCAGTCAGGGGAACCGTTGGCCTCCAAATATTGCTGAACTACATCTCCCATCAACCCCAGCATGGCCAATGGCCAGGGATGATGGGAATTATACTTCATTAACATCTGGAGGGCCAAAGATTCTTCACACTTGAGCCCCATCTGCACAATACATTTAAAGCAGTATTATACCACTTTAAACAGATATGGTTTGCCCCAAATAATCCTGTGAACTCTAGTTTGTTAAGGGTGCTGAGAGTTATTAGCAGACCCCTTATTCCCCTCACAGAGCTACAATTCCCAAAGTTTCCTGAGAAGAGGGACTGATGGTTAAATCACTGGGAACGATGATGTTGTAAAGGGAACAGGGGTCTTCTAACAGCTTTCAGCACCCTTAACAAACTACAGTTCCCAAGATTCTTTGTGGAATCCATGACTTTTTAAAGTGGTGTAATATTGCTCTAAATAGATGGAGCCCTGGTTTATACTAATGATTGTTAAAACTATGGTCTGCAGTACACTCTGAAGGGGAATTTGAGATCATAAGGAAAATAATAGAACATGTTGGAGTATTTTCCAGAACAGTCACAAGTGATAAGTTAAATTTAACTCATTTTGCACTCTAAAGGCAGCTGTAGGAAATGCATAGTATATAAAATAGGTCTGTCCATGGCCATATAATGTGTGCGTTATTCTGCTGAGGATTCTCCTTCTCAGATGGACTATAAAGCAAAACTGGAACTAAGGAAAGTGGTAACTTCTGCCTTTGTGAGTAAGCAACTGTGAAGTTGTTGTTGTTTTTCTCCATCCTTATTACCCATGTGCTGTGAGTAAATTCATTGTTATACTTATTGATGGTTATGAGATGGCAAGCATCAATGAATATGTGATCAATAACAACAAAACTATTTTGCATCATGTTAGTAAATACAGCTTCAAGTAACCAATCATTTTAATGAAAATGTCAGTGAAAATTGGTGTGTGGTGTTATGTCTTATTAAGAAAGATGTAGGCGTTTAAATAGAATCTGGTTGCATTTAGGTAATACGACAGCATTTTTTTCTTTTGTAAAACTGATAATGAATTTTGAAACTGAACTATAGAGAGCATGGCCACCACCTACCCAAATCAGCAAATAAATGGAAAGAATGCAAATTTTGCTATATTGCAGGGAATGGGTACCTGTGGCCCTCCAGATCTTGGCCAAGGATTATGGAGGTTGTAGTCCAACATCTGGAGGGTCTCAGGTTCTCCATCCCAGCTTTATATTTTTGCCCACAAACACACACATATACAACATAAGCAGAAAAATTATGTGCCATTCCATTTCTCAGATATGATGGATTCTGCTTCCTGAGATGGCTCCTGTGCACCATAATGACTGATGTCTGCTACTATAAGCAGAGTGATGAGGTAACATGGAGTACTCACAAAGTCTGGCCACTTTATTTGGCTTCTGCTAGTCAGCTTATGATATGGCTGGGTTGCATGAGCCTTATGCACTTCAGCTGCCTGCATATCACAGATAGGATATATTCACTCACCACATTTCTTCTAGTCATATATATTTGTAAAAGCTGACTATATCAAACCTTGTCTGTGATACTGCAGCTTCAAAAGAACGTATAATATATCCTAAACATAGCATTTCGCAGGAAAGGGGAAGGAATACTGTCATACAATGCTGCCTAACAGGAGGCTCTGTGATCGAACTATATACAACCTTTCATTCCTCATGAGTGCGAATTGAGGGAGACAACTCAAAGAATGGTAGCAATAGATCCAATTTCCATAGATCCAAAATTTACTGCATATGTAGAAGAGAAAGAAATACATCAGGATAGGAGACAGGGAAAGCAACCTCTTCACTTTTCGAACCATTTCTAAGTTAATGTGAGGACCTGCTTGTGGTGCATTGCAACCCAAATATTTTGCAACCCAGTATCTTTGGAAGATGGGTCTGACTGACATTCTGCAGGCTCTAGAACAGTCTGCACAATTTATATGATATAAAGTTTGAAGGACAGGCATGTGAGGGCTTCCCACAAGACGACATAAGGCAAACTGGACGCCAATAAACCTCACCGGCTGATTACTACTGCTGCTGCTAGTGCTTCTTCTTCACTAGCCCTGACCCTTTCACACCTACCCTTTGTGCATTGAATATGGAGGTCTGAAGGGGCTCACTGGAAGGTACCTTAGGAGTCAGACCATTGGTCCCCCTAGCCTAGTATTGTCTATACTGACTGGCAGTGGCTCTTTAGGAGTCTCTCTCAGCCCTACCTGGAAGTTCTAGGGATTGAACCTGGGACCTTCTGCATGGAAAGCAGAACCACTGGCCATTTCTCATCTGAATGCAGTTAAAACCCTCCTCAGGTTCAGGGCCCCTACTCAATCAGGGTTCCCAAATGAAGGCAGGTTCTAACAGTATTGAACTGAACACAGTTAGAATCTCACTGCCTACCTTTGTGTGTCTGGAGAGATGTGGTGGAACTGGTACAGGGGTATTGGGGAGGAGGGCTAGCACATGCACATTCTTTGCATGCCTAAAAAAGGGCTTGTAATGCATCAGAATTCAATACATCTTCTGTTATTAGAATAGGTAATTGTTCAAGACTACAGATCCTTGCAAATGTAAGGAATTCCAACAAGATCAGAATGCACTGATGATTATACTCTCAATGTCAAGAGAAAACCTGATTTAATAATGTTTTTACAAAATACACTTAGCAAGAAATTACTCAAACCCAGATAATGTAGTTCAGAAGAGTGACAACCACAATTTCTTCCAATGACTAAAACCTACAATTATCATTAAACATGAGCACATTAGGTAATTAGTTATTGAATTCATAAAGCTGGCATGAGATCATTATTTCTGATGAAGCCACTTTTCTGCCATCATTTTAGAAAACAACAACATAAGGATATTACACTTACTGGCAAAATTGCAATTGATTGACAAAAGTCATCAAAAAGTGATTTAACATTGCATTTTTAAAAAAGAAATTAACTTTCATTATCTGTCACGTTTGTTATTTGTTTATATTACTTTAAGTCATTCAGGAAGCCTGCTTGCTTCTGTTGTGAACATCAAACATTTTAGAACCCTGGATTGCACATTTACATAGTGAGAGGTGTTATATACCTCATGCTAAGGAAAGATATAAGATATGCAAGAACTTGGTGTGTTTTAGCATGTAAAAAGGTTACCATTGGCATCCTCCACAAATGCTACAAAGGGATAACTGCTATGGGAGCAAGAACCTTTATAGTAACTTAACAGCATGTTTTTTGTTGTGTTTTGAAATGGCAGTAAGTTCCATTGAACTCCATGGGAGTTACTTCCATGCAAACACGCAAAGGACTGAACTTCAAAGCTTCAGTTTCAAAAGCATTAAAAATGGAAATGCCAAAAGCATTAAAATAAAATTTTGTGGTTACTGTCTTACGTAATAGTGGCTCATTACAAAGCACTGATTTACAAATGAGGAGTCATTGAGGTCTGGAAACTCTTTGCCTTCAGATCTTCCTGACTGTCCTCACTAGAAGACTGAGAACTTCATTGTATTCCTATATTGTAATGACTTTTGCCTGTAGTTTAATTTAATTATCTAGTTTATAATCTGTTCAGCCTGTTTGATTTATTTTAGTTTTTTCTGACTATTTGATTCTTGTACTTCTTATTATAGTTTTTACATCATCATTAACTTTAATTTTTAGTACTGATTGCATTGCCATATTGTATTTGGATTTTAGCAGGAGTTTAGGACTATTCTATTAATGCATCCTGACAGTGCAAGGATTTCACTGGCACAATGCAACTTTCTTCCCTCTGCTCCCCCGCCCCCACATGCTCCATGCCCATTCCAAAATTGCTCTGGAGAATTGGGGGAAACAACAACAGGCACTTTCTGTTTTAACTTTCACACGCCTGCTGAAAACCCTTCTGTTCCGCCAGATGTCTTTTTGCAAGAATTGACCTTTGTTTTTACTGTATCTTTAATGATTTTATTGTATTTTTAAAAAACTTGTAAACTGTTTTGATGTTTTTAAATGACATAGTGGTATACAAATATATTTACAAATAAATAAAATAAATAAACTGATTTTTTTATTTTTTTATTTTATAGAACAGATTGCCTTAATATCCCATGCAAGTAAAATAATGCTCAAGATTCTACAACAAAAAGGCTCTTACCATACATGGAGCAAGAAATGCCAGATGTCCAAGCTGTATTTAAAAAGGGAAGAGGCACCAGAGATCATATCACAAACATAGGTTGGATAATGGAACGGACCAAGGAATTTCAGAAGAAAATCACCCTGTGCTTTATAGATTACAGCAAAGCCTTTGACTGTGTAGATCACGAAAAACTATGGAATGCTTTAAAAGCAATGGGGGTGCCACAGCATCTGATTGTCCTGATGCGCAACCTATAGTCTGCACAAGAGGCTACTGTAAGGACACAATATGGAGAAACCGATTGGTTCCCAATTGGAAAGGGTGTGTGACAGGGGTGTATTTTATCACCCTAATTGTTTAATCTATACGTAGAACATATCATACGGAAAGCGGGATTGGACCAAGTTGGTGTGAAAATTGGAAGGAGAAATATCAATAATTTAAGATATGCAGACAACACCATACTACTAGCAGAAACCAGTAATGATTTGAAATGAATGCTGATGAAAGTTAAAGAGGAAAGCACAAAAGCAGGACTACAGCTGAACGTCAAGAAGACTAAAGTAATGACAACAGAAGATTTATGTAACTTTACAGTTGACAATGAGGACATTGAACTTGTCAAGGATTATCAATACCCAAAATGTAGACAATAGTCAAGAAATCAGAAGAAGGCTAGACTGGGGAGGGCAACTAGGAGAGAACTGGAAAAGGTCCTCAAATGCAAAGATGTATCATTGAACACTAAAGTCAGGATCATTCAGACCATGGTATTCCCGATCTCTATGTATGGATGTGAAAGTTGGACAGTGAAAAAAGTGGGTAAGTGAAAAATCTACTCCTTTGAAATGTGGTGTTGGAGAAGAGCTTTGTGCATACCATGGAGTGTGAAAGAGACAAATAACTGGGTGTCAGAACAAATTAAACCAGAACTGTCACTAGAAGCTAAAATGATGAAACTGAGGTTATCCTACTTTTGACACATAATGAGAAGGCATGATTCATAGAAAAGATAATAATGCTGGGAAAAGCAGAAGGGAGTAGAAAAAGAGGAAGACCTATAAAGCTCTATAGGTCCAGGCTATTTGTCAGACCGTATCTCCCCATATGAGCCTGCCCGGGTGTTGAGATCCTCAGGAGAGGCTCTTCTCTCAGTCCCAATACCTTCACAAGCGCGATTGGTGGGGACGCGAGATAGGGCCTTCTCGGTGGCTGCCCCCAGGTTCTGGAACTCTCTTCCTAGGGAAGCACGAATGGCCCCTTCCTTGCTATCCTTCCGTCAGCAGGCAAAGACTTTTTTATTCTGACAGGCTTTTGGACTAGAAGATGTTTAAGATAGGGCCTCATAAGGTCTGTTGTATTGTTCTATGGTCCTATTCTTAAAAGTTTTAAATTGTCTTAGTATTTTAAGTGTATGTTTTATGTTTTTAATGTTACGAATAGTTTAATTCTATTTTAATTGTTTATTTTTGTATGTTTTTCACCTATGGGTAGTTTTTATTTGTAAGCCGCCCTGAGTTTCTAGTTTTGGAAAAAGGGCGGGGTAAAAATAAAGATTGATTGATTGATTGAAACAAGAAATGGATTTATTTCATAAAGGAAGCCACAGACCTGAATTTACAAGATCTCAACAGGGTGGTTCATGACAGATGCTATTGGAGGTCACTGATTCATAGGGACGCCATGAGTCGTAATCAATGTGAAGGCACATAACAAAACAACAACACCTTCATAAAATTATATAGCTATGCATCAATAATTATTCCCTGGGTGGCTTACAAAGCAACAATGCTAAAAATACAATATATCATGAAAACCAACCACAAGAAAAGACAACCTAGGGGAATTCCCTAGTGCAGCTGATCCCACTGAGGCTTGCTATCAGTGAGCACCACTTGCAAAGGAACAACCAGGAGCTCACTTTAAGCTCCTGATTGTTCCTTTGGAGACATGTCCCAACCTATCCCACACCTGATGTCACATATGACATGAGGGGTGGGGAACGTGGGTGTGGTTTGGGGAAAATGGCCTTGAGGGCCAAAATGAACCCATGGCAGGCCTAATTAGGCTCGTAAGGTGGAGATTCTCGTCCCCGTTCCATACCTATACTTGGGGAAACATCCTGATTTTAAGAATTAACATTTCCTTGCAATCTTCAGTATCATGCCATTCAATATTTTATAATTCACTAATAGGCAAAAAAAAACCCTTGTGGTTTAAGAATGTACAGATAGCAAACAGATATCAAAATTTAAAAAGCAGAGAAATTGGGCAGCTATAGGGAATGCACCAGAGGGGCAGAAGACCTGACCTCCTCTCTGAGATATTGTACTGCCCTAGAAATTTGTAAAACTGCACACACAATTTGGGCTGGTCTTTCACAGTCCAATCTACTTCCTGTATAGCTTGGAAAAATTTGGTAACATGTGCCTCTAAGTATATGGTGAGCGGGGGCAACTCCTGCAATGAGGGCTACATCTCCAAAGATGGAGAATTACATTTTTTTCTATGTTTGCTGGTGTTCTTTGCTTTTTTCCTGTTACTACTGTTTCTACAGATCATCTAACCTATAAAATTATATTTTGCTCATTATTCATCCTAGAAATCTGTGTCAAATTTATTGTTATTAATTTCAAATCCTTCTTTTTGGTCAATGCCATATGAGGATGAAGACAGCCTTTTGTGTTTAAAACTGAAGGTTATACTCTATTTCTATTTTGGGTGCATTAACAGTTGAATCTTAAACTGCAGTTTGATGTAAAATCAGACTGATTACAATATGTTACTACTAAAGCAATGAATCTAGCCGTTGGGAAAAAACACACTTGGCCTGCCCAAAATGCATGTGTTCAGCCTGCTATGCTTAAAACACCTCATTTAAGAAAAGATGGATATGGTCAATTAAAAACATAGAGCATACCTAGAAATTTGATAGAATATTTTTCACCTTCCACTTTTTTATCCTGTGCGAACTGAGACACCCCTCATGTCAACTGGAGACTAGTCTACAGAATAGTCAGTGCCATTATTACACAATTGTTTCTGGAGGGTTTTTTTAGTGCAAATTATGTAAAGTGTTGCTGTACTTCACATATTCACAGAAACAGAAGCAAAAGAAAATGATTTCCTATAGGAAACTTCACTGAAATTGCAAAGGAAATCAGACATATTTAAAGTGACTATCTGAACTCTATCAACTGTCTTAATATTGCTGCTTCTTCCCTGTAAAACAAGATCAGCACAGAACATGTCTTGTTTCTGTTATTTGGGCGGATTGCCAGTGTTGCCTCTACTCACCATATCCTCAGAGACACATGTTAGCAAATTCTTCCAAGCTACACAGCAAGTGAAAGATGAAAATTGTGTTTGCATTTTTACAAATTTGTAGGGCAGTACAATAGCTCAGAGAGGAGGTCAGGTCTCCTGTTCCCCTGGTGCATTCACTATAGTTGCCCAATTTCCCTACTTTTTAAAGTTTAATAGAAATATCTGTTGGCTATAAGTACGGTCTTAAACTGCAGGGTTTTTTTTGCCTATTAGTTAATTTCTCTGCTTTTTAATCCAGGGGATAAGGAATGGGATCCTGTGCAAGTTTGCTGAGAATGGATTGATCATTTGCATGCTTATTGAGTTCAATGGGATTTACTCCCCTGCAATCATGCTTAGGATAGGTGAAACTGACCATGGGGGAGGAAGAAGGGAGGAAGAAGGAAGGGCAGGGGTAGGGGAAGAGGATGGGGAGGAGGAGGAGGGGCAGCAGGGAATGGGAGCAGGCAGGAGGGGTAGGGGAAGAAGAGAGAAGGTTTGATTATTTGCATGCTTATTGAGTTCAGTGGCATTTACTCCCATGCAATCATTATTTATTTATTATTATTTATTAAATTTATTAGTCGCCCATTTGGCTGGCTGTCCAGCCACTCTGGGCGACGTACAAAATAAAAACATACAAATACATCAAAACATTAAAAATCTCAACAATAATAATAAAACCTAACCCACCCCAAAAACCTGCCTGAAGAGCCAGGTCTTCAAGGCCCGGCGGAAGCTCATCATAGAGGGGGCATGGCGGATATAATCTGGGAGGGAATTCCATAAAGTGGGGGCCACAACTGAAAAAGCCCTCTCCACGAGCTAGAGGGAGCCCCAGCTGATGAAGCGTCAAGGCCCCAGCTGACAAAGCATCAAGGCCAGTTAAGCAGCAGAGCGAAAAGAGGGTAAGTAGCTCCCATTTATTCCATTATTTAAATTGAAGTAAAACAGCTCAGAGAAATAACTAATAAGGGCAGCCCAAGGTCACCCTGAGCTAGGAGCCAAATCCTGAAAGAACCTATATCTTAGGAGACAGATCCTAGGAGAAGGAAGCGTATAGAAAGCTAGTTTTCAACACCACCCTAGCAGGAAAGCTTCAGGGGACACTGTAAACAAGGCTAAATTCCAGTCGGAGAGAAGGGGGAAAAGGAAACTCCACCGATACATACAGGAAGAGAGTCAGCTCAGTCCTTGCTAAAAAGGGCAGCTTCAGCCTTCCTGAAACACAACCACAAGCTCTGTTTCCCTAGGTTAAAGAAAGGTCAGGCTGTTCTAGGTGGGAAAACAACAAACACAAAAGACTTGCCTGGAAGGCGCAGCCCCTTGCTGAGATTAAAAGCAGCCAAAAGCTTAAACAGCCCCGCCCCTCGCTCAGGAAGGAAGCCTGAGAGAATACTAAAGAGTTAAGCCCCAGCTGATAGCCATCAGCCTCAAGTAACACATCATTGGCTGGCAGCAGTAGCTGGGAGGAACCAGCCACACATATAAAGTCAGAGCACCCTAGCGAGGGAGCCTGCTTCACGAGCTAGAGGGAGCCACAGCTGACAAAGCGTCAAGGCGAGTTAAGCAGCAGAGCGAGTTCGGCAGCAGGGCGAGGAGGCCAGGGCCCCCCACTCTGCCCATCTGTTCCCTGACCTCAACTAAACCGCAGTCTCCAACCCATTGACGTAATAAACCTTAAACAAAACTATGCAGGTAAGAAGCCAGCAGGGGTGTGGGGGCTTTCCAGTGTTTTGCACCGCCAGCAGCATGTACGACTATCTGCCTGTTGGACAGAAGTTGTGGGTATGCTCTTGGTGCAATGAGCTCCTGGCTCTCCGGGAACGACTTCATTTCCTTGAGGCCAAGGTGGCGGACCTGGAAAAGCTGAGAGAGGCAGAGAGGTGTGTGGAGGAGGCCTTCAGGGACGTTATAGCTGTGTCCCACTCCAACGATGATAGCTCTCCTGCTATCATGGACAATGATGGTCTCAGGGAAGGAGAGCATCCAGCTGAGGAAGAGGGAAACGATCCCTTAGAAGGGACCCATTCCTTGGGGGATGAGCAGCTATCCTCTCGTGCCGAGGATATATCTCCAGGGGGTGGAGGGATCCTTGTAGTGGGTGATTCGATCATTAGGAACATAGACAGTGGGGTGTGTGATGGGCGTGTAGACCGCAAGGTGTTTTGCCTGCCTGGTGCGAAGGTTGCGGATATCGCCCGTCGTTTAGATAGTTTGGTAGACAGTGCTGGGAAGGAGTCAGTGGTCGTGGTGCACGTTGGCACCAACGACATGGGGAAATGCAGCCGTGAGGTCCTGGAAGCAAAATTTAGGTTGCTAGGTAGGATGCTGAAAGCCAGGACCTCCAAGGTGGCTTTCTCTGAAATGCTACCGGTTCCACGCGCAGGACCAGCCAGACAGGCCCAGCTTCGCAGTTTCAATGCGTGGATGAGACGATGGTGTCGGGTGGAAGGGTTTGGATTTGTTAGGCACTGGGGAACATTTTGGGACAAGCCGGGCCTGTACAAAAGGGATGGGCTCCACTTGAACCAGAATGGAACCAGACTGCTGGCACTTAAAATTAAAAAGGTGGCAGAGCAGCTTTTAAACTGACTGAGGGGGGAAATCTGACAGGAGCTGAGAAAGGTCCGGTTCGGAATAAACCTCCCCCCTGGGATAAAAACCAAAGAAATGATGAAATTTTAAAAGGGGTAGGCCTAGAAGTAGGCATTGTGAGAGCAGGGGCACAGGATATAAATTCAGAAGAGCAAAATTACCACAGGCCTAACCACAAGTGCCAAAGACACTTGAAGAGAGACACTGCTTACAAGTGCCTGTACGCTAATGCTAGGAGCCTGCGAACCAAGATGGGAGAACTGGAGTGCTTGGTCTTAGAGGAGAGCATTGATATAGTGAGCATAACGGAGACCTGGTGGAATGGAGAAAACCAGTGGGATACGGTTATCCCTGGATATAAACTATATCGGAAGGACAGGGAAGGACGTATTGGTGGCGGAGTCGCTCTATACGTGAAAGAAGGCATTGAATCCAGCAAGCTCGAAACCCCAAAAGAGGCAGACTCCTCCACAGAATCGTTGTGGGTGGTGATACCATGCCCCAGGAGGGACTTAATACTGGGAACGATCTATCGTCCCCCTGATCAAAATGCTCAGGGAGACCTTGAGATGAGATATGAAATTGAGGAAGCATCCAAACTAGGAAATGTGGTAGTAATGGGTGACTTCAACTACCCGGACATAGACTGGCTGCATATGTGTTCCAGTCATGACAAAGAAGCAAAGTTTCTAGATATTCTAAATGACTATTCCCTAGACCAGTTGGTCATGGAACCGATCAGAGGGACGGCAACCCTGGACTTAATCCTCAGTGGGGACCGGGACCTGGTGCAAGATGTAAGTGTTGTTGAACCGATTGGGAGCAGTGACCACAGTGCTATTAAATTAAACATACATGTAAATGGCCAATTGCCAAGAAAATCCAACACGGTCACATTTGACTTCAAAAGAGGAAACTTCACAAAAATGAGGGGATTGGTAAAAAGAAAGCTGAAAAACAAAGTCCAGAGGGTCACATCACTCGAAAATGCTTGGAAGTTGTTTAAAAACACTATATTAGAAGCTCAACTGGAGTGCATACCGCAGATCAGAAAAGGTACCGCCAGGGCCAAGAAGATGCCGGCATGGTTAACGAGCAAAGTCAAGGAAGCTCTTAGAGGCAAAAAGTCTTCCTTCAAAAAATGGAAGTCTTGTCCAAATGAAGAAAATAAAAAAGAACACAAACTCTGGCAAAAGAAATGCAAGAAGACAATAAGGGATGCTAAAAAAGAATTTGAGGAGCACATTGCTAAGAACATAAAAACCAACAACAAAAAATTCTATAAATACATTCAAAGCAGGAGACCATCTAGGGAGACAATTGGACCCTTGGATGATAAGGGAGTCAAAGGTGTACTAAAGAATGATAAGGAGATTGCAGAGAAGCTAAACAAATTTTTTGCATCTGTCTTCACAGTGGAAGATATAGGGCAGATCCCTGAACCTGAACTAACATTTGCAGGAAGGGATTTTGAGGAACTGAGACAAATAGTGGTAACGAGAGAGGAAGTTCTAGGCTTAATGGACAATATAAAAACTGACAAATCACCGGGCCCGGATGGCATCCACCCGAGAGTTCTCAAAGAACTCAAAGGTGAAATTGCTGATGTGCTAACTAAAATATGTAACTTGTCCCTCAGGTCTTCCTCCATGCCTGAGGACTGGAAAGTGGCAAATGTAACGCCAATCTTCAAAAAGGGATCCAGGGGGGATCCCGGAAATTACAGGCCAGTTAGCTTAACTTCTGTCCCTGGAAAACTGGTAGAAAGTATTAAAGCTAGATTAACTAAGCACATAGAAGAACAAGCCTTGCTGAAGCAGAGCCAGCATGGCTTCTGCAAGGGAAAGTCCTGTCTCAGTAACCTATTAGAATTCTTTGAGAGTGTCAACAAGCATATAGATAGAGGTGATCCAGTGGACATAGTGTACTTAGACTTTCAAAAAGCGTTTGACAAGGTACCTCACCAAAGGCTTCTGAGGAAGCTTAGCAGTCATGGAATAAGAGGAGAGGTCCTCTTGTGGATAAGGAATTGGTTAAGAAGCAGAAAGCAGAGAGTAGGAATAAACGGACAGTTCTCCCAATGGAGGGCTGTAGAAAGTGGAGTCCCTCAAGAATCGGTATTGGGACCTGTACTTTTCAACTTGTTCATTAATGACCTAGAATTAGGAGTGAGCAGTGAAGTGGCCAAGTTTGCTGATGACACTAAATTGTTCAGGGTTGTTAAAACAAAAAGGGATTGCGAAGAGCTCCAAAAAGACCTCTCCAAACTGAGTGAATGGGCAGAAAAATGGCAAATGCAATTCAATATAAACAAGTGTAAAATTATGCATATTGGAGCAAAAAATCTTAATTTCACATATACGCTCATGGGGTCTGAACTGGCGGTGACCAACCAGGAGAGAGACCTCGGGGTTGTAGTGGACAGCACGATGAAAATGTCAACCCAGTGTGCGGCAGCTGTGAAAAAGGCAAATTCCATGCTAGCGATAATTAGGAAAGGTATTGAAAATAAAACAGCCGATATCATAATGCCATTGTATAAATCTATGGTGTGGCCGCATTTGGAATACTGTGTACAGTTCTGGTCGCCTCATCTCAAAAAGGATATTATAGAGTTGGAAAAGGTTCAGAAGAGGGCAACCAGAATGATCAAGGGGATGGAGCGACTCCCTTACGAGGAAAGGTTGCAGCATTTGGGGCTTTTTAGTTTAGAGAAAAGGCGGGTCAGAGGAGACATGATAGAAGTGTATAAAATTATGCATGGCATTGAGAAAGTGGATAGAGAAAAGTTCTTCTCCCTCTCTCATAATACTAGAACTCGTGGACATTCAAAGAAGCTGAATGTTGGAAGATTCAGGACAGACAAAAGGAAGTACTTCTTTACTCAGCGCATAGTTAAACTATGGAATTTGCTCCCACAAGATGCAGTAATGGCCACCAGCTTGGACGGCTTTAAAAGAAGATTAGACAAATTCATGGAGGACAGGGCTATCAATGGCTACTAGCCGTGATGGCTGTGCTGTGCCACCCTAGTCAGAGGCAGCATGCTTCTGAAAACCAGTTGCCGGAAGCCTCAGGAGGGGAGAGTGTTCTTGCATTCGGGTCCTGCTTGCGGGCTTCCCCCAGGCACCTGGTTGGCCACTGTGAGAACAGGATGCTGGACTAGATGGGCCACTGGCCTGATCCAGCAGGCTCTTCTTATGTTCTTATGTTCTAGTTCTCACCAGTCTAGCTGTTTTAACTGGTGGGATAGAGAGAAGGCCTTTTGAGGCTGATCTTGTTGAGTGGCATCCCTGATGATGTTGGAGGCGCTCCTTCGGATAGCCTGGGCTGAAACCATATAGGGTTTTAAAGGTTAGAACCAACACCTTGAATTGGGCCCGGAAAACAACTGGTAACCAGTGCAACTCCTTCAGCACTGGAGTGATGTGATCTCGCCGGCAGCTGCCTTTAATCAGGCGAGCTGCTGCATTCTGTACCAGTTGCAGCTTCCAGACCATTTTCAAGGGTAACCCCATGTAGAGCACATTACAGTAGTCTAGGCAAGAGGAGACCAGGGCATGTACCACAGATGGGAGCAGATGGTTGGGAAGGTAGGGGCACAGCCTCCATATCAGATGGAGTTGATACAGCGCCGCCTGGCTCACACCAGAGACCTGAGCCTCCATGGACAGCTGGGAGTCAAGAATGACCCCCAGGCTGCGGACCTGGTCATGCTTGGATAGGATGAGATAGGATGGGGGATGAGGGGAAGGGGAGGATAATGGGTGGGTGAGCACTGGGCAAAGGAAAAGCCCCTTTCCTTTTTAAAAGGAAACATTGTGAACAGTATCATTGTTTTTCAGAGTTTCCCCCAACTTTTTATTCTACAGCAAGCACATGTAGTCTCCCATCCAAATTTAAACCAAAGGTGTCACTGGCCACATCCACACCAGGCCTTTTTTTCACTTTAGACAACCATGGTTTCCCCCAAAGAATCTTGGGAAGTGTAGTTCATGAAGGGTGCTGAGAGTTGCTAGGATACACCCTGTTCCCCTCACAGAGCTACAATCCCCAGAAGAAGGGCTGACTATTAAACCACTCTGGCCACTGGAGCTCAGCACCTTTCACAAACTGCACTTCTCAGGATTCTTTGGGGGAAGCCATGACTGTTTAAAATGGAATAAATGTCTGGCATGGGTGTGGGGTCCTGATTAGCCAAGCTGACTCACACAGAAGCTAAATCTGTATTGAAAACAAAGCTTTTCCCATCGCGATAGAATTGCAACATTCAGACACATTGTTTTCCACAACCTTTGAACCCGCTGTTTCCCATTCACACTTCCTCCAGAGTATTGCTAATGGAGGAGGGGAGGGGGGGTTATTCCATTTCTTGTCAATTGCATGCCTCTCCGGGCATTGACATGAAACGGGGGGGGGGAGTGAGTGAAAGGAAGGTAGGGCAGCTTTTGCCATGACAGAGACAGGGAGCCTTCTCAGCAGGAAGCAGAGATGCTTTTTCCTTACTTTTCAGATTATCAGTGGGTTGGATTGATTCACATTTAAAGGGAAATGCAGTGACATGCCTTCCCTTTCCAAAAAAGTCATGTGAACGCTGCAAATTAAATTAAGATGACGGGAGGCTTAATATTAAATTAAATTGCCATGTGAACGAGCCCTGAGTCTGGCTTTTAGAACACTGACAGTTGGCTCTTACTGAGCATGTCCATGGTTATCATTGACTTCAATGTTAAATTTCTTTAATTAAAAATCAGCCAGGCATTTTTAAAAAACTTTTAAACTGCAGAAGATGAAGGTCAGTGTATGGGGCAAGGTCAGTAATAGGATTACAAGTACTCTGTGAACATGGGTGATTTTTAATGATTTTCAACGTATTATGAGACCACTGACAAAAAAATCCAACAGGGGTCTGGATTTTTTTTTCTCCTGTTTTACATTTCAAACTCCCAGTTCTCTCTGGGTGTTTTGTGTATAGCCATGAAAAAGTAGAGAGTTGTTAAGCAAGCATTTCTGAGTTCAGAACTCTAGGTTTTGTAAGGCTTTGTTTTGAAATGTGCTTATGGGAAGGATCAGAATGGCATAGCTTGCACTGGCTGCCTGTATGTTTCTGAGCTCGATTCAAGGTGCTGCTTTTGACCTATAAAGCCTTACACGGCTTAGGACCACAATACCTGATGGAATGCCTCTCCCGATACAAACCCACCCGTACACTACATTCAAGATCAAATGCTATCCTCTGGGTGCCTACTCCAAGGGAAGCTCGGAGGATGGCAACAAGGGAGAGGGCCTTCTCAGTGGTGGCCCCCAAATTATGGAATGATTTGCCTGACGAGGTGCACCTGGCGCCAACACTGTTATCTTTTCGGTGCCAAGTCAAGACTTTCCTCTTCTCCCAGGCATTTTAGCATGTGTTTTATACTGTTTAATTTTTAAATTGTGTTTTAAATTGTTTTTATAAGATCTGTTTTAAATTGTATTTGATTTAATGTTTTTAGTTACTGTAAACCGCCCAGAGAGCTTCGGCTATGGGGCGGTATACAAGTATAATAAAATAAATAAATAAAATAAATAGGGGGTATTTTCAATGTAGCATTGCAGAATGTGAAAAATCCACACTGTCTATAGAATAAAGCCACTCTCATGGCTGTATAAAAAAGGAAAAATATTATTGCAGCAGTGGCAACAGGAATGTTACAGGTATGGAATTCCCTTAACCCCTATCTCCAGGCTTATTTACTTTTAAATAAAGCTAGAAAATTATGCATGCTCAGGTCACTTGTTCTAGTGGCTCAGTTTTACCCCCTGCCAATAGATTGCTATTGAATGACTAATTTGAAGCTTAAATGTTTTGATAAGATTGGCAACAATTACTTGGTATCCTTCAGTGGTATTATGGTGCTTCAGTAAACATGGACTGTCTTCAGTAAATAAGCACACCAAGAAAAATGTTTTACTCTGAAGACAATAAAATATGCCACTCTGACTTGGATGGAATCTAATGTGAAGGGCGATATATACAGAAGGGACCAACACAGTAATAATAGGCAAGTTCATTTATCTTCAAACTGATGGGACAAATGTCAGCTCAAGGAGCTCTGCCAATGAAAAATTACTAGACAGAATAAATGATGGCTTCATCCAACTGCTAGTTCTGAGAAACCTATTTAGGATGAGATTTGATTTAGTCATCAATGGAATGGTGATGTCCATAAACCTTTGCAAAAAGCTAGGATTGAATGGCAAAGAGGAAAACTACCCATTTCACTGCTGTTTCGTGGCTTCTTCTACCCTATTGTCACAGAAGCACTACTCATGGTCTGTGTACTGATAGAAATATACTAGTCTAGATATATCATTGGGGTATCCTAATGCCTACATTAAGCACTGTATTGATAATGCAGAGCCCTTCTACAAACAGACTACTGTGATGCGATAAAACATCCATTTCTATCTCAGGAAATCCCTTAAGTCCATAAAAAAGCCAATGCCACCAAACCCACAAACATTCATCCCTTTTTTTAAAAAAGCATAATTGCTGGCTTTGCTAGCTGGATGTTACTTAGGAAGAGCAGAGGGGAGTCTTTATTTATTTATAAATATATTTGTATATAGTTATTTCATTTAAAAACATCAAAGCAATTTACCACAAGTAAAAACACAACCCCTGTACAGTAAAAACCATTAAAAAATACAGTAAAAACCAAGATCAACTATTGCAAAAAGATGTCTTCCCCTTCCTTCCCATTAGCAACAGAATGGGAAAACATGCATATTCCCAGTTAATGTTGACCTATCTGGAAACTCTTTGTAACTTGTTTTTGGTTGCTTTATGCTGTATTTGTTTCTAGATTTTATATTTATTTGAGGAGTTTTTTTCTTTTTTGGTACTGATTGGTGTTTTTATTGATGGTTTTGCTATTACTTTGTATGGCACTGAACTTTTACTTTGTACAATGTTCTGAAATTATGTTCTCTTGTATTTTATATTTATTATTTGTACATCACTTTGAGATTCACAAAGTGATTAAGAAATTTTCTAAATAAATAAATTCATTCATACATAAAAACTCTTGAGCTGCTTTGTCTTTTAGAGTTCCCAAAATATATCTATTTATCATTCAGATTCACCAGTACTTTGACAAGTAAACCAGAATTTCCCCATGGGGTATATACAGCTCTGTGAATCGAATGTGAGACAGAGAATTTATTGGAAAACCAGATACTGATGTGAAGACTGCTTGTATCAAATCAGCTCTGCTGTATTCAAATCTTACATAGTATAAAAATGATTTTTTGATGAGGTTTCCTGTTTCTTCACACACACGCACACACAACCGACATATAGTTCATGCTGCAAGATGTACAATACTGGCAACTCAAAGAAATAACAACTCTTTAAAAAATGTGCTTTGTTTTCTGTTGGAGCCACAAAGCTGTTCCAAATGCAGGTTATATCCCCATCTACTTTTTCCTGTTTATGATCAGCACACTAAAGCCCAATAAGGATTTTACATTGACATTGTTCCATAATAATTAAAAAACAAACACACACACACAAACATAACTAGAGCAGGGAGCGGAGAGGCTTGGGGAGCGCAATACATAGGCTTTATCAGTCTTGGGAATAATAACTGAAGTGCAGCCTAGGCTTAAAACAGAGGATAGGTTGGCATAAAAATGCATGGGAGCTGCTGCTGTGTAAAAAAATAATAGTAATTACTTCTGTTGTTCAGAGGATTAAGGCCACTTACGTTTTATTGATTTTTTTTAAAGAAAGCACTCTTGGGTGCAGGGTACTAAAAAAACTTTTTTTGTTTTGCTTACCAGAGGGTCCTGATCCTCAGCTTCAACCGTTGTGATAACAGTGCCCTTGATTGCATCAGGAGCAACCATGCCCCTGTACAGAGATTTGCTAAATACTGGGGAGTAATCGTTCATATCCTGCAAAACATAATTAAGAATTTACTGCTGAATGAAATGAGATTATGGACATGTCTACAATTGTTCTTCCAAACTAGGCCCCATTCAGCCTCTTCTCACTAGCCAATCCATTCACCTTTATCAGGCCTTCTGGATTCTCACTTTTGTTACTATGCACACACAAGACTGGCACTCAAGAGGAAGATGACATATTTTCCATGTAATGTTAATGCGTAAAGGATTGACAGAGCAGACCTACTTCATAATAACAATCTCCATTCCAAAAAATATGATGAATGATAGTACATTGTCTTTCAATAACAGCACAGTGAAAACCTTAAAATCTTCTTCAGTATAATTGTTATGTTATGAACATTATGAGCTCCTTTTAGTATCCCTGTCAAAACCAGCATATAAATCTAAAAAATTAAAATAACTCCTGAAAAGTATATTATTAAACAACAGGCAGAGGGGTTATCACCATACTTAGCAAAGTGTTGCCACACTGGAGTTGAACTGCGTTTTTAAAACAAAGCTTTTTCCATCACGATGGGAGTTTAAAGATCACACTTCCTACCTTCCAATCACTATTTTCTGTTCATACTGAAGGGACAGAGTCAATCACACAGCTTCCTAAAGACCCCTCTTAAAGTCCTCTTAAAGTCAAACTATCACACCCTCATAAAGTCAAACTATCACTTCCTCTGTTTACCTTGGCAACCAAGCATGCTCAGTTTGCTCCAGAGTAAGTTTCATAAAAAAAGAAAAAATCCTCAAGTTTGATTATTTGTATTTTCAGAATCCAGCAGAAATACAAATATTTGTTTGAACGACGTTATGCTTTTTTGCACAAGTTTGGGGGGTGGGGTGAGGGAAGAAAAAAAAGCACAATTTGCAGCAGGCTTGCAGAATGGGAGCCAGCAAGAAATGACATAACGAAGGGAGGAGGAGGGAGCGCGTGTGGACTCACAAAAGCATCAGAGCTAAGCATCTACAAGCCCCTAGAGATACAAAACACAGACGGTTTTTCCTTCCCTTTTTGGATTAAACTTGGATTTATGTGCTGCGGATTAAAAGCAGAAAGCATCATGTGATTGCTGCAAATTAAATGGGCATGCAAGTAGAACTCATCTAGGAGGAAAACAAACCCTCTGCCTCAATGCTCAATGTGTGTCTGTGTGCATCCATGTCTGTGGTGTGTGAGACAGTATGCATGAGTGTGTGATTTCACATATGTGTGCCTTAGAGGGGGGGGAAGGGCTGTGTGTCTGTAAGTCTAATGCATGTGTGTTTGTGTCAATACTGTGTGTGTGTGTGGGGGGGAAAGGTACATGTATTTTTATTTTTTGTTTTGCCCCAACCACTTTTGGAATGCAGCGCCATAAGGTTGGCCAACTTCTAATCTGGTCCTTGGGCTAAAATGGGCTCCCTACCAGTGGCCTAGAACATTAGGAAGATGAGAGAGAGGTGATTGTTTTTTTTGGTTTGGGAGGGGGTGACTCCCAAGGTAGAGCTTCTGTATGGCACCCATGCTTGTCACCAAATTTGGAAAAACACCATTAAAACGTTTTCATAAGTACTTCAGTTCAGCATGCTAAAAACCATATGTCTGTTTGGGCAGGGAAAAAGCTTCTTCTAGCTGACAAACTTCTGCAGATCAAGCATGTTCCACATGTTTATCAGCAGGATGGTTCCACACCTGCACAAAAGCAGGAATACAGCTGAACGTCAAGAAGACTAAAGTAATGACAACAGAAAAATTATGTAACTTTAAAGTTGAAAACGAGGACATTGAACTTGTCAAGGATTATCAATACCTTGGCACGGTCATTAACTAAAATGGAGACAATAGTCAAGAAATCAGAAGAAGGCTAGGACTGGGGAGGGCTGCCATGAGGGAACAAGAAAAGGCCCTCAAATGCAAAGATGTATCACTGAACATTAAAGTCAGGATCATTCAGACCATGGTATTCCCGATCTCTATGTATGGATGTGAAAGTTGGACAGTGAAAAAAGCGGGTAAGAGAAAAATCAACTCATTTGAAATGTGGTGTTGGAGGAGAGCTTTGCGCATACCATGGACTGCAAAAAAGACAAATAATTGGGTGTTAGAACAAATTGAACCAGAACTATCACTAGAAGCTAAAATGATGAAACTGAGGTTATCATACTTTGGACACATCATGAGAAGACATGATTCATTAGAAAAGATAATAATGCTGGGGAAAATAGAAGGGAGTAGAAAAAGAGGAAGACGAAACAAGAGATGGATTGATTCCATAAAAGAAGCTACAGACTTGAACTTACAAATCTGAACAGAGTGGTTTATGACAGATGCTACTGGAGGTTGCCAATTCATACAGTTGCCATAACTCGTAGTAGACTTGAAGGCACATAACAAAACATGCTGCAGTGTTTATTTTTCTAATTAAGGATTCCAACAAGTTTAAATTTTACTGGACTGTCTTATTCATAACCTGTTTTGAAAACTTTCCCAATATGAAGCTTTTCTGGGAGTAAAGCTACAATGCTAATTCCACATATCTGGGAGCTAACCCCATTGAATTCAATAGAACTTACTTTTGAGTAGACATGGTTAGGATTGTGCTGAAAATAACTGGGACTTTTCAGTGAACACAGAAAAGGATTGTGTTATAAATCTTTCTCTCCCCCTCCAAACCTTTTTTTTAAGCAGTTAGGCAGGGCTTACTTAGGTTTCACTGCTTTTATTTGGCAGGAAACTAATATATATATATATATATTAAAAATGTTCTGCAATGGCCAGTTGGTTCTCCTCTCACAGTTATAGTCCCACCACCCTTAAACTACAGTTCCCAGGATTCTGTAGTAGGATTCATGTGCTTCAAATGTATGTTAAACGTATGGTGTGGTGCTGCTCTGGCATGCTGCGCATTCATTACTGCATTGAAAAGAACTATTTTAGAAGATACTTTTTTAAACAGGGTTGTAGCTCAGTGGTAGGGCACATGCTTTGAATGCAAAGGTCCAAAATTCAATATTTGGAAGAGACTATTGCCTGGAATCCTAGAGAGCCAATGCTAGTCCATATCATCAGTACTGAGCTAGATGGTACCAAAAGAGGAAAGAGACTCAACACCACAGTGACTCCAAAATTTATTTATGTATTTTATTTACAATATTTATATACCACTTTATTGTAAAAAACCACAAAGCGGTTTATAGAAGGAATTAAAACAATAAAATTAATGGCAAAAATAGTTAAAGACAGGTATTTAAAAACATTCAAAATAATAAAACCAATAATGAGTTAAAAACAGATTAAAAACATAATACAGGAATACCTCGCATTAATGTACTCAATGGGACAAGAGCGAGTACGTAAACCGAAAATGTCCTTAAAGTGAAGCACTACCTTTTAAAACTTTTTTTACCTCTCCTTCATGCGGAGCCTCAAAGCCCCGCGCTAAGGCCTCCGCTGCCACACCTCTCAGCTGATCGTGATCGTGCCTCCCAGCTGATTTGGGTGGCGCGATCGCATCTATTTCCACGCCCACGCACTGTTAAGTGTCCGTAAGTATGAAGCAAGCGTACGTAAACAGGGGCATGGTGGAGTATGGAATATGTCCGTAAAAGCGAGTGTACATTAAGTGAAGGTCCATATAGTGGGGTATTCCTGTAGCTTCTACATTCCTGGGTACTACTACTGGGGTTGCCTTCAAGTCGATCCTGACTTATGGCGACCCTACGAATAGGGTTTTCATGGTAAGCGTTATTCAGAGGGGGTTTACCATTGCCTCCCTCTGAGGCTGAGGTGACTGGCCCAAGGTCACCCAGTGAGTTTCATGGCGGTGTGGGGATGCAAACCCTGGTCTCCCAGGTGGCAGTCCAGCACCTTAACCACTACACCACACTAGGCTTGCCTAAACAAAAATGTTTTCAGCAGGTGCCAAAATGAGGTACAATGAAGGTACCTGCGTAATGGAAATAGGCAGGCAGTTCCAAAGCATAGGTACTGCTACACTAAAGGAATGATTTCTTACAAGGGCAGAACAAGTGCTATGTGGAACCCATAACATAGAAAGTACATCTTGAACTTGGCCTGGTAGCAACCAGTGCAGATTTCAGAGTAGAGGTATTATGTGCTAATAGGGTCTCACTCATGTCAGCAATTGTGCAGTAGCATTCTGCACTAAATGGCCCGGGTCAGGTTGTGCTGTGTGGGGATTTCTGTAAACTTGGCTGACTGGCTGCCAGGATTCTTTTAGTTTTGATTAGGAACCCTCACTGGCTGAATTTTCTGTCTTACTCACAGGAATCTTGTTGTGGTTGGTATGGTATTGCGTTTAGGAAATCATCACTATCTTTTCTTTTTCTATTTGCATTTCATTTACCTCTGACCTTACTCCGTTACATCCATAGAAGCAACAACAGTGGTTCTATGTGGTCAGCTCAACCCCTTTAAGCCCACTGATGTTATTTGCATGATGGTTTGTTTCTTGCCCAATAGTGGAAAAAGAGAATTCATATACTGGGAAGTATGGCTTCAATTGCTGTTGTTCCCAATCTACTGCCTGGGAAGGTAGACCAAACCATGTGTGTTTTCTCTCTGTCTATTATCACTCACTGGAACTGGGTTGGCTGTCAAAGTGAGTTTACAGCAGCCCACAGAGTAGACAGGAAAGAGAAGAGAATCTTCTTAACTCTTACTCATTTCTCAAACCTCTCTCTGCAGTGAAGGGTCAAGTCTGTAAAAAAAAGTTTGGAGCAGCCACATTTAAAGTCAGGGAGGGCATTCCAGGCAGGGGGTTGCCAACCCTGCTTTGATATGGATATCATTGCAGATAATCCCTAGTCAAGCCTTACCAACAGCACAATCCTAACAATATCTACTCAGAAGTAAGTCCTGTTGAGTTCTATGGGGCTTAGTTCCTTAGTAAGTGTGTTCAGAATTGCAGCCTTCCGGGGCATCCATCTTTACTCCTGAGTGCTCCCATCTAACATCTCCACAACATTCTTCCTACAATGGCCTTCTGGTTACTGGCCTGGTCTGAAGGCATTTAAACCCTTCTTGCCAGGCTAGATTAAATGTTCCTTACCTAGGCTATCAAAGCAGGTGAGAAGGAATGATCCCATCACTTCAGCTGGACCTGGAAACACCCTCATTTATATAAGATTTCTATCTTAATTTCCAATCAGAGAAAAAAAAATTGTTTGAGTGGTATGCTCCAAGCAACTGTGGTTGATGCTTAATTATCATGCTTAATTACATCACTAGGGCATGCCCCATGACATCACAAGGGCACGCCCCTGAAATCTCAGGGTTTGGGATGCTTCTAACCTGGCAACGCTAATATGATCTGACTGGGGAATAGCCCAAGAAGTAGGATCAGAAGGAAGGTTTAAGAAGGCAATGGTGTACAGGCTGTTTTTTGAAATTACTTCATCCAATACATTTTCTTGCTGCCCATGGCTCCTACTGAGAGGAAGGGTGGGATAAAAATCTAATAAATAAAATATATGGATATAATCTCGGTGCAGGAAATAGATGCTTAACTGTAATGTGTGAAATACAGTCCTAGTATTTTTCAGTACACTAACTGGGCCTCCAATGCACTGTAAATAAAAAACATTTTATATATATTTGTTCAAAAACACATTCAAGAACACATGTAAGAGACAACATTATTTCAAGCAAAAATCATATTCAGACCTGTCAAACATTGCTTGCTATGTCCCTTTATTGTGTCTCTATTGCTTCCCGATAATAGATGACAAACTCAGAATTCCTAAGCATTCATCTTCAGCATGTCCTTATGTCCTTATTGTTGGGAAATCAGAGACTAGAAATAGAAATGGCAGAGAAGCGATATGAAACATCCTCTGATAAGAATGTTTCAGAACATCCTCTTCTATCGGAAAGGAGTAGAAGGCCCTATTTATATTTCTAAGGTAAACAAATCAATAGCAAACAAAAGCATAAAGGTCCAAGTTCAAGGTTCTAGTCTTGGTGTACAAAGCCCTATACAGCTTGGGACCAGGATACCTGAAAGACCGTCTTATCCCTTACATACCCAGTTGATCACTGTGCTCTGTAGGTGAGGGCCTCCTGCGGATACCATCTTATCAGGAGGTCCATTCCACACAACATAGAAACAGACCTTTAATGTGTCAGCACCTAGCCTGTCATCTCTGTTATCTTTTAGGTACCTCTTTCAACAAGCCTTTTCAGTTGAGACCTTATCCCAGTCTGTGTCTGTGTTGGAATTGCTTTTTAATATGTTTTTAAACCTTTTTTTAAACAATGTTTTTAACCCTTTTTTTTTAAGATGTCTTGAAAGCTTTTTAAAAATATTTTTAAAGATGTTTTGTTCTAATGTATTTTAAAGTCTGTTTTAATAATGTTTTAAAGTGTTTTTAGTGCTTTTGTTTGCCGCCCTGGGCTACTGGTGGGTAGAAGGGCGGGATATAAATCAAACAAACAAACAAATACGACGTCACTTAAAAAGCTGAAAGGCAAAGAGTTTTTTGTCCTAACACCAGCTTTTTTAACATAAAGAATTTGACGGGGAAAAGTTGTACAATTAGCAACATCCTTCAATGGACAAAAAAGGTCAATACTCCTGATAGTGTGGAAATCCAACTGCAATTCAATTGTAGCTTACCCTGGAAGAGCAATTATTGGGTAGTTCTAGGAGGCACCCATCTGGAAGCAGCACAGATGTATTTGAGCTAATAGAACCTTTTAAATAAAAAAATAACAATAATAATAAGGCAGTCATCATTCTAGAACCCCAGGATAGGATGAGCTAAAAATCTAAACTAAATTAAACATTTTTTCTATGTGTACATCCTGCTATGTTTCATCCACATTAGTTGGTGTGACATTGCTGTGGGTGGGGCCATTTGAAGCCCAATACACAACTACTTTGCACTATGTGGTGGGCATCATTTCGTGACCCCATTTACTTTTTTAATTAGCACTAAAACATTATTCTGGCTAGATAGATAGATGACAGATAGATGTACAGAGCTATAACACCATCCATAATGCTGTAATGTTAACCTTTTAAAAATTATTATTTTTAAAAACATGGTCTTTTAGCACTAATTAAAATATTGGTTAAAAGCTCAGAAAAATGTATCCATTGCAAAGGTTATGATAGATTCACTTTCCCTATGCATAACTGGAGATGTCAAAACTCCGCCCTTATAAAAAGATGGATTCATAGCACAAATGGCATCTACACCTGTGAAGAATTTGCTACTCTTCAATACTTTTGAAAACAAGATGGAAGAACCCCAAGTAAAAATACAGGGTGATAAAGACTGGATGATGATGTTGTGTGGATATCCAGTAAAAAGTGAAGCATGGCATTTCCACACAAAACACTTAGTGTGGAAGCACTCTAGCAGTGAATCCTATAGATACCAAGCCAGATAAACCCCAATTAGTTCCATGGGATTTATTCCCTGGAGAATATGTATAAGATTTCAGCTTTAATATGCAATTCTAAACATAGCTACTTGGAAGTAAATCTGAGTGAAATAAATAGGACTTAAAGTTGGATTTCTATTTCATATATACACAATGATCCTTCAGTGTCCTGAGGGACACTTTCACAAAGAGAATATCTGAAACGTCTCATTTGCAGGGGTTGCCAGTGTGATGCCCACCAGAACCTGTTCAACTCCAACTCTTATCAGACCCTGGCATCACAGCCAATGGTTAAGGATGATGGGTTTGGCAGGGCATCAGCTTCTGGAGGGCACCACATTGGCAACTTCTGCTGTATGACTTCAGACTGCAGGTGTTGTCCTATATTTTTGAATGAGACCCTACATTAAATAAGCATCCCAACATGTACAAAACTAATACATTATGAAGAGGGTGTGGGAAAGCATTTAAAAAATCCAATCCTACACCTTTAGTTTTAAGTAGTAAAGTTCAGGAAGCATTTTACCGCATGATTTTGCTGATTGGTAGCTTTGCTCTTAATCCCTTGTAAAGTTCACTATTAGTAAAAAGTTACTGAAATAATCTTTGGAGTATTCCATGAAGGGCCTGGAAAAGTTAGATATGATAGTAATTTAGTTAGAGGAAAAGGATACACAGTTTGAATGTATATATGAACAACCAAAATTAGGTAAAATGATAGCTTTAAAAGTGCAGCTATTTTCTCTAAATGAAATGTTATGGGTGTGTAGCCTGCAATTTATTTTAAAGAAGGCTTTGTAATCCTACAAGAGGAAAAAGAGGAAACCTACACTGTACACTGCGTATGTGAGATGAATCAGTATGAATACTTGTAGATAATTAAATCATTTTAAATTCTTGGGAGATTCAGTAATACAGTTTTCATGTCCTCCAGCGAAGTCACTCATCCACAAAGGCATGGAGAAGAATGCTTGATGGCTGAAGAACATCTGCCATAGCTAGGAACAGGGCCCATTAGAGTATATAGTCTTTGGATCATACCCAATGGTGACAAATATATGTTGCAACAAGTGGACTACATCTCACACACAATGCAAGACTAAATTCTAAACATGTAAATCATGATAGACTAAAGGGATGACACGTTCAACATTCTCAATTTTTAACAACCTCGTGCAGCTGATCTCTCACTGAACTGAACTATGAAATATACAGTTACTAGACTTACAACACAGATGAAAATGATTTCACGTGTTAACTATATATTTAAGCTGATTGCCATTTCCATTATTTTCTTCATCTTAGATATTTAATATTACTTTGTTGTCTGTGTCTCATGCAAACACTACGTTATTAAAAATTCAACTAAACTGAAGAAAATAATGCAAATGGTAATCCGTTTGATGCAGTATCCTAAGTGTACAAGTTTTTGTTTCAAAGAATGATTTGTATTAGGATTTTGAATTATGGTATCATCTTTTCCATTGATTAAGAAGACTAGTACCCACACGAGACCCCTAGATCTATAATTATCATAGTTCTCAAGGGGTTGCTCCTTTCCAAACATTTAAACAGATTAATGCTGTTTCACAACACAAAGTCAAATATTACTATGCAAATTCTTCTATTGTTATTTGCATATTGTTTTTGTTGATTAAAATTCAAAGGCGTGGCATTTATACCTTACATACATAGTATTATTATTAGGTTGTATTTCTGATTTCATGGTTCGATTTCAGTAGATAGACTCTGAAAGCAATAAAGAAAAGTCATGTTTTTCATTCGAAATTTCATGCTTACACGAAGAGTGCAATATAGGAGGAATTCTGACTACATATTCTGAACTCTGTGTGCCTAGCCTTGAAATTATGTCACAATGAAAATAAAGACTGCTAGACCAGATTTCCTGAAGCCATCCCTATTGCAGAGCTGTTGACTTGGCTCTAGCAAGATCTGCCAATACCATTCCATCAAGATATTAACTGACAAATCATTTATATATATATATTTATATTTATATATATATTTATATATATATATATATAAAAGAGTATATTCTGTAAGAAGGTAACATTAGCTTTGCAAAAGAGGAAACAAATATGTTAAACAAACACACACAAGGTCAGTGAAGGATACAGTGGGACATGCATTCTAGAGACAGGGAGAAAGAATGTGAGGATACTGAAAACTGGCCAACTGGTTATTGACTTTTTCAATGGGGTCTGCATGGAAATAGCGCTTAGAGGGATTGCAAGCAGTTAGATCTCCCAGATCATCCCAATCATGGACTAAAATCTACTACCTGCTTCTATCTTTTCTCTCCAAGCTAGAACTTATGTTTCCTGAACATATGAAAGGTTGTGAGTAAACATTCTTAATATTTTTTACCAAAGACAACTGTCTCTGTTGTTTTTATTCAGCTAGTCTGTATGAGGGGAAGGTGGGCTGGTTAATTCTCATTCCGCTTTGCAAAATATATACTCTGCTAAGAAACAGAACTACTAAACTGTTTCTATTTCATTTTAAACCAAACAGTAAATAATAGCCCAGGCATGCAATCACTGAGTTCTTTGCTCTGAGCAACTAAACATGATGAAATGTGGCTTAAAAACTCCCAAGCAGCTTTTCTGAACTCACTTCCTTTCCCATTAGTGTTCCTAATTAAGAAAATGAGTTATCTTTAATGACGTTTCTGTAATGTGTTCAGGATGTCTTGGATGGGTTTCCTGGAAAGTTCTCAGGAACTTCTCTGGAATTTATACTTCTACCATCACCAATTTATTTATGGGATTTTTACTCTGCCTTTCAAATCCAACAGAATGCTGAAGGTGGTTTAAAAACAATGCTAAGCGTGCAATCCTATAAATATTTGCGTGGGAGTATGCCCCATTGATCTCAGTGGCACTTCTTTCTGAGTACTTCTTATGAAGGATTACACTTCACAAGAATACAATAAAATAATTAAGCCAGAACAGAACAGTACCATCACAGCCATCATTGTCGTCATTAAAAAAAACAACAGACTGAAGGTGAAGCATAGTGGGAAGGCAGAAGCATATAATGATTCTATAATTTATTTACATAATTAACACATAGCAATTTATGGATGATTTCAAAAAATGTAAAGTTATCATAGAATAGTAGGGTTGGAAGGGGTCTACAAGGCCATCGAGTCCAACCCCCATCCTTTTGGGATTACCTACACACATATTTTCAAAAGTTTTTCTTTTTTAAATTGGAAAATGTATTTGCTTCCTCTGTGCTTTAGAGCACAATCTTGCACATGTCTACTCAGAAGTATGCCCTATTGATTTCAATGAGGTTTGCTCAGAGGTAAGTGAGCACAGGATTGCAGCCTAAACTCTACCTGAATAGTACCATAGTCATAACTGCATAGATGAAGTAACAGGTGAACAGATGGGACTATGCAGTTTCCCAGCAGTTATTTGCATGGCATTTTGAAAAATCTTCCACATTCACTCTACATTGGGATTTTATTACATTTAAAGCTAGCTGCAATATTAGAAATGGGACTGACTACTAAGCATTAGCAGCTCATGTGGTCAAGAGGAGCCATGTTACCAACATTGGTGTCACTGCAGCTTACCTGGGCAGATCTAGGATGGGGTGGCGAGGTTGGAGCTGAATAGGTGCACTAGCAGGAGCACCAGATTGGTTCTGCAGTGTGCCCCTGCATCCCCAACCTTGTTGCTTCCCTACCCTGCCCCAACCCCACCCAGGTAGGCTGCAGCTAATGTCAGAAGTGTGGCTATATGCCACCACATGGGCTGCTACTGCTGCAAATGTCACTTAAAATTTTGTGGTCAGTGGAATTGTCTGGATCTATTATTGGAATGGATGAATCTAAATGAGCATCTTGTTAGGAAAATGATCCTCTGTTATTTCCACATTTATTGTTTAAACACATCTGCCTTGAGGGAGGGATATTAAACAGTAAGGAGTTTGCAATGAGTCAAGCAACTGATTACAAAGTGATTGAAGTCGGTGCAGTTGGTTCACCAATACAGTGGAAAATGACCATTGTAATGAAAACAGATCTGCTTGAAAAATTGTAACAAATGCCTGCTAGTAGACATTCAAATTTCCTTCTAAACATTCTATGGCATCTGTAGGAAAATTATATATTGGAACAATTTTTTTAAAAAAGCTCAGCTCTATTTTTTTGGTTTAAAAGTAATGATTGATGATCAGAGAACCATGTAATTTCATGAAATATTACCAGTCTTATTCACGATCATTCTCCCCTCCCTCACAACTGTTTGCAATGCTGTTTCATGGCTTGAGTCCAAACCTATTCCCTTGTTGCGTATGCCTGCAGCCTAAGTAACTCCCCTCCAATCTGTTCAGATGGAGGAAGGAGGGAGTATTTCCGCACTCTATTTTGAAACGTCCAGCGACACTTTCATTGCCACCACAACACAATGTCTGCTGGGATGAACAGAGAAAACTGTCTTATAGCAAGTCAGACCTTCGGCCCACCTGGCTCAGTATTGACTGCAGTGACTGGCACCAGCTCTTCGGGGTTTCAAGCAGTAGATTTTCCCAGTCCTACCTGGAGAGGCTGGGCACTGAATGTCTTCATGCAAAGTATGTGCTCTATCTAACACAGCGCTATGGCCCTTCCCTCAAGCTTTTCACACATTATTTCGAGAGTGGTCTACCACAGCAGCACATCTGACAATATAGTAAGTACAATCAGAAAACAAAGTGCAAGGTAGTGACTGGGTATTAGGGTAGCTGATTTTGCTTCAAAAAAAAAAGTCTTTGCCTTTTTATGAAAACTTTTTTGGATTCCCCTTGCAATTTTTGCCCACTTCTCTTATGATACTTGGAAATTGTCACTTGGCTATTTTTTCTTTTTAAACTAAGCAGACCTTAAAGAAATTGCAGTACTGTTGTTAACATGGTACAACAGCCTCTTTTTCACATTTAATGTTCAGCAAGCCCTTAAAGAAGCTAATTATTTAAATTAAGGGATATTGTTCATGCTGAAGTATATGAGGCAATAAAAGGCTTACGCAGACAATTAAACACCAAAGTGAAGTTCAGGAGTCTGACATCTGCTAAAGCTTCTCATTGCACACACTGCCCAGTGTGCCTCTGCATTTCTTTTCTCCAAAGGAAAATAGAATAAAGGGGAAAAAATACTGTGTATATCAGGCAACAAAGTCATCAAATGGGGTCTGTGAGAAGATATGTTTTGGGAGGTGGAAGAAAGATAACGAATGAACAAATGAAGAGAAAACTGTGCATACACAGTATGACACAGTGTTTTGGTACTGATTTGAGAACCTAACATTTCTTTGGAATATAAAAAAACCCACATGTCCGCTGAAACATGCTCCCTTGGGAAAAGGAGTTTAAAAAAAGGATACCCCAACTGTAGTCACCCAAGAGGGTTGGACCATGTAATGTTTTTGTACATACTGTCTGTCTTTTGGAGACATATCTGGAAGTAGCCTCACACATGTCAAGAACTGGCACAAAGTCAAACTAGTAGAAGATTCCTGCAAGCTCAGTAATCCATGCTTTGACAAATAATATTCAGGCCACATGTCACAACTGCCGTGGGGAGACTATTTTTCATAAATCTACATGGCCTTTGCCACCATGCGATGTTCACGTGTAATGGGCCATCATCTAAACTAGGCAGCTTTTTCTAAGCAACTGTAAAAGCTTAGATTCCTGACCTGGGCATGGGGAAAAAATGTGATGCCATAAAAAGATGAACTTATAGATGGCTCATCATATGATAACCACACTTTCCATCTGTTCAGCCTTACAGTATGCATTAGGCCATAGTTCAAGTTGATGCCCAAACTCTGACTACTGCAAAGGTGCCTCCAAATGACTTTTATAAAGCTCTGCAATACAACTGTTGGAAGAATGAAGAAAAGAAATAAATAAAATAAGACAAGTGATTTAAAAGTGATAGGATGGTAGCTTCAGACTTTTCTTTATAATGCCTTTAGCTTAGATATAGAGCTAGAAATAACAATTGTTTTAAAAATTGAAACTTGTAGAGAATGCAGTAGCCAGGGCTGGTACTGATGGGTCTTGAACATAAACAAAATCCCAGGTGATACTTTTAATAGAGAGACACTTTGAGCAAAATAGCAGTGGCTACAATATAGTCCCCTGAAAGATTCAACCTGAAAGTTTCTTTATTGTCTAACAATGGTCCAGTAATGAACTGCTTATTGGTACAAGTGGTTTAAGTGAGATATATTCACTCTCAAAGTCATACTTTGAGCAATGCTGACAGCTGTGGCTTGAGTGCACTTGTTTCTATAGTACAATCCACCACCAGGATCACAGTTCACGGACAAGGAATACCAAGCCACTATACATTAGAGATCTCATCTTAAACTGATCAGATGATAAACATCAGTATTATCATTTCTAAAAGGAGAAGTGATATGAAATACAATAACATCCAAAATAAAAACATGCACAGGCAGAAGTTATATAACAGTTGACCTTTGTTATTATATTTTTCATGTTTTTATTCCATGGTTGTTGTTTTTAACGTGTTGTAAACCGCTTTGATGTTTTAAATTATATTTGTTGTTGTTATATGCCTCCAAGACGACTACGACTTATGGTGACACTATGAATCAGCGACCTCCAAGAGCATCTGTCATGAACCACTCTGTTCAGATCTTGTAAGTTCAGGTCTGTGGCTTCCTTTATGGAATCAATCCATCTCTTGTTTGGCCTACCTCTTTTTCTACTCCCTTCTGTTTTTCCCAGCATTATTATCTTTTCTAGTGAATCATTACTTCTCATTATGTGTCTAAAGTATGATAACCTCAGTTTCATCATTTTAGCTTCTAGTGATAGTTCTGGTTTAATTTGTTCTAACACCCAATGATTTGTCTTTTTCACAGTCCATGGTATCCGCAAAGCTCTCCTCCAACACCACATTTCAAATGAGTTGATTTTTCTCTTATCTGCTTTTCTCACTGTCTAACTTTCACATCCATACATAGAGATCGGGAATACCATGGTCTGAATGATCCTGACTTTAGTGTTCAGTGATACATCTTTGCATTTGAGGACCTTTTCTAGTTCTCTCACAGCTACCCTCCCCAGTCCTAGCCTTCTCCTGATTTCTTGAGTATTGTCTCCATTTTGGTTAATGACTGTGCCGAGGTATTGATAATCCTTGACAAGTTAAATGTCCTCATTGTCAACTGTAAAGTTACATAATTTTTCTGTTGTCAATACTTTAGTCTTTTTGACGTTCAGATGTAGTCCTGGTTTTGTGCTTTCCTCTTTAACTTTCATCAGCATTCATTTCAAATCATTACTGGTTTCTGCAAGTAGTATGGTATTGTCTGCATATCTTAAATTATTGATATTTCTCCCTCCGAATTTCACACCTTCATCTTGGTCCAATCCTACTTTCCATATGATATGTTCTGCATATAGATTATATAAATAGGGTGATAAAATACACCCCTGTCTCACACCCTTTCCGATGGAGAACCAATCGGTTTCTCCATATTCCGTCCTTACAGTGGCCTCTTGTGCAGAGTATAGGTTGCGCATCAGGACAATCAGATGCTGTGGCAGCCCATTTCTTTTAAAGCATTCCATTTAATGAAATGGTGGTATACAATTTTTTTATAAAAAAAATAAAAATAACAAATAAATAGTTATAGCGTAACAGCATGGTATTATAATAATTCCAGGATAGCAAAGAGAACACTTACAATGAGTGTATATCTATGGTTGCCAATCACTTCATATGTCAGCCTTCCATGTTGAGTTTCTGTATGAGAATTCCTCTCTGCACAGTAACAGCTGTCATACGGTCAAATGTTAAGTACGCTCCACATGTTGGTCATAACATGTAACTTGGCCCTTAGTAAAAGGTATTACTAATCTAAACCTTAGTTCAGCAGCAGCGGCAGAAAAGGAACAGAGTCAAACTCTTTTGGTCACCATGTCAGATCACTCCATGGCAAATACATTTAGCAACAAACTCCTCCTTTTAAAATGGTACAGAGTTTGTCTTCATTGGAAGGCCTATTCCCATTACATTTTCATGGATGTAAATTCATGTATGGATAAGGATGCACGTGTTTTGAAAGATGGTAGCAGCCTTTCCACCTGTTGTTTCTCCCTTAGTATACAAGGCAGTGAGATTTGGTTAGGCAAGTTCATTTGCACAATTCTACTCACATTACAAAGCATGAGACAGACAAAAGCGGGGTGGCATGTACAGAAATGTCATAATAATAATTTATTAAGAAAGGTATACAATAACTTCTAATACTAGATCCTGTTGTCTTTGCACAAACTACTAAAACAAATTATGATCACAAACCCTAAATATAACTGCTAATAGCAAGGAATATTTCATTTTTATAGCAAGCAATATTTCACTTTTATAGCAAGCAATATTTCACTTCTATCTCATTCTGGGAAACACTTTTACCTCCTACAATGTTTCTGAGGTGCTAGCAACCAATGTTTTGGGTTGACAAAAACATTGGGTTGGTTTCTATGTAAATAACTATAGTTTCCTGTTTCAGACATTATGGGAAATGATGGTTATTGAACCCAGGAAATTTACCATCATGGCATGCCAAGAAGGGTGGAATGGCAGGAGGACAGAACATGTTTGCATAAGGCTAGTGGGCCATTGCTAAACACTCTTTTAAAGACAATTCAGTCATTGACTGAATATCGGTCTTTGTCCACTTTAGTACGTACACATATGTCCCCACTGTTCCTTTTCTCTTCAGTGATTATTTTGTGGCAAATTCAGGGCTCTTGGAAAGTCCTTACATCCAGAAAAGCTCCATACAAAGATTAAAATTCCCATAACTACAAAGAATCAGAATGGGTTGACTGCTCTTTATATGCTTAGTTCTTGACATCATTATATTCTTAATCATCATGCCTTCATGTTTTCCTCATTGCAATTGTTTTTATTCATGTGCTATTTTTAGAATAATTTCTTGACCATGCTAAGAAATCAAAGGACTTTAAGGCTGTAATTGCATCTGAAATTTGAGAGTTTAGATGCAGTTTGCTCTAACTACTCCATAATAGAGGAAAATAATACATTTATGTTTCGACCTTAAGTTAGAATTGCTGTCACTGTTTGAAGAAATATTGTGAAATGCAGGGTCAATCCAGGAAGAGAATGCAACAATTGGGATTTCATGAGAGTGTGAGAACAATACCATGCGTTCAAATTATGATTAAAAAAATGAACAATTTTTTTTCAGAGGATTAAAAAACTCATTTAAAAGATAGCACAGATCTACAGTTAATTGGGCTGTATCCAACAAAATCATACTCAAAGACTAGGGATGGGGGAGAAATGAGATTCAGTTCACACTTAAAGGCAAATCTATCATACTTTCACTTTCCAAAACAATATAAGAACCAGAACATCCTTCAAAGTCACACTTATCCAAATTTTGCGATGCAGTTTTCCAAACAATGTTTTAAAAAATGCATAGAGGAAAGTGCGCATTAAACTGAAAATATTAGTGAAAACATACAAAAATGCATTGTACGTTGAGAAATTGCTTGCGAAAATATGTACATTAGTCCAAACTGCGTACAAAAATCTGTTTATTAGGAGATATTCACATTAAAATGCTGGAGAATTTTCCAGAGGATTTTAAAAAACCTCACAAATTGCTGCAGAAAGGTGGGGAACTAAATTTGAGATTGGAAAAATGAGAAACTGAGAGAATAAAAATGGACACATCTCAGCAATGAACTGCAGCCAATCACAATTCCCTGAACAGCGTACACTTTTTGCAAGAATTCATATTTGATATTGCTGCCATTACACTTACAATATCTTGATTATATATCTAACAATTTAATGTCTAAAGTGGCCTTTAAAAGCAGTAAGAATAAAGTAACCAGATTTCACAGTACAATTACGAACAAAGAAATATTTATACTACAAAAGCACACAGTCATTTCTTTTGGAGAGCTGGAGCCTCATGACAGCAGAAATTGCAGTTCTACTATAGCATGTACAAGCATTTCATCCATAAGTGAGGCTCATAAAACTATGGGTTTATGCGAATTTAAACTGAAATATAGATGTTGCTTCTGTGGCAAACAATTTTGTTGAGCATTTATTTCAATGGTTGAGGGATTTTAAAGGGTTCACCAATCCAATTTTGTAACTCACAAATATATGAGCCAAGGCATAGCTCTATAATTATGTACATTTGCAAAGCAATTATATTTCTTAGTACTATACACTTTAAAAGTGAACAAGCTCCTGCTATAAAGTCTACAGACATATGCAAATAAAAGAGAACGAACATTAGAAAACTATAGGGGAGAGAAGAGAATTTCTCTTGGGTGTCTGCCATTGCAAACATATATTTGGGTCTCTGTTTAATGGCACCACGTAGCAGATAAGATTTTTTGTTTTAAACTCTTACCTTTATTCTCACAGTGACAGTAGCAAGGCCTGGAGGCATTGTTCCCCCAATATCGAAAGCTTCCACTAAAAATGTGAACGTTGCATCTGTGCCAGAAAATGACTCAAAATCCAAGGACTTTATAAGTGATAGGTCCCCTGTAAATTTGTTCAATGAAAAAAACTGCAACACTTCCCGGGTTCGTATTCCATAGGTAATATTGGCTCCAAGATCAATATCTGTAGCCTAGAGGAAATAAAGAACATGGTTTGGCTTACAGCAAAGATAGCGTACACAGATTTCATAAGAAAGAAACCTTGGAGGCCAAAAATTATTATTATTATTTCAACTTTATCTGCATAATCATTTAAGTATATATTAGCAAGATGACTGCAATACAAAAAATCCTAATACACACACTTTTCTCCTTCAGAACTGTAGGCACAATACCTCCATGAAAACATAGGCCTACACAAATGGAGAAATTGCCACAACGACGTACGGAAGTCTCCTCTCTACCATCCCATCCCTTGGTACCCACTGGCCATTACCTTGGAATAGAAGACCAATATGCCTACGTATACAGTCCTTCATTTCCTCTCCAGGAGCTTGATCACTAAATCAGTCCTGCTCTATTACAATCCTTCACTGTGCAGCTACAGTTGGACAGAGGGGTATGGGGAACTCTTTTTGCCCTGTGTTTTAAAAGTCCAAATTTTTAAAAGCAATTTTTCAGTTTTGTGGCTTGGCATGAAAAATTGGGTTGGAGGTGGAGAGGAAGCATTTTGCACTGGATTGCAGGCAACCTGTCTGTAGTGCAAGAGTTTGAATACACATATGGAGCTCCTCTATCTACAATAGCTTCCTCATTCATTTCATGCCTATATGTCAATGTCTGCCCACATCAACAAATCCATGATCTTATCTGAGCACATTCAGACTCCTGGATGATGATGTTGCCTCTTGCTAATATAAAGCTTTGCTTACAATCATGGAAATAAATAAGCTAAAACAAGTTGCTGAAGTAACAGGTCCTTATAGTACAGCAGGGATGGGGAACTTGTAGCCCTCCAGATGTTGCTGGATTACAACTCCTGCTATTCCTAGTAATGAGGCATGCTGGTTGGGGCTGAGGAGAGTTGGAGTCCAACAGCACCTGCCAGGGAAGAGGTTCCCCATTGCTGGAGTACAGTTATAGTTTACTGTTTTAGTATCATAAGAAAGAAGTTAGGCTCCGTTAGGTTGGCCTATTAAGTTCGAAGAGATGCTGAGATTAATAAGGAGTCATAATTCAGAAATTCAATTTTGCAATGCACTATTTTGTGATGGGGAAGAAGATCTAATGGTGCCCAAAAGTATTTCAGTATTAATCTAATTTCAAATATTGATTCTCTTTCTTTCTTTTAATTAATTTATTATGAAGTCTGCCAGTGTTATAGTCTGCCTTTTGTAGGTTAAAAACTTAATATAAATCCCAGAAATGAATGATCAAGACTTTTAGTTTTTCCCACTCACTCTCAAGTAATTTTAATGTTTTCTTTTAACAGATAGCCAACTGGGTGGATCAAGTCTGGCACAATCTGATTAAGACACATTCTGCTTAGGTGACAATATCCATGGAACTCAGGTCTCTCTTACCTCTAAACGTAGGAAGCCAGTGCCTGGGGGCAGATTTTCAGGAATAGTCACTGTATAGGAGGAATTTGTGAACACAGGACTGTTGTCATCAATATCCAGAACTTTGATTCCCAGAGTTAATGTGGTACGACGGGCATCCACAGCTCCATCTGTTGCTTCAACAATGAGTTCATAATAGTCCCTTTTTTCTCTGTTGAGCTTCACTAAGGTGTAAATACTGCCATTGGATGTTATGCGAAAAAGATGGTTGAAGTTTGCTAAACTATAACGGACTTGGCCATTTACTCCAGCATCGGGGTCAGTAGCCTAAAAGGTAAGAAAAAATATATAATCAGGAGCTTGTAGCACAAGGAGGCCCTCTTCAGGTCAATAGAGGAAAGCCAGCTTCTTTGATATTAAATTCATAACCCTGCAACTCTAAGAAAGTGAGGACATTCAGGGCTATTGATCAAAATGTCTTTGACAGGAATCCAGATTCCAAACAGCAATGTCACTGAAAGTCCCAGGCAAATGCAATTCTGCAAAAAAAGCCAGCTTAGCCACCTGGCTACTAAAGACTCTAAAACCGGGAGAAGCAATTTAAATTCAAGTAGGATCAAAGTGAACATACATCAGGTATTGAGACGAAGGGTAGCAAGTCCACTCCTGCAAGTAGCAGTTAAACAGTTCATCTTAAATTAGCAGTGGCTGTCACAATAATCCATATTCAGACACTTCCTAAAAAAAAATGGGAATGGACTGCCTTCAAGTCAATCCTGACTTATGGCTACCCTATTTTCATGGTAAGCGGTATTCAGAGGGGGTTTCCCATTGCCTCCCTCTGAAGCTAGTCCTCTCCAGCTGGCTAGGGACTGCTCAGCTTGCCACAGCTGCACAAGCCAGCCTCTTTCTTGTCTGCAACTGCCAGCTGGGGGGCAACTGGGCTCCTTGGGACTATGCAGCTTGCCCATGGCTGCACAGGTGGCAGGGCACGTAACCCCTGAGCCACTCACTGTGGGAGTGATCTTTAGCTGGCCCTTGACACCCAGGAGACATGAGTGTGGATTTGAACTCACAGACTCTGGACTCTCAGCCAGGCTCTCCTCCCCACTGTGCTATATCGAAGTCCTTACTTTTTCCTGAATCTCCTGAATTGCAAAAAAGAAAACTCTGCTTGCTCCCACTTTCTGTTGGGAGTTATTGGTTTCTACTGGGGATTGCCAGAGACTAGCATGAATGAAATCCTTGACTCTGTTATCTTCAGTCTGCTTCTATTCCTGCTTGAACCCATAGGTATTTCTACTCCTTGACCTAAAGCCATGCCTTGGATATCTAGAGGAGGCCAGGTAGATCGGGAGGCAGGGCAGAATTCAGAATATCAGCAGACCTGATACCATACAACCTCTTCTATTCACTTTAAATAAATGAAGGGGTAGCAACTTTGCCCACTTAAGTAAAATGAATGTCCACTAGACTAAGGGACTTTCATTTGTGCACATTTATAAAAGAGCCTGCAGATCATATCCCACAAGATGTTACATAACATAAAGGTTCCTGGTTATCAGCACTACTGTCAGGAAGTTTCTAAAGACATTTAATATCCTGCCATGGTGCTCAGTGTGAAGCATGATAATGAAACCATTTATCTTCATGGAAATCAATTAAAAGTTAATTAAAATTGTTAATAAAAAACGCACACTTGTTTCCCTTTTGTACTACATCAACACTATAAACAGTAATGGTTTTAGCTTTATTTCTGTCTGATGGTTAACACATCCTTGGAGAGAACTTCTTACTGTGGATGACGATGTGGTGCCTACTGTTGCTACTTCAATATTAGTGTTAAGGTTCAAAGATCTGAAAGATGCTCCTTGATATACTGCTGCTAGAATAGAATCTGTGCACCAAGAACAGAGTAAGAGGCACACATTTAAAACAATTACTTTGTCTCTATCCATGGGCAGGCAGCATCTGGCTGCCAATTAGCTACTGGGCTAAGTTCAAGGCTCTGGTTTTGATGTATAAAGCGCTAAACAGCTTGGGACCAGGTACCTGAAAGTTCATTTCACTCATATATTAATTCAATCACTGCGCTCTGCAGGTGAGGGTCTCCTGCTGATACCATCTTACCAGGAGGTCCATTCTGTACAATATAAGAATTTGCACCTACCATTTAGAATTTCCCCACCTTAAACATTAGACACGCATCATCTGTGCTGTCATTTCAGTGCCTACTGAAAACCCTCCAAAATGTTACCAGCCGCTACTGAACGAGATCACTTCTGGATGCTGCACTTTAAGGAGGATATAGACAGTATGTAAAACAACAAGGAAAGACTGAAGGAGCTGAAGGCACATTTAGGCTGCAGTAGGGAAGACTGAGGTTGGGACATTATTGTACTTTTCAAATACCTGAAGGGCTGTCACACTGTAGAGGAGAAAAACCTGTTTTTTGTGGTGGCCACCATTTTTCTAGGACTGATCAGAAAGTGCTTCCCAATCTTCATGGTCCCATTTGAGGGTGGGCTAAATAAATTCAGATTACTTTCTTGGGGGGTGGGTTAGAGGGGGGTCTTACATTTTTAGAAGCCACAATTAATAAAATAGAGGCTTTTCTTTCTTTCTTTCTTTCTTTCTTTCTTTCTTTCTTTCTTTCTTTCTTTCTTTCTTTCTTTCTTTCTTTCTTTCTTTCTTAAATAGTTTTGGCAGAGTCAAAGATAGATGAGCCCAGGTGCTGTTTGGTCATGTTATTTTGGATACTTTTCAGTTTGTGGAACCTGAGGATGTAGTTAAGCTGCATGGAGGGCTGAGACCTACTACTTGTTCTCTTGGTCATTGCCCTTCTTGGCTTTTGAAATCTGACAGGAGTGGGAACCTCAGAGGTAATGGATACTTCCTTGATGTATGGCATCACCCAACTGCCTTAAGAAGGACAGGAGTGAAACCACTCACAAAAACCAAACTTGAAACCAAACTCTGTGAGGAGTTCCACAACTTAGGGGATCCCACAGAGAATGCCCTCTCCTGGGCCACCACCACCCTGAGCTTCTGAGGGTGGTGGAACTACCAAAAGGGCCCCTCTGCTTATCTCAACACTCGAGAGGGTCTGTAGAGAAGGAGGCAATTTTCCAGATTTTGGGGACCTGCGTCATTTAGGGCTTTAAACACTAACATGAGCACCTTTCAGTGGGCCCAGAAACGAACCAGCAACCAATGCAGCTGTTTTAAACAAGGTGTTATGTAAGATCCAAAGGGAACCCAGCCAGTAATCTGGCTGCTGCATTATGGATCAGTTGAAGCTTCTGAGTTGTCTTCAAGGCCAGCCAACATAGAGTGCACTGCAATAATCCAATCTGAACGTTACCGGAGCATGGAGTACTGTGGCCAAGTCATCTTTGACCAAAAGAGACTGAAGCTGGTGCAAAAGGGCTGGTGGCTGGAGCTGCACTCCTAGACACTAAAGCCACCTGAGCCTCCAATGACAATGTTGGACCCAGGAGTATCCCCAAGCTGTGGACCTGCTCCTTCAAGGGGAGTGCAACCCATCCACAACAAGCCATTTCCCTTGGAGTTCCTTTCAGACATTAGAACTCTGAACACATTAACACCTCTGTCTCCTGAGGACATCTCCCAGAAGCTTCATATCTAGCACGGGGGACAAGATGGAACCCTGTGGAACACCAGAGGACCATGGTGTCGAACAGTAGCCTCCATAAGGCTATTTTTGGAAGTGGCCCTGGAGGTATGATCAGAGCCACTGAAGCACAGTGCCCTCAACCCCCAGCTCCCTGAGACACTCAACAATATCAAAAGCCACTGAGAGATCAAGGAGAATGAGCAGAGAGGCATTCCCTCTACCTATCTCCTGACAGACATCATCAACCAGGGTGACCAAGGCAGTTTCAGTGCCATGGCCAGGATTCAAGCCAGACTGGACTGGATCCAAGGAATCAATTTCCTCCAAAGATGCTTGAAGCTGAACTGCTACTACCCTCTCCAGCACTTTGCCCTAAAAGGGGATATTTGCCATTGGGCCATAGTTGTTTAACACTTTTGGGTCCAGGAAGGTCCTCTAAAGAAAGGGATGCACCACTGCAGGGACACACCACCCCAGTCAACAAAGTATTAGCAATCTGCTCTGTGGCTCATTTGAGGCAGCTTCAGCATGGAGATCAAAGTCCCTAACACCACTGTGAAAGGGTGTTTCAACACCACATCTGAGATTACCTCTGCGAGCTTGGTTAGGGAGGTTGTAGCACAGCAGGGTGGACTGTACACTAACAACATCCTTGTTCTGTCTCTCTGGCCCAACACCACAAACAATCCCAAAGACCCAGTGCAGAGTGGTCTCCTGGTGAGTGAGATGAAATTTTAATGGATAATTGCAACTTCCCCTCCCTGTCCCTTTGACCTGGAATGTGCTGTGAGTACTCAAGCAAACACAGCTGGGTTAGCACTGGGGCACCCAGTTCATCTACCCAGGTTTCATTTATACTTGCTACATCTGCCCCCTCACTTACAATTAACTCGTGGATGATAGATGTTTTATTTTGGGCAGACCTGGCATTTAACACAACCATCACAAGGCCAGGGGGTCGGCTGACTAACACCCCCAAATTCTGAAACACAGCAGGCAAAGCAGAGGGGAACAAGAAATTTGATGCAACTAGCCCTCCTCTTCCCCCATGTATACCTTCGCCCACTACGATATTTCTCCCTACCTACCAACACAGGGATAGCAGTCCCAGTCCCACCCACCCTCTTCTCTGGCCAAGACACATACTTCCCTGACCCAGCTCTATAAAACAAAGGAACAGCAGAGGATAGGAGAACAAAGAAAATTACTGGATACGACTCACATCCCAGCTCTCACCTGGGACAAAAACTAACCAATCCCCTACAACTTTCACCTAGGAAGGGCACAGTTTCATGATTGGACTCTCACCTAGGGTTGCCAGGTTCACGGCCTGAGACTGATTTTGTATCTACTGGTTTTGTAGGAGAAGAGAAAGTCAGCCAAGTGCAGGTGTTCTTGCCACACGGTAATGGGAAAAACCACAAGGTGGAATTCTCCCTTCCCCCTGCACAACTTTTAAAGATACAGAAGACCTCTTGGAGGCCGGGTCTGGCAACCAAAGGTCTTCTGTATCTTTAAAAGTTGTGCAGGGAGAAGGGAGAATTCCACCTTGTGGTTTTTCCCATTACAGTGTGGCAAGAACACCTGCACTTGGTTGACTTTTTCTTCTCCTAAAGATACAGGATCAGTCTCAGACCCTGAGCCTGGCAACCCTACTCTCACCCCAAGGGCATGAAACCACTTTCCACAAACACACCGCACTCCAGACCATCTCCAGCCTCTCACCCTGGTGAGCAGTCTAGAGAAAACCACAACAATCCCGCCCAGAGGAAAAAACAAGGAATCAACACCACACATAAAATTCTGCCCTAAAAACCAATTAAAAGGGATGAGCCTTCATCTTCATCACACCCCAAAGACATGACCCAAATAAGTGTTCCCCTATGGTGTCACCCCTGCCAGAGATGACACCAATCACCACCAGCATGCTTGGCTTACATCCTTCCCTTTCCAAGCCTGTTGGGTTGGGGAGTGTCCTGGGCAGCTGCAGCCATTGAGGCAGATGGAATACAGCCTCTGCAGGGCCTACTCCTGATGTTAACTATAGTTTAGTCACTGGAGGCCCAGGTCTTAGTCATATCTAGATGGAGTCAGGAGTTTCCTCTTTCCTGTTCTTGTTGGAAAGGGACAATCTCAGCACAGGCTGTTGTGGAATAATTTAACAAATGAAGAAAAGCATTCAGCAGTGTGCTTAATTAGAAGGGCAAAACCTCCTACAGTGGTCCTTGGGATGAGGATACTTTTATCTCTGAAAATGTGGAAGGCAGGTCAAACAAGCAAATATGCTTGTAACACACAGTTGAGATGGGAATTTAGCCAGGTCTCCCAATAGTGGCTACACTGAACTACTGCAATAAAAGTAGCTACCTGTACTTAATCATAGACTAAATTAAAACATTGTTAAAATCTTGTTTAGAAAGAGATATGATTTCTTTTTAAAGCAGAAGGCATCACAGAGATTTCAGCTGAGGTACTCCAAGTACCCTGTATAGTCAAAACCTTAATCCATTACAGATGTGCACAAGCAGAGCCAATGTGTGTGCTCAGATAGTTTTGCTTTAAACAAGGACTACATGAAAGTAATTAAACAGCTGCTAACTGGATTACAACATATACCCATTAAGACCACAGTAAATTAAGAAAGATTTATCACTATCTAAAATTAAACAGCCAAATTAAGTTGCGTAAACATGTAGTCCTCAATTTATCAGGGAAGCAGAAATGTCCTGAAAGTAGTGAAATGATTTTTTTTTAAATTGAAGTATTATTGTTGTCTTCACTTGAAAAGTTCAGAGCAATTTTTGCTCCAAAGGAGCCTACATGAAAAGCTGATACAGTACATGAAGGCTTTCGAAATGCTACAGTGCATATCCTGAATTAGCTGAAAGTCAAAATAAAAAATAATACTCAAGGGACAAGGTGAAAACAGAGTTTTCAAAAGAGCTGGTTTGTTTTTATAAAAAATTCCTTACGTAAAAAAGTCTTCTATTTCCTGGATAACAGCAATTTAACAGCTCAAATTTTGAAAAGCAGAGAGTGCCACAAATAGCTAGATAGCTAGATAGGCTTGGTTTGCACAGCATGGTAAACCAAATTATGGCTTATTGAGATCATGCAGGCTCCAAGAGCAGAACTCACAGCCACTTTGCTTCTCTCTGGTCCTTTTTGCTCCCATGCTGCATTGAGCTAAGCCAAATTTTAGGTCTTAGTGTGTCATCTGAACCAGTACATGTGGTTAAGCTCTCTCCTCACTAACCATGAGTTGCACCCCAGAACAAACTTTGGCTGCAGCCCATGGTTAGTGATGAGAGAGCTTAACCACAAGTCCTGGTTCAGATGGCATCTGGAAGCTCCTCTCCAGGAGATTGCATGTTCATGCAGGCCCAGAAAGCCATAGTGGTTTACAAACCAGGCCACAGATAAGATAGATATGCAAGTGTACTTCAAAAGGTGCAGTTATTTCTCTCGTTTTTCCTTCCCATTTTGGGTAGAGTAGCAGGAAGCTGAGGATGGGGTGGGGAGACATCCAAAGTGTCAACTTTTCCGCAGGGCTGATTTTATTTATTTATTTATTCGATTTATTAGTCGCCCATCTGGCTGGTTACCCAGCCACTCTGAGCGACGTACACAAGCAAATACATATAAAACATCAGAACATCGAAAAGCTAAACAATAAAACTAAACAATAAGGTAGAGGCCAACTCAGTTTCAATAATAGGGCTTCTCGCCTGTATGGTCCAAAAGATGTACTGTCAGGATGCAGGATTGGGGCCCTGATGTTTCAGAAGATGAGGAGAGGGAGGGGGTCATTTGGCCAGAGCCATGTGAAGAAGACACAGAGGAGGGGGAGGGAATCTCAGAGATAGAACTGTCTGGCAGCGAAGACCTTGAATGTCCAACAGACACACATCCTTCCCGTGAGCTTCCCACGCCTCCTCCCCCTTCGAGCTTAGAGCAGTTGGAGAAGGAGAGAGGGCAAGGGGGAATCCAACCTCCTCCTGATCTAGGGAAAAGCAAGGAGAAGCAGCCAGATGGTTTAGGCCTTGCCCCCCCGCTTTCCCCCATACCTGAATCAGAGTCCTCAGAAGGGGAGGGGGCAGTGGCACCCCCTTCACCACGTACAAGGAGACAGCAAAAGAGGCAACAAAAGAAGGGGGAGAGGAGGGGTGTGGATGTGAGCACTTTGAGGCAGTGTGAGAGAATTCGTGCTCGATTGCCCCCTTCTTAAGGGACAGGGGGAATAGTGGTTCCTTGTTCTGTCAACTCTCTTCTAAGTCGCAGGTTATGTGTTGTACTGAAACTTCATGAGACGACGTGGTCTTTGTCTGGATATTACTTTAATAAAAACTGATTTGCTTTCACCAACTGGTCTGGTTCCTGAGTCCCAACCTGGACACAACAGTTTGACAGAACCACCTACCTGGTGTAAGTCTTCCTACACTGGCCTAGAAACCGGTATGGGTGATAGTCCGTTTGCATGATCAAAAGCAGCACCCCCTCTTGATCTTAATGTCCAGCAGCTCCAAAAGGGAGGAGGGTGGGATTAACAGGCCCCTCAAAGTCAAAACTCACAGGAAAGTTCTTCTCAAAGAAGCCGAAGGTGCTGGGGCATGGGCGCAGCCGACACCAAGGTGAAGTAGACAAAGGCCGGACAGTAGGACGGCGGCAGCTGCAGGGGTGCTTCCTGGCCCTCAGAAGCCGCCGAAAGATCATCACAGCAGAGTGGCATCTCCCGAGGACAGGCCGCGGCAACCAGGCCCGCCAAAAGGCTGCAGCCCATCTCCAGCTTCAGCCCGACTCAGCGCCCTCCACTGCGAGAGGTGGTGGCAGCAGAGGCCCAGCGCAGACGGAGCACCAAGTCGCGGCCCTGGGTCACCCTGGGTCACTTAAGTGCTGGCTTTGGCTGCTGCACACCTAAGTCAAAGTACAAATCTGTCCACGTATACTTGGAAGTATGTGCCACTGTGTTCAATGGGGCTTTGAGCCACATGGAAACAGCATCTCTAAATTCTTCACCCTTTCCAACCTTAACAGTGGTTGCTGACTCTCTTTCCCTCCATCTTTCAGTTTATTATTAATGTTGTCCTTCTCTTTCCTGCTGTGGCTGCAGAGAGTAATGAACCTGGTGCTGATTTGCTGTCAGATAAATGGGGCAAATGATTGTTGCTATATCTTTTGCAATTAAGAATATAGGAATATAGGAACTGGGGAAAGCCCTAGCTTAGCGGTAGAACATCTGTTTTGCCTACAGAAGGTACCTGTTCCTATCCTCAGACTCTCCAGGTAAGGCTGAAAACCTAGACAGCTATCATCAGCCATTGTAGGCAATACTGAGTGAGATAGACCAATAGTCAGACTGAGTATCAGGTAGCTTCCTATGCTCCTAATTGCCTTCTTGGATAATAAACCAAGAATCCATCTGGTACAGCTCACTGTTTTCAACAATGGGCAACGTCAGATAGCTCTGGAAAGTCAAACAGGTTGCAGATGCCTCCTGTTGTTTTTGTCGAGCATCTGGTTCTCAAAAGTATACTTCCTTTGAACTTGATGGCTGCATTTAGTTCACCTGGCTAATTCACTGATGGACATGTTCATTAATATATCTAATCCTTTCTTTTAATGCCATAGTTATGAGATTCACTATTAGAAAATATGATGATGGCCACGAGCTTAGACTGCAGTCTTGGGTATACTATATATACCAAATCACAAAATACATATGGGTCCATCTAATGTGAAGAGCGCATACATGCAGAATTAAGGAGTGCATCTTTTTATAGCAGGAGGAGGAGGAAGGTCTGATTCTTTTCTGGCCATTGCCTCTATTTTTTTGGTAGGGGGAGAGATGTGTATGTAATCTCTCTCCTCGCCCCACCCTCCCCCTGTGCCCTCCCCAAATCTGCTCCAGAGGGTTGGGAGAACCCCTAAATTGAATTTTGGGGGAGTGCAGGGTGGAGGAGAGGGAGGGAAATTCCCATTGTGCAAGTGGAAATCCTTGCACTGATGTGATGGCTACATTGGATATAACCCCATGTACAGAAATAGTGAAAAGTAATAATAATAATAATAATAATAATAATAATAAGTTTTATTTTTCAGCCGCCTATCTGTCCGGGTTAGGGACACTCTAGGCGATGAACAACAAGAATAAAAGCAATACATATACATCAATATAATCAAATTTTAAGCTAAAAAACCATTCATTAATTCAATTATAACATAAGTTAATCTGTCCCAATCTTGTAGGCCTGCCTGAACAGCCAGGTCTTCAAGGCTCGGCGATAGCTGGACAGGGAGGGTGCCTGTCTGAGATCGAAAGGGAGAGAGTTCCAGAGGGTGGGGGCCACAACAGAGAATGCCCTCTCTCTGGTCCGTACCAGCCTAGCTGTTCTCACCGGTGGGACCGAGAGAAGGTCTTGCGAGGCTGATCTCGTCAGGCGGCACAATCGGTGATTCTGGAGGCGTTCCTTCAGATATACTGGGCCGAAACCGTAGAGGGTTTTAAAGGTCAACACCAACACCTTGAATTGGGCCCGGTAGACAACTGGTAGCCAGTGAAGATCTAATAACACTGGGGCGATGTGATCCCAGCAACGGCTATGCATAATCAAGCATGCCGCCGCGTTCTGTACCAGCTGTAATTTCCGGACTGTTTTCAAGGGTAACCCCACGTAGAGCGCATTGCAGTAGTCTAAGCGAGAGGAGACCAGGACATGTATCACCTGAGGGAGCAGATGAACACGAAGATAGGGACGCAGTCTCCGTATCAGATGTAATTGATACCAAGCTGCCCGGCTCACTGCTGTAATCTGAGCCTCCATGGACAGCTGGGAGTCAAGTATGACCCCAAGACTGCGGACCTGGTCCTTCAGGGGTAGACTTACCCCATCAAGCATCAGGTCAGTAATTCCTAACTTCCTTTTATCTTCCACAAGTAATACCTCAGTCTTGTCGGGGTTCAGCTTCAGCCTGTTCTCTCCCATCCATCCACTTACGGATTCCAGGCACTTGGACACGGTATTCACAGCCAACTCCGGTGAGGACTTACAGGAGAGATAGAGCTGAGTGGCATCTGCATACTGATGGCACTGCAACCCAAAACTCCTGATGATCGCTCCCAGTGGTTTCACATAGATGTTGAATAGCATTCGAGAGAGGATAGAACCCTCCATAATGAAGAGGCCAAGGGTCTGAAACCTCATCTCCCAATGCCACCCATTGCTGCCTATCCGAGAGATAGGAACGGAACCACTGCAAAACAGTGCCTCCTATTCCTAATCCCTCTAGGTGGTTTAAAAGGATACCGTGGTCAACGGTATCGAAAGCCGCTGAGAGGTCCAGGAGGACAAGGAAGGTGTATTCACCCCTATCCAATGCCCTCCGCATATCATCTACCAGAGAGACCAAGGCTGTTTCCGTACCATGACCAGTCCTAAAATCTGTATAAATTGTACACATCAGCACATCATCCAGCAGCCCTGAAAGAGGCAGTAATTCAACTGCTCCTGAAGAAGCACACCCTGGACCCATTGGTTTGTGACAACTACCACCCGGTCGCAAATACCCCCTTCTTAGGAAAGGTGATTGACAGGGTTGTGGTGCAACAATTACAAGTACTCTTGGATGAAAGAGATTATCTTGACCACTCCAGTCTGGGTTCAGCCCTGGTTATGGGACTGAATCGGCCTTGGTGGATGGATGACCTTTTTTGGAAGAAGGACAGGGGAAGTGCAACCGTTATTCTTACTTGATCTCTTGGCGGCTTTTGATACCATTGACCATGGTATCCTTCTGGGCACACTTGGTGAGATGGGTATCAGAGGCACTGTTTTCCAGTGGTTCCGATCCTATCTCCAGGGTCATTCTCAGAGAATTTTATTTTTATTTATTTTTTATTTATTTATTAAATTTATATACCGCCCGACTAGCAATAGCTCTCTGGGCGGTGAACATAAAATAGCATAAAAATACAATGAATAACAAAATAATACTAAAATACAATCAATAATCCAATACAATAAACATTTTTAAAAGTAAATCAGTGTAACTTAAAATGCTTCAGAGAATAGGAAAGTTTTGACCTGGCGCCGGAAGGAGAGCAGAGTCGGCGCCAGGCGTACTTCCTCAGGGAGACTGTTCCATAGTTCGGGGGCCACCACTGAGAAGGCCCTAGATCTTGTCATCACCCTCCGGGCCTCCCTGTGAGTTGGAACCCGGAGGAGGGCCTTCGTAGCAGAACGTAGTGCACGGGCCGGTTCATATCGGAAGAGGCGTTCCGCAAGGTATCGTGGTCCCGCACCGTATAAGGCTTTATAGGTTAATACCAACACTTTGAATCTAGCCCGGAAACATATTGGCAACCAGTGCAAGCTGGCCAGAACAGGTGTTATATGCTCGGACCGCTTGGTCCTTGTCAGCAATCTGGCCGCCGCATTTTGCACTAGTTGTAGCTTCCGAACTGTCTTCAAAGGTAGCCCTACGTAAAGCGCATTACAGTAATCCAAACGTGAGGTTACCAGAGCATGTACCACTGATGTAAGGTCCTCTTTACTCAAATAGCATTGGGTGATTGTATTTTGGCCCCCTGACACTTATGCTGTGGGGTGCCGCAGAGTACCATCTTGTCCCCCATTATGTTTAACATCTATATGAAGCCCTTGGGAGTGGTCATCAGGAGATTTGGGGCAAGGTGTCAGCAGTACAATGATGATACTTCCCTATAACATCTGAATCAGGAGAGGCCATGCAAGCCCTGGACTGGTGACTGGACTCGGTGGTGGGCTGGTTGAGGGCCAATAAACTGACAATCAGTCCTAGCAAGATGGAGACACTGTGGGTTCGTGGTTCCCGAGTTCAGATGGCAAGACAGCTGCGTCCGTTTCTGGATTGGAATAGCCTGACCACTGTTGTCCATGCACTGGTAACTTCCAGATTGGATTACTGTAGTGCACTCTATGTGGGGCTACCCTTGAAGCTGGTCCACAAGCTGCAGCTGGTGCAAAATGCGGCAGCGAGACTGCTCACTGGAGCAGGTTATCAACAACATGTCACTCTGCTACTGAAAGAATTGCATTGGCTACCTATTAGCTACCGGACTATGTTCAAGGTTCAGTTTTGGTGTACAAAGCCCTATATAGCCTGTGACCAGGATACCTGAAAAACTGTCTTATCCCTTTTATACCCAGTCAATCAGTGTGCTCTGCAGGTGAGGGCCTCCTGCAGATACCATCTTATTAGAAGGTCCATTATGCACAACATAGAAAACAGATCTTTAGTGTAGTGGCGCCTACCCTTTGGAATTCCCTCCTCTTAACTGTTAGACAGGCACCATCTCTGTTATCTTTTCGGCACCTATTGAAAATCTTCCTCTTTCAATAAGGCTTTTAAGTAGAGAACGTATCCCAGTCTGCATCTGTGTTGGAACTGCTTTTTTATATATTTTAAACCTTCTTTTTTAATGTTTCTAAAACTTTTCAAAAATGTTTTAAAAGATCATTTGTTTTAATATGTTTTTATTGGTTGTGTTTTAATATATTTTGAAGTCATATTTAAGATGTTTTAAAGTGTTTTTAGTGCTTTTGTTTGCAGCCCTGGGCTCCTGCTGGGAGAAAGGGCGGGATATAAATCAAATAAATAAATAAATATTTGCTGTCAATGCAGACGGGTTTCACAAACCCTTGTCTATAACAATTACAACTTACAAATCAATATCATCAAGCTATTATTTATTCATAGAATTATCACATGGAAGAATGGATATACTGCTAAATTCATCTAGATGTATCTGGAGGCGGGTTTATTTATATCAACATTGAATCAATGCATTGTCTGCTTAGAATAAAACTCTGCATAAATATGAATTAGTTTTTTCCCTTTTACTAGAAGCAAAAAACCTATATACATGATTCTCTGCTCAACAGCTGCATCTTGTCAATGACTGCAACAAAGGAATAGGGTGATGATATGTGCTGTTGGGACTGCACTTTCATTATATTCAATCAAAATTGTAACAAGCTAGTTCTTTTGATGTGTCTGCAGTATCTGCTGCTGCCTGATCTATTCTTTGTACAGTACATAGTGAAACAGCTTGGATTCAGAGGCAAGATATATGACATTTTCACAGTATGAAAAACAAAAGGCACCAGAGCACAAAAATTAAAAATAAAATCACCTTACAGTAAACAGAAACAAAAGCTGTGTGCACACCATACATTTAAACACATTTAGAGCACATGATTTCCTCTAAAGAATCCTGGGAACTGTACTTTGTTAAGGGTGCTGCAAACTGTAGCTCTGTAAGTGGTAAACTACAGTTCCCAGACTTTTGGGTGGAAAGTGTTTTGCCAACAAGCAAGAAAGATTCGGAATTTCAGAAGGCAATGAATCACACTGGTGGAAGAAGATTGTCTGTTTTATTTGAGATAGCAGTGTAGCTTTGAGTTGCAGGCCAGGCACTAAAACAATAAAACAGAAATGAAAGCAGCTAATGAGCCCCCCTCCCAGTCTTACATTTATCTTAAAAATTAATAAAATGAAATTCAATAAAGACAAATGCAAGATTCTGCATTTAGGCCACAAAAACAAAATGCATGGGTTCAGGATGGGAAATACCCGGCTTAGCAGTAGTGCGTGTGAGAAGGACCTTGGAATTGTAGTGGATCGCAAGTTGAACATGACCCAGCAGTGTGATGCTGCGGCAAAAAAGGCAAACACGGTTTTGGGATGCATAAACAGAGCTATAGTTTCCAGGTCGAGGGAAGGAATAGTCCCACTATATTCTGCATTAGTCAGGCCTCATCTGGAATACTGCGTTCAGTACTGGGCGCCTCATTTTAAGAAAGATATAGACAAGTTAGAGCGGGTTCAGAAGAGGGCGACGAGGATGATAGCCGGTATGGAGAACAAGTCTCATGAGGAAAGGTTGAAGGAACTTGGCATGTTCAGTTTGGTGAAGAGAAGGTTGAGGGGTGACATGATTGCACTCTTTAAGTACCTGAAGGGCTGTCACATAGAGGAGGGTACAGATTTGTTCTCTGCTGCCCCAGAGGGTAGGACTAGGTCTAATGGTTTTAAGTTGCAGGAGCGTAGATTCAGATTGGACATTAGAAGGAACTTCTTGACAGTAAGGGCAGTTCGGCAATGGAACCGACTGCCTAGGGAGGTGGTGGGATCCCCTTTGCTGGATGTCTTCAAGCAGAGGCTGGACAGCTATCTGTGGGAGATGCTCCACCTGTGGATTTCCTGCTGTGAGCAGGGGCTTGGACTCGATGGCCTACAAGGCCCCTTCCAACTCTATGATTCTATGATTCTATTATTCAGTTACTGGAAGCCTCGAAAACAGCAACAGAGTGATCCCACCGGTATGTATTGAAGCTTCTTGATCAAGAGCTAAGGGGGTTTATACCCCAAAGAGCCCCTGGATGTGGGCACAGGTTTGCACCTGTGTTTTTAATTAGCTATACCTTCTTGGGATGTTTTTAATTAGGCTCTCACACTTCTGCCTTTTGTTTATTACTTCTGCTGGCCAATGTCCTTGAACATGTCTCATAATCTGGCTTTGAAGGCTGCGTTCCCAGTCCTTGGTAGCGTATGTGAAAAAATCTTCCCCGATGAGCTCATGGACATCCACTGTCTGTTTTGGCTAATTAAAGGCCTTTCCTCAGCTTTCTGTACTGTTATGTTCAACATAAAGTGAGAAAGCCTGCAAATGGAGCTTACTGGCCTAAACAGAGCTTCTTAGACTTCTGTACTATACAAGAAGCCAGAGAAAACAATACACAAACTTCCCTGGGTGAGAAGCAGGGCTGTGAGACAGGAGTAGGGGACAGGGGAATGGAGCATGCCACACTAAATCTCCCCAGTTTACATCAAGATGTCTTGTGGTTATTTCCCGTACAGGAAGTGATGTGTTTTAAGTGTATGGTGTGCATACAGTCTAAACAGATTGTAGCAGTACATGCCTTACTTAAAGCACTGAAATCTAAACCTCTGATCAAAAGTGCAAATAATGTCTTCTGATTTAATAATGTTTTGTAATTGATTTTAATCATTTTGGTAACTATTTTAGCCAAGTTGAGTTTTAGTGCAGTAAATTTTATGTATATGGATTTTATTTATGACCACTTTTATGTACACTGTCAATGCACATTTTAGTTTGTAAATTATTAATTTGTGGAATGAATGGATGTGAGGTTTGCAAAGGCCTTTGGCTATTTACATTAAAGATTACTATCTCTAAATACTCCTAAACTAAAAATGTGCAAGTGATTCACATATCTTTCAACAGGGATCCCAGTGTGTGTTAATTCCTTTATGGCAGCCTTTCCCAACCAGTGTGCCTCCAGATGTTGTTGGACCACAACTCCCATCAGCCTCAGCCAGCATTGCCATTGGTCAGGAAATATGAGAGTTGTGGTCCAACAACATCTGGAGGCACACTGGTTGGGAAAGGCTGCTTTATGGTGACAACCTGTATCCATCTTTATTGCTAGAGGCCCAAGTGGCTTCAGTGGCTAGGATTGCTTTTTTTTGGCTGGTAAGACAGCTGCAGCCGTTTCTGGATTGGAATAGCCTGACCACTGTTGTCCATGCACTGGTAACCTCCAGGCTGGATTACTGTAATGCCCTCTATGTAAGGCTACCCTTCAGGTTGGTCCACAAGCTGCAGCTGGTGCAAAAATGCAGCAGTGCGACTGCTTACTCGGTCAGGATATTGCCAACATGTTACATCTCTGCTGAAAGAATTGCACTGGCTGCCCATTAGCTACCAGGCTAAGTTCAAAGTGCTGATTTTGGTGTACAAAGCTTGGGACCAGGATACCTGAAAGACTGTCTTACGCCTTATATACTTATATACAGCTTCAGGGTACTGTTTTATGTTGGCTCCGCTCCTTCCTGGAGGGTCGAACCCAGAAGGTAATACTCAGAGACTCCTGCTCAGCCCCCTGGCCTTTGACCTGTGGGGTTCCACAGGGCTCTGTTTTGTCTCCTTTGTTATTTAACATCTATATGAAGCCGCTGGGTGAGGTCATCCGGAGGTTTGGAGTTCGTTACCATCAATATGCAGATGACACCCAGCTTTATTTCTCCTTTCCCCCTGATGCCAAGGAAGCCGTTCGACCCCTGAACCAGTGCCTGTCCACAGTGATGGATTGGATGAAGGTGAACAAGTTGAAATTAAATCCAGACAAGACAGAAATGCTCTTTGTCAGTCGTAGGGCTAAACTAGAAACGTGGAATGTACCTGTGTTAGACGGGGTTACACTCCCCCTGAAGACTCAAGTCCGCAGCTTGGGTGTGCTTCTGGACTCGGCCTTGAACCTGGAAGCTCAGGTTTCTGCTGTGTCCAGGAGCGCTTTTGCCCAGTTAAGACTGGTTCGTCAGCTGCGCCCGTTTTTAGAGATGTCTGATCTGACGAAGGTAACTCATGCCTTAGTTACATCCAGTCTTGACTACTGCAACGCACTCTACGTGGGGCTGCCTTTGAAGACAGTTCGGAAGCTTAAATTGGTTCAACGTGCAGCAGTAAGAATGCTGACAGGGGCTGACATTCGCGCCCAAACAACCCCCCTGTTGCAACAGCTTCACTGGTTGCCGATTTGCTTCCGGACTCAATTCAAGGTGCTGGTGTTGCCCTTTAAAGCCCTTCACGGCCTGGGCCCTGTCTATCTGTCCGATCGGTTGTCTTCTTATGAACCCCCCCGTTCTCTCAGGTCCTCCGATAATTCGTTCCTTAGGATACCTTCATCCACACAAGTTCATCTTTCAGGAACCAGAGACAGGGCGTTCTCTGTTATCGCCCCTAGACTCTGGAATTCCTTGCCAATAGAGGTCCGGTCGGCCTCCTCGCTTCCAGCATTCCGTCGCCAGGTCAAGACGTTCCTTTTCCGTCTCGCATTTAACCTGGACTGAGGAATAGGAAATCTCTTGACCATGAGAGACTATGGAGTAATGATGTTGTTTATTTTACTGTATATAGTTTTACTATTTTAACCTTATCTTAAAAGTTTGTATTTATGGTTGTATGTCTTGTTTTTATAAGGTATTTTTGTCTATGTTCTTTTATTATAGAGTTGTTCGCCGCTCTGAGCTTTCCAGGAAGATAGAGCAGCATAGAAATGTTTTAAATAAATAAATATACCCAGTCGATCACTGAGCTCTGCAGGTGAGGGCCTCCTGCAGATACCATCTCATCTGGAGGTCTGTTCTGCACAATATAGGAAACAGACTTTTAGTGTTGTGGCATCTGCCCTTTGGAATTCACTCCCCTTAAATATTAGACAGGCTCTATTTGTGTTGTGTTTTGGTGCTTATTGAAGACCTTCCTCTATCAACAAGCCTTTTAAGGAGAGACCTAATCCCAGTCTGCACATGTGTTGGAATTGTTTTTAGGTTTTTAAAAAAAGATGTTTTAAAGATTTATTTTTAAAGATTTTTTTAAGGCTGTTTTAAAGATATTTAGTGTTTTTGTTTGCCACCCTGGGCTTCTTCTGGGCAGATAGTCGTGATATAAATAAAATAATAATATATCTGCTTTGATTTAAATACTAATGGAAAGACATTTGGTTCTGACACAAAGTTTAAAATATAGAACTGATCTATTTATAATCTATTAACAGGAATTACAAGAAAAACATCTAAATTCATTAGCAGGGAAAATACAGGCAGGCGTCACTTAAACCAAGAACTCCAGCCCAAAGAATTTTAGGTGCATTAAGATGCACATCCATTGCTGCCCTTGGCTTTTTAAAGTGTCACTCATGTGGTGAGGACCAAGCAATTTTCCCCATGCCAAAATAAATCACAAACAAAATTCTGACAAGCCACAATGCTGTAAAAATTACTGGATCCAGAGGGTATAATGCCTAGCAGCAAAAGATGTGGATAGTGCTGAAATAGTGTTCTCTAATGGATAGCAGTTTTTTTCTTAAGTTGTGGTCTTTCATTGAAGAAACCCTGTGTCAACAGGACTACTCCATAAATCAGGCACTTATCCAGAACCCTTTTAAATTAGCTTTTCTTTTAAAACCATTTGATCAATGCTATAGTTGGTTGCTGTTGTCTTTTAGTGGTGTAGAATTAAATATTTAATGAGACCTTCCAAATAGCAGAGAAAACACATCTGCATTGGAAGATCATCATTTAACCCAAGGATGCAAAGTAACGAACTTCAGCAAAGCAAAGCAGACAGACACTGAGAAATAAGCTTTTGGGGATGGAGTGTGTATGTAGGGCAGCCTTTCCCAACTAGTGGGCCACCAGATGTTGTTGGACCACAACTCCCATCAGCCTCAGCCACAATTGCCAATGGTCAGAAAAGATGGGATTTGTGGTCCAACAACATCTGGTGGCCCACTAGTTGGGAAAGGCTGGTGTAGGGGGTAAGATGTAGGTCTTCCAGTACAGAACCACCACAATCCCCAGGGAAAAATACACTCAGATAACATGCACTTCCAGGCAAAATATCCACTCAGATAAATTAGTTTAGAAAATAAATCAGGTGGGTTATTTTTTAAAGGGTGTAGTATGATAAACTAAACCATCTAAAATTGCAAAGAAAATCCCCCCAATCCTTCTATGAATAACTTCTCAAAATACTAATGCAGCTGACTGCTGACACTTTTCTATACCCACAAGCACAATGGGATTCTGCAAACAGCAAGTTATGTTGAATGGTTTTATTATATAAAAAAGGGAAGGTTCTTAAGCGGATGATTTAGACTGCATCAGAATGATGGTGTGAACCTTTAATTAGCAGTTATCCAGCAGAATTCCTACTATTGGAGCCTGACAGTGAGTGCCACCAAAAGTGGCAATGGATAAAGTTTCCATCCCTCACATCACCAATACTCGCTCTCTCCCTTCCTCCCCTGCTGCTCCCTCCCACTCCTTGCTCTTCCTTACCACTCTCTTCCTGGTGACATAGTGATGGCAGCATGGATGTCCCATGCCTCATTAGAGCAAGTTCTGAATTTATATACCAAGTCCATTCAGTGTTGAATCCTCCTAACATGCTTGAGTGATGAGGTTACTATGGATTACTTGCAGAGGTTGTGAAAAAGGAGTAGCTGAATAGGTAAGAAGGCATTTGTATAGGGTTCACAAAAGCATGCTCGGGTGAACTTAAAAGATGACATGAATTACTAAGTGTGCATTAGTCACTTCTGTATGAGATTTTTAGGCAAACAAGGTGTTTGTCCATTCCTAAAAGTGAAATGCAATATAATTTTTTCCTGTTACTTATGTGATACTTGTGAGTTAGCTAGCACAAACCCATGCTATTTTTCCCATTTCCTTTTGCATCTTTCCACACCAGAGGCCCTCAACGAGTATGATCCAAAATGAACATCTCTCTGCCCCACCTTTCAAAACCTTTCTATTAATGTGCTTAAGTGAAACCAATAGAGCATAAGAACTTAGTTTTGCTTTTAAGGCCCTGCAGTTTCATAGGCATTTAAGTGCATCTTCACTTACTTGGGATTGCTTCCTTTGCCTACATGACACCTACAGTAACCTATCTAGAGTGCCTTTCTTAGAACCATATACAAAGGGAGGATTAGAAATCTGACACAGATACCAAAAGGGAGCATTTAGCTTTTAGTAATTTCTATTGATTTCTCAAAAATTAAACTTGCCAATGGATTCTTAATAGAGAAAGGGATTCACTACAAAGGGATGTAGGCAGTTTTACATTTGACGTCTTAGAGTAGGAAATGTAACATGCCATGCCACATTGTGTGAAGAGCTTCTTTAAAATGGAAAATATTTCAAGCTTTGTAATTATGAATAATGCAGGAAGTTAATTCCAACATAATCTATTCTGCCCTCTTTCCCCTTCAAGGACTCCCACTGTGACATTAAGAAAAATAAGCAAGGAATGGGATGATCCCTGCCTAGGAAGTAATAGTTCAATTTATTAGAACATTAGGGAATATCTTATAATTTTCTCATAAATTCAGTTTATTTGGTCAACATTTCAAAGTCAGAGTGTGGTGCACTCTGTTCACTACACTGCTATTTTAATTTAAAATATTTTTTTTTGCACAATATCAGGGTTGTTTTTTATTAATCCCTCAGTGAGTTTGATGCCCAGGTCAGAAATTAAGACTTCTCTCTCTGGAGGTAGTCAAAGAGTATTATTGAATTAAGGCATAAATAGAGAGGTCACCTGCAGGCTACAATTATGTATATTATCCAATTCTCCTGGTGTGATGAACTGTTCCTAGTTGCAGGATCAAAAAAGAACTAAAGAACTTTGGTGTGTGGGAGAAAACTGTAAGAAGACAGTGAAGCATATTTCACAAGACTACTATATATAGAACACAGGAGGGAACCGTTGGCCCATAGATCAATTCTGGCCTGCAGGATCTCCCCTCTTTGTACAATCCACTCCCATGCAGCAATTAGACTTATCTTATCCCCCTTACATTAGTGCCAATGCAAGTTTTTTTAAAAGCCCAATTGCCAAATGGATTAGCCCTCCGTATGCACTGCAACACTGTCCCTGCAAAGTTCCTTTGCAGCAGACTGCAATTGGCTCCAATAGGAGGCCCCTTTGAAGCCCACCTGAGGTGTACCATTTTCAGGGAAGGGTCCACAGCATGGGAGAGAAAGGTTAACCGTCCTAGTGCACTGCAACCATCACCATGACAAATCACTCCCTGCACAGCAATTAAGCTAACTGTTAACACTGAAAGAATCTAGGGCCGGCAGCAGGCATGGTCCAGGAAGGGCACTGGCTGAGGGCCCACAACCTAACAGGGGCCCACTGTCCCAAGCCGGCCCTGACACTATTGCCAGGGCCGGCTCCAGGCATGCGTGGGCCCTTGGGCATCAGCTTGCCCTGGCCCCCCGGTGTGTGTGTGTGCACGCGCACATGCATATGCCCCCCGTGCTCACCACACAGCCCCCTACCTGTCTAGTCTTTACCATTGCCCTTAATGAAGATGGCGGCCGCGGTTTCCCTAAGGGGAATGAAGCCTCCGCTGCCATCTTTGTTGATGGCACATGTGTGTGCTATGTGCGCACATCTCTGCCATCAACTAAGATGTCAGCAGCAGCTTCAGTACCTTAGGGAAGCTGCAGCCGCCATCTTCATTAAGGGCAATGCTAAAAAGCCGGCTGACTGGTAAGTGGGAGGCATGGGGGGTGCAGATCGTGGAAGGGGAGCGGAGGGCCCCTTAGGGGCTCCTGTAGCTCCGGGGCCCTCACGCCAGTGCCCAACCTGGCCGCCCTTTAGAACCGGCCCTGACTATTGCCCCTGCTGCCACTGCCACCCTCCACCTCACCATCAGGAAAAAAAGCACCTCCTACCTACCTAACACACTGCTTGGTTTCTAGGCTTCTAGATATCTTAACCATCCTACTTACTACTCATGGGAGCTGAGTCATTCCCACTGAGTTGGGGCTTATTTCTCTGCTGTGTGCATGCCTTCTAATGCCTCTTAAAAGCAGAGCATGCATTTTCTGCATGCAGCTGAATGGGTTGCTCACTGCGAGGCTACCAATTTCCTCTTCCTTCCAGCCCTGCTTGGAAGGAAACCCTTTGATCTGCAGCCTGGAGTGGAAGGTTTTGCACTTTCTTGGAATTTGCCTAAGTAAGTAGTAAGCATCATCATGCAAGTAAACAAGCAACCCTGGCCTTTACAAAGTAAGTTAAGAAGAACTTACCGAAAGGGGGGGGGGAAGCACACTCTACACAATGCTGTCTGTGACTTATTGTCTTGTTTTTACATAAGGTTGTTTGTTTGACATGTTGGCACTTTAAAATAAATAAAAATATTTACAACCCCCCATCACCAATTTTTGATACTACTACATCAGATTTGTGAACAAGGTAATGACTAGCTATGTGTTCTGTGCTTTTTGTGAAACGCAAGGGTACAGTATATTTTTGTTCCTCTCCCCCCCCAGCGCAAAAAAGCTATACTAGAAACTCCAGATGCCCTTTTCAAAGTGTTTTCCCTATTCTTGAGTTTATTTATTTATTGTATTTGTATACCGTCCCATAGCCAAAGCTCTCTGGGCAGTTTACAGTAACTAAAAACATTAAAAACAAATATACAAATTTAAAACACATCTTTTAAAAACAATTTAAAACACAATTTTAAAAATTTAAAACAATTTAAAAAACATGCTAAAATGCCTGGCAGAAGAGGAAAGTCTTGACCTGGCACCGAAAAGATAACAGTGATGGCGCCAGGCGCACCTCGTCAAAAGAATAATTCCATAATTTGGGGGCCACTGAGAAGGCCCTCTCCCTTGTTGCCACACTCCCAGCTTCCCTCTGAGTAGGCACCCGGAGGAGGGCCTTTGATCTTGAACGTAGTGTACAGGTGGGTTCGTATCGGGAGAGGCGTTCCATCAGGTACTGTGGTCCCAAGCCGTGTAAGGCTTTATAGGTTAAAACCAGCACCTTGAATCGAGCTCGGAAACATACAGGCAGCCAATGCAAGTGGGCCAAAATTGGTTTTATATGTTCGGACCGTCTGGTCCCTGTTACCAATCTGGCCGCTGCATTTTGCACAAGCTGCAGTTTCCGAACCGTCTCCAAAGGCAGTCCCACGTAGAGTGCATTGCAGTAATCTAACTTGGAGATTACCAGAGCATGGACAACTGAAGCCAGGTTATCCCTGTCCAGATAGGGGTGCAGCTGGGCCACCAACCAAAGTTGGTAGAAGGCACTCCGTGCCACCAAGGCTACCTGAGCCTCAAGTGACAGAGATGGTTCTAGGAGAACCCCCAAGCTACGAACCTGCTCTTTCAAGGGGAGTGCAACCCCATCCGGGACAGGTTTGACATCCACCATCCGGTCAGAAGAACCACCCACTAGCAGCATCTCATTGTCTGGATTGAGCCTCAGTTTATTAGCCCTCATCCAGTCCATTGTCGCAGCCAGGCACTGGTTCAGCACATTGACAGCCTCACCTGAAGAAGATGAAAAGGAGAAATAGAGCTGTGTGTCATCAGCATACTGATGGCAACGCGCTCCAAAGCTCTGGATGACCGAACCCAACGATTTCATGTAGATGTTGAACAGCATGGCGGACAGAACTGATCCCTGTGGAACCCCATACTGGAAAATCCAGGGTGCCGAGCAATGTTCCCCAAGCACCACCTATTCTTGAGTTGTGGTAGTGATATTTTTCAAATAGGAAGGATTTGTAAACAATATAAAACTGCCTTTTACCAAATCCAACCATTAGCATACCTAACCCAGTGCTGTCCACTCCCCAGTCTTGCTTTTAAATTTGTTCACAAATGACCTGGAGTTAGAAGTAAACACTGAGAAGTGAAAACTAAAAAGGGTCACGAAGAACTCTAAAAGCATCTCTTGAAAGTGGGTGAGTGAGCATTAAAATAGCAAATCTGGTTCAATGTAAGCAAGTCCAAATTTCACCTATACACTAATGGTGCTTGTCACTCATCCCCTTTTAGAAAATAAATAAATTCAAACCCCACTGGATCTGCCTGCATGCAGCCAGTAGTGCGGCGGCTTTTACCCCAAGTCCTATTTCCACTACCCTTCCTGAAGAGAGAGAGCAAAGTCCAACTGGATCTTTTCTTCTTCCTTCCTCCTCCCTTACCACCCCCCTCAAAAAGCTGATCTAGAAACTTCATATTTTCCCTATTCTTGAATGTTGGTATTCCAAATGAGAAGGATTTGCAGAGACCCAGTTAGCTCACCATTTTCTAGGCTGACTGGCAGTGGCTTTCCAGCGTTTCAGGCAGGAAATATTATCAGCCTTACCAGGACTTGCCAGGGATTGAACAAGGGATTTTTTGCATGCCGATATGCATATTTCCTGTTTACATCTAAACAGCAGGGCTCAAATTCTATATTTGACAGTGCAATCCTATGTATGTGTCTACTCAGACAGAAGCTCCTATTAATCTGTTTATTTTATATCACACCCTTCCTCCCAAAGGAGCCCAGGATGGCAGGTAAGTGTGCACAGGATTGCAGATTAAGCTATACCTCTAAATTATACTGTTGAAAATGCAATTAAGAAGACATCTAATGGAATACTAAAGTTTGTGCTGTTTTTCTTTGACAATAAGTGGTTGTCACATTGGTCAAAAATTGTTTTAGTTTAAAGGGAAGGAGCCAAGATGGAGGGGTGTGGTTTAAGAAGGAAAGGATGGGGGCCAAGGTATCTGGTGCCCAAGGGCCCCAAGGAATCTGGAGCTGGCCCTGAGTTCACCCTCCCTTTCCCACACACAGTGGTCTCCATGAATATCACCCCAACCCCCCCCATCTCTAGCACAAAGCTCTAAGCCCTGTTACTGTGCAGCGGTGTGTGTGTCAATGAGAGAATGGATGTGCATGTGTAGATATGTAGGCATGAATGTGTATAACGTTTGTGTTTGGATGTGTATAAATGGGTGTGCAGATATGCACGTATGTGGGACAGGTAGGTGGCCCTGAACAGTTTTACATTGCCCCACTACTGTTGTCATGTGCACTCCAGAAGATTAGCCACAGGGGAATATGGCTTTTGAGCTGAAAAAAGGATCCCCACTCCCAATACAAAAGAAAGGAAGGAGGAGGCTAGTCGGCATTTCGGTCAGGATGCAACAGGAAAGAGTCATGCAGTGGGAAAGTTAGGACAAGGTAGTAGAAGCTGGTAACTTTCCAGTCATTTTGAAGCATTGCTCTGTGAGCAACAGACTTTCTTGTATTATTCTTTAAGCACGCCGTTGACTATCTTTTCTTTCTGTTCTTGCCTATACAAATACAGACGCTGCCACAATCAGAAACAAAAAGAAAGGTCAAACACTGGAATTCCAGTAAAAGTATGAGGATGGGCCAGTAGGGTTAGTTGTAGTTTATTTAAGATGAAGATGAAATGATACTCAGAAATAGCAGCAGCAGAAAAATAGAGCAGCAAGTTGTTGGCACAAAAGTGAGAATGCATATTAAAAGAATAAATAATAGGGCCAAGACGAAGGAGACAGAGACGAGGGCCCAAGACAAAGCATTGAGAAACACTGATTCAAATAGGAAAGAATAATTGTTACTAATAGATATGGATAAAAATGTTCAGAAAGATAACCTAGAAAGCAGGTGTCCACCAAATCTCAGAGAGCATAGCAAAGTAAGAGCAGATTCAGTAGAGTGAATATAAAAAAAATATACTGAAAGTATATTCTAACAGAATTCTCAGAAAGAAGACTTAAGAACAAAATATTTAAGAACATTTGAAGTAGAAGGTAAAAAAGAAATGCGACAATAATAAGAGTGGGGCAAAAGAAGGGTCAAGAGAAGGTTTATTCATGATGGGAAATACAATAGCAAATTCATAGAGAAATACCAGTAGAGAGTGAGAGGAAAAACTATGCAAGAGTAAAAGATTAAAAAAAAGTAGGAGAAAGATATGTTAATGAAAATAATACAAAAGGATTAAGTTAACAAGCAGTTGGTTTGGAAGAAGAGAAAAATTATGAAAAGATAGCAACAGATGAAAAAATGTGAAGTATAGGGAAATTGTCATTTTAATTATTAATGTCATAAAATAAATAACGAGAACTTTATCTTGTCCTTACTGTGTTAATTCAAGCACACTGAGCAGCTGCTGCCAATGAGATGGGGATGAAAGCAGTAGGTGGTTTCTGCCACAGCATGGTGGCTACAGGGGAGCAGGCCCAACATCCTCATTGGAAACCAACAATGTGAGTCAGTGGAGGCAGCAACCAGTTTAGGTAGCACTACACAGGCATACTGCTGGTGAATGGGCAGCAGTACCCAGCACTGACACAATCTGTTACACTATCACCCATGCTGGGCATTGTCGTCCATTCTCCAACAGTATCCCTGTAGCATGTTGCCTGTTCTTCCCCATCCTTCTCTGCATTGGCTATGCCCAACCCTGCTGCCCATTCACCAGCTAAATGCCTGCACAGTGCTGTCCACACTGCTGTCCTCTTCAAGCTGAGCAAGTAGCAAGGAACTGGGGCTATCAGGTTGAAGAGTTACCTCACCACCCTGTTGCACTCAACAACCAGGGACTGATGAATCCTGTAGAGGGCTGGGTGGCCCTGCCTCTTCTGGAGCTGCTCAGAGCCAGTATCTGGGCTGTGCATGGGGCTCGCCTCTTCCTCCCAACTAAACCTGATGGATAGGAAGCCTCAGGTGGCTAGCTGAACAGTGCACTGTCAGAACTAAGCAATGGCCCAGACCAGCAATTGCCACCTTACCTCAAGTCCCAGAAGTGTTGAGGCTGGTGCAGAGCTGAGATGGGGGACTGGCAGTGGGCAGCAAGGTCCCCCAGTACTGGAGCCCCTTTAGGCAGGGTGCCTTCTGGGGAAGCAGCCTCTAATTTTGCCCCAAGGGTATCTAGCCCCACAGTAATGCACACCACAGGATCCTTGTGCTCCTCCTCTTCAGAAGGGGTTCTCATCAGGAGTGAGGGCAGAGTCTCGGTGGGTCAAAACTTAGTCACAACTCAGCCACTGTTGACACTGAATTGACTTAGGTCAAGGTGTTAAAGTGACAGAGCATAAAGAGGTCTGTAGACTGGAACTGCAATTGAAGTAATAGCTTTTTAGTAATAAGACTCCCAAATTCATCAGTTTTGAAATTCACAGGGTCTCTGCTGCATCAATATGTCTCTTTTCCCACCAGCAATGCAAAGGGTTTCTTAGTATCAAGGGAATTGTGTGGTCCACGCTGATGCTTCCTGAAAATGTGCTAGTTGTAAATATTAAAATATGATCTTGCAAGACATTTTGGTGTAAAGTTTGATCAAAATATTTTAATGTTCTACATAAGATAGGTCAATAGCTGTAAGAAAAGTGGTTTGATATGGTTGAACTTCACTCAGTTTCATGCATTTGAACTCTCAAATCTTTCTGCTTCACAGTGGTCCTTTAAAAAGAACAAATTTGCATTCAAAAATTGACTTTGGGGGATCCCAATGATAAAATTAAAAGAACAGTGTGGGAGCTGGTACAGCTCCAGTTTCCACAGTCAAGTAAGTACTGTGCGAGTTAAAAGGATATGAAATGCATCCACAACACTTTGAGACATGTCCTTTTCAGTTTTTCTTCTTTTAATCTTCTTTGCATTCTCCCATTCCCAGCAGGAGTTTTTTTCCTATGGCACTGCCTACAAGGATTCCAGCAGTGAGCTCTTTTACTTCATAGGATTTTAACACTTTCTATCAATTGCTAATGTGTAATGAGGTATATTGATGTAGCTTTGGGTTCCCAAGAAACTAAGCAGTTGGTCTGAAACCCTCTTGCTTTGGTTTCAAATCCCAGTTCAAAAGTAAACTAGAGCAAAGATATTTACATTCAGGTTGGAAAGGTCTGTTTAACGTTTTGTTAACAATAGTTTCATTCCAGTGTTTCTCAAATTGTACTATGTTTCTTCAGACCAATTTGTGGTGGGCTTTTTTTCTTGTAATAAAACTAGTGTGAACTGGCAAAGCACAGGCTACTGCGCCCTTAATTAAAAACTTCCTCCTTGAAACTTTCCTTCATTGCTTTCCGTTCAGCATGACTGGGGGATGCATGATAAATTCCACTTTAATTGTTTAATTCCTTTGAGCAATTAAATGAGAATTAAACATTCATCTCCCCAACTATGCTGGTTTTAGTTACTAGTTTCTTTTAATTATTTTTAAAATAGTTTTCTTCAGTAGAACCAGTTATTAAAGTCTCCCACCCTGGAGAAAACTGAAGATGAGTTAAAGGGTAATTCATCATTACCCTACCACTGACCTACAGAGCCTATTGATGTAAACTTAAACATTCAGATCCTCCTGTATGTACAAATCCCACACTGTAAAAATGGAAGATATGGATCACACATTCGAGAGCCTATACATATTTGGCTATGTGCAAACAGGACACTTGGACATAGGGAGGTCGATGGGGACAGTGGGTGTGACCCTGATTTTCCATCTGGTCATTTCTACCTAAAATAATGCCTCAGCAGGACTATAGAAATGTACCTTCAGTCCCTTTTGACAATATTAAACCTTTTCAGATTACCTGAGTTACAATAAATGATGTCTACTCTTTGCAAATTAAAGCTGCAAAGCAACTGATAGAGTTAAACTCAAACTGTAACCAACATTTCCAAATCAGGGCAGATTTTAATTTGCATTGTTACTATTTTTTATTTTTCTTTGTGTACAGCCATGTGTGGCTCAACTACATTAGCTGGGAAAGAAATCCTGCTAAAGGGTCTTTCATCTTTCAAACACACAAAAAGGTTTTGCCAACACTTCTCTTGTTATTTCTGAATCGACTACTAGGTGACAATTCCAACTTCAGTGAAGGCAGAACTCTACAGGATTTAGAAATTACAATGACAGAAGACAGAGATATGTTGGAACAGTGACATATTCTATTCCACTACCTAAGCTAAGGAATGAGTTGCATTTTGTTATTTGAGACGATTTGTTGACAGCATCCTGAGAGAGCACAAAATGGATTTAAAAGGTGCTGGTTGCTACTCTAAAATGGCATGACTATATCCAGTAGAATGTCAGAAGACCATCAGTGATCATTTTATTCTAGTCTCAGACAATGTATGCTCACTTACATTTACATTCTTATTATTTTTATTTTGGAGTGTTTTATGAACCCTGTTTTCACACTTATTAGTTAATATTCCAAAACAGAATTTGCACATCTGTGGAAGGCATTTTTCCACAGATGAGATTCAAAGTTTCAATTTCAATTGTTATTAAAACAGTGCATTCCTGTTTTCCACAAAAGGTTTGAACAACACATCCCTATGAATGTTTATTTCCCCCCCAAAAAATAACCAACCCCATTGTATTCAGTGGGACTTTCATTTTAGTGTGTTTAGGGCTGCAGTATTAATCGCTATGAGATCAATAAAAGAATATTAATACAAACCCAGCTCACCTGAATAAAACATTGATAGTTATTCACTGGCCTGGTTTGGATATAACACATCTTGGCTTCCTAGGTTAATTAACTGGAGTTTGCAATTATGTCCAAACCAGGAAATTATTGTTACTAGGTTTGCATCTAACCAGGATCTGACACCAACTTCAAACTACTTCTATATTCCCCACAAAATATCTGAATGGGACTTAAGCATGTTACTCTAACATGAGCATCTGCAGGCTGGGGGCAGGGCAAGAAGGACAGTTGCCCATAATCCCTGCTTTCATTTAATTATTTATTATTATTATTTATTTATTACATTTATACCCTGACAGAAACCCAAGGTGGCTTACATATGGTTCCCAGGTGGTCTCCCATCCAGGCACTGACCAGACCTGACTCTGCTTAGTTTCAGCAGGGTAAAGGCCTCATGTACCTTCAGACCATAGCCTGGGACTATTTAAAAGAAAAGTCTTAAGCCTTTGTGGACTCCAAGACAGGAGGCAAATTGTGCAGGCATTCTGCTCATTCATTTTGTGAGAAACTAAACTGCCTTCAACAGTTTTAACTAATGAACAAAGAAACAACGATTGGCATTTAGGAAAGCAAATCTAACCAATTAGACAAAGAGAAGGCTAGATCCAGGCTGCATTCAGATATGGGGTTTATTGCATTAATTGTAGCGATGATAATGGTAGTGCTTCTGTCCTGATTTCTAACATTCCTTTCACGCTGCATTACTTGTTGCCTTATGGACCTGTGACTTTCTGATTGATACATCTGCATCTCGCGCTAAATTTTATTCACACCAGTGGGTGTGGGGTGATACAACAATGAACATTATTGGACATAGTGCTACTCCCTCACCCTTTCCCCACATGCACACTTCTTTTTCCCCATGATTCCCCCATGAAAATGGTGGAAAATAACTGTATGCCAGTATGCCAGAAGTTTCATCACTTCATTCCCATGATTTTCTGGGTCAATGTGGTTGCAAACTGTTTTTTTCTGGAAGCAATTAACACGGATATGAGTGTTACACTTCCACTATATTCTGCTAGATTTCCAGAAGTGGCTTTTACGTGATGTGAAGGATCAAATAAAATGCAGACGGGTAGAACTAGAATACAAGTTTCTCAAAGGCCAGGTCAATCCAGGCTGCTGCCAAAAATGAAGATGATGCCAGTTATGTATGTAAACTGACTGATTCAAAGTCTTTGCTTTGCTTCCCCACCCCTAAAAAAATCTGTAGACACCCATGTACGATACACTTCATTTTTATTCATTTCAGACACAGGATGATGGCACCTTATTTAAACCTGAGTCAAGTATGGTGGGGGGTCTTGTTTTTGGAGCCAAAGGGTCTCCTCCTCACTAGACAAATAGAGGATCCTGCTCCTTCTCTTTGCTCCTATCACTACTCACTGCCTGGTGATGCTGCCTTCTGACAGTGGCCATGCAAAGGGGCATGACCAAGGAGAGGTGAACCCTACCCCATGTATTCTGCTTGCTTCCCAATAGCCCTGGCACTTCTCTTCTGACCTAGCTTACTTCCTGTGTCAGAGCTCAGGTGGGATATTGAGAGAGTCTGTGCAGAGGAAAGCTGTAGGCAGGGAGCTTTAGTATTTAGCATTTACCAAGCATGTGTCCCTTTTGCTCTAAAGAAATATTCTCTGCAAAACCGCATTTTATACTCCCAACAGTTTATACTCCATGGTGGGTTGGGAGGGAGTGGTGGTTTGAAAAGGATGTCTATTGAGATAAGTTTAATTTCCGTTTCTAAGGAAATGTAGCAATGGTTTGAAATATTATCTAAATGGATAAAAGTTGCCCAGTAGATGATGTCAACATACAATCGACTTTATCAGCTATGTTCATCTTCACCAACAACAGACTCACCCTCACTTGACCAACAAACGCATTGGCTTCCTCTTCTTGTACTGTAAGGTTTTTCAGAAGAAAAGGATCAAAGACTGGTCCATTGTCATTTACATCTGTTACAACCACATTCACTGTAGCAGTTGATGTCTGCAAGAAAAAGGAAAATAAAAATATGATGCAGACATTTCAGCCTTACAGGATGACATTTTTCCAGTGTTTATTCTAAACGGTTAATACTATTTATTTATTATTAAGATTTATATCCTGCCCTTCACTGTAAGGTTACATCAATGAGAAAACAAGTGAGTTAGAAAACAGACACACAACACCTAAAACCAGTATTCAAATTTATGTTACAGAGTTGGATTATCACTCTTACTTTATACCTGGTTACACAAACCTCCGTTTCTATACATTTTATTTTTTTATTTCTTATTTGTTAAATCTGTATCCTGCCTTTACACTAAATGTTCCTCATGGCACCTAACAGCAATGATAAAAATGCAAGAAAACATGATAAAATATAATAAAACACAAAGTAAAAAATAAATAAAAAGACGGGTAAAACATAAATAAGATCAATAAAACACCCAGTCAAAACAAATTAAAATCACAACATATTTTCAAGTCTGTGTATATGCATATCTAAAGTATTTGCCTGCTGGCAGAAGATAATCAGGGATGGGGCTAGCCAAGCCTCTTTGGCAAGGGGTTCTAAAACCTAGGAGAAGCCACCAAGAAGGCCCTCTCAAGTTCCCACAAATGTGTTTCAGTTGTTGGGAAAGGCCCCCCCCGTGTCCCACCAAGGAATTTTAAACCCTGGCAAGCTTGTATGGGAGAATGCAGTCTAACCTGGTCACAAATCTTGCAGGACTTTGCAGGCCTTATCCAGCATTTTGAATTGTGCCTGGAAATGGACTGGGCACCAGTGAAGCTGTTGTAACACAGGGGTCACACTCTCCCTAATGTTCATGTCATGTCTTTGTAAAAAATGACAGAAATATTTTGCAGAAATTCTTACAAAATCATGGCATACTGGCTAGCCGTTTTGAACAGGTGGATGTTTTTCCTATCACTAATTGCAGCATGGGAGATGATTTCCATCGGGATCGTGTCTGTGTTGGGAAGGGGTAGCCTACGTGATTCTGAAGGAAATCACCTCCCCTTTCACCTAGGATTATTATTTTAAAAAACTCCCCTTGCATGGCTGCCATCCATACAACCAAGATTCCAATACTGGAAATCAGCCTGGTGGAAAGAACAATGTGCAAGTGAACGATGGAAGGTTCAGCCCTCATCACCCACATGTTCCCGCTGCTGCTTAAAAACCAGGCTGCCATACCCCTTCTTCATATGTAACTTGGACAGGCTCACATTGAAATAGATAGCTCTACTACAGATGGTGAACTCTGCCACACTGAACCACCAGCCCCAGCATAGCAGATCAGGGCTTGGGCTTGGACCCTGAGACGTCTTTTTTAAAGGCAGACAGAAATCCTTGGAACTAAATCTGAAGTCTTCCACATGCAAAGAATCCACTCTGCCTCTCACCTATGGCCTCTTCCCTTCAATGGGATATTGTTAATATCAATTCTATTTGTTGTTTTCGTGATCTTGACAGCGATGACTCAGTGATTAGATTACTTCAAACATTTAAGTTAGGGTTTTTTGCTTGGCAGTAAAAGCACATTTTTTGACTTTTGAATGAAATTTCAATATCTCACTTTATAGGGTTGTTGTTAGGTGAGTTTTGCTGGCGGGACGTGGAGGGATGGCATCCCATTACCTCTTCTGCAGGAGGCCCTCTGCTGGACCCCTCCAATCTGCCATCCCCACACCTCTCTCTCAGAGGCTGGGGGGGGGAGTCTGCTTGGGAGGGAGCCGAACTCCTCCACTTCTTCCTGAAACTAGGAGAGAAAGCAGTGCACTCAAGGAAGGAGTCGGCAGGGCCTCCTCCGTCGGCGCCCTGCAGTCTGCTGATTCCCACAGCCACTGTTAGCTGGGGCAAGATGGGAGTGGCTATGCAGCAGCAGGAGGAGGAGGAGGAGGATTCGTCAGAGACAACTGCGATAGCAGCAGCAGCAGCAACCTGCCTTTAGCACCTCCATTGTCGCATCCAGCTCATGGAGCAGGCAGGCATTGTTGCAAACCACAAAAAAACCCTCTGATTTTCTCTCACAGGCTCTGCCTTGCAAAGGAGGAGAAGAAAAAGCTCTTTTCCTGCCCTACCCTCGTGGTCACGCGTGTGTGGACCTTCTCTTTGCCTACCTGGAGAGAGACAGATCTCCCAGGTGCTTTGGTCTCTGTGTGTGCAGCCTGCCTGCCTGCTTCGGCAAAGCCGCCTGACCTTGCCAGGTCCTATAGCCCCTTGGGTTCTGCCGCTGCTCTCCCTTTCACCTATTTCTCTCTGGTTTTTTAGGTCAAGCCTGAGTGGTGGCTGCTTTCAGCAGCTGCCAGAAGATTCAAAGAAAGAATCCTTGGGGGTTTAAGGATCAGGGTTAATCTGGAAGGTTTTTCTTCTTTTTCTATTTTGAGGCTGGATGCATTTGTTGGTATGTTGTGTTCCCTGCTTCTAGGGGGTGGGGTGACCAATTATGGAAGGGGTCTGGCAAGTGATTTTCTTCCAAAGTCTGCCTTTTCTTTTTCAAGCCTGGTGTATGAGTGTCATTGTGAATGTGGTGAACAAGACAGAATGTGGCAAAGAGCCATTTAAAAACAACAGCAACAAAACATTGAATGTGCTGTCTTGACAGTCCGGGGTTTGTTATGGATGCAGGAAATTTGGGGGGTACTTGGGGTAACAATGTAAAGCACGCTAGTGAAATGGGTGGTGGTACTTTTCAGGGAGGATCTTTTGAAATGTGTTTATTTGGGGAGTTTCCAAACATACTCGCACAGATGAGAATTGCCCTTGCTGCTAAGTCACTAGTCCTCATGGCTGAAGATAAAGCCTTGGAAACAAAGGATAGAATCATAGAATAGTATAGAGTTGGAAGGGTCCTAAAAGGCCATCTAGTCCAACCCCCTGCTCAATGTAGGAATCCAAGTTAAGGAATCCAAGTTAACATCATCATTCCGGCACAGCAATCAGCCCAGACCACCACCACCAACCCACTTGGTCTCACAGTCCTACTTCACTGTTGGCAATTGTGTGTGCTGTTTGCATGTGTGTTGAATCAATATTTATGTTTTGTAGCTTTAGTGGAAAGTGGTGATGGTCTGGGTTTGGGTGATGTGGAAAACACTCTCCTTAAGTGTTGTTACATCTATTCTCCTGCCTGCTCGATATCCTCCCTTGTTTCCCCAATCCCTTGGGCTTGCACACTAGGCACTAAATGTGAAATTTCCACGCTTCATTCACATACCTTTTAAAGCATATCCACATGCCATGCTCATCCAGTCATTGTTCCCCAATGTTTTCCCCATGATTTTACATCTCTTTTCAGACCAAGAGAATCTGAGTTTTTCTTTTTGAAAGGTCAAAACATAAGAATGTAAGAAGAACCTGCTGAATCAGGCCAGTGGCCCATCTAGTCCAGCATCCTGTTTTCACAGTGGCCAACCAGATGCCCCAATGGGAAGCCCAAAAGCAGGACCTGAGCATGACAGCACTCCCCCCTCTTGTGATTCCTCGCAACTGGTATTCAGAGGCATACTGCCTTTGATAGTGGAGGTAAAATATAACCATCATGGCTAGTAGCCATTGATAGCCTTATTCTCTGTTAATTTGTCTAATCCAGGGGCATAGTCATCCTTTTTTTAGGTGCAGGGTCCCTATAACTCCAGCATCCTACAAACCAATCAGCATGAAAGGGGAATGTGTTTCCTTGTCCTTTCCTGCTGATTAGAGCCAATCAGAGTGAAAGGAGGTGAGTCAGCCACTGAGAAGACTCTCCTCTTTCGTGCTTATTGGCTCCTAGGGATGTCTGTTGCTGTGGGAGTAGGCATTCACAAGGACCTCATTCTCAACCCAGCAGCAAAAAATCAAGAAACAAGAAACAAAAAGGATGGGAGGGGGTGTGGCTGTGACTCTCATGTGTTATGGAAGTATGTATGCAGAGTGATTCAGCGGTCTGAGCTGCGTGCGTGCCAGTGTGTGTATTTACCTAAGTAGCAGGCTTTTACCCTGCATTGAGATCACCGAGACTTAAGACTTAGTAAACTAAGAAAAGCTACTTTATTTATAGAAATACATAGTAGATAGGAAAGGCATACCTAGTTCTAACTAAGTTGGAGGAGCAATGCCCAGACTTGGGTATTGCCCTCATGGCTCAGGAGAGAGAACAAAGACAAAGATGTCTCCTCTTCCATCAGACAATCCAAGAAGAAGACAAAGGAAGGAGGGGCAGGTAAGCACAAGGATTCCAGGTGCGGAGATTGTAGCTGTTTTGCTCCTCCCTGGTCGTTCTGAGTTAAGCCATGTCATTCGAACTTGGGCTCATGGTTTAGCTTTCCCAGAGAAACCATGAACTATAAGCCATGTGACAAACCTTGGTTACAGCTTGTGATTAGTCTAGAGCAGGCTTTCCCAACCAGTTTGCCTCCAGATGCTGTTGGACCACAACTCCCATCAGCCTCAGCCAGCATTGCCAATGGTCAGGAAAGAAGGGAATTGTGGTCCAACAACACCTGGAGGCACACTGGTTGGAAAAGGCTGGTCTAGAGAGAATTAAACCATGAGCCCAGAGTCAGACAACATGCTAAGCTAAGCCATAGCTGAGCTCAGCACAGTGCATCAGTAGAATGAGTGGGGAGGAGCAAAGTGGCCATGATCTGCTCTCCAAGAGCTCACACACTTGCGCATTTGTGCTAAGCCATGGTTTGGCTTAAAACAATGTGCAAACCAGGCTTTGAAACTGATGTTGAAACATAAGCAAAGATAAGGGGTTATAAAATCTTTAGGTACCTTACCATGGCCACTCCTACACTCTTGTTTGGCACTAAGCCAGAATTAGAAAAGGTACCATAATAGCATTAGACAAGACTCAGAAATTGTTTTGTGTGTAAATTATGGCATCATTTAAAAGTTAAACAAAGAATGTATGTGCAAGTAAAATATCCCAATAACTGAGCAAATGGATGAACATAAGTTTTTTTAAAAGAAAGAAACGAAACAAGAGACTTCTGTAATTTGTATCTAACTATTGTAAACTGCTATGTAAATTAAAATAAAAAATGAGAGAATTCTTTGTCATCAGAATGAAAGTGGTCTTAGCTCTGACGTTAAGCAAATGTATCGATTTAAATAGCATCTAGTTTAGAGAAAAGAAATTATCTCTAAACTGAGAAGGAAAATTTCAGGCAAAACCTAAAATATTCTATTATGAGAACTTAAAAGGAGCTTTGAATAGCACTTTTGTCCTCATACATTGGTATACAAATCATACCCTGATCCAGCAAGGGAGATCCTCATGCATAAGCAGGCTTCCACACCGACGTATCTGGATGTGCACTGCAATGCGCATTCGGACCCCACTGAACCAACTCGGTGCATCTTTCGTGCGGGAGATGGGATCCGTGTTCCCTTCCGGAGCCATTAGTTATTACGTGCAACTAGATTGTGCCATTGTACTTTTAAAAACTTGCTCTACTTCCTGCTCATTCTCAGCCATATATTCAGATGGCAAATGGAATTCATCAACAGAGTAAGATGTTCAAAGTAAAATGCTAAGAGGCCAGAAAATGATGCACTGCTTGAAAGGGAAGATCCTGAACTTGTACACTTGGATGCTACATCTTACTGATGGAAAACTCAATTCTTTTTTTTTTACTTTACATATTGGAAGTACAGCCTGAAAGTAGAATGTGGTAATTAGAAACAAAGATGCAAATGTGACCTTTCCACTGAAAAGGTGTAACCACAGTGACAGCTAACTAGCCAGGATGAAGCAACTGAAGCAACTGTAGTTCATTACAGTCTTGCTGACGCCCCTATAAATGCAATTGCAAGTCTGATAAATTAGCATATTTTGTTATGCTCACCAAACATTCTGTTCAAAATGAAATAAAGGTAAAAGAACTAAAACATAAAAGCTACTATATGGAAGGTGAACTTCAGACAGATTTTCTCCTTCAGTAATGATATATTTATTACAGAAAACTCTTTGCATACTGAACTGAGAAAGTCCCCAGATAGAATACACATATGTGGTACATTTATCTTTGTTTTTTTCATGTAATCATCAAATAAAAATCTATAGTCTACATGGACTTTGCAGGAAAGTTCAATGAACAATGGCAGGATAGAATCTAGTCTACTGCTCATTGTTTATTTGACAAAATCCACAGCTCTTTCATATTCCATTCACCCCCACCCCAATAAGTATTCTTCCGGAGAAGAAGAAGAAAATGACATAAAAATAAACTCCCATATGTGTTTTGCGACAGACGGGCACAGTACTGTCTGTTTGATGGTACTTGGTAGATTATATCTTACAGTCTATATCTTACAGTCAGTAGAAAAAAAGAAAATTTCACAAAGAAGCTTGAAAGGATTATGTAAAAGATTGTGCCATTTGTTAACCAGGAAGCTGTGCTTGAGTTTGGTTTACCCTTGCAGCCTATATCAAGTGATGAGTTGCATGTATGAATGAGTAATCATGAATCTAACACCACAAAAAGAGCTTTCATTTTGTCTCACATGCACAATGTTTTTCGATGCAGTCACACATTCAGTTCGCAGCAATTAGGGACAGAGAAAATAGCATACATGCTTATTACATTACATTTTTATATCCTACCTTTCCTCCAAGGAGCTCAAGGTGGCATACATGGTTTTCCTCCCTTTCCATTTTATCTTCACAAGAACGCTGTGAGGTAGGCTAGGCTGAGAGACTGTGACTGGCCCGAGGTCACCCAGCAAGCTTCATGGATGAGTGGGGTTTTGAACCCTGGTCGTCCAGGTCCTAGTCCAACACTCTAACCACTACACCACGCTATATGAGAACCAACCCTTATTCTCCAAAGGACAGAACTAAATGCTACAGCAGACACAGGCTTGCCACCAAAACATTATCCCTGTGTGACATGATCACACTGTAAATCTCCCTGGGTCCATTCCACTGACTGTAGCTTTTAGGGATAGGGAAACATTACATCACATATTGAGTATCTGCAGATGTTCAAGAGGAGAAAAAGACACGGTCGCCATTTTTTGTGGCAGTCCTCTGTCATTCAGAACACCTCTCTGAGAATGCCTCCTTATGCACACTTGGGCAAGACACACTGATTACACAGTTAACAGATTATTATTGGTTTATGAGCAAGTCATCATAAATGCTTTCATTATTTAATTTGAGCACTATAAAGGCTACAGAAATCGTACATTATAAGCAATAGCTCAATTTACCAAAATTATTCTTTATTTCCTGTAGTGACTGTGAATTACTAGGGCTTTAAAAAAAGGCAGAAGTGGTGCAATCCATAATCCAAACAAAGACCACAGTCCAGTCTAACTTGACAGCATTTAAGGGAAATGTAGTATTAGCCAATAATTGAAAGATTACCTGAAAGTATTAAGATAACTTTCTTGCCAGTGGCAGTCAATTATATGGCCACAGTTAACAAATACCATGAGAAACAAAGCAAAACCTTGCAATACCTCAAGAGCAAACCTAATTTGTAAACATGTTCTTCACACCCTAGCTAGTGGAAGAAAGCATTTTATAGTTTTCCTTATGATTTGTCACAAAACATTTCAAAATGATTTCCCCAGTGCTGGGGGGGAAATCAAACCAACTATATTTGTCATGTGCAAATTCTCTGTAGAGATTCTGGTAAAATGTTTTATAAGGTACAACAAGCATCTCAGGATATGGTTTCACAGAGTTGCAAGGGGGAATGTTCAAAAATGATGTGTGCTGGTCCCAGTGAGATGGAACAGCCACAAGATGCACCCCATGAGGTGTCCCTCGCAGTGTGCTGTGTGTGTATGTGACACAAATCATTTCAGTTGCAGCTATATTTCCAAAATAGTACATTGGAGGCATTTGCACAAAACTTCCAACATAAAGGGGAATTGCTGAAGGTTATAGACAGGTCAACATAGTACTTGCACTTAAGATGTTTTGGCTGCACTGCTCTTAGCTCTCCATTGTTTTGGTCTCAGAAACATGTTCTTACATTTCTGTGAGAAACTTACCCCATCTGGTCGGCCATCTGAGGCTGTAACAATCAAAATGTAGCGATCAGTGCTTTCTCGGTCTAAAGGCTTTCCTAAGGCTAGAAGCCCGGATCTGCCAATAAAACAAAAAAGCATGCTATATCAAAACATAGCTCCTAAAAAGTATATTTATATGCCACTGGGTTGGTAGTATTAGTGAATGATTTTCTTTTAGGAAATATTACTTGCCTTTTAAAATCTGCTTAGTTCCCCCCCCCTTTGGAGCAGAGGTTGGTAAAAAGGTGTGTTTCTGAGGCTTTACAGCTGCAGATATATGCATGAATTAGGATCATAGGAGAGATTTGGAGATTTTATATTACAGGATCATATGACAGATAATCCCAGCATTAATACAACAAGCCTTGAGCTGGTAGCACAGCTGTCTCAAACCACAAGAGATAACTTAATACACTAACAATAGTATCAAAACCACAGGACCTCCCTGACTAGAATGGTTTTAATGGCTACAGTAAACTACGAGAGCCAACAATTTCAGTCAAATTATAGATTAAGATTAAAGCTGCTTTATACAAGGGGTAGCCCATGTGGACTCCCCATTAGACCCAGCCAGCATGCCAATAATTGGGGCTGATGGAGATTGTAATCCAAAACTTCTGGAGGACACCATGTTGGCTCTCCATGCTTTATACATATAGAAAAAGCTGATAGTGACAGATAAACTCCCATCTAGCGTGATGCACAGGGGGTGAGGCAGAGTTCCAGTTGTTTCCCCCTCTCGCTCAGCAATTGTGCCTAGAATTGTAACTTAAGTCAATTTGGAGAAAGTATTACGTTTTTGTGTGTTCATCAGTATATCATTCATTATATTTCCCATTACTAACAATAAAGAATAACAACTGTAAATCACATATTGTGTTTGTCATTAAACAGCTGCCCATTCAAAAACCACATAATCTTATCATAAACACTGGGAAGGAGTTGTGATACAAAGCAAAATAAAGCAAAGCGAAATGTTTTCCTCTGTGAGAACTGCAGACAAGTACTTTCTATTTTGTTTGCACATTAAACACACACACACACCAGTAAGTGCTGGGAATAGACTAAAACCATTTTCAGAGAGAAAGTTACAAGGCAAGTACGTTTTCTTCATTAACTTCTGCTGATGTGGAAGATCAGAACTGTCAAGGCAAGGGCATTTTTATTACACCATTGTGAGTAACCTGTGCATTTTCTTTATAGCTCACCTAATTTATCTATATAAGCACTGTAACAAGTGCAGATTTTGCACCCAACTAGACACACTGGATATCAGAATTCATGACCAACTGTTCAGGCGCAGGGTTCGCAGAAGACAATGGATAAAGACTTCCCTTTATCTGTGCTGCTATGTATTGAGTACTTGTATGACTGGCTAGCAAACGTTTACATGTGGAGCTGTACATGCGGAAAGGCAGTCCCTATCCCCATGTTTCCATTTTGCTCAGCTCCTATCTGCTGAATGTATGGGAAGTTGGCACAAAGTGGAAAGCTGTCATTGGTTCTTTAAGAGCCATCTGACACAGCTGTGTTGACTGATGGAGAGGCAGAGAGTGTGCTTAGCTCCTCCCCCCTACTTCGTGAGATACCCTTTTAGCTTAGAAAGCGAGGGTTGCCAACCTGTCGCCTTCAGTGGTGCCTCCAGCAGGTAGCCCGGAATCTGAGCTTCCTTTAAAAAAAAAAAAGTAAGTCTCTAGTCTTCCTGGGAAGTTATGGAGCAAAATGTAGAGGTACTTTGCAAAGTGATTTCTGTGAAATGAGCCAGTCTGGCTACTCCTGCCGGTCAGTGTTATTAGCCAGTGAGTTAAGTCAGAGCCATGACTGAGAAGTGACTTGTTTGGACACCAGGGAATAGGAATCCCTGGGGTCCTAAAGAGCTGCTGTTTTGCCCTTTTCCTGCTTTTTCTTTCTAGTATTTGGAATCCCCATAGTTTGCCCTTTCCCCCCCCTTGGAACCAGGATGCATCTTTTCTGGGATGAGTTTGCCTGAGATCAGATAGCACCTAGAAATTATTTTCCGCAAATATAACTACACAATAAGTGTGCGTAAATGCTAATGAATCCCCCTTCCCACCCAAAAGGCAAATGTGAAAACTTTACAAAGAGGCTTAGGCATGCTTTGTAGGAGCTAAAGACCAGGGACTCTAAGCATTTACTGTATATATTTGTTTAATCTATCCGCAGAACATATCATACAGAAAGCGGGATTGGACCAAGATGAAGGAGGTGTGAAAACTGGAGGGAGAAACATCAATAAGTTAAGATATGCAGACGATACCATACTACTAGCAGAAACCAGTAATGATTTGAAACGAATGCTGATGAAAGTTAAAGAGGAAAGCACAAAAGCAGGACTACAGCTGAATGTCAAAAAGACTAAAGTAATGACAACAGAAGAGTTATGCAACTTTACAGTTGACAATGAGGACACTGAACTTGTCAAGGATTATCAATACCACGGTACAGTCATTAAACAAAATGGAGACAACAGTCAAGAAATCAGAAGAAGGCTAGGACTGGGGAGGGTAGCTGTGAGAGAACTAGAAAAGGTCCTCAAATGCAAAGATGTATCACTGAACACTAAAGTCAGGATCATTTAGACCATGGTATTCCCGATCTCTATGTATGGATGTGAAAGTTAGACAGTGAAAAAAGTGGATAAGAGAAAAATCAACTCATTTGAAATGCGGTGTTGGATGAGAGCTTTGCACATACCATGGACTGTGAAAAAGACAAATCATTGGGTGTTAGAACAAATTAAACCAGAACTGTCACTAGAAGCTAAAATGATGAAACTGAGGTTATCATACTTTGGACACATAATGAGAAGACATGATTCACTAGAAAAGACAATAATGCTGGGAAAAACAGAAGGGAGTAGAAAAATAGGAAGGCCAAACAAGAGATGGATTGATTCCATAAAGGAAGCCACAGATCTGAACTTACAAGATCTGAACAGGGTGGTTCATGACAGATGCTCTTGGAGGTCACTGATTCATAGGGTCACCATAAGTCATAATTGACTTGAAGGCACATAACAACAACAGTACAAAGTCTCTTTAGGTTTAAATAGGGTTTGCTTCCAGGTATGCAGGTGCAGGATGGCAGCCTAGACTTTGGGTTGGCACTGGGGAAAAACATGGTTCATCTGCCCTTAACAGCTGCATGGCAGGCAGAAATTCAACAGGCCAAGTGTTTTCTAGTGGGAAAATACAATTATGGGAAAAGCTTAACCGTGACTACTCTCTAATTTTGTGTTATGCCACTACCCTGTGACAGCCATTTTATGACTGGTGCCCCCAGCACACTCTCAAAATGTGGCCCAAAAAGGTTGGTGACCCTATTATAAAGGAATTCCATGGGATATAGGTTTTTTGTTCTCAGTCCTCATCAGGGCCGGCTCCAGGAATGCCAGGACCCTTGGGCATCAGCTTGCCCTGGGCCCCAGCATGTTTGCGTGTGTGCGCGCGCACGCATGTGCACACATGCACACGCCCCCCATACACTCTCACCTACCTGTCTGCTGTCTTTTACCATTGCCCTTAATGAAGATGGTGGCCGTGGTTTCCCTAAGAGGAACTAAGATGGCGGCAGGGGCTTCAGTAGCTTAGGGAAACTGTGGCTGCCATCTTAGTTAAGGGCAATGGTAAAAGACAGCAGACAGGTAGGTGGGGGACGTGGGGGCATGGATCACAGAAGGCGAGCAGAGGGGGCCCCTGTAGCTCCAGGGGCCGTCGGGCTAGTGCCCCACCTGGCTGCCCTTTAGAACCGGCCCTGGTCCTCATGACCCTCACCTGATACTATTGCTTGATGAAGTGCAACCAATGCTCCATATGTCTAGTAGAGGATTGTGTCAGTGATGGACCTGTCCTCATGTAGTCATGACAGATTCTGAAACTATGAGCTCTGTCCAAAATTAATTATTCCAGTTGCACTTCAAGCCTCTCTGATTTGCTTGATCATTAAAGAAGTGATCAGTTGTGGAAGCCACATCCAAGAATTAATTATTTGGTTTCTCTGAATTCCTGTAACCCCAAGAGAAGTAGAGAAAAAACTCTTTTTAGATTGATCAGTTCTATGACATGCATAAGCAGTACTACCAAACTACTTCTACTTCCAAAAGCATGCATACACACAACATATATCTGCTCTGAGCTTTTTTTTATTTTCGTTATCCTGCCATACACCTAGAGAAAATGAAGGCTAGATTATAATTGTGCATGGAACCACATAACTTGTGGTGGCCCACCCCATAGTTCAAGGAAGCTTGCCACTCGACAGAACCTGGAACAGGTTCAGAGGAGGGCAACAAAGATGATCAGGGGACTGGAAACAAAGCCCTGTGAGGAGAAACTGAAAGAACTGGGTATGTTTAGCCTGGAGAAGAGAAGACTGAGGGGAGATATGACAGCACTCTTCAAGTACATGAAAGGTTGTCACATAGATGACGGCGGGGATCTCTTCTCGATTGTCCCAGAGTGCAGGACACGGAATAATGGGCTCAAGTTGCAGGAAGCCAGATTTTGACTGAACTTCCTAACTGTTAGAGCCATACGACAATGGAACCAATTACCTAGAGAGGTAGTGGGCTCTCCGACCCTGGAGGCATTCAAGAAGCAGCTGGACAGCCATCTGTCAGGAATGCTATGATTGGATTCCTGCATTGAGCAGGGGGTTGGACTTGATGGCCTTATCAATTATCTATTCTAGTAATTCTATACTGTTCTATAATTCTATGAGTCCAATGAACTAACTGAAAATATAACAGTGTGTGTGTGTTGGTGTGGATGTATGTGTATATACAGTATTTTACTTCAGCCAAGTCTCACAATCAGAGGAAAGCAGAAAGACTGGGTAATGGGACAAGTTCCTCTATTAAGTTTTGACATGTATTTTCCAACAGGTTTTTAAGATCATAGTGTGATAGGATTGTTTTAGGCCTGGAGTGGGGAATCTTTTTTTCAGCCTGAGCGCCACATTCATTTTTGGGCAACCTTCTATGGGCCACATGCCAGCTGGTGGATGGGCTGGAGGCAAGGTTAGGTGGACTAATTAACGTGAATTTTACCTTTGTATAGTCAGCTGGTTTCTAAAAAAGGTAAAGGTGTCCCCGCACTTGTAGTGCGAGTCGTTTCCGACTCTCAGGGTAACGTCTTGCGATGTTTACTAGGCAGACCGTATATATGGGGTGGGATTGCCAGTTCCTTCCCCGGCCTTTCTTTACCCCCCAGCATATGCCGGGTACTCATTTTACTGACCACGGATGGATGGAAGGCTGAGTGGACCTCGACCCCTTTTACTGGAGATTCAACTTCCTCCTTCCGTTGGAATCGAACTCTGGCTGTGAGCAGAGCTTCAGCTGTGTTACCGCCGCTTACCACTCTGCACATATTCAAACACCCCTCTATCCTCCTTCCAGGGAAGCAAGATGCATGATCACAATTCAAGGACACGTTTCAGCCAGGAAAAACACTCAAGGAGGATGCAAAACAGGGCCTGTAGGGGGTGTGGCCTGCACAGAATCCTGAGGGCCCTACAGAGAAGCCTGGGGGCCACATTCGGCCTCAGGGCTAAAGGTTCCCCATTCCTGTTTTAGTCCAAAGAATACAGTTGCTAAGGGATTCAACTTGATGTCCTTCTGATCTTTAGGATGTGAGATGATGTGATGTTCCAAAAACAGTGTGAAATCTGGAACACATGAAAGGAATCCATGCGGCAGGTCCTCCCAGCAGCAGTGTCTTCCGTCCCAGAAACATGGAAGAGCCAAGGACCTACAATATGACCTGGATCTTCTGACATTTTCAGTCAATGTCTCCCATTTCCTAAAGTTGGTGCTAGATTGCAAATGGGGTATTTTCAAATTCTTTTATTCTAGAATATGAATAAATTACCATTTCTTGACATATAATGGAGCTGTGACCCAAGAAGAACACTATGGTGTTTATATTTTGTTTTTATGTTTCTTTTGGTATGAATCAGATGACAGTTATTTAATTAGTAATACCTATTAAAAGTGGTCATGCTAGTTGGCATCAAAAATTATGCACTTCTCTTTTCTTACAGATCACTGGAGAGAACCTGCCATAATATTATATCACATATTTTGAACAGGTTTTCTTGAAACATTTTCCCCTTACTCGCTTTTCTTTTAATTCTGTAGATGTTTCTACCTCATAGGCTTAAACATCCATAAAACCTCTGCAGAGTGTCTCAGCTATCCTTGCTTTTAGGGACTGCAGGAATAAATCAGATATGCATTCAGATGTTGCCCATTACTTTTCACAGCGATACACCTGGAAGTATGGATGCAGTTCATTACTTTTAATAGGTGCACATCTAAATGCATATCAAAAAGTAATGCTGGCCCAAAGTATTTGGCTCAAACTTTTGAGTCAGGGATTTTTGTGAATTTGGGGTGGGAGAAATTTCTAATACTTTTCAGGGAAAGAGTTTACCACAATAGATATACGGAAGAAAGCTGCAGTCAGCCTTTTAAAAACAATTCTGGCAAAATAAAGGTGTCCAATGGGGGAGTTATCTTTCCTTTTTTAAAGCAAGAATGTCCCTGGGACAATGATACATCATAACATGGAGTCATTCCTATTGAGCCATTCTCAGTGAGAAATGCCACCAAGGTGCTGTTGCTTATTGCAGGCGCATCACCTTTTGAATGGATGGCAAAGCTTTTTTTTGCGTTAAAAGAAAAACCAACTGTAACCCTCTGCCACCTGGCACATAAATTTCTCCCTGACCTCCCTCCAAAAACACCCAATCCCCACCTTTTGCAGAAAACAAACAATTCCACAAAAGTTGGACGCATTTTCAGCCCAGCCTAATTGAAAAGTACAATGCTGTCCTTGGCTTTCAATGGTTTGTTCATTCTTAACTCTCCAGCTATCTTGCGCAACAGTTTATACATCCAGATCCCAATATTTTTTCCCCTACAGTGGAAAGTGAATTGCATAGAAATGGACAGAAGGGAACTTCTGGATAATCATCTGTAGCAGCAGAACTACAATATCAGCTTGGGGAAAAGTTTCTAGATTATTGCAGCATCCTCAGTTTTTAGTATGTATTCTGCTTATACCAGTATTCACAGTAGTGAACAAATACCTTTAAATTTTATTTTTGCTTAGCTCAATTGTTGAGCTTTAAGAACATAATCATAAGTCTCTACTTACTCTTTTCATAATTTCGCTCTCCCCCTTCCGTGTCATTCCTTTCCCAATTCTTATAATTAATATTCAGGCAAATAATAGCTTTGCCAATGACAGGTTCTAAAAGGAAAGAAGTTTTCCCTATTTCTAGTACATACGCTTTCACTGCTCCATGGCTTTTCTTTACACTAATTAAGGTGGCATCAATTTGGAAGGAAAGCTAAAAGCTTTCTCAGTTAGTAATGCCTGGAATGTCTGGTGCTGAATTCAAACAATAGCCCCAAAAGGTCTTCCTTTTCACTGCATCACTTTTCATTTTCAAGACAAGAAACGGTAAGTAAAAAAATGTCACTGTCATTAGCAGAAACCTGGCAAGTCTAAAGGCTTCTAATTAATCCCAGGTCACTCATATAATGGAAGTTTCCATCTCAGTGGGTTTTACCTAGTCAAACATTTAAAATAAATAAATGGTCTCAGGTGTACAATTTCAAAGTTCAGTACCATTCACAGAGCTCCCATTCGTGTCTGAGAGTTCAGCTTCACACAGCTGAATACCTCTGATTAGAAGCTGTGTTATTTCCACACAATCTGCATATTCAGCTGGGCTGGGAAGTTGAAAAATCTGTCATAATGGTTATTCTACTTACGTTCTAGAAAGGTTAAATACTTGCTGGGGATCTCCATTCTGTATGACGTACGTTATAGGGTCACCCTCCCGATCAGTTGCCTTCAGAAGAACAACACAAATAAGTGGCATGTTACAGATTGCAATAGTTTCATTTTTATAAGGATCTTTTTTTTTTAAAAAAAATCCTCAGTAGTGATGGACAACACATTTTAAATGCTAATCAACTCTTTCATAACAATTAAACATTTGACAGCTTTAATTCTAGATCAACTGATTGTATGTGTTTGTCCTCTCTGGAGAGTGCCTGCGTTTTGGCTGCATGGAGAGTGCACTCTCATAAGCATGATAATTGCTTACTGGGATTTCAGGAAATTAGAGTATTTGCATACTTAAGCTTTAATCAACAATGACTGACAGAACGAGAGGTAATAAGGAAGCTTTCAATAGGCAGTAAATTCTCCAGCTAATTTTCAAGATAACTCAGTAGGGATTTATTACTACATTCCTTAAAGAAAAACATGATAGCTTCATTTAAATATTGCACTCATTTGGGCCCTTCTTAACATATGCGATATTAAAAACCATACTGGACAATAATTAGTTTGAAAAGGATGAAGATATTATTAGATAATGCCATTAATTAAACAAGATCATGCAACCAGTAAGCATTTAGGGAAAACCCCACTGTATCTGTTTTAAGAATATAATGCACGATCCAGTTCATTGATTGAAGCATGTGAAATCAATGGGACATCAAAGTGCTTAACTTTGGCTGATCCTAGTATTTCCAAGTGTAATACAAATGTGATCCAGTTCCACAGCTGTTGTTTTCAAATAAAGCAACAAATAAATAACAATGCTGTTTCCCCCCCAAACTTCCAAACTTATTTTTAATTTCACGAATTTGAAACCTATCTGTTAAATTATGAAGGTATACACCATAAGCTTTACTTTGATAAGCCAGGAAAGTCATAGAGATCAGATGACTGGCAAGAAATGTTGACCTTTTTATAGTGCTGAAGCCTGGAGTGAGCACTTGTGTTTAGGTTTCTGTATTCATAACCCACAAGTGGCCTAGAATTGACCATTGCCACTTCTGGCTACTGCTTACCAACTAAACCTGTATCCTGCACTCTACCCCCCTCTTCCTGCAAAATGAACATGAATTACTTTGACTTAGGCTGCAAACCTAACCCCCCCCCCTTTGGAGTAGGCCACATTAAATTCAATAGGACTTACTTCCGAGAATACATAATTAGAATTGGACTGTAAGTAACTGTTTTAAAGTAAACCTTGTATAGAAATGACTATGGATGGATGGATCAGTCTGCTTCTAGTCAGTACCAATTTCACATGTGTTCATTTATAAAGTCTATTCCATCTTGTTCCACATTAATTGCATTTTTTTAAAAATGCATAAAGATTTGTATTTAAATACATATTTTATCACAAAATATATATTTAACTACATATATTATTTCAATATATGAAGTCCTAGATATATTTTAACACATTTTGTATGTTTTTTCAGACAAGAACTGTAATCACTGTATTTGGAGATGTGCAAAATCTGAAGAACAATTACATTTTGATCCACACTTTTGTGCAAAAGTTTGCAAATCAGGTCCGTTTGCATCAGGATTTACAGAAATCAAGTTCTTCAAGCATGTAGCACTGACTATCAGTCATTTAATATGTAAGGGAGACATTTGTACCAGTCAAATAACCTCAGGCTCATCCAGACAGTTGCTTTCCATATTTCTGATTCAGTTGCCTGATTAAGACTGCCAATATTGTAATGATCCTGCTACAGAGCATTTAATAGCAACCAGACACAGTAATTACACAGGTAAAGCTTTGCACACCATTCTATTTTCATGCAAGAATTATTTATTTATTATAGAATAGTTATAATCCACTAGATCAAAGAGTTCTCCAAGCAGTATACAAAACAACTGTAGAAGAAACACAGCTAAAATCCACAAACCAATTAAAAACACATATACATAGAGCCATCATACATAGAGCACATAAAATTATTCATGTCAGGCAATATGCCAGGAACAGGCCAAGCTGGGGAAAAGTTGGTTACTCAAGGGACATGAAGGTATCTTTTCCATGAACACATTCTTGTAGTGCTTACTGGAATCAAATCTTGTGTACAACACAGCCCCGGATTGTTTTGTACTGCAATATGATTGCCATATTGGCTGCGATTCTGTGCGTTTGACAGAAAAATATTCAACCAAATCAGGTTTTGCTGGCTGGCACAAAGACACTGTGATGAGAAAAGCTGCAGCCTGCCAGTATGTTGTTAAAGGCTTCTGCATGGGAAAAGGTGATAGCCCTGCCTTTCCCTATCACTAATAGTGACTAGCACTGTCTAAAGGTACCCCTTACATTTCCACAGCAACAGTATAGCCAGTCACTGAACTAAGAGCTATCTGGACACATCAAAATCCTCTTCTTCCCTTCTCTTTATCATTGCTGTTCCTTTTGGAAGTGTCCTCTATGCTGAGACAAGCAATTTAGTATTTGTAATCATATGCTAGCAGTACAACTGCAGTATTGTCAATGCTGAAAAGTTAGGAAGTACAGCATAGTCTTATACTGAAGTATAGCCTTATACCGAATCAGAGCACAGGTCCATCTAGCTCAGTATTGTCTATACTAACTGGCAGCAGCTCTCCAGGTTTTCAGACAAAGGTCTCTCTCAATTCTGTTTGGAGATGCAATGGATTGAACCTAGAACCTACTGCATATGCAAAGGATTTGCTCTAGGCCTTATGAAAAGACTGTGCAACACTATACAGTATATTATGCTGTATTCACATCTCATTCCTTTAAACAGCGACAAATAAAGATCTTAAAACATCTCTGTAACAAAAGCTGTTATGTTGAATGAATGAATGAATGAATGAATGAATGAAAGGGTTTCATTTAAGACAGCGTAGAGCAGTAGTGTTCAAACTGTGTTCCAGACGTTTTCCAGGGATTCTCAATGAGAAAAATCTATAACGATGGGCAACCTACTCCAACAGTGATAGCTTGTCTATCACTATTGTCCACTACAAAATGAAGCCAAAGGAGTGTGCTAGTGTGTTCTAGGGTGCATTTTCAACTCCATGTAGGGCAACAATGAGGTCTAAGAGGCCCAACTAACACAGCATGTGAAGTGACCATGCACCCGAGGTCTCCCCAGAATATTAAGATGTACATGCAGACGTTTCTCAACAGGCAATCCAATAAGAAAAGAGTTAAATGATGGCAGAAATATTCAAAGCCCATGCTGTAGAGCAGGGATGGGGAACCTGTGACACTTCAGATGTTGTTCAGTTACAACTCCCATCAACTCTAAACACTGGCCATACTGGCTGGGGCTGATGGGAGTTGAAGCCCAACAACATCTGGAGGACCTCAGGTTCCCCACCTCTGCCACAGAGCAATGTTTGTCCAGAACATGCCCTAGAAATACCAAAGGTAGCTAGGATCAAGACCATTATATCCATAAGCAGAAAGAGTTCTGTAAATGCTTACATTGAAGCATTCTGTACCTGCAAATTTAGCAAAATGGCACCAATTCTCATGGCCTCACTAAGTTCAAGACTGTACATCTGCTGGGGGAAGCGGGGTGGGCTCTGATTGTTTGGAGGAAGAACCTCAATGTAAACAGTAGTGATGGAGCTCCTGCAATGACAAGGAAACAAACAAAACCCAGTCAAAAGCAATTCCCAACACGGCACCTCCCCTTCACTAAAACTGCAAATGTTATTATACTTCAGAAATAAGCACTCAACGCTCCTTATGAACCAGAGTCCCAGTTCAGCAATTGCTTGCATATGATGCACAACCCATTCACTCTAACATTGAGAGCATATTTGCATGGAGTGACTGCACAGGCTGTATGTAGGTTTTTTCTTATTTTCTACCAGGATTTAGATTATAAAGACTAATATGAAAGCTGGCAATTAAACAACATGCACATTCATACTTAACCAGTTATAACGTTTTCCTAATCTACTGTCAGAAATAACAATTCTTGTCTAAATGTCCATAATCTTTTGCTCTGAAGATGTAAGGACTCCAATTTTTCTGTTCCCCAGTCTAAGGCGCGCACACACGCACACATACACAAAGAACCTAGGGTAATTTTTTAAAAAAACAATACACTAGACAGAGAAAATAAAACCTTTTGTTCTTTTTCGCCTCCAAATACATGGCTTACCTGAGTAAAACTGTTCAAGGTTTGAAGTGAATTGTTAGATAATTCTTCTAAGCTAGTCCTGAACTCCACAGCAACCAGCGCAGTGATGAGAAACAGGAAGCCTTCCAAAAACAAAAACTTTACTGACGAAGTGGAGTTGAACGTGTGCTTCCTCCTCGATATAAACTATATCGGAAGGATGGGGAAGGACGTACTGGAGGTGCTGCTGCTCTACATGTGAAAGAGTGCATTGAATCCAGAAAGCTAGAAACCCCCAAAGAGGCAGATGCCTCCACAGTATCATTGTGGGTGATGACTGGGCCCCAAGAGTAATTTAGTACTAGGGACATTCTATCATCCCCTTGATCAAAATGCTTAGGGTGATCTTGAAATGAAAAATGAAACGGAGAGGGCATCCAAATGAGGAAATGTAGGAATGGACAACTTCAGCTACCCTAACAAAGAATGACTACATATGTGTTCCAGCCACGACACAGTAAAATTTCTAGATACCCTAAATGACTGTACCCTAGAACAGTTGGTCATGGAACCAATCAACGGGACAGCAACCCTGGACTTAATCTTAAGTGGCGCACAGGACCTGGTGCAAGATGTTTGTTTGTCAAACCGATTGGGAGCAGTGACCATAGTGCTATTAATTAACATATAGTAAATGGTCAATTGTCAAGAAAATCCAACACTGTCACATTTGAGCAGAGCTTGGAAAAGTTACTTTTTTGAACTATAACTCCCATCAGCCCTATCCAGTGGCCATGCTGGCTGGGGCTGATGGGAGTTGTAGTTTTAAAAAGTAACTTTTCCAAGCTCTGCATTTGACTTCGAAAGAGGAACCTTCCCCAAAATGACAGGATTGGTAAAAAGAAAGTTGAAAGTCAGAGACAAGAGGGTCAAATCACTTCAAAATGCTTGAGAGTTATTTAAAAACACAATATTAGAACCTCAACTGGAGTATCTACCACAGATCAGGAAAGGTACTACCTGGGCCAAGAGGATGCCAACATGGTTATTGTTATTATTATTATTTTTATTATTATTATTTGATTTATATCCCACCCTTCCTCCCAGCAGGAGCCCAGTTAATGAGCAAAGAAACTATTAGAGGCTTCCTTCAAAAACTGGAAGTCTTATCTGAATAAGGAAAATAAAAAGGAACACAAACTCTGGCAAAAGAAATGCAAGAAGACAATAAGGGATGCTAAAATTTTGAGGAGCACATTGCTAAAAATATAAAACCAACAACAACAAAAATCTTTAAATACATTCAAAGCAGAAGACCATCTAGGGAGGCAGTTGGACCCTTGGATGACAAAATGTGCTAAAGAGGATAAGGAGATTGCAGAGAAGTTAAATGAATTACTTGCATTTGTCTTCACAGATATATATAGGGCAGATCCCTGTGTCTGAACTAAGTTTGCGGAAATGAGTCAGAGGAACTGAGGCTGATAGTGATTATGAGAGATGACGTCCCAGGCTTAATAGACAAAATAAAGACTGACAAATGCCGGGTCTGGATGGCATCCACCCGAGAATTCTCAATGAAGTCAAAAGTGAGTATTGATTTTCTAACAAAAATATGTAATTTGTCCCTCAGATCAGCCTCTGTGCCTGAAGACTGGAAAGTGGCCAATAAAACACCAATCTTGAAAAAGGGATCCATGGGGATTCTGGAAATTTTAGGCCGGTTAGATTAATGTCTGTACCAGGAAAACTGGTACAAAGTATTGTTAAAGATAACATAAGCATATAGAAGAGCAAGCCTTGCTGAAGCAGAGCCAGCATGGCTTCTGCAAGAGTAAGTCTTGTCTCACCAACCTATTGGAGTTCTTGGAGTGTGCCAACAAGCATATAGATAGAGGTGATCTGGTTGACATAGTGTACTCGGGCTTTCAAAAAGCTTTCAACGAGGTACCTCACCAAAGATTCCTGAGTAAGCTTAGCAGTCATGGAATAAGAGGAGAGGTCCTCTTGTGCATCAGAAACTGGTTAAACAGCAGGAAGCAGACAGCAAGGATGAATGGACAGTTCTCCCAATGGAGGGGTGTAGAAAGTGGAGTCCCCCAAGTATCGGTATTGGGACCAGTGCTTTTTAACATGTTCATAAACAATCTAGAGTTGGGGGTAAGTAGTGATGTGGCCAAGTTTGCTGATAATACTAAATTGTTTAGGGTCATTAAAACAAAAATAAATTGTGAAGAGCTGCAAAAGGACCTCTCCAAACTGAGTGTATAGGCAGTAAAATGGTAAATGCAATTTAATGTAAGCAAGTGTAAAGTGATGCATGCCGGGGCAAAAAGTCTTCTTTTCACATATATGCTCATAGGGTCTGAACTGGCAGTGACTGATCAGGAACAAGAACTTGGGGTCACACTGGATACTCAATAAAGATTTTGACCCAGTATGTGGCAGCTATGAAAAAGGCCAATTCCATTCTAGGGATCATTAGGAAAGGTATTGAAAATAAAAGTGCTGATGTTATAATGCCATTATACAAATCTATGGTGCAAACACTTTTGGAATACTGTGTACAGTTCTGGTTGACTCACCTCAGAAACCATATTGTAGATTTGGAAAAGGTTCAAAAAGGGCAACCAAGATAATCAGAGGAATGGAGTGACTCCACTCTGAGGAAAGGTTGCAGCATTTGAGGCTTTTTAGTTTAGAGAAAAGGTGAGTAAGAGGTGACATGATGATCGATGTTTATAAAATTATGCATAGCATGGAGAGAGTGGATAGGGAGAAGTTTTTCCTCTTTCTCTCATAATACTAGATCCAAGAAGCTGAAGCCTAGAAGATTCAGGACAGATAAAAGAAAAGGACTTCTTCACCCAGCACATAGCTAAGCTATGGAACCAGCTCCTTGAGGAAGCAGTAATAGCCACCAACTTGGCCAGCTTTAAAAGAAGATTAGACAGATCCATGGAGAATAACAGTATCATAGGCTACTAGCCATAATGGCTGTGCTCTGCCTCCACAGTCAGAGGCAGTACGCTTCTGAATACCAGTTGCTGGAAACCACAGGGAAAGGGCTCTTGTACTCAGGTCCCACTTGTAGGCTTCCCATGGGCATCTGGCTGGCCACTTTGAGAACAGGATGCTGGACTAGATGGGCCAGTGGCCAGATCCAGCAGACTCTTCTTATGTTCTTATAATTTAATGGGCCACATATAGAGATTACACTTGCTCATGCTAGAGCTCCCCAGTGCCCATTTCATAATTTCAGGGAACCTTTGGTAAGGCAGATTCATACAGTTTACTAATCAAAAGCTCTCTCACACTTCCTTAATCTTGTCGAGTGCTTCATGCAAATTAGAATGGCAGCCACTGCAGAAACAGAGGACCGTAATACAGGTTCCATGTGGACATCACAGCTCCTGCTCCAAGTTATCAATATGACAGAAAGTCATTACTGACTTCCAGGAGAAATTTAAAAACATTCTTGTTTACCCAGCATTTGATGGTTCAAAGATAACTAGCCATGGCAACCTTGAAATTAGTGAGTGCGGACAAGTGATTGCTTTAAATATTTTTAGAGATTATTTTAGATGGTTTTAAATTGTTTTAAAATGTTTAATTTTAAATGTTTTACATATTTTCATTTTATTATAAATTGTATTGTTTTAACATTTCAGTGTTTGCCATTTTTGGCTCCTTTGGGAAGAAGGGGGGGTATAAACATTTAATAATTGACAATGATGACAGCTACAATAACATTAAGAATATTCCCAAATAATTTGCTTTTTCTACTAGTCACATTAGTTGATTTTACAAGGTTTTGTTGATGAAGCAATATCCAACTAATTATGAAAAAAACTATTTAATTATTAAGAAGCTATTTAGCATGTCCCCTATCCAACATTATTAGGATTAAGACCAGAGAATTCCATTCCACCAGTCAATGCCACATTGAGATCATCTTCAGAGTGGAAAAAAAGAGATTATATTAGTTTCATTTCCATCTCGATTTAAACCCTAGTTAAAATATGAACAACTGGGCTGCTGCTGCACTGCTAGGAAACAAGCCATGGTCTGGTTTAGGATTGTGTCTAAACCCAGTAAGCCAAGAAAAAATCTTGGTTACCACTTATTTCTGTCTGGGCAGAAATAAACCACAAGCCTGAATTCAGACATAATGTTATTGTTGCCAGACCCTGATATGTTTCCTAGGAGCAACAAGAGTACAGGAGAAGTGAAGCACCCACAATTTCAGCAGCCTGCACGACCCTCTGCACGTTCACATCATTTATTGTAACTAAGTGACATTGTGATACTGGACTTTATTTGTTTAAGTTAAAATGCATTTTAACTTACTCTGGCTTGGTTTACTTAAGAATTGTGGCACAGTGAACTTACAGTTAATTTACTTGTGTGTGTGTAACAGAAATGCTAATTTGCTGACTGGTATTGTTTGTATAAAGCTGCGTTTGCAAAATAGCTATAGCTGGGAAAATCAGGCTTTGTTGCAATATGCAGCTGTGTTTGTAGAAAAAGGTATCAGATATGAGTGAAACATCCAAGGTTGAAATGGGAAAAACAAGTTGTGAATAACAACTCCAAATATGGAACTAGGAAGAGAGGGGAAGGTACCAGTGGACATGGTTAAAGTGATGTATGGAAAATGAAAGTGATGTAGTTATGATGCTAATGATGCTAATGTAATTAACATAACAAAGCTGATAAAAAGGCCAGCAATGCATAGTTTTGCCAGAACTGGCCTGGCCTCTTCTCCACGTGCACGTGTTAGCAATAAAGATACTCCTTCTCCATCATTGTTTCGTCGTTTCTGAGACTCTATTGGGGTGAGTATTGGGAGCGAACTCAAGCCACCAGGATCCCTAAAAGGGACTGGGGCGTTTTGTTGGTAACAACATGTGAGCCAGACCAATGTCATGAAGAGTTACGAATTAGGAACATAATTTCTGTCCCTATGTTAAGTCTAAATCGATTTAACCACTGAACAGAGTTGCCCCCCTTTCTACAAAGCCAGGCTGAAGTTCTGCTACTATTTGTTCCCATTCCCAGGCAGTAGCAAACAACCTGTGTATGTTATTAGTCTCAAACACTGGATGTCTAAAGACAAGCCTGAACTTGCCCCATGCCCCCACCTTATGTTATACATAGGAAAACCATCTCAATCCCCCTGGCCTATTATTTACCATTTTATAACACATTGTTACCTGAAGCTAACTTATAAGTTTCCCTATGAGAGTGGAGATAAGGCTATTGATGGGAGTCTTCTTGAGTCAAAGAGCCAGCAAAAGCCGTATCTTTCTGCCAATCAGAAAGATCCATTTAATTTCTAATTCAGAAACAACTGCTTCTCACTATGGATCTTATGCAATCTTATACAGTAGGGCCCTGCTTTACGGCGCTTCGCTTTACAGCAATTCGCTAATACAGCGGTCTCAATTAGACGCAATTAGACTAAAGCCCCACTCATACGGCGCATGTTCCGCTTTTACAGCGGTTTTTGGGTATCGCACACCATTCTATTCAATTGTTGAGCCTCGGCTCTCTCTTCAGGGGCAGGAAGGGGGGAGGCATGAGTTGCAGGTGCCTCAGCTGTCAGAGGGCGCGGAAGACCCAGGAATTATTGAGTCTGAGCAGGACCTTGGGAGAGGAAGCGAGCCTGAATTTGAGCCAATTCCCACTGATAGTGTGCTCTCAGAAGAGGGGAGTGCGCCGCCCCCAGTTGTTGCAGAGGAGCCGTTGGGGGAAGCTCAGGAGAATGTGCCAACTCCTCCCTCGCCAAGCAGTTCTCAGGAGGCCACCAGCATGACGCAGCCTCCTGACCTCGAGCCTACTCTGGAGCAGGTGTCTTCCAATGAACCGTTGGAAACACGCCCCCCGTCGCCTCGCTCCCGCCGCCGTGAGAAGTGGACAGGGCAGAGACAGGACTTGCGAAGGAGTCAGAGAATATGCTCAAAAACGTTCCCTACTTAAGCTGGCAGCACACGGGGGGGGGTTGCTGAGTCAACTTTCTTCACACGTCAGAGAGCATGTGTAGAGTGTAGTTTGGGATTCAAGTGAGCCAGTATAGGTGTTTCTTATGAAGTACAATGCTTTTGATGTATCCATTACTTTAATAAAATGAGATTTAATTGCACCCGCGTCTCAGTCTCGTGGTTCTGGCTCTGGATGGGACATCAATGAGTTCTGCTTTACAGCGGTTCTTGCTTTACAGTGGGGGTCCGGAACATAACCCGCCATATGAGTGGGGCCCTACTGTACCCATTTACCTGGGAATAAGCAAGATTGCACTGCAAGTAAATTTAAAAATTAGTGCTGTGCTGAAATTTTCTTCTTTTTTTCCTCCTCTGGCCATTCTCATCAATTAAGGAGCTCAGAAATTGTATTTGAAAATGATCAAGGAGATACAATTCCAGTGACATCCTCAGGGACAGGCTGCAGTGTATTTTTGCACTTACCTTACTTTCAAGGTGGGCCAAAGGGTTTTGTAAGTGTCCTTTCTTTCATTCTACAAATCATCTGTCTGGTAGGGATGGTGGAAAAATTCAATTCGCTTTGCATTTAAAGCTGAATTTACCAGATTTGCACTTTTCAAAAAAATATGAGAACTGAAACACAGTCATCCTTCAAAAGTCACACTTATCTGAATTTTGCAATGCAGTTCTCCAACCACTGTTTGCAAAAAATGCATACATCAAGGGGAAATGTGCATAAAATAAGTATTATAGTAAAAATAACATACAAAATGCATTATATTAGGAGAAATTGCTTGCAAAATGTGTACATTAGTCAAAACTGCATACAAAAATGTGTGTAATAGAAGACATTTTCATGAGGGTTTTTTTTTAAATGCAAATTGCTGCAGAACTGAGTTTAAGACTGGAAAAATGAGAATCTTGGAAAACCAAAACTGACAGATCTTTCTATCCCTACTGTTGGGTGGGCAGCATTCTGCAGCACTCTCAGGTGCTTGCGCTTCCTGAAAACCCCATGAAATCCTCAGCAGGGCTTTTGTATAGGTGCAGGAAGTGGGGAAGCTATCTACTATGCCCCTGGCTGTTTCCAGAGAGGCAGAGTGTTGGAGAAATGCGCAGCAGAAAGGAAAATGCACACACCTGCTTTGGCCTGCGGCACAATAAGGCAAGCTCTCAGCCCCACCCCCATTACTGAAATTATAAAGTGCTGTGAGAATGGGGGAGAAAAAAAGAAGCTTCATTTACATGGGAACAAACCTTTTGAGAAATTGGAGGACAAGTTTTGGCACAGCATTATTCTAAACACCTGCCTATTATAAGATCTGAAGGGATGTATTAAGCCAGGATCAATATTTTGTTTTTTATTTCCTTGAATGGAATTACATGTCATTTGTGTATGTTAATAAACCTAATACCTTGTTAAATAAACCTGGGAGAAGGGTCTGCTAAGCTTATAACACTCCATTTTAATGTCTTTGCCCTTTCAGTCAAGTTTCCAATAGCTTGGTAGAGTGGATTAATTAGAAACTGGAGACTGGCAGCATTATAACTGGGCCAGAGCAAGAACTAAGTTGACTGGTACTGAGTTTGCCTTTTGGTCACTCAACAGAGGATTGCAGCTACTGATTGATAGCGAGTAATGTAGTTATAGCAGTAAAGCTGCAGCAACTAGAACTCCAGGGTAAGGAAAGGCGTTAAAAACTCTCTGAAGGACCCAAGGGATGTCACAGGGATGTTTTATTCACATTATAATGGAATAGTTGAAGTTCCATCTAATTCATGCCAATTTCACTCTGGCAGCAATTAATCTACCAAACATGGTTCTTAAGACATGCGCCAACAGAAAACTGAAAGACGCCTAACTGCTCCGTAGTCACAAGGGTCTGGATCTTAGCAAGGCCTGCATTTCAATAATAATAATAAAAAACACAGCAGAAACACCCCTAAGTCTTCCATTGGGATATAAGTCAGGAATGAAGGCATGCATGTGGAATACAGAAAATCGAGTCAAAGCTGATCTCAGTGCAGCTCTTGAATGAGAGAATAATTTGGCTGTTGTCAGTCACCCATCTCCTGATAATACCCTGGGCTTTCAGAAAGCAAGGACTGTAGTCTGTAGGGGGTGACTTCAATATCCAGCGATTAAGCCAGTTTTAGAAAATTGCTCAGATCTAATAGTAGTAGTCCATTGAGTCATTGCTCTACCGGTCACACAAATTGAGAATCGGGGGGGGGAGGGGAGGAGAGAAAAAGAGATGACTTGAAAATGTCTCATCTGACCAACTTAGAAGGGAAAAAACATTTTTAAAAAATCAAACATTTCCTTAAAGGCTAGAGAAGGGATTCTCTATCAATGCAGGGATGGAAAAAGTAAAGCCCAAAGGACATGTATACCATCCAGTGATTTCTGCATAATCTTTGAGTTTATTCTAGAACCCCAAGGCTACTTGCTTTTAGTTACAGCTTCTAGCCCTTGTGTTTGTTTGCAAATGTACATTGGAAAACAAGATGGCAATCCTATGAAATGACTGGAAACGACAACAAAAAAGTAAGCTAAGAGTCAAAAGTTTAAACTCCTGTGGATTCTAAGCCTATACACCACAATTTTTCAAGGACTGTGTAAAGTTTTTTTGCATCTTAGAGTAGCACTAGGGCTGATCAGCCAAAAGCCTTTCACACATGTAGTATATATAGCATACACATGCTGAGGAAAGTGGGATTGCCCTTGCTGGTCCTACTCCCTACAATCACATGCTCTGCCCACAAATGTCAACACATTTAATGGACCGTTAGAAAGGAGAGCTATGCACATACAGCTGTGTGTGCTTTAGTTCTGCACCCAATCAGGATGAGAGCTTATGCATGTAGTAGGCTCTCTTCTCAAATGGCCCTTGAAGGTGGGGATATCCATGGCGGGTTCTGCAGACATGGGTCTGCTCCTGCCTCCACACATATACCACACATGTGGAGGACTAATGACCAAAGAGCCCTACATTTACAACATGAATATTGTAGAAATTCACCATAGGGAGAAGAGTTTGGACTTCCAAGTTTTGCCCACAATAAACATAGGGGCTATTTGGGGTGATATTTCCTCTCTCTCCATATTGGGAATGGTCCTTGGTCTCACCTGATTCTTCCCAACTTTCTCCTTAAATATAATAGTAACATTCAAACCAGGAGGAGAAAGAGCCCCCTCTCGTGTCTCTTTCATTACACAGAGAGGTGAAGGGGGCCATGGGCAGATTCAGCAAGATCTGTTTTCGTTTGCTGTGTTTCCTTTTTATCTTCCTTACACTTCATTGGATGATAGATTCAGAATTTTTAGAACTGAAGGACCAAAACTCCTTAACTAGTCTCTACACATTTCTCCAGCTTTACTTTACTGTGCTTTTGTGGTGCTAACACGTGGCCATCTCACATCTTTTTGCCAACACGGTGATCATCTTTGCATCTGCACACCCTGAAAAATGTAATGCATAGTCCCTCATGGACCTGACAGACAATGGGTGGGTATTAAACTAAGCCCTGCTCAGAATAGACCCACTGAAATTAATGAACATAAGTTCGTTGTGTCTATTAACTCCAGTGGGTCTACATTGGCATACAAAACCATCCAATGGAATTTGTTGTTTAAATTCAAAATGGATCTGACCTCATTTAAAATATGCATGCCACATGGTACTTGTTATCCCCTGCCCCCTCAGTATGCATACTGTCACATGGAAAAGGGAGAATCCCTGCAAATTATAACATGCAAATCAGGATTAAGCCATCTCAGCTATTCTATTTAAACCTGAAAGTGTTCTGAGAGCTAAAATATCTCTTTTTGTTGTTGCTGCTGTTTCTGTTAAGTTGGTATGAGAAAACAGTCCATCTCTCCCTACTCCTCGCTTCCCAGATCTAACAAGTTGGAGATTAGAAACTGAATTTGCTGGTGCAAACGTGTTTCCGTGGAGTGTATTTCATTGCTTGCCTAGCGTTTGCACAGCTTGCAATTTGTGCTCCAAATTGAGCTAAGGCACACTATAAGATTGTATCATTTGGATAAAAGGTTACCACCAGCTTAGCAATCCTTTCATTCCAGGATTTGGAGATATTACCTTTGCATTATAGTTTGCAATTTATAGAACAAACACCTACTTTTGCCTTCATTGCTTAGCTTTCTCTCATTCTGTCCCTTAAACAAACCCACACGGCAAATATGGATGGAAGAAACTTAACATGTAACAATTTACAATAATAATAATAATGACAAAACAACATATTCTGGTGCACTGAAATAGCCACATGCAAATATCTGTGTGCTGGATATATACTAATTTCATTAATGAGCTATGACATTCCGATATAAAGACTTCTTTTCAATATGACACTTCAAGCAATCAACTGATGTGCCTTGTCCAAAGAAACCAAATAACTGGAGTTGTGTTTCTTTGATCATTGTGCTCCTTTACACCATTTATGAACTATAGTGTGGAAAGGTTAATTTCTCAGCTATGAAGGAAAAACATTTAATTACAATATTAATTACCTTCTCTGTGCAAGAGGAGCACTGTCAGATGCTTTGACAGTGAGGGCATAGGAACGTCCAACCACCAATTCAATTCCTGGAGCAATAGTGATAAGGCCTGTTTGATCATTAATTACGAAGTCTCCCTGATCCCCGGCCAGGATTTCATATATGATCCGCCCATTTGAACCTTCATCAGCATCCATGGCAGTGAGCTGCAATTGAAAATTAGAATTTGATTTTTGTTTCATGTTCAGGCTGGTGGTTGTTGTTGTTTTCTGCTAGAATGACAAGAGACCCATGCTATTAAAATAAGGAGTGTGTGTGTGTACATGTGTACAACCTATGAAACGAGGGAGAAAGCAACCATGTATTGAATCTGTACATCCTGCATTAAAGAATGAAGTTCAAGAAACTGCATTACAAGTGCAAGCACATAGCAGCAGGAACAGCAGATCAGTTAACCCAATATAGTGGCTACTAGGTTAAATCCAGTGGTGGGTTTGCCATAGAGGAAAGCTTCTGGGAGGAAGGGCAGGATATAAATCTGAAAGAGAGAGAGAGAGAGAGAGAGATCCTCCCAATCAACTTCAGCCCTTCACACTATACACCATTCTGTTCCAGAGCATCCTCTGACCATCAGGAAAAATTTTTTGGGAGGGGATAGGAGGCTCCAGAAGCAAGTAGTGCTCCAACTTGTGTGGGTGAAAGCACTTTCTACTAAGGCAAAACCACCACTGGATACAACCCATTATCATTCCTGGTGGATACCAATGCCTTAAAGTAGCACTGCCCTAATTGTACAAATCAGGTCAGAACCAGGCCAACCTTCTGATGTTATCCATCTGAAGGTAGCCAGGCAAACTGAGAAAAGGGGTAGCGCTAAGTGAGCATCCTGTCAGTGCAAGGATTTCTGCTTACACAATGGGACTTCCCCTTCTCCTCTCCATGCCCCCTAGTTCTATTCTAGGGGAACCCCGAAATCTCTGGAGCAGATTTGGGGACGGCACAGGGTTCATGCAAGGGGAGGAGAGGGCAGCACAAGCGGAAATCCTTCTGCTGCCAGGATGCTTACTTAGCGCTATGTTGGATACGACTCATTCTTTTATGAACACAGATGCAAATCTGTTTTACATCGATATCTAACTGTAGAAGTCACAATGTGATTTCTTTCTTAATTCAGTGTTCCCATTTCCATTATGTAAGGCGGTGGTTCTCAAACTTTTTCCCCATTTGAAAATTGCCAATGGTCTTGGTGGACCACTTGATTATTTTTCTGCCTGTTGTAGCAATTGCGATATGCTGTGCTAGGTGCTGTATGATTTTAAAATGTATTTTTATTGCTTCTTTTATTTCTAATATTATATTGTATTGCATAACAATTTGCATTCCATAGAATTCAAATTGTAATAACATAAAATATAAGCAATAAAAGCAGCAATAAAATGCAATTAAAAGTCAATATGAATATTTAGCACAGACATGCCACAGACCACCCGAATAAAGCTTATAAACCACAGTTTGAAGACCACAGTTTGAGAACCCCTGATATGGACATTATCACATGTCTGTGCAAGTATTATCCTTGAGGTGGTAGCAATTTAGGAGGTCCCTTGTAAATTCCTAGTGTCCATGAGAAACACAGACAAATAAAACTACTGCTATATTGTGTGAGAGTTTTTTAAATGAGGGGAAACTGAAATGAAATCACATGCTTTGCAACCATTGTTTTAAAGAGCTGCTTCATGTTTTCTTTAAAAAACAAATTTGTGAAATATATTCTTTTGAAACCATAAAAACAGATGCTAGTTTAGGCACCTAACCAGAAAGCTTCTCTGTAGAGTTAAAACCTGCTGCTGGACATCAAGTTCAAGAATTTATCCATTTTGCATATCTTTGCTTTTTGGTGTTTAAAATGCCATCACTTTATTCTGCATATAATGAAGTTCATGATAGGGCTGGGCCAAAATACTCCCCCTTTATGTCTCCATAGACCATAAAATATGGGTAGTGGTGGCTATTTTTGGTGGTGGGTACATTATTTTTGTTGGTAATAGGAAACTTACTGAGCTCCCTTAATCTGATTAGCTGGTATCCACCATATTTTTTTTTACCAAACTGCCCCATTTGGAGGGGCAATGGGGGGTTATTTAGACTACTCCCTGGACCATGGAATTTGCAGGGGACGGGGAGATGTCTATTTCTGGCTGATTGCAACAAGAGAGTGCTGGTAAATTTCTATCCTGTGAAAATTCCACACTAGTAGTGGATGGAGTGGTGCGATGGATGTGCTTACCTGACCTCCCAGCAGGTGAGTCGCTGCTGCTTACTGGGAGGGAGAGGAAGTAGTGATGGGGAGGGCGGCAGGGTACAAACGCACTGACAGGAACACTAGAACACTTGTACCACTCTGACCTTGCCCCTTCCACTCTCAGTATGCAGCAGCGACTCACCTTCCTGGTTGGTCAGGCACACACGCCCCTAAAATGTGACAGAGGGCAGTAAATTTCATCCCTCTCTTCTGCTCCTGAGCCTCTCTAAATTCAGTTCTACAGTCGACAAACACATGACACCTACAAATCTACTGCTCTATCAGGCTGCATACAGATGTACCTGGAAACAGAAGGGCTGTTTGCTGACAGTGAGCTCTGCTTTCACCCACCTTTCGTCCTGAACTGACACGTATATACTGCCTATCAATCTAATTCTGAATTGCTTCTTCCTGATCACTCCTCATGCTTCAGGCAGGCAGTCTTTTTGTTTTTTTAAAAAAGTAATTAGATTAAAAGTGTGTTTGGGCAGGCACTGATTTTTTTTAAAAAAAAGGAGCTCCCCCCCATTTTTAAACACCACCCCTTCCAACAAAGCATGGAGGAGGGAGGTGACTTCATGACTAATAGGAAGGCTCTTGGCATTGGGCACAGCGCTGTGGTGAGAAGGGTGAGTAGCTTCATGACTGACAAAAGGGCCAGAGAATGGGCCCTGCAAAAATCCAGCTTCATCTCAAAGAAGGAAAACAGAATTTTCCCTAAGCCCACTTAGCATAATAAGGCTGTACATGTGTGACATGATGTGTTGAGTTCGGTTCCAAACTGGGCTCTTCAGTGAATGTTTGCATGTCTGCTTGTGCTCCAAATGCCTTGTAAAATAAATGCTCTTGTCATAGCCAGCATATTTAAACTAGTAAATAACCCCATTTACTCAGATCTCCTACAAAGTATTTCTACATACTGGTCAGGTATACATGGTTTGGTGGACATCACATTGAATGAACAACTACAGCAGCAACAGCCTTTTCCTTGCAGAGAATACAGGAGGGGGAATACACACACCTCCATGCATTTAATGTATGCATGAACGGGGCTACAAGGATGCATGGGTGATTCCCGCCCATTGCCATCACTGAACACTGACATCACTGTCCCCTGACAAATGTCTGCATGAAATCTGTTGGAAGGATTTCTCCCTATATGTAGATCAACATGCAGACAGCTAATACATGCAAGGAGGGATCCTGTTTGCCCAGGATCTCTCCTCACATGTCGGAGCTCTCTGCATGTACATCTATTCCTGGGAAAACTGTTTCTGACAAAGACAAATTGATGCTCATTGGGGGAGTGTGGTGGTGGTGGTGTAACCAGGCTAACTCACACAGCCCCATAATTTCCTCCATGTGTACATTCAGCAGTTGTGTGCATCTTGCTAGGGAAAGGCAGGACTGAAAGGATTTTTTCTTACAGCCTTTGCCTGTAGGCCACTTCTGGGCCATTAATCTCTATAGGCAGACAGAAGCTTCTGTCAAGTGATAATTCATTAAAGCTGCAATCCTAAACCCAATGGCTAGGAAATAAGCTCTGCTTATTTACGTTCTGAGTAAACATGCATAATATAAGAGGAGCCCTGCTGAATCAGACAGCATCCTGTCTTGACAGGGGCCAATTAGATGCCTATGGGAAGCCCACAAGCAGCACACGAGCTCAACAGCTCGCTTGTGATTCTCAGGAACTGATATTCCAAGGCATACTACCTCCATACTACAAAGACATAATGGCTAGCAGTCATTGATAGCCTTATCCTCCATGAGTTTGCCTAACTCCTTTTTAAACTGTCATCACACCACCACCACACTCCCTCATTGAACATCACTTTGATTTTGTCAGAAAGTTCTGCAAAATATAGATGTACAAGTTGGTGGCCATCACCACATCTTGTGTGGCAAAGTTCAAAGTTTAATTATAGAATCATACTCCACAAGGCTATCATTTGAACAGATCCATGGAGTATGGCAACAGAGGATGATGCATTACAGCACTGAACTCAACAATGTGCCTCATTTTTATTGCTTAAAAATACTCTCAAAAGCATATATTCCTTTAATCATTTAAACATTTCCTTGTAATACTTCTCATAGTTGTTGACCTCATAAATGAATGTTATTAATAAAGGTTGATGAGAGCTTTAAAAACGTTATAATAACCTTCTCTAGATCAGCAATAAAGGGGTTGGGTAAAGATAAATAAGAGCTTCATATAAAATGCAAGTCCTAAGCGTTTAATTATGTACTTGGAACCAACCCAAGTTTTACAGCGACAACACAAATAGGGAAACTGGTAGACTACACAAATACATAAATTAATAAGGTTAATTAAATTTACAAATGAAGGTGCCTTGAAATGCTAAGTCATCTGAATAATATTTTGGGGCCAGAAAGATGTCTGAAAGGGAGAATTAAAGTAAAATAAACCAGTCACAACACTATGATTTTTAAAATTCAAATTGCAGGTGGCTTTGGCTGACAGACTCCGTAGTTTACATGAATGTGTGTGTGTGTGGGGGGGAAGGGAATAACATCTAAGAGGTTGAAATAGGATCATTCTGCTTTTTCTATATAACTTCATGCAGTAGCAGCAATTTTGTTCATTAAAAATGTGCAATACTCACAACTTGACAACGATAAATATATTCTGTTAATGCTGAGGCAAAGACTTGATTTGCATTATGCAAATAGGAAGCTACATGAAACCTTCACAGCATCGTGTCCTAACAATGCCACTTTGTTTACAGGGTTGCCAGTTCTGATTTGTTGCAATCATTTTTAACAAGAGTTAGTTTAGTTGGACAGAACCCTCTTTACCGGTGATGTTTTCCACCAAAACGTGGAAAAGTTAATAAGACATCCTGGCTCCAGTAGTTCCATGTCTGTCATGAACGAAAAGTTCAGGCAAATTGGTCTGATTCCCAAATGCCTAACGTGATTACTTCCTGCTGATCTAAATTGAAACCTGCAGTCATTGTGTGCCAAAAGGTTTTGCCTTCCAACCTTCCACATGTGGAATAACTGTTCCAAGCAAACAAACCTGCTTCCCCAAAGTCATAGACAATTAGCATAAATGTATTCTAGCTACTCCTGTAGTGTTATGAAAATTACCATGTCGCACTGCAGCTGACACCTTTGGATTAATAAGCAACTGGGGTCTACCATAACAAAATTCAGGCAGTCTCTGCATATGGGCTCTTCACTTGTTCTTGGCCCAACATTACAATCCATCCACCAAGAGCCACAGTTTAATAAAGTGGATGTGATACAAACTTTATCCCCCAGTTACTCAAAGGCTGCATCTGTATGGGGGATTTCTTCTGATCCCAGCTTGCTTCTGCAGGACCCCTAAAATATTCTGTTTATTATGATTAAATTACTACTACTATTACTGATCTTATTGTTTTTGTACACAACCTTGGAATTCTCCATAATGAGAGGAATTGTTTTAAATAAAAAATAAAATAAAATCAAAACCAGCAAGGATAGGGAAAGTTACTTGAAAAAGAGGGATAATATGGCATATGAGAAGCATGTGCCAACACTACATCTTGGGTTATATAGATGCCTGTGGCGATTAGGTATTCATTCTCTTCTGCCATACACATAGGTGAAAGACCAATATGAGCATCTGCATTGTGCAGATGAGCACGCTGTATTAGCAGTGGTATCAATGCCCCTCCAAGGTCCCTGTGTGGCTATTTGTACTTCAGTCTCAAAGCCATACTTTGGAAGGGCAAACTTACTAGCTCTCCTTCCTCCTTCAGAATTATAAGCATTCTGCTCTAGCAACAACAACAACAACAAAACCATTCTCAAAACCACTGCACCCAGAAGGATAGCATCAGAGGGGCCATAGTGGTTGCCTTTTCACTAGGGGTCTTTGGAGGAAGTGAGAGGGCCTATAAGAAAATGACATTAGAAGTTCCATGAAGATGTGTCCTCAGTCATCTTATTCTCTCCCAGACAGTCTGTTCTAACTTTGGTACAAATCAAAGCATCCTTGCCCATAAGTATTTTTTCTTAACAGCACAGAGAGTGCTTGAAGCATTGAGCCGGGGGTTCAACTTGATGACCTTATAGGCCCTTCCAACTCTATTATTCTATGATTCTATGAAAAATAATTCCCTGCAGACAGTATGCAAGCTCTCTGTCCACACTTTGTAAAGAACTTCTTGCATGAATATTGCAATGTCTGCATGATGGCTACTGCCGGATGACACACCTTTTCTTTTCTGAGAAAGGTAGCTCCTTCACAGCATTGCTTTGGGGGAATTTAAGTACACAAGTGGAAACCAAATTTTACTGTGGGAATATGCCTGTCATTGTTTTGGTTTCCAAATCCTATTTCCCACTGATTCCCCCATTTCATTTTATTTCATTTCCAATTGCATGCTGACCACAGAAATGCAGCCTATAATTAACACAGAAACAAGTCCTATTGATTTCATTGGAACCAGACCTACTCCCAGGTAAATGTGTATAAGATTTGCAGCCTTAGCCAATAATCTCTCTATAGTATAGGGAAGCTTTCCCCAGGAGTTTTAGATTCTTAAGGCAATCTAACTTGCTGTTTCATTTTTAAAAAATGGAAGACTAGGAGGAGGTGGTATGAGACAAAGGGATGTGGTAGAGGGTCAGAAGAGTTGTGGCAGAAAATCATATTCAAGGTCACATGAAATAGCAAGGAAGAACTGATCATACACAGAGAAAAGTATGAGGGATGTGGCTAGACCTCAGGATTCATTCTCACTTTAAGAAAGTTGAATCCATTTTAACTCCTTTTCCTGACAAAGGTCATGTACAGGGACTGATAAGGGAAAAATAATCCTCTCCAAATCCTGAAGACTATGAAAACATTGAACCACAAAAGTCTTGAAACTGCCGTTGCAAAGGTTGCTGTTAAAATAATGGAGAGAGGGAAGAACCAAGAATTCAATTGGTTATACCCAATCAATGAATAAATCAAATCCACCTACTTCTTCCCTGCTCTTTCTTCATGATTGTGTGCATTCGTTCTTCCATTACACAGGGAAAATGGCTAACAATTTCAAATCTGGAAATCTAGTGTAGGGGGTTTTGAGGTCAGGCAGGGCTGGATTTAGGTGACCCAGGGACTGCCTGGGGCACTCAGTTCAGGTGATGCTTGTCACAGGCTATTTACTTAGCAATGCACTTCACAGGTGCAGAAAGTTCACCTTCCCTTGCAACACTGACCTGTGTGACCAGTGATGTTAGTTAATCTTTGTTATTGTCATTAACATTTGCAGGAAGATTTGCATCGTGATCAGTCAACAAGCTGTGTGTGAGAGTGACTGAGATCAGATCCATGTGTGCAAAAGTAACTTATACAAAGTCTCAAATCATGCATACATATCATATATCCAAGTCATGAATAGGGAACAAATGTAATAATAAGTTATTCAAAATGTGAACAAATTGAGGGAGATACCATAAGTGGGGAGGAGAGCCTGGCTGGGAGTCCAGAGGCTGTGAGTTCAAATCCCCGCTCGTGTCTCCTGGGTATAAAGGGCCAGCTAAAGATCACCCCCACAGTGAGTGGCTCAGGGGTTACGTACCCTGCCACCTGTGCAGCCGTGGGCAAGCTGTATAGTCCCAAGGAGCCCAATTACCCCTCAGATGGCAGTTGTGGACAAGGAAGGGGCTGGCTTGTGCAGCTGTGGCAAGCCAGCTGGAAAGGACTAGCCTCAGAGGGAGGCAATGGTAAACCCCCTCTGAATAACGCTTACCATGAAATCCCTATTCATAGAGTCGCCATGTGTGTGTGTGTGTGTGTGTGTGTGTGTGTGTGTGTGTGTGTGTGTGTGTGTGTGTGTGTGTGTGTGTGTGTGTGTGTGTGTGTGAGAGAGAGAGAGAGAGAGAGAGAGAGAGAGAGAGAGAGAGAGAGAGAGAGATCCAAAATAGTCAAAAGGCCCACTACTCCAATAGTTCCAACATTCTCCCTTTCCATGGAACACCCAGGAAGGGAGAGGAAGCATGCAAGAAAACTCAATTTGTACACACCACTTCTTCTAGATAAAGGGGGATACTGATGCATTGGCCAAGATCCTTAAATCCTGTAGCCAGCCCTGCACACTGCAAATGCCATTGGTTAATCCAACTGTAATGTTTTCCTAACATTTATCACATAAAGCCAACGTTAAAACCAACTGGTCTGACAAATTATAATCGTAACAGATAATGTACTGGAGTAGGAACTGTCATTTTTGCAAGACAACTATATGTTACCCAAATTAAATGTTTTATTATCTCAGTAATGCAACTCAATTAGCGAATTGAAGAAGCCTTTCATGATGAATTATAGTTTAACTGTGCAAATGCACTAAGGTCAGTATTCTTTTTCTAACCTACTTTTTTATTAGAATATCCTGTTTCACAGTCTAATCATGACTGACCTGGGCCATTTTTCTTTTGAAGCGATCACAGCTGATTATCATCTTGAAGGAGGCAAGTGTCCTTATAAGATTATAAAGCAATTAGAAAGCAAAGCAGCAGAGTAGGACCACACAATTTCAAGAATAAATATTAAGACCTGAATGATTATTTCTGATACACAGTCCACCCCCAATTAAAAAAATATATAGTTTCTTATTTAAGAGATGTGCAGTCCAACCCTATACATATTTACTTGGAAGTATGTCCCATTGTGTTCAATAGAGTCAGTGCTTTGGGACAGTAGCCAGAATTTCTGAAGCTGACAATCACATACTTTAAAATATAATGAAAATAGACAGTCCCATCTGAATCAATTGTTGGCGTGTGTGCGTTGTTGTGTGAAACAGCATACATTACGTTGGAGTTAAGTTGAGCAAGAAACTTCTTCAGAGCATGTTAAGAGTCTTTATTGAAAGACATTAAGGCCAGAGGCTTAAGAGTAAATACATGCAGAGATTCTTCAGTCACCCCCCTTCTGGTACATCTCTCTCCATAGATATACACAAAAGACAGCCTCTCAGCTCAGAGGCATAATTCAGAAGAAGAAAACAACACACAGACTCTGTTAGAACTTTCCCAGTCGCTATCAGATGGCTACCATAGCAACGGCCTTCACTGTCCGTTCCCAGACAGGGCATAGACATAACTCCCCCTTAACCACAGTTACGTCTTCACACTTGCAGGTTTCATGGAAAACTACTAGAGACAGTAATGCCTACTGGTCACCAGCCCAACAGCTTCCCTTTTTTTCCATTAAGACTGCAAAATACTCATGAAATACATCTCCATAATACATAGTCATACAGTCATACATTTCTACAATACCTCTTGCAATACATTTCAGTACAGTTCAGTACAGTTCAAACTTACATCTCAGTAAAGTTCAAAACCTTATTCACTCAAACTTTGGTTCAACACATGTCAAATAAAGTGTCTCAGGATCCATGTCTACAACTTTATTCATTCCAGGACTTGTTATTAATCCCACAGTAAATCTGTCAGGCGGTTTGCCTAAATTCGCTCTCGTGGAGCGTCTTAAAGGAACCAGAGCCTCGGCTCTCTCTGCCCCCCCCCATTTGTGCTTGTGCTTGGCACAACCTGCGCAGGAGCTTCCATTTCCTCAGCTTTTCGTTTCTTTGATCTGCGTTTTCCAGAAATGAGCTCATTCAAAGCATCTCTGAGAGGTATTTGTGTACCTTCCACTTTAATGTCAACATCTGGCTTAAATTGTGTTCGTGTTTGTGTTTCATTTGTTTCTGTAAGAAGGACTGTCTCCCTTTGATCCCAAGGCTTTTCTGAGACTAATGCTTCTGCTCAGAATTAACTGCTGTGTTTCTGGACACCAAACTCTGAAATATGCATTCTGAAATCCCAAAACAAGACCTTGCTGTGCTCTGGGAGCAAGCTTGCCCCTCCTTTTTCCCTGTGGAATGTGGATCCAGCACCTTGCCCCGAATTTTTGAATGTGTTGTATTCTAGGCTTTCTGCCAGTAAGTTTCTCATAAGGAGACATTCCAATAGCACTGTGTAACACCCTGTTGTGAACGTAATTCGCATAAATAATTGCTTCTGCCCAGAAAGAATTCCCTAAACTGCAATCCAGCAGCATGGCTCTCATTGCTTCCCCAAGCACCCTATTTTTTCTCTCAGCAGTTCCATTGGAAAACGGGCTGTGTGGAGCAGTGAGATTCTGGTTTATTCCCTTACTCTCCAGAAAGTCACTCAATGCTTTACTCGTAAATTCTCCACCTTGGTCTGAGCGTATAGCCCCCACCGTGACCAAGTGTTGAGTTTCGATTCTCTTAATGAACAGTTTCAGCTTCTGCTCAGCTTCACTTTTATGCTTTAACAGAAAAACATGACAAAATCTTGAAAAATCATCTACCATTACCATGTAGAATTTCGCACCTCCTCGTGAAGCATTTATTGGCCCTGCTAAATCAACATGTACTAGCTGGTAGGGAGCTGTTGTGGTTCTCTCAGCCTCCCGGTTTATTGGTGCAATAGTCATTTTAGCTTGATTACAAGAATCACAATCCATTAACTGCCCACAAGCTTTTAAACGCATGTCTTCACTGTGCAAAGGGGTTTTCCTTACCGTGTCAAGGTTTGCATGCCCCAGCCTTTGATGCCATTCATGGACGCAGCCCTGATGTACCTGTGCCTCAGCGTTTAACACAGCACACCCTGCTTGACTGCTCTTTATTACAAACTGTGAATCATTAAGGCTTCCCTGCATGCACATTTCATCTCCCCTCATTATAAAACATTGGTCTTTGTGGAACAAAATTGAATAATTACAACTTACCAGTTTGCTAACTGATAAAATACTATGAGCCAATTCCGGAACAAACAAACAGTCTGTCATAATGCCAAGCTTGTCAAATTTAATCAGACCTTTAGCTTTTACAGATTTCCGTGATCCATCAGCAAGTAAAACAAAGTCCTGCTCATCTGTAGATGTGTAAAACAGACTCCTGTCTTTAATTAATATATGGCTTGCTCCGCTGTCGACAATAAAGTTAATTTGTTCCAAGTCTTTAGACTTCTGTTTACAAACAAAGTTCACACTTCCCTGCTTCAAGCCTCCGTCCCTGGAGTTTCGCTTGATTGCACAATCTTTACGGAGATGCCCACGGGCCCCACAGGCAAACCAAGACTTCAGCCGCTGCTGCTCCCGCTTGTTTTCCTGTCTGCTTTCGACAGCCTGCTCCGGTTCGGCACATTTCTCCTCCTTGCTTCTGACAGCTTCCACCGGCTGGGCTCTCTGCGCCTCCTGCCTCCGCTGCCATTCCTGGGACAAATCCTGCAACGTGTCCCACGTCTGTTTAGCCGACGGCTCATCTCTCACACACATCAGTTGAGAATCCAATAGAGCCAAGATTATAAACGCCTGCGCCCTCTGGTCTCGACGCTTCCAGGCTGCGGTCGGTACCGCCGGGGTTTTTTCCTCAATCACGTCCCATAAATCCTCTGTTATCAGCAAAGCCCTCATCCTCGGCTTCCAGCTGCCAAAATTCTTGTCATTAAGTTGTTCCATCGGCAAGCCTCCCCCAGACAGGTTTACAGCCATGTTGCTCACCTCCGTCTGGTTCAATCAATCAAGCTGCCCTCTCTGGAACTCCGTCTGCAGTTCAAACCAGCAACTTACTCCGGTGTAATGCGCTGTGGAGCGTAACCATCCTCTGCTACCACTGTTGGAGTGTATGCATTGTTGTGTGAAACAGCATACATTACGTTGGAGTTAAGTTGAGCAAGAAACTTCTTCAGAGCATGTTAAGAGTCTTTATTGAAAGACATTAAGGCCAGAGGCTTAAGAGTAAATACATGCAGAGATTCTTCAGTCACCCCCCTTCTGGTACATCTCTCTCCATAGATATACACAAAAGACAGCCTCTCAGCTCAGAGGCATAATTCAGAAGAAGAAAACAACACACAGACTCTGTTAGAACTTTCCCAGTCGCTATCAGATGGCTACCATAGCAACGGCCTTCACTGTCCGTTCCCAGACAGGGCATAGACATAACTCCCCCTTAACCACGGTTACGTCTTCACACTTGCAGGCTTCATGGAAAACTACTAGAGACAGTAATGCCTACTGGTCACCAGCCCAACATCAATGTCCTATGATAGACTATCAAGTCTCTTAGACTCAAAAAACCAATACTTTAAAAGGTCAATTTATTCCATTTGGAGGAATACTAGGGTCACATCCACACAATTTGTTTAAAGCACTCTTATACAACTTTAACAGTCAAAGAATCACGGGAACTGTATTTGTTAAGGGGCTGACCTCACAGACTTAAAGTTCCCAACACCCTTACCAAACTACAGTTCCCAGGATTATCCATAACTGTTTTAAGTACTGTAAGAGTGCTTTAAATGTATGGAGCGGATGTGACCTAGATTAAAATGCCCGGGTGTGTTATTTTGCCAGATAGGTTATAAGCACTGCTGTGCTAAATGCTATTTGTCCTTGAAGAATGTTTTAAATTGAGGCAAATGGAGGTCTGCCAAAATAAGTGTGTAAAAGCAAGTTCAGAGCTATTGAGTAATTTGTTGTCTGAATCAACTACTGTTAGTAGCAATTCAAAAGGTCAAAGCAAGTCTATACTCTTTTTGTAATGGGAATGCATATTTTGAAATTCAAGTTCATATAGCTTAATTACAAAGTTTTGAAAATGTAAAAACAGGAGCTGTCTGCCAATCACAATCAGTGTTCCATAAGTACCTTTTCAGGGCTGGCCAAAGACATTTTCATCTATAGCAACACATGTGGTCGGGCAGAGCTACAATTTAAATCCCAGCATTGCTGCTGCTTACCTGAGCAGAGCTGGGCTGGAAGCTGGTATCAGTTTCGGATTCTCAACTGATGTGTGTGAGAGATGAGCCGTCGGCTAAACAGATGTGGGACGCGTTGCAGGATTTGTCCCAGGAATGGCATCGGAGACAAGAGGCGAAAAGTGCTGAGGAAAAGCAAAGAGCCAAGCTGAAAGAAGAAAGCAGCTGCAGACAGGAAAACAAGCGGGAGCAGCAGCGGCTGAAATCTTGTTATGCCTGTGGGGCTCGTGAGCATCTTCAAAGAGACTGTGCAGTCAAGCGTAACTCCAGGGAAGGAGGCTTGAAGCAGGGAAGTGTGAACTTTGTTTGTAAACAGAAGCCACAAACTTTAGCACCTATTGACTGGCTTCTTGACAGCGGTGCAAGCCATATATTAATCAAAGACAGGAGTTTGTTTTACACGTCTACAGATGAGCAGGACTTTGTGCAACTGGCGGATGGATCACGCAAGAATGTGGAGGCTCGAGGTCTGGTGAGATTTGATAAACTTGGAATACTGTCAGATTGTTTGTTTGTACCAGAATTGGCTCATAACGTACTGTCAGTAAGAAAACTGGTGAGTTGTCAATTTTCAGTCTTGTTTGACAGAGGGAAATGTTTTGTGCAAAGAAGAGGCAAAGTTGTCTGTCAGGGTTTTATGACACAAGGGCAGTTTAAAATGACCATGGGTGTGAAGTGTGCTGATGCCTTGAGTTTAATGGGGTGGAAAGAGAATGACGGTCAGAGCTGTAAAAAGACAGCTGTTAAAAGCACACAGCCACAGTATTCATGTAATGCAGTCAGGCTGATGCCTGAAAGAGTGCATCACAGCCGAATTGACAAGCCACAGGGTAAGAGACGTGGCAAACGTGCACCTAGAGCACAAGAGAATGCATATTTCAGAGTTTGGTTGCCAGAAACACAGCAATTAGTTCTGAGCAGAAGCATTAAAGTCTCAGAAAAGCCTTGGAATCAAAGGGAAACAGTCATTCTTACAGGGTCAGATGACACACAAGCACAAACATTTAAGCCAAATCTAGACATAAAGGTGGAGGGCACACATATTCCACTCAGAGATGAGTTAAATGAGCTCATTTGTGGGAAACAAAGATTGAAGAAACGTAAGGCTGTGGAAATGGAAGATCCTGGGCAAGCTGTGCCAAGCACAAGCACAAATGGGGGGGCAGAGAGAGCAGAAGCCCTAGTGCCTTTAAGACGTTCTACAAGATCAAACATAGGGAAACCGCCTGAAAGATTCACAGTGGGGGTGGTGACCAGTCCTGGAATGCACAAACAGGTTGAAATGGATCCTGAAACATTATATCTGACTTGTGTTCAGCCAAAGTTTGATTGAATAAAGTGTTAGCTAAATGTACAGAGATGTTCTGAACTGTACTGAAATGTAAACTGTATTGCAAGATGTATTGTAGAAATGTATTATTGTTATTGTTGTCATGAATTACAAACATGATGGGGAAAAGGGGGGATTGTTGACCATTGAACTGTACTGTCACTGAGTTTATTTTCCATCAAGTCTGCAAGTCTGGAAATCTGTAGCTAGAAGGAGTTATGTCTTTGCCCAGTCTGGGAATGGACAGCCAAGGCCGTTGCCATGGTAGCATCAAGATAGACTGGGAGAGTTCTAGCAGCTATCTGTGTTGAGCTGAGTCTTCTGTGTCATGTCTTTGAACTGAGAACTTCTCTCCTGGGGGGGGGAGAGCAATTCTACATGTAATCTTAAAGCCTTAAGCCATAATGTCTTGTAGTAAAGACTCTTAACCTGATCTAATGCCTCTGTGATGTTTCTTGCTCAACTTAACTCCAATGTAACGTATGCTGTTTCACGCAACAACGCACACACATCAACAGTTAGAAGCAGGAAAGAGGTGAAACAGGATTGTACAGCAATACAAGGAGCAGGGCTTTGAAGTGGAAGTAGCAGGTTTAATTCTCAGCTCAGCCATGAACTCATTGAATAGACTTAGGCAAATCACATGGGACTATAGGAAGCTGCTTTATATGGAGTCAGACCACTGGTCCATCTAGTTCAGCATTGTCCACTCTGACTCTTCCAGCTGTACCTGGAGATGCTGGGGATTGAACTTGGGACCTTCTGCATGCAAGGCAGATGTTCTACCACTGAGATATGCCCGTTTCCCTACAACCCTTATATCTCTCAGCCTGTGCCTCCATCAGTAATAAAGGACACTGATACCAGGATATTGTATAGCGATTACTGAGATAAGGCATGAAACAATAATAAAAAGAATGTTATACTTGTTATTTGAAAAGGTTTATGGTCAAAAACAAATGGTCAAAATCAGAGCAATCCCTTCATTTCAGCACCAGCTGTCAGCACACACCCTTTTCTCACATTACTGTTGGTGTAGGCAGTATGGTTGTATTTGCATTTATATGACAGTGTTCAGTTTTCATCCACAAACAGTCACAAGTGAATCTCCTTTCTCAATATTCTATCGCTTTTCATTTTTATGGCAAGGTTATCCTTTCCCTCCTATTGGTCAGTCAGCTGAACAATTAGCACTTTTGAATGTTTGACAACTATTTTGGCTCAGAAAACTGAAAATTATTTCTGGTGAAGAGGTACTTAACTCCACCTTACTGGCTATATGCCTTTTCTCTCTTCAATTTAAGAGTAGACTACTATAAAGACATAGTGGCTCTTCACCATATGTCAGACATGTTGACTCTAAAAGTCATCCACTAATAATGAAAATATGCTATCAACTTTCCAAAGGAGATACATCCTGATGAGTGACTGTTTTTGTCTCTCCTCACAAGATCAAATACAACTTGAAGGCAATGAATAAATGATTGCACAATGTATGAACATGATAAAAGATCACGGTGGGTATTCAAAATGATTTCACTTTTACATATGTTCAGTCTGGTACATAACATGGTGACATTTGGTATGTGTGAATTATACACATACAAATTCCTTTAATCCAAAATGTAATAAAATCTGTATCATTGGATTAATTTCTCTAACCCTCTTTTAAAGACATGTAAATTGGTGGCCATCACCACATCTCATGGTAGCAAATTCCACAGTTGAAGGCTATGGGCACACTAGTCGCATACAGACAAGCGTTTCCATTGGCCACACAGAGAGGGGCAATGGGTTGGTTTGCCAATCAGTTCCGAAATCTGCCTCCAGCTGATCTGACCAGGTTTTAGAGTAAAAAGGGCCAGGGTTTGACTAGTATCATGTGTCCCCGTTTTCAGAACCGGTACAGCAGTTAGTATATCTCTGCTCTAAGTATGTGTCATGTGAAGAAGTACTCCCTTTCATCTGTTTATTCAGCTTCACTGAATGAGCCTGGGTTTTAGTATTATTCTCTTTACCATGCACAAGTTATATACCTCTAGCATGTATCCTACTTGATTTTTTCCCTAAACTAAAATGCCCCAAGCACTGTCATTTGTTGCTTTCCTTTCTCTTTTCTGCACCATTTCTGGGGATATTGGGGAAAAAAACTATCTTGCTTCAACCCTTGGCTCTAGAGTGGCCCATCAGCCAATCTAATCGCCATCCAGAAGCAAATGTGATCTTTTTTGTACATAACTCATTTGGAAGCAATGGCTAATTTTCATCTATTTGAAAGCTGCCAAAAAGAAAATAATCAACAGCATTAGAGAACTAATCTACAGTAAACAAAGATGGCATTCACATAAGAAGAAACTGGAACTAAATTATCTTAAAAGAACTAGTTGTCCAATTACAAAACAACAAAATTACCAGTCTAAATCTCTTTATTCACATGAATATATAACTGTAGCAAGCAGTGATTTAAAAAATCTGTGGCTCAGGAGAAAACTTATTAAAGTTCTACTTTTGCAAAAGCTGAATTGGAGAATAGCACTAAAGCTACATACAAAGCCCAAATCTCAAGGTAAAGTCTCACAAGCAAACAAACAAACAAAGCAAATCCTCAATTGTCCTAAGCGATATTCAATACAAGCCCCTAAAAGGTGTTACATACTGATTTCCCACCCCCATGAAGGCCACCAGTAGTGTTAGAAACAAGAAAATATTTCCTCCCACCACAGATTTTATATGACTTGTTGAAAATGAGTATCACTTATTTTCACATTGAAAAATGTAAACAGGTTCTTTAAATTCCTGTCCATTCACATCTTCCATTATAACATTTTTTTTTGCTATTTCCCACTTTATGGAACATGATAAGAATGCATTACAAATTATTAAAGTATTAGTAATAGTCATGGTGGAAGTTTCTTGGAGATGTGTCAAGGAGGGGAACTATAATGGAGAATCTAAAAATGGCTATAACTTTTTTTTCTTTTCACAGAGGTGTGTGACTACAGGCATAAGAGGCATACAGAATGTAAGCAGATACATCCAGATGTTTTCATTCAGGGCAGCCTTAAAGTCTGCTTTTTAAATAAAAGAAAAGTCTGTTTTTTTCATTTTCTGCCAGAATTGGATGCAATTTGCAGGCATGGCCATTCAGTTTAAGAGAATGAAGACTACTAAGTTTCAGAATGATAGCTGCAGTGGTTCTCCTGCAAGAGCAGACTTTACTGTTTGGGGATGGGTTCAATAGGAACTATAGAGAGTGGGTAGTGGTGGAAAAAAGGGTATGGATCCCCAGGAAAAACTGAGGTGTTGGAAAGGTCATCTAACAATTACTCTGTCACCTCAAGGGTCATTCTGCCCCCCCCACCATGGATTTTTTTGGGATACAGTTTCTTCTTCCTGTGAAGGAGAGATCTCCTTGTCAACTTGCATATGGTCAGAGAATAGTGGAAAAACAGTACAAATCCCCAGGAAAGAGTGGTTTGGGGAAAATTTAACCCCCTCTCCAGCAAGGGCCCTACTATCCCAAGGATCACTGGTCAGGCTCGATTTTGGGGGATACAATGGAGATCTTTCTGTTGACTTGCATAGGGGAAGGTAGACCCACAAGAAAAACAAAACAGTTTTTAATTGTCACCAATGGGAAATTGGAACCAGGAGTAAGACAGAAACTGGAGATGAAGTAGTAGCTGGTCTGGGTGATGGTATGTTAAGCACCATCAGCACAATAAGAATTGCCTTGCTGCATGAGACCAAACATCCATTTATTTGCATGAAAGGGGCATGATGCAGATAGCCAATTTGCCGCCCTAGGCTCCTACTGGGAGGAAGGGTGGGATATAAATCAAATCAAATCAAATCAATCAATCAATATCCTGATGTTTGCCCCCAGCATTCACAGATTTTGGTGATGCAAGATTTTCCCAACTTGCTGGAGATGATAGATGGGAAAGTAGTCTCAGATTATCTGGGATCCAGTCAATGAAGCATCTATTAAGCTGGGAAGCATATCAGCCAACCAGACTATCCAGCCACCCAACAGCTACTCTTCAGAAGATCATGGCAAAGATCAGGATCCTCAAGATGTATTATTTCTCCAAAACACTTTTATTTTTATAGTTCAGTTACAGGTTTCATTGAGGAACAGGCAAAGAAAAAAATCCACCAAATGTAAGAAACCATTTGATTACCTTGATAACACTTTCTGCAGGCCTCATGTCTGTGTATATCTTGACATTATACGATATGTTAGAGAAGGTTGGTGAGTTGTCATTTGCATCAATCACAACAATATTGACTGTAACTGGCAGGCTTTCTTGCACACCATCAGAAGCTATCATCTTCAAAATAAACAGACAACAAGAGGAAGTCTTTGAGAAAAAATACAATTAAATGCATACTAATTCAAATATGACAACTTGATTTTACTTTTGCTGCTCATATTATTTTTTCACAAAATCCATATATGACAACTTTTGCAAATTAGTCACACAATCTTAGTATACCAGTTAGGACAATTCCTTAAAGTGATCCCTTTAAAGCCTCTTTTCAATAATTATATCCCCAAAAATGATGGAGAAAACCTTTTATTTTAATTTAATTTGTGAGCTATCTCCTTTCTTATTCTTCTTTGGTTCTCTTCACACATTTTTTTTTTAGGTATCTAAAGGTGTAAATTGCAAACATGTGTAAGGATATGTGCACATTGGTATACTAGCGTCTGGTTCATTTCGAGCTGAGATCTGGCAGCTGTAAAGGCAACCTTGCCTACTTTTCCACCCCCTTCCTGATTTTTCTGACCTATTAAGCCTTACCGGTTATTGTAAAGACATGGACTCAGACATCTATTGCATCAGCCCTCAAATTAATGAATTTGCCACCTCCTCAAGGAACATGCAGACCCCATACTAAGCTATATCTTGCCTTCTTGGCAGAATTCCCTCACGCCTAGCAGAAAAAATTCCATTGTTTAAGAGAGCGTCAGAAGAACAGAACTAGTTCTTTCCCCCAAAGGCATTTTAGCATGTGTTTTTAATTTTTTTTAAAAAAATGTGTTTTTAAATTTGTATATTTGTATATTAAAATGTTTAATTGTTGTAAACCACCCAGAGAGCTTCGGCTATGGGGCAGTATACAAATGTAATAAATAATAATAATCCCAGCACAGAATTATCTCATGCTCCAAAATCTGTTTTTTCATGTGAATTTTGGGAGGTGAAAGTGTATTTAAGAGCAGGGTTTTGAGCCATAAGATGGTGGATCTGAGCTCCAACTTGTAACTATGTCCCCAGCTGTGGTCTGAAGGCACATAAGGCCAGCTCCTTATGGGAGCCATATGTAAGCCGCCATGGGTTTCATGAAAAGAAAGGCAGGGTATAAATGTAACAAATAAATAAATAGCTATGCTCTCAAGGGATGCAGCGCTTGATTTCGGATCATGCACCTTCCTGCCTAAACAGACATGGCAGCTGTACTGCAGTTTCCACACTCTTGGGCCTAGGACAGGTAATTTCTGTTAACTACCTACCTCTGGATTTCCTGCATAGAACAGGAGGGTTGGACAGCCTACAAGATCTCTTCCAACTCTATGATTCTATGAAATAGCTTTCTTAAAATATCTGCCAATTTGACATCTCCACTGAAAATCTCATATTTGTTTTTCAACAGTTAAACCCTGCAGTATCTGACATAAATGCTCACTGTAGCACTAACTCCCCCCCCAACATTGCTTACCGAAAAGGTGTAGAGCTGTTGGAGCTCCCTGTCAACTGGTTGGAGCAAGGTGAGGTAGCGGGTTATGCCAGTCTGAGTCACAGTGAAAAATGTATTATAGTCATTTAGAAAAAGATGGAGCAAGGGGTCCTTTGTCTTCAAATGGAAACAAAGAGAACAGCTATTACATTCTCAAAGGTATAGCAACAATATACATGCAGCCTTTTTAAATTATAGTACTAAATATCTAGACAGACAATTAAATTTGGGAGAAAATGCAACATATCTAAATTGCTGGAATTACAACCTATGTTTGAATTGAAGGGAGGTGCTGGGGAGGGAGGACCTATTCCTCACGCCATCATTTTCCTTTTAACCAGAAATGCTGGTGAAAAGCCGTCATCTTTCTCCCAAATAATTCAAGCTCTGATCATAATTGTCTTTTGGCAATTGGGTATTTGAACAATTATTTCCAGATTAAACTTAAAAAAGCAGTGAGAGGGTGAAGATTCCGGCCACCTGCCACATGAACAAAACCCCAGCACCACAGTGAAAGCATTTCCTGATAATATATTTGCTACAAACCGCCCTTCTTACAATGCAGGTTTCAACAGACCAATGGAAAGATGATAATTTATGATCCAAAGCATCTGCTTCCATTGAAGGACTTGAGAAAACTGCCAGTATGTGTAACACAATTGGGATGCAGAATAGCTTTGACATGTTGACAATTGGTGTAAGGCTGTTCCTTGTGCACGATAAAACAAAGGGCTGAGGATCTCGTTTTGTGCCACAAAGCAAGCCATTCACAAAGGGGAAAATGATCTTTTGTTTTCTGTATCAGGAAAAAAAAACACTGGGAAATGAGAATTGTCTTGATTTAAAAAAGACTGAGGGCATGAGAATGACTAATCTTTCATGTGACAGAGCTCTTCTCTTTAATTCATACAATTTAATTCATACAATTTTCTGATATATGAACAATATCTACATAATTGGTTTTTAGTAAACCGCTTAGAGGGTTTTTTACAGTCAAGTGGTATATAAATTTTGTTAAATAATAAAAAAATGCTAGCTTGGATCCAGACTTAGTCATGCTTAAAGATGATTTGGTGAAATCAATGGGACTCAAATTGGTCAATGAGTCTACTTTACACAAGGATCCAACCCACTGCAAAGACCCTCAACCTAGAAGACCCCTCTATAGAGGATACCCTGCAATACATATTTTAACACCCATGCCCAAATATTCCAAAGTAAAAATTCCAGAATAAGCATGCCCTGAGCTGTGAGGAAAAGGTTAGCTTTTCCTTAAGAAATAATATTTTCCAGACTTTCTCCCTTGGTCTAACTTGTCAGAGTTTTGGGAGAAGTGGAAATGTTATACTTTTATAAAGCAGCACTGTGTGTGCCACAGCAACATCCAAAGTCTGTGCTCCTTAGGTCAAATCCTGTGATAGAGTATTTTTGCAATGCTATTGTGAAATAGTGTTTGATGCCACTGTGGAGTAATGCCATGATAACTGAGAGGTATTGGGCTTCTGGGCAGCAAGCCAGCTATGCAGAGTAACAAAGGTCTCATTCCACAGACCAGTTTCCAGACAGAACAACATCAAGAGTTCCCATTTGCAAAAGAATGTGATTTTTCTGCAAGCAATAACATCTATTTGCAAAGCTATTCTGCAATATGTATTATAAAAATCTTCTAAACATCAGTTAATGTAATACCTTTTATTTTCATGAACCAGTTACATAGCAAAAGTAAGTGTAAACAGCCAGTCACTTATGCTGTAGCAGGCATAACAGCATCACTGCAACAGTCAAGAAGAGAAGCAGAGAACCAAGAAAAGGCCCATGTCTATTTTTCACACATGATGCATCTTTTTACCTCCTTTTCCCAGCCCCTCATGGCTCTCTTTCACATTCAGTCATAAGACAACACTGCTATGCGCACATAAAAAAGTGGAAGAGACATACAACAGTGTGCAATGTGTTGGAAACGGTTAACAAAGTGAGATGGTGGTTTTGAATGTGATGTAGGGGGAAAGCGTGAGAGGCTTATGCTTCTTCAGAAGCTATATCTCCATCTCTGGTCTTCAGATAAGATGTGGAAGTACAGGCAGAGGAAAGCATTCAACTCATGCTTTCAGTCTATGGGTGACATCCAACGATGTCTGCCCACTTGGCCAATGGAAATGGGACTTCCTGTTCCTTTTCTCTCCTGTGCAGTCTCCCCTACACCACAAAAAATGTGATACAGAGAGTCTCCCAACCCTCCAGATCAGACTTGGGGGGTGCACGGAGGACTGCGGGGGGAGGGAGGCATGAATAACTCCTTGTGTGACATTGACTCTTGCCCTAAGTAATATCCAAAGCCACCCACTGACAGGAAAAAAGATTAACAGTACAATCCTATCCATGTGTACACAGAAGTAAGTCTTACTGCAGGGGTGGGGGATCTGTGGCCCTCCCGATGTTGTTGGACTCTAAACCCCATTAGCCCCACTCAGGATGGACAAGAGATAGGAAAGATGTAAGATGAAGTCCAACAACATCTTGAGGCCTACGGGTTCCTTATCCCTATCTTATTTTGTTCAATGGGGCTTGCTCATTAATAAACACACTCTGACTGCAGGCTATGCTTAGCCATTTTTTTATCACTGCATAGGAAAATGAAATATTAGAAAATTTAATTAATGAAGGTAGAGAACCTACTTCAATTATTAAAGCTAATGTATGCAAAAATAGAAACCTCATTGAAACAAGTAGTTTCTAGCAGTTAGTTAAGGGGTTTTTCTTCTAAATGAACAAAGATAAATACATGGTTTATTGCGATACTAATCAGATACTATTGTGTAAGTGCTATACAATGATTTTGTATTTATTCAAAATCAGAGTTTTGAAAAAATATTCTCAGCAAAAGGCAATTCAATTTTTTCACATTCTTTAAGACTTATTCACACAGGAAGAAAAGGTGAGAAAAAGTAAAGTCGAGGAGTAGGAGTTAACACACCAAGACAAACATCTAAAAATACCTACAGGAATGGCACCTGGTGGGATCTAAAAAGCAAAGGGAAACAAATAGAAAATAAAACAAATATAAGCAGGCAACTTATATAATGCCTGGAGCCTTTTTAAAAATAAACAATAGAAATAAGACATGTAACAGCAACAGATCACCAAACAAAAGCATTCACTAACAGGATCTTCTAATATTTTTCCTTGTAGAGATTACAGACTTGGGCTGAACCTAACACTCGTACCATTCTCTAGATTTCTGTCAGCACTTTGCCATTATAATCACAATTTCTGTTTCCTTATCCATGGAACAGGAATCACAAGCTCAAGTGTGTTTGCTCTTCTGAAGTTACACTGCTCACATTATTAGATTGTATGCATAAATTGGGATTTGCAGGGAAACAGCTCACAAAAGTAATGTTTCTGCACCACCTCTTAAAAAGCTAAAAAGGCACTAGGAAGAAGGGGAAGAAACAATGGTGAAACTACCAGACTGGTAAATAGTTAGCTGGGAAATTAGAATTCCTAAATCATAGTGCTACATGAGGTACACTTGGTTCCACATCATCTTCCCTCATGGAAAAGGTACTGTAAACCACCCAGAGAGCTTCAGCTATGGGGCGGTATACAAATACAATAAATAAATAAATAAATAAGTAAGTAAGTAAGTAAGTAAGTAAGTAGTCCGGTAGTTTGCCCCAGAAAACAAGTGTTTTTTGTGAAGTCAAAGCTTCTGAAAAGAGTTGGGGTTAGGAAGTGGATTTTGTTGTGGGTCACAGGAACCGGACATCATTTTCTTAATTTCCTATACTAGGAGGATGTTCTTTGTACTAAAAAGCAGTAGGTATGAATCTTTGATGGCAAATATGTGTATTGGATAAGGTCTCACAATATCCAATAACCTGAGCTCTTGCAACATTTGGACAAAGAGGCAGGAATAAAGCCAGGACCCATCTTGCCTCATCTTGAGTCAGTGCAGGCAAACAACATAGACAGAGCTTCATTGACTGGGAAGGGGAGGGAGAGGCTGGTGATATTTAGTATCATTAGAAAATTTAATTAGGCCTCAGGATGACCCTCTCTCCTGTAACATGTAGTGCACTAGCTTGGGAAGAGGCCCCACTCCTAACTGCTCATATAGGGAACTACACCATACATTTGGATCCACCATAGCAGGGTAGCAGCACAATAAGCGGAGGACAATCTCTGTCCCTTGTCCCATACTAGGAGGGAGGAGCAGTCTTGGTTTGTGGGAAGAAGCAATAGTACAGGGTACACAGGTTCAGCACTTGGTTCTGTGGTGTAGCTGAGGCAATTGTATTAGTGCCATGAATCATATTTAATGGCTACAGCCCTCCACCAATTAAGGGATTACAGCAACTACCCCTGACCTCACAGGACCCATCACATTGTGTGGAGCATCAGTAGCAAGCTGCAGTGGAGATTGGTGGCTCCAATGTCAGTGGTGTAGGGAATCAGCTCCGGGTTTTACTCCAAACCCCGAAGCAGATTCACTGCCCCACTAACATCGCAGCCACTAGTCTCCACTGGTAGTCTGCATACCAGTACTTTGGTGTTTGTGTCCTATATAAGCTGGACCAATCCTTCACAGTGGTTTACATCAGGGGGTATGTTTATGCTTCTTTAGTCTGTGTTAGATGTCCAATCTTTATAAGTTTCATTAGACCAGGCTGTAAGCAGATGCCTGGTCTAATGAACCTAATTATGCATGTATCCCTTTCCCCACTCTCCCACCTACAGTTGGGCCAGATGCATGAGGTCCTCATGATCATTCTTGATCACTTCCTATGTGAAGGAAGCAATCTTGAACTGCTTCTTGGATGACAGGAACATCTTTCCCTGCATAGTGTCCAGGAGCACTTCCAAATGTTTAAAATCTTGTGCTCTTAGCAAGGTTGATGTGGAGGCTGGGGGAATCCTAATAGGACAACATGAGGTACATATTTGTGAGACAGAAATATCTTCTTAGAAGATCATCCAGTAGATGTGACTCCAAACAAAGTTGCTGAAGTGAGCTCTAAGGGCTACAATAAACTTTGGGAATGCCCAAGGACCTGAAGACCAGTACTGCACACTGAGCTTGTCTGTAGCTCTACGCGAACCAAATAAAACTCCAGGGAACCAAATAGATGGGAACATAAAAACATGTTTCAGTTGAGTAAGCAGAAGTTCACAAATGTCTTTCCTGAATCACCATGGAGATTTCCTGAATCATCTTGGCAATTTCAGTGTCTCCATTCTGAATTTCCTCTTTTGCCAGAAACCTGCTGAGAAACTTCAAATCCAGAATGTCCACCCAATCTCAATTCTTTTTGGGAACAATGGAAAATATTGCAAATGATGGCCCAGAAGGGCTATCTCAGCAGATATGTGGGATGTCAGGACATACCAAAGGCTGGAATGCTACACAGGTAGGATGTTATATATGGTATTAGAGGTAAGATACAACTGTAAGGGGTTATAATTGGCTTCCACAGGAAATGTCTCTCTCTTCAAGAAAGGAACAGGGCAGTTTTTTTCAGATGCAGCTGAACTGTATCAGGGAGACATCTTGGCTAGCTATCTACATTAATCTCCCTGGGCAACACAACAAGATTTATAACTCCTTTCACACTGGCCTTAATAACAAGCATAACATGCCATGTTTGTTTATGAAAGTTGTGGCTGGCATAATGGCAGTTATTGGTGTTGGCTTGTTAATTTCCTTCTATCTGCAGCAGAAGGTGTATTGGCCTTCCTGGTAGGATACCATGCATGGCTCATAAGCATTCTTCACTTTATAGATCACAAATTTCAAAGGCCTGATCTAGACATTCTGTTACAGAGTTAGTGCTTAGTTTGAATCTAATGCAGAAGGCTCATGCTATAATGAATACTCAATGTTCCACACTAATTCCATGTCTGAGCTTCTGAACTCCACACCATTATTAACACTAACTTCTAGCTTTCAATTCAAGAGGGAAAATGCATTTTCATTAATTTTACCAAGTCTTCAGATGCTCATGTTCTCACATGCAGAAATCCAATTGTTACACCTCAGGGGTTTGTCCACAGGGAGTTAAATTAGCAATGAACATTTATTTTTGGTTTTGATTTAATGGAGGCAAACAAATTTATCGTGTTTTAATTTTGAATTAAATATTTTTGCTAATATGCAAATGAGATTACACTGATGTGAGTTAACGAAGTTGATGCTTTAATATACTTGACTAAAATATTCTTGAAAAAATATTGAAGCAGCTAATTCTGTTTCTCCTTCTATTTCCTCTTGTCTTTGCTGCCATCAAGGCTATATATTCATTGAGATTCCTGTTTTGACATATAAACATTTATTTGCATAGCTTGATTTATAGCATGCCCTATTTAAAAGTGTCATGGCCAAAAAAAGCCCCACACTTTTAGAAAAACAACTACAATATAGCAAGTTAAAGTAACACAAGTCTTAATAATGTAATGTCAGCCCAAATATAGTGGACCTGCATTGCTTATGGAAAATGCTTATCAGGGATGCAAAATCCGCATGCCCAATTGCCACTGGAACCTAAAACATTGGGGCAAGGGGCAGGTATCTGGGTTGCTGATGAGAATGGGAAGAAGGTTTCTTTGTCTCTTCTTATTCTCCTAGTTTAACCCTGAAGTTCCAGGAACAACTATGAATTTAAGATTGTATCAACATTCCAGACCTGAACTATTAAGAGGACCCTAACTCCATCAATGAAACATATTTTGTCTCTCTCTCCCTTCCCACCTACATATCCTGATCACATGGATCACTACATTTAGTTTCTCTGGTATCATCTAGATCAATTGGCTAACAGTCGATACTGCAGCACAGTGTGATTTCCAGTTTTAAAACAAGCTGTAGGCTAGAAACCTGGGTAAAATCCGAAAAAAGGAGGCAAGGGATTTGGGAAGACATCCTAACTACTTAGTCTCATGTTCTCTGCCTTAAGATCATGTTATATGACATAGGCATTAGATGATAGTTGCTAGTAAATAATGCAGCTGTATGGAGAGTTGTTTCATATGCTAAACCATTTGTATGCACATATATTTGAAGATAACACAGGAGTAGGAACCAGAGCATCAGCTTTCAAGGTTCCAAAAGATGTTGACAGTAAAAATTCTTCAAGCTTTTTTTTTAATCAGAGGAAAAATATCATAGAAATGTGAGGCATGATACCAGTCTCATAGATTTCAGTGAGCAAGGACGCCTGAGCCCCAGGCCTTTTGCACTAAACTCTTCCCCTTCCCTATTTTTAAACTTAAAAAAATATTTAGTTACAGGACTGCTGAGCATGCTGGAAAGCAATCACCAATCACAATCTTAATTTGCTCAGAGGGAAATTAATGCATTAGGCCCAGATTATCCAGTTGGCACCCCACAGGTCAGAGTAAATAACAGCCATAGTTTGTTTTTTTATCTCTGAAAGGCAATCTACATTTTCATCATATATATGATTTGCATCATATACATATTACATAAATATATGAATGGAAGAATGAAACACAAGCATAATTTTTCCCCACTGATAGGGGTGTTGCTAGATACTTAAAAGACTCAGGGAACAGGCTCATGACACAAATAAATTTGCTATATGGAAATTTGTGTCATGAGCCTATGTCTTGAGTCTTTTAAGTATTTACTACAGCCCTGTCAGTGGGAGAGATTTAAAATGGAAATGGACTGCCTTCAAGTCAATCCTGACTTATGGCAATCCTATGAATAGGGTGTTCATGGTAAGCAGTATTCAGAGGGGGTTTACCATTGCCTCCCTCTGAGGCTAGTCCTCCCCAGCTGGCTAGGGCCTGCTCAGCTTGCCACACCTGCACAAGCCAACCTAAGCTTGTGCTTAATTCTCCCATTCAAATCTACTGAACTTGAAAGCGCCTACCTTTCTCTGGATCATGCCCATGGCATTTTTGTACTAAAAACTAGTGGGAGGGGTTGAATGGAAATCCTACTCAGAGTAGACCAATTGATGTTAATAGACAGGACTAATTTAAGTTTGTTACTTTTAATGGGTCTACTCTGTGTAGGACTTAGGGAAATACAACCCAGTAGAGGATGGTAAATCCCCTCTGAATATCATTTACCATGAAAACCCTATTCATAGGGTCACCATAAGTTGGAATTGGATTGAAGGCAGTCCATTTCCATTGGTAAGTCAGTGCCTTGTCAGAAAACAACCCATTTCTTAACAAGTATTACAAGCTGCTTTTGAAACGCATCTCATCCCAAATTTAAATCTTAAATGAAAATGTTAAGCACAATAATTTCATTTTCTTGACACCTCCAAATATTCATAAGGCTTCATTTCAGCCTGGGCTATACAATTCTTACTAAGGAATCACTAAGCAATTATCTACTGTTACATGCATTTCCAGAATTGACCCCTTTGTATACTAGTTCATGTTAGATTGGCCAGATGCAAAGGAGGACAGAGAGAAATCCAGCAGGTGTAGCATTTCATGACTAAGAAGTGGACAATCATGTATGACAGAGCACATTCTAAAAAATGGGGGACAAGTTGGAAGATATGATTGAAGGGAAATTGGAAGGATGGAAAAGCATCTAGATACAGATGCAGAAAGTAAATTAAATACGAAAAAGGGGAGGAGATATATATGCTGTCCTGAAAAAGCTTGCACAAGACAGAGAAGAATGGAGGCTTGTTGGAAACCAATCTATGGATTAAAACATGAAAAGACCACCTTTTCTCATTACTACATTATAAGGTGAATGCCCTCTACACAACTCTGAGAAGTACAGGGGCCTTGTCCTCCTTTGCATCCGGTCATTCTGTCTGTGCCATGCTTGGGGCAGGGTGATGGTGGTAAACAGTGAAATTGCCTAGGCATCCAGAATATATCTTTTAAGACTTTATGATCAGGAATATTGTTATGATCTAGGTCTGCCTTTTACACAATGTAATCTGGTTTATTTCCTTCTAAATGGCAAAGGTTTAAATTTTTACTACTATAGATTAAGTTTAAACACTTCCTTAACTATTTACCGTAACAGTTTATCAGCATTATCATTAAACTTTGTTCGTGATCCCTGCCTAGATTTCTCTAGCTGCCTGAACTAATCAGAACAACCCTGAATCAGAGCTCCTACAAGTATATTATTTCCATTCTAGGCTGGATTTGGATCACTTCAGTTGCAAAAGCCACCAGAGCAAATATATAAGGCTCATTCACATGAGAGCTGTACTTCGTATTAAAGATGAAGCTTTTGCCATCGCGATAGATTTGCAAGGTTCACACTTCCTACCTTCCAATCCACTGTTTTCCATTCACACTGAAGGGAAAGGATCAATCACGCAGCTTCCTAATGACCACCCCCACTTAAGGTCAAAATACCACTTCCTCTGGTTACCTTGGCAACCGAGCATGCTTAGTTTGATCCAGAGTAAGTTTCATTAAAAAAAGGAAAAACCATGAAGTGTGATTATTTGTATTTTTACTGCTACAATCCAGCTGAAATACAAATATTGGTTTGAACAGTGTTATACTTTTTTGCACAAGTTAGGGGGGAAGAAAATAAAGTACCATTTGCAGCAGGCTTGCAGAATGGGAGCCAGCAGGAGGAGGAGGGAATGCGCGTGGAGAGGGGAATGATTGACACACCCACCTAAAAGCATTGGAGCACAGCCTCTGCAAGCACTAGAGATACGAAGTGGAGACTTTTCTCCTTCCCTTTTTGGATTATAATTGGATTGGGTTGATATGGAGTTAAAAGGGAAAACTGCGTTCTAGCTGGTATGCAAATTAAACAGGGATGCAAGTGGCGCTAATCTCTCAGTAAATGGCTGTGTGAACCAGCCCATAGAGCAAATATTTCACTGCTCTTGGGACTGATCCTAGAAGCAAGAGATTAGGTTGAACTGTGGGACTGTAGTGGTAGGATAAGATGTTGAGCACTGTTTCTGAACATTCTGCTATCTGTTTTTATTCTGTTCTATTGTATATCACATGTAGCAGTGACATTGGTAAATCATGGTGCAATTGGGGTTTTATTTATGAAATTATCCAGTGTTTATGGACAAATACGGCATTTCACAGAGCACACACCAGTGCTTTAACAATACAAAACACAAACCTCTTCAACATCATTATCCAAAGCTATGATTTGCAGTGGAGACGTCAAGTTCTGGTTATCTGAGATAGCTGTACCCACAGGCGAGGACTCCAAAATAAAGCCCTCATACGTTGCTTCTGTGAAGTAAGGTTTCTGATTGTTTTCATCTAGAACTTCAATATGTAGATTGGCAAATGCTGGAAGAGGATGGCCATTGTCTTGTTCAGCCTACAAAAGCAGAACATGAATTTGTTACTGGTTCCCTCTGCCACTCTTAACATCAGAAGCAAAAGAAAATGATTTACTATAGGAAACTTCACTAAAATTGCAAAGTAAATCAAACATTTAAAGTTACTATCTGAACTATATCAACTGTTTTAATATTGTTGCTTCCTCTCTGCTAAAACAAGATCACCACAGCACGTCTTGTTTCTGTTATCTGGGCTGATTGCAGGTGTTGCCACCACTCACCATATGCTCAGAGGCACGTTAGCAAATTCTTCCAAGCTTCACAGGAAGTGGATTGGACTGTGAAAGACCAACCCAAATTGTGTTTGCATTTTGACAAATTTGTAGGGGAGTACAATATGTCAGAGAGGAGTTCAGGTCTCCTGCTGCCCTAGTGCATTCACTATAGCTGCTGAATTTCTTTGCTTTTTAAAGTTTGATAGAAATATCTGTGGGCTATATGTACATTCTTAAACCGCAAAGTTTTTTGCCTATTAGTGAATTTCTCTGCTTTTTAATCCGGGAGGTAAGAAATGGGATCCTGTGCAAGTTTGCTGAGAATGGATTGATCATTTGCATGCTTATTGTGTTCAGTGGGATTTACTCCTCTGCAATCATGCTTAGGATAGGTGAAACTGACCACAAGGGATGGGGAGAGGAGGAGGGGGAGGGGAGCAGGCAGGAGGGGGAGGAGGACGAGAGGTTTGATCATTTGCATGGGCAGGAGAGGAGGAAGAAGGAAGGAACAGGGGAGGAGAAGAAGAAGGAAGGAGCAGAAAGGCAGGTTTGATCATTTGCATGGTTATTGAATTCAAAAGGGTTTACTCCCATGCCATCATGCTTAGCATATGTAAAACTGACCATGGGGAAGGAGGAGGAGAAGAGGGAGGGGGCGGAAGGGCTGCAGTGGGCAGGGGAGGAGGAAGAAGGAAGACAGGAGGAGAGGAAGAGGGGAGGAGGAAGGGATAGGAGAGGGGAAGGAGGGGAAAGGCGGGTCTAATCATTTGCATGCTTAATGAGTTCAGTGGGATTTACTCCCATGCAATCATGGCTAGGATACGTAAAACTGACAATGGGGGAGGAGGAGGGGGAGGGGACAGTAAAGAGAAAGGAAGGCGGGAGAGGGGAACAGAAGGGGGGAGGGAAAGGAGGGAATTGGAAGGGGAGGGGGAGGGGTGAAGCAAGGGGGAGGGAAGGAGCAAAAGGAAGGTGATGGAAGGGAGGAGGAGGTTTGCTAATTTGCATGCTTCCTGAGTTCAACGGGATTTATTCCTGCGCAATCTTGCTTGATAATGAAATGGACTGCCTTCAAGTCGATCCTGACATATTGTGAATAGGGTTTTCATGATAAGCAGTATTCAGAGGTGGTTTACTATTGCCTTCCTCTGAGGCTGAGAGGCAGTGACTGGCCCAAGGTCACCCAGTGAACTTCATGGTTGTGTGGGCATTCGAACCCTGATTTCCCAGGATGTAGTCCTAGGATGGGTAAAACTGACCATGGGGGAGAAAGACGGGGAGGGGAGGGCGGAGGGGAGGGGAAGGAGGGGATTGGAAGGGGATAGGAAAGGAGGGGTGAAGGAGGGGGAGGGCAGGGGCAAGAGGGAGGGAATAGGATGGAGGAGGAGGGGAGGGCAGGTTTGATCATTTGCATGCTTTTTGAGTTCAGTGGGATTTACTCCTGTGCATTCATGCTTAGGATAGATGAAACTGACCTGGAGGAATGGCAGGGAGGGGAGGAGGAGGGCATGAAGGGAGGGAAGGGAGGGGGGAGGAGATTGGATGGATGGGTACTGGGCAGATGGGAAGCCCCTTTCCTTTCCAAAAGGAAAACATTGTTAACAGTACCATTCTTTTTCAGCTTTTATTCTACAGCAGGCACATGTAGCCTCCCACCCAAATTTAAACCAAAGCTGTCACTGGCCACATCCACACCAGACCTTTATTTCACTTTAGACAGTCATGGCTTCTCCCAAAAAATCCTGGGAAGTGTAGTTAGTGAAGGGTGCTGAGACCTGCTAGGAGATGCCCTGTTCCCCTCACAGTGCTTCAATCAGAGCTGCTGTTAAACCACTCTGGCCCCTGGAGCTCTGTCAGTGGAATACGAGTCTCCTCTCAGCACCCTTCAAAAACTATACTTCCCACAATTCTTTGGTGGAAGCCATGATTGTCTCAAGTGAAATAAAGGTCTGGTGTGGGTGTGGCCCTCTGATTAGGCAAGCCCAGCAGCTGTGAGTCTGGCTTTTAGAACATTGAGAGTTGGTTCTTACTGAGGATGCCCAACATTATCATTCAATGCTAAATTTTTTAAATTAATTAAAAATCAGCCAGGCATTTTTTTAACTTTTAAACTGCAGAAGATGAAGGTCAGAGTATGGGGCAAGGTCAGTAATAGGATTACAGGTACTCTGTGAACATGGCTGATTTTAATTAATTTCAACAGATTGTGAGAACTCTGACAGAAAAAATCCAACAGGAGTCTGGGTTTCTCTCTCTCTCTCTTTACACTTTGAACTCTTGATTCTCTCTGATTGTTTTGTGTATTGCCATGGAAATTTAGAGGGTTATTAAGCAAGTGTTTCTGAGTTCAGGACTATAAGTTTGTAAGGTTTTGTTTTGAAATGAGCTTAAGGGAAGCATCAGAATGGCACGGGGAGTATTTTCAATTTAGCATTGTGAAATGCAAAAACTCCATGCTGACTATAGTATACAGCTACTCTTGGGGCTGTATAATCAATTTCAAAATTATTTGATTGACTCATTGTTTCTCTCTAGTCTCTAAGTTCTGCACATGCGCATGGCAGCATCTGCGGCCAAATGGAGACCCTAACTGTGGTACCTGGGATGAGCCTTTGTCACTGTTGCCTTACGTTGGTGGGTTAGGGAAATAGAGGGCAGCAGCACAGCAATGTCAAGTACAGCAGAAGGGGAAACTAAAATGAGTTTGACTAAAATGAGATTGAGACCAGCCCTAATTGGATCTTGGGGGTGGGGCTGATGCCAGGAACCTCATATCCTATTTAAGATTCCACTCTATCACTATAAATCTCAGCATAACTCATCAAAATAAGAAATATCTCCTTGGAGAATTAAGGGGGGGGAAATACTGATTTCATCACTGCAGCACATTCTAAATTATGTAATAAAAAACCCTCATTCATTATAATGGATAACCATTAATTCTAAATATCAAAGTCTACTCATATTAAACACCAGCTGTGTCAGAAACAGGTAGAATATGCTGATATAGTATTTTTGAACTCTTCCCACTTCCTTACTACTACATCTATACACACATAACACAGGATGGGGGGAAGTGGGGTGCAGAGAAGATGACTTTTTAAAATTCTGCTTCAATGAGAAATGTACTTAGAGGCAAATTAACTTATTGATTGTACTAAGTTTCCCAGCTAACAGAGATCATTTGACCAGAAATAATCAGTGAAATGAATCTGTCACTTTCATGAGATGAGACTGGGCAAATGTTTAAAGTAGGTATATATTTTTAGACCTTCTCTTTCTTTTTTTTCTCACAGTCCAAATTCAATGATGACCCAAGCATCTCCCTTTCCTTGTGCCATAGCAGGGCCAATTTATCTGAACTCAGTACTAAGAACTGACTTCTCATAAACAGGAATGACAAGAGTGAAACATGAAATATCAACAGCAGTAGAAGGTTAAGGGTTATTTTTTTTTGTTTTGTTTTTGGAAAGCTGAGATCTCCTCGGCTAGATGTGCCAGGGATAGTAAAGGGTATATAGTTTTTCTTGTATCTGCCTTCAAGTTTCCCTGTGAATATGTAAATAAGCTCACAAAGAAAATGAGCAGTTAAATCAAGAATGGGGAATCTGTGGTTCTGGTCCTCCAGGTGCTGTTGAACTACAATTCCCACCCATCTTGTGACCTTAAGGTGAAAGCTGGTAGGAAATCACCATAATCATCACTAGGATTTTTTTTAAAAAGGAATATTGTAAAGTCGGACAAGGTTCAAAAAGGGTAAACTAAATAATCTGATAGTCATGGGGGACTGGGAAGCAAAAATAGGGAACAGAGAAGAACTAGAAATTGTGGGAAAATGGGGCTTAGGTCATAGAAATGAAGCAGGAGAGAGACTTATTCAATTCTGTGAAGCCAATAATTTGTGTCTTGCAAACACATTTTTTGAACAACCCAAAAGATGACTGTACATGTGGACATCATCAAATGGTCAATAGAAGAATCAAATTGATTATATTGATAGCAGAAGATGGAGAAGTCCCAAACTTTCTCAGAAAACACTACTAGGGGCAGACCGTGGTACAGATCATGAATTGGTTTCTGGTGCCTCTTCCCTTTCTAAATCCTGCTTGGATGTCTGGCATTTCTTGCTCCACATATGGTAAGAGCCTTTATTGTAGAATCTTGAGCATTACTTTACTTGCATGGAATATTAAGGCAATAGTGTAGGGCCCAGAGCCAAAGGATTCAGACTGAGGTGAGGTGATGTCTTTTTCTCTTTTTATTAAGGTTATGGTTACATTTATTAAGGTTATGGTTACATCCAAAGCAGTGTGCTTCATACACCTGACTACTCTGACTCACTACTTTTCCTAACTATCCTAACTAAGCAGTCTCTGCAGCATTTGGGGAAAGTTGACTCAGCACTTGCGCCTTGGACGACACTGGTTTAAGTAGGGAAGGCTTTTGTATGTAAACGGTGGCTCCTCCTGAGTTCCACCTTTTAAAAGTCTCTCTTCTCACACCTCCTCACATGGGATGAGGGGGGGGGTGAGTCTCAAGCGGCACATCAGTAAGAGGGCTTCACTAGGTGACAGTGTGGGCTCCGGAAGCCAGATGCTGATTGGCTGGGAAGCGCTCGAAGTGTCTGGCAGGGACTCCTGCACAGGCATGGAGGGTGCAACCGGGGAGTCTCACCTCAACTGCTCAGACATTGGACTTGCAAAAGGGGCAGGAACTGAATCCATGGGCGTGCTGGGCATGGGAGTCTGGGGTCTGTCTGAACCCTCCCCGATACTCTATCTTCCCCCAGCTTCCCAAGGGATCTTGTCCTCATCTGACTCCTCTCCTCGATCTAGCTCTCCCTCAGTCTGGGGCACAACAAATAGTTGGATAATTACTGTATTCCCTGGGATCCCCTTTCTTTGGAATTGGGATGTATATTGAACTCTTCCAGTCTGTGCGCCATTGTTTTGTTTTCCATATTTCGTGACAAATTTTTGTCAACATTAGGACAGATTCGGTCTCAGTAGCTTGTAGCAACTCTATTGGTATGCCATCTATTCCTGGTGATTTGTTTCTTCCAAGTATTTTAAGAGCAGCTTTCACCTCACATTCTAAAATTTCTGGTTCTTCATCATACAGTTCCTCCGTGAATGAATCTGTCATCCTGGCATCTTTTTTATAGAGTTCTTCAGTGTATTGCTTCCATCTCGGTCAGTCGGTGTGTTCCCCTGTTGATTATTCAACATCCCTAATCTTGGTTTAAAATTCCCTTTCATTTCTCTAATCTTTTGGAATAGGGCTTCCCTTTTTATTGTCCTCTATTTTTATACAATAACTATTGTAATAGTTCTCTTTGTCCCTAAGTACTAGTGGCTGTAGTACTGCATTTAGGGTTCTGACCATGTTTCTTTCTCCTTTTGCTTTTGCTTTCCTTCTCTCTTTAACCATTTGAAGAGTTTCTTCAGTCATCCATTGAGGTCTTTCTCTCTTTTTAACTAGAGGCATCATCTTTTTACATCCTTCCCTGATAATGTCTCGGAATTCATTCCATAGTTCTTCTGGTTCTCTGTCAACTAAGTTTTAAGCCTCAAATCTGTTCCTTATTAGATCTTTATATCCTTCTGGGATGTTATTTAAATTGTATTTTGGCATTATGATTGCTTTGTTCTTCTTCTTTAGCTTTACTCTGATTTTTGATGGAAGTTTTCAATTTTTGAGATTTTTGAGAGAAAGTGGATAGAGAAAATTTATTCTCCTTCTCTCAGAGAGCACTAGAACTCAGGGACATCTGTTGAAGCTCCATGTTGGAACATTCGGGACAGATAAAAGAAAGTACTTCTTCACATAGGACAGAAACCATGGAATTTGCTCTCACAAGAGGTAGTGATGGCCACCAACTTGGATAGTTTTAAAATAGAATTAAACAAATCTACAGAGGAGAAGACTCAATGGCTAGGCTACTAACAACTATAGCTATGTCGTAGCTTCACTTGCACAAGCATTATGCCTCTGAATACATGGTGCAGGGAATCATAGGTGGGGAGAGTGCGGTTGAGCTTAGGACCTGCTTCTGGCCTGCCATAGGCAACTGATTGGCCACTATGAGAACAGGATACTGGACTATATGGGTCTCTGGCCTGATCCACCAGACTCTTCTTATGTTCTTATGTGGAAATTTCCCCTCTGCCCCCCAAAACCAGCAGCCAATCACAGATCACATCTGTCTCCATTGACCTAATCATAAAAACCACAGATTCAGCACTTTTCAGCATTGTCATGAAATTAAAATCATGGATCTGAGGCACTGATCCTTATATGGATTTTTCATGGGATCCTCTCAAACCCATCATAAAATCACCACAGATGTGACCTGTGACTTGACAGTTTTGATGATATTATGTAAACAGTGTTAGAGCAGTACAGCAATGGAACCAATTACCTAGGGAGGTGGTGGGCTCTCCAACACTGGAGGCATCCAAGAGGCAGCTGGACAGCAATTTGTCAGGTGTGCTTTAAGTTGGATTCCTACATTGAGCGGGGGTTGGGGGGTTGGACTCGATGGCCTTATACACCCCTTCCAACCCCACTATTTTATGATTCTAATTATTTTGTGTTGATGGCAAGTACCAGAGCTGTGATGCTTACTGTAAGCTTACTGTAATTGAGCACTGTACGCTTTAGTTTTAAGGGTTTTGGGGGGGGGCAGTGTAAAATAATGCAAATTCCATTCTACTGGATTTACTCAGATTTACCAGGATTTATCCAGAGATTCTGAGATTCACACAGAACTCTTGGAAGGGCAAAGAGTCCGTTTGTGTGTGTGTGTACTCTCTCTCTGTCTGTCTGAGAATGGAGAGAGAACACAGGAACCTAGGAAGCTAGCAGACCATTGGTCCATCTAGCTCAGTATTGTCGATACTGAGTGACAGCATCTCTCCAGGGTTTCAGAAAGGGATCTGTCCCAGCTCTACCTGGATATGCCAGGGATTGAACCTGGGACCTTCTGCTTGCTCTACCACTGAGCTATGACCCTTCCCAAGCAACCAGAGGAGTTGGTGCCCATGACACTCTCTCAAAAATTCCAAAGGTGTCTACAGGCCCCCAACAGTTGGTGACACCTGCATTCAGGCTTTAAGCTGCCCATGAAAAACAAGAAGCCACAGAGGTGTGTCAACACAATCCAAAGTTTCAGACTCAGAATAATAACAAATTGAAGTGTATTTACAATTAAAGGGGAGGGAATACTTGGAAAGATTTTTCATGTAGGTACTGAAGTGCAACTTGTGGGTACAGATAAATGAAAATGATATATGTATACTTTGCAGTATGCACCCATGCTGGGAAAAATGTGGCTTGCTATTATTTGCACACACTGTAAAATCCACACATGACATGCAGATTGCACTCCCTCCATGGAAGTGTTTTCCTTGGAACTATAAAAGTGACCCTAAGAGAGAAAGGAATTGTAGCATCTTCTGTGGTCATTCCAATCCTGCCTGCATTTTTTTCTCTCTGAATTAAATAAAAGCAAAGCTTATCTAAATAATGAAAATCTATGTCCAAGATGTACAGCAAGGTGTACAGGCATTACCAATTATAGGAGGTCTTTCTGTACTTCACAGTATGTTCCACTAAATGGCTATGTTGTACTAAAGGAGAAAGATTAAACTCGTTGCAGATACATAAAAACTAGCATGTGTTTTAATCATGCTTCCACTCACACAAAAGTCTCTCTCTTGCTGCCTAACATGCTTGGAAGAGCTCCTGTAGGATACCACCTGTCTTACTTCCAGGAAATCACTCCTTTTCTGTCAAGCTTTTGGTTCAGCCCCCTAGTTCTCATGCCCCCTGCAACTAATCAAGCATGAGCATATGTCAAACACATATTCTTTTCCTGTTTATCCCTGCCTCCACTTCTTTACCCTTCCTGTGTTATTTTTCCTATGTTGAATTTTAGATTGGAAGCTCCTCAGGGCAGGGACCTATCTTCTTATACTCTATAAAGCGCCATACACAGTGACTGCTCTGTGTAAATTAATAACAATAATTAGGGGTCAGTATAATCAGTCTGATTAAGGATGTTTGGCAGCTTTAAGACAGAAACGATAGAGACAAAGTAACCTTTCCAGTCTAGTGATTCTTCCTTTATATCTTTCACAATAAGCAGGCAGCATGCCGGCTCAGAGAAGCAGTCCTTTGCACATGTTCCTTCAGTTTACCTCTCTCACCACTCAGCCACAACCAAACCTAATTATATAGTTGTGCAGTTAAGTATGGGTCACTGCTACTGACCAAGTTCAGGAATCTCTAACAGATCTAAGGAAAAGAACTGAAAATATACTGCCATTTCCTCTCCCAGCCAAAATTAATAACTGTGGTTATATAAAGCAAGCACACTTCACACTTAATTAATCAAAACGGTAATGGAAATACTATGTTTTGCAATTTGTTGGTTGCAAGACATTAGCAACCCTGAAACAAAAGTTCTTATCAATCTATGCAAGCCCTTATATAAAATAAGATGCCAGTTTGGTGTTGCTTTTTCACTCTGTGTTGTATTTTGTGCCCTATGTTAATAGCCTGGGAGATTGCCCTGCTGACAACTTGACGTGTTAGGGCATGCCATCATGCATACATTCACGGGCTGACCCAGCTGAGGCAACATGCTTCTCCCACTTAGACTCAGTGCTGCAGTGACTAATCAGCTTTCATACTATATCTCACACAGGTTATTCATCATCCAGGGCTGGCTCAAAAGACATTTTGCTGCCTGAGATGGAACACATCAAGGCTGGCCAAATTATTTTACCATGTATGACAGAGAAGCACACAATCGCCTCTCCTTGAGAGTAAAAATATAATTAACTAAATTAAGTAGCTAACAATTTCCTAACCTTTCATAATGTCCAGAGGCAGCTGCCTCACTCTCCTTAATGGTAGGGTTTGTCCTATGAAGTGTCACCACTTTACCACATATAGGGGCAAACTATATGTTACATAACAGTGCTCCAATAGCATTTTTTGTAAGCAAAGCTGTTTTGGAAGAGAGGTTTTAGAATAGAAAAGTGGTTAGAGGATAAATGTGATATTTAACCCTTCATCAACCTGACAAAGCAAAGAGCCAGTAAAGCCACTTAGACTCACTGAGTTCTGTGATTTTCCACAAACAGCCCATTTCCCAGAAATATTGTGGAGTCTTCCAAAGCCTGTTGATACTACCCTCTAGTGCATGGATGGCACTATTTGGGTTACAAAAGGAGAGACACTCAGAGAATTGAGATAGCTTCTAGTATGTATAATTCCCAACATAGAAAGCATTGAAAAGTGAGCTTGCACACCTGTCTTTCAACACGCTCATAGCACTTTTCATTAACTGAATACTACATCAGAGGTTCACAAAAGATCAAACAGAAAATTCATCCAAAATAAATTGTCAAAGTGTGGATTCAAAGAACAGCTGGTAATGGAAGTAGGGAAGGAACTTTTTATTTATTTATTTATTTATTAAATGTACCATTGGTCTCACCTGAAAGGTGATTTTCATAGGAGGTATCCCATCACTGCGGGGCTGTAGCTCCACCTATCGTGCGAAGGCAAGAATGTTTTTGAAGTCAAGACGAGGGGCGTCAGGCCCCTCCCACTCTCCAGTTCATTCGCAGCGAGTCTAAGGAGAAATATCTAAAAATACAATAACAAGGCCAACAGGCCTGCCAGCAGGAAAATAACACAATGGTAACATTCATAATAACGTGACTCCAACATAGCAAAATAACAGAACTAGGAGCCTTGACTTCACTATAAAATTTAAATATAATAGCGTAACAGGGATAAATAATACATGAGAAAATATCTATTCATCCTCCAGCTGGGAGGGTCGTGATGGGATACCTCCTATGAAAATCACCTTTCAGGTGAGACCAATGGTACATTTTCCATAGGAGGTATACCATCACTGCGGGATGTACCAAAGCAGCCCATACAGGGAGGGACCACCCACATGCTAATACTCATTAAGAACCTGTTGCAACACTCATCTGCCAAAAGAAGCATCGGCAGAGGCATAACGATCTATTTTATAATGCCTGATAAACGAGTGAGGGGTAGACCAAACAGCAGCCCTGCAGATATCAGCAACAGGAGCGTTGGTAGCAAAAGCAACCGTAGTGGCCGCTGACCTAGTTGAACGAGCTGTTATGTTAGCTGGTACTGGAAGCTTAAGGGATTAGTAAGCTAAAGCAATACAAGCCCGCAGCCAGTGGGATAAAGTGGAATTAGCTACTTTATGCCCCATAGAACGTGGGTTAAAGGATACAAACAGAGACTCAGTTCGTCGTATATCCTGGGTCCTAGACAGGTAGGTCTTGAGAGCCCTCCGGACATCCAACAAATGCCAAGCCTTCTCGAGAGGATGGGTAGGATTCGGGCAAAAGGAAGGTAAAACGATGTCCTGGTTGCAATGGAAGACTGAATCAACCTTGGGACGGAAGGAAGGATCAGTCTTCAGTACAACAGAGTCCTTATGGAAGACGCAGAGATGGCGAGCAGAAGACAATGTGCCCAACTCCGAAACTCGTCTGGCAGATGTAATTGCGATCAGGAACAAGACCTTGAAGGACAGCATACGTAGAGGCACAGTCCTGATGGGTTCAAACAGAGGGCGTTGCAAAGCCTACAGAACCTTCGGCAAACTCCATGAGGGAAACCGATGGACAACAGCCGGAGATCGTAGGGCGACTCCCCTCAAAAAGCGTTTGATGAACGGATGTGAGGTGATAGTCGCACCAGAAGAAGAAACTGATAGAATAGACGACAAGGTAGAGGCATGTCGACGTAAGGTGTTGGGTCTAAGTCCCATCATGAAGCCGTTATGGAGATATTGTAGCACCTGTTGCATGGTGGCCTGGGATGGATCGTGGTGGTGGGACTGGCACCACTTGGAGAAAGCCACCCAAGTATGTTGATAAATCCGAGTGGTAGATGGTCTTCTTGAGGCCAAGATAATATCAATAACAGCGTCAGACAGGCCAGCCAACCTCAAATGTCCCCGTTCAAACGCCACGCTGTTAAGTTGAGCCAAGTGGGGTCCTGGTGCCATACTGGACCCTGTGATAGAAGGTCTGGCCTGACTGGGATTGTCCATGGATCCATTACTGACATTGCAAGAAGGTCCGAGAACCACGGTCGGCGTGGCCAAAATGGTGCTATCAGGACCAGCTGTGCCCTCTCGCTTCGCACCTTCCTCAATGTTTTGGCTAACATTGGTATTGGAGGGAAGGCGTACAAAAGACCTTCCGGCCACGGTGTTGATAGCACATCCACTGCTTCCGCTGTTGTGTCCAGGTATCGGGCAAAGTACCTGGGAAGCTGGCAATTGCGACTGGAAGCAAACAGGTCGATTGAGAATGCGCCGAACCGACACTGGAGACAATGGAAAATGGCTGGATGAAGTTTCCATTCTCCCGGAAAAACCTGTTGTCTGCTGAGCCAGTCTGCTGTCACATTCCAAATCCCTCTGAGTTGTTCTGCTTTCAGGGATTGTAGATGTTGTTCTGCCCAGACAAAGATGAGGGAGGCTAAGTCCTGCAGAGGACGAGACCTGGTGCCTCCCTGTCTGTTCAAATGTGATTTTACACACGTGTTGTCTGTTCGAATGAGCACATGGTCCAAAGGGAACAGAGACTGAAAATGACGTGGAGCTAAGTGGACAGCCTTTAGCTCCAGCCAGTTGATGCTTTGAGTTTGCTCTGCGGTGGACCAAACCCCCTGAACGTACTGGGAGTTGCAGTGGGCTCCCCAGCCGATGAGGCTGGCATCTGTGGTTACAACAGTTCTGCAAGGTTCTTTGAACGGCGTGCCCTTGGAAAGGTGTTGGGCCCTCGTCCACCAGCGGAAGGAGAGGCGCAGTGCGGGGCTCAAGTGAACTTTGCGATGGTTGGAGCTGGCAATGTCCTGTTGAAAGGGCAACAAAGTCCACTGAAGGTGACGAGTGTGGGCTCGAGCCCATGGCACAATATGGATGGTAGAGATGAACATTCCGAGCGCCCTGGCTAGGAGCATGACATCTGCGGATGTTTGTTGCATCAGGGACCTTGCGATGTTTGTGATGGCCGTGATGCGATCTGGAGCCAGAAATACCATTGCCTGCAGGGTGTCCAACATCGCCCCTAGATGTAGTAGGCATTGGGTTGGTTGAAGATGGCTTTTGTCGAAGTTGACAAGCCAGCCGTAGGCCTGCAAGACATTGAGGGTGATTGTTAAATGATGATGAGCCAGCTTTTCAGACTTTGCCCGTATTAACAGATCATCCAGATATGGGTAGAGATGAACCCCTTGAATCCGGAGATAAGCCACTAGAATGAGTAGCGCTTTGGTAAATACTCTTGGAGCAGAGGAGAGGCCGAACGGCATTGCTCTATATTGAAAGTGCTGGTGGCCAAAGGCAAACCGAAGAAACTTTCTGTGGGCTATGCAAATGGGCACATGGAGATACGCTTCCTTAAGGTCGATAGAAGCCAGGAAGTCTCCTTCATGCAGACTCTCTGTAATGGAGTGGAGTGATTCCATTTTGAACCTGCGATATGTCACAAAACGGTTGATGAACTTGAGGTCCAATACCGCCCTCCATGACAAATCTCGTTTAGGCACAGCAAATAGGAGGGAGTACACTCCTTCCGACCTCTCAGTTGTGGGGACTGGCTCTATTGCCGCTATGTCCAAGAGGTGGTGTATGGCTATCTGCATGATGCTGTGCCTGGCTGGTGCCCTTGGACAAGGGGAAGGATGGAATCTGTCTGGTGGGGTCACCCAAAACTCTATTGCATAGCCATAACAGAAAAGCTACCTGATCCAGGAGACCATAGTGAGGCACAGCCACTGGTCTCCAAAATTAAGCAATCTGCCACCAACAGGAGGTGCGTTAATACTGCTTGCATTGACGAGGCCCTTCCCTATATGAGGACGATGAGGTACCCCTGCGCCCTTGGCACTGACCTCTGCCCTGGAAACGCCGGTTCCAGGTTCCCTTGAAGGAATTGGGGTCATATGATCTGAAGTTGCGGCCTCGTCCTCCTGGCCACGTTCCTCGAAAGGGCTGGTTAGTGCGGAAGGGAGGAGGTCGCCTGAAAGGCCTGAGGTCGATGTTCTTGACAGTGGCCAAAACCGGTTTGTGGGCGTCTTTGGGATCAACCAGCACTGCCTTTAGAGCTTCCTCGCCGAAGAGTAGAGATCCGGAGTAAGGAGCCCTAGATAGATTCATTCTGGCCGCAGAGTCAGCTTGCCAGTGGCGAAGCCAGAGGGTCCGTCGAGCAACTATCTGAGCCGTCATGGCTCGTGCCCCCAGTTGAGTGGCATCCAAAGTGGCATCAGCCACAAACGCCGCTGTCTTACGCAACTTTATCAGTGACCTTCTGAGGGAGACAGGGTCCGGGTTAGTGTCCTCTAGAAGATCATCCAGCCACATCATAGCTGCTCTGGAGAAGACGGAGGCTGATGTGGAGGCACGCATGGAGAAAGCAGTGGCCTCATGGTTTTTGCGGAGGGTGAAGTCTAGTCGTCGCTCAGTAGCGTCCTTCAGTTGGGATTCTCCTTCCCTGGGCAAAAGCGATTGTGAAACTAGGTTAGCGATCGGTTCGTCTATGCCAGGGACGGCTAGCTTGGTGGCAAAGTCCGGAGCTAGGGCGTAAAGCTTGTCAGCCAGGTTCTTGAAGCGGCAAGTTTGGAATGGATGAGACCATTCTTCAGAGGCCAGTTTGGCAATAGGTCCGGCACCGGGATGTAGTGCTCAGTAGGTGCAGGGGATTTGAGGACCTTGGCCCCTTTGATAGCTGGAGTGGTAGATGTTAAAGGCGCAGCTTGGAGACCAAGGGTGTTAACTACCCTGCGTGCCAGGGAGTGATAATCTGAGGCATTAAACAGGCGATACGATGTATCCTCCTCATGATCCGAATAGTCGCTCCAGTCATCTCCTTCAACGTGGTCAGTGAAGGTTGATTCCTCCCCATACGAAGCTTCGTCAAGACATCTGCCTCTGGCTACATCAAAGGGATTTGGGGAACAGGAAGGGTGTGCTTCATGACACGCACGTTGGTCCATAGAGCATTGAGGTATGGCAGGGACTTGTGGTGGTGACTGCATTTGGGTGAAAAATGACAGCATGCCTTGAAGTTGGGAAAGGAAATCATGGGACAGCTGCAGCCCCGTTGGAGCAGATGTTTGTGCCTGAGTAGCTGGCTCCGTGGGTTGAGCCGGAGGATAAGCCCTGGGCGGCAACATGGAGGGAGGCTGGGTAAGCGAAGGCTGAGTAGGAAAGCCAGCAAAGTCCTCCTCGTCAGAGGAAGCAGCAGGTGAATGAAATATATCTCTTATTTGTTCCTGAGCTGCTGTGGTGGGGGTCGGCACAGAAGCATAACATGGACGCTTTGGTTTGCTATGGCTGGAAAGATGTTTGGTCTTAGCCAGTGCTTTAGCATGCTTAGTGTTAGTTGCCTTAGAAGGTTGCGGCTTGGCTGTTTGAGACATGCCTGGCTGTTCTGCCATCTTAAATTCACTTTGGGTGCGGTACATGGCCACAGCGGGGGCAGGATGTAGGGACCCGAACGGGCACAGTGTACGACCACAGAGGGGGTAGGATACACTGGCAGATGGCTAAGTGCACGGCCACAGAGGGGGCAGGATGCACTATGGTATCAGCGTTAGTATAATGTAGGCTGGATTTCAGGCTTGGTACATGGCCACAGAGGGGGCAGGATGTACAGTATAAACTTCAGGCTAGGTACACGGCCACAGAGGGGGCAGGATGTACAGTATAAACTTCAGGCTAGGTACACGGCCACAGAGGGGGCAGGATGTACAGTATAAACTTCAGGCTAGGTACACGGCCACAGAGGGGGCAGGATGTACGGGTCAACAGCTCGTGCACAATATCACAGTCTCAGCACACGGCCACAGAAGGGGCAGAATGTACAGGTCAACAAGTTGTGCACCCAGTGACAGAGCTGGCAAGTTTCAAAAGTCTAGAGCTCAGTCACAGCGATAATGAAACAGCCACAGAAGTACAGGAGCTAGCTGTCAGCTAGTTGTCAGAAGCAGCAGCAATAGTCGTGTGATAGAGGAATCCAAGTAGAACTAAGGAACCCTATCTAACACAGACGTACAAGGAGCCCTTGCCAGGTGAGCCCCCTTTGTTTAGTATGGGATAGACTGAACAAAAAAGGCAGGAAAAGAAGAGAAAAAAGATGGCGTCCAACCAAGGAGTGGGAGGAAATAACGGTCAAAATGGCGTATTATGAAGGGGGGGCAATGGCGGGCACTGAGCAGCCCAGCGGACTGTAAAAATGTCGGGCACTGCCTCAGCAACACGTTGCAGCCACAGACCCGATATAAGCAACGCTGCTCTAGGTCAGTGGCGGGGCCTCAGGGAGAAAAAGACTAAGCGCTGAGGGGGCAATAGAGATGAGCTGCAGCCACCGGCTGCAAACGCTGCCGCGGCAAATTACAAGTCCGGGAACGGATCTGGGGAGGAGAAAAAACTCAAGCGGCTAGGCGGCAGCCGATATCAGCCTCAGCCACGGCAAAATTAAGGGGTCGGGAGACGGAGTCAAAACCGGCGCCGAACGACGAAAGCCGCCGCAGCCGCAAGCTCCTGGAGGGGGAAATAAGGAGGCCGCGAGAGCCGGCTCCTATGTGAGGCAAACAGCGGGGCAAATCGGGAGCTGCAGCCGCAAGCTCCCGCCTGAAAAGCTAGAGAGCCGCAGCCGCGGTCTCTGCTGAACTGACAGACTCAAAAAAGCTGGGAAAAAGGGACCGGGTGAGGGAATATCCCCCCCAACAATTCTCCAGGAGACACAAACGAATTAAAGACAAGACAAAGGGAGAAAGTGGAATTACATATAACAACCTCCACACACTGTCAGACAAACACACAAGTAGACACAAGAAACTTAGCTAAGCTACACTATCTGCAAATATAGAACTTGCTTGTACGAAGGCAAGAATGAACTGGAGAGTGGGAGGGGCCTGACGCCCCTAGTCTTGACTTCAAAAACATTCTTGCCTTCGCACGATAGGTGGAGCTACAGCCCCGTAGTGATGGGATACCTCCTATGGAAAATGGATTAGTCGCCCATCTGGTTGGGTGACGTACAAGATAAAAAACAATACATTAAAAAGTTAAAATTTAAAACCATAACAGTAAAAAGCTAACCCACCCCAAAAGCCTGCCTCAAGTTAAGGACTTCCCTCAAGATAAGGACAAAGATGTTAAGATGGATATGGATGAAGATGGATTTTGACAATATAATTAAAACTGACAGGGAAAATGTCTTAAAGCTGGTGCTATTTGGCTTTCAAATTTTGTTGAGTTACACATTGCAAAACACAAACCCAAATAAGCAAATTTGCCACATCTTGCCAGTTTAATGGATCTTTCAACATACAGTAATTGTGCTAAATGATACTATTCAAGCATGTCTGCATATGGCATATTATTAGTCTTACAGATTGATACTCTTGCTTATTATCCACTCAACTGCACACAAACCACAGTAATTCGAATCGAATAATGTCTGTAAAAATTTCCATTAATAATATAGCCAGTTATCAAGGCACTAAAATGTGGTTATGGACAACTGTAAACTGATTTTTTTAAAATTAGTGTAGAGTTACTGTGCTTGATTACCTTGCACCATTTTTTTCAAGAAAAACTAACAGGTCTTTGTCAATGGCGGTTTGAACATGCAAACATGTTAACGCATTTGTCTTAAGCACAATCCATGTACATTTGAAACATTCAAATGAGAGAAGTACTCTAACAGCTAAGACATGAAAATGAATTGTTTAATAAAGAAATTCCCTGTAATTAGTGACATCGATAGTTGTCACATTCCTTAACAAATATTCATATGAAAGCAAACCAATACAAAAATGTGTGTGTGTGTTTGTACACCGGGGGGAGTGCATATCTTATGTATCTGTGTCTCTTGAAGTATATATTGGTTCAACACATTTTATATTGACAAATAGCTACTTGATAAAGGGGCAAAACAATCCTACTGGAGGGTCTGTATGGAGGGAAGGGGAGGACTGAAGAGACAGGATTTGTAACTTCCAAAACCCTGCTAGGTGTAGAGTGGCAGTGTAGAAGGGAGGGAGGAGCAGCATTTTTCCTTTTTTTTCCCTTTACCAATGACAGGAAAAACACATAACCAATTCCAGGAGTGGTGTAAGTTTCCTGCCATTTTGAGGCATGTTGGGAGATTGGGAATACTTTGGATTCATGACTTCCCCAATCCACCCCATCATACATCCCTTTTCCCTCTACTGTGAGTCAAACTCCGATGTCAGGAAGGCAAGGACAATTGAGGTTCCATAGCAGTGGGGAGGGGCATCATCATCATCATCATCATCATCATTATACCACCCTTACTCCCAGAAGGAGCCCAAGGTGGCAAACAAGGGACAAAACTCTAAAACATCTTTAAAACAGAACATTCATTAATTCGTTCGTTCATTAGACTTATATCCTGCCCTTCCTCTTACATCCTGCCCTTCCTCCTAGTAGGAGCCCAGGGCAGCAAACAAAAGTGCTAAAAACACTCTAAAACATCATAAAAATAGACTTTAAAATATATTCCAACAAAACATCCTTAAAAACATATTAAAACAAATCTTTAAAAACATCTTTTTTAAAAAAGTTTTAAAAACATTAAAAAGCAATTCTAACACAGACACAGACTGGGATAAGGTCTCTACTTAAAAGGCTTGTTGAAAGAGGAAGGAAAAAATCTTAAAGGTATCTTAAAAATCAAACACCTTATTTTCTTGGCTGTAAGTGAAATAAACATGCTTCCCTAACCTGATGTCGTCCAAATACTTTGGACTACAACTACTGGCCAATGGTCAGGAATGGTGAGAATTTTCATCCAAAACACCAGTTTGGGGAAGACTTGCTTTGGACACAAGACTCATTGACTGCAGTGGGATGAGACTAAGTCCCAGCTAACTTTTGCTGGATGGCACATCTTAAGTGCCAAATACATAATGTTTTTCCCCATGCAACATTATTGTCAAAGCAATTGCAATGATATGGATTAGTTACTTATAATGTGCTATTAAATTAAACTTAAATTATTTGAGTCAATAATGTTAAAGGATCACCTTCCTCCTAAACTGAATCTTTAAGCTGATGGTTCTTTCTAAAAAAGGAATCCTCACATCCTTCATGGACACTGCTACTTAGTAATGTACAAACACATGAAAAGAGAATCCAGCTGAAATTACCTTAATAACCAAATCAAATTTCTGGTGCAAATCCCTGTTTATTGGCTTTAGGAGGCTGAGTACAGCAGTCGTAACATTCATACTGAAATACTGTGAATAATCCTCAGGAGTCCCTGCAGAAAGACAATGGGGTTTGATCAGATAATTGAGAAGAAGGATTAGTATGGAAAATCACAGCTTTATTTTTCTAAAAAAACAACAACACTTCATTTGTCAATAATGGAATAAAATTAAATCCACTGTGTAAAACATTAAATAATGTAGTAATAATACTTGATACATCTTCATTTAATAAAGTTTTCTTTTTGCACCTTGATCATCACTTTTAATGTATGGGAGGCCTCACGACACTTCCCCCCCCAATAAAAGAGAGTTGAGTGGAAATGTCAAGGTGCCAATAGGTTTAGCAGAGAAAATCAGCAGCTTCTATACTGAGCCATAGGAAGCTCCCTTACATGGAGGCAGACCACTGATTCATATCACTGACAGGCAATGGCTCTCCAGGGTTTCAGGCAGGAATCTTTCCCAGTCTTAACTGGAGATGCTGGAGGTTGAACCAGGGACCTTCTGCATGCAAAGCATGTGTTCTGTCACTGAGCTACAGCCCCTCCCCTGTAATTCCTCCAAAATTCCAGGAAAATTCTTGTCCCTTTGTCCCTTCCAACACAGACTATGCACGGCATTTCCAGAAGCTGGAAAAGTGCACACAAGAAAAGTGCAGAAAAAATATTATTACTCCATGTACACATATTTTTGTTCGGGGGGGGGAACAGCTCTGAATGGAAACAGGAAAAAGAAGACAACGATTTGCAATGTAATGAGTGAGAAAAAACATCCACACAATCCCACTTCTGTCCTGCAGGAAACAAGTTTCTAGAACTATTTCGTAGAAGCATTACTTTTCCATCTCTCCCAGTGCAGCACTTAGACATTTTAACAATTATACCCCATGCTGTGCCAGAGATCTGTGTATAGAGCTCACCCATGCACAGAGCAGATGAATGTCTCTTTCCATTGTGCAAAAAAATAAAACTAAAGGAAACAAAAAGAGTTAGTTATCTTCACAGCTGTATTTAGGGTTTTCCATACAGAGTGTTATAACTTCAGAAAGAGGATGTTCTTTTCAAGCTGCAAACTGATGGTATAGATTGCTGAGATTTGATCGGTAATAAAACATATTCCTGGCTCCACCAAACACTGCAAAACAGTTCCTAGGGTTTGTAAGTGAAACATCATTCCTATAAACACTTTTGGATGTGCTTAGTTTTATGCATGCCAAATAAATGCAGTGAATTTAGCTGTACAGTTTCTGTTCCTTCACCACATCATGGTTATAGGGCCTTTGTTTTTCCTGGAAGATACACAGGCTCTAATCACAGACTTTGGCTGTGTACACACCATACATTTAAAGCACATTTAAAGCGCATGACTTTCCCCAAAGAATCCTGGGAACTGTAGTTTGTTGAGGGTGTTGGGTGTTGTAGCTCTGTGAGGAAAAGAAAGAATGCTAAACCAGTATTTCTGACTTGATTTACCTATAGAATCAATATGGTTCCTTATTCTGTAGACAAAAAAAACAGGTCTCCTAGTTGTTTAGATCAGCAAGCAGACCTGATGCAGAAGCTTTTATAGGATCAGCAATTTTACCTGACTTCTACTGGCCTATAACTTTAAGGTGGATTCCTTGGCTGGTATAGCTGATCTCTCTGCAATTTATATCTTGGGTCAAAGCTGGGTAGTGATGTTAGGCTAACTCCTTGCCTGAAATCCTTCACATCACCCATTCAAGACTCATTGTGTGCTCAAATCTGAACATGCAGAAGAACAGGCAGCTTATATATATATATGCCAATGTCTCTGTGCAGCATCAGTACACCCAACCCTCCTCTAGAACTATGCTTCTTATTATGAAAATATTTTTATTTTATTTTCTTATATTTATATCCTAACTTTTTTTCATCAAGGAACTCAAGGTGGCATACATGTGGTTCCCATCCAGGTACTAACCTGAGCCAGACCTGCTGAGCTTCGGAAAGGTGGTGGTGGCCTCATGTGCCTTCAGATCATACCCTGGTCTGAAGGCTTATGAAGATGTGGTGAGAAACCAATATTTCACCATTCTAGCTGAATGCAAAACTTGCATAAAATGGAGTGAGGGGTGCGTGGGTATACATACTGAAAATATTAATAATAAAATAATAGGTAACACTGCTCTTTGGTTGTATTACTTTAATGAGACACACAAGAAATGGGTGATATTGGGAGAAAATTGTGTGTTTTGCTACACCAAAGCTTGCAGGAAGCTTGGGCTCTGTGATACAAATATGATCTTGTAGGAGACTTGCTACTCCTCTCTCTCTCTCTCTCTCTTTGCAGGACTGCAGATAGCAGAGATGACTAACCTTTAAAGAAGCCTAGAAAAATTCACAGTCTATGCTAAAATGAGCCCTGATTGTCTTTGTCAGATCATGGCATGAAAGCAATGCTATTATGTGAATAGAAACCATCAGGCTGTTGTAAAAAATTAAAGAAAGGGAAACGGGACTAGATCAACTGTATTCTATTATATCAAGAAGAGCAGTAAATCAATTGTTCTCTGTGTCTTCTAAACTTCAGAAAAGAAAGGGGCTATTTTATATGGCCGGTTGTGATACTAGACAAATCTGTTATGCAGAGCAGTTACATAGGTTTCATACAGATGTGGGAAGGAAGTAACAACTGAAACAGTGAACTTCACAAATACTGGCTAAGTCTGGGTACAAATAACTTTTGAAATCAGATGGGATTGGAATTATTTGATTTCGTATGGATAAGTCAACAATGTTTTTTTAATGTTAACTTAATTGTTGACTACTCACTATAGAATTATTTTTTTAAAAAATACTCCTTCTATATCCCCTACTGTTCTTGAAATGAATGACAAGGCTTTCAATTTGGATTGCCACCTTGGCAAGGTTAAGTTATGGCAAGCAGAAGGGGTTGATCATTATAAAAGACTAGTTTATAAATGATGAAGCTCTATGTTACAACCAAATTACTCAAATGAAACATTCTACCAGAATCAATATTTCTACCAATATTTACAAATAAGAACTTGTAAATCAACAACATCCAGAAATTTAATTGCATCCAGATTTCTGAGTGCATCCACAGCTGTGAGAGCCAGATGGGAGTTCCACTCATGCAAGCTGCCTCTGCTCAGTTTTTGCTGTAATGATCCAACTCTGAGCAGTGGCTAAGGAGTCTGACACAGAGGGAAAAATCAGCTACATCAGGAAGACCAGTGGTGTATGCTGTGGAGATGCTGAACCTGTACCCAGTCCCTGATACCAAGCTTGAGCCTGTCAAATCACGAGGCCTTCAGCCTGGGATTCCCAAACTGGGCAACTTGGAGAGAACCAAGTTTATGCAACTCCAGTCTGACCCTGCCTACCTAACTTACTCTCAGGCATCTATTGGATGGCCACCCACTCAAGGCCAGAACAGAATAAGCCTCTCGCTGCTACTTCCTGTACCACATTCCAGACTTTTCCTGATACTTTTCAGAGTGCACAGGAAGTTGCAGTGTGGTTAAGGGGGGCGGGAATTCCACTGCACAAATTGACTTCTGCTTGCATATCTCTGGATATAATCCTATATATTTATGCTGGAACTCTGTCTGTATTTATCTGGAAGTAAGTTCCATTGAACTCAGTGGTACAACTTTCCAATAACCATGCATATGCTTTGGCTGTTAGGTAAAAGAAACCCATTTAGAAAGGGAAAAGGGTAAATATTTAAGATATATCTATACATAAAAAGGAATACCTGTGGCATAAAAAATGTATAAATGAAATAGACAGTAAGACTTTTAAGTAAACCTTTCAGCCAAAACCTGGTATTTCTTATTTATGAGGCAATCACAATTTCCAACAGCACTGCAGATTATACAAAATGGTTACAAAATGGCCTCACAGTTGTATTGAACACCATGCAGCATTCATAAGATTTAAAACATGGAAGAGGGTAACAGTTGGTACTATCAAGCATTTAAAGTAGGGTTGCCAGGTTCAGGGCCTGAGATTGATCCTGTATCTTTAGGAGAAGAGAAAGTTAGCCAAGTGCAGGTGTTCTTGCAACACTGTAATGGGAAAAACCACAAGGTGGAATTCTCCCTTCCTCCTGCACAACTTTTAAAGATACAGAAGACCTCTTGGAGGGTGGGCCTGGCAACCATTACAGTGTTGCAAGACCACCTGCACTTGGCTGACTTTCTCTTCTCCTAAAGATACAGGATCAGTCTCAGGCCCTGAACCTGACAACCCTAATTTAAAGGTGATTTTCATTATGTGTGGAAGTGTAAAAGGAATTTAATATTTGGATGTGGTGCTAATTGTTTTTAATGAGCTGCTTAAAATACAGTTAAAATCAGAACCTGAACTTTGTTTTCTTAATTATGTGAAAAAATAAATAAATAAAAGGTCTTGCTCATAAATATTCAGGACCCTCTTTTGTAGATGCTGACAGGATTAAGAATAATATATACAAAACATATGAAAGCAAATCAAACCATAAGAAATGAGAATGCCTCAGAAAAGATTGATCAAATTAATACTATCTGAAAAATATCCTATAAAAGTATCAACTACTAGTTTTCACCCTCCGCAGGGGACTAGGACCTATTAGGATGGTCCGCCCCAGACGCCTGATGGATCCTAAAAGATTCCTGAATGCGCTGGGAGATTTGGAGCCGGCTGAAGGGCGCCGGTCGAAACCCTGGTGATGGAGTGGAATAGGGAGATCACTAGGGCAGTAGACTGGGTGGCTCTGAAATGTCCTCTCCCCCTGAATAGAACTCAGATAGCACCCTGGTATACACCACAGCTCCGGGGTCTGAGACAGGAGGTGAGACGACTAGAGCGCCGGTGGCGGAAATCTCGTTCTGAAGACGATCGGACACTGGTTAGAGCAGCAATAGCTGCCTACCAGGTGGCAACAAAGGCAACAAAGAGGGAATTTTTTGCTGCCTCTATTGCGTCCGCAGAGTGTTGTCCCAAGAGGTTGTTCCAAGTGATCCGAAACCTGGTTGGTCCAGTTGTTCAGGAACCCATGGAGCACTTTAAAGCCTCCTGTGACATATTTGCTAAACACTTTGCCGATAAAATCGAGCGCCTGAAGAGCACGATTCCGTACGCCATGGATACAGGAAGTGAGCCAGAGTCGGCCAGTTGCATTCCGGTCCGGTGGGATTGGTTTCAGCCTCTTCTCTCTGAGGACATGGACAAGGTGCTCTCTACTGTGAAGCCAACCACCTGTCTGTTGGATCCTTGCCCTTCATGGCTCATTATGAGCTGTAAAGAGAGACTGAGCAAAGGGATCAAGGCAGTGGTAAATGCATCCTTGGAAGAGGGTGTAATGCCATCAGCCCTCAAGGAAGCAGTAATAAAGCCCATCTTGAAAAAGTCTTCCTTGGATCCCCAAGAGTTAAATAACTTTCGCTCAGTCTCTAATTTACCATTCTTGGGCAAGGTGATTGAACGAGTGGTGGCCAAACAGTTACAGACACACTTGGATGAAGCAGATTATCTAGATCCATTCCAATTGGGTTTCAGGACTGGACATGGAACTGAAACAGCCTTGGTCGCCCTGGTGGATGATATGAGGAGGGCGTTGGATAGGGGAGAATATACCTTCCTCGTCCTCCTGGATCTCTCAGCGGCTTTCGATACCGTTGACCACGGTATCCTTTTAGATCGCCTGGTGGGATTGGGAATAGGAGGCACCGTTTTACGGTGGCTCCGTTCCTATCTCTCAGACAGACATCAACGGGTGGCATTGGGGGATGAGGTTTCAGACCCTTGACCTCTCAATTGTGGAGTGCCACAGGGTTCTATCCTCTCCCCCATGCCATTCAATATCTATGTAAAGCCGCTGGGGGCCATCATCAGGAGATTTGGGCTGCAGTGTCACCAATATGCGGATGACACTCAGCTCTATCTCTCATTTAAGTCCTCACCATGTCCAAGTGCCTGGAATCCGTAAGTGGATGGATGGGAAGGAATAGGCTGAAACTAAACTTCGACAAGACCGAGGTGTTGCTCGTGGGAGACAAGAGAAGGTTAGGAGAAATAGACCTGGTGTTTAATGGCGTAAGATTACCCCTGAAAGACCAGGTCCGCAGCCTCGGGGTCATTCTTGACTCCCAACTGTCCATGGAGGCTCAGGTTTCAGCAGTGAGCCGGGCAGCTTGGTATCAATTACATCTGATAAGGAGGCTGCAACCCTACCTTCCTGTCCATCTGCTCCCACGAGTGATACATGCTCTGGTCTCCTCCCGCTTAGACTACTGTAATGCGCTCTACATGGGGTTACCCTTGAAAACGGTCTGGAAATTACAACTGATACAGAATGCGGCGGCATGACTGATTAAGAACAGCCGTCGCCGTGATCATATCACTCCGGTGTTAGTAGATCTACACTGGCTACCAGTTGTTTACCGGGTCCAATTCAAGGTGTTGGTGTTGACCTATAAAGCCCTATACGGTTTCGGCCCAGTTTATCTGAAGGAGCGCCTCCAGCATCACCAATTATGCTGCTGGACGAGATCAGCCACACAAGACCTTCTCTCGGTCCCACCAGTTAAAACAGCTAGACTGGTGCGGACCAGAGAGAGGGCATTCTCAATTGTGGCCCCCACCCTCTGGAATTCCCTTCCTTTCGATCTTCGCCATGCCCCCTCCCTGATAGGTTTCTGCCGAGCCTTGAAGACCTGGCTGTTCAGGCAGGCCTATGGGATCCCTGGGGTGGGTTAGCTTTTAATACTGTTATTAATCAGAATTGTAGTGTTTAGTCTAATTATTGATTGTGGCCCTCATTGTTTTATATTGTATTTTATTGTACTGATGTACGTCGCCTAGAGTGGCTGTTAACTCAGCCAGGTAGGCGACTCATAAATAAAATTTTATTATTATATTATTATTTTATTATTATTATTATTATTATTATTCACCCTGAAGACCTTTATAAACACACACACACACACAGAGGATGCAAAAGGTTCCTTGTTCAGCCACTAGCACCTCCAGTAAAAAGGATCAGGTGGCAATGGATGGGAAAAGTTGTCTGCCTGAGACTTTGGAGAGCTACTGCGAGTCAGAATAGATAATACAGAGTTAGATGTACAAAGAGACCGGCCTGCATCCTATGTTAGATGACTAAGTAGACAAATAAAGCTATGTTCTTTTCTATCTTTAACATTAATGACAATGATTTGAATCTGTTATAAATGTTTTTGAAAATACCCTCCTCCCAAATTTATTTTGAATGTTTGTTATTTTCTTTCATGGTTTGTCATGTTCCAAAGTAATTTCTACATGTTAAAAAATCTTTTTAAAAAGGCAGCAACGCAACAGGTGCTGCTTCCCAATGACAATATACACAGGGATAATGGCTGGAAATGGTTGCTCCTAAGAAGTGGCACTAGTAACAACGGGCACAGCTGGACAGATGCTATTTCCTCCACAAGGCTTATGTGTGAAAGATTTCCCAGCTTCTGAACCAGCCGTACATTAGATAAAATGTGAATATGCACCAAGCCAACCATAATTAGTACATCAAATTGACTGAAATGTTTATACTCTACAAATGCACCTGTCACATAATCAACTATTTGCTCATCTCCATTTTCCTATAGTTGTTCTTAGTAAAAATGTGACAGGCAGTGATATTATAGCAATCAGAATCTGAGATACCTGAATAGCAACAAAGACTTAACTAATAAGCAGAAATGTGGGAGAGGCAAATTCTGAAGGTGTTAAAAGAAAAAAAAGAAATAAGTTTCTACAGGGCAACTGGATATGTGGTGAGGAAGATGAAATAGATTACAAAATCACACTTAAATTGCTTAGATGGGCAATTACATAAATTGCTCAGTAAGGATAAGAGGGGCTGTAATCTCCACACTTTTAAATGATCATCTCTTAGGGCAGAGACACATACTGGAACGCTCTAATAAAAGGAAGGGCTACTGAAATGTCACTTCAGCTGATACAAACAAAACTCTCTGAAAAAAAGCTGTAGTTTGGGGCTACCACTGAGTACCTACCAGCAGATCTTGGAAAGCTTATAAATCGCAGCACATTGTCAGAGCAACTAAAAACAAACAATCCAGTGCTGTAATATTTTGGCCCCTGGAACAGAACACAACAGAATTGGGGGACAGTTACTGGCTGACATATTCAGCTGGAGACCAAGGGTAGAGACGCACTTACTGTTGTGCCGGTTCCATTGCATCTCTACCTCTCCTTTTAAAAACAGGGGCACATGACGCTAGTCAAACTTCACCTCTTTTTACTCTCAAAAACCTCATCGGATCAGCTCCAGTGCATTTTTAAATTATTACTCAGCTTCAGGAAGGTTTCACAACGGATTGGTAGATCAACCTCTTTGTTTTCCAGGTGTGGCCAATGGAAATGTTTGCTGCAGGCTCAGGCAGACACAGTGATTGGTTCAATGCTTTACTGTGGACAGTCCTGAAAGGTCTGAAGGCAGCAGTGGAGAAGAGAGGTCAGCAGAGGGCAGCGTTACTTCAAAATGCAGCCAGAAAAACAATTCTGGCTGCTTTTGAAGCAACTAGTGTGCCCACAGCCCAGTTGGGGCATAGCCTCTAAGCAATTCAAGGTATCAAGGCTCCAAACCTTGTCCTTCCTAAGACTTTCACAACTAAAGTATTTTTCACAAAACCTCATCAGACAGCGGCTGGCATTGCTGGGCTTCTCCTACACCCACAATGAGCAGGTTTCAACACCTGAAAGTCCTTGAAAGTAGCATAACAAAGTGCTAGATCAGACACAACCAGGTATTTTTGGACTACAGCTCCAAATGTTCCTGACTGTTGGCCTTGCTGGCTCAGGCTGAAGGAAATTAAGACCCCAACAACATCTGGAAGTCACTGTGGGGCTGTTTACATGCCCGGAAAATCTGCATCTGATGCTTTTTGCAGATCCTTTTAATTTGGACCATTTACTTGACGTTTTACCCAATGTGTGTACATTCTACTGCTTTTGCCTTTAACTCCATATATGCCCCGTCTATAATGAGCTTCCGCCGGACCCTGAAGACTTGGTTTTTTAAGCAGGCTTTTGGAACGGGCTAGTTTTACTGTGTTCTTAAATTTTTAACTGTTTTATATACTGTTTTAACGTGTACGTCGCCCAGAGCGGCTGGCCAACCAGCCAGATGGGCGACTAACAAATCTCACAATAAATAAATAAATAATAAATAAATAAATAAACTCCAGATTAAATGGTTGCGAAAAAAACCGAAATTGCTTTTAAAATCCGCACCTGCTTCTACCGTGTATTACCTTTTAAGTGCCTTTTTTGGCTGTGCAGTTTGTTCGCCATTAGATCCTCCCTTTTTTCCGCCCCTTTAACTGTCTCTGGGCATCATTTTGTTTCCTGCGGTTGATGAAGCAACTTCTGGTTGCTCTTGCCTTCCTTTTTCCCATTTACTCCTGCTTCTCCTCCAATACATTTCCTCCTCCGCTCCTTTAAACGAAATCACATTCCCCACCCTTTCATTCTCTCTCTTCTGCAGCAACACCAACAACTCCCCGAGGGTAGCAGGGCTGGAGCTCGTAAAATTCCTTCCTCAAAGCTGTGGTTTTGGCGCTGTTGTTTACATCTAGCGTGTGTGTGTGCGAGAGAGAGTGTGAGAAAGTGTTTGTGTGGAGGGCCTCTTCTGCCTCATAGCATCCCTCCGCTCCCCCCCAAAGCTGGATCTTCCCCCCCTTGGGCTGATGCATGTGCCCTTTTCACAGCCACGGTGAGAGGAGGCTGGCGAAGGCGAGCTGGGGTAATTTATAAGTGCCCAAAAGTGCAGGGGAAAGGGGAGCTGCCTTGGCGTTTCATCCCAGCATCTGCTCCACTCACAGAGAGCGATAATATTAAATGGTCAATGCTTCCTTTAGTAGCTGCTTTTAATGTCTCTCTAAAGATAATTGTTCAGGGTTTTTTTATGTTTCCCAGAATGCATGCTGAGGCTTGTCCCAGGATGCCAAAGGCACACCAATCTCGCACAGGGACAGCCTAATAGCCACGGGTGGGAGCGATTCCCTTTCTTTCAAGCGCCTACTACTTCATTTAGGGAAACACTGCCCCTTCCCCGCCTCCACAGTTAACATGCTAATGTGTGGGAGCGGCAACAAGGAAACGCTGATAGCAATAAACGCACACGCGTGTGAATGCTACAAAGAAAAACAGCCAATTTATTCGTAGCGAGGGCGGAAGTATGTGAACTGTCAAAATCAATCGTGATGGAAAAAGCAGCATTTTTAATGTGGATCTTGGGTCCCATGTAAACAAGCCCTGTGTTGGCTAGATGTTGAGAGAAGTACTCATTTTCCCCATACAATACTTAACAAAGCAACCTGCTTCAGCCATGTAAACAGACATTCTGCTTCACCAGATATATAATCTGGAGAGGAAATAAACCCATACAAAATGTTTTTCCCCAAGTCACAGGTAAAATGCTGTTTGATCAACCTCTGTTGCCCTCATTCATTTAGCTGTCACAACATAGCATGCACTTGCAGTAGAATGGGCTGGTTCTATGAGTTACATCCAAGGATCAAAAACATGATTCCCATTGGCTTACAGTGGCTATATTTCCAATTTTACTGCATTCCAAAAGTAACTATGATTTCTTAACTTAATAATTTTCCTACTTGTAAAGTAGAACAATCAATTTTGGATGCTTACCCTGGGTGAATTTAAGTGCTGTAGGAAATATTCACTTATTAACCATTATGGGAATATTCTGCCAGATAACTCTCTTGTTGTGAGTTGCTGAAAGCTCCAAAAGACTAACATATGACAACTGCAGTCACCATGAGAGTAGCAATTATAGTCATACATTTTTATTTAAATGTATAAGTTGTCTTTCAACAATGTATTAGAAGGCTGCAATTCTAGGCATTCATACCTCTGAATAAACATGTGTAGTTTTGTAAAGAAAAGGCCACTTCTGTTACAGTTACAGTGCAATCCTATGCATTTTAATTTGATAGTAAGTCCTATTGTGTTCATTGGGACTTACTCCCACGTAAGTGTGAATAGGATTACATCCTTAACAGAATGACTAATAATGCTAGTTTTAGTGCAGAACCTTAAAAACAGTTTTGCTGACTTTGATCAATGTAAGCAAGGAGCATTAAATATCTGGGTGAACTGTACTTATGTGTCTTGGTGTGCTGTTTGTTATGTTGTACACAAGAGCAGCCACACAGGAGAAAGAAGAAAAGTCAAAGCAGAGGAAAAAAATGTACAGCAAAAGTAAAAACAGGATGATTTTAAAATTTGAGGTTTTTTTATTTAAATAGGATTTTTTTTAAAGATCAGGAAAACTGTCTCTCTAAAATGAAATCTGAATTTAATATAAACTTGTTAATTGTAAAAAATGGAATCCATGACCTTCTATGAAGCAGATCAAATAGACTGTTTTTGTATATAATAGAATGGTATCACTGTTGAGATCAGGAATAAGATGAAATACATCATGTATTATTTGTATTAATTAATACTGGTTTCGTCCTGGAAGCAAGAAATTGGGAAAAATCCCAGGCGTTAAGTTCCAGAATACTCCATCCTGTATCTCATTAGGATCAACTACCAAATCCATCTGAGTAATCTTTATGCCGGGGCAGGGAACCTGTGGCCTTCCAGATGTTGTTAGACTCCAGCTTTTTCATGATCCCCAGCAAACATGGCCAGTGGACAAGGATGTTTGGAGCTGTAGTCCAGCAACATTTGGAAGTCCACAGGTTCATCTTCCCTGCTTTATGCTGCACAATTGCCTGCGCCCTGCATTCTGTCCAGTTTTCAAATTATGAATATTTGTGACTACCAACCAAATATCATGGACATTTACTTTCCATATGTCTAGCTCTTGCTTCTGGAAGGTTGGCATTTCAGGTAAATAGTCTTGCTTAATGTTCTTTGGTGTGAACACAGAGAACGAAACAGACATTACCTAATAACATGTGTGTGCACAAAGACACACCCACACAAAGATCATGCACTCCTAGGTAGCATAAAGCCTCTATTTAATTGCAAACCAATATGTTTTATTTGGAACTAATTAGTGCTCCCGTTTGTTCAAAAATAGACAATGTACAACATGGAAAACTTGATTTAAATCAATTATTCAAATAACTTTTTTTCTGTCCTGGTTATTTAAATCATGATTTATAGTATTAATTTAAACTGCCTTCATTCAAATTATTCCACTCTGCTTTAGAACCCTTGCTTTGCTATAATTAAATGACCCACCTTTAATTTCAAATGGAAATTAAGTTATCGGATATCTTTATATGTGATAGTGTCAACTCCCCCCTCCCCACATACACACCAGAATCCTATTATACCTTGGGTTAATCACTAGGTCCCAGTTACTGGTCAGTTCAAGCATGAATATGCTCTACACAATTTAGTAGTTTATCTTTGATTCAAACCTATCTGACAGCCCAGTCTTTAACTGCTGCAGAGGCTTCTGCTGCCGAAGCTAGAGCAGAATTGTAACTTTATTTCTCACCTTACTACATCAAATCCTGGACGCAACATCACATACACACATGATATGATATCCAATGCTGCAAGTGGTCTTGTGCAAGCCTATTCTAGTCTTGAGCATCACATGGTATTCAGCTAAACTTGCATCAGTGCAAACGTTTCTGCTTCCCTCATTATTCTCTCGCAATGGAACATCTTAGCTCACAGAATGCAGTAGTGCAATAAGGAAGAAATATATGGTGATATATGCTTATCTATCCAAAGTAACAGAGCAGAGATCAAAACAAAGAACGATGACATTAATAGAGGTGATGCTAGCCTCATTAGGAAGTGAGAAACATAGGAAGTTACTAGGCCAGACTATTTGTCCATCCAGTTAGGGCTGGGAGCCTGTGGCCCTCCACATGAAGTTGGACTACAAGTCCCATCATCCTTCATCAGGGCCATGCCATTTGGGGCTGAAGGGAGTTGGAGTCCAATAGAATCTGGAGGGCCACAGGTTTCCCCATGCCTGACCTAGCCCCATGATGACTGACAGCAGCTCTACAGGGCCTCAGTCTGAAGTCTTTCCCATCATCTCTGATCCTTTTAGCTGGAAATTCCAGGGAATAAACCCAGGACTTTCTGAGTATGTATTTTACTGCTGAGCTACTCTCACTCCCTTAACCCTATGAATTTTTCAAAACCTACTTTTTCTATGCTCAGAAAAAAAAATGTGGCAACCAAAAGGGCTGATTGTTATGCCTCTTGTATTTCCTTTGTCAGTTCAACACAGCGTAACAGCAATATCTGTATATGTGGACAAGCATTTCCTCGGATTAATTTAACGCACTTTATTATTTGAGGCAAAAAAACAAAAACAGAAACAACTCCCCCAAAAGAAAGCTAAATCTTCAAACAGCAGCAATCCAATTTGGAAATAACCATAAGAAGAAACTGCACAATAAAAATCCTTGAACAATAGCAGCTATCACACTAGACTCAGCATGAATCTGCTTTAGGTTTCTACGCCCCACTTAATCTTTGCCTGCCTGCTGGTAATACAGTGTTGATTGTAAAAGACAGTGAGGTTATCAAATACCTACCAACTAAGATGGAATAGAGGATCCCTGGCCGATCTGAAGGAGTCTGGATGTTTCGGTCCTGATCTATAGCTTGTATAGGTGGTGTGACATTGATTGGGTTCACACGTGCCTGGAATGAAAATTAAACACATTACATTACATTACACATTACACATTACCCATTGTAATGGGTTGGTTCGGTTGGTTCTGAGGATTGGAGGGTGGATTGGATTAGGCAGGTAGTGAGGCAGGTTATTGATGACTAAGAAACATAAAGAGTAACATAAAGAGTAATTGCAGGGCAGCAATTTGGCGGTAGAGGCATGTAATCAATATGGCGGTAGAGGCAACAGCGACGGGCAATGGAGCCCCACCGCCGATGGCTTTTATAGGGCAATCTTCCCTTGGTTGATGGTTACAAAGCATGGGAATGCACATAAAATACAGGGGAACCCCCCCTCCCTTTTATTATGCTGCCTCCCTTGTTATTTGACTGGGACTTGGATGCCCGTTATCAATATGACCCAGGGACCTATGTACATCAGGCCACCACTGCCTCTTGTGGTGGAAAGCGCTGGGCCGGCTGGAGCCAGAGCCGGGGAGGAACTGCGGCCTCTCGGCGGGCCCGTTGTTGTGGCCTATCCTGGAGGACATCGGTTCCTGTGATGATCTTTTGGCGTTTCAGAGGCGGTTTGGAGGCCCGGGAAGCGCCCCTGCAGCGGCCGCCGCCCTTCCATACAACATTCATCCACTTGCCTGATATCGGCGGCATTTACACTCTGGCCCCTTCACTGAGGCTTCTCTAAGAAGAACTGCTCTGTTAGTTTCATTTTTGAGAGGCTGGTTGTTCCGCCCCTCTCCTCGCTGGAACTGCTGGATGCTGGAGTTGGGGGAGATGCTGGTTTTTGACTTTGTAAATGGACTATCTCCCACACTGGTTTTATGCCAGGGTGGGAAGACTTACATCAGGAACTCCCATCTCTAGTTACACCTCGGACCATACAGGCGAGAACCCTATTATTGAAACTGAGTTGCCTCTACCTTGTTGTTTAGTTATCATTTATTGTTACAGTTTTTATTGTTTGCTTTCTGATATTCTGTTGTTTTATATGTTTTGTTATGTACATCACTCAGAGTGGCTGGTAAATCTAGCCAGATGGGCGATTAATAAATAGAATAAAATAAATAAATAAAAATAAATAAATAAATGCTTACAAAGTGGGTTCTGCTTAATATTAACTCAAGTTACTGTGTGTATTGAATGTGTACACAGTAATGGTCTATGGTGGACACAAGGAATACAGTTACACAAGCATATCATTTTGCAGTATTGAATACGTTAGGCACAATCTAGAGCCATTAAAACTAACATGGGTTTGGCTATTGGGTCACAATTGAAAATGCATCCTGCAAATTACATGCATTTCTGCCATCATACTGTTCTATGTTGCACTTCCCCAAGTGGTGAGAAGTTCCAGGGATATCAATTATACAGGTTTGGTTCCCTTTGGTAGGGGAAATGACTGGAAAGGCATTCCTGTAAATTTGAGTTTATACAAAGGCATTAAAGTTGATAGGAAAAGGCACAGCATAATACTTTTAGAAAGCAAATCTACTGCTCCAACATCAGATTTCTAAAGAGAGAACCTTCTACATTCCCAGATGCTTTATCTTACAGCTCTCTCTGTCTCTTTCTCCAATTCATTCCAAACAGCAATTTCCTCTTCCTTACAGGGTTCTTGCTTATATCAGCTGGGAAGGCAAAGGTATGCCATCCAATCCTCTGCCCCTTCTGATGATTTTCACATCTCTGGGAAGTTTCTGCTATTTACCGCCTATTAGCTTCCATTAAGACACATTGCTCCATCCACTGAGCCATTAACCAAAAATCTGACTAACAGAAGGAAGGGATGGCCAGACCTGGCTGGCTGGTTTAGCTGAATATTCATAACAATATTTTTAGTAGATTAAGAGAACTTTTCTAAGTGCTATATATTTGACAAACATAGAAGTTATAAGTAGAAGATATTCAGGGTGGGGGAAAAGTACACTCATGAGGGGGTTTGGGGTTCATGCTGTGTAAGATCCAGGCAAATGCTTGTAGAGCTCTTCCCTGAGAAGTGGGAAGAGCCTGATTGGCCTAGGATCCCTCCTAGTATGGAAGAGTTCTATGCATGTATGTTAGAAAGAACATAGGGGCCCCTCTCAGAGTCAGCAGAAGCATGGCTGGTGGGTGTACCAATGGTGGAGCCCGTCCACATGACTCCCAGCCCCCCCCACACAGATGCTTTTAACTTGTGATGGGGTTTGTCTATTAATAAGTGTGCAGGCTTATTTCTGTTGCTAGGACTTTCCACACAAAATTAGAGTTGTCTCTTTTAACAACAGAAAGGTCTTTGCTCATGCACAGCAAGTGACACTTAGGTCACTCTGCCCTCTTAATGCCAAACTGTTTTCAACTGGCCTGTTTCCACCCAAGTCATTTGCTCAGCCTGTCTGCTGGGCAGAACTGGAAACTGTTAGACAGAAATAGCAAGAATATTCAGTACAAGGCAGAGGTTGATACTTGTGGTGGTGTAGTAAGATTCAGTGTAGTGTAATGGTTGGAGTGATGGACTGGGACCTGGGTGACCAGGGTTCAAATCCTTGCTCGGCCATAAAGCTCACCAGGCAACATTGTGTCAGTCACTGTCTATCAGCCTAACCTATCTCACAGGGTTGTTGTGAGGATAAAATTCGGAGGGGAAGAACCATTTTATGTAACAATAATAAGAAGTTAACCCATTCTAGCTCATGGACGAATATGGGTATCCTACAACCCCCTGCAGACTCCTACTAGACAGACCATGAAGGAGGTTGTAAGTTGCCTGTAAGTTGCTTGCTATTCTCAAGTTTTTGCCCAGTGCCTATGCACTATAGGAAATGGACAAGTCCTGAGGTACAGAAGAGTCTCCACCAAGCCTCCATCAAGATGATGATGCCTGGGATATCCTAGGATGACGACACAGCTGGTGACAAAGTTCAACCTTCCTTCAGCTATGCCCCCCCAGCCCCTCACTTCCCATTCCTCTTTTCCTTGCTTTCCTGACTCAGATCCAGCATGAGGAGAAGGAGAGAAACAAAAAAAGCTTCATTAGCCTGGTAGACATTTCATACTGAGGGTCCCGTTTCCATATGGATAAATTAGCTGTCTTCCATACCAGTACTACAGCTCTGGTGTCACATTCCTCATTGTCCTCCATTTTGACTGTTTTGCCCTTGATGTTTGACTGTAAGCATTTATAGCAATTGACTAAAAGGGAGCTCTGTTCCGAAACATCAATCCCTTGTTACTGTTTCCAAACAATTTCAACTTATCCACAACAGTTTTAATATTACAGCGAATTACAGTGGAGATAAGAACAGATTTCATTCAGAGGGGCAACCTTAAAAAACATCCTATGATTACTTCGACTACTAGACGTATATTTTTCATCAACTATATGCATACCCAGAGATACTATATTCTATGTTAAAAATAGCCTTTTTCTCAGCCATGGGGCAGGGTTAGCTATGGACAAATAGTTCTTTTCTTTTACATATGTGATTGATTTATGGCTATACTTTCACTCTACTTTAATAGGTGGTACATTGGAGAGATTAAAAAATAGAGGCTTTAAGTCTGAAGTTATTTTAACTGCAATCCCACTGTTGCAATACATATAGGCTAATGTCAAAATGCAGCAGTATAGCCACAAGAAGGAACTGCCTGTAACAAGATTTAAAACCCCTGAGTTTTAAGCACATTTCCACCCCTGCAAGAATAGCTTGGCGTTACTCAAAGCACAAAATGAGTCATAAATTTCACAAATGGAATGTTGGGAAACCAAACCATTTTAAATAGCAGATTTCTTCTGAGTTTAGCATTATATACTTGTCACATAATAGGACAGGAAGATAAACAGCAAAGTGTTTATTTAGAGGCACCAATTGGAACCCATATGCTATGAGTTAGTAGACTTTGAACTTCTATCATAGCGTCAGATTTAAATTTTACTGGAGAATTTGGAATTTATATGAAAGATCCTTCATGATTTCCCCTTAAGAGTGGTATTTATCAATCTAAAACAAAGCAGTAGTGGTGTACTTCTATTTCGGACAAAGCCTGAATACCAAATCAAGATAGGCTGCTTCAGAGGTATTTGGATCTCCTTCAAAGCTAAGCATGTTTAGCCAGTGTAATGGTTATAGTAGGACCCAGGAGATCAGGGTTCAAATCCCCACTCAGCCATGAAGCTCGCTGGGTGACCTTGGGCCAGTCACTGCCTCTCAGTCTAGCCTACCTCACAGGGTTGTTGTGAGAATTAAATGAGAGAGTAAAAACTATGTACTTGAGCTCTTTGGAGAAAAAGTGAGATATAAATGCAATAAATAAATAAATAAAAATTCTGCAAAGTGGTCCAAAGTGAAGCTGGCTGGTCTGGAAGGAAGGTGGTTTTTGTAGGGGCAACTCTCAAAGGCTCCATGCTGCCTTCAAAAAGCCCCCACTAGTTATTTTCAGGCAGGCAGCCATACAAATCTTGCATCCTCCTCAAGTGCTGTCTCCAAGATTTCCCTCCATGGGGGAAATAAAACCCACATCCACATCCACAGTTGGTGGAGGGAAAGCTCACTCCTTCCATGGACCCTTAGGGCAACAGCCATTTTTGTGAATGATGTCTTTATTTTTTCCCTTTGATGGCTGTCCCCACATTTTGTAAAACTCAAGTGAACCTCTTCCTTCAAGTCTGAAGGCACATTGTGGCCTTACATCCAAAGCACAGAATCAGGACTGGGTTAAAATAAACAGTATGGATCTTCTTTCAGTTATGTATATGTTTTTAGAGAATTTGTTTTTTCCAGAACGTTTTATTACTCTGAAAAACCAAAACCAAACAAAACCCAAGCAGAATTAAGTCATGTTATCAGGACAATTTAAGTGCAATTAAAGCAAGGGATACAAGATAGAGAATTCATACCCATAGTGGCCAATAGACTTACTATTGTCCAGCAACACAACAATTTCCTGATTCTGCCTCTTTAAACATATGGTTTAGTGCTTTTAATATCACAGGCACTATGGTTTTCTCTGCTGTCAGATTTATTGTGCTTTTATTCTGATGTTTTTACTTGTTTTTGATTTTATGTCCATGTTATATTTTTATTTTTTATGATTTTTAAAGGTACAATAACATTGTTAATGGGCAGTATAAAAATTTGCAAATATTGTCACTCATCTAGAAAAACAATGAAGCCTACACTCAACTTTTGTTATTCAACCAGTTCCACTGCAATCATACATAAGTGCTATCTAGATTTTAATACAAAAATATCAATGTTGAGTAGTTCTTTGGCACTGAGTGTACTATACTACCATTCTTCTCTCCTGATGTGGAAAGACTAGTGCTCTCTCTACACCTACTATTTTTGCCTGTAAAGGCTGAGATCGATATGCATGATCTTGACAGGGAAGCAACTGTGTGTGCAACCCCTAAGATGCAATGTTTCAGGGATAGTTCAAATATTCATTATGACTGGGTTATTCTACACGTGATGAAGTCATATCTGACGATTCACATGTTAATGTGTAAACTGACACTACTGAAAAGCACTGCAGTCAAGGAAATATTAAATGTTATAGAGATTTTGTTTTTCAGCTGACAATAACATTTTTCAACTGGCTAAGGAACATCTGAATGTATTAAAGTATGGTATAACACATTTTATTGAAGAGCTTCAGTGTTGCTATGGTCAAATTATATAATATGTTTTGAAGACATACATGTCCATTCTTTACGGTTGAGTGAATAAATAAGAATAAGTAAACTCCACAAAGTCTGTCAGAACAGGTGTCCTTACCCATGTCATTACAGTACAGATTCATTGTTCAGGCTCAGAAATGCAAGAAGGTATTCATGGTGATTCAATGGTTGGTTGTTTTATATTGTGTTGTGTTTCATGTTGCTACGCTGAATGGCGCTGCTAAAGACAATATGCTGGTGGGGGTAACTATTAGTACACATTTTCTAACATTGCATTTTGTCCAGAGCTTGGAAAATTACTTTTAAAAAGTAATAAATTACAATTACTGTTATATGGCTCAAAAAAGTAATAAATTACCATTACAGTTACAATTGCTCTAAAGTAACTGATTACTGTTACTCAAAAGTAATCACTACAATTACACTTAAGTTACTTTTTTTAAAAGTGGAGTGCCTACAAGATGCTGGCCTTGGCTGCTGCACCTCTAAGTAGCCTAAAACTACATTAAGTAGCCTAAAACTACATTAAAAATAAACACACATACACAGAGGGTAATAAAAAAAAATCCATAAGATTAACAGAATGGCATAGCAGAATCACACATTCACCCCCACCCCAGCAATGGTGATAGCCCAACACACGTATACTTTTTCACTCAAAATAAAATTTAAACTTGAAATACTGCTTTTACAATACATTTCTGTCATGTCTCATCTTTGCTCAAAGAGCACGTCAGACAAGGAATGTCATTATGTTGTCACCAGTACTGAACAGGCTGCAAAGAACAACAGAGCACCCCTTTCAACTAAAGCACATTTTTATCAATATGGCAATCCCCTATCATCAAAGAAAAATGCAAACTTTAGTATTTTACCAGGTGCCTTGGTAATTTTTTTGGTCAACTTAATCCTGTGCATACATACCTGGGAATACGTCCCACTGAATTCATTGGGTAATCACGTATGCACGATTGAACTGTCAGAGGTAGAACTTAAGAGACATAACAGAGGTAAACAGAAAATGCACATATCAAAAGTAATCCATCAGAATAAACATTATCCCTTCTGCTGTAATTAAAAATGTAGTCTTGCATAGCATAGAGTGAAACTATGGAATTCACTACCACAAGAAGCAGTGATGGGCACCAACTTGGATGGCTTTAAAAGAGGATTAGACAAATTCATGGAGGATAAAGCCATCAGCAGCACCTAGCAATAATGGCTAAGTTCTACTTCCGCTGTCAGAGATGGTATGCTTCTGAATATCAGTTGCTGGAAATACAAGCGAGCAGAGTGCTGCTTGTGCACTCCGGTCCTGCTTGTGGGCTTCATTTAAGGGCATCTTATTGGCTGCTGTGAGAACAGGATGCTGGACTAGATGGGCCACTGGCTGGATCTAGCAGACTCTTCTTATGTTCTTATATGTATCGCAGATACCATTTTATCGGGAGGTTCGTTCTGCACAATATAGGAAACGGACCTTTAGTGTGGCAGCACCTACCCTGTGGAATTCCCTCCCTTTGAATATTAGGCAGCTATCTCTGCTATCTTTTCGGCACCTTTTGAAGACTTTCCTCTTTCAACAAGCTTTTTAAGTTGAGACCTATCCCAGTCTGCATCTGTGTCAGAATTGTTTAATATTTATTTATTTATTTATTTATTTATTTTATTACATTTTTAGACCGCCCTATAGCAATAAGCTCCCAGGGCGGTGAACAGCAATTATTATTAATATGTTTTTAATAATGTTTTAAACCCTTTTTAAAGGTTGTTTTTTAAAATGTTTTTAATGCTGTTTTGTTTTAATGTGTTTTACGATCTGTTTTTAAAGTGTTTTAGTGCTTTGTTTGCCGCCCTGGGCTCCTGCTGGGAGGAAGGGCGGGATACAAATTAAACAAACAAACAAACAAATAAATATTGCAACAAGCAACAAAAATTACTTGTGGGGCCTTACAGACCAGGGATAGCCAACGCGGTGCCCTTCAGATGTTGTAGGACTACAATTTCCATCATCCCTGAGAAATGGTTATGTTGTCTGAGACTGATGGGAATTGTAGTCCAACAACATCTGGAGGGCAATATGTTGATGACCCAATTAGATTAGCACAACTCCCTTCCCACTTACCCACCTGTTTCAAACATGTCCAGAAAAGCATGCCTCTTAAATTCTATGTCTGACAGTGTGTTCCTTTCAGAGGTAAAAATTAATCTGCAATCTTATATAATCTATTTAACTCAATGAGGCTTAATTCAGAGTAGACATATACAGGACTGGACTCCACCAGAATATATTTCAGCATTTCAGGGGCTATACTTTATTAATGCTGTACCACCTACAACTACCAGCTGCTGCTTATGTACATATATTATCTCAGCCTACGCTACCTCACAGAGTTGTTGCAAAAATAAATGGGGGGAGGGAATGGCAATGGTCATGGCATTCACAAATAGGGTTGCCAGGTTCAGGGCCTGAGACTGAACCTGTATCTTTAGGAGAAGAGAAAGTCAGCCAAGTGCAGGTGTTCTTGCAACATTGTAATGGGAAAAACCACAAGGTGGAATTCTCCCTTCCCCCTGCAAAACTTTTAAAGATACAGAAGACCTCTTGGAGGCCGGGCCTGAAGTATATACCTGAAGTATATACTTTTAGTGCCCTTTGCATGTCCAGTGAGTGCCGAGCCTTCTCTGTGGGATGAACTGGGGAAGGACAGAAAAAGGGAGCACAAGCTCCTGGTGACAGTGAAGGAGAGACAACACTTTAGGATGAAACAAAGGGACAGTGTGGAGAACTACCCTATCTTATGAAAAATACAGTAACATTTATCAACAGACATAGCATTCAACTCAGACACTCTTTGGGCCGAGGTACTAGCCATGAGGAACACAACTTTAAAGGACGGTAGGTGGAGAGACTGCTGAGAGGCTCAAAGGGGTGTGTGTGTTGGAGGGCCGTTAACACTTTGTGCAAGTCCAAAGTTGGATAGCAGTGCTTTGTGGGTGCAGCGGACAGTGTTGCTCCCTGTAGAAAATGCTTAATGAAGGGATGGAAACCCAGAGGATTCTCTGGGGATCTAGACAGAATCGCTGACAGAGTTGAGGCCTGACGCTTTAAGGTGTTAGGTCTGAGCCCCAAGGATAGACCATCTTGCAGGAAGGTCAGGACCTCATTGATACCTGCCTTCCTAGGAAGCAACTTCTTCTGTGCCCAAACCGAGAAAGCCTTCCAAGTCCCCTTGTATATCCAAATGGTGGACGGCCATCTAGATGCCATCATGGTCTCTACCACTGGAGGTGGGATGGCCTTCTTTAGCAAGCATCGTCTCTTAACTTCCATACATGAAGAGCCAGCCATCCCGGATCTGGGTGGTGTAGCTGCCCTAGCAGGCCCTTCCTCAGAGGAATCTCCCAGAGCTGGACCACTGATAAGTTGAGGAACCAGGATCTCCTTGGCCAGAATGGGGCCACCAGCAGCACTGTTGCACTCTTGGCTCGGATCTTCTGGATCACCCTGGGAATGATTGGGATTGGAGGGAAGGCATACAACTGTCCTGGAGGCCATGGGGATGTCAGAGTGTTTATCCCTTCTGCCGCCTGTTTGGCATATCTGGTGAAGAATCTGTTTGCCTGGCAACTGAGGTGCGTGGCGAACAGATCCACGTTGACTCTCCCAAAGTGATCCAAGATTTCCTGAAAGGCCGTTGTCGTGTTCAGGTTGGGACTCAAGAATCAGATCACTTGGTGAAAGCAAATCAGTTTTTATTAAAGTAATTTCCAGACATAGACTCCTCCGTCGCATGAACAACTTCTGCAAACAAGAACCTGCAACATGGAAGAAAGGTGACAGAACAGGGGCACTCTGCTCCCCCCACTCTTTATAAAGGGGTTTTTCTGGTGCGAATTCTCTCACTTCGTCTCAAAGCGCCCTGTTCTAAACCTCTCCTTTCTCTTTCCCTTGTTACTTTGAGACGCCTCCTGGAACGAGGTGAGGGTGGGGGCATGGCCTTCTCTTCTTCTAAAGTAGAAGGTTTAAATTGTCAGGCAGGTTTTTCTCCGCTTGAGGGGGAATTGGAACCCCTCCTTTTTCAGTCTCTAACTGCTCTGGGCTGGAGAGAGGGGAGGGTGTGGGAAACTTCTGGGAGCCATCTGTTTCCCTGGTTACCAGGCTCTCAAGGTCTCTGTCGGCAGACATCTCTACCTCTGTCCTCTCTCCCTCCTGCAACTCTGGGAAACTAACATCTCCCCCCTCCTCATCATCCTCTGAACTCCCAGGGTCCCAATCCTGCATCCGGACAGCCGTTGGGTGGAGCTTCCATTCTCCTTGATGGACTTACTCCCAACTCAACCAGTCTGCTTGCCTGTTGTTCTCCTCTCTCAGGTACTCTGCCATGATTGAGTCCAGATGTGTCTTCATCCACAGAAACAGCAGTAAGGCATCTTGTTGGAGCTGCAAAGAGCACGCGCCTCCCTGATGGTTCAAATGGGCTTTGGCTGTGACATTGTCTGTTCTGACAAGCACTGCCCCCAACTGTCTCGATCCCACAAAGTGCCTTAATGCCAGACAAATTGCACAGAGCTCCAGGAGATTGATGGGGAGTAAGGACTCCTGAGCCATCCAAGTCCCCTGAACTATCTGACCATTGCATATGGCCCCCAAGCCTGCAAGACTGGCATCTGAGGTGATGAGAGTCCATGGTGGATCTTGGAAGGGAATAAGCAGAGGGTGGCTAGCATCCAAAAGAGAATACAAAAAGGGGTCAAAGACCAAGATGCTGGAAAATAGGAACTTTTTAATTTTTGATAAAACCCAACGCATTTCAGCCTGTTATCTACAGGCCTTCATCAGGGGATAATAGCTTATAAGATTATAAGACAAGCAAATCGCTTTCTGTACTGTGCCAATATCAAATTTGATATTGATGGCCTGTAGATAACAGGCTGAAACGTGTTGGGTTTTATCAAAAATTAAAAAGTTCCTATTTTCCAGCATCTTGGTCTTTGACCCCTTTTTTGTAGGATCTTGGAAGGGGACACCCCTCTGAAGATTGGGCTTGTGTATCCACCATAGGAGGGATTGGCAGACCAGTGCTGATAACCTCAACCATCGGTGTTGCCTGGCAGCTATATTGCTTTGAAATGGGAGCAGCACCCACTGAAGGGTGGGTGTATAGGATCCACTGATGAGGAAACAAGGATGGATAATATTGCTGAGCTTATCTTGCTTATTCTGCCCTGTGACAATGCTATAACTCCTTGCTTGGAGTCTACTGTGGCCCCCAGATGGGTGATGCAGCAAGATGGAATCAACTGACTCTTGGCATGGTTGATTAGGAAGCTGTGGTCTTTTAGACGCTAGGGTGACATGTAGGTCTTCCCAAGACTTGTGTAGCGATGGGGGGCAGATCAAGACGTTGTCCAGATAGGGGTATACATGAACCCCCTGCATCCTGAGGTATGCCACCAGAGTAACTGTGATCTTTGTGAATACCCTGGGAGCAGACGACAGCTTCAAGGACATGGCTCTGTATCGGAAGTGGTCTTCCCCTACTGCAAACCTCAGATAGTGTCTATATGGCTGGAAAATAGGAACATATAGGTGCACTTCTTGTAAGTCGATTGAGGTTAGGAAGTCCCCCTGTCTCATGGCTTCCTTGACCACCATTAAGGTGTCTGTTCGAAACTTGTGGTAAATGACATACTCGTTCAGGCTCTTTAGGTTGAACACTGCTCTGAACAAGCCATCTTTCTTCACGACTGTAAAGAAGAGAGAGTAGTTTCCCCAAAATCTCTCCCACAATTTGTAGTAGGTAGGAGATTGCCTGTTGAATCCTCACCCTTTTGACCAGAGATGTCAATATGGGGGATGGTATGAATCTCGGTGGTGGTGGTAATGTGAACTCCAGAAGAAGCCCATGCCATAAGGTTTATAGGACCCATTGGTCTGATGATATATCCCTCCACTGATGAGCGAACCGCTGAAGACCTCCCTCTGGAGTAGTGTTGCAGTCAGAACTGGTGTTTACTCCCTCATGATTGGATCCTGTATCCAGCCTTGTTGGAGAAGCGTTGCTGGCCCTTTGCCTGGATGGATTGTCTATTCCACAAGGGCTGACTGGGCCGGCCATCCTTTGGTCTTCCAGATTGTCTGGAGGCACAAAAGGACTGGGCTGTCTGGTAAGGGTGGAAGGATCTCTGAAAGGATCTTCTGTCCTCTCTTTTCCTGGTAGAAGGCACTGACTTCTTTTCTTTTGACTCCAGGGCTCCTGCCAGGGCAGCGTATCTGGGTCCGCCTCCCAGTGGCGCAACGAAAGGGTCCTTCTAGTAAAAATACCAGCTGCGAGAGACCTAGCTGAAAATTGCATAGCATCTATGGATACATCTGCCATGAAGGTCACCGCCCGGGCAACTTTTAGTAAGGATTTTCAGACTCTCGCTGGGTCCGGTTGCGGGCCATTCAGCAAGTCTTCCAACCAGAGGAGGGACGCCCTTGTGAACACCGAGGAAGCCAACACTGCCCGGATTGATAAGGCACTAGCCTCATGGATTGTTCTGAGGCCCTGATCCATCTTGCTTTCTATAGTGTCTTTAAGATGGCCATCTGAGTCTTTTGGGTTCAAGGATGGATTTAGTAAATTCACTATAGGGGCTAGTACTACAGGAACTTTTAGCTGACCCATGATCATTTGTTCCAGCATATAATATTTGATAGCAGCAGGGACTGACTTCTTAAATTGCAAGGGAATGTCAAATTCAGATTTGATCACCTTGGGCAGTAAGGACAGAAGTTTAAGTAGCCTTGACTTGGGTTCCTGAACAGCGCTCTTTCTGCCTTCAACAGCTAGGTGGAGCTAGCTACCCACCTGATATCATCTTTCCATGCACAGGAGAATTTACTTGGTTGATTGATGCATCTTTGTACTATAAAGTGTCATATTCTTCCCACACACACACAAATTAGTACAGCTTCAAGGCTTCAACCAGTTCTTATCTTGCCTAATTAGTACAATCCTACACCCAATTTGATTTACCTGGGAGTAAGCTCCATTAAACATATAGACTTACTTCTGAGTAGACTCATATATATTGTATTGTTAGTTAACTATACAATGATTTTTAACAAGTGCCTGTTTGGAACTCTTTGCATTTGCCATGGGGAGGGGGATATTTAAATTTGCAGAAAAGAACTTCCAAGGAATACTTTCCTCAGAAGACAAAGATGCATCCTGGTTGTTAGGAAGAAAGGAAGGGCAGGAAAGAAAACAGGAAGCAGCAGCTCTTTAGGACCTTGGCTGCTTGCTGCTGCAACTTCTGCCTGCCCCTCGCTCATCCTGAAGCCACGGCTGTGCGGAGGCTTTTGGCTGGGCTCCTTGCTCTCTCAGCAGCCCTGCTACTTCTGGGCAGCTAGCTAGCAGTGGTGGTCTCTCATCTTTCTGCTGGTGAGAGAGGGGAGGAGGGAAGAGAGTCAGACACCACCGCTCAAAGCTTTGCAAGCCAAACCACGTGCAACCCCCCACTCTTTCTCAGCCAGCAAGCATAGCCTCTCTCACTCAACCACCTCCCAAACTCTGCCCTGCCACAAAGCAAACATTTTCCCTTGGGATGCAAAAAAGTTAAAACTGCAAATGCAGCAAAGTGACCAGGGAGGGCTACTCCCTCGCATGCACACGCACACAAGTCGTCGTCTCTCACTTCCGCAGTTCTTCATGTCCATTCTGCTGCTGCCTCCTTGCCCTCCAGTTCCTGTCTCCCTCCATTCTTATCCACCACCGTCCATTTTTAACCATTTTTTCTCCACTCCACCCCTGACTCGGTCTTCACCTCCTCCCTCGCCGCTTCCTAAACACCCATAGAGCATGAGGGTAGAGCAATGCTGCGCAGAAGCATGTGATTTTTATCCACGAATCAGAGGAGCAGAATGTTTCCCCTGCTCCACCCCCAAGTAACACCCAAAAGTATCGCTGGAAACATTACAATTACAGCTCAAAAGCAATAAAATTACTCCTCATTCTATTACAATCCAAATGTAAAGAAACTACCCACTAGTTCCTCAGAAAAAAGTAATAAATTACAAGTAATTCATTTTTCCTAATGAATTACTTCCAAGCTCTGATTTTATCAGATAATAACTGTAGTGAAATTTGCTCACTGGGCTTTTCCGTTGTGCCTGTTGAGCTCCTTTTTGCCAATTTATGGTACTCTCCCTCATATCTACATTTGTATGAATAATGCAATGTGTGATAAGGATCTCAACTGCAGCAGCTTCAAGAGTCTCTGGTGCAGAAGGAGTCTGTCGTAGCTGTTGAGATTTAGTTTCCTATGAACTGGAGATGCTATAACAAATCCTACAAGTGAAGACCAGTGGTTCAACTTAAAATCTGACTTGCCATTAAAAAAACCCAAAGTGCTACATTGTTGTTTTTAATGAACCTTTTAAAATTAAACAAGGGTGTGCATATAGCACTGCAAACAGAAAGATACATTCCAGCCAGTGTTAAACACTTTAGCATTGGTTGCAATGCAAGCGATTTAAGCAAGAGAACTGAATGGCATTTAAAAGTGCTCAACACTGGCTGTATTTAATCCAAAAACTTTTAACCTTTCAGCATAAGAATGCATCTTACTTAACATCAGAGAATTTGCACCATCAAACAACCCCTTGCTGCACTACTACAAAAAGAATAATAATACTACTGTTTTACAATGCTACCTATCCTTTAAAACAATATATTCCTCTTGACCTGTGTTAATCCATTATTATGGTAAAGAGAAAGACAATTATTCAATTTAATTACATAGGGATCCAGCTGCCAAGAGATTATAAAGCAACCATATTGAAGTAGAAACTGAGGGCTTATCCACATGGGGGCATTTCTTTGTAGCAAATACACTGCTTTTACAGTCATAACAGATTTGCAAGGTCCACACTTCGTGCCCAATGGTAGCTTTAAATCCGTTGTTTTCCATTCACACAAGCAGGCGTTCCTCTGGGAAGGATTAGTGTTGCTGTTTCCTTCTGCCCCCACCCTCTAATTTTACATTTTTACTCCCATCCAGTTGCTTAGTTACCCAGCATGTGCAAATATGTTTGACTTGCACAGTATTTCCACTCTCTCCTGCCCCCACACTTCCTGAAATTTTGAGACTGAAAAGAAGTGGTGTCATCTGCCCTCCTTCCTCTGCTGCCCCTTGCTTTTTCTGAGTTAATTTTTCCCTGATGGAAAAACAAATCAATATAATATCGATATTTTAAATTTATTTATTTATTATTTGATTTATATCCCGCCCTTCCTCCCAGCAGGACCCTGATTAATATCAATATCAATATTTCGAGAAAATATCAATATTTTTAGGGAAATATTAATATTAATATCAATATTTTTGATGTGACTTCAAAAATAATCTACTTTAGATGTTTTAGAAAAAAAATCGGAAACCAGGCGTGGAGAGATGTTACTTCAAAATTCTCTCCACAAAGATAGAGAATATGAGAAAGAATGATAAAATCCAGTGGCAATTCCCATTGCTAGTTACAACGAGTGAAGGAAGTTTACTTGGGGAGAAAGAGAGGAAAAAAGGGAAGGCTGCAGCAAATTGTGAAGTGGGAAGGACAGAGCAGTCCAAAGTTGCTAGATAAACCACCGGAAACAAAATGGAATTCATGGGACAGTTAATGGGCAGAGAAAGGGGAACAGCTGAAAGTGACGATTCACCTCCCCACTAAAAAAAGATCGAAGCAAACCGTCTGCAAAGATGTGTGGAGACGAGTGGAGCCATATTGTTCTAAACTTTTCGTATTATCAGCGGGTTGGGTTAATATGGATTTACAGGAGGAAACCTGTGTGATAACTTCTGTTTGCCAGTAGCATGATGTGAACCATGCAAATTAAAAGGAGATGTGAGTAGCAACAAACATACACTCAACCATCATATAGATGAGCCCTGAAGTGCTTCTCCACCAGGAGAAACCCCCTCCTTTACTGAACTCCATCGCTCCTTCCTGCTCACACTTTAACTCCAGAAGAACCAATAGTATATCACACCACACTTTTTGATATTAGTCCACAATAATACTGCAGTCCACATGCTTCATTCTGAGGGAGGGAATCCCTGTATATGGAGCAAATTTTTGAATTCTATAGGAACATCCCTACCCCGTAATGCCCTTGTCATTTTAAATGACAGCATGCATACTCCTCAGCTAACAATAAATAATGCAGACATGCAGTCAAGTTATGCATTCAGCATCCGCCTCAGAAATGCCATTGACATTATAAAGTAGATTATAAGAAACTGATTTACTTTCATTATTTATGCAAATGATTAGGAGTTCAAATGCCTACACGCAAGGCTGTAAAATGAGAAAAGAGAAATTTTGCATCACCCACGATTAGATTGTAGGCTGCTAATGCAGACGTTGTAAAGTCTATGAAACCAAGTACCAAACCATTGTCCCATTTGCCTTTAATAACCCTTACCCCACTCCTAATTGCAATGTTTGGCTTGCACTAGATGGACATTGCTGCCCAGATTGCCCTTAGCCTGATGTGCAAGGGGGAGCTCATCTCCCCCCCCCGACAAGCTTCCTGCCCTCTACAATGACTTTGCATGGCATAGCAGTGACATATATGGGCTTTTCTGCAGATCAAAGTAAATGGGAAGATCTTAGGTGGATGCAAAATGGTCTGCTTGACAGGCTACTAAAGCCTGTGAAGCATGGAATAATAATATTGCTATCTTGAAATTGTTTGTGCTTTACCCTCATACCCTCTTCCCCCAACACCACGCCAAATGCTAAGGCCTTTGATCCACACTCCTACAGGATAATAAATATGTCATTGCTTTGAACTTATCCGGATCACACAGAGAGAAACTATTAGAGCCAAAGTACACATGACATTCATTACATGAAAGCAGTTAATATGCATGTGAAAATAACAATAATGTGCATTCAGGACATACTACCCCTGACAGTGTAAAGACAACATAGCCATCATGGCTATCAATGGCTACTAGTCACTATGTCTATTGGCTACTAGTCACTATGTCTATGTCCCTCTTCCACTGTTGGAGGCAGTATGCCTTTGAATGCCAGCTGATGGCAATCAAAAGTAAAGAGGACCACTGCATTCAGGTCCTGCTTGTGTGCTTCCCATAGGCAAGTGGCTGACCATCACTGCATGGATAGGATGATGGATTAGAGGGGTCTTTGGCCTAATCCAGCAGGGTTCTTCTTGTGTTCACATTTATAAAATCTAAATAGTCACTATGGGGAATGAGGAAAGCAGGATTAGGACTGTGGTGCATGAGGAAGAGGGGTTTGACCCTTTTCTCTTAATGTGGTCCCAATGAAAATCAACCCCTCTTCCCCAATCAAAGCTGCTATTTGTGCCAGCAAGGAAGTTTCCATTGATGCCCATGGCAGCTACCCTCCCAAGGCAAATGGCAGCTTGGGGGGGATTTTCAGATTGATCTCTGTGCAGGGGTGGTTAAATTCTTCTCCCTGACTGCTGTAGTCCAGATCCTGCTTGGAGGCCCACACAAGAGCTATTTACAATGGTGAGTAACTGTGCACATTATTTTTTTTTCACATAATTACAGCTAGCGTTAGTGAGCTATGATGATCTGTGGTGTGTACTCAAATCTCAGGGGTGCAAATTCAGCCTCTGCTATTAGCAAGCAGTACAAAATCTCTGGATTGGTTAGGCTTGGTATATTGCAAGAATAATGGCTTTCTGCCTTTGCCAGGTCAACAGCACAGGCTCTATCTTTCATCTCTTTTACAGAACTGCAGGCTCACGTTCATACTCCTGGCACTGAGCTCACAGCCCCAGGGTGGCCCTGATACATGGAAGGAAACCTATAGGTTCTGCAGAAGATAATGTGCATGTGATTTTATCCCTTCATATCAAACTGCAACAAGCAGGTCAACTGGAAAGATGGAAGGAAAGATGCTGTTAAACATGTATGTTTCTGCTAATCTATCCATGATTCCTAATAGAATGGAAATCCACATTTCTGCTTTCTCCCTTTTCTATGTTTTATAGTCCCAAGAGGATTATTTCCTTTTGTGTGATCCATGAATTTAGCACTTACTTCAGGCAAAGCCTAAATTGCATATATTTGGGGAAGATTTATTGTACCCCCAACATACACAAAGCACTAAATGTTGTGACAATAATACTGTGAGAAGACAACTTATCTCAACCTTTAACGAACAGTTTCCAGACAAACAGGATAGCTTAGCAAATTATGATTATCTCCATATGAAGTGGCACTGTGACAAAGATGAGAAATCTTTTCGAAATGAAGCACACTAATAAACCATCATTCTGAAACTATCTTATATTGTCATTTCAAAATCTCTAAATTGTCAGAAGTGACATTTAAAGATGAAAATATATGAATACACATCATTAGATCAAAATAGTTGAACACATTAATTTCCTCTTCTCTTCCTCTCCTCCCAATTCCTTATTATGATTTATGCAAAATAGAATTTTAAGATACATTTCTGCATGCCCAATTTGTCACAGAAAATATTCAGCAGAGGAATTCAATTACAGTAAGCATCAACCATACCTACTGAGGACTAAAGAGGCTTTACATGTACAAAGACTGTTGATGCTGAAGAGCCATGATTTCAGCTTAAAGAGCACTAATAAGTGGAACAAAAGGAGGCCTATTTACCTTATACAGTATTTTCTTGGCATGCTGAAAACCTCAGAAGATAACCACTTTGCCAATGTCCAACTTGCAACTTACCATTTCCTTGATGGACCAATTTTTTGAAGAATTGTCCATCAAAGAATCTTAGTTTTCTTTCTTTGGTTAACACTATTGGCTACAAAGATTGGGTTGAAACTGGGGAGCTCCTGCAAAGCCAAGCCCCAAAACTGTTCAGTCTTCACCAACTGGGAAGCCCACGGAACACATGCTCTTGAGCACCGTTTAATTTAGCCCAAATCTGGTTTCAACTACAAACTTCTGCACCAGCCTGTTCTTCCATTGCTTTGAGCAGTCTGAAGTAGAAAGTGGCAAGCATCCAAAAAACAGAGAATAAAAATGCAGAGAATATTACAAGATGCTGGAAAATGTGGTAATTATTTTCAAAAAAAGCCCCCAAAGTCCAATGAGTTGCACAGATGTATGTATTCACACACACACCCATTTTTTTTGTATTTGTGGATGCCTTGGAGTTTCCCCAGGCATACAGGTACTTCACTTTTGTTTCTTGGTGGTTCTGTTTTGGCTACAAAGCTGTCAGGATCATGAGGCTGAGTTCAGCATTAGGAGTGATGATTAAACCTCTTCCTATTAAAATCAATGGAAGGCAAAGTGCTTAACTATGGCTCAGTCATGCACATAGTATCTTTGCAATATTTATTTATTTATAAATATATACATTGAAGGAGGCAACTTAGACTCATACAAACATTTGCCATGTTCTTTTCTTTCTTTCTTTTTAAAGTTTTAAGGTACAAACTGGCTTTTCAAGATATACAACTTTTTTAAAAAGTTGACATAACTGATTTTTAAAAAATAAGTGTGTCTCAAGTTTAATCTTCATTACATTTTAAATATTTGAAGATAGGCTATGCTTCATTATGTAATATAGCTATTTTAATGATAATCCAGCCTAAATCTTTAGCCACATGTGAAGCACAGTTATAAAACAGACCCATCCACAGCTAGGAAGCTTTGTAGGTAATAGAAATGGATACACATCTGCCAAAAGGAAAATGCAACCCCCACATTCCCTAAGCTTCATGTATTTCCATATTAAAATTAGTGCCAATTTCTTTTAATTAGCCTTGTCATTCTTTGTGCAGCCCCATAAATATAAAAATTAATTATCTGTAAATTCACATCTTCATAATTTTTAACCTTCACTTCACTTGTTTTCAGTGACATTTACTTAAAAACACCACTTATCAGGAGATTGCACATGAAGGACAGACAATATATCAAAAGGTAAAAATGAAAAAAGGATGAGGAAAAAACACCCCAAAATAGTGCATAAAACATGAACTACCACGTAATCAAGAGCTCATCAAACCTTTCTGTTCTGATGCTGCTGAAAGAGGCTTCCCATTTAAATGCCATTAAGGTGAAATGGCGATTTTCATTAAGTTGCAATATCTAGTACCTGGCAAGTCTTGCTGTAAATCTGTTGAAAGCTTAACACTCCCCTTCACCTTTATTTATATCACTTTATATCACTGATGACTCTGTGTTCCTGTTGTGATAAACCACAACGTTATTTAAAATAAAAGTCAAGGAAGCTCTTAGAGGCAAAAAGTCTTCCTTCAAAAAGTGGAAGTCTTGTCCAAATGAAGAAAATAAAAAAGAACACAAACTCTGGCAAAAGAAATGCAAGAAGACAATAAGGGATGCTAAAAAAGAATTTGAGGAGCACATTGCTAAGAACATAAAAACCAACAACAAAAAATTCTATAAATACATTCAAAGCAGGAGACCATCTAGGGAGACAATTGGACCCTTGGATGATAAGGGAGTCAAAGGTGTACTAAAGAACGATAAGGAGATTGCAGAGAAGCTAAATGAATTCTTTGCATCTGTCTTCACAGTGGAAGATATAGGGCAGATCCCTGAACCTGAACTAACATTTGCAGGAAGGGATTCTGAGGAACTGAGACAAATAGTGGTAACGAGAGAGGAAGTTCTAAGCTTAATGGACAATATAAAAACTGACAAATCACCGGGCCCGGATGGCATCCACCCGAGAGTTCTCAAAGAACTCAAAGGTGAAATTGCTGATCTGCTAACTAAAATATGTAACTTGTCCCTTGGGTCCTCCTCCGTGCCTGAGGACTGGAAAGTGGCAAATGTAACACCAATCTTCAAAAAGGGATCCAGAGGGGATCCCGGAAATTACAGGCCAGTTAGCTTAACTTCTGTCCCTGGAAAACTGGTAGAAAGTATTATTAAAGCTAGATTAACTAAGCACATAGAAGAACAAGCCTTGCTGAAGCAGAGCCAGCATGGCTTCTGCAAGGGAAAGTCCTGTCTCAGTAACCTATTAGAATTCTTTGAGAGTGTCAACAAGCATATAGATAGAGGTGATCCAGTGGACATAGTGTACTTAGACTTTCAAAAAGCGTTTGACAAGGTACCTCACCAAAGGCTTCTGAGGAAGCTTAGCAGTCATGGAATAAGAGGAGAGGTCCTCTTGTGGATAAGGAATTGGTTAAGAAGCAGAAAGCAGAGAGTAGGAATAAACGGACAGTTCTCCCAATGGAGGGCTGTAGAAAGTGGAGTCCCTCAAGGATCGGTATTGGGACCTGTACTTTTCAACTTGTTCATTAATGACCTAGAATTAGGAGTGAGCAGTGAAGTGGCCAAGTTTGCTGATGACACTAAATTTTTCAGGGTTGTTAAAACAAAAAGGGATTGCGAAGAGCTCCAAAAAGACCTCTCCAAACTGAGTGAATGGGCGGAAAAATGGCAAATGCAATTCAATATAAACAAGTGTAAAATTATGCACATTGGAGCAAAAAATCTGAATTTCACATATACGCTCATGGGGTCTGAACTGGCGGTGACCGACCAGGAGAGAGACCTCGGGGTTGTAGTGGACAGCACGATGAAAATGTCGACCCAGTGTGCGGCAGCTGGGAAAAAGGCAAATTCCATGCTGGCGATAATTAGGAAAGGTATTGAAAATAAAACAGCCGATATCATAATGCCGTTGTATAAATCTATGGTGCGGCCGCATTTGGAATACTGTGTACAGTTCTGGTCGCCTCATCTCAAAAAGGATATTATAGAGTTGGAAAAGGTTCAGAAGAGGGCAACCAGAATGATCAAGGGGATGGAGCGACTCCCTTACAAGGAAAGGTTGCAGCATTTGGGGCTTTTTAGTTTAGAGAAAAGGCGGGTCAGAGGAGACATGATAGAAGTGTATAAAATTATGCATGGCATTGAGAAAGTGGATAGAGAAAAGTTCTTCTCCCTCTCTCATAATACTAGAACTCGTGGACATTCAAAGAAGCTGAATGTTGGAAGATTCAGGACAGACAAAAGGAAGTACTTCTTTACTCAGCGCATAGTTAAACTATGGAATTTGCTCCCACAAGATGCAGTGATGGCCACCAGCTTGGATGGGTTTAAAAGAAGATTAGACAAATTCATGGAGAACAGGGCTATCAATGGCTACTAGCTGTGATGGCTGTGCTCTGCCACCCTAGTCAGAGGCAGCATGCTTCTGAAAACCAGTTGCTGGAAGCCTCAGGAGGGGAGAGTGTTGTTGCACTCGGGTCCTGCTTGCGGGCTTCCCCCAGGCACCTGGTTGGCCACTGTGAGAACAGGATGCTGGACTAGATGGGCCACTGGCCTGATCCAGCAGGCTCTTCTTATGTTCTTATGTTTATGTTCTTAAAATATCAGACAACCATTCAACAAAAATAACTAAAAAATATTTAAATTACAACAAACTGTTTTACACCTAAGCAAAACTGTTTCTTACAACTTTTGAACTAGTTTTTGGCTTCCATCCAAAAGCTGAAGATCAATTTGTTATGCATCTATTTCCAAAATTGATCTACTAAGGCTGTAATCTTGTACAAATGTGCCCTGAGATTAAATCCCACTTTACTCATTGGGATTACTTCTGAGAAGACATGTATAGAATTGCACTGTAAACTTGTTATCCTTGAACCAATTTAGCCACAACAAATAAATCATCAGTTATAATAATAATAATAATAATAATAATAATAATAATAATAATAATAATAATAATCACTTAGCAGCAAGTGTCTGAAACGGCAATCAATCTTCTTTTCCCCTCTCAATCTAATGATTTCAGGCTTTGCCCCCAAATCCTATAAAATTGCAACTGCTATCATGAAAAAATAATCCCTGAAAATGAGCCCAATTGTTCATTGTCAGCCCAGTGACAATAAAAACAGTTGTAGACCTCAAGTGAGAAGATAGACTGATTGTTTCTAAATGGCCATATGTGAACAAACATGAAGAATGGCATTATGAGTATATTTCCATTCCCTAAGTTCTCCTTGTTGCTAAGATGGGGTGACAGGAGTAAATTGTAGCTAATATTTCACCACCTACCAAATGTCTTTTGTAAGATAGTAAGCACATATACATCAACTCCATTAGTATTTAAATGTATTATCTGACAAGAACTTGTTTAGTATGTGAGATTCTAATCTAATTAACACCATCAATTCAAGGACAACCCAAGTGTCAAGGAGGCCTACGTTTTTGGAGAAAACAGAGGAATGTGTTCTTTGATATCAGATACAATGCTTCCATTGCAAATGGTAGGAATGTAGCCCACCAATCTGGATTAGAACTATAGCAGAGGATAAGGGGTTAAAGCCTCCCCCCCCCCGCATACCTTCCCATGCCAGATTTCTGATCTGGATCAAGTCTCTTTCACCTGCTATTTACCTTTGAAATGTCATTCAAACCATTGCTAATTGTGGGAATGGTTTCTTGTCTGGTTTAGTTCTCCCTTTCCATGGCACACTGAGAATAAACAAACAAGAATATCTGGACTGGCTCAGATGTTACTTGGGAACTTCCTATGGGTGGAGGGAAGGAGTGGCCTCAAGATCACAGGCTGACTAGACCACATGGGAAGTCCGGAGGATCTGAGCATCCTGGCCTCATGCAGATAGAATTTGCATAATTGTTTTTTTCCCACCCCTTTTGGGAGAGGGAAGGACTGCTAAAATGATACAAACCCCACACATGTGACTTCATTTTATTTTTACTAGCAGCTGGCGCCCGATAGCCTTGCTCGCCAACCCCATCTACTGTTGCCATAGCACCCTCTTCCCGTACTGCCCCAAACGGGTTGCCACAACTCCCCCTTCCTGCCCCCCACATGGGATGCCAAAGCTCCCCCTTCCCACATCACATAGGAGTTGCCAGAGCTTCCCCTTCCCACCCCAGATGATGCTTACAAAAATATGTATATATATGAGGAAAAGTATTTATACTCACACCCACTCACATGAAATATGTGCACAACATAAAATGCTATAAAACGATATAAAATAATTGCAAGAATGACTGGCTAATCTAAAAAAGGAAAATAAACAACTGAATAGGCCTGTTGACACAAAAAAGTCTTGAAGAGACATCTGAAGGTTAACCATGAGGATGGCTGCCAAATCTCTGCTGGAAGAGTGCTCTAAAGCATGGGACTGGTGACATTATATGCCTGACTTAGTTGAGGTCAATTGGGCTTCTGAGACACAGGGCTTCTCTAACAGAGCTCCTCTAGATTATTTCAGTGATCAAGTTGAGATATAAGAGCTCAAACAGTCCTTAAGGCAGCCTTTCCCAACCAGTGTGCCTCTAGATGTTGTTGGACCACAACTCCCATCAGCCTCAGCCAGCATTGCCAATGGTCAGGAAAGATGGGAGTTGTGGTCCAACAACATCTGGAGGCACACTGGTTGGGAAAGGCTGCCTTAAGGTATCCTGGACCAAGTTGTTCAGAGCATTGCATATTAACCCAAGAACCTTGGACCTAGCCCAGTATCATACAAGCAGCCAGTGCAGCCCACATTCTGCACAAGCTGGAGTTTCCAGACTATGCCCAAGGACAGCCCCACATAGAGCACAGTACAGCAAACCAGTCAAAAGGCTGCCAGTGCATGGACTACAGAGGCCACATTATCCTGGTCCAAATATGGCCATAACTGGTCTACCAGACAAAGCTGGTAAAAGGTACTCCTAGCCACAAAGAACACTTTGGCCTCTAATGACAAAAATGTATCCAGAGTATCCCTAAGCTACATACCTATCCCTACTGAGGGAGTGCAACTCCATCTACAACAGGCAACTGACCTATCTTCTAGACATGGAAACCACCTGCCCACAGGGCTTCCATTTTCCCAGCATTCAAACTCAGTTTATTAGCCCTCAACTCATACATCACTGTGATCAGGCACTGGTCCAGGCTTGCACTGCCATTCCTGATTCAGATGTTATGGTGAAATAGAGCTGTGTACTGATGGCACCATGTCTCATACTCCTAATGACCACTCCCAACAGTTTAATGTAGATGCTAAATAGTACTGGGGACAAAACAGTACCCTGCAGAATCCCAAAGAGCACTCACCCAGTGAACTTGACCACACAGGTTGGAATGAAACTACTGTAATCCAGTTCCTTCGAAACCCATCCTGAACAGTGGAATACAGGAGAACACCATGGTAAAAAGACTGAGTAACAGTAACAAGTCACACTCTTCCTGTTCCTCTTTCAACAGAGGCCATCTATCAAACCTGGTGCGAACCCTGATTGAAGTGGGTCCTACTACAACTTTCTGCATCACCTTTCCCCCCAAAAAGGGGTATTAGTGACTGGCTGGCAGTTATTGCACACCAGTGGGTCCAGGGTGGACTTTTTAAGGAATGAACACACTACCGTCTCTTTAAGGGTGGCAGGCACCATTCCATCATGTAATTATGTGTTCACAATAGCCTGGATCTGCCGGGTCACCCACCCGCCATGGATCTGCCCCATGCCTGCCCACCTCTGCACTATGGAGAAGGAAGAGGCAGGAGAGGAGGTTCCCCCTCCCTGGCTGAATGATAGAGTGGAGGTCTCAGCAACAACCTCCCAGAGCATGACCAGACTTTGGAGGAGGAGCAGAAAGGGGAGGCGTGAAACCGTGGAGCCAGTGACAGGCTGCAGGCTGGGATAGATGAAAAATCTGCTTAATTCTGACGATGGCTGGTGGTGGTGGTGGTGGAATTAAGCAGATTATTTACCCATCCCAGCCTGCAAGCACTTGTTTGCCCCACGATGTGGTATCTCCTTTTCCTGTTCCTCTTCCTCCTCTGTGGTCTGGCCCTGCTGGGGAGGCTGTTTCTGTGGCCCCACTGTATCCTTCAGCCCAGGTGGGGCCTCCTCTCCTGCCTCTTTCTTCTCTGTGATGATGGGGGGGGCAGGCACAGAGCAGATTGGCAGTGGCTGTGGATTCCATCCTTCATTCAACTAATTAAAATGTTCCTTGGTCGGTAGTATAATCAGATTTGTCTACATAATAACTGGAATGTTATCACATTCATATATTTAGGATAATTGGAATAAATATGGAGTAAAGCAAAATTCTGACAAAGTCTACAAACATTAAATATTTCAAACAGAGAATATATGGTTAGGACAATCACTTTTAAAATATTGCATATGTTGCTACTTTTCATAATCTTTTCTTATCCAGGGCTACTAGTAGGCTCACCATGCTGAACAACTCAAGTCATCTAGGTTAGACCACAGGAAACTCCATAATGTTCATTACAACTTTGCTCTGGAGCATAGGCAAAATGGCAAGAACAGTTCTTAGGAGGGTTGGCAGCAGGTGCCCAAGGATGCTAATCAGGGTGAGGGGATGTGATCATTCTGTTTTTTTTTTAATAATTTTTATTCAAATTTTTCAAAAGACAAACAAAACAAAGTCAAACAACAAAAACATAACAATACAACAAAAGAAAAAAAATAGTTGACTTCCGATTTGTCGCAGATCAGCTATAAGTATATAATATACATCAAACCTGTCCCTTAATATATACATACAGGATCACTTTTCTCCATAGGCTATCTTAGTTAATCGTCAAATCCCAATAAGTCTAAGAGAGGCTTCCATTCCTTAAGAAATGTGTCTGTCGATTTTTCTCTAAGTAGACATGTCAATTTATCCATCTCTACTAAATCCATTAATTTCAATAGCCATTCTTCTGTTGGTGTTGATTCCATTTTCCACTTTTGTGCATATAATAATCTTGCTGCCGTAATCATATATAATATTATTCTTCCATATTTCTTTTCTATTTGTTTATCCATAAAACCCAATAAAAAATTCTGGTTTTGACTGAATATTTATCTTTATAATTTTTTGCATCATCCTACCTATCTGTGCCCAAAATGATTTTGCCTTTTTACACAGCCACCACATATGATAAAATGATCCTTCTTGTTGTTTACATTTCCAACAAACATTAGAAACATTACTATACATTTTTGACAAAAATGGGATGTGATCATTCTGAAAGGACCTTTCCTAAACTAGGGCTGGACTTGCCACAATTTTGATATAAAGGAAGATAGTTCATTGTTTGCTCTCCTAGATATTAGAATGGGCAGAGTGATAGTATATCTTTAAGATAAATGGCTCACTCTCCTAACCCAGAGGAGGGGAGCCACCAACACAGGCTCACCCTGCTGCGGCCAGAGGGGGCAAGCCCCAAATTGCTTCCTCTTTCTTCTTGAGGGAGCCCCAGCCTCTTGGCCTTCCCCTAAACGGGGTCAGAGCCAAGAGGCAATACCATGTTGCAGACAAGCCCAAGTCCTGTTTGTTTGTGTTTCTGCTTTCAACTGGTGGGAGTCCAAACCTCTTGGAGACCTGAGACAGCTGCGAATCTGGATGTTTCAGACACTCCCAGAGAACATGCAACCACCGCCCGCAGAAGGAGCCTGGGCCCACCCCGCTCCCCAGCCACAGACTCTGCGTCAGAAGATCCACCCTGAACCCATCAACGCAACTCCCAGAAAGGACTTACACGCCAGATGCTTGTGCTGCATCCAACCCCCCAACTATCTAAAATGTTGCATTTTACCTGTGCTCTGCTTATTATATGTAACCTTGCGCTCTGGGAACTATTATATGTGACCTATAACCATGCCATTTAAATGCGCCGGATGCACCAGCTCCACCTCAGAGAAAGCCTCAGAAGAGCTTCCTGCCTTGGAGAAGAACTCCCACTACCCAGGATCGATGACTGGAGGCTACAATCAGTGGAAGAGGATTGATCCGGCTCACCGGCCCCACACAAGGTGAGACTGGCTTTGCCCCAATCTCCCTTCCGATACTCTCAAAACTCATTTATTGGACTTTAACCTGGACTTACCACCTTCCCTAAAAGAACTTTCATGCCTTACCATATGTTGCTTCCTGCCATTGCTTGTTAGAACTTTTTCTGCATGCACCCAACTTGTATGGGAGTGATATATGCTGCTTCATTGCCTGTACACTGATCTGTAATCAAAACATTATCTAATAAAAATATTTATCTTGAAGGCCTGATGATGGTAAGATTAAAGCCTTGCTCTCTCATTTAAGAAGAGCCAGAGAGGTCTTCATAAACTGGAAAGGACTACAAGAATTTTCAACTGCTGCTACAAAGGAACTGTGAAAACCTTTATAAAAAGTGAAGGCCTACGCAGTCTAGACCTATAACTATAGAGAACAGACACAACTTTGAAGCTTTCTTTGAAGTTTTTTGCACAGTTTGGGCTTTCTGTTCTATTTTATATATCCCAAGTTAGAGAGAATTTTCTATATAATTGAGAGAATAGCTGCACAGCCAACAAGTTGTATCATAAAATCAAATACCTCAATTTCACCACCACTGTCGCAAAAATATAAAGGTTTTACTTGACCTTGTGCTCTTGAAATTGTGTTACTTCTGAGATTTCACTGGGGAGAAGTTTTTTTCCAGGGATTTATTTTGCTTTCAGTATAGTGGACTGTTTTAGAAAAACTTATATTTTTTTTCAAAGCGCTAATATGTTTTGTTTCTAAGACCAAAGCAACAAGAATGTGAAAAATATTTTAGGAGACGATTGGAGAAATAATACTGAGTATACAACCCAGTCTGCCTGTGACAATGTATACCTTTTTCTGAAATGTGAATTTTGTTTACTTATTTATTAAATTTATTTATTACATTTATTAGTCGCCCATCTGGCTGGTTGTCCAGCCACTCTGGGCGACGTACAAGATAAAAAACAATACATTAAAACGTTAAAATTTAAAACCATAACAGTAAAAACCTAACCCACCCCAAAAGCCTGCCTGAAGAGCCAGGTCTTCAAGGCCCGGCGGAAGCTCATCATAGAATAGTTGAATACTTGAATAGTTTTTATATTATCAACATTTGAAGCCAGGTCTGTTATGGACCTTTGGATCTGTTCAGAAAAAACAAATCCTCCCATCTCTCTTCACATGTCAATTACAGTTTTAAGGACCAGAAGCAAGCAAGTAATCACAGGCATTGATTTGGAGGAAGATCCAGGATATAAATGTAATAAATAACAATGTGGATTAGCCTCAATTAGGATTCAACAGGATTCATTCAGGCCTCAAGTTGCTAGATTTCAGGGTCCTGAAGGTGGAGGTGAGGCTTATGCTCATTCTGCCAATTTTACTCTGCTTCAGATAGAACGACATAATTGTTTTATTCCATAGACCCCAACAAAAAGTTTTTCTTTTACAGTGTGAGTGAGAAGCAAAAGGAGGAATGGGTGTGTGTGGCAGAGCAGAATAGGGGGACAGCACCGCCACTGCTGGTACTACAAAAATGAGGGTGGAGGACAGCACAGTGGGAAGAGAAGGATGTGCTGGGCCTGCTTGAGAGTCACTTTTAAAACTTTCCAATCAGTCTTTGGATGCATTGATCACATTGGCATTCATCACATTTCCTAGCTACAAAATGCAGTCTTGTGTGTGGTAATTCACAGGTTTATCAAATGTGCCATATGAAGGACATTGGAGCTTCAAGACAAAGAAGCTTTTCTTTTGTTCACAAATAACCTTGATGAATTATGTTTTCTCTATGAGAATATTTGCAGGAGTCATTTGGAAAAGACCTCTGCTTTATACTGAAGTGCCAAAGCAAACAACGAGTTGCTGGCAAGCTCTTGTGCATGAGTAGGCTTCATGACCTTCACTTTGGTGAGCTGGGAAAGAGGTGGGAGAGATTTATACAGAAAATACATCTGTGCTGACATACACAGATATCACAGATTTCTCTGAAATACATCATATAAAAGTTGGTTGTGACTTTTTTCTTTCAAAAAATGTCTGATTAAAAACAATTTGAGAACAAAGACTGTGGTAAACATGAATGGTAAAGGACAAAACTACAACAGTGTTGATAGGTGGAACCAATGAACTTTACTAAGACAATAACTTCCTGACTCAGCAACTAGTCAAAAAACAACAGCTTTATTAATATGGGGTGAGTCATACTGGGCTAGATTAATCCCATCCTAGCAAGTGCCAAAGGAAATTAACTGCTAATGTGTGCTAAATGTGTTGTAAAATAGTACGGACAAGTGGGACCTGCAACAAAATGTTGCAGTGTGGATTGTTCCTGTTCAATGTTCCAATCAGCCAGTCGCCTATCTCTTTGTCCACAATATTCCATTCCGATCACTCCACTATCCAGCTTTCTGTAGCCACTAAGCACACACAATCCTCATTGAACTGTTCTGGTTGTTGCTAAATCCACTATGGGGTTTTTTTCTTAAAGATTTTTTGTACTTTTGCAAATCTTGGTGTTCCACCAGCCTGCTACTACCTTCCTCTTATGTGTGAATGAAAGCTGTTTTGGCTACATAAGGATCCATGCACACTTTTGAACTTTGGAAATAGAGGGAACAATATTTTTATTTATTTATTTATTATTTGATTTATATCCTGCCCTTCCTCCCAGCAGGAGCCCAGGGCGGCAAACAAAAGCACTGAAAACACTTTAAAACATGATAAAAACAGACCTTAAAATACATTAAAACAAAATAAAAACTTTTTTAAAAAGCTTTAAAGACATCTTTAAAAAAAAAGTTAAAAATATTGTTTAAAACAAAAAGGGTTTTAAAAAAAAATTAAACAGCAATTCCAACACAGACTGGGATAGGTCTCAACTTAAAAGGCTTGTTGAAAGAGGAAAGTCTTCAAAAGGCGCCAAAAAGATAACAGAGATAGCACCTGCCTAATATTTAAGGGGAGGGAATTCCATAGGGTAGGTGCCGCCACACTAAAGGTCTATTTCCTATGTTGTGCAGAATGAACCTCCTGATAAGATGGTATCTGCAGAAGGCCCTCACCTGCGAGTGCAGTGATCGACTGGGTATATACGGGGTAAGACGGTCTTTCAGGTATCCTGCTTCCAAGCTGTATAGGGCTGTGTACACCAAAACTAGAACCTTGAACTTGGCCTGGTATCAAATCAGCAGTGGGGTGAATGTTGGCAATACTCTGCCCCATTGAGCAGTCTCGCCACCACATTTTGCACCAGCTGCAACTTCTGGACCAACCTCAAGGGCAGCCCCACATAGAGCGCATTACAGTAATCCAGCCTAGAGGTTACCAGTACGTGGATAACAGTGATCAGGCTATCCTGGTCCAGAAACAGCCGCAGTTGTCGAACCACCCGAAGCTGGTAAAAGGCAGTACTAGCCATGGAGGCCATCAGGGCCTCTAGCAACAAAGATGGATCCAGGAGCACCCCAAAACTATGAACCTGCTCTTTCAGAGGGAGTACAACCCCATCCAAAGCAGGCAACTGACCAATTATCTGAACTTGGGAACCACCAACCCACAGTGCCTCCATCTTGCTAGGATTCAGACTCAGTTTATTGGCCCTCATCCAACTCACCACTGAGTCCAGGCAGCGGCCAAGTGCTTGCACGGCCTCTCCTGATTCAGATGTTATGGAGAAATAGAGCTGGGTATCGTCAGCATACTGCTGACACCTCACCCCAAATCTCCTCCCAAGGGCTTCACATAGATGTTAAACAGCATGGGGGACAAGAAGGTACCCTGCAGCACCCCATAGCACAACTACCAGGGGGCCAAAAGATAGTCACCCAATGTTATTCTCTGACAGCAACCTTGGAGATAGGATCAGAACCACCATAAAACAGTGCCTCCAATACCCATCTCACCAAGTTGGCCCAGAAGGATACCATGGTCAATGGCATCAAATGCCACTGAGAGATCAAGTAAGAGTAACCAGATTGCACTCCCCCTGTCATCCATCAGGGTGATGAAGGCCAATTCAGTCCCATAACCAGGCCTGAACCCAGACTGGAGTGGGTCAAGATAATCTGTTTAAACAGAGCCCAGAAGATAATGAAGATTGAAATGGGGGCAACCACCTGGTTTCTTTTCAAAACAAGTTCATTTCCAGTTTTAAGTTCAGTTCTCTACAATTCCACATCTGTATGCAAATTTATTTTTAAATGTCCTCATGAAAACTCATCAGCTAATTGACCCTAATTATATGAAAGTGGCTGTATACTATAGCCAGCATGGATTTTTTACATTACACAATGTTAAATTGAACATACCCCCCATGCCATACTGCTGCTTCCCATAAACTAATTTCAAAACAAAACCTTACAAAACCTATAATCCTGAACTCAGAAACACTTGCTTAACAACCCTCTAAATTTCATGGAGATACACAAAGCAGTCAGAGAGAATCAAGAGTTCAAAGTTCAAAAAGAGGGGGAAAATCCAGACCCCTGTTGGACTTTTTTATGTCAGAGTTCTCATAATTTGTTGAAATTAATAAAAAATCAGCCATGTTCACAGAGTCCCTGTAATCCTATTACTGACCTTGCCCCATACTCTGGCCTTCATCTTCTGCAGCTTATAAATTAAAAATGCTTGGTGGATTTTCAATTAAAGAAATTTAGCACTGGAGTCAATGATAAGCGTAGGCATGCTCAGTAAGAACCAAATGCCACTGTTCTAAAAGCCAGACTCACAGCTGTTTGGCTTGGCTAATCAGGGGGCCACACCAACACCAGACCTTTATTTCACTTTAGATAGTCATGGCCTCACCCAAATAATCCTGGGAAGTGCAGTTTGTGAAGGGTGCTGAGAATTGTTAGGAGGCTCCTATTCCCAACAGTGTTCCAATGGCCAGAGTGGTTTAACAGTAAGCTGCTGTGATTGCAGGGGAGTAAATCCCATTGAACTCAGTAAGCATACAAATGATCAATCCATTCTCAGCAAACTTGCACAGGATCCCATTTCTTACCTCCCGGATTAAAAAGCAGAGAAATTCACTATTAGGCAAAAAAAATCCTTGCAGTTTAAGAATGTACCTATAGCCAACAGATATTTCTATCAAATCTTAAAAAGCAGGGAAATTGGGTGGCTATAGCGAATGCACCAGGGAAGCAGGAGACCTGACCTCCTCTCTGAGATATTGGACTGCCCTACAAATTTGGCAAAATGCAAACACCATTTGGGTTGGTCTTTCACAATTCAATCCACATTCTGTGTAGCTTGGAAGAATTTGGTAACATGTGCTTCTGAGCATATGGTGAGTGGTGGCAACAGCTGTAGTCAGCCCAAAGAACAGAAACAAGACGTGCTGTGCTGATCTTGTTTTAGCAGAGAGGAAGCAATAATATTGTCGATATAGTTCAGATAGTCACTTTAAATATGTCTGATTTACTTTGCAATTTTAGTGAAGTTTCCTATAGCAAATCATTTTCTTTTGCTTCAGTTTCTGTGAATATGTGAAGTACACTAGTATTTTGCACACTTTACACTAAAAAAAACTCCAAAAACAATTGTGGAATAAAGGCACTGACAATTCTGCAGAGGAGTCTCCTCTGGACATGAGGAGTTGTCTCAGTTTGCACAAGATAAAACAGTGGGAGGTGAAATATATTCTAGCAAAATTCTAGGTGTCCTCTATGTTTTTATTTCACCATGCCCGCCTTTCCTTAAGTGGAGCAATTTAAACAAAGCAGGCTGAACACATGCAGGCCAAGTTTGTTTCTTCCAACAGCTAGAGTCATTCATGAAGTAGCAACATATTGTAAAAAGTCTGATTTTATATCAAACTGCAGTTTCAGATTCAACTGTTAATGCACCCAGAATAGAAACAAAGTATAACCTCCAGTTTGAAACACAAAAGGCTGTCATCATATGACAGTGACCAATAAAAAGGCTTTGAAATTAATAAAAATAAATTTGACACAGATTTCTAGGATGAATAATGAGAGAAATATAATTCTCTAGATTAGATTCTCTGTAGGAAAAGTAGAAACACAGGAATGAAGCAAAGTAAGATCACCAACAAACATACAAAAAAATTAATACCCCATCTTTGGAGATGCAGTCCTGATCGCAGGTGTTGCCACCACTCACCATATGCTCAGAGGCACATTACCAAATTCTTCCAAGGTACACAGGATGTGGATTGGATTGTGAAACACCAACCCAAATGGTGTTTGCATTTCTACAAATGTGTAGGGCAGTACAATATCTTAGAGAGGAGGCCAGGTCTCCTGCTTCCCTGGTGCATTCACTATAGCCACCCAATTTCCCTCCTTTTTAAAGTTTGATAGAAATATCTGTTGGCTATAGATACATTCTTAGGTTTCAAGGTTTTATTGCCTATTAGTCATGAAGCTCAGTGGGTGGCCGTGGGCCAGTCACTGCCTCTCAGCCTCAGAGGAAGACAATGGTAAACCCCCTCTGATTACTGCTTACCATGAAATCCCTATTCACAGGGTCGCCATAAGTAGGAACCGACTTGAAGGCAGTCAAATTACAATCAAGTGAATGTAAATAGGCAGTGAGTTCCAAAGTGTAGGTACTACCATACTAAAGGATCAATTTCTTACAAGGGCAGAACAAGTCCTATGTAGAACCAGTAACATGGAAAGCACACCTTAAACCTGACCTTGTAGCAAATATACACCTTTTTGCAAAGCAATTGTCCCTGATGTAATGTGTAAAATTCATACACCCCATATAATAGTTTATTGTCAAAATGAGTTGGTCATTGCAGAACATTTTTTAAAAAAGAAATAAAATCAGTATTGGTTTCCAACATAATAAAAGCAATGATATATTTGTAAACCCTGTCTAATTGCTTTAAAAAATAGGATTGGAGACAGAAAGATTTCAAACACAAACACAATCCTTTGCTATGTTTACTCAAAAGTCCCATTAATTTACAGCACAATCCTAACCATTTCTACTCCAAAGTAAGTCCTATTGAATTCAATGGGGTTTACTCTGGGTATGTGGGATTAGCATTGCAGCTTTACTCCCAGAAAAGCAAATATTGCTTTAAAGCGTCATATTGGGAAGGTTTTCAAAACACTGCCATCTTTAACAGCCCAGGAAAATGTAAACTTGTTTGACTCATGAACACAAGAGAAAAAAGAGTTTTGGTACTGCTGAAAGCTATATACTTAATGTATGAGATGTTCAGATAAACAGGAAAAAAACAATAGTTTTCTACCTTTGCAATGGAGTCTAGGTACTGCCTGGAGAACCAGAAATCTCTTGTCAATTACAACCCTGACTTCATTTATGGGCTACAAACCTGAAAGGGAGGGGTTAGAGCTGCCAGCTAAGAGATCATTTCACAGAAGTTGTAGGGAGTGGCGGCTGACAATTTGGTGTATATCTCAAGAGCCAGACCACCTGCAAACCTTTTTTTTAAAATTAAAGCTGAGAGTCCGGAGATTAAACTGACTCACCTGGAGACCCGGAAAGGACCCCAAAAATCCAGAGTCTCCAGGCGAAAACTGGACTTCTGGTAAACCTACTTACATTTAGGTGGGGCTTGTTCAAACAGATTCATTTAGAGTACATCCACTGGATGTTTTAATTAATCCATCTAACATCTGAACCTGTTTCAAATCAGCAATGTGACAGCATGTGGGTCTAAGAGCTTCCTACTGTTCCCACTACTCACCACAAGCTTTATCTATCCCCTTTTTCAAGAGGCAAAAGGAGTAAAGTAACAAAGACAGAGAGACAGATAACAATTTAAGAACAGTCTAAACTCCAGAAGTCTCCAGGCATCCCAGCAGAGAATTTCTGCTTTCTGCAGTGTCATTAATGTTAGGTATATGAAACAGCAAAGAAAATTGTATTATTTAAGGAATAATAATAATAGTAATAGTAATACATTAGTCATTTATTTCTGTATTGCATAATAGAACTTGCTGTGAAAATCTCCTTGAAGATCAAGCACAAGGAAAAGAAATTACGAAAAGATTGGATGAAGGCTTGGGCAAAGCAAAAATAAATAGTATTAAAGCACACCCACTCACATATCTTACAACTCACACTTCTGTCTTGCTTCCAGATATGTCCAAGCAGTGGGTTCTGAAGTCTTTTTAGTTTATGATTACATCAGGAAAACTGTATTACTTATTAATACAAGGCATGTTTATCATGCACATGTTGGAGAACAAGCAGTGAGGTGCACATCATTAATAAACTAGGGATTGTGCCCCTGTGTGCTTTGCATGCCAAACACTCTCCTTGCCCCAGGTCGCCAAAGCACTGTCCTCCCTCCCTCCCTGTGGCCCAGCTCGCCAAGGCATCTTCCTTCCTTCCCATGCCCCATGTCACTAAGGCACTTCCCTGCCCTGCCCCTGCTGTGCGTCTAGTGTCACCCATCCTTCTCCCTACCCCCAGCAGCCTGGAGGAACAGGAGGCCCCGTGGTAGCAATGTTGAGGCCTCCCATGAAATGGCTTCACAGTCATCCAGGGCACCACCCACACACTTGCATCCATTCCCATTCCTTTCCCCCGTGCTGGCCTTGAGCCCAGCATGGTTGGGCTGACATGCGTTCGCTCACCTTCTTCCCCTGTCCTTCCCACTACCCCCAGCTTTGAGCGCTGCACAACTGAGCCACTGTTGTGCACTCGCCTTCTTTCCCTGCATCCTCACCTTCTTTCCCAATCCTCCCTTTGCTGGCCTTCAACTCAACGTGGCTAGGTCATGCTGTGGTCTGCTCAGTGCCACCTGCCTGTAGCCACACGAACTGTACCATGAGGCTTACGCTTTTATGTATATAGATAAAATAAAATTTAGCTAGGCAAGCGTCAGAGTGACACAGGAGAGTCATCCCATCAGCAACAGGAAAAAGTGGAAATCTAACAAAAGTTCCTAGAAAAGGTGGGAAGAACATGGCATTAAGGACCCCCCCCCAAATATCCTGTTCACTTATTGTGCTTGTCAAAGCGTATCAGACACAGACCAAGAAGAATTTGGGCTCAGCTATTCAGGCATGAGGCTTACTGGATGACCATGAGCCAATCACTATCTCTCAACTTAGACTACAAAGGAAGCTAGCATATAGTGAGTCAGACCACTGGCCCATCTAACATTATTGTCAACACTGACTAGGAACATAGGACCCTGCTTTATACCAAGTCAGATCATTGGTCCATCTAACAGTACTACCTGCATGGACTGGCAGCAGCTATCCAGGATTTCAGGCAGGGGACATTCCCAGCCCTATCTGGAGATGCTGGGGACTGAAACTGGGACCTTCTGCATGCAAAGCAGACCCTCCACCACTGAGCTATGGTCCTTCCCCATCTGGCAGTGTATCTCCAGTATTTCAGGCAGGGGTCTCTCCCAGCCCTACCTAGAGATGGCAGGGATTTAACCTTGGACCTTTTGCATCCAAAGCATTTGCTGTACCGCTAATCAATGGCCCTTTCCCTACCTCATAAAATAAACACCCCATGTATAATGCCATGAGAAGGTGAGATACAAGTGAAACAATTTGCTGTGGATTCATGCACTAAGAAGGTACTTTTTCTTTAACTGAAAATCTTAATGGTTCCTAGGACTCAAAGTAATCTCTATTGTCCTTCTGATTTCAAAACTATGCAATTGTGTTTTAAGCTCACTGTCATTTACGGTCACAACTGATTTGATGGATAACAGCCTTGTATCAAACGCCTGCTCAGATGTTTAGAATCTTCATTTTAAACTACACATTTGTTGTTTGAAAGCAGGCAATACATTGATTTTATTCTGTTACTGAGCTGTTACAGTACATCACAGCTGTTTGATGCCATTAATATGGATGTTCTTACTACCTTAAATACATATTATACCATCAACGTTATAGTAAGGGAGGAGGCAAAATATTGGTGTTGCTGAAATGACAGAGTCCATAACATCCATTACAAGTTGCTCAAGTACTTGTTTCACCTTCAGTCCCTTGTGCAGCCCAAACCCAGCTGTTGACCATTCAGCCTGTTGATCGCAATTTCTCTTATAAATACTTGTGTTAACATCTGTATTGTTGACAAGGTGCAAATAACATAGCTCCCGCAATATTCTTTGGAAAACTTTCTTTATGAAATTGGCAGTTCGGGGCCAATTTATTCTATAACCCCCCCCCAGCCAAATTCCAAAAAGCTGCTTCTAAGGATATTACAAATTAAATCAAAAGAAAACATAGCACAGGTCTAAATATAGTGTTCAGAAGATAATAATTTCTCGTAGTGGCATTGTTAACTATTAGCTCCTAGAAGTCATGAATAAACCAATTAAACAAACAGCACTCTTCTCAACAGAGTCCATTAAATTATGCCAACCACCTTAATCTCCCCAGCCACATATAAAATAAAAATGCAACTTCGTTGATATTTTGTATTCTGCCAATGTATCAAGCTGTTTTAGTGCTACTAAAAGAAACAATTACATTACAGATGTAATCTCTCTCTTTTTTACATCACAAACAGCTTTAATAAAAACCAACTGGAAAATAATTGTGCTACAAAAACAGAACACCATTTTACATTCTACATTACACTCTTAAATATGCTCTGTTCTGGTCAATTCAGTGTCACATTTCTTCTTTTAAAATTGTAAACATCCATCAATTAAAAGGTTCTTGCATAGCTGAGAAATAAATATATGTGATTTCTGGAATGCCCAACTGTATTTGGAGGACTATACATTGTGAATGATTACCACAGAATTTAAGGTTCCATCTCATTCTATCCACCTACATTGTTTGAAAGAAATACATCAACCTACACTTGCTAAGTGATTAGCATTTTGAGAACGTTGTCATTAAATAGATCTACCAATTTGCCCAGTGGGGCGTTGTCTTTCTCTGCTTCTGTTTACTACAAGGACTATGGTAAATAAATCAGCAATCCATGCCTGCATTAAGGATAAGATGGCCAGTCTTGGGCCCAGATGAACCTGCAATGGCCCCAAATACAAAGGTGTGAGCTGAAGATCAGAATATAGTGTGTGTGATGAAGTTAATACTGGGGATACTTAGACAAGACAGATGGTATCCAGTGACTGATAATGACCAATTCTTAGTTTAATTTTTGTACATGAGGATTCATATCACATTAGAAATCACATTCATAGTTTGCTGAAGGGCATGCACATGTGGAATTAGGCATGCTTCTCTTTTTTATTTTTTTAAAGAAACACCTTTGAAATGTCAGTTGAGAAAGGATACCATTTCAGGGATTAATTTTTAAAGACAGAAATGTTACATGCACAAGTTTGTAATACTTAATGAAGAATAAATACATTTTGTGCTCAAGCGTGTGTGTGTGTGTGTGTGTATCTGTCTGTATATATGTGTGTGTATAAAAAGAAAAATGAAAAAGGCCCTCAGTGTCCACTTCACTCTCTCAGAAAAATTGGCTCCTCCTTCTATTGAAGGCAAGTTAACCCTCTACTCCCCATGCGCCATGATTCCCCCCTCAAAAAAAACTTCTGTTGGCTCCAAAATAAGACTTTGTCAAGAATAATTGCAGTATGGTGCTGCACCTTTGGAGGGAAATCACAGCTGAAGAAGAAAGGCTTAACCATCCATGTGCATTACATCCTCCCTGTAGTGTAGTGGCAAATTCAGAAGTGCAGGGTTCCTTTATGATACTCACAGCCATGCACCCTCAGAGCCACACCCCCTTCAGATATTATACAAACTTCTATAAGAATGAAAGGAGACTGAGAAGAGCTAACTTGGCTGACTTGCCTCCTTTCACTCTGATTATCTCCAATAAGCAGGTAAAGACAAGGAAGCATGATAAAAGACTCTTCTCAATGGCCAACACACTCCTTTTTCCTACTGATTGGCTCACAGGATGCTGGAGACCCTGCTCTCAAAAAGTAAGGGGCCTAAGACCTTCCAAGATCCTGGACAACTACACCCCTGCAACTTTCCCTCACGCACACACATACAGAAAATCCCCTGCCCTGCTGTTTGAAAAAAGCCTTCTTTTGTCTCCAACAGAAAACTCCCTAATTGTTAAAGTGAAGGGGGATATGGAATGATGTTCCTGTAGAGTGCAGCTGTGGACAGAATCTCTCTGGCAATTAATTGTTGTTGTTGTTGTGCACATAGTTTGGGCAGTGGCTTTTGTCATGTTTGTGTCCGCCATTAGCCAAAGGGCCCTGGAAGGTTGGTCAGGAAGGTAGGTAGCCCTCAGGCAGTGGAAACTGGTGACTCCAATAATGGACAGTGAATCCGCTCTGGGTTTTAGTCCAAACTTTCAAGCAGCTGTCAAAAGATGTGGAAACCAATTCCCAAAATAGGTTCAGGACCTTGGACACCTCCTTGAAAGTTCAGACTAAAACCCAAAGCAGGTTCGCTGCCCCACTGACATCGGAGCCACCAGCCTCCACTGCCCTTGGGGCAGAAATGGTTCTCCACTAATGCATTACAGAGTCTTTGGCAAAGCCTGCAGGGATATCCCATTTTTATTTTATTTTATATATTTTTAAAAACATATATATATACTGGCAACTCTTATAAAATATCAAAGTGATGTACAATAATATATACAGGTACAATAAAACATAAACCACCATGAAACAATACAAAATAATAATTAAAATGACTGGCTAATCAATAAAGTTTAAACTGTTGGCATAAAAAGGTCTTCAAGGGATGCCTGAAAATCATTAGCAAGGATGCCTTCCAAATCTCTGCTGGAAGTTGGTAGTTTCAACACATAGGTTGAGGCTGGATTATTAAGGCTAAACATGTGGTTGAACATAATGTTGAATCTGACATTTTGAATTAGATTGGAAATGGGACCATCCACTTTCTTTCTCAGTCATTTAAGAGCACAGCCTGAGAACTGGAAAGTTCTCTAAGCCTATTCTTCCAGCAGAGCCCAAGGTTTCAGAGTGTGGCACTCAGTACTCTTATATAACACAACATGTTATATATATTATCAATGAATGCATTCTAACTAGAAAGATAATAACAAAAAGCTAGTTAAAAATAAACTTTAAACCAGGCCTGCTCATCTTGTGACCCACACACAGACTGAATGCATCCTAGCAGATATATATGTGGTTATCCAACAGGGGCTTGCTGAATCAATGTTTGCTATCTTCAAGGAACTGCAAAAACAGGAGGATTTTCAAACACTTGGCAGGCACAATATCTGTTGGTGGACTGCATTTGGCATGCTGGGTGCAGGACTATGCTAACCAAGAGAGTTGCTGACCTGAATGCAGACAGAGAATGAAGGAAATTCAAAGGAAGGAAAGAATGCTCATTTTTGTACTTACAGGGTCAGTGAGCTCCGGCAAACTAGCCTGGTAAGTGAGTGGCCGACAGTCCCGAGTATTGAAAACTAATACACATGGAAGGAACATTGGGCCAAGGTCATCCCCATCGAGGACATCAACAGTGAGGGTGGTTGTACTTGTTCTTCGTTCCATAAGATTTTGAGCTCGGTCCTGTGGAGAAAAGAAAATAGGATTTACAGAGTTTGCTCCTTCACACATGAAAAGTTATCTTGCTATCACGACACATCATAATATACAATTTGAATCCATATGCCATAAAACTTGTTACAAAGATAGGCAGAGGTAAATATGGAACTTCCTGACCTCAGAAGGCTGTAAACTAGGATCACTTATAGGACCAAGTGGTGGTGGAACGTTTGTATGTGTGTGTGTGTGGGGCTACTAGCCGTCTGCATCTCAGGAGGCAAATATCCTTAAGAGTGCTCGAAACTGTAGCACAATGAGGGCTAAACTATAGTTCCCAGGATTCTTTGGGGGAAGTTATGTGATTTAAATACATGGTGTGTATACAGCCTCTGTAGTATCATGTTCTGTATCTTTCGCTTCTTTCTTCCCCCCCTCCTCTCCTCTACTGCTTTCTCTCCTCTCCTTGACCTTCCTTTCTACCTGTATTCCAAGATACATCTTTCTTGTCTACAGAACTCTTTCTCCTCAAAACTCTCCTTTCCTTGGACACCAAATCATTACTCTCCTGAAACTGTTGCATGCAAGACTGAGGCATCTGCTGACATTACATACAGAGCAAAATTTGAAAAGTAGGCGAGCAAGCATTGAATACAGAACCCATCTTTTGTGCTGTTTTGGTGGCCTGTCTGGGAAGGAAAGCAAGTTATCCAATACCAGCAAAGAGATCTAATATTAGCCATATGAGAAAAAACTTTAAACTGAAGGGTTTTCTCCCCCTAGCAATATTTGAGGAAACAAAAATGTAGAACAGATTCTGTGATAAAATCTTCTCCCTTGCAAATTTGGAACTGATGAGCATTGTTTTCCACACATTACAACAAAGGATTTTAATCCTCTGTATCTCAAAAAAAAAAAAAAAAGGAAAGGAAAAAAGTTACACAGCTTTAATTACAGAATCACTTATCAGCACAGCACAGCACACCAGTATGTGTTCCATATATTTTGTTACTGACAGAAGAATTCATGAATCCTCTTTGTTGCTTTTCTAGTAGGAAGAAAGCAGTGTGCAGAAAAAGAATTAAGCCAGACTGCAAAAAATCACTATTCTTATTCAAAATGGTAGTAATATTATCACATCACAGATATTTAATTTGGAATTTGCATGCCACTTCTGCTTTCAGCCATTTTACAATGGAGGGTCTGGAATAGAGTATTTCTAATGCATATTATTATGGTCAGGATAATCCTGTAATCAAGCAACAGCCTTGCCTTCAGTGATGGAACTTTTCAGGAGAAGGCTATATGTTTAACAGGAGACATTCCACTGTATCATTATGTTGATACTTTAAGTACTAATTTGTTTAGCTGGTCAAGTAAATAGAAAGTATAATACTTGCTATAAATTGAATTAAAAGCAAGGATTGCAAATGTGGACTTGGGGAAAATTTGAACTTGCAGTCTTAGATGCTTGGTGGAAACAGACCATTGATCCTGGGAAAGGACAGGAAGGGGGACAAAATGGTGGCAGGGTTAGGCTCATACCCAGAGGAAATGGTGTGGCACGATGCTATAGAGCTGGAAGGAAGAAAATCAGGCTGAAGCAAGTAAGAAAGGTTAGCAGCAAAGGTTGACAGTTGTGCAGCTAGGACTGGATCTTGGGACTGAAGTCCAGGGCCCTATAACTAGGACATCTCCAAATGACTATCTAGAGCAGCCTTTCCCAACCGGTGTGCCTCCAGATGTTGTTGGACCACAACTCCCATCAGCCTCAGCCACCATTTCCAATGGTTGAGGCTGATGGGAGTTGTGGTCCAACAACATCTGAAGGCACAACGGTTGGGAAAGGCTGATCTAGAGAGTAGCAGTAATGGGTGCAGCAACAAAAAGGTCCCACATCAGCACCTAAACTGGCATAGCCATGTTGGAACTCACTGGAATTAATTCTGGTCCCTGCAGCTTCCTTTCTTTCATCATCATCATCATCATCATCATCATCATCATCATCATCATCATCATAATGGTGACCATCTGGGCACATGCATGGTTACAGATGCTAATTTTTTTTAACTTTAAAAGTGTATTATAATTTTCTACAACAAAATTGTGCTTATTCCCAAATAAATGTCTTTAGCATCAGGAGTGTAGAAGCAAACAGCACTTTATTCCTTTAACAATGATAAGTGAGTTTAAAATGAAAAACTGCACGTACTCAGAGAAGTATATCATTTAATCGGGGTTGGCAAATTGGTTTTGAAATGTTTTTGGTTATACAGTATCAGGAATGCAGAGGCACAGAATGGCAGTTATTGTGGAGAGAAGAAAAATGTTAGCTATGTGCTTCACAGCTGAAATAATATACATGGGGGTGTCCCAAAAAGCCATTAAGTCCAGGATCTAATATGACCTAGGTGCACCCCTGAAGGCTGATCAAGAAACAATTCCAAGAACAAATAATATGATGCTTAGGCTAACAGAAGTGATTCAGAAACATCTATAGATAGCCAGAATTGGCAAGAAGTAGTGACCAGAAAGTGGGAGTAATGAATAGCATTCAGCTCTCTTTAGTGATTTGACCCTAGTGACAATTGATGTAATCACCAATCCTGCATCTGGTATGCTCAGAGTCTTCACATATGTGCCATTCAAAAGTGGCACAATACCCATGTGCTCTGTTCTCACGTATTTGAATCCAAGTACGATAAGACTGGTCCTAGGAGGCATCAAGAGCTCTTGAATCAAAAGCATAAGTATTCTAAATTATGTGAATAAGGTCTTCTAGACTGTTGCTATTTTGGAGTAGGATTCAATCACATACCAGCAAATTCAGGTTGTGCAGTTATATTAGACTGGGAAGTCTTGTGCAACAAACCCACTTCCCCCTAAGATTTGATTTTTTGTGATAAGGAAAGGGATAAGAGAAAGCACTGGAAAGTGTGGCAAAACATCCTCCCTGTATGCAACATCATCTAACTTCCCTGCAAACTAATCAGAATGAATGCTAATTAAATAGCCAACATTGTGTAATCTCCCTGTAAACAAACCAGAATGAATGCTTAATAAACAGATTATCTGGAAGCAACCTTAGTGAAACATATCAGAAGAATGCTGGGAATTCATGACTTCTTTAAAGTGGATTTATAACTCTGCAAGTAACTTGCAGAATTCTACAACAAATGGAACCTTTTCCAGTTCTGCTTGCAAATACAATATCATTTGAAAAGCTGATTTAGGGAAACCTTTTCTGGCTTTCAAGGGCAAAGAAAGCTTCCCAATAGGCAGATATACTTTATACAATGTAAACATAACTTTATTTCTCAGCTTGAAATATCTGTTACATAACATGTCAGGAAAATGCTTCACACACGCACACATATGATATACACAATTGGAGAGAAAAGAAAAAGCATCTTCAGAAAGTTGCATTTCAAAACTGAAGGATGCAATGGCAGCCATTAAATTAATTTCATACCAAATTAGTGTTGCTAGTTGCATCAGAACATTAAAACTCATTGACACTACAATGCATCATTCCAAACTTTCCCAGACTTGAAAGGCTATTTTTCAACTCAACACCAATACCATTATAACCAGTTAATAACCAGTTAACATATGAAAGATTGTGTTACAAGGCAACAAAAACATAGGGCTGATTCTCATGTATGCAGGTCTCAACAAATGGCATCACTTGAGAACTGCAAAATAATTTGGTAACTTCTTCCATTAAAATGTGAGGTTCGTCAGCAGCATATGATCTACAATGGTTCATTCAGATACAATGCTGCAACAATCAAATGATGGATATTTATGTGTGAATTCACTCTTGAAATAATGTGATATGTTGATAATGGCAGCTTAAATGTCCATCAGATACAAGACAAAGAAATAGTTTCTTTTGTCCCTTTAAATCAGTTATAATAAAGGGCACCAAAAATGACAAGTAAGTCGTACTCACATTGGCTTGTACAATGACAAAATAGCGTGTCTTTTCTTCATAATTCAGCCTCTCACGCAAAACAACTGCTCCAGACAATGTAAGAGGAATGTCAAAAGTTCTATTTGATGTCTGAAAAATTAAAAGAGAAAAGGGGAAATATAGGATCACAGGAAAAACTGATATTATCAATTTGGGAAGACTAGTCAGTGGCAATCAATAGCAACACTCATTGATTTCAACTGCAATGGATAATCAGTTACCTTTCTCCCCACCCCCTTCCCCATGGACCAAATGAGTTTCCATAGAAAGAAAGGGTACAGGCTTTTTCCCCTAAATTTGAAGCAAGTTTTGTGTTCGGATTTTATTCAGAAAGCAAAGATCCCTGGCGAAATGGCAGCACAGAATGACATTATTTCAATGAAAGAACAATATCACCAGGGAAAAAAGTACCTATTTTACAACAATAAAAGTCCAATTAAAACACTTTCACACCGGACAGGAACAGAGGGGGATATCCAACTATATATATATATCCTGCTACAATCTTTTGAGTCAGGTCTAGCTATAACTAACATTGGATATCACCAGGGTCTGGTAGAAGTCAAGGGCAGCAAGTGACGTGATGACAAACAGGGCTTAAAACTGACATAACCAACCAAAAGGTTAGTAGAGATTTGGAACCTGTTCACATGACCTAACTGCATTAAAACCAAGGCAAAGTGGTTGCCTGATTTCTTCCTTAGAGGCAGAGAAATCAGTCACTTCACCATTGCTCAGACTAACATGAAAAATGTTTGCATTGGCATGAAGGGTGTGTTTACACAGAGAACTCTCACCACAAGAGAGAAATTTGTTCTTCTGTGTTTATGTGGGCCTCATAATCACAGCCACCTGTGGTTGGACACCTGCATAAATGAACCCGAGGAGGGAAGATTCCCCCCCTCCATACAGTTGGGACTCTGAATGAGAGGCCAGCATGTGTGGACCCCCCCCACCTCCATACATGCACTCATTTGTACATGGTAAGTCTCCACATAGTTGGAGTCTGATTAAATAGGGTGAAATAATGGACTTTCATTTGCTGGAGAATTAACACAAGCTTTTAGGCAAATCAGTTCTTCTCCCATGGTTTTATCTTTACTTCTCTTCATGGGGGCACATTAGTAAAAACAGGTAACCATGGAAGAATCTTAGGAATTTTTTCTCATACCACTGTGAGATTCCTCTGTTAAAAAACCAAACACATTAGGTGAAGCAATCAAATTACCATTTTGCCATGCCTAAAGTGCTCACCAGGAGAACAGCACTTTAGTTTGTAATTTGCCTAAAAGGTTGTGCAACCTGAAGTCAGCACAGGACCATTGATCATTACAGGGCATGATAAATGTAATCAAGTTACTTTTGAGGATTGAAACTTGTCAGGTTAAAACTGAAATGGCTAATTTCTGTACCCAAGGATCCTTTGATCTGCAAAGTCTTGATTCAGAAATTTGCTGGTGATGACAGGCTTTATGTAACAGAGAAGTAGTGTGTGTGAGCTCATCCACATATGTAACGTATGTTACAGACACTCTACTTAGAGGTCTGTACGTAAGCTGCTCCATTTGAAGCTGCTTCCTTTACAACTGAGGCTACATCTGCACTATACATTTAAAGTATTATGATTATACCACTTTATACACTGGGGACTGTAGGTTGTTAAGGGTACAGACAGTTGTTAGGAGACCCCTATTCCCCTCATAGAGCTACAGTTCCCAGAATGAATTAACAATCAATCTCTCTTCCCAGGAACCTCTGAGTGCAGAACTATGAAGAGCCTCCCCAACCACTCAGAAGCATACACTTCAATCTGAGCCAGTCAGATGCATTCATTTGAAAGCTGCTTGGTGCTCTCTCTCTCTCTCTCTCTCTCTCTCTCTCTCTCTCTCTCTCACACACACACACACACACACACACACACACACACACACACACACACAGAGTTCAGTGAGGGGTGTAGTGGTAAACTACCCAAAAAACATGTTTGTCTGGCATGGGTGGCGGGAAGGAATGTGGTTTCTTCATGGGCTGGGCTGGGCCCTATTTACTGTAGGGAGGAGGAATAGCATAGGAGATTCTTGGTGGCAAACGGCCTCTAAACATGCTTGGGTGGCATCATAAGGGGGTGGGGGATTCTTAAGGGGAGAGAGGAGATTCTTGGTGGCAAACTGAACCTAAAAGTATTTGTTTGGCATCATAAGGGGGGATTTGGTTTCTTCATGGGCTGGAATTGACTTTTTTATTGTTAGGGTGGGGGAAGAGGAGATTCTTGGTGGCAAACCATCTCTAAAAATTGTTTGGCTGGCATCATAAGGTGGGAGGGCAGAGAATCTAGTTTCTTATGGGTTGGACCTGGACTGGACCTTTTTATTGCCAGGGTGGGAAGGAGAGGGATTTGTGGTAGCAAGCTGCCCCAAGAATGGATTGGACTGGACCTTTTTTTAAAATTATTTAAAGTATCTGAAAATTTGATATGGGCTTGTATATGAAAATTAACTCCCATTAGGGATAAGAGGAAGAACTTATAATTATTTTAATTAAAACAACAAACTTAGCAGTACTTTGAGGAGGACCAGATTTTTTATTCTTTCTGAACCCAGGACTGTATCTTTCATGATGTGGGGAGGGGAGACCAGGAGAGTAATTGATGACACAGGCATCCTGGCATTGGTAATTCAATTAGCAGGGCATGTTTGGAGTTCTTGCACACTCCCAGCTCCAATTTCACTTTGAGTGGGGAGGTGGAGGCTGTGTAAATGTAGCTGATCAAAAAGAGAAGGAATTTTGAGTTAATCAGATCCCTGCTTATTGATATTAATATTGATATTTTATCACTATTTCCTTTAATTTATCAATATTTGCTTTAATTTAGCAGCATTTCCTTTTAAAATACTGATATTTCCTTTAAAAATATTAATATATTTTTTTTAACAGATAAAACTGGATTGGTAAAAGCAGGGGCTTTTGGACAAAGAGCAAACTTAAATTGATACCAGCTTGTTAGGTCAACAGAATGCTTTTGAACAGGCACCAGGCAACGGATCCCATCCCTAGCAGAGATCTAGGTTTCTGTTCACTACTGAGGACGTATGATGTAACTATGTGCACACTCATGACAGCATAGGACTAAAACCTTTTGGAATACCTACAAAATGTGAGTTTCCAGCAAGTTGCTCACGTTGTGCTTTTTTTTTTTTTTTAAACAGGATTGGGAGAGCATTACTGAATGAGCAGAGATGTAGGTTTTTGTTCACTATGGAGGTAGAATGACTAACTGTGCACACCTATGACAGCAAGCAACGTTTCTCCCATCTGAGAAGCAACTGTGACAATAGGGACCCCTTCTGAACCAAAGACACTCTAAAGTTTGTTTAGGTGCTGTTTGTAAAAGTGCAGTGCGTAAGCGTCTACAGCATATTTGCAAGGGAGGAAGATGGAGAAGAAAACAGAACTTGGTCCTGCATCTCAGCTTTTGCATAATCTTAATCACAATGTAGCCTTGGTATAATAAGTGACCTAAAAATGATACCTTCCCCCCCTCATCTTGACCCTACTATCAAAATACACTTATATATGTTTACATTTTATTATTATATTCATACTGCCACTGATAATTAAGAACTTGGGCACAGCAATAGTAATATGAATAGTGAATAAAAAATGCTCAAGATGTCTAAAAATGAAGTACTTTTGGATATACCTGAAATGTGCAAAAATCTATAATTGGTAGAAACTATTCTCTGGGTTTTGATCTTGAATTAAGACTTGATTCAAGAATTATATCCAAAAATTCTTCTCTCCAGAAATAGCCAGTCTAAAACATCAGAAAACTAATTCGACCTGCCCGCTAGGAAGTCTTTTAAAAAATCCGATTAGCTAAATGCATCTGAATAAAACTTACATGAATTCACTGGTTTGTAATCTTCATGACAAGTTAAAGAACAGACTGCAAAACTCAATCCGGTTTTAACATAGATAGCAAAAGGGGGCAAACAATCAAATGGATGTACTAATACATTTTATTATACAGCCACCAGAGTGGCTGTATACTATAGCCAACATGGATTTTTCACATTCCACAATGTTAAATTGAAAATACTCCCCATGCCATTCTGACGCTTCCCATAAGCTCATTTCAAAACAAAACCTTACAAAACCTATAGTCTTGAACTCAGAAATGCTTGCTTAACAACCCTCTCAATTTTCATGGTGATACACAAAACAGAGAGAATAGAGAGTTTAAAAGGAGAGGGGAAAAAACCAGAGCCCTTTTGGACTTTTTCTTCTCAGAGTTCTCATAATCTGTTGAAAGTCATTAAGACTGGTGGCAAATGTCCCTTTTTTGGGCAAGGTTTTGGAGCGGGTGGTCGCTGGCCAGCTCCAGGCGCTCTTGGATGAAACCAATTATCTGGATCCGTTTCAATCTGGTTTTAGGTCCGGTTTTGGCACTGAAACAGCCTTGGTCGCCCTGTATGATGACCTTTGTCGGGAGAGGGACAGGGGGAGTGTGACTCTGTTGATTCTCCTTGATCTCTCAGCAGCGTTTGATACCATCGACCATGGTATCCTTCTGGGGAGGCTCGCGGAGTTGGGAGTTGGGGGCACTGCTTGGCAGTGGCTCCGCTCCTACTTAGCGGATCGTCGCCAGAAGGTAGTGTTTGGGGAACATTGCTCGACACCCTGGACTCTCCATTGTGGAGTCCCTCAGGGGTCGGTTTTGTCCCCTATGCTCTTTAACATCTACATGCAGCCTCTGGGTGTGGTTATCAGGAGTTTTGGAGTGCGTTGCCATCAGTACACTGATGACACGCAGCTCTACTTCTCCTTTTCACCTTCTTCAGGTGCGGCTGTTGATGTGCTGAACCGTTGCCTGATAATGGACTGGATGAGAGCTAATAAACTGAAACTCAATCCAGACAAGACTGAGACACTGTTAGTGAGCTCTTTCCCTGCCCAGATGGTGGATGTTTCTCCTGTTCTAGATGGGGTTACACTCCCCTTGAAGGAACAGGTTCGTAGTTTGGGGGTCCTTTTTGACCCTTCCTTGTCGCTTGAGGCTCAAGTGGCCTCGGTGGCATGGAACGCGTTCTACCATCTTCGCTTAGTAGCCCAACTACGCCCCTATCTGGACAGTGATGATCTCGCCTCAGTTGTTCACGCTCTGGTAACTTCTAGACTGGATTACTGTAATGCGCTCTACGTTGGGCTGCCCTTGAAGACTGTTCGGAAACTTCAGCTAGTGCAAAATGCGGCAGCCAGGTTGCTGACGAGGACCAATCGGTCCGTGCATATAACACCTGTCCTGGCTCGCTTGCACTGGCTACCTATTTGTTTCCGAGCCAGTTTCAAGGTGCTGGTTTTGACCTATAAAGCCTTACACGGTGTGGGACCGCAATACCTTGTGGAACGCCTCTCCCGCTATGAACCTACCTGCTCACTTCGTTCAGTATCTAAGGCCCTCCTCCGGGTACCAACTCACCAGGATGCTCGGAGGATTGTTACTAGATCTAGGGCCTTTTCTGTAGTGGCCCCCGAACTGTGGAACAGCTTACCGGAGGAGATACACCTGGCGCCTTCGGTTCTTTCTTTTAGGCGCCAGGTTAAGACCTGGTTATACTCTCAGGCATTTTAATGTTCAATGTTTTTATGTTTAATGTTTTAGTTTAATTTTGTTGCTCTTTATTACTGATTTTATTCTAATATTGTATTTTAATCTTGTTTTGTACACCGCCCAGAGAGCTATTAGCTATGGGCGGTTTAGAAATGAAAATAAATAAATAAATAAATAATAAATAAAAATCAGCCATGTTCACAGAGTACCTGTAATCCTATTACTGACCTTGCCTCATACTCTGACCTTCATCTTCTGCTGTTTAAAAGTTTAAAAATGCCTGGCTGATTTTTAATTAATTTAAGACATTTTGGCTGCAACTCAATGATAATGTCAGGCATGCTCAGTAAGAACCAACTGTCAGTGTTCTAAACGCCAGATTCTCAGCTGCTGGGCTTGCCTAATCAGGGGGCCACACCCACACCAGAGCTTTATTTCATATGAGACAGTCCTGGCTTCCCCCAGAAAATCCTGGGAAGTGTAGTTTGTGAAGGGTGCTTAGAGGAGAGTCCTATTCCACTGACAGAGCTCCAGTAGCCAGACTGGTTTAACAGCCACTCTGATGGAAGGTCTGTGAGGGGAACAGGGCGTCTCCTAGCAACTCTCAGCACCCTTCACTAACTACACTTCCGAGGATTCTTTGAGAGAAGCCATGCCTGTCCAAAGTGAAATAAAGGCCTGGTGTGGATGTGGCCAGAAACAGCTTTGGTTTACATTTGGGTGGGAGGCTACATGTGCCTGCTGTAGAATAAAAGGTTGGGGGAAATGCTGAAAAGCAATGATACTGTTCACCACATTTTCCTTTTGGAAAGGAAAGGGGCTTCCCCTCTGCCCAGTGTCCACCCACCCAATCTCCTCCTCCTACTCTCCCTGTCCCTCCCCCAGGTCAGTGTTGGACTACAACCTGGGAGACCAGGGTTGGAATCCCCACACACACATGAAGCTCACTGGGTGATCTTGGGCTAGTCACTGCCTCTCAGCCTCAGAGGAAGGCAATGGTAAAACCATGTCTGAATACCGTTTACCATGAAAACCCTATTCATAGGGTCGCCATAAGTCAGGATCGACTTGAAGGCAGTCCATTTCCATTTTCAAATATGATTGCACAGAAATAAATCCCACTGAACTCAAAAAGTATGCAAATGATCAAACCCACCCTCCCTTCTAATCCCTCCTATTCCCTCCCTCTTGCCCTTTCCCTCCCCCTTCCTTTGCCCCTCCATCCTATCCCCTTCCAATCCCCTCCTTCCCCTTCCCCCTCCTCCTCCCCATGGTCAGTTTTACCTATCTTAAGCATGATTGCATGGGAATAATACTATTGAACTCTATAAGCATGCAAATGATTAAACCTGCCCACCCTTCCCCCTTCCTTTGCCCCCCTCCAATCTGCTCCTTCCCCCTCCTCTTCCCCCATGGTCAGTTTTACCTATCCTAACCATGATTGCATAGGAGTAAATCCCATTGAACTCAATAAGCATGCAAATGATCAGACCTGCCTTTCCCCTCCTTCCTCTCTCCTTTCCCTCCTCCTCTCCCCTCCTTTCTTCCTCCTTCCCTGACCACTCCATGTTCTTCCAAGCTACACAGGAAGTGGATTGGACTGTGAAAGACCAATCCAAATTGTGTTTGCATTTTGACAAATTTGTAGGGCAGTACAATATCTCAGAGAGGAGATCACGTCTCTTGCTCTCCTGGTGCGTTCTCTATAGCTGCAAAATTTCTTTGCTTTTTAAAGTTTAATAGAAATATCTGTGGGCTGTAGGTACGTTCTTAAACCGCAAGGTTTATAGCCTATTAGTGAATACATTTTATATTTAGTGATGCATACAAAAGCACCATTTTACTGATAATACCATCTCTACATGCCATTCTTGACCTTTGGCTCACTCAGGATCAGTTCACAGAGGACATGTGAAGGGTTCAGTGGTCATCAGTGACGCAAAGAAGATCATACAGTCTTTCCCAACATAAGTAGAACCTTTTGTTAGTTAGGACCTGCGTATGTAAAATGCCTACATCACTAAGCCCCACTCATTGAAACCCACCCCTTGTTCATGGTGAATGGGTCATGGGAACAGCCAACTTTCATGAATTCAGTTCATATTAAGCATTCTACATGTGGCATCCTCCCATAAATACTCCATACATGTGGCATAATGGAGAATTCTTGATCAAATGTCCTTCTTGGATTTATGCAAGTAAATGCCTACACACTGCCATGACCTATTTGTCGCGGGAACTGATCTCTTTTTAGCTTTTTGTGTTTAGTTCATCCCTCCCCAGCCCACTATCTCCCTGAGGGCTGTTCCCTTGCCCAGTGCCATACATATCATTTCAATCCTGGATTCAAAGTGCCTTAGGAAAAAAAGGTTACAAAAGCCTGTTCAAAAAGTTAAGAAGACTAACAAAGACAAATGATGTTAAAGATAAATTGAGTGTTTTGTTTTGTTTTGTTCTCACAACAACACATTTACCGAAAAGAAGAATTTCACATACTGGGTCATTGGGATTGTACTGGATGATGTACTCTATCTGGCCATTGGGACCGTCATCTATGTCTGTGGCACCATTGTTTCCAGAGAAGTCGGTGAAGATAGTAGTTCCAACTGGTGTCAACTGCAACAACAAAAATGATGAGGACACTTAGGAACCCTCAAAAGAAAGCAAGAAAAAGCTTAAGTAAGGGTTTCAAGCAAAAATGTGGTTCATGGCAATGCTGGCAATGCTACCCTGTTGAACAATATCATTGTCACCACTCCCATATTCACTGTAACTTTTTTTAAAAACACCTCTCAATGGAAAGCAGAAAGACCTAGGCTTAATCACACACTGCAGTCCTGAATGTTTTGCATTTGCATTTCTTCTGAAGCTGAGGAAATACAAATGTGTGAGTGTAGCAGGCTGAGGAGAAGGCTGCAGAACACCACAGGCTGGCAAAGAGGCAAGTAGCACTGCCCAGGGTAGGCTATACTGGATCAGAAGATGAGCAACAGGAAATGGTACTCTATTTCACTCATGATATACTTTACACCATTTCAAAGACCAGCGAGTTGTGAAAATTACACTGCAGGCTCAGAATCAACATATTAAGCTCTACTTATTCTCATGCTTATCCACAACACTATTCGAGTTACATGAGAGTGGGTACCACACAACCCCATGAAGGAATGCTACACAAACTTCACTCAAAAATATGCCTCTCTTTTTGCTCTCTTTTGCAAGTCTTGCTTCAGTACTAAAGTACCAAGCCACTAACATTCAATCAGCTCCCATGAGCCCATGTGCTTATTCAGAACTATAGTTATTAGAACACTAATATGATTTCATCAATTTTATATATAGCCTTGTCTTTTCAAAGTTCTGCCACTGAAATTCAAGTGTCAATACTTTCTCGCTCACTCACTCATTCGCACCCCCCCACTTTTTCAAAATCAGATACCCAAATAATTACTCCAAATTGTTAAGCTTCTTGAAATGTCAAGTCGAAATCTAAATGTTCACATCATTCCGAAATCAAACAGTTGTTCCATCCCTATTGCACAACTTGTATACATAGCCTGTGAAAAAAGCTTTTACAACAAACGGGAGCAAAACTGTATTCTGATGGGAATAGCTGCTGAGAGGTCATCATTACTTCACCATTCAAGCACTGCAGAAATTATCTGGAGCATTATGGCACAATTCATGGCATTCTAGAAATCTTTCCTTCTGAAAATGAAAAACCTACTTTAGCATCTTTCAAAGGCTTATGGTGGACAAATCTAAGGAGCACTGAAATATAGGAGATGGGGGGAATTGAATTTGGTTCACATTTAAAGATGAATTTATCAAATTCACACTTTCTGAAACAATACAAGAACAGAAACATGGTCATCCTTCAAAATTCACACACATATCCAATTTTTGTTATGCAGTTCTCCAAACAATTTTTTCAAAAATGCATATACTTGGGGAAAATGTGCATAAAATGAATATATGAGTGAAAATAACATACAAAATGCATTATTTTTGCTTGCAAAAATGTGTATATTCGTCAAAACTACATATAAAAATATGTTTAGTAGGAGAAATTCACACTAAAATGCTGAAGAATTTTCACAAGGATTTTTTTTAAATGCAGACTGCTGCAGAACATAATTTATGATTAGAAAATGAGAAACTGACAGAACTTTCCATTTCTAATAGAAAGCTACATTATACTGAGTCAGGCCATTGGCCCATCTAGCTTAGTATTGTCTGTACTGACTGGCAGTCTTTTCCAGCTCTACCTGCATATGCTGGGGATTGAACCTAGAACCTTGCAAAGCAGATGCCCCACTACTGAGCTACAGCCTTTCCCCAAGAGCCAAATTTCACATGATTAATTGTATTTGAACAATAAGTGCACTTATAAAAAACAATGTGAATAGCTGCCCCAGAAATCATGAGCAGGATCAGGACCTTTTCATCCTTGCTGCGGTCCTGGTAAGAATTGCCCTTTGGCAACAATGGAAGCTCTCCCTCCCTCTCTCTGTCTGTGTGTGTGTGTATGTGTGCATGTGCTGTTGAACTCATGGTGTGGGGTGGGGGGAAGAAGCACCAATCAATGAAATGAATGCACAAGGGTACAGTAGTGTTTTTCCTGGTGGACTGAATCTTAGATTGATCAAAAGAGATTTTAGTTAAGTTTCATCTGTTCTCTTGCTAGTAGCCATGGACTTCAGGGTGTCATGGGTTAAGAATTTTAATTAATATGGCATTCGTTAAAAACATTCAATTACTGTACCAGTAATTACATGGGGAAAGGATATGGTATGCCAATATAGCAATTAATCAGATTCTTGAGCAGAGTTTTGAAAAGGTACATGGCTTAGATTTATTTTTATTTATATTTAAACTTATAAATGGCTCAATGTAGAGCATAAAAACATAACTGATTATCACAGTTCAAGAATGCACCAACAGCAACATGTACAATCTTTTACAAATGATTTTTCCTTTTATCACACTTTTTGGATTTATTTCAACGCAGTTTGGATTTTTTGCTGATTTTTAAAAGTGGATTAAAAATAGGGCAGCAAGTGCATCCAGCAAATACAATTATGCAAGAATTTCCCACATATGAGAACCAGGTGGTTAGGCTGTTTGCACTTGGAAGACTTGGGTTAAAATACTTCCCTGTTTGGGCCATGAATCCTATTGGATGACATAACTCAGTCTCTCTCTCTCTCTCTCAAATAAAAACACACAAGAAATCATAGAAAAATCCTACCATGCTCATGGAAGATGCTGTCCTGCTTTGATTTTGAAAGCTGCCCTTGTTCCTTAGGCAAGTTTTGCCCCAAACCACTATTTTCAGAAGAAACAAAATATAGCTTAAGAACAGAATCAGTTTGTTTTCAGATACCCTTTTGGAGTGATGAATAGGGTGCACTGCGCATTCTTCAGAAAGCTAGTCATAACTGCCTATACTAAGAGAATACGTTCAGAGAATGTTTGTTGCTTGTCACTGGCAAACAAGGGGGGAAACCCACACTATCTGTTTTAGGCAAATAAAATACAGTATAGAAAGGAAGTTGATTCTGTTCCTCCTCAGTTCTAAGTACTGTAATTGCTTTCATAAGTATATTTCCATAGAGATAATTATTGTATGATTTGGTCAAAAAACTCTTTGGGTTAAATATTGGATGCAGGAGAATTTCAAAAGGATTTGGAAAAAGAGTCAGACATTAATATTGGTTGAAGATATAGAAAATCAGGTTAGTGGCTAGATAAGCAATAGCCCAACTCTGGAAAGACACGTGGCCTGAGTATAAGTAAATAGTTATGACGAATGTTATTAATGGAAAAGTTAACACACCATTTATGAGTCATAAGAGGAATGATGATGCAGGCTACTTTTATGCAGTATGGCATGATTTATTTCTTTGGTAAATAATAAAAATGGCCAGCTAGAGTAGAGTACCAGCCTAATACACCTTTGTTTGGAATTTATGAACATTATAATAACTGGATGACTGCAACTCAAAAAAATAGATGACTCCCACGCAATAAATATGAACATGGTATTCTCACACAGTCTGTGAATAGAACAGAAATATAATATTCTCCAATATTTTTTTCTTTATTCTTTTTGTATCCGACCCCTCTTTGCTGGATATTTCATTATTTGTATATTTCACATGCTTAACAATGCCTTCACCACAGTTCATGGTTACATTTTATAACATTGGTATGAAGTACATATTTTGTGTTCTGTGCTGATATTTGTAATATATTAAAAATCCAATAAAATCATTTTTAAAAAAGCAGGTCTGCTAAAATGCATAAATCTTCATTTTACTATTAAGGACTATTTGTCCTTCTGGATTCTTTATATGAAGCATGGATCCTATGGAAATTAGTAGAATACTGGAACAAGGATTCCAGGGGTTCCAAAAAGCTAGTGATAGCAGCTATCCTAACCAGATACATAACATGTTGGTTGGGGCCGACAGTAGTCCAAAATGCCCAGAGGGCATCAAGTTGCAGAAGGTTGCTACAAGGTGTTTAAAAAGTTGCAAGGAACTTGCAAAACCAGAACAGGCTAATTCTGTTCTCTGCTCTAGAAGGCTGCTGAGGGTGCAGTAGACCCAAGTATTGAAGTGAGATCCCAGCTTCACAAACTCACTGGTTAAGGAAGCAGAGAAGTGTGAAGCTGGGTGCCTGCTTATTAGAATAATCTTGCCTTACCTTGAACTTTCAAAAGCAAGCAAGCAAATACACAACGCCTCTACATGTTTCAAGTATCCAAATGGGCTCCTTTGGAAGGAAGGGTAGGATATAAATGTAATAAAATAAAACAATGCATGAAACAAACTTAATTTAGGGTTATTTGGGTGTGTATAAATAAATATTCAGGGGTTTTGATTTTTGTCTCAAAACTGTCCCTTTGAATAGATGAAATGTTTGGTGGCGTATCACAGTCCCAGGGGCTGAATGTGGCCCTACTGTCCTCTCTGTCTGATCTTTGGGACTCTTACCAGGCCACACTGCCATTCTGCCAGGCCACACCCTGCTTCACACCCTCCTCAGGTGCTTTTCCCTGGCTCTGTGTGATCTTGAACTGTGAAAATATCTCCATCCAGGCAACCAACAGGCATGCATGAATGTAGAAACCTTTGACTTCTGCATGGCTGGAATGTAGCCTTCTATACTGTACAAAGGTAAGAGTCACAGCTAGGGATGGGGTAAGATTTTGGTTCACTCCACAATTTGGAGAAAACCTCCTCAGTCTGCACCTGGGGGCAGCCATCTTTTTCTCCATACAATTACCCAGGAAGAGGTGGCATGTCATAATGGACCACTACTTCCAGGGGTTATTTACTCAGAGGTTTTCAGCATCTGCAGAGAGCACTTTTGTTTAAAAGAACAAGGGAAGCTCTTGGACCACCTCATTAAAATAAATAAATACATCTGTTGAAAGCATGTGAATTTTTAAGAGGGTTAAGGATTTTTGCTTTTAAAAATCTGCACAGATGTGGGATGGAATGGACTTGCTGGTCTACTTGTGTGAGAGAGACACAAAGCCAGATCAAGGCTATTTCACACATTGTTTGTCACCTCCATTGATTCGCCCACTTTTGCCTCTGGGGCATCAATCACTGGCATGCAGCCCCCAAAAGGTTCCTCATAAGGAGCCCCCTCAGACTAAAAATAGTTCCACACTCCTGAAGGATACTATAGGTGTAAACGACTGACAGCATCTCACCATGGAGGTGTAAAGTCCTCAGACAAGCCCTAAATGAGCACTGATGGCAACATTCTCATGTCTCTGATAAAAACGGACAGAAGAAAATGCTGAAAAATCAGCAAAACACAGAGGTGCTCTTTGAAAGAAAAATAAAGAACCTATGTGATTAGTATGCACTCAGTCTTAATGCACTGAACTGATGGGGAATCCAACTGTCTTTCCTCAAAGATGCACTTCTGTTGCAGGGGAAGTTCAATTTCCAGAACTCAAAACACCATTTTTGTTTCTTGGAGAAAAGCAGTTTTACACATACCACACATGTCTATCACTTTCTAAGATACATAACCTATAGTCTAAACTGATTTTATTCCCCTGTCATTTAAAAAGGCTCTTCATAAGACTATGAATTGTCTTGCCTTCAACTGTAATTTTAAACTTTCAGTATGCTGGTTCATGCATATACTTGCAAAGTGTGATCTTTTGTCATTTGATTAACCAGTGTGTGATGACCTTCAGCCAAATGCCACGAACTCTCTCCACAGTCAAGTATAGTGTTTGTGTTAAGAGTACACTAGGTGATACTGAATGTTCTGTTTGTGATGGAGATACAACAACGGCACATGTATTCATGTAGGTCATTGGTTGCTGTCACCATTGATGAGGAATGGTTTAAGGTAAGTCACTGCAATATGTCTCAATAACATACTGGTTATTGATTTAAGGTAGTATGTAGTCTTCTTTGACTTAATCTGCTATATTTAAAACAATTAATGAATCCTGGCTTCAGAGTTATAGAAATACTAGTGTCAGTGGCAACTGGAAATTTAACTATGGCAGCCAGCAACAAAAGCCTTCAGTGGATGCAACAGGAGTAAAAATTAATTTAAAATATACCAGCAACATTCGAAGGCAGAGAGTGTCTCTTTCAAAATGGCACTAAACTGCATCTTGCGCATCAGCATTATGGATTGGTGGGAAGGGTTAGCTACCAGCACAGAGACATACTTAACTTGTCACTCCTCTGCTGCAAACCTTCCTGATGGGGCTTATACAGGATGCAGGTAGGGGTGAAACAAATGTGACACACACTTTGGCCACCAGTCACCAGCATGCTTACTATACCATAAGGAACTAACTCTAATGGTAAGGGCAGAGCCGCCCCTAGGCACTGGGAAGTGGGGCAGTTGCCCCTGGCCCCATGCTTTGGGGACCCCCGCACTTGGCAGTGTTTTTTTTTTACTTTCTTTCCCCCTCCTCAGCCCCTTTGTTGGGGGCTCTGGCGCTTTGTTGGGGGCTCTGGCGGCTGCCGTTCCCCTGTTTGGGCTCACACGTCTCCAGTGAGACAAGCCTTGCTGGGAGTCCGCAGCTGCAGCTCTCCTTGCAACCTTTTTGCCCCTTTGCCGCCAGCTCCATTTCTCTCAGGCGGCGGCAGCACTCGTATTTTTAGCGGCCTGACCGGGAGACCATGGCTGAAAATACGAGCAGCAGCAGCCGTCTGAAGCTTAAGGCTGCAAATAGGAGCTGCGCGTAAAAAGTAGCCATAGCAGCTCCCAGCTGCTAAAATTACAAGCTGCCGCCACCTGGGTGGAAACGAAGCTGGTGGCCAGGACAGGCGTTAAGGCTGCAAAGGGGAGCCACAGCCACGGGCTCCCAGCCAAGGCTCGTCTGACAAGAGACATCTGAGCTGATGGGGGAACGGCAGGTGCCACAACCCCCAACAAAGTCTAAGGAGGGGGGGAATTATTTAAGAACTACGATGTCTCAAGAAAGGTTGTCTAATTTGACTTTATTATCAATAGAAGACAAATTGTGTGAAAATCTAGATTTTGACAAGTTGATTAATGATTTTGCAGAAGTGAAAGCAAGGAGAATAAAATTTTGAGAATAAATATATAGTTTCTTATATTTGTATTATTTTAATTTTAATCCGAACGTAATTGCCCGTCAACAAAGCAGCCAGACTACAGAAATGATTAAATTCTGTTATCCTCGATATTTAAAACAATGGCTCTGCACAAAGTGTTTTCAATTGTTTAGTTAGGAAGATAAAGATGGGAAAATATGCCTAGAAATAGACTGCCATATCTAGCAGATATCGAGAAAGGGAAGACAGATGTTGAGAGACCAGTGAAGAAATGGATATGGAACAGGTTGACTAGAGGCCTATTCACTGAAGTGAAGGTAACCATATTTGTATTTAATAGGTTGTTAGTGCCTCATATGTAAATATTATAATTACATATATTCGTAAATAAAATCTCTCTCTCTCTCTCAATATATATATATATAGAGAGAGAAAGAATGTGGGGGGGGGGCAACTATGCTTTTGCCCTGGGCCCCACACATGCTAAGGGCGAGCTTGGGTAAGGGCATATATGATGGGATATGTGTCAAACACTTACATGGGTGAATGTGTTACCTATAACCTTTTTCACATCTGTTTTATCCCTTTGCTTCTGTAGCTCTGCTGGCTACTAGAAAGAATCCCTGGTTACCAAGCCCAGCCAAAATTTATAGATGTCTGATCGTCTGAATCATGAGATGTACAAATCATTAGCAATGACATGTCTCTTTCACATGGGCACATCCCAATTAAAATATACATTCTCTACATTAGTCCTGTTTGACTCCGTGGAAAGTAAAAATAATTTGGTCAATGTGTGGAACACAAGGGATTAGTGTTTAGACCCAACCTGTAAATCAAGCCACTTTGAATAACAGTTTGAAGACTGTAGGCCAGGAGTAAGGGTCAGGTGTTTGCTTTGAATTTCCAAAACCGAACAAAATGTGCATCAAGTAAGCATTTCCTCCTCTATTTATTTTATTATTTATTTATTAATTATATTTATTAGTCGCTTTTCCCCAAAATGGAACTCAAAGCGACTTACCAAAAAAAAATTGTGTTCAGTGGCTTACAACAAAAACAAACAATTACAAAAAACAATTTCATAATAAAATAATACAACAGCAGTAATAAAAGAGCAAATGTCACAGTCTCTAGAGCCTCTTAGAACAAGAACCCCCCCCCCAACAAATACACAGAAAGGCTTGGCAATGATGAGTTATGTAGTTAGTGCCATCAAATTGACTGAACTAAAAAGGTTAAACATTCTCTTGAGAGCTGTCAGGTTTGATACTAGTAAGTAATTTCCTAGTCCCACCTATAATATTCTTAGGGGCCAGAGGAGGCATTTAAATACAAACCCTCCTCCAGGGGAAAGAGAAAATTGCTGGGTGAACAAACTACTGTTGCACAACGGCACTCTCTTTGATTGCACGTCAGAAAATCACATCATGAGTATGAGGGTCGTGGGGGTGGGGATTATACTAGAGAAATCTAAGGATGAGACTGCTCACCAATTACATAGAAGTTGGTAAAATTCTGTACGTTGGAACCTTCCATATTTCTGATCAGCTTGTTAAAGAGTTGATTATCACCTAGAAAGCTCTAAATGGTCTGGCTCCAAGATGACTGTTGCTTCCCAAACAATCCTGCCCACATCTTAAGATTCGATAAATAGGCTCTTTTGTGTGTACCAAAATGAGATGAAGCAAGACCAGTTGCAAAGTGTTAGAGGGCCTGTTTTGCCCCCGTTGTCCATGAGGGGCTTTTTTAGATTCCATTAGCAAGTTTAGACAGTTTTGTTTAGGCAGTCTTTTTAAAGCTCATATAATTTTATACTACTCTGATGTTTTAATGAACTGCTATTTTGCCTCTTTAGTTTATTTATCTTGTATTTTAGTTACTTTTTATTTGTGTGTTTTTAACTGCCTTGAGTTATTTCAGTGGAAAGGTAGGAATAAATTATCTTAATAAGGAAATCTGCCTTACATGCTGGTTTTTTGAAACACTATCATCCTAACCTAGCAAATACTGTACAGGCTGTCTGTGGAAGCAGGTTTTTATAGGTGAGTCTACTCTACCAGGAGTGCAGAAGACTAATCCATGGGGAGAGAGACCACATCCAATCACAATGTAAGGCAAGTACAATCCTCATTACTGATGTACCCATCCTTGTGCATTGGCACTGCCTATATATATAAGCAGCAGCAAGCCTTCTACATAGTTCACTAGAATGGGGCTATTAGATTCAGTGTAGAGAAAGTGAAGTGCAGCCAAGATGCACTGACATCAGTGAGACACGAAAACTCACTGACATCAATGGGACATGAAAACATCAATGAGAGACATTCTTAGGAACGGGAGGAAGTCCCACTGAAAACAAAGTAATTTACTTTTAAGCATGGTATGCATTAGCTCTTAAGCTCTCATTGAATCTCATGGAGCTTTGGCATGCAGAAATGCGAATGGATTGTTCCCCTGAATTTTCCTTCACTACGGTATTATGGTTTACATGTTGACTAAGAGAAAGTTGGTAATATACCACCTCTACAACATTACTTTCAGAACAAAAAACCTGAATTATGCTAACTTAGGCTGCAGTCCTAACCGTGTCTACTTAGATGTAAGCCCCACTTGATTCAGTGGATCTTACTACTAGCTAACAGAGCAATCCAAATCATAGGATGCCAATGGAGGAGGAGCCAGCGGAAAGCTGCACCGCATCCATTTCACGTTAGGGAGCAGCTGGGCCAGCTAAACACTGGCTCAGCCAACAGAGCTGCACACAGGGGTTAGAAATCACAAGCTGGTTCTCACAAATACCCCTACTGGGGAATAAGAACCAGAAAATGCAAGCCCAGATGTCCCGAGGATACAGACACAGGAGTATGCTGACAGACTAGCGAGGGAAACTCAGTCTGCTGGCAGATCGCCCACTGCCATAACAACAGTAGCAGCCACTGCCGGGGAAACACAGGGGACAACCCCCTGGCATACTGCCAATGCCTGCCACAAACAGCCAGAAATCCCACCTACAGCCCCTGGGAAATGCCCCAGGATTGGCAACCGTCACATGCGTGCACATACACATGCACCTTGGTGTCAGGCAGATGGTGCGGTAGGGAAGGGACGGCGGAGGGAAACCACAGCAGACACCTCTGCTGACACCAACACTATATTACACATCTCTTGCATGTCCCAGTGGAGGGCCTCTGACTGGCAACAGGCAGCCATCACGACCCTATCCACTGAACCCTGCACACCCCACATAGATCCTGCAAAGGCACCATCACCACCTGCAGTTGCGTTGCCACTGGCCCAATACCACTGCCGATGGTGTGCACCGCAACTGCCAAGGCGGTGGCAGCGTCCTATCACAGCCACCCAGTCTCACAATGGCCAGCCTCCACGTGAGGGCACAGCACCGCCACCATGCATGGAAGCAGCTGCGTAGGGCAAGGGCCCTGGGCACGTGGCCGCAGCCACTCCCCCTCCTTTTGGCCAGCCTTCTCCTCGAGCACTCCTCCTCCTTCTGGATCACCATCATCCCACTCACTGAACACCTCCTCCCCGTCGTCCGCTGCTGCTACCACCACCACATCCTCCCCCACCCCAACATCACTCGTCTCACAGGCAGGGGTGTTTGCGGAGGTGCCCCATGCCTGTTACTGGGGCTGGGCTGAGCATCCTTGCTGTCACCACGGCCATCTCTACCCTCACTATTCCTGCCATTGCCACCACTGCTGTCGGAGAAGCCAGGAACACCACCTCCTCAGGTGGCAGGAGGAAGGGCAGGGGGTGTGGACAGAGGCCCCAGGAGGAGCAGGCACTTGTCTGGGGGAGAGGGAGGGCAGCAGCTCAGAGGGAACGGGTGGGCTGCTCAGCTGCGGCTGAGTGAAGGGGGGACAAAGCTTGGGCAGAGGTTACCAGGGGAAGCAGCACCATCTCCAGCAGATCTTCCATGAGGTGCTCAGGCTCATCCCACTCAGAGGGACTTGCTAGGGGAGAAACTGGCAGGTAGGAGGACGGTGCTTGGCCTCCCAGCAATGCCACCAGGGTTGCCGGTGGCGGCTCAGGCACCTCTGCTGGATTGGGGGCAGTGGGAGCTGGCACAGGAGCAACATGGAGAGCCAAAAGCAATGGTCCCTGTGGCACTTGCTGCATCACCATCACCACCTCTGGGGAGAAATGAAGCGCCAGGGAGCCTGCAGGAAGCAGAGAGGGAAAGGGAAAACAATAATCACCACAGACCCAACAGAAGGTCTCAGGCAGAAACCCATGCACCCACCTCAAAGTGGCATGATGGCCTCTGCATCGGGGAAGACCCCCCCCCCGGCTGCAGTCAGCCACATGCAACTCACCGCCTGGGCTGAGATACAACTGCAGGGATGGTCCAATCCATCTGCAGAGAATGCAGCTGGTGGATCTTCAGCTGGCTGTTAGGCAATGGCCACCTTAGGCATAGCACCTGTTTCTGGGGTGGGTGTTCCCAGCGAGAGGGGTTGTGAGGGTTCCGCTGGGTCAACCTGGCATGCATAGTTCCTTGTGGGCATACAGTTTGGCTGCTCTTCAGAGGCAGACTGGCATCGCTCGGCACATTTTCCATCAGAATCCCTCTTCTGCGCATCAATGGGAACTCCTTCGCACTTTGCAGACGGGGTTGGCCTGGGCTGCTGCAGCAGGCCACCTTCAGCGTGTTCCTCTGAGGAAGGTTGGACAGTTGGAGCTGCAGGACAGAGGGGGGAGAGGACAGTGAGGGTTGTGCCAAAGTGTGCTACAGCCCGCACCTTGCATGAAGTCCCCCCTTGTCCATGCTTACCTCTCAGGGAGTCCTTCCCAGTGCTGCAGACACCCTCAGTCGGCAGGATTGGGCTGAGGATCTTTTCTGGGGCAAGAGCCTGAGTCTTGCCCTCCTACATGAGCACACCGCCTTGCACCAGCTCTCTGGCATGGCAGCAAATGTTGGAAAAGGTGTCATTCCAGTGCTTGCGGCAGGACTCTCACATGCACACTGCCTTTCCCAGAGCCTTGGCCTCCATGGAGACAAACCAGTTGGGCCGCCATTCCTTTGCTGCACCCTCTCCCCAGGTGCAGAGCATGGTGGGCACATCAATCACCACTAGCTGATAGAGGAGGGATTTTTCCTCAGCATGCCAATTGAGCTCACACCACCTGCGGTCCTCTGAGGGAGTGCTGTGGCTGGATATCCCTTCCCCAGCATCAACCATAGCGGTGCTGAGTCGATGTGGCTGTCAGCTAGGCAATGTGAACCCATGGCAGAGTGACTGCTACCAGTAGTCCCATCACCCCAACAAGGGCAATGAGATTCTCCATTCCTAGCCTCCATCCCATGCCTTCCACATGCAGGGCCCCAAAAAGGAATACAGGCTGCAGCACTCCCAAGGCACTGGAATCAGATGAAGATGATAAGCATGTGTGAGGAATGTTACTCCCTGCCAGTTTCCAGGCACAAATTCTGATAGATCCCCTCAGGAGATGCACCTTCCTCCCTCACGGTATGTATGAACTCACAGCCAAGGACATCTCATGGAGGGGTGTTGGGGGCTTTGCTGTGAGCCACCAAGTTCTCTGGGGGTGCAGGCGCCCCTCTTGTAGGGCAGGTAAGTGCCAGACCACTGCAGGTGGGCCCATGTTTCTTTCATTGCCGCAGTGGTTGGTGGGGGTTGGAGGTGGAACTCCCTCCTCACCATGGTGTGGATCTTCTGGGAGCTGCAGCATGCGACCACATTGTTAGAGAGTTCTCTACCCTGGAAACCACACCCCTACCCATCTTCATCAGCACGCTCCTGCCCACCCTGGAATCACTGCTGGGCCAACATTGGGGTGTGGCTGCTGATACCCCCATCTGCCAGCCCCCCTTTGAGTGCACCCTCTCCTGCTTCCCCAGTGGGGGGTTAATACTCCCACCCCACCATTCCCCCTCCCTAACTCCAGTTCCACCTGCCTCTGCCATCTGCCTGTGTCTCAGAAAGGTCCATCCTACTTGTTGGTGAGGGTATGTGTGGGGGGCATGGGTGAGTACTTGGCCTCCCGCCTCCACACTTCACTTGCCAAAGGGCCCCTCTGCGAAGCTGCCAACAGCAGAAGCAGCAGCAGTCAGGCCTCCTGGGGATTGAGGCTGCAATCCTATACATGTCTCCTCAGAAGTAACTCCACTGGGTTCAGAGGAGGGGGAGGAGAACACAGGGGTGGGGGGCAGTTCCCAGGTAAGCGGTGTAATGGATTGCAGCCAGGGTTGTTGAGGTGCATAAGCTAGCCTTCCCTGAAACCCGTCCATGCCTCTGCTTCCCAGCCCAGCCCAGCCCAGCTGAATCCCCTAATGAAGAACAACACAGTTGTGAAAAGTAACACAAATGATATTTATTACACATGATGGCTGGGCAGCAACTTGTCTGGTGAGGTGGGAAGAGGGGGCTGTTGCCGATGGCTGCGGGGCCACCACTGCTCTGAGATGGACAGCCGCCATGGTGGCCGCTGCTCCAGATGGGTGCCAGCCTGTGGAGGGGGGGTGGCAACAGCAGAGGGAGGGGGAGGAGAACACAGGGGTGGGGGCAGTTCCCAGCACTTGTCAACACTGCCAGATGCCACCCGCTTCCCTGCAGGTGGGCTTCCTGGGCATGCTCACAACTTCCCTCTGCCGCTGCTGCCTGAGTGGTGTCCTGATCCTTGTGGGCTGCTGGGCCGGGATGTCAGAGGTGAGACCTGCAAAGCAAAGAGGACACACAGTGAGAGGGAGAGAGACAAGCTGCCTGGCAGTGTCACCTGCTTGCGTTCAGACTTGGCTCTCACTCCAGCAGCACCTCCCCTTGTGTGTCTGTGAGTGCTGCCGCCACCACTGGCTCCAAGGGAATGGCGTGCCTGCAAGGGAATAGACAGCATTAGGGTTGTGTCATCTGAGGGCTGGAGCCCACCACACCTGGCAGGCTCCCCTGGCTGCCTTGCCTCTGCGACCATAGCGCTGCCTCCCCTGTATAGGGGTTGGCTAGGTCAGCATCACAGGGGGCTCCATGGGGACTGCGGCCATGGCCTCTCCCCCACTTTGCTGATGGAGACGGCACGTCTGGATGGCCACTGCTATGCTGCTGGGACAGCTGGAGCAGACTGGGGGGGTGCTTGAGGTCATCCAAAACCCTCCGTAATGTGTGGGTGGCTGTCTGGTGGGGAGCACCTGCCCAGACTAACCTTAGTTGCTGCCTCCCTAGCAGATTGCCCTTGTGCTTGGGTGCTGCTGGTATTGGCTGCCTGGAGCTGCAGTGCTGCCGCTGATGCTGCTGGATGTTCGTTGCAGAGGAAAACTAGAGAGAGGGGGGTTAGTGTGTGGAGCATTCTGGCTCCCTCCATCTCAGGAGGAGAGGTCTTTGTGGCAAATGTGCTCAGAGCGCCCAGTGTTTGTGAGGGTGTCTGCCCACTGCAAAGTGCCTTCTCCTGAGTACCCTGTGCTCCTCACCCAAGCAGCAAATACACCAATCAGGAATCCAACTGGCAGCATGCCGTGCCATGTGTGAGAGTGAGGAGGGACTGGGGCATGCTCTGTTTAAATCCTGTTGTTGCTGCTGCTGCTTGATCAGTCGTGGACTCTGCCATATCCAGCAGGCTGTTTCGGACAGGTGAGGAAGGGGCTCTTTGGTGTGCCTGGGCCTGATTGGAGAGAATCGGGCCCTCCCCATCGACTTCCATTGCAACTTTTTCCTTAGACCAGCTTTTCTCCCAGCATAACTTTTCCCCGACTCGGGACTTTGTAGGCTGCTCCGAATGGGAGTTGGATACAGCATACGCCCCTATGCCTCAGCCCCTCTTCCACCATGCCCCCATAATGCCCCATTTGGTGACCTTATGCCAGCTCTCCGTTTGCCAAGCTTGCCATCTGCAATGGACCCCTGCCTGAGCCGGCAGGGTCCTGACAGCATCACAGCTCTGGTGGGATGACACATTTCTTCCAGCACAGCCTGGCAATGCCAGGAGCCGTCCACCTCAGCCAGGGATCCGCCACATCCAACTTCCTCCAACTTGGCGCAAATACAAGTTGGATTGCGCCCTAAGTGGGGTTAGGATGGAAACCATATTTATTTATTACATTTATAAATAAATACAGGATGCACCTTCTGTTATTTCTTTTACACATCTTTTAAAAATCTGACAACTGAATATGCGTATTGCAACTGGACCCTCTGGCAATTCTGACTCTATATTTTATCTGATATTATAATGATGATGTGGTTAATGGTTTTATATTGTTGTTTTTTATATATTAAGCTTTGCATATCACTTAGAGATTTTCCTATAATATTAGGCAGGTTACAAATGTTCTTAAATAAATTAAATTTCCTGCTTTTGCTCCAAGGAGCTCAAAGTGGCATACATATCATCCTCCCTTTTATTCTCATAATGATCCTGCAACATATGTTAGGCCCAAGGTCACCCAGTGAGTTTTATTCTGAATGGGAATCTGTAGTCGGGTCTCCCTGGTCCTAGTCCAACACTCTAACTATTGCACTACACCGGTTTATGCTTTTAAGTTTTAACATACATAATTGTAATACATCAAATACATTATTCTTCTCATGTATAGTCCATGCCCATGCCAAAGGAGGCTTCAATGTGGAATAAGTTGCTTCAGTTAACACAGTACCACTATTTTGCATACCCATGACTGCATGTGGAGAGACATGTTTTGATGGTAAAATGTGGGAATGCACTGTGTGTACATCCAACCCTCTTCATGGGGGAGCACCATACAGGTTACTGTGACACAAACAAACCTCTGAACAATACACCTACAGTGACTACAAAGTTGAATTTTATTCTCTGTAAAGGTTACAAACATATATTCTTAATTAAAGAAAGTTGAGAAATATGTTCATATTCAGCTATTTGGTTCTCACAGGTTACATAATTATAAGGTAATAATATCTTATTAAGAGCATATTTTGTATTCCATACCATGAAATGCAGAAACATTTCTAGCAAATAGGATTGGAAGAACAAACTGATGTAACAGCAGGTAGTTATGAGGTCTGTCTCTTCTAACATCCACTACAAACCTGAAGGTATGTTAGAATAGTTCAGCTTGAAATTTATATCTGTGACTATTTTAATAACACGGACAGCTATGCTTCATCAATTATTTCATGCTTTACTGTTCACTACAATAAACAACTGCTATGATTTAGTTATCAGTCCTGAAGTGACATAACTGACACACTGCTATAGATATATGGAATGGGCTTATGACATCCTTTGTCACACAACATTGCCTTCCTACCAATTTGCTTCTGACAGTGTACTGCAAAATAGCTTGTGAACTATTGCCCCTTTCCTAGGGTACAGAATATGAGGCAAAGCTGTGTAAAAGCAAATGGAGGGTGAGCCTATCAACTGGAGAGAAATTAAAAATGGAGTAGGAAGGAATGGTATGCAGCTCAGTCAAATCTTTAAAAATGTGACTTTTAACATCCTCATCAGACTGTCAGCCAAATTAACATATTACAGGATAGATTCCAACATCCCAAACACTAATGACCTCTTTATTATCTAAAAAGTAAGCTGATTGAGGCCATTTGTATGTAAGATATCATTAATGTAAATAACCCCCCCACACACAAATTAGGTGCCTGTAGGTACATATGATAGTTCCACAGAAATAGCATGGATGTTTTTGTGATTTCAAAAGCATCCATCAACATTCATTTTTGTGGAACTAGAACAAATCACTTGGAGGGCTGCAGGAAAATTTCATCAGAGATGGAAGGATCTGTCCATTTTGGTTCTCACAGTTTCTCATTTTTCCAATCTTAAATTCAGTTTTCCACATTTCTGCAACAATTTATTTTTTTTAAAAAAAATCCTCATGAAAGCTCTTCAGCATTTTAGTACAAATTTCTCCTAACACACACATTTTTGTATGCAGTTTTGACTAATGTACACATTTTTGCAAGCAAAAATTCCTAATATAATGCATTTTGCATGTTATTTTCATGAATATTATTCATTTTTATGCGCACATTCCCCTGATATATGCATTACTGTACACCTTCTTTGGTTGGAGAACTGTCTCACAAAATTCAGAGAAGTGTGGCTTTCAAAGAATAGCTGTGTTTCAGCTCTCCTATCATTTCAGAAAGAGCAAATTTGATTGATTCAGCTTTAAATGCAAATTAAATCAAAATTTTCCTCCATCCCGAACCATCACACATGAAACAGCAAGGATTGTCTGTTTCCAAGGTCCTCTTCAGGTGATTGGCCCTTCCATGACATTGGAGCTCCTAAATCAAGAGCAGCCTGTTTCCGTCACACATACCTCACACCAAGTTACTATGACATCATAACAAATTAGTCACTGCCTACTGGATGGCATCATGCTAGGAGGCAATAACTGAATTGTCCTTATGCTCAAGAGTCTTAAAAGTTAACAAATATGTTCAGATGAAAGCAGAATCCGTTTAGTTTTCATTAAAAACAAACACAAATGCTCCAGACCAGCACGAAGTTAGGCACATTTAATTATTTCAATGGGACTGTGGTCAAAGATTCTGGCTAGTCTGCACTCCTACAGAGAACAGCCTGCAAACATTATCAGCTCATGTCCAAAAGGTGAATCAAGAAAGTAAATTAAAAATAATGAACATAACTTTGCAATACCAAATTTGTCTCCAGCAGCAGGTGCCAGTGAGCTGATTCGCTTGTCAAAAGTACCAGCAGCTGCTGTGGCCTCTCTCTCTCTCTCTCTCTCTCTCTCTCTCTCTCTCTCTCTCTCTCTCTCTCACACACACACACACACACACACACACACACACACACACACACACCTTTGGAGCTTCAACACTAATGCTTTTGTATTTAAGAAGACACCTTTTTTGATTCAGGCACAGACTTTGATTGAGTGTGGGTCCTATTCCAGAGATCCTAGTATGACCCTTTCCAATGGTCACCTTTCTTGTGTAGCATGAGAATGGCAAAAATGCCTTTTTTTTCTTAGTAAAACCATGGGTTATTGCTTTTGTGCCATAGGCGGACTGATAAATTTGCAACATACCAAACCCTATGGTAGGCATCTAGTGTTTTGAGGGGTACGTGAACACTACTAAACCAAAACAATCATATTGTGGAGCTACAGTTGTAAGGCATTTTGTTACCCTCCTTCCCCCAAACAGTTTGAATAAACTATCGTATGTTGGTGTTTTGTTAACAAGTTGTTTACACACTGTAGTTTTTCAGAGGCTTGGAGAAGGCACTTCAGGACACATTTCTGTGTGTGTTTCCAATGGTCCCCAGACAACAGTTTTGAAACTTCACATAGTGCTTCAGGCTCAAGAAGCAAGCCCAGTGCTGCTGTTATAAGATGCATCTATGTTCTGGTGCAGGGTTACAAGCACCTGCTGGATAGTGAGGAGACTTCTACAACAGAAAAAGAAGGGTAGCCTCAGAACACCTCTGGCTCATAACCAAGCATATCAGTGTACATCTGAGGAAGCTAAAATGGACCTTCAACAAGCAGAACAGAACAGAGCAGAAATTAGATACCTTCCACTATGACACTGCAGTACTAAAGGTGGAGTGTAATAATTTTTTTATTCTGCTCAATAAGGTATGAAGCCTGAAGAGGTATCTGTAGCTTTAGAGGCCTGAATGACTCCTCATCTTTATATCTGAGTTATAAATGTAGACACCTTGGAAAAACGTTGAGGTATGCATTTAAAATAGAAACATAAGAAGCTGCCTTATACTGAGTCAGGCCATTGGTCCACCTTGCTCAGTAATGTCTACACTGATTGGCATTAGCTCTCTAGGGTTTAAGACAGGGATCTTTCCCAGCCCTACTTGGAGATTGAACCTGGGACCATCTGCATGCAATGCTCTAATATGAATTTTCTGGAATCTAAAGAAAAACTAAGACGTAAAGTGAAGCAATCTCTTATGGGAATATTGGATTATAGATTCTTATTTAGAAAAGGCACCCTATTGTTCATAACAATTCGATGCATTTTAGTGATGCTTACTGATTGTGATATTCACTATAACAGATATTTCTTTGGCTTAATATAATGAATGTAAGAAGAGTCAGACCATTGTTCTAGCTCAGTACTGTCTACACTGAGTGGCAGTGGATCTCCAGGGTATTTCTAGTGTAAAATGTCCTCTCTGTGTCTGGTGCATCCTTCTTGGATAACTGCCACGATGACTGACACACTTCCCACCTCCCATTCCTCAAGTCATTTTTTCATATATATATATATATATTAAAGTAGTTTGGAACATCAGTGTCCTTATGCCCTATAAACCGGTGTAACATTACTTTAACATCTCAATTCCTCATAATTCAAGCATCAGGTAGACTATTGGCCAGAGCTCAGGTAGCGCTAAAAGGAATGTTGCTTGTATAGCTTCAAAGAAATAATAATCAATTTATAACTTTCAGGTGATTTTTTAATATTTTTTAATATGAAACCAACCCATGCAATGAAAAGAAACTACATTGTTCCCTGCTAAGTCAGCTGAAGATTCCCAAAGAAAAGGGGGAGGATAATTCAACCAGATAAACTATTGCAAAGTAGTCCAAATGGCTTTTTTTTTACAAGACAGTCTACAAAAGTTAACTGCTGCCAATTAGACAAAGATTTCTTGCATCCCTGGGGAAAGTGGAGGATTACAAATAAAAGAGAACCGTATGTACACATGGAACATTTTAAATTTTAGAAATCCACTTCAGTAATTTATATATTAATCTGATTTCTATTGGATGCATCCATTACTCTTGTGACTGGTTCTGAGAACGAATTCTTCAGTTATGGCTTATTAAGAGAGTTTTAAACAATTAAATATAATTTGTTACTGAAGTCCTTTGTAGCAGAACAAAATACATTTTACAGGTAATTATTGCACACTAATATGCTTCTGATGCTATATACCAGCTGAGATTAGTGATTTAAATATTATATGAGAGGGGGAAGAGTAATTGTGGAGGAAACTTATTTCAAACTATAATTACCACAATGACTGATGCAAATAGTTTTAGACAGCACAAGTTCAAATTCTACTAAACACAGACCATACTTCCCACAAAGGGGTCAAACTACGCATAAGAATTATCTTCCAGAAAGAAAAATGTAATAAAAACAACAATGAAAGGATAGTTATTTTCTTTTTACTATCTTCAATAAAAATAGTTGAGCGTGCTTCAATACCAAGGCAGAAATCAATACATTAAACTCGTGTACCTATTAGGAAGGAAATAACTGAATCTGAATATTCTTAAATAAAAGACCGTGATCTTGCCCTTAGAATAAGCATTAAATACTACATCAACAAAATGACTTCTCTCAAAATGGAAGATAGTAAATTTTGCAGTAATTTCTCCCAATAGTTATTACCCCAAAACACACCATGGTCTGTTGAAGTTGGCATTGAGGCATACCAAGATTTATGACTGTACAGGCCAGTAATGGATTCATTGACCTTCAGAGCTACCTCATCATAATAAATATCTTGCAACTACAAAAGAAGCAATGATCCAATGGACTATTTAAAGCATATCAATGTAAGCTATTGGTATCCACTCTCACGTTAATCTTCTTTTCTCTTAGCTAAACAAACCAAGTGCTTCTGACTTTTCCTCATGTGGCATGCTTCTGAACTATTTATCATCTCCATTGCTTTTCCATTATGACTGAGTATGACTGTTCTGCATCCCTAGGAAGTTTAGTTTTGTTTTATCTCATTTGTAGTGTGACTGATGCACATTTTGATTCCATTACATACGCACACATTCACACACACACTCATTTCATGGCTGGGGAGGGTAGTAATGCTAAAAATGAAGGTACTGCTTAAAATAATATTTCATTTTCTTACACTACCTATTATGGTTGTGCAAGAAGTTGCTGAACAAAATTCAACCAGAAATTAACAAGTTTATGTGGAATTATAAAGCCCACAAAAAGAAGTCAAAAGAGTCACAAGGTATACAACAATAAAAAAATTAAAGGTGGATTATCAGTTTCTAATATTATTGGGTCACATTGGTACTATGGTCTCAACCATTCAGATATATCCCGCCACCCCAGATGAAGGAATGAATAGGGATTGGTTATTCACTATCAGACTGGACTTGGCTTGGCAAATAAGAGTGAGATAAGGTGCAGCAAAGTGAAATCAGTATTTTTTTATACATTTATATCCCATCGTTCTTCCATACCAGAACCAAAGATGGCACAACCATCCAGGCACTGGCCAGACCTCCTTAACTTCAGCAAGGTGATGGTCTCATGTCCCTTATAATCATAAAGCACGTACATTCTTTGGCACCTAGAATCTTCCCCTTGGCTCCAGTGCTCAATAGCACAAAACAAATGGGAGAATATTCCACCTGGACTCGAGAGGATATGATAAGAAATTTAGCAAAACAACCACCACCAAAAACAAATACAAAACTAGTCTTCATTTGCCTTTTTCAGTATTTCGCAATATTCAAACTCTTGTAAGAGGAGCAGAAATAAGGGGTCTCACGCAATGTCTAGAAATAATAGTTTCTGGAAAACAAAAGGATTTGTTGTCTTAAATTTAGAAAATACTAATAAATTTAAACAGTAGTAGAAATAATTCAGTAAAACAGGAATGGGAAAGAGATCAGAATATATTAATACCTCAGTTAACAAATCCTCCAGGAAGGAAGCTCCTTTGAAGGAAGGCTTTTTAAAAGTCGAAACTGACCAGCTTTGCTCTGCTATAGATAAACTTTCAAGCCTGTTCCTTTGCTTTAAGGTGAAATTTACCAACATGTCTCTTTGCTTTGATCTCTTGCTTTCTCCCAGGGCTGGGGAGGGAAGGATCCAACATGATTCAGAGGAGGAGAAGGAGGGGAAGGGGAAGGGGAAGGAAGGGGAGTTAGTGGGTGCTGGTTAGGTGTCCTGCCGGAACTCAAAGAACTCAAACACAGCTGTGATTTTTTCTTTTACTGTATTGTAGTAAGAGACAGCTTCAATTCAGTGCTCTTCATGAATCTACCTACAGCTTACGCAGTACTCAGCATTCCTCTAGGACTAACCAGCCACAACTTTGTGGCACTAAGATGTTGACTCAGCAACTACTCCCCCCTCCTGATCTGGCTTAAGTAAGGCTGGGCGGGCACCCTGCTTGCATGTGCCAATTGTCACTGTTGGGAGCGCATCTGTAGGTGAATACTCCACCTCAGCTGTGTCTGTTGAATTTCCCGCCACCTTCACCTCCTGGCGCGAGGTGAAGTCAGAGCCTCTATCACCATCCCGTCTTCCCCCTCCAAGGGAGGGCTGCCAGTTAGTGATGCAGGGAGAGGGAGAGGGGAAGCAGACCTTTGGGGTGGGTTAGATTGTAGTGTTATTGTTGGAATTTTAAGGCTCTATGTGAATTATATGATTTTATGTTGTGTGTCACCCAGAGTAGCTGGACAACCAGCCTGATGGGTGACTAATAAATTTAATAAATAAAATAAAATAAATAAATGTCAGGCTGGGAAACAACTTTCTGGTCAGGTTGACTCTCTGAAGCTGTTGGGGTTGAACTGTCCAGAGCTGGGGCACCTTCTGAGACCCACTCCCTGATCGGCCCTTCATCGGCTCCACAATCCCGCTCTAAGTACTCCTCCTCCTCCACTTCGTTCTCATCAGTCCAACCCCCTGTAGCAGGGCTCATGATAGTAGGCACCCTTTAAAGACCCTGCTGAAGCTGGTCCCACCATCTATGAGCAGGTATAGGAACCTATCCCTATTATTTCCATGTCATTCCTATCTCGGGTACCAAAGTTTCTGTTAAAGAAGTAATGTCCAAGAATGCATCTACTTTGTTAACTGCGGTTAACTGTACTGACATACTGGAAATACAGGAAGAGGCTATGTTGTTAGGGTAGTATATGCTAATAGCATCATAGACTAAGGGCTGCATTCCCTTGTGAGCGACCTTCCAGGAGTCACATACTAGTGGTGGGTGGGGCCAGAGGCAAAGGGCAGAGCAACTAATGTAAATTTTACCTTTATATAGTAGGCCAGTTTCTACATGCACTCACGCATCCCTCTCTGTCCTCCATCCAGGTAAACAAGAACTGTTATCAGAAGTCAAGCCAGACAATGTTCAACTTTCCAGCCAGACAACAAACAAAACTTGAAGAGAGTGCAAACAGGTGAAGAGTATGGCTCAAGAGGGTGTGTGACCTTGCAGAGAGTTCTGAAGGCCAGACAGAGAGACCTAGAGGCTGTGCTTGACCGACAGGCCTGAGGTTCCCCATCCCTGCCTGAGGACTGACCAATGGACAAGAAACATCTGGAGCAGCGTAGACATGAATAAAATTACTAGGGTTGTAAACAGTGTTAGTCAAACTCAGAGTAGACCCACTGAAATTAAAGGACTACTCCAAGTAGAATTTATTTGGATCCAACCCAAATGTTTATGGGAATGGGAAGGGAATTTGCAATCAGTAATGAAGGCTGTATCCAGTGGTGGCTTTGCACCCCATTTCCGCCAATTCCCCCTACTAGTTGCAGCCCTGTATGCCATATCCCATACGATTCTAGAGGGTCCTCCAAAGCTCAGGAGAACCTTTTGAGGGGATGTACTGGGAAGGAGGGATCAGTGAAAATCAGGTGCCCTGCTTTGTGGAAGAAGTGCTTCTTCTGCAGCAGCAACTGCATACATCCTACACTTTTCACTAGGCACCATTTATTATGAACAGAAAAACTTGTGAATTTGGCCATTCCATGAAATGAATTCATGATACCAAGTGTTACATAAGGAAGAAACAAGGATTTATGTAAATATGAATAAATGGTAATAAAATCTTTTAAAACTATATTGTTCAAAAGCATATGCAGGATCATTCCAAGCATAATGGCAGGTGACCATTCTTAAGCAGAAATCCAGGCCATGTTCAATTTGCACATGACAAGCCTACACAGCTTGTGACCCACCATGGTAAGCACAGTCCACTAGATATATATGGTTGCCTACCCAGATATTTGACGCTTCCATCCTTGTTTTTGCCAAAAAGTAAAACAAACAGGTAAGCTACAAAAATCGATGTTTCTGAACATACAAGGCTGAGCATACAATTGCTTTGAGGGACACAAGTAGGGATGGAAGAGGGCACTGATTACCTTTCTGACCCGTGTTCATCACATGCAGTTTGGCTTTTGACAAAAACTACATTTTTTTGGCTCACTGTCTGCTGTGGCACAATTTTATCTAACTAATTATCTCACCATTATGTTATTCCACACTATTTGTTTCAAAGCAAAATAAACAGTTCATTTTTTTAAAAAAGAGCAGTCACTTATGTATTGTTTGCTGATTGAAAACAACAACAGCAAATACTGATTGCATTTGCTTGACTGGTTTTTGTTCTGGACATTTATTTATTTATTTATTTATTTATTTATTTATTATTTGATTTATATCCCGCCTTTCCTCCAGCAGGAGCCCAGGGCAGCAAACAAAAGCACTAAAAACACTTTAAAACATCATAAAAACAGACTTTAAAATATATTAAAACAAAACAACTTTAAAAACATTTTAACAAGGTTTGAAGACAACTTTTAAAAAAGGTTAAAAAACATATTGTATTTTTTAAAAAAAGGTTTAAAAACATTTAAAAAGCAATTCCAACACAGAAGCAGACTGGGATAAGGTCTCAACTTAAAAGGCTTGTTGAAAGAGGAAGGTCTTCAATAAGCGCCGAAAAGATAGCAGAGATGGCGGCTGTCTAATATTTAAGGGTATGGAGGTCCACAGGATCGGTGCTGCTACACTAAAGGTCCATTTCCTATGTTGTGCAGAATGGGCCTCCTGATAAGACGGTATCTGCAGGAGACCCTCACCTGCGGAGCACAGTGATCGACTGGGTATATAAGGGATAAGATGGTCTTTCAGGTATCCTGGTCCCAAGCTGTATAAGGCTTTGTACACCAAACCTAGAACCTTGAACTCGGCCCAGTTGCTAATGGGCAGCCAGTGCAAATCTTTTAGCAGAAGAGTGATATGTTGGTGATACCCTGCCCCAGTGAGCAGTCTCGCCACCACAGTTTGCACCAGCTGCAATTTCCGGACCAATCTCAAGGGCAGCCCCACATAGAGCGCATTACAATAATCCAGCCTGGAGGTTACCAGTGTGTGGACAACAGTGGTTAGGCTATCCCAGTTCAGAAACGGTCACAGATGTCTTACCACCCAAAGCTGGTAAAAGGCACTCCTTAGCCACTGAGGTCACCTGGGCTTCTAGCAACAAAGATAGATTTAGGAGCACCCACAGACTATGGACCTGCTCTTTCAGAAGGAGTATGACTCCATCCAAAGCAGGCAATTGACCAATTATCCGAACTCGGGAACCACCAACCCACAGCGCCTCCATCTTGCTAGGATTCAGACTCAGTTTATTGGCCCTCAGCCAGCCCACCACCAAGTCCAGGCAGCGGTCCAGGGCTTGCATGTTACAGATGTTACAGAGAAATAGAGCAGGGTATCATCAGCATACTGCTGACACCTTGCCCCAAAGCTCCTGATGACTGCTCCCAAGGGCTTCATATAGATGTTAAACAGCATGGGGGACAAGATGGTACCCTGTGGCACCCCACAACACAACTGTCAGGGGGCCGAAAGATAGTCACCCAATGCTATTCTCTGAAAACGACCTTGGAGATAGGATCGGAACCACTGTAAAACAGTGCCTCCAATACCCATCTCACCAAGTCAGCCTAGAAGGATACCATGGTCAACAGTATCAGAAGCCGCTGAGAGATCAAGTAAGAGTACAGGGTCGCACTCCCCCGTCCTTCTCCCGATAAAGGTCATCCATCAAGGTGACCAAGCCGATTCAGTCCCATAACCAGGCCTGAACCCAGACTGGAATGGATCAAGATAATCTGTTTCATCCAAGAGTACTTGCAGTTGCTGCACCACAACCCTCTCAATCACCTTCCCTAAAAAGGGGGTATTTGCGACTGGGCAGTAATTGTTGCAGACCAATGGGTCCAGGGTTAGCTTTTTCAAGACATGGGATGAATAAGCAAACATTAACAACTTCTGCTACCGTTTCCATCGGAATTCTTCAGCTAATTGTATATATTTGGCATGTGCTCATTTCTGTCAATCACATTATAGACATTAGAGCAACCAGATGATGTGGAGCACATCTCCCATCATCCCTGAACATTGGCTCTGCTGGCTGGAGCTGATGGGAATTGTAGTCCCAAACATCTGTAGAATACCACATTGCCTACCCCTACATTAGAGGAAGGCATATATTTTACATAATTTTAAAATTAAATTAGAAAATAAATTATATATAACCCAGTCATAATAAAGAAATATAGCATGATTTGTCTTTTAAAAAGACGATTCCCTAAGAATAGAGAATAATATACTACTATCACTATGGGCCTTGTAACCAGTAGTTTCTCCTCTTATCCATTAATGATTACATGTTGAGGTGCTGTCCTACAACTCAACCTATCCGCCTCCTTGACACAATTAAGCTATCACTTATCCAGTTACCTCTGTGGAATGATTTTTTAAAAAAAACACACTAAGGAAATTACATTGGGGGGATTATGTGCACATATACAGTTGTTTTATGTAAGTCGAATTCAACTCATGCAATGAGACTTTCCTGTTGCCCCTTCCCCCTTCAGCTTCCTCCACACACAGAAAGCCCTTTCTGAGGATAGAGGGAGGGAACCCCAGGAAGGCTTGGGGTGTGGGGTGTGTGGCTGCAGTAGAGGAAGGAATTGGTGAAAATGAGACAGAGGCAGCTTCTGCTAGCGTAGCCTCGATTTGCAGAAACTGCCTGTGTCCAGTTTTTCACTGCTGTCTCTCCCTACTGCAAGAATTGCAAACTGTTGCCATGCCATATCCCAGGCCTCTGCTGAAGGTCCTATGACTCACACAAGAGGCTTTTTGAAGGCATAGGGTGCCACAGTAGAGAGGTGGTGGCAGGAAACCATTGTTCTGTAAATTAACTTTATAGGAACATAGGAAGCTACCATATGCCACGTCACACCTTTGGTCCATCTACCTCAGTAGCGTCTACGCTGACTGACAATAGTTCTCTGGGGTTTCATGCAGGAGGCATGCCCAGCCCTACCTGGATCTGCCAGGGATTGAACTTGGGACCTACAGCATGCAAAGCAGATGCTTTACCACTAAGTTATGGCCCTTCCCCTAACTCAGCTTCTGTAATGGCCAGTAGTGAGGAATCCAACAACATCCAGAAGACCACAAGTTTCCCATACATTCCTGATAACTAACCCTACCCCAAATACTAGAGCTCTAATAGTGATACTGAGTTCTTAAGCTCTGCACATACCCTTATACAAACCAAACAGCAGTTCCTGCAAGGCTTGGGATATGCGTAATATTCAGTAACATCTGAAACTTTGTAAGAGCTGCACCTAGATTAGCAAGAAAGGGGGCAATTTCCTGACATCATCAATTCAATTTCCAGTCCTACTTTCTTCCAAGCCCATCAAACATTCCTCAAATCTATGGAGCATATTATTGATCCTTTATTTTAATAGACAGCTATACCATAAAAGGTGTGTGCGCGCGTGCATGTGTGTATGCACATGCATGTGTGTGTGCAAGCAGTAGGCTATATTTTGAAAGTGTTCATTGCTACGGATCATAAACTAGTTTTATAGTCCCTAATTTCAGCTAATTAAACCACACAATTAATTTTGCTACTGATTTATCACAAGGCTGCTTACCATTTCATATGCTGTCCTCAATGATATTAAGGACTTTTGAACAGAAACTTAATTCAAAGACGCTCCTAATAGTCATGTCCGTTCAAGTAACATAACTTATAAAAGATTTATTCCAAACCAGCCACAAGCCACAGATGTCTGTAGAGGAAAAGTCAGCAGAGGAGATAATCACCTTTTGGTCAACTGAGGGAGAATAACAGCCTCCACCAATGTGAAAGAGATACAGAGATCATGAGGACTGTATATATGAAAGAACTTGGTTCCGTCGCGTAATATGACAATGATGTGGATCAATCGCCAATGGTAACCCCTTATACTGAAGATTCTTCACACGACCTATACAAGTACAGGCATACCCCGCTTAACATCGCTTCACTTAACATCGCCTCGCTATAACGTACATGCTCCATATGCCTGTATTTCTCCAGAAACGCAGCGCAGCAGCAGAGGATTTAGCGTGTGGGGGTGGAAATAGATGCGATCGCGCCACCGCAAATCAGCTGGGAGGCGCGATTGTGATTAGCTGAGAGGCACGGCAGCACAGCAGCAGACGCTTTATCGTGGGGCTTTGAGGCTCCGCATGAATGAGAGGTAAAAAAAGTTTTAAAAGGTAGTGCTTCACTTTAAGGACATTTTCGGTTTACGTACTCGCTCTGGTCCCATTGAGTACGTTAATGAGAGGTATTACTGTAGTAGTAGTGGTCTTAATTCCACACATTCCATCTAAGAGAGCAGTGTGTGAAACAGCCCTGTAATAGTTGTTATGGATAGCCTTTTTCTGGCCACAAGAATGTTTCATCAGTCAATAGTTACAAGTGAATTGGCCCTAGTTTGATTATCCCCCCCCTTCCTAATTGATCCTGGATAGCAAATTCAAACATCTTTTCTCACTGGGTGCTCATCGTCAACATTTTTTGTAGCAAAATATAGATAAAATACTTTCTTTTGGCGTACTTTCACAAATGGCAAATTGGAACACATCCAGAGTAGGGCAACAAAGATGGTTAGGGCATGGAAAACAAGCCCTATGGTGAAAGGATGGTATGTTTATGAATGGAGAAGACAGAGAGAAGGCCCAAAGTGCTGTCAAACAGAAGAAGGGAAAGACTTGATCTGAGCTGCCCCAGAGGAGAGAATTAGATCTAATGGGCTTAAGTTACAGGAGGAGAGTTTTAGTTGAACATTGGGAAAAACATCTAAACAGTAAGAGGAGTTTGACTATGGAACCAATTATTTAGAGCGGTGTCAGACTCTCCTTCACTGGAGGTCTTCAAGCAGAGGCTAGATATCTATCTATTGGAGATGCTCTAGCTATGGATTTTCTGTATTGAGTAGGGGATTCAACCAAATGGCCTACAAGATCCCAATCATTCTATGATATGAAAAAAAAATCCAACCTGTGAATACTTTACAATATCTAGCATGAGAAACATCAATTTTACACTGCACAGTATTTTGAAGTACTTTATAATTGTTTGTTTGTTGAGTGTGTACCCCTGTATTTTGCCAGGATGGCCTCAAGGTGGCTTGACTCAGTTGCACTAGCTACCAATTCATTCCCAAGCCTAATTCAAAGTGCTGGTTTTAACCTATAAAGCTTTACATGGACCATGCGCCTAATACCCCGTGGACTCCTTTTCTCCATATAACCCTACTGTCTCTGAGCCTAAGATCATCATCGGAAGCCCTTCCCTGGGTTCCCTCCTCCAGAAGAAGTGATGAGGGAGACAACAAGAGAATGTTTTTTTCCAGTAGCACACCCATTTGTCAAAAACACTCCCCAATGAAGCTTGCCTGGAGCCATCTTTTCAGCACCAGGTGACACCATTTTTATTTTCCCAGGCGTTTGAGTGCTATTTTTTTTTTGCAGGCTATTTTAGCAGGAATAGTTGGTGCTTATCCCTGCATAATGTGGGGAAAAGGTGTTTTGTTCTTTAGTTTTTATAGGGAATATTCACTATAAAGCATTCCAAATGTGCTGCTGCCTCTGCTGAGGCTCTGACAAGCGGTATAGCCACTGCCACACCTGCAGCCCAGCCACTCACAGCAGCGGAAGATGGGGAGGAAGGCATATCAAGCCTGATCTTTGCCCTTTCTCCAAGATGGCACAGCGATTGGGCCCAAATTAGGCCTGATGCTGGCCTGCACTGGCAGCAGCTCAAGCAAGAGCAGCTCAAGATCTAGGAGATCCCGGGCCAGCTTAGCCTCACAATGCTTTCCACTGGGCCCTGCTGGTGGGGATACCACCGGCAGGCCTTCTGCTCATCCATTTGGGCAGAAGGGGGAAGGCTGTGCTGATGGAGTGACACTTGTATCACTCCATTGGTGGCATCCAGCAGAAATGAACAGAAGCTGAGATGCTCTGCTCATTCAAAGCCCCTGCCCCAGCCTGACAAAAGGAAGTTTGGATTTTGAACTTTATTTTTGTAAGCAATTTTGAGATTCTTATAGAAGGCAATGAATAAATAAATCAAACAAACTAACATGACACTAAAATGCAATAAAACCAGCAATTTTAAAAAGAACAGTAAAACAGATAAAATGGCAGAGCTAACACACAAAAACCCATATAAAGCATAAGCATGCAGATAAAATGATGTTTTAAAAGGTTCTCAAAGTACAATCAAGATTTATTAAAAATACGGGAGAACAGGATGTACTTCACCTGGTACCTGAAAGGTGACAGTGACCAGGGTAGGAGTCCCATAATTTGTGCACTGCGCTGAAAACGCCCTGCCTCCAGAAGGCACTTGCCTAACTTCCACGAGACCTAGAGAACCTTAACTGGTAGATAAATTCATGCAGGAAAGGTGGTCCTTTATAAAAATGGAAAACATTTAAACACTAATAGTATGGATGTAGTCTTTCTCCCACTTAAAAAAAAGTTAGCATGATTTAAAAAACCCAAAAACCTGATAACGTAAGAGGAAAATTCTTATCACACTTAAGATGAATTTAAAAACTTGTTAAATGCAAGAGTCAAAGAACTGTAAATTACAATTGCAAAACACAACACATGTATTCTATAATTATATAGAACTTATATGCACTTAACAAAATCAATTATAGGGGGAAATTGCTTAATTGTTTGAATTTTAAACCCACCCCACAGGGCTCAAAGCAGGTCAGGAAGTACTTAGACCCCAAACGTTAACAAATAATTAAAAGCTTCAAGACACAAAAACAGCCAATATACTCTTCCATTAAAATGAAATTTGGAACAACAATAATGATGTTTACAATAATTTGTGCTACTTAAAAGGAGATAAATCCATATACAGAATGATGGACATTAAATGCTTTGAAATCATAGTTCTTAAAATCAAGCAGTGCACAAAACTGTTCTGAAGCGTTTTGGATTTAGGCTCAGAAATACAAAATGAAATGAAATCTACAAAGAAAGAAAGTGGCATGTATCGGAGAGCTGCAGAAGGAACAGAGCAGCTAGAGGGAAATAATGAATTTCTGGAGAAATTAATTTCTGAGGAAATCAATACATTTGGCATAAAATTGGTATAAAGTATTGAACTATTCTGCTCCACTGGATAATACTTTTGAAAACCATCGTCATTGTTAACCTCTCTGACATGACTGAACAGTATACTGGAAAGAGTTGGAGAAATCAAGAGTAGTAAGGAAGCACCAGGGGAGAATTTCATACCATCTGAAATCTATAAAATTATTTTGGACTGGTGGGTTCCAATTCTTGCTAGTGAGAGAGAATAATTTTAGAGTTAGGTTTGTTGCATGCTTACTGAAATCCAAAACAAAATCCTTTTCAATTCCAGTTTGATTCATAAGTAATCCTGCTCCCAGTCTCCTTCCCCAAAGCCTATGTTCCCTAAAGCCAATGTGTGTGTGTGGTGGGGTGAATTGGTAGGTGCTGCTCCTTGTGGCTTTCATTAGATCAGTCCTACAGTCATATCAACAGAACGATCTTTATTTAGAAGACCAATGTACACAAATGGTTTCAAGAGTAAAAAAACTGGGTAGCTTAAGTATTTCTGAATGCAGATTTTGTTGGGTGACAGTTGGATTAGTTGCCTTCAAGTGGCAAAAGTAAGATGTGGAAAATATAGCACAATCTGTTTTCAGAAACAGCATGGATTGGGTAGATGAGGTGCATAGCTGGCCCAAGACATTTTGCTGCCTGAGGCAAAGGACAAGATGGGACTCTCCAAAGATGTCTGGACTTGCAGTAGAATCTTACTTCAGTACTGGCAACAGAATAGTGTCCTCCAGCACAGGTAATGGTTAGTGTAGGAGGTACAGAATTGTTCAGATCCTGCAAGCTCAGGTCTGTGGCTTCCTTTATGGAATCAATCCATCTCTTGTTTGGCCTTCCTCTTTTTCTACTCCCCTCTGTTTTTCCCAGCATTACTGTCTTTTCTAATGAATCCTGTCTTCTCATGATGTGTCCAAAGTATGATAACCTCATTTTCATCATTTTGGCTTCTAGTGACAGTTCTCGTTTAATTTGTTCTAACACCCAACTATTTGTCTTTTTCGCAGTCCATGGTATCCGCAAAGCTCTCCTCCAACACCACCTTTCAAATGAACTGATTTTTCTCTTATCCGCTTTTTTCACTGTCCAACTTTCACATCCATACATAGAGATCGGGCATACCATGGTCTGAATGATCCTGACTTTAGTGTTCAGTGATACATCTTTGTTTTTGAGTACCATTTCTAGTTCTCTCATAGCGGCCCTCCCCAGTCCTAGCCTTCTTCTGATTTCTTGACTATTGTCCCCATATTGGTTAATGTGCCGAGGTATTGATAATCCTTGACAAGTTCAATGTCCTCATTGTCAACTGTAAAGTTACATAAATCTTCTGTTGTCATTACTTTAATCTTTTTGACTTTCAGCTGTAGTCCTGCTTTTGTGCTTTCCTCTTCAACTTTCATCACCTTCTTAGAACTAAGACAGGGCAAACCTCGCAAACAGGGAAGAGCAACACCTATGGGTCCTGTTATAAACCTTTTGTATGTCAGTATCCATCCATCTCCATTGCACAATACATTTGCTTGTTCACAGTTGAGAATTGGGCTGTGCACCCCCCTCCACCCCATGGCTCAGATCCAGGAAGCATAAGGCCAACCCACCCTGGGTTGACCTGAGGACCACTACCCTGCCCTGGATCTAGTCCTGAATAAGTCCGGACGCAGGGCAAATGTTTAATTGGGGGTTTAATGCCCTAATTAAACATGTAGCCAGGAGAGAGGCAGGGGAAGGAGAAAGAGAACTTGTGTCTCTCGCCCCCCCCTCAATTCTGCAGGGTGCTTCAATTCCCCCCTTACCCTATGTAATGACTTATGCTACAAATTGACCCCTCTGTTCAACAGCTGTGGAGTGGAGTGGATTGTGTGTAGGTGATGCTCCATAAATGGCTTTCCTAATGGAAAACTGCTTGCAGGGCATCACCAGCACCCTGCAGAATCAACCCCTCCACTGACAAGCTGTTGAACAGAGGGTTGATCCTGCATGGGTGAGGCTCAGCAAGGGACTTTCCATTAGAAAAGCCACTTGCAGAGCATCACCTGCACTATGCAGAATCTCTGAGGAGGTGTCAGTCAGGCAGGAAGCTTCTACCGGAAGATGCAGCCACCAGCCTGCAATCTGAGATAGGTCTTGGCCTTTTTGCTGGGTTTTCTTGACCTGCCTTGCTCCCTTCTTGCCTGATGCCCTGCTCCCTGACAGCCATGAATTGTTCTGGGTCATCCAACCCAGCCCGTAGCTATCTGTTGCTGTCTTAACCCGACTCATCTGATGCCCAAGTCTCTCTGAGTAGGCCCAATTTTGCTTGGGCCTCAGATGAATCCAGTGCACAGCCCTAGCTGAGATGGAGGCAGCCCAATTGAAACAAAATTTGCAATAATTCCTTCAACCAGGCGGACTTATAAGACTCTAACATTACCTGGAAAACAAAGGAATTTGGAGTAAGCAAAATAAAACAGCACAGGCAAAAGTGACTGCAATGTATCCAATCCAGGCTACTCAAAGAATTTAGACTAGTTTCCAGATTAGTAGCAGCATCAGAAACACATCTGGGGATGCTAAACCTAGATCTGATAAAATAGGACTGAACTCCTTTTCGAGAGATTTTAAAGCATGGAATCCAAACAGATGATCCAAAAAGAATCTGGATATAATTTTGGCTTTAGAGACACAAATGAGTGCTGGAACAAATTTCCACCCTTTATACAAAAAAGCCCAGTTATTGCACACACATTCTGCTCCACCTCGGCTCTTGCTAGTTTTCTTTGGGTTCTCCAGTTGGTAGATTCATGAAACTAAATGCCCAAGTAACTGTGCAAATCAATTCAATTGAACATATGATTATACAGAACCCAAGCATATCTAAGGGCCCATCCATACCTCCAAACTACTATTTAGCGATCAAATGTAAAATCAAATGTTTAATAAATAATATTTCCACTTGAAAGCTATTTTGCAATATTATGCAAACAATTCATTGAAAACATGGAATGCACCTCTGTATTAGCAAATTTTAAATAGTATGTACTATGGTATATATAACAGCCCACACAAAAGTATTTTATTTTTTAAAAGTTTCAATACAGTTTGTTAATAATAAATATAATAATTTGTGCCTTCTGCAGTTGAAGGAATTTCTATTTAAACACAAACTTGCAGATGCATGCTTTAATTTTTTTAAAAGACGTTTTTGAGCTCTTCTGGAAAAGCACGCAAAAAGCAAACTACCGTTATGGACCAATCACTGTGAAGGGATGGACTTAGGGGTGTGACAAAATGCAAGAGAATTGATGCCCCCCCCCAAAAGCCCACATGGATGCTTGAAAATAAGGTTTTAATAAATCCAACCACAAACAGGACATCGTATGGATCTCGAGGCCGCCAACCAAATATGGAAAACATGGATTTTGAGGTTAGGTATGGATGGGTCCTTTTCACAATAAGCTAGTCCAGTCAGTAAATGCTTAAAAACCAACCATGTCTGTAAAATTAAAACTGCATCATCTGCATTCAGAAGAATAGATAGTATCATGTCATTAATTTTAGGAGAATGAGAAGATATTACTTCTAAAAAATGAGAAAACATCTGTCAGGTACAAATTAAATAAAATGGAGGCAAGAACACTTTCTTGCCTAACTCCATGAGAAGACACAATCTCCTCAGAAAGATTACTATAATTATTACTAACTCAGCACACATGATATAGGACATGGATCAAAACCACTTGATACTTTTTTCCAAGACAGCACTGATCTAATATACTCCTTAGATAGTCAGGATATATATAAAGTCAAAAGCTGATTCTCAGTCAATAAAAGCTGAAAATAGCTTAATAAATAAATAAAGTTGCGGCTAAATTTAGATTGGTGCCTGCGTCTTCCTTTCTGTCTACAAGTTGATAGGATCTAACATGGAACTGGTTGATATAGAATAAAATTAATTGCAAAGACTGGTGGTAGCCAGCAGGTTGATCTTTTTGCTGAAATTGCCATCAAAATGAGGACTAAAGAACAATTTTTTTAAAAAAAAATTGCCAAGAGACAACCCTTTAAAATTTGCAAATTAAGGTTGCGGTTAGTAGTCCCTTTGCATATTATTATCCCATTTCTATCGTGGAAGCATAATGAGCAGATCCTTTGGGGTTCTTTTTGTTGTAGTGTTTTTTATAGCAGTGTGCTTAGCAGTTTGTATCTCCTTTGCTCTCTCATATACATACAGCCCTTTTTTGTACTATCACTTTGATTGAGTTGGGTTTATTTAATCAACACAAGTATGTTTTTTTAAGTGAGTCATCTCAAGGCAAATTGTTAATATAAGCACATCAACTGGAAAACAAAACCAAATTAATATTATGTGCATTAATACTACAGCATTGATGAGAAAGGCATTTTATACCAAAAAGTGTGTTAGTAGTGAAAAATAATAATAACAACAATAAATACAATTAACAACAACAATACTAAAACTGACCTCATTGACCGCTACATAGTACTGCTGCTGCTGAAACTGGGGAGAGTTATCATTTCTATCCCTCACCACAATCCGAACTTCATGATAGATAACAGTTCCTACTTTTCGGTTAATGCACTGGACTTGGACCACAATGGACTGAATGGACATTGGTGGCTGTAAAGAAGTGAAAACAATAAAAGCGTAATTAATTACTTTGAACAAGCACCTGGATATGCGTAGTATACTTTCTGCTTAATGTATCATACACCAGCACAATCTTAACCATGTCTACTCAGAAGCAAGTCCCACTGAATTCAATGGGGCTTACTTCCAAGTAAGCAGGGTAAGGATTGAAGCCTAAGTTAGAGATAGAGAACCTGTGGGCCTCCATTTATCACTAAACTTTACTTCCCATTATCCCTGACCATAATGATTAAGGCTGCTGGGAGATGTAGCCCCATAACATCTTGAGGCCACCTCATCAGCTTAGCCTGGTGCAGATAATAGTGAGCTAGATGGACCGATGGACCAATAAGGTACAAGGCAGTTTCCTATGCTCCTATTTTCAGTCCTCTTCCTAACAGCCCTAACATGGAAATAGCCTTTTTTTGCTGCTTCTGCATAATAGACTGGTGTTTTCATTGAGTTGTCCATATGACCAAATCTCTCTTACAAAAGCCCTATGCACATGTCATGTGCAGGTAGAGAAATCTCTTGTTCACTGGAGAGCAGGCCCATGCTTTTAACTCTGCCCCCAGCCTCCTTAAATAAATGTGCATTGTGAGTGGTGGTTTGTGAAGGAACTCCTGCTCATATGTAAAGGTTCCACATAATTAGGCCACCTGCACCGCTGGGTGTCCCACTCACGTAGAGCTCTTACACATGAACAGGATCTAACACATTGGAGTTCCTTCACAGGGAACCGCATGCAAAGCACAGTTGTTGAAGGAAGCTGATGAGGTGTCAGGGACAAGGTTAAGAGCAGTGTTCCATTCCTTACTGAACACATCATTGCCGTCCATGTGAGCAACACATACATAAGGCTTTAGTCACAGTCAATTCAGATTTCACCAGTGTATAAGTGAAGTTGGGGGGTGGTTGGGGGGTGGATCTCTATCATTACTTACACAGAATCTCATTAGCTACTTTTCCCATTCACGTAATATGGTGCCCCTTTCAGACCCCCATCACATCTTGGGTTGTCATCGCCCATAGTAATTTGGTGTAATCCACAAAGTTGGCTACTTCACTGCTCTTCCTTGATTCCACGTCATTTATGAAAATTAAATAGCACTGGTCGCAATAGCATCAGTGGAGACCCCACTCCTTATTTTCCTCCTTTGTGACAACTTCCACCTATCTTTCCCTTCCTATTCTTTAACTAGTTGCCAATTCATAAGAGGGCCCATTCTCTGATATTACACATTTTTAAGCATAACATTACACATTGACCAAATACTTTTTTCTTGTATGATTACTTAATTCTACTTCATTTAATCCACCCCAATTGATTCTTTAAAATATACTGAGGATGTTTGCACTTTCTGTGTCTCTGAATAAGAAGCTCAGTATGTTGAAATCAAATAGAAATGCATAGATTTGACCAGTGAAAACCTTGTAAACTTGTCATTTTAAAAACCTTCAACAAACTTCTTTTGAAAATAAGTAAATAAAAGAAAGGACCAGGTATTTGGCTGTTAACTTCAAAACAGCTGCTTCAGGGCTTTATTAGATCAGATGCACCCAAGAATATGGTATATGCCCTGGAGTCCCAAAATCTGATGAAAGTGTAAAGAAATGAAGGAAGTGATTGGCAGTAGACAGAAGCTGCAGGCTTGGCCAGAGGGAAGAAACCTTCTGGCTTACTCAGTAGGAACTCTGCCTATGGAGTGTACATTCAAATCATAGCTGCTTTTACACAGAAGCAAATTGTATGGGCTACATACTCAAAGAGATGAGCAGTTCATAAACATTCATCTCACAATAGCATTACATAATTCAGGAAGATTGCTTTTTTTGTGAATGTGGAGGGGGAGAATGGGTCATGGAGATGCATGAGATTTTATTTTAAATCAAAATTGGTGAGGGCAGGGCAGCCTGCTTGTTGAGGGAAAAATGCCTGCCCACTCCAGCTTCTAAATTCCAGCCACTTCCTCTAACAAAACAGTAGAACGGTGAAATTGGCTAGACTGAACAGATTCTCTTTAAGTTTTTATCTTTTGACTGTGAAATGAACATTTTTAAAACATAAGAGACATTTCTTGAAAAGACAGGACTCTGCTGTGGATAGGTGTTTAGCACCATTGTTGTTGTTGTTATGTGCCTGCAAGCAGATTGTGACTTATGGTGAGCCTATGAATCAGCAACTTCCAATAGCATCAGTTATAAACCACCCTGTTCAGATCTTGTAAGTTCAGGTCTGTGGCTTCCTTTATGGAGTCAATCCATCTCTTCTTTGGTCTTCCTCTTTTTCTACTCCCTTCTGTTTTTCCCAGCATTATTATCTTTTCTAGTGAATCATGTCTTCTCATTATATGTCCAAAGTATGATGACCTCAGTTTTGTCATTTTAGCTTCTAATGATAGATCTGGTTTAGGTGGTTCTAACACCCAACTATTTCTCTTTTTTGCGGTCCATGGTACTCACAAAGCTCTCCTCCAACACCACATTTCAAATGAGTTGATTTTTCTCTTATCTACTTTTTTCACTGTCCAACTTCCACATCCATACATAGAGATCGGAAATACCATGGTCTGAATGATCCTGACTTTAGGGTTCAGTGATACATCTTTGCATTTGAGGACCTTTTCTAGCTCTCTCATAGCTGCCCTCCCCAGTCCTAGCCGCCTTCTGATTTCTTGACTATTGCCTCCATTTTGGTTAATGACTGTGCCAAGATATTGATAATCCTTGACAAGTTCAATGTCCTCATTATCAACTTTAAAGCAGGGCTGTGGAGTCGGTATGCCAAACCTTCGACTCTGACTCCTCTATTTTTCTACTGTCTGACTCTGACTCCACCCAAAATTGCTTCTGACTCCACAGCCCTGGAAAACGCTGTAAATGTCTTTTTAAATTGGAAGCTCTTGTAGGAGCAGCCTGAATATGCGCTGATCTTGGCATCACAGCATTTGTCTTCATCTGGGTCCTGTGTCATACACTGACACACAAAACGCTTTCCATCTTGAGTTATGGTGAAATGCTCAAATACAGCTGACTTCATGGGGAGCTTCTTTGACATTCTGAATTTATATTTTTAAAAAATTGTCAATCAAAATTTATTTTGAAGCCGGAGTCGGAGTCGGTACATTTCTACCGACTCCGAATCCAACTCCGAATCTACCCAAGATTTCTTCCAACTCCGACTCCACGACTCCGACTCCACAGCCCTGCTTTAAAGTTACATATATCTTCTGTTGTCATTACTTTAGTCTTTTTGACGTTCAGCTGTAGTCCTGCTTTTGTGCTTTCCTCTTTAACTTTCATCAGCATTCTTTTCAAATCATTACTGGTTTCTGCTAGTAGTATGGTATCGTCTGCATATCTTATGTTATTGATATTTCTCCCTCCAATTTTCACACCTCCTTCATCTTGGTCCAATCCCGCTTTCCGTATATGTTCTGCATATGCCTAGTAGTAACAGCTACATAAATGTTAATGTGGATAAGCCAATATGCACACATTGCTTGTTATATGATAAAAGAAAAATCTGTACATCCATTCTGGTAATGGTGGGGTGAGGATGGTGCTGGCCACCAATAATGTTATTTGTGCTATCCAGTAAAAGATTGCAACACCCAGGCACACACCAATTGCAGTAACACTGGCTGTATTGCTATGAATAAATCACTAATAAGGAAAAAACCTTGCTGTTTAAGAATGTACCTATAGCCCACAGATATTTCTATCATATTTTAAAAAGCAGGGAAATTGGGCAGCTATAGTGAATGCACCAGGGGAGCAGGAGACCTGACCTCCTGTCTGAGATATTGTCCTGCCCTACAAATTTGTCAAAATGCAAACACAGTTTGGGTTGGTCTTTCACAGTCCAATCCACTTCCTGTATAGCTTGGAAGAATTTGGTAACATGTGCCTCTGAGCATATGGTGAGTGGTGGCAACACCTGACATCTGCAAAGATGGAGAATTATATTTTTGTATGTTTGTTGGTGTTCTTACTTTGCTTCTTTCCTGTGTTACTAATGTTTGTACACAGAATCTAAAGTAGAAAATTTTATTTCCCTCATTATTCATCCTAGAAATATGTGTCAAATTTATTTTTATTAATTTCAATGCCTTTTTATTGGTCAATGTCATATGATGGTGTAGACAACCTTTTGTGTTTTAAATTGAAGGTTATGTTCTATTTCTATTTTGAGTGCATTAACAGTTGAATCTGAAAATGCAGTTTGATGTAAAATCAGACAGATTACAATATGTTGCTACTTCAGCAATGCCTCTAGCTGTTGGAAAAAAGAAGATGCATGTTTTCAGCTTGCTATGTTTAAACCACTTTATTTAGGGCATGGTGGGCATGGTCAATTAAAAACATAGAGGACACCTAGAATTTTTCTAGAATATATTTCACCTCCCACTGGTTTATCTTGTGCAAACTGAGACACTCCTGATGTCCACTGGAGACTATTCTGCAGAATAGTCAGTGCCATTATTCTACAATTATTTTTGGAGGTTTTTTAGTGCCAATTTTGCAAAGTGTTGCTGTACTTCACATATTCACAGAAATAGAAACAAAAGAAAATAATTTCCTATAGGCAACTTCACTAAAATTGCAAAGTAAATCAAACATATTTAAAGTGTCCACCTGAACTATATCAACTGTCTTAATAATGTTGTTTCCTCCCTGCTGAAAGGGAGGTTTGGTCATTTGCATGCTTATAGAGTTCAATGGTATTTACTCCCGTGCAAACATGCTTAAGATGACCATGGGGAGGAGGAAGGGGAGGAGGAGGAGGGGGAAAGGGAAGGAGGGGAATTGGAAGGGGATGGGGAGGAAGGGGCAAAGAAAGGGGAAGGGGCAAGAGGAAGGAGCTAGGAGGGAGGAAAAGGGAAGGTGGGTTTGATCTTTTGCATACTTTTTATTTCAATGGGATTTATTTCTGTGCAATCATGTTTGAAAATAGAAATGGACTGCCTTCAAGTCAATCCCGACTTATGGCAACCCTATCAATAGAGTTTTCATGGTAAACGATATTCAGATGTGGTTTTAGGAAAACAAATACTGATAGGTCTCCTCTAGGAATACAACACAGTTATGCTGATTCTATTGAGATTGTTTTATCTTGGATAAGCCAAACACTGCCACCTGCCAGTTTGTCAAGCAACTGATTATTCCTTCCTCCATGTTTGCAGCAGTAGACAAAACCAGGAGGTTCATCAAACCCCTCATGGGCTGCGCTATATGACAAGCAGCAGGGCTGGAGGGCCCCTAGGCTGATTGGTGTTTGGGCCCCCCTATCCCCACGCTTCACCTACCCTCCCATTGTTTTTTGCGGCACGCACAGGTTTGCCATCAATCAAGATTGCAGCAGAGGTTTCCCTAAGGAGCGGAAGCCTCTGCTGCCATCTTTGTTGATGGTAGCAACGCATGCGCATAGCACGCATGCGTGCCATCAGCCAAGATGGCAGCAGAGGCTTCAGCCCCTTAAGGAAACCTCGGCTGCCATCTTTATTGATGGCAAATCTGCACGCCGCAAAAAACAACGGAAAGGTAGGTAAAGTGGGGGGATAGTGGGGGGATGGTGGTCCACGGATGCTTCCACGGATCACGGAAGGAGAGCGGAGGGCCTCCTGTAGCACCAGGGGCCCTCGGGCCAGTGCCCCACAGGCCCCTAGGCTTCAGCCTACTAAGCCTAATGGATAATCTGGCCCTGACTAGCAGGCTGTGTTAAGCTTAGAGTTCACAAAATGCGCATGCCTGGATTACAGATAAACAGCTTTATCTGTAATCTGTAGGTTGTTACCCATATATCTTGTTTATTGTTTGAAATCTCATCACTTCAGGTTTACTTGGTCCAGCCTGGTCCAGCCTTTAGATCTGTGGCTCTCCAGATGTTTGTGGACCCTAGCTCTCATCAGCTCCAGCTGGTCAGGGATTATAGGAGTTATAGTCCACCATCTGGAGGGCCACAAGTTAACACAACTCCTCCTTTAGACTGTGAATGGTCTTTAGGAACCTAGGAAGCTGCCTTATACTGAATCAGACTATTGGCCCATATACAGTAGCTCAATATTGTCTACATTAACTGGCAGCAGCTTTCCAGGGTCTCAGGCTGGGGTCCCTCCTAGCCCTACCTGGAGATGCCGGGGATTGAACCTGAGGCCTGCTGCATTCAAAGCAGATACTCTACCACTGAGCTACAGCACTCCCTTTTATTGTTTTCATTGTTGATGCACATGTTATTAACTTAACAAAAGAGAAACCTTACTTTAAAAAAAAGTGGCTTCCCACTTAACATTTTGTATTCAGGAAAGAATACTTGAATAGAAAATATACACAGCCTTGCAACCATATGAACACAGAACATAACACAGGCACAAAATGTATTGTTCTAAAAAAACCCCACTATTAACTATTCTGGATAAAACATCCAAAACTTATAAAACATGCTAATAGTATTTTTGTTTCCTAGGTCATCTTCACTTTTTCATAAGCATCCTTAGACTGGAATCTGAAACACAGATAGCTAGCTAAGCTCAATGGGACTCACATCTGAGTAAACCAAAACACTTCAGATGCAGACTACACATTTGCCACCTTTATTAGTCGTGAAAATATATATCTTCTATTGAAACTGGAAGCTGAATACAGAAGAAGAACTGTGGGTGGGGTGGGGGTGGGGGTGGAAGTAGGAGGAGATAAGCTAACTTACATCTCTGTCAAGAATTCGTCCAGTACTGTTTAGATAAAGCCTCTGGTTGATAGGATCTAAGATAACCCAGTAGTCTACGTTGTCCTTTAATGTTAGTTCAATGGTGGGATCAGGTCCTCTTGCTGTACCTTTGATCAACATGTTGTCTACCAAGATAGTGCCTGAAACACAAAATAGTGATGACAGGTTTTGTGTTATGCAGGTGCACTGCAGCGGCAGTAACAAGTTTGCTCATGTCTCAGACAACTGCTATGTGCCATATTCACTAATTATGAATACAGCTGTACAAAATACTGACAACTGAGATATATTATCTAAAGTTATGAGCAAACAGAGAAGAAAAGAACAGTCACAACAGAACCACATATATTAAATTAATCAGAAGCAAGTTTTCTAATAGGGTCGGAAGGGAGAGAGAGAGATGCTTGCTTCAGGTGTATGAATAGAGACCCAACAGGATTTATTTATTATTATTTATTTTCTTACATTTATTTCCTGTACATGTGGTTCCCAGGTGGACACCCATCCAGGCACTGACCAGACCCAGACCTACTTAGCTTCAGCAAGATGATGGACTCATGTGCCCTCCAGTAGTGCAGTGGCAAATTCAGAAGTGCAGGGGCCTTCATAATAGTCACACCACACCCCCTTTCCACTTCCTGTCATCTCCCTTGCTCTCCCTGTTGTCTTGTGAGTCCCCACTCCACTACAATAGATGTCCCTAGGAGTTAATCAGCATGAAAGGGGAGGCTTTGTGTTAACTACTGAGAAGAGCCTTCTCAGTGGCTGACTCACCTCCTTTCACTCTGGTTGGCTCCAATCAGCATGAAAGGATGAGGACTAACATGCTCCATTTTCATGCTGATTGGCTCATTCACAGGGACCTGGCTGGGATCCTGCTCCCAAAACAGTAATGGGTCTACGTTCCGCCGCAACCCTGGATGACTACACCCCTGGTGCCCTCACTCAGACCATACCCTAGGATAATGCCTTGGGACATAGATTGTAAGTCACCAATAGTAAGAAACACTAGCCCTGGAAATCTGAGGTTGTATACACCATAGCACTAAGCAGATCATTTCTCCTTGTGCAATGGAACAATCTCCCTCTCCCCTCCTCTATAGGGCAACCCCTAGTCTGTACTGGGGTTTTCCCCAACCCTCCAGAGCAGACTTGTAGATGGCACAGGACACATGCAGGGGAGAAAAGGGAAATCCCCTTGTGCTAGTGCTAATCTTTGCTCTAGTACAAAAACGTTGTTGAATATATCCCCTGGTCTCTCAGCTTTTTTCTTGGCTTGTAATGCATTAAGCATGCCCATTATTTCTACCTAATGAGGAAATAAAGTTTCATTTCTAAATTGCCATTCAGCCCACAGGATCCCAGGGCAGTTTATAAAAATGGCTAAATAAAGCAACAGAAAATACACGAACCACAAAATAATAAATGCAAACTATGACACTTCAAATATAAATATTTTATAACACAAATAATTCAGTAGAGCTCAGGCAAAACATTGGTAAGAAGCACACATAACATTTGACCACAAAACCTAGTAGTTGGTGTACTTGAATAACAAGAGTGGGGAAAGAGCGGGTTTGGCTCCCTTATCTTATGTGAAAAACACTTTCTATCTTGTTTTTAGAAGACTAACAAGGGTCATGATTGGGCTAAAGCTAGGAGTCACAGGATGGGCCTTGTGGGTTTCATTTAATCCCCCAATTTTCTCATCATTCAACCAATATGCATGTAGTCTCTCAATCTAGTGGAGTAATTGAATGTACTTTGGGTATAAAATTTACCCACTGATGGCCAAAGTAGACATGACCCTAAACATATAATTAAAAAACATGTCAGGATATTTGCAGGGGAGTGGGGGTAGGCTGAATTTCATTACGACCACAGTGTGAAGATAGGGGACACTGAACAATTCCCTCTCTAGCTAGACCTTCAACAAAAAATGTCCCCTCAGTACAGCTATTACCCTTAGAAAAAAAGCTCTTGTTGGTAGCAATGGTAGCTTTTTCCTTAAAGCAAATAGCCAGTAGCCAGGGATGTTTTTTGGACTGGGTGGGCAGCATGCTTTAAAAAAGAACATTTAAAAAATCTGATATTGTTTCTAATGGCATGTTTAGTATGTCTATTTGGTCCTGACTTCTGATCCTGTCATGCTGGATTATAGCCTTTAGTGAATTCTGTTATAGTAAGGTTCATTTTTATATTACTGTATAACATTTTTATATACAGAGGAGTTAATCATAGGGCATGTATTATACTCCTCTCACTTACTTAATTATACATTTTGAAACACCCCTTTATCCTAATTTTTATTCTATTTATGAACTTAGTATGTGTTGGCTTTTGCTAAATACCATTTTTAATTCCTTTTGACTCTTGATCTTTCTTTTTAGGTGCTTGAAGTTGCTTTTGCTCTTAGGCTAAAATGCCAGCTTGATAACCTACTGGCAATACATCTGAAAGGAGCAGATAAGATTTTGATGCAGCATGGAATGACATTTTCTACACTAACTTCAGCCTATGTACTTGTGTGGCAGGATACATATTCTCAAATACACAGTGTACATTCTTCTTTACAAGACAGCTGAATCCCTGGTTGGCAATTCATTTCTAACAGAAGCCAGCATCAGAACCAGGCAAGAGCTGAAAGGCCAACAACACTGGCTTCACCTATTGATTTTTTCCCACATAGACCAAAAAACAAGCACAGGCTTTTTACCCCACCCCCTTCTCCTGCATGGGCAGAAACAGAAGCTTTTCCACCTGCCCACTCCTGTAAAGTAGACAAGTCACAGGCAAGGGGAAACAAATTATTATTATTATTATTATTATTATTATTATTATTATTATTATTATTATTATTATTATTATTATTATTATTAGCAGGCTCTGTTCAGCCAAAAACACAGCCACTGTGGCCAGCCAGATGCCTATGGGAATCCCGCACTCAGACCTGAGCGCAACAGCGTTCTCCCTACTTGTGATTCCCAGCAACTGGTATTTGGAGGCATGCTGCCTCCAGAGTTGTAACTGAAAGTTGCAGCCTTTCTATCAAAGCAAATTGAAACAAATATTAGTCAAGTGTGGGGAGAAAGTCAGCATTATTTCAAAATGGTAATAGAATTGGTAAATATATTTATGTTTAGTAACATTTTAAAGCTGCTTTCCTGTCCAGAGGACCCTCAACATTAAGAAGCAAGCAAGCAAGCAAGCAATACAAATACCATAAAAATCCAAGAAATCATAAAAAATCAGCAAATCATAAAGAATAGAGCAGCAGAACAAAAACAACAAATCTAACAACCTAAAGAAAACCACCAAACCAAGGTGGGTGCATGGGATCTATTTACTACTGAAGGCCTGAAATAATATGACTCTCTTCACCACATGTCACGGTCAATAAAGGCACATGGATATACCCATTTTACTTTGTTAGGGATAGAAATGATGTTTTATTTTGTTATTTTACTGCTCATTTTGGATTTGTGTTTTATATGAAGTTTTTATGATTGCTTGTATGGTTGTTTTAAGAATGTTAGCTACCCTGGCTTTTATGGGAGGAAGGGTGGAGTATAAATTAATAAGATCCTAGGTCTTGTGTGAATTCAATATAGAGTGATTGATAGGCATGTGACCCCATGTTTTGGACAAGAGCAATATTTCCAGATATTAAATACATAAAGCATTAGTTCAGACAGTCTGGATAGGGATTATCTTTCCTATCTTTTCTTTTTGCGTGTATGCAAGGAAAGAAAAAAGTGTGTTTTTCATCTTACACTGAAGCTCTGAATAGCAGCTGTTGAGTTGAAAATCAACACAAACTCTATAAACACTCTTAAAGTGACTTTGCAGGCATTCAGTCCTGTACAGCACAGTCAGGTGTAGAAACCATGTATACCACCTTTGGACTTTGTTCTCAACAGAAGGCAGCTGACCTTTTACACTAAGTGGGACATCATTTGTAAAATCCAAATTACTTGGTTCTGGGCTATTTTAGCAAGTGAGTACCATGTGTTAACCCTGCTTTAGAAAAGCAACACCTTACACACATAGGAAGAAATTGATATTGTGGTCCTCTTTGTACTAGAATCTTATCCTTTGATGTAGAAAACTACAAAAGCAATGGGTGCAGCAAAGGTAAAATGAAAGTTGTAACTTATTTCATCATAGCAGATCTTTAAAATGTTTGCTTTTAAAACTGCTTAATTTTTCTTTAAGCATAAAGGACAATGGGCAATTAACCTATCCAAGATCACTTCAGAGATCTCTATATTTCGTGTCCTACAGAGGATGCAAAATTGCCAAGGTTGTGAGGAAAATTCAGCTGTCTTTCTTCCAGAATTTTCATTAGGATGCAAAACCATGTTGGCCTTGAGCGAGACTCTTTTCACATGTTGAAATGGAAAGAAAAGATCTGCAGAGCTTATCTTTCACTCTCCCATGGTTTGTTATAGAAACAGCTACTCCTCCTGGACCATTCCAACAGGCAAGAAAAGAAAGGGAACAGGAGCCCTCCTCACTTCAGTATTATCTCCCTTCCTAAACTGGTTGCCAAAATTTGAAAAGAAAGACGCTGCATATAAGCAGGCTAAAAATGGCACTCCATCTTAGGTGCTATAAATAAAACAACTGTCTCAGACTCAGTTCACCTTTAACAATAAATCATAGTTTGGAATTACATAAGCTAACCTTGGGCCCTCTCCTCAGTCTTCCTCCCTGAGTACATACTCCATTTCACTTGTGTACTGTTCATTACATACGCTTAGGAGTAGGGGAGGAATACGGCAAACTCTGATTTCTAAGCAGACTGACCTGTTTCGATCCAGGTAGATGATGACATGGATCGGATCAAGAGTCAACTTCAGAATGTGCAGTCCAGAGGATTCTTTTATGAAGTAGTTTTGAGGGCTGCATTACTTCCCTGTTCCTTAAAATATTTTCTTGCCTTTTAAACTTTCAAAAATCGATAATCCAGCACCCCTAGCCTAGAATGGGTAGCATGAATGACTCTTTGCTGCCACATGCTTTGAAAGTATAGCAAGCCCTCTTGGGAGTAATGAGACTTGATGACATTCTGTCATTCTCAAGGGGAATTGTATGGAAAAAGGCATGGTTGCCTCCATGTAAACACTGGCACATGGCAGCAAGGAGCACCATATGCTAGCCACTCGAGTCCAGGCTGTGGGTAGCTGGAGTTTAAAAACACAAAAATCTTATACAAGAATAGAGGCAGTGATGATCACCTCATCAGAATTTTTCTGAAAAGAGTTTCTACACAGATTTTAAAGGATTTTCCATTTTCTATCCCCATGCAGAACTGGGATAAGCTGGACTTTAATGGGTCCATCCATCCCTACATATGACACAGCAAATGTCCCTACATATGACTGAATGTGCCGTGTTTTGATTTGGAAGGTAAGCTCAACCACAGTTTTCTGGTTTAGGTATATTGGCAAACTAAGCAGCTTGTGCTGAACAGGAAGGAATGGGGCTTCCATTGAGAGAATGAGGGAGGGAGGAGGGAAAAGAAGGGAAAACTCCAAACACAGTTTGGTATAATATGCGAAAGATTCAAAGAAATGTGAAATTCAATTTCACAACATTCCTGCAGGCTTCTTTTGTATTATTTTATTTTTATGGAGCTGCCCTTGAAAATGGGGCAAGCTTCAAACTGATGCTAAGCAGAATGGTTTATCCTTTTAAAGAAGGTTTTAGGAAACCAGATTTGATAAAATCTTTGCCAGAGGGACAATGGGATTTGATATTTTCCTTCACAGAGTTATCATTTTAGAACTCCCCCTCTCATTGTGCCCAAGCTTTACCTACTAAAGCAAATATCTGTAACAAATGTGAAATCAGATTCTTGGTTTCTGAATACTGTTAATTTAATTCAATCATATGGATTTTCGGTGACATATTTTAAGGGGATTAAGCTGGATGCGACTGAGGTTAACTTTAAAAATAGGTTATTTTTGTGCAATCTCATTTGGTGAAACAGAGAAATTAAAGCAGCTCCTTGCTACCATATGATTAAATTTGTACATGGCTCTGAAATTTATTTATCAATCATTTCTAAATTTCAAATCAGGAAACATTCCCTTCACTTTGCATTCAGTTTATGCTTTCTGTGTCAGGGATTGCCATGAGAGGAAATAATGCCACTGCATCCCAAGCACTGCATTTGTGGTGAAAGAAACATAAAGGAATTGCTCCTGTTGTTTCAGCCACTGAGTTTCAATCAGCATTTACACACCAGATTCAGCTTCTCTGTCTTTTGTCCAAACCTTCTGTTTTCATATAAATGGCAAAAATAAGAGAATCTTTATACTTGCCTTGAGCCTGAGCAAGGAAATGTTTTTAAATAAAAAAAAAATTAGACAAACTGGTTTAGTAGCACCATAAGAAATGTCAAACTTTTGGGAGATGGGAAAGTAGATGTGACAGGAATAAAAGGCATTCAAGCTCTAGTTTTATAGTTTCTGGACTGTTATCTGCTATAGTATGTGGTACTTAAGCATGAACAACTATGCACTCCAAAGGCCTGTCATTTTAGCCTGTGAAAACTGCAAATTAGTTTGGGCATTACCAAATGAAAAGATCAGTACATGTTGGGATTTTTTAGGTTTTGATTTCTACTGAAATATTCTAGGACAAGCCTAAAACAAGGGTGACCACCCTGTAGTCCTGTAGATTCCACTCCCATCACTCCCAGCCACATCCAGCAACATTCCTACACTGTCTGTGCAAAGTACAGGATTCAACAAAAAAGCTCCTGGTTTGGCACCATCTTTCCCTGTTGTAGTATTTCAATGGGACAACACCAGTAGGAACTGAATTAATTTAAAATGAACTTTCAAGGCAAATTTGTTCAGGAGATAAAAAAGGAATATAAAGTATTTGGATATGACTAGCAAAATTGCCCAAAGAGTTTCACACATCTGTGCATTGACTGCATATGGATGTCATGAAAAACTATGGTTTATCATGCTAGGAATGAGCCTAGGCAAGATGTGCACTCCTGCGCCCTCTGCCATAGCCACAAGGAGGAGCCTAGGCGTTTCACTTCTGTTTTAGATTAACAGAAATTTCTTGTGACCTCCAATTCACACAAACTATTATTAATCTTCATGTTGGTTTGTTTAAACAAGTCAATGTCAAATCGTAAGTGATGAAGCTGGCTTGTTCAACAAATCATAGTAAGATTAACTACAGATTATGGTCCAGCTGACATGCTACATTTTAGTTAATCTAAACCAAAGCTGAAGCTTCTATTTTCCTCCTCACAGCCATGCTGAAGGAGGAGGGTAGAGTGCATGAGTGCAAAACTAATTCGTCTAACACTTAATCATGGCTTTGCTTCTGTTTTTTTTAATTAACTGCACCTTGTTGTGTCATCTGACCATGACGATTAATGGTTTGTTTGAAACAAGCCTGCTTCAAACCATGGATTAAGATTAACCACAGTTTAGGGTGCATACAAAATGATAATAAAAATGCAAGTGGAAGCTTTTCCTTTTCATGGCTGTGCCAGAGGATGAGAAGGAAAGCGGGAGAGCAAGAGCAAAACGCTTGCCTAGGCTTGTTGATAGCTGGTTGATCATGACGGGAATGCACCTAGGCAAGCCTTGGGCTCTTGCACTCTCCACAGTTTATAATGATGTTCAAATATAGCCACCACCTCCAGATACTGTATCCCTAAAGCAACATTTCAAACTTGAAGGTTCATACTTGATTGAAACACCTAAAGAATGTCAATAATACTAATAGTGTGTACTATGCATTTGTACTATGTAGTACAAGGCATTTGAGTGTGGGGAGAGGGGAGGAAATGATTTTACAAGGCGTGGAGAGTCAAGATTATCACTTGCCCTTGAGTGATTCCCCAAGCTTTGGTGCTCAGTTTTATGCCTGCAGTTCAGCCTTGCCATTGGGTTGTCAAGTGACTTTATAAACATCACAGGATAACTCTTTTTCTCATGCCAAGAAGAGATACATAAAACAATTTTATTTGTTACTGTCAGAACAAGCCTCCAAAGTACCAGCATAAGAAAAAGGCTTGTAATGAAGCCTAGGTTGTAAGATCAGCGTAAATCAAGCCTCTAAGTAATATCTGTGTTTACTGACCCTGATTTAGATATTATCTATACATTCTGATTGCCTCAAACTATCAGGTGCTACATGCTCTTTCCTTCTTATAATTACCAGCACATCTCAAATAGTCTAAAAATAGGCAAAAGAATACAGAAGAATTCCCTATCTACATCATGCAGAAGGGAAGTGACAGATGCTGTCAAAATTTCATATCCCTCTCTCAAGCTCTACATATCCCATATACTGAAGGATCAACTGCAAATGTCACAGTTCTCATGTAACTGATGCGTAACAGAAATATAGAATGCAGAGTTGCTAGTACATTTATATTTCTATAGTAGCAGGGGCAGATTGTGTCTCCCTGATGGTGCATAAACTGGTTCAACATATTCCCACCGAATCATTTATTTGGCAGATGCTTCCATCAGCCAAATTTGTCATCTAGATGTCTATCATATGGAGAATAGGAGGTTAGAAAAGTTTCTTTAGTTATAAAAGTACCTAGTTATTTGAATTTGAGACACTTCTGTAAAACTAGAAAGTACAAAATTAAGCTGAAGCTTTAACATGCATATATTAGCATATATTTCAATATTCAATTAACAAATGATGAAGTATAAATCTCATTCCCCCTTTAGGATGCACACTTTAATGTGATGAGGGGGCTTGAGAGTATGGTAGAAGCTGAGAGCAATGCCGTTAGGAATCTAGACCAAGAGGCTAGACTCCTAGCAGGGTCACCCAAGGCAGAATGGTCAAAACTGAGACCCCAGACTAAGATGCATCCAAACTCAGAGGAAGGCAACCCCTATGAATAGACTATCCAAAATGCAACATGAGATAGTGCTGGAAGATGAGACCCTCAGGTCAGATGGCACTCAGCAAGCTACAGAGGAAGAACAACAGATAAGTATGAGTAGCACTGTGACAAATGACTTAACTGGGTCAAAGCCGAATGAAAGCCTGAAGGCTGATGCACACAGATGCGAAAGGAGAGTCCGAAGTTGTACAACATACACAATAGGAACATGGAATGTGAGAAGCAAGACCTGGGGAAAGTTAGAAATTGTCAAGCAAAAAATGGAACATATCAATATATCAATATTACAATACTTGGCGCGAGTGAATTTAAATGGACAGGAATGGGACATTTTCAATCAGGCAACTACCAAATATTTTATGCAGAAAATGATAAATTAAGAAGAAAAGGGCTTGCTTTAATAGTGAGAAGTGATGTAACAAAAGCAATTAGGAGCTATAGCTCAAGGTCTGAGCGAGTGATATCAATGAGATTAAATGGGAAACCTATCAACATAACCATCATCCAAGTCTATGCTCCAATGGCAAACACAGAAGAAGAGGAAATGGAGAGATTTTACACAGAAGTACAGGAAGAAATTGATCACACACCAAAACTGGATGCTCTGATAATCATGGGGGACCTGAATGCAAAAATAGGGAACAGAAAAGAACTAGAAACAGTGGGAAAATGGGACTTAGGTGATAGAAATGAAGCAGGAGATAAACTTATTGAATTCTGTGAAGCCAATAATTTGTTTCTTGCAAACACATTTTTTGAACAACCAATTGAATGGTTAATTAATCACTGAATATATTGGATATGATCTAGACTCTGTCTTGCTTAGCACAGACTCATTGAAATCAGTGGGGCTGCTGATTTGAATGGATCTACTTCTATGCATAACTAATACAGCCAAAGTCTAGATCCAAACCAATATGACACCCTTTTAATTTCCCGCTTCTCTTTCTTACATGCTATGTCTTTTCTCTTGAATATGGTTTTTATTTTTATTGTTTTGCTATATCAAATTCTGGAAATGAGAAAGAAGCCACTCTAGTCTAGGGTATCACTCTATCCACTGTAAATGCCATTTTTGGTAACAATAACAACCTACTACAAAGGATTGTTTTGCTGAAACTATTAAAAAGGCACCTGAAATCCACCTTTGTTGAAATTTCCAAATATCAGAATCACAAAAATAATTTAATATGTATTTCAGGAGTGCTGAAAATCAGAGAAAAGTAAGACTGTTGTTGAGGAAAGTAAATTGGTTCTGAAATTAATTAACATTTTTCACACACACACACACACACACACACACACACACACGGCACACTTTTCCAGGGTAACGTTGTTTAAAAGTTAAATTTGCAACCCTTATCTCAAGGGTTATTTTTCGTTAGGCCTTCTTTAATGTAAAACCAATTAGTTCAAAGATGAATCTAGGTCCTTCAAAACAGACAACAGCTCAATAAGATGTGGGTAGAGAACAATCAGTATCTGAACAACTGTTTCGGAAAACAAACTACAAGCACATAACATTTTAAAAGTGGATATTTTATGTAGCTTTTCAGAATGACCAGAGCCTCCTCTTTCTTCTGTTTCGCCAAGGAACATTGTTTATATAGGTAATTTAGGAAGAGATGACCAAACCTATCCACCTTGTATTTCAGACTGCAAACTCAGTTTAAAATACCTCTTTGGAAAATCAAGGTTGCTTTCCCATTTCTTCTTTCATTATCCATGTAAGTGAACATCTACACCTCTTGCTTCTCTTATTCAGAAAACTATTTGATTTCAAGCAAGTACAGGATGACTAGTAATGAATCAAACGAGGCCAAAGAAGCTTCATCTTTCTGACTCATCCAGATTCCATAAGAAATGACTACAGCAAGTGTAACCTCAACTCTAATCCTAACCCTATTTACATGAGAATAAATCCAGTTGAATTTAACAGGAATTACTTCTGGGTTAACATGGGTAAAGAATGTTCTGTTAATGTCTTTTTTCCTAGTTAATTTAGAACAACTCTATGCCCTTGTATCCATTAAACAAAAAGGAGCATCAGGTCAAAACAATGATTTATTTAAAATGTTAAAGAAGGGCATTCCATGCTTCCCAAGCCTAACTGAATATTTATAATTCAATAGTGATTTATAAATAGTGATTGCTTGTTATTCCCAGAGCTTGGAAAAGTTACTTTTTTAAAACTACAACTCGCATCAGCCCCAGCCAGCATGGCCACTGGATTGGGCTGATGGGAGTTGTAGTTTAAAAAAGTAACTTTTCCAAGCTCTGTTTATTCCGTTTAGTTTTAGAAAGCAATCCAACTCAGCAAAGGCTGGTGGAAGCAGAGTCGGTGGAAGGGACTGCCACATCCTACCTGCTTTCAGGAGCTGCTGCAAGGGGAGGACACTGGCTGAGCCAGTAGAGCTCAGTGGAAGGAAAATAAAGCCATGTTTCCTTCCGCCAACCCTTCTCCTGGTGTATTGGCTGCCAGGACTGTGGGCCGCAAGACTGAGCAAAACGGGCTCAGGACAGTCCTGAATGAGCTGGCTGGGACCTGGCTATGCCCAGGTACCGGTGGAGTTCTCTGGCTGCAGCTGTGTGTGTGGGGGGGACTTCTGCTGGTGCAGCCCAATTGCACCGACACCCTTCCTCCTCCACCACATCCTATATCCCCTAAGCCAGGCATATGTGTCAGTTAGATTGTGTCCTCATTGTATATTTATGTTTTTTTTATTATGGCAGATTTTATTGTTTTACACTGCTTAGATACTTATGTAGAAATATGGTGTTATGTCTTTTAATTACTAGATACATTAAAGAAAGGAAACACCTGGGTAAGGAAAATTAAATAATTTTCAGCTAAAAGCAGGTCCCAAGGTTACAAATGCTGTTGTAGTAGTTGTTGTTGTTATTTGTCAAAAATACTCAAGCCTACTTTGAAAAATATAAAGTATACAAAATTTAAAACAAAATAAATCTACCACAATTTATCCATATAATACCAAAAAACCACCCTGCCCCATAAAAATTAACAGAATCAACATCAGCACCATACACATACAATAACCAAGACTGTCAGAAACTTCATAATAAATACCCTATCACATGCCAGCAAATGCCAAGGACCAGATGAAAGACTTACTCTTATGTCCAAAATATAGCACCAGGTAGGCCTCGCTGGGAAGAGCACTCCATAAGCAGGGGACCACAACTAAAAAGGCCCTCTCCCTTTTTGCCACTCTCTGAACCTCTATGAGAGGGAACACAGGCCCTCACCCACACAATACCACAATCCTATCCCATACATACAATCATATAAGTCATAAAAGAAAAAAAACCTATTTTAATTCTGAAATTACATTTTATTTATTTATTCATATTCTATGTTTGTGAAATTACACCATCGTTCACACTAGCACTTCTGTACCATGCCCCCAAACACCTATCCTTTCTTTGCTATTTTTTTAAAACCTAAACATTCAGAAAGGGTTCCACATAGCTTTCTGTTTTGTAACCTTGTCAATGTTTTGATTTTTTTTATTCTACTGTACTAAACACAACCAATTCACTTTCAAGCTTTATTTTTCTGGCCTTTTTCAGTTCAAAATCATGAGGTTTTTTCCCATAGTTTCCCATAATTTTTCTTGCAAGGTCACACTTGATACACAAAATAGCAAGCTGGCTTAACTGTTCTTTCCTCATAGTAGAATGTCCATAGTTTTAAATGAGTGCTCATTTGTTGAAATGTCTTTCAGCTTCTGCCAGATTCACTTATGCTATAGACAAAATCTGTAGAGCAATGTACACTTTACTGAAAATTAGTGGCAAGTTCATTTGATTTTTGAAAACCTCATTTAATAAGATATGTGAGGGTAGCTCACATTCTTTCTAAATGTAGACTTGAAGATTTTTTTTCACGTTTAACATTTCACAAGGAAAATACCCTGAAAGATCTGCAGGCCACTTTGCGGAGTAGTCTTTTAGCAGCATCTTCCAGCTCCTCAGGCTCTTGCGTTACATATTTTAGGCTTGAATGGAATATAAAACAACTATTATTGGTTGTTTTGATCTACAATTTAGCTCACTTCCCCTTCATGGTAATGGAGTTGTAGCCTGAGTCAGGCTGAGCTCCCCTGGATATCTGAGTATTGGTAAAGTGTGGCCCTCTCTATTTTGGACACCTGGCTAAGATAATGAGAAAAATATTATCAACAAAAATGGATACATGATAGCTGGTAATGGAGCGAGGAAACAATAAGTCCATCAAACAGGCAGGCACACAGGGCATGGGCAGTCAGAGGATATAGCTCAAAGTGAGGAGCCAAGCTAGAGTCAACAGTTTTAGGGAATCCAGTGGAACCCTAATGGGTCATTACATCACCCAGGCCCTGCTAGCCAGGGCTCTCAAAGTGGATAAACTGAACACTCAGCAGAAAGACCCAAGTACCTTCCTTTCTGCACCACCAACATCATACAGGTATGACAGAGAGATGAAAGAGAAATTCTCCACTAGGAAAAGGATTTTTTTGGCTAACCATTTGAATAAACAATGGCCTGGTTCTCATTACAAACTATGGCTCACAGAGACTGCCTGCATCTGCTTTGCTCCTCCCTGGTCCTTTTTACTGCCACACTACTGCACTCAGCTTTTTATTATAATTTTAATCTCACCCTTCCACCCAGAAGCTTAGGGTTTACACGGTCCCCTCTTAATTTTACATTCACAGCATCCTTGCAAGGTAGATTAGGCTGGTAATCCTGTGAGCTATATCACTGTGTGGGTATTTAGACCTTTTTCTTTCCAATTACATTCTAGCATTACTGAGATTTTTCCATATTTTGTGAAAAAGCAAATGTAGGTAATAAAATTAAAATGGGTAAATAAAAATAAAAAGATGGACAATATTCTTTCTTTGAATTGTATTTGCATGTGGTCTGTATGTAGGCACAACAACCAGGCTCCTTGCTGATAGTAGCAACACCCAAATTTATGAAAATTGTAAATAGAGATTATAAACCAATAAAAGTAATGGATGCAGCAGCTAAATCTAATCATGGATCATAGGGCATCAATAACTACACAGCAAGCATTAAGACCATGAAAATTAATATAATGGTTTTCATTATGAGCAACTCAACAAAAAGTAAAGCACATTAATACATTACCTTTTAGCTCTAATATGGGCTATATTTTTATTTACACAGATAAATATTAATTCATGAAATGAACTTTAATATGACGAACTGATTTGCCTTTGAATATACTCTCCCCCTAGGAATTAATTTAACATCTAATGGCATATCAGTTTCTCATGCATCATTTCATAATCTTTGTTTCTCAACATTTAATCTAACTGCTGGGAATCTTTTAGCAATAAGGACTGTTTTAACATGCTGATAGTTTTATATGAATGCTTCATAGTCCTCGGGAATGGAATGTGGCCGGATAGTGTGCAGCTATCTATAATTATACAGCCACGAGAGTGGCTGTATACTATAGCCAGCATGGATTTTTCACATTCCACAATGTTAAATGGAAAATACCCCCGCATGCCATTCTGATGCTTCCCATAAGCTCATTTCAAAACAAACCCTTACAAAACTTATAGTTCTGAACTCAGAAATGCTTGCTTAACAACCCTGTCAATTTTCATGGCGATACACAAAACAGTCAGAGAGAATCGAGGGTTCAAAGTCTAAAAAGAGAGAGAAAAACCTCATAGCCCTTTTGGACTTTTTTCTGCCAGAGTTCTCATAATCTGTTGAAATTCATTAAAAATCAGCCATGTTCACAGAGTACCTGTAATCCTAATACTGACCTTGCCCCATACTCTGACCTTCATGTACTGCAATACAATATCTCAGAGAGGAAGTCAGGACTCCTGCTCCCCTGGTGCATTCACTATAGCTGCCCAATTTCGCTGTTTTTTAAAGTTTGATAGAAATATCTGTGGGCTATAGGTACATTCTTAAACTGCAAGGTTTTTTGCGTATTAGTGAATATATGCTAGCTCTTACACATGAGAGCCATGTCAACACAGAAGAGCTGTCTTCTGTTGTTATTGTATTACAAGATTTGACTAGATAGGGACGAACTCAACTGCTCTTCATAGGGGCACAACCATTTTCCCTTTGGATCTTTTTCCCAATCAACCCACAATGAAGAACCATCGTATCATAACAAAGCAATTCTGAACCTGTTTGCTTTAAGATAGCCACTAGTTTGCCATGAGAAGGATCACAACTCTTTAATAATATACTCCATGCTTTGCATGCAGAAGACCCCAGATTCAATCAATCCCCTACATCTCTAAGTGGAGGTTGGAAAAACTCTTGTCCGAAACCCTGGAGAATTGCTGTGAGTAACTGTAGGAAATACTGACTCTGCATTAGGCAGCTTCCTATACCTTTCTCTGAGAGGCTTCCTGCTGTCTCTCTGCATGCTTTACTGTTTTGGTTATGCCATCTTCTGATCTGCCATCAGTGCAGATTGATAATTTTTCCACGTCTCTGTGTCAACTGTGATTGGGTCATTTATTTACTGCCCATGCAAAAATATATCAGAATTACCTGCTGTCACAGAAAGATATCCACTAAGCCACTACACAAGTCACTGTGCTGGGATTCCTTTATTTGAATCAGGGAGCATGCCCATTTTACTGACACATGGAAAAATAGAGGGATTGAACTCCTCTAGAGGTTGACAGTTTTAAGGGAGAAATCATAGCTGAGTGGCAAAGCACATGCTTTGCATGCAAAAGATCCCAGATTCAATACCTGGTATCCCCAATTAATAGGATCAAATAGCAGATGAAGGGAAAGATATCTTGGAGACTATGAAGGTCTGCTCCCAGTCAAAATAGACCAATCTTCCAACCTGGTGTCCTTTAGCTTTTTTAAAAATTATAACTTCTATCACCTTCAGCCAACACTGGCAGTTCTCAGGTATGACAGTGTTGTGGGTCCAAGCCTGTGGAAATCACTCCTGACTGAAATTAGACGGGCACCCTCCTTGCTGAACTTCAGGCATATGACAAAGACTTTCTTATTCCAGCAGGCATTTTAAGTTAGTGTTTGCTTTTGTAATGGCTTTTTATTGTTTCGTTCTCTGTATGGTTTATTTTTACATACACCACTTAGAAATGCAATTGATCAAGTGCCTTAAATAAATAGTCCACCACTGAAATAAGAAACAACCTTCCTTTAATTAATGCCTACTAAGAGTTTTGGACTACGACCTGGGAGACCAGAGTTCATATCCCCACATGGCCATTAGCTGACCTTGGGACAGTCACTGCCTCTCAGCCTCAGAGGAAGGCAATGGTAAAACACCTCTGAATACCGCTTACCATGAAAACCCTATTCATAAGGTCGCCATAAGTCGGAATTGACTTGAAAGCAGTCTATTTCCATTTCCCATATTGAAAGGAAAATAGCTATTTGAAAAATCATAGGTCTGTCCTGTCCCATTTTACTCTATTTTTGAAAGAATGCACCAAAAATCTGCATTTAAATTGTATGTATTTAAGTGTTTGCATGCAAATACTTTTCAGTGCTTTTTTGCATAAAATGTGCATTTTATATGAATTTTGAGTTTAATTTGTAAATGTAAATGAACACTTTTTGTGCACTAAAATTGTACTGCAAAATCTGGAGAAGTACTGGAAGCAAATTCAGGAGCATCAGATTAGATCAGTTCATTGGAAAAAGTGAACTGAATGAATTCCTCCTTTAGTGGTGTGTGCCTCTAATTTTAATTTTATTCATGTATTTATTACTACATTTATAACCCACCTGTGCTGAAGCATTGAACACCTGTATGGTGTCAACACATGGGTCAAAGTTGAGAATAAAGTTTCACATATAGATGCACCAAAGGTGAGTCCTACAGCATACAAAGTGTATATGGGTGGAAAGGCTTCCTTGTATAGGTACAGTGTTTTAGTAAGCTTGTGAACTGTGAGTTCCGTTCTCCTGAGGCAGCTACTTCTTGGAACTAACTACCATGGTTATTTTGCCCTGCGAGGAAAGCAATTAAAAGATGTTTCACTTTAAAAATTAGATTAATACCTATACCTATACCTATTAGCATCACTTTTCATAAGGAAATGCTTGACAGCATGTCACATAGGAACTATATCTCTCTCTGAACTACAGGTGTTAGAATCAACTGTACAAGCACACAATCTCTGTTCTTAAGAAAGACCCTGGGCCAGCCAGCTAACACTGCTTCTGATAGCTCTACCAGCAAATCTCACACACCCTATTTTGGTAGTACATAAGTTCACATGAGCCGGCTCCAGGCATGCGGGGCCCCTTGGGCATCAGCTTGCCTTGGCCCCCCGGTGGTGTTGGTGTTTGCTGATGTTTGTGTGATCAGCTCAGCTTACACTTGAGATTGAGACGGTCAAGAAACTCCAGAGGCAAGAGATAGTTTAAGAGTCCTTTACTTGGACATTAAGGCATGAACGCTTACAGGCTACAAAACAAACGGTTTCACTTTTCCCTCACGACACCTCCTTCTCCACACAGAATCAAAACCCCCACAGAGAGCTGGCAAAAGCTTCTCCAGCCTTTATCTGACCGGTTGCCTTGGTAGCAGGTGCTGGCCTTGAGGCTGTGCCAGGCGTCTTGCCAAGGCTCTCCAAGGACCTTCAAGAAACTTAACTCCTGCTAATGCCCATCCTTGTTCCAGGCTTTCAGGCTTGATGGAAATAACCAGAGGTAGTATTGCCTATGGGTCAACAGGTGGGTGGGTGGGTGTGCGTGTGTGTGCATATGTGGGTGGGTGTGCGTGCGTGTGCATATGTGCGCACGTGTGCCCTCCCGTACCCCCACAGCCCCCCCACCTGTCTAGTCTTTACCATTCCCCTTAATGAAGATGGCAGCTGCGGTTTCCCTAAGGGGAATGAAGCCTCCACCGCCATCTTTGTTGATGGCACACATGCATGCTATGTGCGCACATCTCTGCCATCAACTAAGATGGCGGCAGCAGCTTCAGTACCTTAGGGATGCTGTGGCCGCCATCTTGATTAAGGGCAATGCTAAAAAGCCGGCTAACAGAAGTGGGGGGTGTGGATCGCGGAAGGGGAGCGGAGGGCCCGTCAGGGGCTCCTGTAGCTCCGGGGCCCTCGGGCCAGTGCCCAACCTGGCCGCCCTTTAGAATTGGCCCTGCACATGAGAAAAGTTAAATAAGGTGAATTATTTAAAACGATTTGCACAGTTGGGTGGAGATCTAAAACTGTTGCAACTGAGGCTCTAGACACATTATACTCTTCAAAACAGAGCTTGAAAAAGTTACTTTTTTGAACTACAGCTCCCATCAGCCCAATCCAGTGGCCATGCTGGCTGGGGCTGATGGGAGTTGTAGTTCAAAAAAATAACTTTTCCAAGCTCTGCTTCAAAACTATTTTGAAATGGTATGAAAGGATATCTTTTTCCACTTTTTTTTAACAAACTAGGGAACAAATTCCCCCACATGCATGCACACATGAAATATTCCATCTCCCCATTGCCTGGGCTAAGTCAGTAAGGTCTTGTTAGACTTCCTGAGCCTTGGAGTGTTGGAATATGTGGTTCAAGTTGAACTCGGGGCTGAGGCTGCATGGGGTTAAAAAGGGTAGCTAGAGAGGAGACCTCCTGATTGCTAGGCTAATACTTATCCTTCAATCTCCTGCTGACTCTCCCTTCCTGCTAGACTGATATGCATAGGATGTTGACCACATCTTCCGGTCTCCTTCCTTCTTCTTTCTCTTGAGAGGGAGAGCAGACATCTTCTCTTTGTCTCTCCCTCTCCTCCAAGCATGAGGGCAAACACTAGGCTTAGTGTTTGCATCTCCAACTTAGCTAGTTAGCTTTCCTATCAAGTATATACTTCCAGAATAAAGTAGTCATTTCTTATTTTAAAGCTTAAAGTCTCTGTCTGACTAATTCCAGGGAAGGTGTAATCTTTAGCAAAAATCCAAATACACAAAGCTCACTCAGATGCTCAAATATCTAATTTCGCTACTCTGCAACATGGAGAGCCAGCTTACTCACCTCTCTACTTCTTCTTAGGTCCTGCCCTGGGGTGCTTTCACACTGCACTTTATTCCGTTATTCTGACGATTTATTTCCTGTTAAATTGCGCATAAAATTTGAGCTTTCACACGACATAATGGGTAGCTCTGGAATTCTGGTGGAATGTAGTGGACGTTTAGCGCTAATTTCCGCAATAAATGATACCACAAAAATTCCGATAGCAGGCTGGGAACCTGGAATATTGCGGGAGTTTTGCACTAGCTGCCACTGCTCACGTGACAGCCATCCCAGTGCATTCCCGCCCTTACTAACCGCCGTCCCAGCATGCAGCCTTTGCGCGCTGCTGCACTGCCACCGCCGTGCCTCCCAGCCAATCCCAGCTGCTCCTGAGAGCAGCCTGTGCTGCTGCTGCTTGTGCTCAACGAGAGCCTCTGCTGCTGCACTACCGCGCCTCTCAGCTGATCGCGATCGCGCCTCTTTCAACCCCCCCACGCAGAAGAAACAAGCAGAGCTTTTGAACAGAAAAGGCAGGAAAAGAAGCAGTCTTCTAACGGCCACAGTAGGTGAGAGTGCTGTGTGAAAGACCATTACACGAAATGCTGCTAAATTGGTACTGCAGTATGAAAGGGATTTTTGAAATCCGGAACGAAGCGCTAGATTTTTAATTCATTAAACTAGCGCTATTAGCCCCATGTGTGAAAGCAGCCCTGGACTTGGCTAGGCTGCTGCACTGTCTAGGCCCAAAAGCCTAGGCACACCCAACAGATGCACTAATAGCACCCACCACCTACAGAGGCTGCCTGAGCACTACAGGGGAGAGGGGTATCACTGTTGCCAACAAGATTTTTTTCCCTCACCAGATCCACACCCCAAATCCACCAAAAACTGACCTTAACCCACTAGACACCGTGTCTGATAACATTTTTGCATTATTGTGAAACACTGTTATGAGGAATTGCTTAACAAGTTGCATAATAGAATTTAAAAGTACTAGCAACCATTGGTGTGTTGTATTTAAGTTTGGAACTGCAGATATAAATGTGTGTGTCTTTTAGACCTGAGAGCAGTATGGAGGTCTTACATTCCTGGTTTTTTTAGGTTTAGAAAATGCTGTGTGTGTGTGTTTGGTTGGTTCACTGCTCTGAGAACAGGATGCTGGACTAGGTGGGCCTTTGCCTGATCCAGCAGGCTTTTCCTGCAATAATTATAAGATGTACTGTTTATACAAATGATACCCATTGTGGAATCATCTTATTAAATACAAACAGAGGTTCCTCACTGGGGAGGCAGACGCACTGTGTGCATGCTCAGGCCATTTATTTCTGAGGCTTGTAGCTCCTAATCATCATGTGTCCTTTGGTGGTGCTTAGGCTGCATCACACTTTGATTGGGTAAAATATTGCCTGCACAGTTTCCTTCTCAGTTAGCCAATTGGCAAAAAACCTCCTTGCCTTTATACCTTTAAAAAACAAGCACACCAGAGGTTCTGAAGACTTGACTTAAAAATCATTCTCTCTGTCACTGGCTCATTGCGTTGTGTTGGGTAAATTACTCTAGTATCCTTTCAATCAAAGCCATGGCTTACAGCAGAAATGAAACAAGTCAAGTAGCACTTTAGAGACTCTACATAGGAACAGAAATGCAAACAGTAAAAAATACAAGAAAATATCCAAAAGTAGTTTTTTTTTAAAGAGGCTAGTTTTTGGCTAGACAGTTTCATGAAATACATAATAGTGGAGGGGGCAGAATGAAATTGAAATATTTGTAAAAACAGCCAGATTCTGACCATAAAATATTTGACATCCACTAGATTCCCCACTAGCAACTAAAAAGCAAAATTCGCCACCAGACATGCACCTAAAAACACTAGATTTTAGTAGGAAAATCATTAAATTGGCAACAATGGGGGAGATGCTCTGTAGTGTAGAACAGTACTGTCCTTCCCGCCTTGCCTTTCTCTAATGGCAAACCCTTAGGTTTGCCAACTCCCCTCTATCCATAAAGATTTGTGTTCGCTTTGTTCACACTTTCAACTCTTATGTTTGCTGTGCTTGGTATCTAGCCCCTTTTATCTATGAGACAAAGATACTGTGGATTCTTGAGGAGAATTTTATTGATCACATCCCCTCACATTCTTGGCCTAATCTCTCCTGCCACTTTCCCCTCTCCTCCCAGCTCCTCCCCTCAACTACTGGGCTCTGCTCAGGACAAACTTCTTAAACTTATTATTAACAGAATCCAACACTGTGTTTGCATTCCCTTGGTAACTTTGCCCTGTTGTTCTCTTTGCATGCCTAAATTGTATTTCTAAAAGCTCAACTGAAGTTTTAAGTTACTGCAATGCTAGAAATTTGGTGACCGAAGGAAAAATTCATTTTATGGGGAGAATTATCATTAGAGGGGCAATGCTGTCATCCCGCCCCATTCACGACACCCCTGAGAAAGCTGAAGATTAATCTTGTGCATACAGGAGGCTCATTTTATATTTCCTAACAGTTTCTAGAATGATTATCACATTAATATGGAACCAGACAACGTTCCCTTCAGTTGTCTAATGGAGGAACAAGCTAAAAGATTCATTGAATGTGGTTGCCTTTCTTGATATAACACTTAAAGATGCCAGCCCATAATAAGACTCATCAATATGAAAGGTAACTTAGATGTTAGGACAATTCTGTTCTATTTGAGATTAGCTACCAGTTCATTTGGTATTTTAAGTTGCATCGCTTTACATGATTACTTTTGCAGTTACGGGCCAATTACCTGACTAAATACTTCCACATTATTGTTAAATCATAACTTTGCTTTGAAGATTTGGTCTTTCCAAAATGTCATTGCCTTTTTCTTTTTTTACTATCCTCTTTTTTATCTTTTAAAACTTTTTTGGTATAGAGCTGTTTTATGAAGTACCCAGTTATCTCTTAAAAGTTCAGTTAAAATGAAATATAACAAGAGAAAGCTATGCAAAAGTAAATGTGGTTCCTTTAGAGAGTTATCAGAACTTTTTAAAAAAGAATTTTCTTTTCCTTTGGAGTGGCAGAACCATCACAGAAACCACAAGTCTGAGTTTCTCTTTGGAGTCTGCAACTGCAGTCGCTTTGATCTCACTGGTATATTTTAACATACAATTTATTTCATGCCAGATAGAAATAACACTCTCCGCTTACTTGTTCATGCATAATGCATGACACAGACAGAACTGTGTAGCTGCAGAGTGATTATCTGTCCCAGCAACTTCCAGGCACAAACTACCAGAGTCAGCACAAGACACTTTGCTGCTTGAGGCACAGGACAAGGTGGTGCTGTCCCTTGTTCCATGTACAGAAGCTGACTAGACTGTTAACTGAATCTTGCCTTAACACTGGTGATGGGATAGCCTCTTCCACCGTACCTCAGAGCAACAGGCTACTGTAGGGCTACATGACAGATCAGGTACCTCTTACAGTTCGGTCTTGCAAAAATGGGGGGAAACCACTAGGGACCAAAGAGAGACTGAAGGGATTGCCATCCCACAGCATGTACCACCTGAGATTGCCTCGCTCTGCCTAATGGTAAGGCTGGCCTTGTGACCAGCACAGTATACTACAAATGCATGTAACAAAGCCCCATGGGATTCCAGACTTGTATTTGAAAGTCTGTAACGCTGGTGAGGTAAAAGCATCTGCAGAGGGAATTTTCAGAGAAAACATGACTGGCAGAGGAAGGGTTATATACTCCATTCCCTCCCATACTCTTGGTTACAAATAATCCCCCCAAGAAAGGATGGGGACCACTTGTTATTTCCAGTTTGTAAACATTTCCGTCGAATTGGCAGACAGTATTGGTTTGAGTGTACTCTTTGTCGAATATTTGTTGCTTTTACCATCCTGATTTTTTTCTCCATCCCAATTTTCTTCTCCCTAAATGGGCTATTTTAATTATTTCCAACGTTTTAGGAAAGGGAAGCAGCTTTCCCACCCACCAATCCGTCCCCCATTATCTCTCCTCCTCAGTCTGCTGCGAATGAGGTTGGTCAGTTTCACATTAGCAAGCAAAGATGACTGGCTTACAGTGTGCGCATGCACCCATTCTCTTCCCTCCTTTGCCTACTCCTCCTCCATCACCTGTGAGAGGCTGTTCACTTTCACATTAGCAAGCAAAGAAGGCAGGCTATTTTCTTTTTGGATAGGAAAGCAGCTTTCAGTGCGTGCACCCATTCCTTTTCCGCTTCACCTCCACCTTAATCTGGTGTGACTGAATCCAGTATCAGGGAAAAACCTGCAGACGCTCACGGCACTCAGAATCTGTCTGCAAAGACAACGAAAATGTGAATTGGGGAGTCCTGTATCAACTCCAATTTTCATCGAAATTCTCCCCATCCCTACCCCTGAGGCTTTGTTGCATGTGGCTGCAGTTTAACACATAATTTGTCCACAGGTCATAAATTTTAATTTGGCTAGGTATGACATTTCAGTACAATAATGATTAATATATTCTCATTTGAGATTAAGAAATACTATGATTATGTATCATTTCTATGCAATTTGCACAAAAGTCACTGCAATATTTATCACATTTACTTGCACAACAGCTGTGTATTTTGCCTAGTACCACCCATAGAACTTCATGGATTAGGAAGGAATTTGAACCTGGTCAACTGCATCTAACACGAGAGAACTGACACCAGCAAGTTCTAATCTCTGCCTAGGACAGAGGAGCTTCTAGCCTACAGGGGGAACCTCCAGCCTATAGATCAAACTTGGCCTGCTAGGCCTCCTCAGTTGGGCCCACAAGGTTGTTTTCCTCAAACCACACATGATGTCAGCTGATATGTGGGGGAGTTCAATCCTGTTTGGTCACTATCTATCCTCATCCCATGGGCCAAACATTTAATTCTTCATATTTAAAAATTGTAATGTTTATTCCGTAACATTTTCAATTTACTAACCATTTCTCAAACTAACATGAATGGCTACCCAGCTTCATACTGATAATATTCCTATATCCGTAATACATGATGAGAACATATGGACCTTACATGAGACTACCTAATCAAGTCTTTTTGCAGAGTTATAGTTCTGAAGAAATGGAATGGTCACTTTAAGGTATGTCTTGAAGACAACAGTCAAATCACCCCCATTAAAATGGAGGGAGAGGCTAAGCAACAGAGCTTTTAACCAGAAAGAGAAAGACATCACTTGGTCTTTGCTAGGGAGATTTGCTGCCTTTTAAATCTGCAGATGGCTTGCAAACATGGGACCATCCAAACCAACCACCTGCAGAACTTTAAAGCAGTGTATATACCACTTTCATGGAGGAGCTGGCTTACAAAATTTATGTATTTTATTTATTAAATTTACATTCTACCCTTCCTCCCGAAAGAACCCAGGGCAGCGAACATAACAAAACAATTTAACAGCAACAAAAAGAAAAACAACCAAACAGAAATTTTGCATGAGCCTGCCTGATAAGAACCCCAAAGAGAGACTCTTGTGCCTGAGGTGTGAAAGAGTTGGCCGGTGATAAGACCACCATCATACTCTACAGGCATCTTTAGCTCAATCACTGCAAACAGTGTCTAGCTACTATGTAAACAGCAGCAGCAGCAGCAGCAGTGTACAAGGTACTTTACAGTTTCACAAAAGCAAAAGGCATGTCCATACCCCAAGAAATTTACAGCCTAAACTGAAAGGAGGCAGAGAGAAGGAGAGACAACATAAGGTAGTGAGGGGAAGAGGTGAACCTTTATACAGAGCTTATGCACACAAGTTAGGCCTGCCACCATCATCCTACTCCTCCTCTTCCTCATATTCATTAATCCTTGGGAGTACATTCTACTCCACCACCACACATTCATTGTAACTTTGCCCTTTGTGCATTGTTGCCCTTTGTGGGAGGCAAAGGCAAGAAGAAATTAATGTAAGCAGATGCAGTTAAATGCACTTAGGCTTCACTTTAGGTGGGGATGAGGACTCTGGAGTTAAGCCAAAACACCTTGATGAGAGAGATGGGTTTCTAGAAAAGGGTTTGATGGAAAAGTGTGGACTGGTACCACACAGATGTTCTTCTGCCATAAGAGTCAGCAAGGAAGGAAGGAAGGATTCTTACAAGCAAGATCTTCACGTGCTTCGGAGTGAAAAAATCAGAGGGCAAAGGTTATGGACAAGGGCATGTTGTGATACAACAACAGCAGGATGAGAGAGGCAAGAACATGGAATCCTTGAAAAGAAAGGGCAAAGCATAGGAAGAAATCAAATATGACAGCTGAGGATTCCTGCCTGCTCAACAGGGTGGACGGTGATGTTATCTGTGAAAGAAATTCAGAAGAGGAATACTTGGGAGAATAAATGGGTTCAGATTTGTTTGGTGTATGTGGGTAAAAAGAGCAAAAAAGAGAGGAAATAGTCACCTATTAACTGGCAGCTACATTTTCTTTTGTTTCTGTAGATGTCCTTATTGTATATAAATACAAATCCAGTGCATGAGGTGACACACAGCAGGGACAATTATTGGTAGTTAAGGAGGATATGATAAAAGAAATTGTGCATTTTTTCTTATTTAAAAAAATAGAGAAACCATCAGAGACACTAATTACAACAGGGAGAAACATCTAAAAAGTAGGTATAATTTGTGCTTTCATGGAGATAAATCTATCTATCTATCTATCTATCTATCTATCTATCTATCTATCTATCTATCTATCTATCTATCTATCTATCTATCTATCTATCTATCTATCTATCTATCTATCTATCTATCTATCTATCTATCTATCTATCTATCATCTATCAACCAATAGGTCATCAGATCACTTTATTAAGAATAAAGCCTCTTATTTTAGAAGATATAATGTTGGACAGAGAAGTTACATATTAAATGGTTATTGGCACCCCTTTCCCTACTTTCTATTCAAGTTTTAGACACCAACGGCAGCTGTGCCAGTTACCCAACGTTCCTAATCAAACAAAAGGATCATTCTTTATGGCCAAGAGACAGTTCACTTCTTCATCATAACTAAAATAACTCAAGGATGCTTGCCAAAAGCTAGTGTCTTATGTTAGTTATAGCTAATGACTAGCAGGTGGTTTGGTGTGTAGAGGGAACAAAAGATGGATACGAGACAATTTCTTTAGATTTTGCCTATTCTGTTATGTTGCATCAAGGTTATTAAAGGAAAATCAAGTTAACCTTTTATAATGCAGCAGCAGAAAATGTTATATTCCAGATTATTATAGGGATTTTTGAAGTTATAACAAAGGATTTGCAATACACTCAGACAATATATCTAAACAATGCAAAATTACATCCTGCTATTCAAAATTATATATAATTCTGGCAACACCTGTAATCAGGACTGCATCTCCAAAGATAGAGAATTACATTTTTTGTATGTTTGTTGGTATTCTTACTTTGCTTCTTTCCTGTGTTACTACTCTTTCTACACAGACTCTAACACAGAAAATTATATTTCATTCATTATTCAATAAATTGTCAAATTTATTTTTATTAATTTCAAAGCCTTTTTATTGATCAATGTCATATGATGGTAAAGACAGCCTTTTGTGTTTCAAATGGGAGAATATGTTGTATTTCTATTTTGGGTGCATTAGCAGATGAATTTGAAACTGCAGTTTGATGTAAAAATCAGACTGATTACAATATGTTGCTACTTAAGCAATGAATCTAGCTGATGGAAAACACAAAGTTGGCCTGCCCAAGATGAATGTATTCTGCCTGCTATGCTTAAACTACTCCATTTATGGAAGGGTGGGCATGGTCAATTACAAACATACAGCACACTTAGAAAATTGCTAGAATATATTTCACATCCCACTTTTTTATCTTATGGAAACTGAGACATTTCTCATGTTCACTGGAGACTATTCTGCGGAACAGTCAGTGCCAGTGTTTTGGACCAACTCCCATCAGCCCCAGCCAGCTTCCCTGTAATCGTATCAGTTGTTTCCAGTTGTATGTCATCTTTCCCTACTCCTTATCTTTCTTTCTTTCTCTGTCATCTTGAACCCGAGCAATCTGACATTTCTCTTATATGTTTTTTGGCACTCTTGTTTCATTCTTCACCATCTCCTCTGACAATTCAGACTGCAGCTAGACCAACTCCCTACCGTTCAACTATTTTGCCACTGCAGCTGCCTAAGGAAAACTGAAAGCTACATCATTTTATCACTCTGTCTTCACTTACCTCTTCCTTTAGGACTACAATTTCCCATAAAACAATTCTACTATTCAGCCCACATTGACTTCATAGCCTAAAACATGGGTGGGGGACCTGGCAGCTGAATGTGACCCTCCAGGACTCTCTCTCTCTGTCCTGTGAAACTTTTCCCAGGCCACAACCCTTTATTTAAAAAATGTGTATCTTTCTTTTCACCATCAATGTCTCAAAGCAGCTTACAACATTGAAAATATACAATGTACAAAATTTAAAACCTCAGAAATTTAAAAAATTCTCATAAATGTAAACGAAAAAACATCTTGATGCAAAAGCCTTGTAAAATAAATCAGTTTTAACTCAAGTAAGCTCCATTGGGTTCAATGAGATTTACTCCCAGGTAAGCATGTAATGGATTGCAGCCTTAATTATTTTTATGTTTGTTAGATTTTCTATGTATATTTTTTTTTAAAAAA